>NC_141054.1:33348408-34773408 GCF_041138505.1 Cibotium barometz
GCAAAGTCGAGCACAACAAGTTAACACTAAACTCCTCCTTCCAAAAGGCATTAATGCCTGCTTTGGGTTTCCTTTCTAGTTTTCTCGCACTCCTCAAAGGTAAGGCTAAGGAGCACTTATGGAAAGAGGCATCAACAACAAATGTACATACAGGAAAATCTTTGTTACAAAGAAAACTATTTTCATACAAAAAATACTTGTATACGTCAAAATGTAAGGGTAGAGATGAGTAAAATACAAATTTCATGTCAAGTTAACAAATAATTTTGCTTAAATAATATGTCCAAATAATGAATTCACAAATAATATAAATGATCGAATTCCAATATTACAACTTAAGTTTTTCAAGAATATAAAGATGTGTTTGCATGGGTTCCTAACTGACTCGAATAGAGTAGGTTGAATTATTTATCAACATGATATACCCCTCATAGTAAATGCCATATTGATCTAGATGCAGAGGTATAAAATAAATCCAAACTATGCAAAAAAATCAAGAAAGAAACTGAGAATATATTAAATGCAATTATCAACTAGTGACTTGCTATTCTAATAGGAGTGGCTCCTAAGAAATATCATACGCTCTATATATGTGTGTATTACAAGAAAATTTATGCTCAAACTATGAAAGCTATTCATAGAACTATGTTAAATGAGGTTGTTTTTCACTTGGTCATGAGATGTACTTTATGCTCAAACTATGAAAGCTATTCATTGAACTATGTTAAATGAGGTAGTTGTTCACTTGGTCATGAGATGTATAATGTTGTGGATGGATAGTTGTCATTTCACAATTAGCTTGACATTGCAACCAAGGATTGGGGAAAGGCTATCTTTATTACGGATTGGGAAATATTCATGTATAAAGGTTTTCTAAAGAAAAGATGCTTTTATTAGTAAAAAGAAAGCTTCTGCTCAAGAGCAACTGCAACCCTTGAAGGAGGCAACATATATATGTTACCTCGAGAAGGAGGTAACATATATAGAGAATCACAAGAGGGAGGGCCAAGGTTGGATACTGTTTAAGGAGGGAGACTACACTGGAGGGGTTTGGATGAGGTGGGAGATTCTACTCCAAAAAGGAAGGGACCTAGGCTCCAAGTTCAAGAAAATGTGGTGGCTTATCGGTATTGCATGCACTTCAAATTGCCTATCAAACTATTGTGCAAACTATTATGCAATTAAGTTTTACTCTTGCTTCTCTACTCTATCCTTATGCTTGTGTAGCTACGAGAGAGGAATGGCTATCTAGTGGACAATAATCAACGAGCCAGTGCAGCAATGAACGAAAGAAGTATGATGACATAGAATTCTCTGATCCGTTGTGGTGGCACATTAGTAAGTTCCCCTTAACAAGTTATGTCTTATTTTTGTTTTCTCCATGAATGAGAGAGAGTGGAGAGCCCGGAGAGAGCCATAGTGGGCCATAATATTTTGGCACTATTGTCAGGGAGAGCACCTTGATTTGTTCTCTAGAGCATTCCATAGCCTAATGTGGTGAGTGATGTGTTCACTTCCTACATGCAATTGGAAAGACGAGTGAAGAAGAAGAAGAGAAAAAGGAAAGAAAATATTTTGTGTTTTTCCTATTATTTTACCTTAGATCAATTGTGAATTTGTTTATTTAGTTGTTCATTAAAAACTCTTGATTTTTGCTACTTTTTATTAATTAACTGTTTTTTCAATTAGTAGAGTGAAGATATGAAAAATAAAAAAATTTGATGCATATTGTGTTAAATGAGTCTCACTGAGCTTCAATTCATAATCCCCATGATCAACGAACTCAATTTGGATGCTAATTAAAAGAAATCAAATCTATAAGTTTCTTACATTTTCACATCCTTTAAGAAAAACCTGCAATTTCACACCATGAAATGCCATGAAAGGTCTCTTACGCAGTGAAAAACTATAATTTTTCATGGTACAACTAGTTCACGGTGTATGAGTTTTTCACATCAGTAAGGCCAGTTCACAATGTATAAGTTTTTCATGGTATGTATGAGTTTTTCATGGTATGTATGAGTTTTTCACGCTGGAAAGTTTTTCACACCATAGTTTTTCACAGTACGATCAATTTATGGTATATGAGTTTTTTCACGATACATCTAGTTCACTATGTATGAGTTTTTCACATCAGAGTTTTTTCATAGTACGATCGATTTACAGTTTGTAGGAGTTTTTCACATCAGAGTTTTTTCATAGTACGACCAATTTACAGTTTGTAGGAGTTTTTCACACCAAGTTGTACGAGTTTTTCATGCCATGAAAATCCATAGTTTTTTATGCCATGAAAATCCAATGCTTAGGCATAACTTAGGGAGTCCATAATGCAGACATATGTACCTAGGTTTCCTCTTTGAGTGTATACATGCATAGAAACAAAGAGAGACAAATTGTCTTAAATTCAAACCCAGGATTCCTCTTTCATTGCATACATGTGTAGAAACAAAGAGACTTGATAAATCGTCTCTAATTCAAACAGTGTGCATTCTTAAGCACTGGCGTTTACTTTTGAGTGTCTCCGAGACCTAAATTGGATTTACTAAACATTTTCACTTCACTTAAGAGCCTATTTGCATGCAAATATGTCTCACTTATCTTGCTAAGCTAACACACAAAAAAAACATCAGCATCTAGAATCTTAAAAAATCCAAACAAATTACAAAACAAAAAAAAAACATTCAAACAAATTACAAAACAAAAAAAAAACGTCAAAAGCATCTAGAATCTTAAAAAATCCAAACAAATTACAAAAAAAAAACATTCAAACAAATTATAAAATCGTAACAATTTATACAAATAAAAAGATATAGAGCTCAAGAATAGTGTCGATTTGAGAATTGTACATGGCCAACCCTGGGGGATTAAGCATGCCCTTAACAAATCTAGGAGTATTCACAACACAATCCAAGCCATGGCCAACTCAGGGGATTAAACATGCCCTTGATGAAACTGAATCCACAACAGCTAAAATCTACCAAACCTTGAGTCCATACCTCAAGTACAACTTCCAGTCACATCTGCTATGCATTGGACCCATCATATGTCTCCAAGTTGTTCACACCTTTGGTGACTTGTATTCCCCCAATGACGAGTCCTTTGCCAACCACAGCAAGTCCCAATCTCCCCTCTGTAGATGCTTAAACTCAACACTCAACAACCCTTGCAATCCCTAGATGCCTAAACTTTAGCCATACTAAACAATATAGGAAGGGGGATTGCACAAGTAATGAATGGTGTGCAACTTATGCGAAGATATGATATGGATTTATCGATCCTATTTAATTCTTCTAACTTCCACTTTTTTTAAAAAATCTATGAATGTGCTTGGAAGCATGCCCAAAAATGCATTATTTCCACCTAGAATGCCTAGCCACATGAGACCCGCCTAGTAAGCTGAAGTTTCTCAAAACTCACCTAAATATGGTCATGTTTTTATGCTCAAATTGACCAAAATTGTGATAACTGGCCAGCGAGCATGTCGAAATCATTAAATTTTGCACTCATTTTTTTATTATCTATTATGGGCATTGAAAATAAGTTCAAGTTCATTTTTTTATTATCTATTATGGGCATTTTTTTATTATCTATTATGGGCATTGAAAATAAGTTCAAGTTCAAAAAACAACTCTGTAATGTGAGGTCCTACATCATTCTTACTTTAAGTTTTTAGTGAGCAGATCACTTAAAAAATGGCGAGGTAGGAAACATGATTATTGATGAGTAAAAAAGAAAAGTTCATTGTTTTGACACAACAAAAAAAATGGATGCAAGAGAGAAAGAGTGATATGTATCCTCTCTCTTACTCATGGACATAGGTGCTTGTTTCCCCTTTAATATATGATATGTGGGCAGCATGGCTCAAAAGATCATCTCTATGTAATTGTGTGTGCGTAGCCTAAGGCTTTTGAGATACCTATAATATGCTTTTCTTTATTCTTAAAAAACTCTCGGTTCACGAGAAAATCTCACCAAAGTTTATCCAAAATAGTGGCCCCTCACCAGAGGTGCAAAAGCTAGAGCTCATGGGGTGGTCCGGACACAGTATTTTGATGGTGTGGCATTGGATGTTCAATGCGGAGTTCTTAATAGTGAGAAAGTTAACACTTTTGTTCAATGCGGAGTTCTTAATAGTGAGAAAGTTAACACTTTAAGTTTTGCCCATGAAAGGAAGAACCCTCCAAGTGTGAAAGAGTTTTGTGAGAGACCCTCCGAGTGTGAAAGGTAACTTACCTACACAACAAGGGTAGATTCGAACCTTGTATCTGAATGTAGAGGTTGTGGGTTCGAATCTATTAAAGCCAGGTCTTCTCTCAGTACTCTCTCCTGCCCAAAAGTCCATACATGGAGTAACGAGCAACCGGTATGCTTACTCTTGCTTGATTATTGAATTGGGCTAGATAAACATTGTTGTTTCTCGATTAGATCATGCAGGTTTTTTTGTCTTGTCAAAAAAATCACCAAATTAGAGTAGAATTTGCCTGTTGCAGTCATGTTCTGAGTGCGTTTTTTCCATCTCTGTGAGTGGCGCCCCCTCCCCCCTTTTTTTTTTCTTAATAGAGTTATATATAAACAATAAAGACTTTTTTTTCAGTGAAATTCTCTCTGAAGACTATGGATCTCCGGTATACAACCTTTAAATCTGGATATGGAACTCAAATGGGTTCTTGATAAATTTTATTTTTTCACCTTGAGTTTTTTCTTTTTCACAATTTTGCATTACCCTTACGTAAACAGTAAAACCCACTTCTTAACTTTCAAATTTGGGCATGATGTGATCCAAATGAGTCCATGGCCAAAAAAAGAAATTCCACATTTTAGTGGAAATGTGAGAGCACCTTTGGGATGGTGCAGCAGGCTTTTGAGTCATGTGTGAGTGCATATGTGCATCATTTGAAAAGATGCATAAGATTGAAATCCCTTTCAGATGGGAAACAAGTGCATGCTCACATGGTGATACATAGCTCGGTCTCTAATGTCATCCTTGAGAACACCCTCATTGATATGTATGCCAAATGCGGCACCATCGAAGATGCAAGACAAGTATTTGATAGAATTCTGCTACCAAATTTGTTTTCATGGACTGCTATCATCACAGGTTATGCCCAGCAGAAGCAATTTCAAGAGGTTTTGGACCTCTTCCGAGATATGCAATGCACAGGTATAGTGCCTGACAGAGTTTTATTCATGTTAATCGTCAATGCATGCACAAATCTAGCATCCTTGCACATAGGGGAGCTGGTCCATGCCTGTGTGATTAGAAATGGGTATGAATCAGATGCCTCTGTGGGCAAGAATTTGGTCGAGATGTATAAGAAATGTGGGAGGATCCATGATGCACGGGAAGTATTTGACAAGATTCAGAGTCGAGATGTCATCTTGTGGACAGCAATGGTTTCAGGGTATGTCCAACATGCACTTTGCAGGGAGGCACTTGGTTTGTTTGAACAAATGGAGAGTGAAGGTGTGGAACCGAATGAGGTTACCCTCGTGAGTGTCATCAAAGCATGTGCGGTTCTCGCAGAATCAGAGTATGGCATGCACATCCATTCTTGGGTAATGCAAGATAGCTTCGATTCAAATGCTCTTATTGCAAACAGCCTTATGGACATGTATGTAAAATGTGGATGCTTGAAGAATGCATGCAATGTGTTTGACAAGATGTGTGACCATGATGTCATATCATGGACCACGATGATCGCAGGGCATGCCCAGGGCGGGCACAGAAAAGAGGCACTTGAGTTATTTAATCAGATGGACAGGGAAGGTGTGAAAGCGAATCCTGTCACATATACCAGTGCACTTAAGGCATGTGCTGGCATGGAGTCCTCGAAATGGGGCATGCATGTTCATGCTCACATCATTAGAAGTGGACTTCACATGGATGTATCCTTGCAAAATTCGCTTATTGAAATGTATACAAAATGTGGAAGCATCAAAGATGCACGAAGTATGTTTGACGGTATGCTTGAACTAAATATTGTCACGTGGACTGCAATGATTACTGGCTATGTGGAACATGGCGTAGGTGAGGAGGCCGTTAATCTTTTCAGGCAAATGCAGACAGAAGGCATAGAACCAGATGGCATCATCCTTGTCAGCATTTTGAAAGCATGTGCCACCTTGGCAGCTCTACAGTTGGGCAAGCAGTTCCATGCCCAAATTGTTGAATCGGGTCTGCTTACGGAAATGCTTTTGGGGAGTGCTCTCATTGACATGTATGCAAAATGTGGGAGCATGGATAACGCAACCGAAGTGTTTCGTAAACTCGATGAACCAGATGTCGTCTCGTGGACAGCAATGATCGCAGGATACAGTGAGCACGGGCTTGGTAAAGAGGCTCTTGCAATATTCAAAGAAATGGGCGGCACATCTGTGCAAGCTAACAATGTCACACATGTCATTATTCTGAAAGCATGTGCTCACCTTATGGATGTAGAAAGAGGTAAGCAAGTTCATGCGCAAATTGTCCGTTTTGGACTCGACCCAGATGCCTTCATAGGAAGCGGTCTAGTGTATTTGTATGCTAAATGTGGAAGAATAAAAGATGCGTGCTGTGTGTTTGATAGAATGCATAAACTGGACCAGGTGTCATGGAATGCATTGATTGCAGGATATATCCAAGCAGAACTCTTTCAGGATGCCTTTATTTTGTATCAAAAAATGCAATGTATGGGATTGCAACCCGACACAGTCACGTTGGTGGCAATCCTCCAAGCATGTATTGAGCTGGCAGCCTTAGAAAGCGGTAAGCGTGTCCATGGATGCATCATTGAAAGGGGCTTTGAATTGGATGTTTTTGTCTCAAGCACCCTGATTGATATGTATGCAAAATGTGGGGCCATAACTGATGCCCGCATAGTGTTTAATAAAATGAAGAGTCCAGATCTGATTTCTTGGAATGCTATACTTGGGGGTTGTGCACAGCAAGGACGTAGTAAGGAGACTCTTGAGCTGTTTGAACAAATGCGGCACTCGCCTGTGAATCCAGACATCATCACGTTTGGGTGCGTACTCGCGGCCTGCAGCCATGGGGGATTACTGGACAAAGGCCAGCATTACTTCAATGTCATGACTCGAGATTTTGGCATGATGCCTTTACCGTGGCACTGTGCATGCATAGTTGACCTTCTTGGCCGTGCAGGGCACTTGGGCAAGGCGGAGGAGTTCATCAATGAATTGCCCATCCAACCTGATGCCGTTGTGTGGATGACTCTGCTTGGTGCCTGCAGAAACCATGACAATGTGGTTGTTGGACGCTGTGCTTTTAATAGCGTTATCAAACTGGACCTGCAAAATGCAGCAGCTTATGTTCTGTTGTCAAATATCTATGCTGCTGTTGGTAGATGGGAGGAAGCTGCATCTGTTAGGAAAGAGATGGAGGCGGCTGGTCTGAAGAACCCAGAGTGCACCTGGATTGAGGGTTATGGTGTGCAACATTCCCTTGTAACAGGAGGATTCTCCAGCTTGTTTGACAGTTTCGGGTGAAGGTTGTTAGTGAGGGCCATGGCAGACAAAGGGTGGGGTTTGTTCTAATGGGAACTGTTGGTAATGGCATGGTATGAGGTTGTCCAAGAGATTTTGCTTGGTACCGCCTCATAAATCATGCATACACATCAGGTTGAATCTGCAAGTTATGGTGATATCCTAGATTGTAAAAGGGGAGATAATTCAAGCAGACACATACATAATTCGTCAATTTAGAGGTGAGGTTTAATCTCATGGAGAACTTATCTCATGATATGAGGTCCTCAAAGAGAGTGCCATGGTAGGTACAATTTCTCAGGATCGATAAATGGGGATTTCACTGCAACTTTGACATCAAATCAATGGTGGAATTGACATCAAGAACTCATTTTGCATGGTGATCAGGTCCTTCATAGCAGATTTGCACTTATGGATGCCTGGTCAATGCCTTGTCCGAACACATGTAAAGTCTGTGTTGAGAAGGAAAGGTGTCAAGTGAGAGCTTCAAAGCATGTGGATTCAATTTACATGAGCTAGTTGTGGATATGCATGAACTCTTATTGGATGAGACCAAGGAAGAGCTGCACAACCGTCTTGTTGGCAAACAGCAAGGGGTTGAATGGAAGTGAAAGTGGGATTGTTCTCTAGGCTCTATTGAGAAAACAATTAAGTGAATGGGGTAGAAGAAGGCTTGGGATAGGGCTTAGGCACCTATGCGTTTTTACGAGGATCGTCCTCAAAGGGGACTTATAACTGCCCAATTTCAGTGAACTCTGTGATTGAAGAGATTCCACCTGGCTTCTATGTAGGTGGAGCTAGCTCCTTTGAAATGGACCCATTGCATTGTCCCCAAGGTAGCAGTGTGCAGCAGGGGGAAAACATGGAGTATGATGACATGATGTTATGGTCAGGATCTCTTCACAGTAGTGGGTGGAAATAAAAGAAGGGGATTTCAATGTCGGATTGGTCTCAATTTCATGGTGTTTGATAGACTTTGTCGGGTTAGCATCTTCAGAGATGAAGGCAGTGGGAGAGAGAAAGAAAGAAAGCTGTATTAACGTCTACTAGAGGCCGAACTCGACCTATGAGACAAATCAATGTACAACAGTCAATGTCTTCTAGATGTCCAGATAAAAAAAGGACAAAATGAATATGAAATAAACTATGAAAGTACTGAGCTAGTGGGGGGGTGTGATGGATGGAGCACTACTACTAGAGGCTCAGTATGCAACCTATATGCCCAGGGTATACAAGAATGCAATGTAGATCTGTCTAGCTCCAACCAGTATCATAATGGGGGTGTAATATGTGATACATAGGCGATGGCGAGGCAAATACCTCGGAGCATGATCTCTAGGTGTGAGTGTAAGTGAGCTAGCCGCTCCTGGATATGGTGCTGATGTCGAGCCCGTATCTGTGTGATCTCCCTCTGATGTAGTCTGGGAGTCTGGTAGCCTAGTGCTCTCGGTCTCCGTCTGGCTCGGAGGTCCGCAGCACGCTGAAATGTAACCCCCCTCCTGTGTCAGGATAGGCACTAGGATAGATCTCTGGAAGAAATCAGTGAGCTGGAGCTGTCGCCCACCTCTCCCTATGGTATGAGTCCGTAGCAGTGTCTCTCTGTGGCGCTGTGTCTCTAGCAAGAACTGGCCAAATCTGCGTTGGTCTACAGACTCCATGATCTGGCGGAGTGAGGGATGTCCACTGAAGATGGTGGTGTATCTCTCTCTAATGACACTATATTCTCTGCATCTGCATACATAATGTTCCTCACTCTCAGCCTCCTCCTGGCATAGTCTGCATATCCTCTCTACTGTGGGGATCCGTGCTGCCCTACCTGCCTCAATCTCAAGCTGGTGTGATTACACTCTGAGCTGGCCAATCACCACTCGGGCACTATGAGGCATGTACACATCCATGTATCCAAGTCTCTGTATGAATCCATCCGCTGAGATACGCATAAACTGATCTCTATAGTATAGCATCTTCGGCGGTAGAGGCTGACTGGGTGTAATCAAAGTCTCTTGAGTGTATCGCTGCCATAAACCCCGCCGAAGGACTCTGTTCCTCTCACTGTGAGAGAGCTGGATGGGTGGCGCATGTATATCATACTGGAAAGGTGGCAGGTGATCTATGTCAAGACCATGCTGAGTGAGCCACTGTATCATCTGTGAATACCATGATCTCCTGTCTCCACTCTCTGCGAGCTGCCTGGACGCCTCAAAAGCTCTATGTGAGAGTCGATTTGATGGCATATCTCTGATCCTCTGTATGAAGCAGATCGTCTAGAAGAGGGTCTCTACTAGCATAGGAGGTGCAGCAAACTCCGTCCGGACAATGTGTCATGTGGGACGGAGGGTTTGCTGCGGATCATCCGTGAGAGCATGAGAATCTAAGGCCTCTCTATCTGAGACCATGTGGAGGTGGCGAGCCCAGGTGCCCATACTGCTGCAGCATACATCAAAGCTGGGGTGACTGGTGTATAGCCCAAATAGTGTAGGAGAGAGTGGGCAACCTTGCTTCACACCTATGGTGCTAGCAATAACATCAGATAGCCACTTGGGGCATCGTATGCGCCCGAAGACCTGCTCATATAAAGCATAGATGCCCCAAACCATCTCTGATGGGATCCCCAATGACTGTAGGCGCTGGAAGAGTCTCTCTCGTGGCACCGTGTCAAATGCTTTGCGGAAATCCACAAAGCAGCAGTATAATCTCTTCTCCCGTGCCCTAGCCTGGTCAATCAGACATCTCAGAGTGAATATATGGTCAATAGTGGAGAAAGCTCGTCGGAATCCAGCCTACCCTAGTGCTCACAGTCCCTCCTTCTCTGCATATGAGCTCAGCTCTGCCTCGAGCACTGCGCCATAAAGTTTGGCCAATGTATGACCAATCATGATAGTCCTGTAGTTGCTGGGGTCTAGCATGTCTCCCGCTTTGTGGAGAGGCACGATGGTGTGCATAGTCCACTCAGCTGGTAGGCCCTCCACTAGTGCCCTATTAAAGAGGTGAGCAACAAAGGGTCCCAGTGTATCAGCTGCTGCAGAAATAAGATGCTCACTCTGTATACCTGTGTGGTCAGCCAATCTCCCATGCTGTAACCGGCGGATAGCTCTCTCTACCATAAGGCGGTAAAGAAAGTAGAGGTGGTAGGGCGGGATTCCTGTGGCTGTGGTATGGGCGGCTGCTGAGGGATATGGTAGAGGCTCTTTGCATATGTGTGCCACATGTGTGTGGATCCTCAATTGGGGTACGAGGGCGAGGCTCTCTCATCCTGCGCCATGCAGTGGCTGCATCTCTGCTCATGAGTAGGTGGTATATATCCCAGTACTGTGCCTCCTCATATGCACGCCTCTTACGGCGTGTGAGGATCCTCATCTATCGGCTCGCCTGTCTCTGTGTAATGGTCCCCAGTGCTCTCTGGGCACGGAGGTGTATATATAGCTCTCTGCACTCATCATCATACCGCCGATTCTGGGGCATGCTCGCAGATCTATTTGTGTGTGCAATGTGTGTATGATGGGGGAAGCTGCGGGTGGCGGCCGTATGTAGTAGAGATGACAGCTGGGTGGTGAGTATGTCTAGAGGTGGCAAGGGATCCATCTGGAATAACCTGTCATATACATGATGCTCATATATGTCTGCCAAGTCATGGGTGAAGTAGAAAGTTGTATGCGATGCCTGTGTGGGCTGTGTGGGTGCTGGTGTGGAGCTCGCCAGTGACAGTAAGTGGTACGTGTGATCCGCACCAATAGGACAGGGGGCGATGGTGAAAGATGTCACTGCCTGTGTGGTCTCCATGGACCCCATGATGTAGTCCACTGTGCCCCCCCCCCCCCGATCGTGGAAATCATGTCAGTGCTCCTGAATCCTGCCCACTGTCTCATCCCGTTATAAATAACGAGATGGTGTCGCACTCCCAGCTCAAGTAAGTGATGACCATATCTGGTGTTATCTGGCCCCATGTCCTCTGACACCCTGCAAGCTCCCATGTCCTCCACCTCTAGTGTGTGCATCACCTCGGGGTGCTCGAAATCATAAATGTCGCATTGTCGGCTCTGTGTCCGTGCATTGAAGTTCCCCATAAGGAGGACTTCCCCCCAGGTTGGAGTAGTGTATGATCTCATCTGAAAGGGCTGCATATGGTGACTCTCCCAATGGCCTTGTGTCCTCCTCCTCGCCTCTACTCTCATCCTCTGCTATCATGGCATATCTCGATCCTCTAGGAGAGAAGTAGCATAGAGCGATGTATAACACCCTGTCTGCTGAGAGCTGCAGTCTAATCCACATGTATCTAGCCTCCTGGTCATGTGCTACCACCTGTAGGCGCTCCTGTAGCTCTCACTTGAAGAGTACCGCTATACCTCCAGATCCTCTCGATGTGCTCTGCCGTGTGGTCCCCCTGTATGTAAACTCCCACTAATAGCCCTCTACTTTGGGTAGCCCCCGCTCTGGGCTCTAGTGCGTCTCTGTAAGTAGTATGATGTCCCGTCCCTCCATGACCTCCTCCATCCTCCAAAGTGCTCCATTACAGTTCCAAACTGCTATGTGTATCTGTGAATCTAGATCCTCCATAGCCAATGTCCCATAGGCCGCCTAGCGCTAATCAGTGGCCTTGCCATCGATGATGACACGGCCATCGCGATAGAATGCTCTCTTGCCCTCTTTTCGAGCATGTAGGACTCTCGGCATGCATGTTTTCCTGTGTTCTATATGCATCCTTGTAAGGTCATCATCCAAATAGATGGGATCTCCGTGTAATCCTCGTAGAATCACCCTCTTCCTCATGAAGGTGACCCTCTCCGTCTCTCCTGCAAACTGTAGGATGAGGACTCACTTGCGTGTTGAGTCTTTCCTGGCTCTCCATGCTTTGGTGAAGGGGAGAGGGTTCTCTTCCCTGTAGCCGAGCTTCACGCATAGAAGCTGTCCATCTTTCTCGGGAGTGGAGTCGGGTGTCTCGGCTATACCTGTGACTCGAATGTTGAGGCGGTGGGCATCCCTCATCTTCTCCTCTTCAATGGTGGTGTGAATGATTTGGTGTTCTTCCCTTTGAGTCTCCTCCCTCACTTCTTTACGGATGTTCTTCTTCACCACCTCAACCCATGGCTTTGAGTTTTCCCTCCATGTCTTTGTGATCTCCTTGGAGTTCTCTTCTTTGATGGCCGTGAGAGTGTTGTCATTGATCTCTCCTTCTTCCTTCTCCGTGGCTACTACACCCTTGTCGGGAGATCTTCAGGAGGCACCGGCAAACGAACTCCAATTGAGGAGGGAGGAAATCTACAGGGCAACTATATTGTCCTATTGGATGACGTTTTTCGAGCCGAAAATGCGTTTCGCGCACATTTGGACCTTCGTTTTTCAGTTCGCAATCGTTCACAAGCACTACGGGTAAGTTTCAATTCTTTGCAGAACTTTGTTTTTGGAACTACAGGGGCGATTAGTTGTGCAGACTGTGTCCTCCAAAAAGGTCTCAAAGTCGCCATTGGGTGTATGTATGCAAAGTAAGGTCACTGGTTGTGACAATTTGGGTGTAGTAGTATAGTACCATTGCAGAGAATACAACAGTTTGTACAGATCAAGCAAGAGTGCTGTTGCTTGTAAATTTTTGTTGCAGAAAAGATATCAAATGATGGAATAAACTAGATTGTTGCAGAGAAGCTTGACAAGAACAACTTCTATGCTTAGAGATTTAGATTGACAAATTTCCCGATGGAAAAAGGTTACTGAGATTACATTGAAGGTGAACATGAGGAGGCATCGGAGATTAATCCAACTGCTGCAGATATAAAAGAGTTCAAGGATTGGAATCAAGAGCAAGGAAAGTCATGTATTGGCTTTATCAACATACAGAACACTATGATTGGACATATACAGGATTACAAGTCACCTAAGGAGACATGGGACACCTTGGTGAAGCTGTATGAAACCAACACCAAGGCACGAAAGATTCAGTTGAAGAATGAGCTTCATACTGTGGAGAAGAAATATGTCCGTGAATGATCATGCTTTGAAGATCAAGGGCATTGTGGAATCCCTTGCATTAATTGGTGTTTCTGTTGATGATAATGATAAGGTGGAAGTGTGTCTGCGTGGTCTTAGGCCACGATACAAGGCATTCAAGACGTCTATTCAGACTCGGGAGAACATTCCCAACTTCACAGATTTTGTGTCAATGTTGATCATTGAAGAGAGGAACTTGGGTGAAGATCAACAGTCTTCACAAAACAGAAACAGTTTAGAGTAGCAGGCCTTTTACACAAGTGCAGGTAGAGGACGAGATAAGAGGTCGTGGACGTGGCCAAGGTGGTGGCCGAACAGGTAATCAGAATTATGGTGAGCAGCAGCAACAGTCCCAGGATTCACAACAACAACATACATGTGGAAGAGGTCAGTTTAGAGACAGGGAGAGTCAACGAGGTCGTGGTAATTGGCAAAGGTAGCATAATGATACATAAGGCTATTTTTACTATAGTAAGCCTGGGTATGTGTAGGCAGATTGCTATAAGAAGCAGAGTGACGCAAAATGGAAAAGTGCAGCAAAATAACTATGCATCCTCTAGCAAAAATAATGAGGATAATAAGAGGTTGTTTGTTATGCAACATGTGGTTAATGATGTGTCTGGAAATGATGTAGTAGCATGTAAGGATGTTGTATGGTATGTTGATTCAGGTACTTCGAACCACATGACAAGTCATGGTGAGTGGTTCAAGGAAATGAAGAGTCTTGAAAGACCAGGTTTTATTGAAACAGGGGATGACACTGCTCATTCAATTGCCCATGTTAGAGATGTGTCACTGTCTATGCAGGATAGTAAAGTAAAGTACCTTGCAGATGTACTTCATGTTTCAAACATTACACAAAGAATCTGGTTTCTATTGGCCAGATGATTAAGCAAGATTTGCAGGTTCGGTTTAACCATGATGGTTGTTATGTAGAAGACTGCAAAGATAAGTACAGGTTGGTTGTAAAAGGCAACAGAGTGGGCAGAATATTTACATTAAATGTAAATATGCCTAAAGTGAGTACTGCAATGTTTGCAAATGGTTCAGGAGTTATTGCAAATACAAACATTTGGCATAAGAGAATTGGGCATGTCAATGTGCAAAGAATGAAGTCTATGCAGACTAAAGAAATTGTAACAAGGCTGCCTAAGTTTAAAGTTGAAGGTATACAGAAAGTTTGTAAAGCATGTCAATTTGGAAAGCAAACAAAACATGTATTTCCACATGATAGAAATGTGAGTAGGGATGTGCTAGATGTTGTGCATTCAGATGTATGGGGTCCTGCGAAGACTATGTCTACGGATGGCTGTAAGTGCTACGTAACATTCATTGTTGACCACACGAGGAAAGTGTCAATGTACTTCATGAAGGAGAAGAGTGAAGTGTTCACTCATTTTCAGAATTTCAGAGTTATGGTTGAAAAACAGACAAGAAAGCATGTGAAGTGCCTAAGGTCGGATGGAGGAGGAGAATACTTCTCCAATGAGTTCTTTGAATTCTTGCGAAAGAATGGCATTCAGAGATAATTTACATGTAGATATACTATGTAGCAAAATGGGATTGTTGAGAGCGAAAAAACAGACACATTGCAGAGATAGCATGAGCATTGATGGCAGAGAAGAATATGTCGCATAGTTATTGGGCTGAGACTGTGTCTATAATAGTTTATATCATGAACAGGACTCCTACTGCAGCCATACATGATGTAACGCCAGAGAAGAGATTTACTGGCAGGAAATCTGATTTGTCTCACTTGAAAGTTTTTGGATGTATTGCATATGTGCATGTGCCAAATGAGTTACATACCAAGCTGGATCCAAAAGTAAAAAATGTGTGTTTATTGGATATTTCCTTGAGCAAAAGGGATATAGATGTTATAATCCTGCTACACGTGAATTGAGGGTAAGCAGGGATGTTGTATTTAATGAGATCAGTAGCTGGTATGTTGCTGAAAAAGATGCTATTGTTGAGGTTGATGTAAGTGGAAATGTGGTTGCACAGAATGCAAGTCAGCAATCACAGTCATCATTGAGTGGACCAGGAGAGTCCTCATCCAGTGGTTCTGTTGATAGACCATGGAATGGCAAGCTGTGTCATAATACCAGTCCTAAAAATGTAGTTGGTACATCACATAAAGGCGAAGAAGAAGTGGTTGGTATGCCTGACATTTCTATAGGGCATTCTTTTGTTGATGGAGATTCTAGTGGCTCGGAGATGAGCCTAGATGAGGAGCTTGGGATTCCAGCAATGAGGACACCTGGTGTGAAGAAGGCTATGGAAGCCGTAAATGCAAAGTTACGAAGATCTGGAAGAGTCAAAAATCCTATGTAGAGGTTGATTTACGATGTTTATGTGGTACATCACTATGCGTATATAGCAAAAGTTGTGCAACTTGTAGAACCCACATGCTTTGATGAGACTATTGGAAATGTGTGTTGGGAGAAAGCTATGGATGAGGAGATGGATGCATTGTATGGAAATGAGACTTGGGATTTGGTGCCATTGCCTGAAGGCAAGAAATCTATTGGTTATAAGTGGATGTATAAGGTGAAACATAACAGTGATGGTAGCATAAGCATGTACAAGGCTAGATTGGTAGCCAAAGGATATGCGCAGACACATGGGATTGATTATAAGGAGACATTTGCCCCAGTTGCAAAGATGGCAACTGTGAGAGTTGTGATTGTGGTGGCTGCCGCTAAAGGCTGGTTTTTACATCAGATAGATGTCAAAAATGCGTTCTTGCATGGTAACTTGTAAGAAGAGGTATATGGATTAGCCACTAGGTTTTGAGGATATAGGTCACCCAGAGTATGTATGTAAGCTTTGTAAGGTCTTGTATAGGCTGAAGCAAGCTCCACAAGCATGGTATGACAAGATTACTGAGTATCTTGTCACTATTGGTTTTCATATGACAGATGCAGGTTATGTGTTGAAGGATCCCACTATGTACAGGAAGATTGTGGGGAGTCTGATCTATGTCACGATCAGTAGGCCAGATTTGAGCTACACTGTTGGCTTAGAGAGCCAATTTACGCACGTTCCACGCAAACCACATCTTGACAATGTGCAACATACACTTCGATACTTGAGGGCCACTGTTGATTATGCATTGTTTTATGCAGCAGGTGTACCATTGAAGCTATATGGGTACATAAATGCAGATTGGGCAGGTAGCATTTTAGACAAGAGATCTACCAGTGGATTTATGTTTTCATTGGGGAGTGCTGCTGTGACATGGAGCAGCAAGAAGCAGCCCACAGTTGCCTTATCGAGTATAGAGGCAGAGTACAAAGGAGCTGCGGTGGCAACATGTAAGGTAGCTTGGTTACGCAAGCTACTTTGCGGATTTAGGGTTGCATGTGGAGAGAAAGATTGTCATATATTGTGACAATCTTAGCACTATACAGTTGGCCAGGAACCCAGTTTTCCATGCACGGACGAAACACATTGAGGTGCATTACCACTTCATCAAGAAGAGAGTCTTAGTAGGCAACATCGACTTGGCCTACGTCAGCACATAGGATCATGTTGTTGACATCTTCATGAAGGCCTTGGGAGCTAAGAAGCTCCGCAGGTTTCGAGATATGCTTGGAGTTAATGAACTGGAGTTGAGCTTGAGGGGGAGTGTTGAGATGTCAAGCTCAACATGAGCTGACACTCACGAGGTGCCTGCATAATTGTTCGACATTTATATCACTGGCGGGTTTGGTAGCTCGCACCGACATATCTTCGCTAGAGAGTCTACATCTTGACTACACCAACTAGTCCACATCTATCCACTCCTCTTAGCGTGTTCACATTATGGACCGCTTGTATATACTCTATTATGTGTGTTAGTCACTTTATCTTCTTTGTAAATCTCTTTTGTTGTGTGCAAAAGAAGAAGAATTTTCAACCAAGCTCTCTTCTCCCCTGCATCTTTTCATGGATTGTGGCTATCATCCAGGAACCGTGGGTGCCAAGGAGGTAACACATGGGTCCACGGAATCCACTATATGGGTATCCACCTCTTGGGTCCGGAAGAAGCTGATGATGGTTGGGGTGAGGGAGGGGGCGGGGTAGTTGGGGACTAAGCTCTCTCAAGAATGTGTCCTTGTATTTGTGGAGCTCGACGAGGAAGAGCCCTAGGCAGCAGTGGTTCGGGGAGTTAATGATCCTAGAAAGTGGGCCGGCCAAACCTCTCATGGAACAAATTGTGAAATCTCTCATGGATCTCATAGTATACTCGGCAGTAACATATTTAATGATCCAAGTGGAAACTTCAACATACCATACTCCAGCCCTTGATAGCTGTCTCAAGAACTCTAGGGCAAGCCTCATGTACTTGTGGGGATCCATCTCACTGATGGCGATGGAGGTATGTGACTCTCTAGAAAAGTCCATCCGCTACCATCGGGGTTGCAACAAACTCTGCCTAGATAATCTCGTGTGGGGCTAATGGTTTGCTATGGATCGTATGGGAGAACATCATGACATGGGGCCTCGTTGCCAATCCTCATCAGATAAATAAGGCCCTACTCCAACATCAGGGCTAGTGTGATGAGGGTGTCAAAAAGCCTACTCTTCTTCCCAGGCTCCTGGAAATGTGCTTGGAACTAAAGCACAAGTGGGTTTACATCTTGATAAGTTTGGAATAGCACAAAGAAATAAGCTGATTACAATAGATGCTTTTAAAGAAGCTTTGAAACTCTAGGGATTACATCATCAATGACTTCAAGCCAATTGAGTCCTTTTGCACACACATTTGCCTAGACACTTGAGATTTGATCTAATTCATACTAAACCTCCCCTCATACCGAGTCTTTTTGCGCACACGTTCACCTAGACACTTGAGATTTGATCTCATTCATACCATACCTCCCCTCGCATCCCAAGAAACGTAGTACTAAGTTGAGAACACTTCCATCCCAAGAAATCTAGTACTAAAATGTCCTCACAAAGTTGTAGACCTCGACTAATAGAATGAAGGTGAAATAAATGATAGTACAAATGCCACATACACAAACATGGAGCCCCCAACTGCATGCATCACTACAAGGCATTTTAAACAAACCAATAGTAGAAACACTAGTGACAAACTAGCAATAGAAACAGTAATGGCAAAACTTGCCACTAGAATAGTGATGACTAAAAACTTTGTTACCCAAACACAATGCTCCAAGGAATTACTAAAAGAGAAGGCCCATACATAAGGAAAAGCTCATCTCAAAAGTTGGCCAAACCAATATTCAAGGAGCATGTCTCATTGACCCAACATGTAAGATCTCTCCTTGCAACCCATGTTCAAAGAAAATGTTAAATAAAAGAAAACATTGGCTCGAAAACTATAAATTCTTGAAGAAGAAATGTGCACAAGGAAAAACTATTCAAAAATAAGAAAAAGCCTTTGAAATTTAATTTTAGGTAATAACCTTGAATTTTTGTAAGGTTCATATGCTCAGAAAATTATAAAAGTGCAATTGTGCATATGCGCCCACACATGTGAGTACCCCTGTGTGAAAGTACTTAAATCCTATATGAACTTGAGAAATTTGAACTCGTAATGAAATCTGGAATGTGGAGTTTACCCTAGGACTAAGAACATATGTAGAAATAAGATTAGCGCCTTGAAAAAAAAAAAGGGCATAGCCTAAGTGTGTATCGTTGGAAAGATTTAAATTGAGGTTCTAAGGTTGAGTAAAAACCATGGTTTAAATTAAAACAAGGTGGGAAAGTTGAAAGTAGTTTAGGTGCTTATGGTTTTGCCAAGATGGTTTGTGGAAAGTGGAAAAAGTCGATGGTTTTGAGTCTAGCTAGTGGTTTGGTGGTGTCGGGCTCCCTTAGCTTTAGTTAACTTGAGAAACTTGAGTTCCATATTAGATACCCCACAAAGGTGAGAGGTCTGCATGTATGCATGATGATGCATGAGCCACCAAGCACTGGGCATTAACTCCTAGAGCATTTGTGAAGCATGCAGAGAATAGAATTCCTATAAAAAACCCCTCCTCCAAGCTAGAAACCCACGATTTTTTTTTTTGTAATTCAAGGTTGTCATAATCCCCATATACTTATTCTTACAGTGTGTACTACCTATCCTACTCAACCTAGGAACTTTTACCTTGGATTTTGAGCATTTATTACTTTGTTGGAGCTTGTGTGAGCACTAAAGTGGAGGGAAAAAACTCGTGGACTTCTTGGAGGCTTGGAGAGTGCAAATCACTACACTTGCAGTACTTTTACATGTTATTCAAGACTTACATCAAGTAAAATTTGGCCTATATATTTAAAATTGTCATTTTCTATGCCAAATTGATTCTTTTATCTATTTTTTGCAATAATCTAGTTCTTTTCAAATTTTTAAAATTATCTATAAATATTTACAGTAAATTGAGAATATGCATTTAAGTGTATGCACCTACTTTATAACTATTTTAGACCTTCATCCTTTGACCATTAGAATTTGAAAATGACTTAAATTTATTCTTGTAGGATAATTAAATTCCTTGGTTATTTTAAAAACATAGAGAATCAAACTAATTATTTTTGGCATTATCCTTGAGGTTTATATTATGACTAAGAGTTCACCTTAGCAAATTAAGTGTAGTTTTCACCTAGAGGTTAGTTTTGGAAAAAATTAATGCAAGCATAAAGCTATAATCTTAGGGAAATTTTTCCTAGACCATAAAGACATAGTTTTGACCTAGTTTAATTTTTTGGTTCCTTCATATAGTCTTAGAAATTCCTTTACCTACGGGTTTAGCACTTGAAAAGAATTGTGCAAGGAAATTTTGCATATTACAATCATGGTAATTTTTAGAGTTTACTTCATTTCAAGGGATTTTTTAACATTAAATCATGAGTCATGAGAAGAAAGCATGTGGCTTGAACATAGTCGATACTTGGAAACCTTAGGGGGAGTGTATTATTGTTCAACCTTGAGACCCAAAATTCTATAAGATTCTAAAGAGAGGTAGTGAAACTCTAGAATTAGAAAGTCAAGTTGTAGCAATTAAAAATTAGAAAAATCAAGGTCAGTAGAGGTTCGAGCTTAAGAGAAATAAAAGGATTTAAGACCTTGAGGAAAAAATAGGGACTAATATAAATGTATGTTAAGGCCTTAGAGAAATTTAGAACAATTTTTCAAAGCTCGTTTATAGGTTAACTCGAAGTTGTCAATTTATTAAATGAGGAGAGCTTATCTAGACGGATCCTCTTGAGAAAGGTCTTAAAGAAAGAATAATAACCCCAAAGATCTACATTGGAAGTATCGAGTTGGTTGAAGAGCTAGAAGCTTAAGATCGTGAATTTAAGACCTTAGCTTCTTAAAGATTAGAAAAATGACTAAAAACTCAGTTGAAACCTTGGAGAAGCAAGAGAAGTCTCAATGTTTGAAAAAAAAAGACTCGAGACTTTAAGCAAAAGTGTATATTAGAATCAAGAGACCGTGTACCTTTGGTCAAATAAAAGTACAGGTTAAGGCTCATCTTAGCAACAAAAGATCAAATTAGAAACAAGTAACCTTGGGACTTATCATAGAATTTGAAGAGACTCAAAAATATTATTCAAAGACTTGGATGGATATTGGTTAGATTGTGAAACGTGTTCGGAGATTCGATGGAGGACCGAGACTATCTCATCGAAACTTGTGATGGTTTACCTCGTTTCACGATGCATGCGTGATGCATGGTTGCTTAATCGTGTTTGAAAATTGTTTGGATATTGTTTGTAATACACTTAGTGAAATTATTGAAATACTTAGTGAAACTTATGAAGGTACCTCATAGGTTGATATGATGCCAAGCGACTGTCATCCGAGTGGTGAGTCCTATTGCAAATGGTCATCTGAGACCTTGACCCATCTCGCAGATGTGGGGTGTG
Source organism: Cibotium barometz (assembly GCF_041138505.1). Classification (NCBI taxonomy): domain Eukaryota; kingdom Viridiplantae; phylum Streptophyta; class Polypodiopsida; order Cyatheales; family Cibotiaceae; genus Cibotium; species Cibotium barometz. The sequence continues at coordinate 33,369,736 of NC_141054.1, forward strand.
CTCTTAACACATCTGGTGTGAGGACAGAGGCTTCTCTAGTGTACTATGCTAGGTAGGTTTGGCCTAGACCTACACGTCATACTCACAAGACCTGGAGTGCTCATGCCTTGGGAAGGATATGGCCATCAGAAGCAGCTCCTATGTCGATCTAGGATGTGAGACTTTAAGCAAAAGTGTAGATTAGAATTAAAAGACCTTGTACCTTTGGTCAAATAAAAGTACAGATTAAGGATCATCTTAGCAACAAAGGATCAAATTAGAAACAAGTAACCTTGGGACTTATCGCGTAGAATTTAAAGAAACTCGAAAATATTGTTCAGAGGCTTGGATGGATAGTGGTTAGATTGGGAAACCAGTTTCAAAATTCGATGGAGGACCGAGATTGTCTCATCGAAACTTGTGATGGTTCACCTCATTCCTCCACGATGCATGCATAATGCATGGTTGCTTGATCATGTTTAAAAATTGCTAATACACCACTAGAAAGCAAGAGGCAAGGTGGACCTAAATAAACAAGGGATTAGATAGGGTTTAGGGTGTGCTTATGGATTTGATTGAAGTGGAAATTAGATACACCACTAAAAAGCAGGAGGTAGGGTGGACCCGAATAAATAGGTGCTTTCCATACAAAAACCAAAAAATTATTTGAAAAACTTAGTAAACTTGGGTAAAATGGGATTTTTATTCTAGAAAAAGTGGAAACTCAAGTAGAAACGTCTTTTCCATGATCGAGGCAGTCTCTCTGGGTCGCCTTGATATGACCTATATCGATGAGAATTATGGAGGGACACTTCCTTGGAGGAATCTTACACATTTCGTAGTGTAAAGTTTATGCCAGAATAGTTACGAGAGAAGCTATTGAAATAGCTCACATTAGGATAGTGTCGTTATTAGCAAGGCCCCAAGTGAGTTTCTCTACCCTTACGTAGTCTTTAGTAGCTATAGCCATTTTGAATGTATGTAAGGCATAGGGGTCTCACGACAGCTGGTATCAAAGCCTAGGTTAAATTAGTGTGATTGATTTAGTTGGCCAGATTAGAAAAAAGTGTAAACTTATATAGTTTCATCTTTTTTTAGATGGGTCAGCAGATCCCTATTATTCAGAGTTCCAGGGTACCTCGGTTCATCAAGGAGTTGGATTATGTTGTGGATTCCTTGAGCACTTACTCATCCGAGAACCTGAGTCACGACCCACCTTGATCCACCTATGTATTGACCAGTTATTCCTAACATAGGAGGACGGATGTTATTTGTGGTACTTCAATGAGTGAGGGAGAGTCCATGTTTATTGTTGCTTGACTTCTAGATTCTAGGAGAACATTACAATGACGATGGTACTCGCGTGGTTTGAGGTTATTCGCGAGCTAGTACTATGTTCTACTCTTACTCCAGATCGCATTCTTTAGTGTAGATATATAATTGCTTAGCGACCATATACCCCCATATTGAATCGATAACTCCACGTTGTATCTAAATAATTTTGATATATGTGTGTGTGTGTGTGTGCGCGCGCGCGTGCGCACGCACGCACGCGATGTTTTTAATTATAAATTTGTCTTCATTGTCTTCTTGCTTGTTTTCAAATTGTTTTGTTAAATTGAGTAAATAAAAATTACAGAATGGTGCATAGTATAATCGGCCTTACTTGTCCACCAATATACCGGGTTTATCTCCAGAAGATGATGACTTATCTAATGCAAAGCACTACGCGACCTCATTTTCAAAGACCAGGTCATCTATCCAAAGCAACCAGAGATCTGTTGCTCCCACCCAAAGTTATCAAAGCCCTCTGCCCACCAAAATTAGAAAATTTAAAGAAAGAATTTTTAAACACAGCCAGCTGTCACTCAAACTGTCAGTATTGCCAAATTGGAAGAAGATAATAAAGGCACAATTCATGTGGCCATTAAACATCAAGGATAAAATTTCCTATCATTTGAGCACTAGCAAGCTATCAAGGTAAGCAATTTGTGCTTTTTTTATTAACTCTGGAAGCACTCAATCTTTCATTCCGCTTGCCTACTTGCGAAAGTTAGAGATAAACTAGAAATAGAGTAAACCAATGCAAGTCAAATTAGCCAGTGGGAGACTTTTGCTCACACACCATCAGATAGATAATCTAGATGGAAACTCCACCATGGTAAAATTCTTGGAATGGATTGGCTTACTCAGAATTAAGTAGATATACACTACCATAAGGGAGCCATTTCTTTTTTGGATCTTCATCAAAATAAGGCCAAGGTCTTCAAGTCAACGAATCTCCAAAGTTACAATTGGTAAAGCCATCCAGAATGATGAACGAGATCAGGAAAAAAGAAACAATCTACCTTGTTAAGCTCAACTTTACCACGAAAGACACAAGTTCATTTAAACCTGAATGTCTAAGTGAATCTGTAGATGTATTTCCTGAGGAATCGACTGAAACTCCCCCACTTTGAGAAGTGAATCATGTGTACCCAGAGTTGAGCCAATTGCAAGAAGGGCATATAAGATGGTTATACCTAAAGCAATTGAACTTAAGGAGAAATTAAAGCAACTATTAGAATAGCATTTCATCAAGCTTAGTGTATCCCCATGGGTCACTAGTTCTCTTTCAAAGGAAGAAGGACGAAACTCTAATATTGTGTATTGTGACAATAGAGAACTAAATCAGTTCATTGTCAAGAACCGATACCTAGGATTGATGAACTTTAAGATCGATTACATGGTGCTTAGATCACCAAAATTGATTTGAAATCTAGGTATTATCAGATCTGAATCAAGAAACAAGACAGAGCAAAGATGGCATTCAATACCAGATATACGGGCACTATGAGAGTTTAGAGTTATGCCCTTCAAATTGACCAATGCTCTTGCAACTTTCAACTAACTAATGCAAGAATTTTTCGGGAACCTCTCAATGATTTTGTTCTAGTATTCTTTGGTCATAGTTTACTTTAAGAATGAAGTTGATCATGAAAAGCATGTCCGAAAAGTTCTGGATGTCTTCAGGAAGCATAAACTCTTTATTACTAAGAAAAGTAAATGCATTTTTTCACTAATTGCATGGAATACTTGGGGTTTATTGCACCTAAGGATGGCATCTCAACTAACCCTGCCAAAGTACAAGCCATTATAGATTGACCAAAACCAAAAACTATAAAGGAAGTTCGAGGTTTTCTTGGATTGACAAGGTGGTGTTGCATATTCATGCCAAGATATGCCAAAATTGTGTTGCCTCAGATGACGACTCTTCTAAAGAAATATAAAACCTTCATTAAATGCCGAGTCCCAAAGTGCATTCGATAAACTCAAAACTACTTTGGTGTGACCAATCCCATGCTGAAATTGCTACAATTTAATAAGCCTTTTGAAGTGAGTCTTACTGATGCAAGTGGCTTTGCAAGAAGGAAGGCCAGTAGCCTATGAGTTAAGAAAGGTCAGGTCCCATGAGCAAAATTATGCAGTTGATGATTTCAAACTTTAGCAGTCACTTATGCATTCAAAATATGGAGGCATTATCTTCTCGGATGAATATTTACATTGGTAATAGACCACAAGGGTTTTAAATGGCTATTTACACAGAGTGGTCTCATTATGTCTCAAAGAAGATGAGTGCAGATAGTGCAAGAGTTTGATTTTGAAATCGGGTAGTATAAATTTGGAAAAGAAAATGTAGCCGCAATAGATGCCTTAAGTCAAAAAGTTTCCTTACTTGCCATAACAGTCGTATCGAAATTCCTCCCAATAGAAATCAAAGAAAACATTAGGATATATGTATTTTTTGCTCCAACTATCACCTTGTTGATGCAAGAAAGAAAAACTATCCAAGAAATAAACAATGTTCAAGGATATAAATTTGAAGATGGATGCTTGTATTTCAACGATCGTTTGTGTCCCAAGCGAAGGGAATTTCAAGAATAGAATCTTAGTTGAGGCTCATGAGATAGCCCAATCATTGGACATCCTAGTTATGTGAAGACCTTTACATCAATTAACAAAAACTTCTTTTGGGCAAGGATGTATTGAATCATGTCTATCAATGCCTTATTTACCAAAAGGTTAAAGCTGGAAGAGTCGAGTAGCATGAAAAAGTGCATTCCTTGGATATTCTAATGATGAGATGGGAGAGTGCATTAGTATGGATTTCATTATTGGATTGTCTTCTAGTTTTGGATATGATTCCATAGTCGTGGCAGATTTACAAAGGTTGCACATCTTATAAAAGAAGACCTTCACTGCCTCACATTACAAGAATATTCTTGCGATAGATCTTTCGTTTACATGGATTACCCCATAGAATTGTGGTGAGTGATAGAGATATAAAGTTTCCTTCTTGATTCTAGACGTCATTTTTTGAAATATTTTGGACTTTCCTTGATCTTAGCACTACTTATCATACTAAACGTCCAATGGTCAAACTAAAAGGTCCTTTCTCACATTGTCATCAATATCATTCCGTCACTTGATGATTAGGGATGCATGTGTAATGCTAGATTTCTATTGAGAAATATTTGCATATGGACTACCCTCTTCATCATCTACTCCTCATGATGAGGAGATAGTCCACTCATGCCATAGATGGAGGATGGAGTTGTAGAGTTTATTGACTACATATGTTCATCATCTATGGGATGAGAGAGATTTACACATTTGGCGATCCCGTGACTGTTGGTCATTAAGATACTTCTTAGAGATAGATGGGTCGGTTTTTCTCAGTTGGGATGATTCCTACGGTTGCTTATTCAGGTGTCCTACATTCTTGAGTAGTCATGATTATATTACTGAGGATGTATATACCACATTAGCATTGGCATAGATGATGATGATGATGATGTATCTCATATACATACACATGATGTATTACACACATATAATAATATTGATACACGTGTACAAGATGATACACATGTATGTGATGATGTATGTGATGGTGTTGTGTGAGTTGGATCATGTGGACATGTTCTTGAGGGCAAGGATGGCATTGAGCACATCGAGCATCATAATGATGATACAACTAATATGTCTATCTACTTCTCTAGAGACCATAGTAAGGGTCGATTAGAGAATCTTGAGTATGCATCTATTTCACACAAGGTTAAGAGATACTCCACAGGATACCCATAGCATACACTGGACCGTGAAGAGCTTAGGCCTAAGGCTCTTATGTTAGACGTGTTGGGCTATTCCTCTAAAGTGTTCACTTATAAAAATGTTTCACATAATATTATTGCTAAAGATGTTTCTATGGGAATAGAAATGCAAAAGGCAAATTGGTGTGTTTGTTGGCATGGCTTTTGGAAACATATATGTGAGAATTCAAAATGACCTTAAGATGAGCTCAGACAAAACGCATGCAAGATGAAAACTAAGAACGATTTGATGAAGAAAAGAGGAGAAAAAACAAAATGGGAGACTGATAATCCGCATGCAATTACCAGTGGCATTTAATGGATTATAGTAGACGATAATCCTCTTCAACTATAGATCGACAAAAATGCAACTAAGATTGTATTTCTGCTTTGAAAAACAAATTATGCATATGGAAGAATTATTTATTGACCTAGCATATTTTGCGTATCTTATTCTTATTTGTATCCTTGTGTCCTATTTGATAAGTATATTCAGACAAAATTATTTGATATCTATTAATTAAATGCCATTGATGTGGCATTTAATTAATACAACCTTAGGAGATGAGTTTCTCCAACGCCTACGGTGCCCTACCTCTCCTCCTCTCTCTCTCCCTCCTCCTACTTGTTGAGTGAGCCCATTGAGGCTTTTTATAGAGAATTGTGGACCTTAAATAGAAAGGATATGAGTGAATGCATGCAAATAGAAACGATATGGGAGGGATCATTATTTTATTACCTTAAATAGATAGGATTGCAAATAGAAAGCATATGGGTGAATGTATGCAAATAGAAACTATTAGGGGATCATCATTTTATTGACTTTTTCAAGCATTGGTGCCATATTCTTATATTCATATCCTCCTGTCCTATTTATATTTACCCTTTTTATCGGGCAATAATTAACCCACTTTGGGCTTTAATTAATCAATGCTTAACCTTAGGTTGCTCCCAAGGTGCAAAACCTACACAACGCTTCCCTCCCCTCCCCCCCTCTCCTCATCAAAGCTCCTCTCCCCATCTATCACTTTGCAACCAACACCTTCCTCATCCAAACATTCCTGTCCCCACCCTCTCCTATTATCGGCCTTTCCCACATAGCTACTCGCTTGTAGACACATCTTTGTTTTTCTTGATCATGCCCGTATAGCTTCTCCACAGTAGAAAGAGAGATCTATACCCTTCACAAAAAGAGGTTTGTAGGCATGGATGGTAGGACACAAAAACAACCTGCGATTTTGATTGTGGAGACAAGCGAAAGAGACGAAAAGAACGAGGGACGGACGGACGAACTACCCTGCTAATCCATCAAGACAAAACATTGCTAGGCTATGTGGCTATTTTCGATGCGAGAGAGAAAGAGGTAAGATAGAGTTACAATGTACAACATTTCAATTATGTAAGATAGAGTTACAATGTACAACATTTCAGTTATGAAATAATATTTCTATAATTAAGGTTACCAAAAACCTTAACATCAAAGGTAAACCAAAAAGACATAACTAATCTAATGAATATAGATTTTGTACAAACTTTGGGCCCCTATATCTTCGTGTGATGCAACCTACATGCATGTATGAAAGATAAATGTGTATACGAATAAGCAACTAAGACAAAAATTAATTTTACCAATAGCTGCTAATCTTAAGAACTAGTATATTCTTCACTCTTTTATCAATGATATGTTTATTACTTGCTCACTTAATCTTGGCTACTAATTAATCTTTTAAAAAAAGAACCATGTACACGCCTACTTCACCCTCCGCTCTTCCACCCCTCCTTCCCTGCATCACAAGCACCTCCCTACCACACCCTCTTCCACCTCCACCTCCACCTCCCTTGCATTAACACACCCTCCCTAATATGCCCTCTACGTTGTAAGGAAAGACTCCTTCGATGAGTAATCCCCTATGTTAATGACAAGACATGCATGAGCAATGTGATTGACATTGTGTTTGTGTGTGTGTGTGTGTGTGGGTGTGTGCATGTGCATGTGCGTGTGCGTGTGTGTGTGTGTGTGTGTGTGTGTGTGAGAGAGAGAGAGAGAGAGAGAGAGAGAGAGGCGGGGAGGGGGGGGGGACAAATTCTGCATAGAGTAGAGAAGAATGAGAGAGAGAGAGAGACAGAGAGAGAGAGAGCTCAGAAACTTCTTCCAACCCTTTTTTCCTATATATATATATATATATATATATATATATATATATATATCGTCTACTAAAGACCCAATGGACCTATGAGACCAAAGTGATACAATAATGTCCATGGCATATCTCATCATGAAATGGAGAATACGAGAGAGAGAGAGAGAGAGAGAGAGAGAGAGAGAGAGAGTGGAGTGGAGTGGAGTGGACCCCTGCATCACACACACAAAAGAGAGAAAAAATTCAAGGCTAGAAAGAAAACTTTGTCAAGATTTTGGAAAAAATAAACTTTAAAATACCTTGCACACATTCTCATGAGTGCCCAAAAAAACATCGTTTGCGCACCTCTTCAAAGCCTTATAAACTTTGATTTTCAAAATATTCATGTTAAATACAAGGAAAAAGGCCTCGGGTCAACACTTTTTTGGTTGACCTTCATCACATGCCAAAATGATTTTGACTAAACATAAGAATCTTTCTTCAATGAATGAATTTGAAACACATCTTGCTTAAGACAAAGTACTCACTGCATGTACCCGTCGTTTCTATATGCTTACTCCTTTCTTGAAAGTCCCATCTTGCTTAAGACAAAGTACTCACTGCATATGCCCGTCATTTCTATATGCTCACTCCTTTCTTGAAAGTCTAAGATGCATAAGTATGCTTACTAGACTAAGAGAACATAAACCCAAACAAAAAATGGATTGTCAAGGTAGTCCTTGGTGAGCACTAATATCTACTTGATCAAAGGTACAACTAATAGGATCTTGCCAAATGTGCAAGGATTAATCTCTTTCGCGAAATCATCATTTTGCATGTGTTTTACTACTTCACTCCAGTAGCTATGTAGTGAGTTGTCCAATCAATGCCTCCCTCATGTGAAGTGTGTATCCATGCATCATGCTCAGAGGTAAGACAGTACAACTTAAGCAAAAGGGAGCAGAGCTAGAGAAGATGAGAGTGGAACACAAACGAGTGAAGTGGGCAATCCTCCGTAAGAATGAGGCCATGGTTCAAGAGTTTCATACTCCTAAATCGATACTCTCCTCTTTCGGATGTGGATGCTTGACTCACGTTACTCTAGGTTTTCTTTTTGTTTTTTTATAAGCCTTATAGCTCCTCGGTGGACTCTCAATCGTTAAATGATGTATTGCGATTGTATCGGTCCCTTAGGTCATATATGCCTCCAGAGGTCGTTAATATCATCCTCCTCTCCTCTCCTCTCCTCTCCTCTCCTCTCCTCTCCTACGCCCACCCACCCCATAGTAGTTAACCACAACCCTGTATGTGATTTATCTCCACATTATAGAGTACTTTGTACTTCGTATCCATTTGATGTCTATTGAGACATGATGATAATGTACACAAGTTTTGTCTCATAGGCCGTTTTTTGGTTTTTAGAAGACGTATAAAATCTTTCTCTCTACAATAAGACGTGTATGAATCATGGCAAGTATAACCGAAGCCGGCTTTGTGTTGGTGAGAACAATTTTGTTTGGGTGACATCAAATCATAGAATGAGCTTGTAGAAATATAAGAAGGTACATAATAAATCAAATATGGTCTAGTACTTTAAGATGAAGTTGCACACAATGCCCCTTCAATTCTAGGCACATCCTTAACAACAGATCAAGTATATATAGACGTGTAAGTCAAGTCTCATCTCAATGTATGTTGAGCACCAGCAGACATACAGCTACTTCAGGTGAGCTTGACCATATTCCAAATAGAATTGACGTGCAATTCAATAACCTCATACAGGTATGTGGCAGTGTGACTAAAAAGTGCAAAACCATCTCCAAAAGGCTTTATGAAACTACTATACATTAAGAAGCCAATTCCAAAATAATAAAAGCCTTCATGGTGTAGGTACCAATATGCGGCACCTCCATGAGGACTTCATGCTGTAGGTATGTGGCAGTGTGACTAAAAAGTGCAAAACCATCTCCAAAAGGCTTTATGAAATTACTGCACATTAAGAAGCCAATTCCAAAATAATAAAAGCCTTCATGGTGTAAGTACCAATATGCGGCGGCACCTCCATGAGGACTTCATGCTGTAGGTGTAACATGTCTCCCTCTCTCTCTCTCTCTCTCTCTCTCTCTCTCGTGTACATCCATACACAGGTCTACATCAATTTATTTGCCAGCCAAGAAGCTTTCGTTAGCACCAATTCAACTTTACTGTATATCATAGCTGTGTGTCAATCTGGACAGTGAGATCTTTTATACCAATATCATTATAGACACTGTGCACATGTTTGAGCACCTTTTGCTCGTCTGTGCCTGCCTTCACCTACATGCTTAAAATATAAGTAGTCAAATTCCATGGACAAATATGCACTTGAAGAAAACTGAAGGTTGCAATATGAAACCCTGTAGTAGTATTAATAGCTGTTACCCGTATGAGAAGTGTTCCAACAACAAAGCCAGGAACCATCTCCCAAAATCGAGCTTGAGATTCCAGAACATTTTCAAAGGATTTTACCTGGCAAGTTTGCATCAAACAAAAACGGAAATATTTATCTTATATCTATGTAAAATTCCCTTTTTAAGACACTGACCTAGCTTTTACATGCAGCTGATAAAGCTATAATCAAGCACAGACCAACCATATGTAGCAGCGTCACTCTGACAGAAGTACAATCTATAGCATATTTACCTGTCTGAGGCATTTGTGGAGAATTGATGCTGATATGCTTGCCGGAGACATCTGTAACAGCACCCCTGCTGTTGCTTTGAAAAGTGGCATCACCACAAGGAAGACAGCAACAGCAACTAAACCTAAACATAGTGTTTCTGCATTGTTAACCCTGCAGTCATCCATGTAGAAAAGGGAGAGACGTTAAAAAGTGCTAATGCAAAACACAGCTTTTAAGGCTAAATAATTGATACGATCCATTTGGATGGATAAAACAGAGTGACACAAGAATCTGGAAAACACACATTTAACAACAGCTAAAGGGCGATGCTTGAAAAACCCTTACCCTAGTGTCAGCAACCAAGATGCCAGAATCAGTCCAGCACTACAAGATCAGTTAAAGGAATATCAGTGCTCTCTCTCTCTCTCTCGCTCTCTCTCTCTCTCTCTCACACACACACACATGTATCCACATGATCACTATGATGATGAGATAATTAGCTATCTAGGCCTTGCAGTGTGTTACTTCCCATGCCTTCGCACAGGAATTGTTGTGCAAGCTGGATAGCCACCACACCCCCCTTTGTTTGGAGATATAGAGGAGTTTGCTCACAGGGAGACATCCTCCTGTTCAACGACTTCAATGCACACACAGCCTGGTAGCACATGCATATGTATGAATTTCATGGAGACCAAGTCGTGCTTACAGAGATAGACCCTATGGAGTTGGGGCTACAGCAGTCGTCACAGGACACTCAGCACATCCTTACTTATTGCAGGAGTCTCTTGAACAAGAGAGCCATGCATAAGCTGCTAATATACAGTGGGATGTCCCATTGGCCCACCTCAACTGGCCAAACCTGCTTACCCCACAGAGGCGGCTCGAGCACCGGGGATTACATCAGTTGGTCACCAAGTCAGAGAGGAGAGGGCCCCACTCAAAAACCATACAGCTTCTGCCTGTTTACATCCGGGCACCTGATGTGAGGCAAAACACCTTGATAGCCACAGCTTCTAAGCCGGAAAGGTAATCAATTCAATCATAGGCCTTCTCAAAGTCAAGGAGGAGAACCGCTAGATCCTCCTGTTGCATATGAGCCCGGGCTGATACCTCCCCAAGAGATGTCAAACCGGGCCCGAAGAAGTGGCCACAGGGAAGGCAGGTGAGCTGTGAAACATCTCACCTGTGGTACACACAAGACAGACCCGTGGGCAGGCGCACATGCCACGTGGAAGGTCGAGACCTGGACAGCAGTAAAACAAACCAACCAGCATATGGATGCATATATATGTGTGGGTGGCCAAATCGTCATAATCATCTGCTTTCCTCAGTGTTGGGACTTTGCAGAGCGTTTCTTTGTAGCCGAAGTGCTAGCGAGGAGTGTACAGTAGGTCACAAGGCTGCAACTGACGTTTTCACTCAGCCACATCCATTGTACTAGAGATTCACTTGTATTACTTCTTTCATGTACATAATACAGACAGTAGTATAGGACTCTGTCACTCGTGTGTGTGGTGTGTGATTCCGCCGCACTCTTCTATCTCCCTCCGAAAACCCTAGCACATACGCACAAGAGTTCTACGTTGGTATCAGAGCCTACTGAACCTGCAAACATTTTTCTTTTCTAGCACCTTGACTGCTTGGATAGGGTAGAGTCCCTAGGCTCAAGGAGTGGCACAAGTCCGGGTTTAGGAAAAGTCATTAGTATTTGAAGTGTAGGGTAACCGCGCTTATCCCACCCACCCTTTCTCAATATGAAAGACTTTCACCCTTCCCCATCATCATTCTTTATCCACATTTCGGGCGACTTGTTATGGATCCCGCTGCCCGCAAAGCTTGCAAATTCACTTCACAATCTCAAAGCAAACATGGGGACCATGTCTAACCATCTCGATCGGATAGAGTCACCACCCCGAGCGCCTAGTGTTGCGGATTTTGAATCTAACGAGGCTCGTGCTCTTCAGCAAGGGCATGAAAATTCTGAGGATGAAGTGGCGAAACATTCCAGAGGAGCGTATTTCACTCCTTTGGATGCAATTAAAGGTGTACTGGACGAGCTTCTCTCCCGGTCCGACAATCGTCATTCAACACCTGTGCATAGTCGCCATGAGAGATGTCATTCGCATCTCCGACGGTCTCTTTCGCGTAGTCCCTCCCCACCAGAATCTCTAGACAACTCCCACACGTGAGCACTTGGTTTGGTATGCATGACATGCAGATGGGGCCACTTCCACCGTTGGTACAGCATAGATGCCCCTTCCTTTGCTCTCAGCCACACAGAACTGAACAGGGTGATCAAGGAGGACATTGTGAGATTCGATACTCAGAGGACCTGGCATCCACCCCTCCAAACCCTAGGGATGAAGATGACTTTCTACAGAGACCTTCTTCACATGACAGAGGACGGCTTCATCATACACCCGCACTACATGGATAGACATTTCTCATTCGAGGTTCGAGTATCTCTTCCGAGAGGAATTTGGACCACTCTCTAGGATCATCGATTTTCCAGACCAGATGCATAGGGCTCTTTCTTCCAGAGCTTCGTAGACACATGGAATCCCTACTGCGGCCCAGATCAGCTGCACCTGCCTGAGAGCTCTCACTAACTTCGTCCAAACTAGGGCTCCGAGAGCAGATCCACGCATTCCCCCCAATCTCCAAGCTGATGCAGGAGCCCAGTCGAGAGGAGTGACATTAGACATAACCACCGAGCTATGCAAAGCCTGACATCCCCGACATAGTGGCCGCTGTCCAAGCTCACGTCACCTCGGGAGGATCAGAGCCATCATTTTCCACCACCACAAGACTTTCTCCCGCCTTACGAAATCAGGTGCCATGTTGCAGTGCCTTGCGCGAGATATTCTTGGTGGATGCAAGAGCTTGAGGCTCTTTGTTTTTTTACGGATATTTTCTTATAGTTTTACTTTCAGTACCATGATGATGTATTCCATGGATATGATATAACATTTTGGTCTCATAGGACATTTTGGCCTTTTGAAGACATTAATACAACTCTCTCTCTCTCTACCCGCTGTGCTGGCTCGCTCACACTACGCGCTGGTGGCCTCTCCCTGTTCGTATCCACCCGCTCGTGCTGCTCTGCTCACACTGCCCTGTCCACGCTGTGTTGCGCACCCCCTACTGTGTTGCGCCTGGCGCGCTGCTCTGCTGTTGCTCGCACTATGCACCCTGCCTGCTGTGCTGGCCAGCTCGCGCTACGCGCTGGTGGCCTCTCCCTGTTCGTATCCACCCACCTTTGCTACTCTGTCCACACTGTGCACCCTGCCCGCTAGTCCCTTCGCTTCCCTAATCCCACCGACCCTTTGTCACGCCCCCAAGGCAGCAACATAACTCTCTCTCTCTCTCTCTCTCTCTCTCTCTCTCTCTCTCTCTCTCTGTGGGAAGCGCTGCAGAGTGATCTCGAGGAATGGCTCCGAGTCTCCAAGAGAAGCTCGAGGCCCTCGAGACGGCAATGAAGGCAGTAATCAAGGAGAACAAGAAGACATCCGATTCCAACCTCAATGAGGTGGAGAACAAATTACACCGGCTCATCATGGCCCTCGAAGCACGGGTCACGGACCTCGAACAAGAGAACACGGCACTCAAGGAGGAGGTGAGTGCATTGAAAGTGAAACTGGTAGCCGTCAAGAACACCAAGAAGGAAGAAGGGGAGATCAATGACAACACTCTCACGGCCATCAAAGAAGAGATCTCCAAGGAGATCACAAAGGACATGGAGGGAAAACTCAAAGCCAAGCAATCAGGATGGGTCGAAGTGGTGAAGAAGAACATCCGTAAAGAAGTGAGGGAGGAGACTCAAAGTGAAGAACACCAAATCATTCACACCACCATTGAGGAGGAGAAGATGAGGCATGCCCGCCGCCTCAACATTCGAGTCACAGGTATAGCGGAGACACCCAACTCCACTCCCGAGAAAGATGGACAGCTTCTATGCATGAAGCTCGGCTCCAGGGAAGAGGACCCTCTCCCCTTCACCAAAGCATGGAGAGCCGGGAAAGACTCAACACGCAAGCGAGCCCTCATCCTACAGTTTGCAAGAGAGACGGAGAGGGTCACCTTCATGAGAAAGAGGGTGATTCTACGAGCATTACAAGGAGATCCCATCTATTTGGATGACAACCTTACAAGGATGCAGATAGAACACAAGAAAACATGCATGCCGAGAGTCCTACAGGCCCAGAAAGAGGGTAAGAGAGCATTCTATCGCGATGGCCGTGTCATCATCGATGGCAAGGCCACCGATTAGCGCCAGGCGGCTTATGGGACATCGGCTATGAAGGATCCAGATTCACGGATACACACAGCAGTTTGGAACTACAATGGAGCACTTTGGACACATCCTGGGATGATGGAGGAGGTCATGGAGGGACGGGACATCATACTACTAATAGAGACGCACCAGAGCCCAAAGAGGGGGCTACCCAAAGTAGAGGGCTATCATTGGGAGTTTACATACAAAAGAACCACACGGCAGAGCACATCGAGAGGATCTGGAGGTATAGCGGTACTCTTCAAGCAAGAGCTATAGGAGCGCCTACAGGTGGTAGCACATGACCAGGAGGCTAGATACATGTGGATTAGACTGCAGCTCTCAGCAGACAGGGTGTTACACATTGCTCTATGCTACTTCTCTCCTAGAGGATCGAGATATGCCATGATAGCAGAGGAGAGTAGAGGTGAGGAAGAGGACACACGGCCATTGGGAGAGTCACCATATCCAGCCCTTTCAGATGAGATCATTAACTACTCCAACCTAGGGGCAGTCCTCCTTATGGGGGACTTCAATGCACGGACACAAAGCTGACAATTAGACATAGCTCCAGCTCACTGATTTCTTCCAGAGATCTATCCCAGTGCCTACCCTGACACGAGGGGGTTACACTTCAGCGTGCTACGGACCTCCGAGCCAGACGGAGACCGAGAGCACCATGCTACCAGACTCCCAGACTACATCAGAGGGAGATCACAGAGATACGGGCTCGACATCAGCACCATATCCAGGAGCGGCTAGCTCACTTACACTCACACCCGGAGATCATGCTCCGAGGTATTTTTGCCTCGCCATCGCCTATGTATCACATATTACACCCCCATTATGGTAACGGTTGGATCTAGACAGATCTGCATTGCATTCTTGTATACCCTACGCATATAGGTTGCATACTGAGCCTCTAGCAGTAGTGCTCCATCCATCACACCCCCCCACTAGCTCAGTACTTTCATAGTTTATTTCATGTTCATTTTGTCCTTTTTTTTTGGACATGCAGAAGACATTGACAGTTGTACATTGATTGTCTCATAGGTCGAGTTCGGCCTCTAGTAGACGTTAATACAGCTTTCTTTCTCTCTCTCTCTCTCTCTCTCTCTCTCTCTCTCTCTCTCGCACACCCACCCACCATGGATCCCATAGCTAGGCTTGTCCTTGGCAAATCCTAGACCTGCAGCTTCTAGAAATGTGCCAGGGAATCGATTACCTGCTCACCCTGCATCTGGGCAAAGCGCTCCCATTGTTGCTTTAGCTCACGGTAATACTCCATAGGAATCAATCCTTCAACACCGCCTTACGGCACTCATCCCAACAGCTTTAGAAGCGTCAATAACTAAGTTCGTTTCTCATGAGGCATGGAAGAAGTACTCGGCAAAACAGTGGTAGCCAAATCATCATAATGATTTTCTTTTCCTCAATGTTGGACTTTAGAGTGTTTCTCTGTAGGCGAAGTGCTAGCTAGGACGTTTTCACTCAGCCATATCCATTGTACTAGAGATTCAGTTGTATTACTTATTTCTTGTACATAATACAGACAGTAGTTTAGACTCGGGTGTGTTGGGTGTGATTCTGGGCCTTACAGCATGTCTCTCAAAGGTAACCAGTTCATTCCAATACATACCATGGTAATCGGGGGTCTAGTTATGTCATGTTTGTTCATACTTCCCTTACCTACGAATGGAGTCAGCCAGAACATGCAGAAAAATCGAATGATAATTCATGTCCTCTGCTTTTCTGTAAGCTGCACACATACCAGCCAAAGAGAAGGGTTATACATAATAGAAACTGACATGCAAAATGTATAAACATGTTTTCAAGCTTCCCTCATAAAGATAAGCATCAGATGATTATTGACTCTACCAAATTGCATCTTGAATTTAATAGTATTGGTCCAATGCACAATGCAAGCAATTTACACACTCCACTATTCTTGGGAGTCGTCTTTTACCAACTTCGCAAGAGCAAGCTTGGCAGAGGAAGATACTTTACGTGTGTTCTTAGTTCTGGTAAACTAACCACCACCACATCTCCACTTCAACACATGATATTAGATGAGAAATCTCTTTCATTGAAGAACGTACACTACAAGTGCTGATGGAGCATTTGTGTTCAAAAAAGCAAACAATGTCAAGGACCTAAGCACCAAAACTACCGAGGCTTTTGAACTTTGCTAGAAAATGTGTAAGAAGGTGTTATGTTCTTGAGCTCCATGCTTGTCTGGCTGGCCTAATTAAGCTAGGATAGGCAAAAAGTTTTACATCTTCATGGTAGCACCAAAAGCTTTGCTACACAAGATTTGCTCAACAGAAGTGGATGGTTGACCTTGAAATTCATAGCCCTCATTAAGAGCTTATCTGTTTAAGTAAGCTAAATCCTATGTCTATCTATACACGAACAACAGTTTTTCCATTCAGACTCTATTAGTCTTTGTTTACCTTACTAACTCTCTTCGTTTGTTGAACTCCTTAAGGCCTACATGGTCCTATGGAAATCCCAAATCCCATGGATGGCGTACCACATATCTCACACCCTTATTAGAACGGGAGTCTTCTCTCCTTTAGAGTGAAAATATCATCTCTTCATACCTCAGTTGTCAGTGAGGGAGTGCATGAGTAAGTGAGAGTGTGTGTGCGCGCGCGCGCGCGTGTGTGTGTGTGTGTGAGAGGGAGAGAGAGAGAGAGAGAGAGAGAAAGAAAGAAAGAAAGAAAGATTTTATTAACGTCTTCCAAAAGACCGAACTCGGCCTATGAGACAAATCGGAGTACCTGTATGGGGTATCCTCTGTCATCCCAACAAAATGGAAAAGTACTGAATAAAAAAAAAAGCTGAATCTGGGTGTGCAGGGGATGGAGCTCTATTACTAGGAGAATGCAAAGCTATATGCATGGAGTATACAATCATGATATGCAACCTAGCTAGCTCCATCCTGTACCATACTGGGGGTATAAAATGGTATACATCAGTGAAGGGGGTGTCCACAGCTCCCTGAAGAACATGCCTGGGTGTGCTCTGAAGCGAGCTAGTCGCTCCGCACCCTCTCTGTGAAACTGAGCTCTGATCTCTGTCATCTCTCTCTGGTATAGGCGTGGTGTCCGAAAGCCAGGTGTTCTCTGTCTCCTGCGGGCTCTAAGTGTCTCTGCTCTCTGGAGAGTAATTCCCTGCCGTGTAGGGGCTGGGAGGGGTATGGATCTCTGAAAAAATGTAGTAATCTGTGTCTGTCGCCCCCCCTCTGGAGCTGTCTGAGCCTGTAATAATGTCTCTCTGTGGCGCTGTATGTCTAGAATGTATCTCCCCAGTATGCGCTGGTCTGCTGTCTCAAAGATCTGGCGTAGGGAATGTGGCTCTCTGAATAAAATGGGATATCTCTCTCTGATGGCTGTATATGCTCTGCATCTGCATACATAATGCTCCTCACTCTCCACCTCCTCTCTGCACAATCTGCATACCCTCTCCTCTCGGGGGATCCGTGCTGCTCTGCCAGTCTCAATCTCCAATCGGTGTGATGAACCTCTGAGCTGACCAATAGCCACTCGGGAACCGTGTGGTAAAAAGCCCTCCATGTATCTAGGCCTCTCTATAAATCCATCATCAGTGATACTCATGAAGTGATCTCTGTAGTATAGCATCTTCGGTGGAAGAGGCTGTGTAGGTGATATCCATGTCTCTCGTGTATAGAGCTGCCATAGATCCTGTCTCAATACTCTGTTCCTCTCACTATGAGAGAGACAGATATGTGGTGCATCCCTGTGGGAAAGTGGGCATCCTTGCTTCACACCAATGGTGCTAGCAATAGTCTCAGACATACCTCCTGGACATCTGACTCGCCCAAAAACTTGCTCATATAATGCATAGATGCCCCATGTCATATCTGCTGGTATGCCAAGAGACTGCAGGCGCTGAAAGAGCCTCTCTCGTGGTACTGTGTCAAATGCCTTGCGGAAATCCACAAAGCAGCAATAGAGCTTTCTCTTCCTCACTCTGGCCTGATCAATCATACATCTCAAAGTGAATACATGGTCAGTGGTAGAGAAAGCTCTCCTGAAGCCTGCCTGCCCTGATGAGCGTAAACCTGCTCGCTCAGCATATAAGCTAAGCTCCTGCTCCAGCACTGCACCATAGAGTTTGGCCAGCATGTGGCCAACCATAACCGTCCTGTAGTTGCTCGGATCGAGCATATCCCCTGTTTTGTGAATCGGCACAATGGTGTGCATCGTCCACTCCGCAGGCAAACCCTCTGCTAGTGCCCTGTTAAACAGGTGTGCAAGAAAAGGAGCTAAAGAATCTACTGCATATATGAGATGCTCACCCTCCAGGCCCATATGGTCGGCGGCCCGTCCATGCTGTAGGCGGCAGATAGCTTCCTGTACCATCGAGTGGGTAAAGAAGCTAGCTGTGGTAGGTCGAGGCTCCTGTGGCTGAGGTATAGGTGGCTGCTGTGGGGCATGGTATAGACCCTCTGCATATGTGTGCCATGTCTGTGGGTCTGCAATAGGTGTCGGGGTCCGGGGCTCTCTGAAGTGCCGCCATGAGACAGGGCTATCTCTACTCATGAAGAAATGAAAGATCTCTAGCTCCTGTATCTCTGCGAAGGCCCGCCTTTTGCGGCGAGTAAGTCTCCTCATCTCTCTCCTCGACTCCTGCTCTGTGATGGCTCCCAAGGCTCTCTGTATGCGGAGTCATGAGTATAGGGCTCTGCACTCGTCATCATACCATCTGTTCTGGGGCATAGTCCCAGGTCTCGCAGGCTCTCCTGAGTGTACACGATGTGGGAAGCTCTGTAATGCAGCCGTGTGTAAGAGTGATGCGAGCTGGGCTGTAATGATATCCATAGATGCCAGGGGATCCATGAGTAGGAGCCCATCCTCTACTCTGCCAGTGTATATGTCTGCCATGTCATGTGTGAAGTAGATGGTAGTGTGTGGCGTCGGTATGTGGGGGGCTGGTGATACTGGTGATCCGGCTAGTGAAAATGCCAAGTATGTATGATCTGCCCCAATAGGACGAGGTGGAATGGAGAATGAGGTGACAAGCTGTGATGCCTCCAAAGGCCCCATAATGTAGTCTACCACCGTGCCTCCGGTCCGTGTATGACCCCCATGTGGGAAGCATGTCAGCCCTCCTGATCCCGGCCACTGTAGCATCCCGTTATAAATAACGAGACGATGCCTGGCTCCCAACTCTAGTAAGTGGTCCCCATAATGTCCTCTGTCTGGTCCAGTGTCCTCTGATGCCCGACTAGCCCCTATCTCCTCTGGATCCACAGGGTGGAGGATCTCCATGTCATCATAGTCATACACCTCACACTGTCTGCTCTGTGTGTGGGCATTGAAGTCGCCCGTAAGAAATACTTCCCCTAGTGTAGAATAATGCATAATCTCCTCTGACAGACAAGTGTATGGCGAGGCTCCTATCTCCTCCTCCTGTGGCATGTCCTCTGTAATGACATAGGAGGATCCTGATGGAGAAAAGTAACATAGAGCTATGTATATAACCCTATCCTGTGAGAGCTGTAAGCTGATCCACATGTATCTGGCCTCTGGATCCTGTGCTACCACTCTCAGTCTCCCCTGTAGCTCCCGTCTGAATAGGACTGCTACTCCCCCCGACCCTCTCAAGGTACCCTGGCGTGTGGTCCTCCTGTATGCTGACTCCCACTGGAATCCCTCTACTCGAGGTAGCCCTCTCTCTGGGCTCTGATGTGTCTCTGTCAGAAGTATGATGTCTCTCCCCACCATAACATGCTCCAGTTGTCCAGGCTGCACCCATAGTGAACCATTACAGTTCCATACTGCTATGTGTATCTCTGTCAGTGGCCTGGTCTGTGTCCCATAGGCCCCAAACCGCTAATCCATGGGCCGGCCATCAATGATGACCCGACCATCTCGATAGAAGGCCTTCTTGCCTTCTCTCCTCGCGTGTAAGACTCGTGGCATGCAAGTTCTCCTATGCTCAAGCTGCATCCTCGTGAGATCATCATCCAAGAAAATAGGAGCTCCCTCTAAACCCCGTAGTATGACCCTCTTCCTCATGAATGTGGCCCTCTCCGTCTCTCCTGCAAACTGTAGGATGAGGGCTCGCTTGCGTGTTGAGTCTTTCCCAGCTCTCCATGCTTTGGTGAAGGGGAGAGGGTGCTCTTCCTTGTAGCCGAGCTTCATGCATAGAAGCTGTCCATCTTTCTCGGGAGTGGAGTCGGGTGTCTCGGCTATACCTGTGACTCCAATGTTGAGGCGGCGGGCATGCCTCATCTTCTCCTCCTCAATGGTGGTGTGAATGATTTGGTTTTCTTCCCTTTGAGTTTCCTCCCTCACTTCTTTACGGATGTTCTTCTTCACCACCTCGACCCATCCTGACTGCTTGGCTTCGAGCTTTCCCTCCATGTCCTTTGTGATCTCCTTGGAGATCTCTTCTTTGATGGCCGTGAGAGTGTTGTCATTGATCTCCCCTTCTTCCTTCTCAGCATTCTTGATGGCTACCATTTCCATCTATGAACGTCTACAAAAGACCCGAAGGGCCTATGAGACCATGAATAGTTGGGTATACAGTGCCATGGAAAAAGTTAAAATACTAATTGAAAACTTAACACTGAAACGTGACTCTATAAGACTCCTGATGGTAAATGTGGCTATGGTGAGGGCATGTCATGTCGTCGGATAATCTCATGGATCTATCTATGTTACTTCAACTATTATGTCATGTGCATCCGTTTATCCCGATGCTCAGGACATGAGTATCTTTCCTAGCAAGTGTATGGGCCGATTTAGAGGCAGATTTGGACCTGACTTTGAGGCCCTCCAGGTGCCTAGAACATGTGCCCGTGGATGGGACACCTTTTGGTCACAGTTTGGAGACCAAATATGACTTCTTCATCATTATTATGTAGATCAAAAAAGCAAAACTGACCTGAACACGACTTTCCATCCTATCCCTATATAAAGGAGGTCAAAGAGCATGGAAAGGCGGAAATCAAATAGATCTCCCGTGCATTTCACAAGTGTTTGAAGAACCCTCGCATAGAGACAGCCCGAGGCAGCTCTAGGCAAGAAGGCAAGCATCTCAAGAGCACGACCAAGTTGTGGAATCAGCAAACTTTTGTATGCACGTTGATTAGCATGCATGAATCGGATCTAAGTCAAGTTCCAAGATCATTGTACATATTTATGTCTGGAATATACAGTAGATTACGTCTGCCTTGTCATTTGTATGTTTGCTAATATCTTTAGCTTAGCATTAATCATAGACAAGCTTCCGCAACGCATGTCACATTGGTATTAGAGCATTAATGTCTTTTGCTTAGCATTAATCACAGACAAGCTTCCGCAACACATGTCACATTGGTATCAAAGCTTAGGTCGCCCTAGGACAGTCCTTAGCTTGCATTTTCTAGAAGCTGAATTAGGGTTTCTGAAATTAGGGTTTGCAGGCCAAAATTAACGTTTTTGTATTTTGTATGAGTTAAGCCCTAGCAACAGTGTTTTCAGCCATAGATTCAATGTGGAAAGTGGAAAAACCAAATTAGGGTTTCCATTTTTAGGGTTTTGCCCCATTTCTTCATGCAAAAGTCTTAGCCTAGGTCTAACCTAGGTAGGAGAAGAGGACCGTCGATGACGCGAGAAAGAAACACGTCAAGTAAAGCTTCACGAAGAGGCACGTCAAGCCCATCTTGTAGCTTCTGTACAAGCAAAGTTGGGCACAGATCGGGGAAACATGGGCACACTTCATGGTAGCATCAACAAAGGCCAAGGGGGAATCACCTAGGGTCGTGCCAGACCCAGAGCGTTGACCCAAGAAAGGAAGAGCTTTCAAGATAGGATTTCTCAAGAGAACTAAACACAGAAAGAGGTGTTTTCAAGGAGGTGTTATGTGCGGAAGTACACTTGAGAGAGAGCAACAGTGAACAATGTCAATAATGTATTAGAGTAGCCAAGAGGTACAACAGCTTGGTACTTGCAATAGATGATGGATGATTTTAACAAATAAGTAATGGGTTGCCTTTATATAGGCTTAGAGCATGACTTCCTAGATGAACACAACCACCAAGAAAGGTGACTCATCCAACTACTAAGCAAGCCCTTGTTCCCACCCCACATATAAGATGCACATTTCTAACACCCCCTCTGCAACTCATAGTGTGCATAATTGCTTAAAGAAACCAAGTTGATAAAGATGCTACTATGGACACCCTAGCATTCCAAGTTACTGGATACACCGCGGAGAATGCGCCTGCCAACATGTTTTCTCATAGCAAAATGCTATCTTGAGCACCAAAGGAAAATACTAACTCCTAGTTCCCACACAAGTGTGCAGTGAACCCCAAGGATGAATGATGAATTGTAGACTCATCCACGTCCATACTCGCTCGACAATGAATTGTGAACACATCAGGTCCAATAGTCCATGTGAAAAAACCTCAAACAATGAATTTTAGAATTCATCAAGTCCATAGCTGCTACACAAAATTAATTGTTCCAGCCAGATGTGTGCTCTGCAACTCCAACTCATGGGTCACCATGCACCAATCAGGAGCTTTTGACAGCCCGCCTCTACCTCCCACATGCCTCTCTCTGGCTGAAAGCACATGGGGGGAGTATAATCTTATTGCTGTAGGAATGCCAACACCTCCCTATCATCCTTGGCTCTGCAAACCCCAAGAGAATCAGGAGTGTCGCTGCTACTCGAAGATGGGGACCTCAATCTATTTTACCTATCGTTCGTGCTCAGCACAGAACACATCCATGCTCTTAGCAATGACCAATTGAGACACTGCCCCCTCTTCACCATTGCCAAGAAAATATGTAAGTAGTACTGCCATCCGTGTGTAGACGCTTGCTATGTGAACGCTCCACTGAGGTCCACTCTACAAAGCCAACTCTGACGTGCCACGCTAGTAACATGGCGTGAAACACTTCTTCAAGATCCGTCACCACCAATATCAAAACATCATCCAGCAAATCCATAGTAGAAGATACAACATGAAGCAACAGCACAAGCATCGATCTCATCACCTGTCACCAACCTGGACATTTTCCAGTATGAAAGGGGTCTAATGGACTCCAAGATGTCTAAATATTTGGAAAGTACAAGCTTTGGGAATGGGGAATTATCCTGGAATACAAAGGACCACACTCCTAAAATTTAGGAGAGTTGCTATTTTTGGCCCGAATCCGATGGAAATTCTATTCGCGTCATTACATCTCGAATTGAGCAGATAGCAAGAGTTGGCAAAGTGCCTTTGACAGAATGTCTACCAGTTGGGATATTTTTTGAGATAAAGTTTATGGAAGGACCCATCTCTTAGATTGGGACATGTGGCAAGAAAGTGGACCAAAGTGAGACAAGTGGCCTGACACTTGTTAGAAAGTGGATCAAAGTGAGACAAGTGGCCTCACACTTGTCACTTCAGCTATTGTGTGGCTCTCTCTCCACTTGTCATTGTAGCCTTCTCTTTCCATTTTCACTCATGGGAGCCCCAAATCTATAAATTGGAGCCCTCTCTCTCTTGAAGGCTCTCTTGCTGCACACTAGCCTCTACCACCGTTACAGGCTGCCCTAATGACGGCTACTCTCTGTCTCTCTCTCTTGAAGGCTGCCCATGAAGAATACCAGCTGTTGGGGACTGTTTTGGAGGCTTCCATCACGAAGAAATACTAAAGCTCTATTGCATGAAGACCCGTGGTTTTTGGGGAAGAATCAATACCCACACGGAGGTATATGGATTATATTATTGGCTTGGTATTTCTACAACCTATGTTCCGGCTTGGTTGCCTCGTGTTGGGTTGTGTTATGGCATTTGTATATGGATAATCCGGCATCTCCCGTGGGGAGAGTAAGGCCCTCAAAGCTTGTACATGATATTATTCTCCTTGAGTAATAAAATACTCCAAGGGGGGGGTCGGCCCATTCCGGCCTCTATGCGGTGTCACATGTGCAAGCTCCATTTTCAGCATTTGTGGATGTTTTGTCCAGCTTTTATTTTCATGCAAAGTGATGATGGATATGTGTTAAGGCTGTGGCCATGTTTAAATGTTTTAATATGCATTGGTGGTATCAACAAGTGTGTCAGAGGTCCTATTCCCCTAGGCACCGCCGCGAGTTACATCACCTTTCACTTCAAGACTCCAAAAGATCTTGGCCGGTCACGGGGACAAACCCCAAGAGAGAGCCAAATCCCTTTTTACTATAACCTGGTGTGAAACGGTCACTTAGCAGCAGCGAAAACGCAAGCGAAAAGCAAAAGGACACAGGAAAGTGCAGCTGCCTTGCTCTGCCTTCGCCGATTCTCCTCCTCTAAAAAAAACGCTGCTGCTCTGCACTTGTTGCCATGATGACTTCACGAGTGTCTTGCTGCCTACCTCCTCTACTCGTTGTTGCTACCCGCCGCCTCTACTTCCTGGCTGCCTCAGCCTGCTTCTTGCTGCTGTGTGCTCCACCTTGCAGCCCTGCTTTTGCTCTCAACCGCCTTCAGATGTTGCAAGCCTTGCTCTGCACTTGTTGCCATGACGACTTCACCACAATCTTGCTGCCTACCACTTCTACTTGTTGGTACCCGCCGCCTCTACTTCCTGGCTGTCTCAGCCCACTTCTTGCTGCTGTGTGCTCCACCTTGCAGCCCTGCTTTTGCTCTCAACGCCTTCAGTTGTTGCAAGCCTTGCTCTGCCCTGCTTGTGTTGCCTTTGCTTTGCCTTAACGCCTGCTGCACACAGCTTTGCCTTGCCACCACCACTGCACAAAGACCTAAAGAAAGAAAACACAGCCACAACCTTCTCTTAAAGAAAGACACTGCACACAGATTCTTCAAAGGCTTGATATGGGAGGGTTCATGTGCCACACTGACCAAAAGGGCCTCCGTCCACAAATATGCACACATGCAGTCTTGTCTGCTCTACTCTCGCATCACCAAAGACTACACGTGAAGCCCCCCATGTTCTGAGAACATGTTACGAGTTACACGCGGAAGTACACTTGAGAGAGAGAGCGAGAGAGAGAGAGAGAGAGAGAGAGAGAGAGACACCACACACACACACACACACACGAGTGAACAATGTCAACAAGGTACAACGGCTTGGTCTATCAGCTAAGTCACCCAGAACACCCACAACAGCCTTGCTCACTGCACCCTCCCTGTCAAAACAACCACATACAGTCAGAAAGTTTTGATTTTATGGCTGGCTGCTCACCCACCTCGCAAACAACATTTCAAACCTTTCATTATGGACAGAGAACCCTACTCCCACAAGAACAATATGTCAGAATACGCAACGGAGATGATGACCAGATCTGGGAACACGAGCAAAACACAATGCAGAAAATAACAGCACAAGAGATAGAGAGGTAGAGGCGTGTAACTCTGCTCTATATACACAAAAGAATCCCCGAAATGATACAAGTAACCAAAATCAGAACCGGAACTCCAGATCGAGCAGGTGGATCTCTTCAACTCCCATTTGGAGGAGGACGAGTTTTCGAGAAGGTAGATGTCTCCAAATCCTATTTGGATAACGATCTGGTCGACCCGAGAATCCAGAAAATCTCTTTGAATCCTGTGAGGAGGAGGATAAGACTACGTAAGATCCAAAGGATCCATATAATGGGCAAGAGAACTGGAAGACCAAGTCACGATCGAGCCAAAAGGATATGAAGTGGAGATTTGGACCTGATTTTGAGGCCCTACACGCGCCCAAAAGTTCCCGGAACGTGCACCCATGGATGGGACTCCTTTTAGGCACAGTTTGGAGGCCAAAGATTACTTTTTCAACATTATTATGTAGGTCAAAAAGACAAAACCGACCTGAACACGACTTTCCATCCTACCCCTATATAAAGGAGGTAAAAGGGCATGGAAAGACAAAAATCAAATAGATCTCTCAAGCATCTCACAAGCGTTGGTAGAAACCCCTGCATACACGCAACCCGAGGCAGCTCTAGTCTTCAATTGGACCGAAACGGAATTGGAGCAAAGGTGTATGGAGTACCCCAATGGTCCAAGCTTAGCAAGAGGGGATGTCATGTGCATACATTAATCCTAATGCTCACAGACATGAGTATCTTTCCTAGCAAGTATAAGGGCAGGCAAGAACACAAGCGTCTCGAGAGCACGACCAGGATGTGGAATCACCAAGCACATAGATTAGCATGCATGAGTCGGATCTTAGGTCAAGGTCCAAGATCATTGTACATATTCATGTTTGGAATATACAATAGATTAGGTCTACCTTGTCTTCTATGTGTTTGCTAAACACAAGATTAGCCTTAATGTCTTTTGCTTAGCATTAATCATAGACAAGCTTACGAAACACATGTCACATATTACTAGACTGAAGCTTAGTTACACCATATACATGCAGCTCTAGCTGCAATCGTACTTTCAGCATACATTACTTTTACAGTTGATGCACTACACATGTATTACAAATCCATGTGAGTGATGTGACTATTTGAATAGTGACTCCAAAAATCATTTGTTGTTTATGGTCATGTCATTCCTTTTAGAATGTGAAAGCACCATGTTCATCGATTAAAACATTTTTTCCAAGATCAGTTTTTTGTATTGTGATAAGCAGCCTAAAGCTTACTTCATCTTGCAAACGCCGTTAGCACTTGAATTCAAATGCCACGACAGCTGCACAACACTATTATTTACAAGCTCAGTGAAAGAGTGCACAGAGGGGAAGCATACAAGCACTAGAGTGTGCTGAGAGAGAGTGCCAGAGAGAGAGAGAGAGAGAGAGAGAGAGAGAGAGAGAGAGAGAAATATGAAGCAACTATGATGAATATACTGCAATGAAATAGTCCCGAGCAAGAGACATAAAAGGTCTCATCAATGAGGGATACAAATCAAGACTACAAAATGAAAAGTGAGGAGGCAAGCCCGCCTATAAATAGGGCATGAGTGGGCTGGCCGACTGGAGAAAAAAGACATGGCCAACTGGGGACATGAAGCTAGCCGACTGGACATCAATCACCCGACCTGGGAAAAATGCCAGAAAAATATGGAAACAAGGGGTGGCCAGCCCACAACCAAGGGCCATAAAAAAGGACCAAAAGGGAACTCCAAAAATGAGCAAAAACTGGGGATGAATGTGCTAACACCCCCTCTCAGCACCAAATGCTAAACAAACTCCGAGAAGCCGAAGATGAGGAGCCAAGGAAGCCTGAGAAACCGGCTTGGTGAACAAATCTGTTGCATTCTCTGCTGAAGGACAATACTCCAAACGCAAATCTCCAGCAAGAACTCATTCACGAACATAGTGATACTGAATCTCAATGTGTTTCGTAGGGTCCTTGGCAATGGCGATGCAACTCTGATTGTCACACCAAAGAAGAGTGGATCCGATAGGAAGAAAGCCCAAGTTCTCCCAAAAATCTCCACAACCAAATCGCCTCACACGCAGCATAACAAATTGCACGATACTCCGCCTCTGTAGAGGAAAGTGCCACAGTAGGGTGCTTTTTACTGCTCCATGAAATGGCTCCTGAGTCGTCCTAACCCAAGTAAAAAAACACAACCAATGGTCGAGCGCCGAGTATCTAGATCTCCAGCCCAATCTGAATCAGACCATCCAAGAAGAGTGCACCCTTTGCCATAGAAGATGCCAAAGTCCAAAGTACCACGCAAGTACCGAAGAACCTTGAGAGCACACCACCAATGCTGCTAATGGGGTTTAGATGTGTGAGAACTCAATAAGCTGATTGCGACGGGAGTAGGTCAACCAAACCAAACAACCGACGAGAACCCGATACTGTTCTTGATCAATCCCTGGAGAAGCATCAAGAAGAGAGCTTCTCACTAGTATCCATAGGAGAAGATACTGATCTGCATCCAGTCATGTCAAGTATCTCCCGTGTGTACTTCTGCTAAGAGAAGAAAATACCATTAGGGGTCTGCCAAATCTCAAAGCCAAGAAAATAATGCAGAAGCATTATTTTAAACTCTATCTCCGAACTCTATCTCCAAAGCATCCATGACGGAACGGATCCTCACTGAATAAGAACCTGTAAAGATGAGGTCATCAACATAGACCACAATGATAACAACCAACCCCCTCTCAAGGAGGATATAAAGGTTTGAATCTGCATGAGAACGGTGCAGGCCAAGCTTCTAAAAGAACTCATCAATCCGCTAGTACCAAGCCCGTGGAGCCTGCTTCAAACCATACAAAGCTTTCTTCAGTCGGTACACCTGATCTTGTTTGCCGGGAAGCTCAAATCCCCGCGGCTAATCAACATACACTTCCTTTGTAAGCTCTCCATTCAAGAAAGCCGACTTGACATCCATCTGGAATACGGGCCATCTTTGTTTTAGGGCCATATTAAATCAGATTAGCCAAAAAGGGCTGACTTGTGATTGATGCTCTAAGTAGGAACCAGAATAAACTTCAAACTTCAAGTGTATATACACCTGTCTAACCAGACATACTCAAAGTTTTGACATGAGATTTTTTTTAAAAAGACGTGGGCCATCATTAAAAATGCCTAAGAGGAGTAAGAATGAGTTGGAACTTCAACAATCTCAGGTGTGAGGTGCTTTGCTTGCCCATACCTTCTATCAAAAGTTCAATAGAATTCTGAGAGAAACCATAGAGCTTCATTACACTTACATTAAAAAATTACTCATAAAAAGTAACACCCAAAAACACTTTTTTATTTTTAAAAAACCCTGGAGGTCACGGTACTATACAAATCCACAGCAAGGGATGCAAGATTTCTCACCTATACGGATTCTTGCATAACTTCGAAAAAACCACACCCCCAGGAGGTTCACAAAAAGATTGGTCACTGCCGATACAATCAGATAGTGCCTGAATGATGACACGAATAACAACAAATGTCAGCACCAAACAACCAAACTACTGTCAATGCGCTTTCACATTTCAGAGCACAAATATCGGCATTCTCAACAGTGTGCAGATGGCAAATTGATAACTAAAATGGAGATTTTGTAGGGCCCTCACAAACAACCCACCAATCCTTGATCTGTCGGCAGGGGGAAAAGAAAGCAAGAGGAAGGGGGACGGGGGAAGAGAAATCAAGCCTGTCCACGTTTTGTAGGCAACTGTGTAAAGACCCTCATAACTTTGTGGAATGCACCTATAAAATAGCTAAAATGCTTGCAGGAAAGACTCTTTACTTACTTGTGTTCAGACTCATCCTGAACAAAGGCATGCAGCGCTTCAACTGCCAGGGAAAAAGAAAGAAAAAGTAGAAACAGCTGCCTACACGCACAATGAGGCAAGAAGAAAAAAACATGGACGTTATTCTCAGTTACAAAGAAAGAATCATCATTAAAATTTATAACTCCCAAAGACAAATGCTCTTCAATACTAAGGTATTACTTGAAGCATACAAAAGATCTCATAAAATGCTCAAAGGACAAAGGCAAACAACTGTCCTCCTCGCAATGCCAAACACTTACAGCATTAGTGAACGCTGCCAGCACTTCCAACCTTTTATACCTGGACACACAATTTAGCAAACCACAACGTGAGAAGTCTTCTCAGTCATCATCTAAGTGACAAATGTTGATGCTATGACTCCTGATGTTTAAGTTTTTACTGCATTTGACCAAACATGGTATTTTACCTAGCCCAAAAGGGGTTTTATTTTGGTATTTTTTGTCTTGCTGCTGGCCGACAGCCTTCCCTGGGCCGACTAGCAACCCAACATCATATATAATTCAGCAAGGCAACAACATATAATCAACATACATCTACTGCTGCTGCCGGCGCGTCCTCTGCATCACACTGAATTATCATCATCATTCTTCATCAGCAGCACCCGTCGGCGTCTTCATCTTCAGGCAGCGCTCTCAGCATACCACTACACCCTGTTTCATCATCTCGGCAGTCACTCCTGCAGCGCCCACCAGCCCTGTGTACAGCACTGATCGTGATCTTGAGTAACGCCCTGTCCACCACAACAGTAGCGCTCCCTGATCAGCACCTCTGCAGCAGCCATTCCCATCACCGGATCTCTGCAACCCTGCACCTGTACCTGCAGCGCTCCACTCCAGCCTGCAGAGATCAGTACCTACAGTACCCATTCGGGACAGCAGCCCATTCTCTGCTCATCACTCTGATGACATCTACCATTCGGGACAGCAGCCCATCTCTACTCACCTCATTTGACAGCTACCCTACCTCGTGACAGCAGCACACCATCTGCCCGGGACAGCAGCCCTCTCTGCTCTGTAGATCTGCGTTTGTCTGCACCTTGCGGAGTGCCTTTGCACGCAAGCCTTCATCACCGACTGTGCTTCAGCTCCAACCTCATCTTTGCTTCTTCGACGGTCTACTACTCAGAGTCACCTCACATGAGAGGGCCTTTTGTACTGGATTGCATTCATCATTATACATACACTCATTCGCCCATATCATGCTGTGTGTTGATTCGCTCTGATCTCTCGCACATCTGGTCCTTTCGTCCTTCTGCCCTCACACAAAGTTCCTCAATGGAGCAATGGTGTCGATGGATGACTAAGAAAGAAGAGCGAGATCATGAAACCAGACGGGTCGAGCAGCTCACAAAGAAAGCCAAACACAAGGCCAAAGAGGATCGACCACAAGCAAAGCTCGAAGCAAAGGCAAACCATGAGCAATAGGCCCAAGTAGACTGAAGGGACCAGTTCCAACAAACACTGCGGACTCTGGTAACTTCTTTCACCCCTTCTCAGTCCTCCGCCACCCCAGCCGCAGCCTCGACAACCATCATCCGTGCCTCACTGAACTTCCAAGCACGACGGCAAGTGCGACCATTCGGTTGCGACTCAATTCATCCACCAGTTTGTTGCCCTGTCACATGCACTCTGCACTCAGTGCATGGTGACAAGATGGCTCATCATCAGAAGTGCAACAGTTGTACAGTTTTAGAACCCAATAGGATGATATTTGTCGTATGCCGTGACCCCATTGTACATCCTCAGTCCAGGATAAGTCAGGCACGAGCTACGTAGGTCATTCCTCAGCCTTAGTGGGTCAGTCAGTCAGTCAAGTCCCTTAACCCACTTGGAGAGAATCATTCATGCATGTAGAGTCAGTAGAAGTCTTAGGGTTTGCATCAGAAAGCATTCTGCATCTTGCATAATATGCATACATATGCCTGTGCATCATTTAGAACATCCCCAAAGCCTTAGGGAATTTACTGGGATTTATCTGGTATTTTTTCCATATTTATTAGTATTTATTTAGCATTCTTTGCATTATTGGGCATTTA
Organism: Cibotium barometz; assembly: GCF_041138505.1. Classification (NCBI taxonomy): domain Eukaryota; kingdom Viridiplantae; phylum Streptophyta; class Polypodiopsida; order Cyatheales; family Cibotiaceae; genus Cibotium; species Cibotium barometz. The sequence continues at coordinate 33,401,125 of NC_141054.1, forward strand.
TAAATATTAACTTTATTAAATGACCAACCTCCAGTTAGTATAAATAGGCTTGCCTAGAGCCTCTTTTGCTCATTCAGTCTTCATTGTGCTAAGAGCTCTCCTCTCTCTTGCTTTCAGCCCAAGACTAATCCAACCCTAGAGCCCATAAGCTTGCTTCTCCAACCCTTGAGAAACCCTAGCTTCATTCAGCCCTAGGTGCTTGCATTCAGCCCTGAATTCAGCACTCAGTTCAGGCCCAGATTCAGCATACCCTTCACCTTCAGTTCAACGCCAGTTTGCAGCCTGTATACACCTGCGTTTTCTAATCCAGCAACAGCAGTGCTGCGTTTCTGTCCCAGCCGTACAGCAGCAGCTCCTGCAGTCCCAGATTCACATGCGTTTCAGTCCACAGCATCCTCCACAGCTCAGCGTTTCTGTCCACAGCAGATTCCAACCCTGAAGCAACAGTCTACAGCAGTTTCCAGCCCTGAAACTGTTGTTTGCATCAGTGTCCAGCCTTCCAAGCATCATCCACACATTCAGCAGTCATCTGGTGAAGGTAACACAGCATTCATATGTGTTTTCAGCATTCTAACAGTGTGTAGTACAGTCCACCTTCTTCTTCTTTGAGCCTCAGGTGTGCAACCCTTCCTCATGCCCTTGGGAGGAGTGCATAGGCTCAAGATCAAGTCATTGAGGTGTTTCTACAGCAGTGTACAGATCAGCCGCTCTCCGATCCTCTGAGATCTTGCGTTTGGCTTATCTACAGTCCAAAGTCATTCTCTCTAAAGTAATAAAGCAAATACTATCTCGTTATTGGGATAGGGGGCCCTTCAGTGGGTAATTCGGGACCCAATCTGGTGTACAGTGTTCATATCTCTCTCTCTCATCTCTTTAAAGTTTGAAGTAAATGAAATGGATTGCTAAACTCACGAAACTCAGGATACAGAAGACGGTGTGAGCATATTGTGTGACAGGATCAACCAATACAAAGACTTCCGCTGCATATCACATTGGTATCAGATTCAGATTGTCCACACACACCGTATCCTAGCGTGGGGGCATCCTTGGATGGTTAGATTGCGTTCCGGCACGACCACCGACTTCAGCATCATGTCTACAGGAGAGAGTACTCTTCAGCCGGAAGACGTCTCCCCCGAAGGAGACCTTGTTCTTCCGCCTACAGCAGACACCATAGCTCTTCTTAGAGCTCAGAACCAGCTACTCATGGAGTGTCTCCAACTCTTGGAGGCAGCAGCAGCACCCGACTACATCTCCCTCTTCTTTCAGATGGAACAACAAAGGAGAAAGGACGAGGCCCGAAGGAGAAGAGAAAAAGAAGAAAGACGGGACTATGAGGAAGCCCAACGCAGGATCGACGAAGACCGGCGTCAGGCTGAACTCGCCGCTCGGGAACACCAACGTGAGCTTGATCGAGAACGTATGTTACTCGAACACCAATGGGAAAAGGAGGCCATACACTTGAGGTATCAGCAGCTCTCCTCAGTCTCCCCACTCATAGGTGTCACCAGCCAGCATCCCGCAGCAGCATCAACCACCATCATTCGCAGTCAACCGAATTTCAGCAAGTATGATGGTAAGTGTGATCATTCTTCAGTTAATCAATTTATTCATCAGTTTAATGCTCATTTTCCTTTAGCTAGGATCACAGACCCACAAGACAAAGTCCACTTAGCGGCTCCCCATCTCAGTGGTGAGGCAGTCACTTGGTGGCAGCATTGGTCTAGTATTCATACTGACCAGGCCACAGGTGTCACAGCCTTTGACTGGGACATCTTTGTCCATGACCTGAAGACCAGATTTCTCCCGCCCCAGTACATGACCGGTCTGAAAGACGAGTTCTATGGACTCAGACAGAACGGTTCCCCAGTGCTTCAGTTTTCCGATAAGGTTATTACTTTAGCACAGCAGTTAGGGCTATCTGAGCAGGCCAAGATGGAGAAATTCATTCGTGGATTGGACTCCAACATTCGGTTCACAGTTCGTAACTTTGAACCAAGTACATATGACCGGGCTTTGACTCTCGCTCAGAATGAAGAAATGAAGCTCAACGGGGGCAAGCCCAAGCAGGCATCTCAGTCCAGTACCAAACCCCAGCAGCAACAATCAGCTGCACAGACAAGGAAAGGTAACGCATCTTCTAAAGATGCTAAGAAGGACAGCAATAGTAGCTCCAGTTCAGGGGGTAAGAAGGATAAAGAACCTAAGAAAACCCCTAATGAAAAGGCTAAAGCAGGCATTACTGGAGGTTATCTTCCTCCAGAGGAGCAAAGGAAGTACCAGTCAGAAAATAGATGTTTTTTCTGTCATATTATAGGGCATGGTAAGAAGGATTGCCACAAATGGCAAGCGGCACAAGCTGCCAAAGCCCCTTCTGCCACAGTTGCCACAGCCTCCCCAGCTCCTCCAGCCCCGCCTACTACCTCAAATGCAGTTCAACTTTTACCTTCCATGCATCCTATGCCATCCGTGGTATTTGATGCTAAGCAGGAGGGTGAGAGTGATGCTGCTCAGAAAAGCCTTATCCGAGCTTATGGCTCTGCCCAGGGCCGACAGTTTGTAGTCCTTTTCGATACGGGCAATTCTGAAGACGCCATCTCTCCCCAGTTGGCTAATAAATTGAACTGCACTTTAGTCCCATATCATCTGGATGTGGACGGGTTTACACCTGGTCTTCGCACCCACATTTCCCAGAAGGCACAGCAGTTTGCCTTTGAAGTTCAGAAGGCCTCATTTCAACGAGATTTCATCGTCTCCCCTCTGTTAGGGTGTGACATGATCTTAGGAATTCAGTGGTTCCGTCAGTATGAGCCTATTTCCAATTGGGGGCAGGACACTTTTACTATTTGTAAAGGTTTTCCTGAGCCTGTCATGATTCGGGGGGATAGAAGCATTCTTGGCATCCCATTGATTTCACATCTCCAGGCCCGACGAGCTATCCGCAACAAGGGAGCAGAAGGAGCACTCCTTTATGTTCGTGCTCAAACAGCCCCTCCCTCATTAGTAGCATCCATTACATCTTCAGTCCCTCAGTTAGCAGACCTCCTATCCAGACACCAGGACATTATGCTTAGGGACGATCTCCCACCCTCTCGCCTTGAGGACCATCACATTGATTTGGTCCCTGGATCAGACCCTCCTAGCAGGTTTCCCTATCGTCTTTCCAAGACTTTAGAGGGCGAGTTGGAAAAGCAGTTATCTGAGCTTCTCCGAGCCGGATTCATTCGGCCTTCTTCCTCCCCATTTGCTGCACCTATCCTATTTGTCCAAAAGAAGGACAAGTCTGCACGCTTTGTGTAGACTACAGGACATTAAACAAACTCACTATCAAGAATAAGTTTCCTATGCCCAGGATAGAGTACATTTTGGAGCGTTTAGACGGTGCTAAGTTTTTCACTAAGATCGACCTCAAGAGTGGTTACCATCAGGTCCGCATTTTTGAAGCTGACATTCCAAAAACAGCTTTCAGGACAGAGCGTGGTCACTACGAGTTCGTAGTCATGCCTTTTGGGCTTACAAATGCACCCGCAACGTTAAGATGATGTCTAGGATTTTCGCAGTCCACATTGGGAAGTGTGTTTTCATATTCCTTGATGACATACTAGTCTTGTCAGCCACTGCGGAGCAGCATGAGAAAGATGTGGAGAAAGTCTTGCAACTATTGCGAGATAATCAGCTCTACATAAACGCCAAAAAGTCTATCTTTGGTGTTAAAGAAGTTCAGTATTTGGGCTACATCATCGGTTCCGATGGGATTAGACTGGACCCATCAAAGGTTCAGGAGATCTTAGATTGGGACATTCCTAAGACCGCCCAAGAAATCCGTTCATTCGTAGGTCTTTGTCAGGCCTATAGCACACATGTCCATCAGTTTTCCAACCTTGCAGCACCTCTTACCGACTTGCTCAAGGGGGTGAAGACTCGTAAGCAGAAAGTCTCAGTTACAGGTAAGGCACTTGATGCATTCCGTGCACTCCAGAAAGTTGCCTCAGAAGCACCTGTATTAAAGTTAGCATCATGGGACGAACCTTTCGAGGTCATCACCGATGCCAGCAATGTAGCCATAGGTGCAGTCCTCTAGCAGGACAATAGACCCGTGGCGTATTATAGCAGAAAGTTGGATGTCGCCGAAAAGAATTATTCGGTATATGACAAAGAGCTTTTGGGTGTGATCACAGCGCTCAAACATTGGAAGCCTTTTCTTTATGGACAGGCTTTCACAGTGAAAACAGACCACCAAGCACTTAAGTGGCTTCAGACTATGCCAAGTACCCAGTGGAGTGATCGACAAGCCAGGTGGAGTCAAATCTTCCAACAGTTTGGAGGTATGATTGAATACATCCCTGGTAAGCATAACCCAGTAGCAGATGCTCTCAGTCGAAAGTCCAGCATCCAGGCAGTCCAAGAAGCTACCATTCTCGAAATCAAGGGGAAGGACTTGGATAGTTTGAAAGACCAATATGTCGACTCCCCTAAGTTCGGTACTCAGTATAGTTTGGCCCTCACTTCTGAGCCTGGCCACTATTCAGTACAGAACGGTTGGTTGTTCTACAAGAACCGTCTCGGTGTTACTCGGGAAAAGCATTCCGCTCTTCTCCACGATGCCCATGACTCCTTAGTTGGAGGACATAGGGGTATCAACAGTACCCTCGAGAAATTAGAACGGTCCTTTTATTGGCCAAAGATGAGGCGTGATGTCTATGCACATGTACAAGCCTGTAAGATTTGTCAAAAAGTCAAGGTTCCCCATACAAAGAAGGCAGGTTTACTTCAACCTTTGCCTATCCCCGACGGACCTTTCATCGACATATCTATGGACTTTGTAGGGCCTCTACCAGCATCCACTGGATCACGTAACACTCAGTGTTTTACCATTGTGGATCGCTTTAGTAAGTTCTGCATGCTCATCCCATGCAAGCATACCGCCACAGCCGAGGACGTAGCCCGTCTGTTTCTCAAGCATTGGTATCCAATATGTGGTTTGCCTAGCACCATAACATCAGACAGAGATTCCAAGTTTACCTCGTATTTCTGGAGGGCATTATTTAAAAACTTTGGAACTAAGTTGCAGTTGTCTAGTGCATTCCATCCCCAGACAGATGGCCAGACAGAAATTTATAATCAGTTGGCCTTTGATGTCCTCAAGTCATATTGTCATGACCAGCAGTCCAAATGGGAGCACTATCTTCCGTTGGTCCAAGCTATCTTGAACGACACGCATTCATCCAGTGTCGGACGGACTCCATATGAAGCAGCCTTTGGTCGCCGTTTTTTTTCTCTTATGACGAGAATGGTGTCTCCATCTTTAGAGGCTAATAAAACCACGGAAGCATTTTCCGAGATCATTGAGTCAGTCAAGGACCGCTTGACCAAAGCTCAGGAAGCATATAGCAGACAGGCAAATAAATCTAGACGAGATGTCCACTTCAAGGAAGGGGATTGGGTCTATTTGCGTATCATGAAGCAGAGATTGAAACAAGTGGACAAACGTTGTCCCAAGCTTTCATTCCGTAGTTTTGGCCCTTTTCCAATAGTTAAGAAGTTAAGTGATGTCTCCATGAAGTTAAAGTTGCCTGCCAGTTGGACAATGCATGATGTTTTCCATGTTTCTTGACTAAAACCATATGTTGGTCCAGAAGTGTTTGATGTTTCAGATGAACAGCAGCCAGACGTGGTAGACGAGGCAGAAGTTATTGAGCCTGAGCAGATCCTTCTTCATCGATGGAAGCATGGTTCCGGTCGACGGATTCGTCAGTTCTATACGAAGTTCCGAGATCGAGGCACCCACGAAGCCGTATGGCTCGACGAGGAGTTCTTCCAGGAGTACCCCCAGTTATTGGCGGACTACTTGGAAGCCATGAACCTGCCGCCAAGCTAATCAGGAGGGAATGTCACATGCACTCTGCACTCAGTGCATGGTGACAAGATGGCTCATCAGAAGTGCAACAGTTGTACAGTTTTAGAACCCAATAGGATGATATTTGTCGTACGCCGTGACCCCATTGTACATCCTCAGTCCAGGATAAGTCAGGCACGAGCTACGTAGGTCATTCCTCAGCCTTAGTGGGTCAGTCAGTCAGTCAAGTCCCTTAACCCACTTGGAGAGAATCATTCATGCATGTAGAGTCGGTAGAAGCCTTAGGGTTTGCATCAGAAAGCATTCTGCATCTTGCATAATATGCATACATATGCCTGTGCATCATTTAGAACATCCCCAAAGCCTTAGGGAATTTACTGGGATTTATCTGGTATTTTTCCCATATTTATTAGTATTTATTTAGCATTCTTTGCATTATTGGGCATTTATAAATATTAACTTTATTAAATGACCAACCTCCAGTTAGTATAAATAGGCTTGCCTAGAGCCTCTTTTGCTCATTCAGTCTTCATTGTGCTAAGAGCTCTCCTCTCTCTTGCTTTCAGCCCAAGACTAATCCAACCCTAGAGCCCATAAGCTTGCTTCTCCAGCCCTTGAGAAACCCTAGCTTCATTCAGCCCTAGGTGCTTGCATTCAGCCCTGAATTCAGCACTCAGTTCAGGCCCAGATTCAGCATACCCTTCACCTTCAGTTCAACGCCAGTTTGCAGCCTGTATACACCTGCGTTTTCTAATCCAGCAGCAGCAGTGCTGCGTTTCTGTCCCAGCCGTACAGCAGCAGCTCCTGCAGTCCCAGATTCACATGCGTTTCAGTCCACAGCATCCTCCACAGCTCAGCGTTTCTGTCCACAGCAGATTCCAGCCCTGAAGCAACAGTCTACAGCAGTTTCCAGCCCTGAAACTGTTGTTTGCATCAGTGTCCAGCCTTCCAAGCATCATCCACACATTCAGCAGTCATCTGGTGAAGGTAACACAGCATTCATATGTGTTTTCAGCATTCTAACAGTGTGTAGTACAGTCCACCTTCTTCTTCTTTGAGCCTCAGGTGTGCAGCCCTTCCTCATGCCCTTGGGAGGAGTGCATAGGCTCAAGATCAAGTCATTGAGGTGTTTCTACAGCAGTGTACAGATCAGCCACTCTCCGATCCTCTGAGATCTTGCGTTTGGCTTATCTACAGTCCAAAGTCATTCTCTCTAAAGTAATAAAGCAAATACTATCTCGTTATTGGGATAGGGGGCCCTTCAGTGGGTAATTCGGGACCCAATCTGGTGTACAGTGTTCATATCTCTCTCTCTCATCTCTTTAAAGTTTTGAAGTAAATGAAATGGATTGCTAAACTCACGAAACTCAGATACAGAAGACGGTGTGAGCATATTGTGTGACAGGATCAACCAATACAAAGACTTCCGCTGCATATCACATGCCCACTTTCCACTCTCCAAGATCACAGATCCCCAAGACCAAGTCCACCTGGTGGCTCCACACCTCACACGTGATGCAGTCACTTGGTGGCAACATTGGTCCCATTTGCACACAGATTCCTACACTAGCTTACTGAACTATGATTGGGACACCTTTGTGTCCGATCTAAAGACAAGGTTTCTACCTCCGCAATACATGACCAATCTCGAAGACGAGTTCTACAAACTCACCCAGAACAGTTCCCCTGTGCTCACCTACTACAACAAAATGATCACATCAGCTCAATAGTTGGCGAAGTCCGAGGAGGAGAAGCTGAAGGAGTTAATTTGGGGATTGGATCCAAACATTTGATTCCCCGTTTGAAACTTCGAACCCTAGAGTTATGATAGGGGGCTTTGACTCTTGCGCAGAACCACGAGATGATGCTCAATGGAGCCAAGCCCAAAACCGCTCCAGTCGACCTGAAACCCCAACAGCAGCAAATGCAGACCACCCGGCAGAACCAGGCATCTACCCAACAGTCAGGTAAGGGGGCATCCTGTCAGAAATGACCACGCGGAAGCACAATAGACAATGCAAGGAAAATGAGAGAGAGAGAGAGAGAGAGAGATGTAGGCGAACAATGCTTGACTTGATTAGCAATGAGTAGGTGAGATACAATGGTGGGCAGGGGTTGTCAGAATATGCAGCAGAGATGATGACAAAATCTGAGAAGACAAGAGCAAGTGCAGAAAAATACAGCAATGGAGAGAGAGAGAGAGAGAGAGAGAGAGAGAGGCAGTCTAAACTCCCTTACCAAGGTAAGGTTTTCATTTGGAGGATGTTGGTGGGAGGGTTACCTACACGGGATCAGCTCAGCCGTCGTAAAATTACATTGGCCTCTTGCTTCTTCTCCACGACATGCACTAAAACAGTTATGCATCTGTTCATGAGTTGTCCAGTGGCCCGTCAGATTTGGTCTTTTGTCTCTCGCATTTGGGAGGCAGTAGAGAGGTCTACTGTTTCGGCTGATCAGTGGATATTTGGGATTTGTCCTCAAGTCATTACTTCGGACAGTCACCTTGTGATATTCCATTTCCTTAGATGGACAGGACTTTGGCATATTTGGACTACACGGAATGGGTTCATCTTTGATTCCTTGTCTGTAATACATGGGCACATTCTACGTATCCGCGGTTTGCTGCTTTGGCAGTTTTCTTCTCTTCTCTCAGCTCAGCTACTGGATGCAAATGTTATTTCGTTATGGTCTACGGCGGCTCGGCTGGCTCATCTTTGATGCTTTTATCTGGGATGCTTATTTGGCTAGGAGGCTTTCTTATTAGTGTACAGGTTTGCATGGTCATGATCCTTTAGAGGATCTTTTGTGGGGGTTTTTTTGGGGCCATAGGTTCTGTGTGAGCCATTTGGCTGATGTACATTTTTACATATAATATAAAACACCATTTCACGAAAAAAAAAAAAAAAGAGAGAGAGAGGCATGTAACTCTGCTCTATATACACAAGGAAAATCCCCAAAAAAATGATACAATGGTGTGGGGGCCATGGGGCCATTTTATATGGCCCCAAACATGCAATCGGCCTGTAGAAAAGGCAACCAACTGGACCTAAATATCCACGACCAGCTGTATCCACCAGTCGGCCAGCTGTACACAGTCGGCCAGCACACACGAGAGGTCCGGGACCAGAAGGAGCAAACAGCCAGCATCTAGGACACCCTTACCAGCACAGTCGGCCAGTGTCTGGATCAGCCAAGAGCCACAGAACTGCCTCCCACACCTGGTAAAAATAGGAAAAAAAATGGGGAAAAATATGGAGAGTGGGAATGAGAAAACACCTAATACGGGCGGGCACACCCACAACAGAGGCCCTGGTGTACATGTATAGACAGGAGATGACTTCTAACAGGGGTCACTTATATAGTCACAAATGGGAATTGCCCGACCCAACAAGATTGGAGGACAAAATAACAAAACGTCAAAATAGACAAAATATCCCATATGAGATGCATAATTCTAACACATCCAACAATAAAGACCAGAAGAAGAAGGGCCAGAATAGCTCTTCTACTGGGAAGGAGCGACAAGATGCACCCAAGAAGACTCCTAAAGAAAAGATCAAGGAGGGCCTTACCAGAGGATTCCTGCAGTCGGATGAGAAGGAACGGTACTTCAAAGAGAACCGTTGTTTTTTCTACCACCACACGAGACATGCGAAGAAGGATTGTTCCAATAAAAGGCAAGCAACAAGCCAGTGGCTACCACCACAACTGTACCACCCCCTCCAGCCCCACCCTCAACAACCAATGTTGTTCAACTCTTGCCCGCTTTGAATGCAGTACCCGTAGTGGTATTCGATGATAAGCAAGAGGGTAGAGTTCAAGAGCGTCAGAAAGGTCTTATCATAGCTTATGGCACAATGAAGGGGCAACAATTTGGTGTTCTCTTCGACATGGGCAGTTCCGAATATGCCATCTCTCCGTAGTTAGCGACCACGATGAGATGTGCCCTAGTACCTTATCACTTGGACGTGGACAGGTTCACTCCTGGCCCATATCATCTCCCAGAAAGCTCAACAGTTCACCTTCATTGTCAAGAAGGCCCAGTTTCATAGGGATTTTATGGTCTCACCCCTCCTCAAGTGACATGATCCTAGGGATTCAGTGGTTCCGCCAGTATGCACCCATTCCTGATTGGAGGCAGGTAACCTTCACGATCATCGAAGGTTTGCCTGAGCCTACTATCATCCGCGAGGATCAGAGCATCCAAGGTATTCTACTCATTTCCTACCTCCACGCTAGTAGAGCTATCAGAAAGGGAGCACAGTGTGCAATGATCTATGTCCGCCTACAACAGATATCGACATCCACCGCGACTCCATTAGAATCACAGATGATAGGACTCCTCCAGCAGTTTTAGGACATCATGTTGCAGGATGATCTCCCGCCCAAACCCCCACCCTCTCGTCCTGAAGACCATCATATCAATTTGGTGCTTGGAGCTGAGCCACCTAGTAAGTTTCTGTATCGTCTTTCCAAGGCGTTGGAAGCTGAGTTGGAGACGCAACTTGCGCAGTTGCTTATATCTGGTTTCATCTGTCAGAATACGCAGCGGATATGAAACAAACTACTAAGAGCACAACGTAGCAAGACACCAACATGAAGATGAACAAACGCAAGAGATCCACTAGCCTGGAAAACGCTGAACTGTGTGTGGAAGAGAAAACGCAAAAGAGAGAGCGAAGCTGTATGAACTCTGCACTATATAAAAGATCCGGTACACTACCCAATACAATGGAGTGTGGGAGGCAGCCCCACTATATATATATGGTCCAAGACTGCCGGTCGGCCAGCCCAAAATAGGCTGACAGCAGTCTCAACTGCTCACGACCAAAAAAAAATGGGAGTCGGCCAGATAAAATCCAGTTGCCCAGAACTAAGCATAGTCGGCCAGCATCTACTGTCCCACAACCACAAAAAACAGGGAAAAAATACAGGGAGATAGGAAAAATGAGAAAAGGTACAGGGCGGGCACACCCACAACAAAGGCCCTCTGTGAGATAATGTACAGACAGCAGATGACTGCTAACACCCCCTCTTAGCTCTTGGATGTAGAACCAACCCCAAGGAGCTGAAGTGCTACCGGAGCATAGCCTGAGGTAGAGACTTTGTGAAGAGGTCTGCCGCATTATCCTCCGTCGAACAAAACTCTAGCAAGATGTCATCAGCAAAAAACTTCTCACAAACAAGGTGACTCTGGATGACCGTGGGCTCCTCCTCTAGAAACCCAATCTCGCCAAGTAACCTCTGCAACCACACCACCTTGCAAGCAGCCCGGTACTCTGCCTCTGTAGACGACAAGGCAATAGTTGGTTGCCTCTTGCTACTCCATGAAACAACTCATGAACTGAGGGTAAAATTGTAGCTTGATGTAGATCTCCTTGTGTCTGGATCTCCTCCCCAATCTAAGTCACTCCAACCGTGGAGTCTGACTCCATCCGTCATTCCCCCTCTAGTATCATAGCAGAGTCCAAGATCCTTCGTACGCTGCAGAAACCGCAAGAGCCACAATCCTGCATCTTCAAAGTTCAAAGGCGTCTACAAAAATGAGCTCAACAGCCCACCAAGAAGCTCAAGTCCAATCTGGTGTTCAGTAACCAAATCAATGAACCAAACCACTTCCGAAACAAAGAGGCATCAACCTGCTCACAAGGATCATCAACTGTAACTTTGGTATGCCAAGTCCTGGAACCTCTTGAATACCATACAAGGCCTTTCAGAACCTGTAAACCACCCCCTCTGAACTCGGGACCTCAAAGCCTAGAGGCTGCGCAACATCCACCTCCACCTGCAAGTCACCATCTGCCACTTGCTTGGCTTTCCCCTGGGGAAGAGCTTCCTCATTTGTAGGAGGCTCTTTGTCCCGACTGATACGAGATATCAGAGCATAGGCATTGTTCACCTACAAGGGCTCCTCTGACTGACGAACGCAAGAACTGGAATGTTCATGTCTGCTGCTGCCAACATCTAGTAGGCCATCCACCATCTGGTCCCGAAAAGCCTGCTCCAACGTATCCACACTCAAGTGGTCATGACGAAACTGCCACACATCACCTAACTGAGCCCCTGTAAGAGAGAGTGCTGAGAGTTTGTAAATCCCATTCTCCACTCCGCCTTCCCATACAACGTGGCCTGTCACTTTGTCCCGGAGAGCAACAAAATGCTCCTCAAACTCCACCCGTACACCATTCTTGCAAACCTCATGCACTGACAACAGATGAAAACCAAGAGATGGGACAAAAAGAACCTAGGAGGAATGCTTCCTCCCTCTGCCATCGGGAACGATCTCTAACCTGCCCTCACTATGAATAGAGATAGTGGACTCATCACCAATCAGGATGTGACATGCGTGCCTCCGAAGATCCTGTAATAACTCTCGAGAAGGAGTCATGTGCCTGGAAACACCACTATCAAGAATCCAATCCCGAGTGTCCCTAGCAGTGAGTCCAACCGCCTCCCTGCTCAAAGAAGATGAAACGCCGGTGTCCATAATCTCCAAGTGCACAAAAGCTGGAGTCTTCACGGTTACTGCTGAGGAAAAATTCACCCTTCTCGGTGTTCCGCTTAGGACATTTTCTCCAATAATGGCCTTTCTCGCTACAATTGTTACATGTCCTCTTTACCTTCAAGGCGTCACGATCCACGTCGGGCTCCTGCTCGGAAGACTTCTCTTGTGAAGACTTCCCTTTGCTCTTACTGTGGCCTTGCGACCGCTGGCCAATCCAGGCCTCAGAACCTTCGCCTACCTGAAGAACCTCCTACAGACGAGCCTGCAACTTATTGATGTGCTCCCGCATCGTCCAAGACTTTGCAGGATCCATCACCCACATCTGAACTTCCAAGGAGATCCGCTTCATGGTGATACCCTATTATACAGAGAAGCCAAATGCTGCCAAATCCCTTTGGCTATCATCATATGCTTTATATGATTAATCACCTGTGGTGTGCAATTAAGGAGATGAAAGAACGCACACGAGCATTGACACGATCCCACAAATGTGCCTGAGCCTCCCGTTCTTTCCGAGTAGAGGGTAACAACTCCTCGTCCTCCAACTCCGGCTGTGGAACACCAACAATAATGAAATCAGCCAAGTCATAAGACTCCAATACAAACTCCATCATTACCTTACATATGCCATAGTTGGTCCCGTCCAATCGTCGATCCACGAGGAACGTGGGGAGAGTAGGGATCTTCACGTGCTTCTCAGCCATCTCAAGCAAGTCTGCCATCGGGGGGGTTACTTTGGTCTTGTAAAGGGAGGGTGGGTGGGTGGGAAAAAAAATGAAGAAGAGGCTGCAACTAATATGCAAGGTGGCTATCCAACGGTGATGACCGCCTTCTACCCAATCTCCAAGTCCCGAACAGCCCAAGAGATCTCCAATCGGACGGCCTTTTACACAGAATGAGGTCATTACGAGTTCGTGGTCATGCCTTTTGGCTTCACCAATGCATCGGCTACCTTCAACAAGATGATGTCTTGAGTCTTAACCGTACTCATCCGGTAAATGTCTATTCATTTTTTTTGGATTACATTCTTATTTTTTCTACCACTCTAAAACAACACGAGAAGGATGTCCAGCAGGTCTTGCGAATTTTGCAAGATAACGAACTCTACATCAATGCGAAGAAGAGCATATTTGGAGTTCAAGAAGTCTAGTACCTGGCATGCCCTATCCAAAGTTATCATTCATGAGTTTTGGTCCCTTTCCCATCACCAAGAAGTTAAGTGATGTCGCCATGCAACTCATATTGCCAGACAGTTGGACGATGCATAGCGTCTTCCACGTCTCTTGGTTAAAGCCTTATATCGGACCTTCATTGCAGAATGTCCCAAAAGAGCAGCAGCCAAAAATGGTTGATGATGCAGAAGTGATCCTTCTATATCGTTGGAAGCACGGTTCCGGACAACTTCTTCGCCAATTTTATACCAAGTTCAAAGATCGAGGGACCCATGCAGCCGTTTGGTTGGATGAAGAATTCTTCCTCGAGTATCCACAGTTATTGGAAAACTGCCTCAAAGCCATGAACCTGCCGCCAAGCTAAGCAGGAGGAAATGTCACGTGCACCCATGCGCACTGTGATACACGGTGACACACTAGCTCATCAACAGTGCAAGAAACATGTACAAAAGTAGTACCTTGATAGGATATTTTGTCGTATGTCATGACCCCTTTGTAAGCCCAAGTCCGGGACATGTCAGGCACAAGCTACTGTTAGAAGTCATCTCCTGTCTATATATATACACCAGGGCCTCTGTTGTGGGTGTGCCCGCCCTTATTAGGTGTTTTCTCATTTTTCCCCACTCTCCGTATTTTTCCCCCATTTTTCCCTATTTTTTCTGTGGCATAGGAGGTAGTCTTGTAGTGGCAGGAGGACCTTGAACCTGGCCGACTACATCTGTGGAGACTCTGGAGGTGGCCGACTGCTTTGCACAAGTCGTGGACCTCCCTGATGCTGGCCGACCCCCCCTGCTGCTGCTGGCCGACTGTGGATTTCAGCAGTCGTGGGGTTTTTTTGTGTCCTGTCGGCTGCCCTACACAGCAGGCTGACTGCTGTTGGGGGGCCATATAAAATGGCCCCCAGCCCCCTTGTCACCATTGTAGTATTCCGGGATTCTTTTGTGTACATAGAGCAGAGTTACACGCCTCTACCACTCTCTCTCGTGCTGTGATTTTCTGCATTGCGTTTTGCTCGTGTTCCCAGATCTAGTTATCATCTCCACTGCGCATTCTAACATGGTATCAGAGCCTAGGCTCTGGATAGTTCTTGGGATTTGTGTGAGCAAGAGGGGGACTGTTGTGTTGCTGATTGGTGGACTGTTCGGGACTGTTCGGGAAGAGGAGAAGCAAGAGGACGACGGGCTGATTTGCTGGACAGCCACTTGCAGGTGTTAGTTCTTCTTTGTTCCCACCCACCCTTTTCAGAGTACATCCCCACAATGGCAGATCTGTTTGAGATGGCCGAGAGGCATGTGAAGATCCCGACGCTCCCCACGTTCCCGGTGGACCGTCAGTTGGACGGGAACAACTACGGCATATGGAAGGTTATGATGGAATCTGTTCTGGAGTCTTACGACTTCGCTGATTTCATCGTTGTTGGGTTCCACGGTCGGAAGTAGAGGAAGGGGAGTTACCGTCGATCCGAAAGGACCGGGAGGCACAGGCACAGATGTGGGATCGTATCAACGCCAAGGTCCGTTTGTTTATCTTTCTCAACTGCACACCGCGGGTAATCAATCATGTAAAGCATATGACGCTGGCCAGAGGTATATGGCAGCATTTGGCTTCTCTTTACAACAGGGTATCGCCCATGAAGAGGATTTCCTTGGAAGTACAGATGCGGGTTATGAGCCCTGCAAAGTCGTCGACGATGCGGGAGCATATTAAAAAGCTGCAGGCTCTTCAGCAGGAAGTTCTTCAGGCTGGGAAGGAGATATCGTCAGAGGACATGACCATAACGTTGCTGTCACACTTGCCCCCTCAATACTCAGCATTTTACTCGTCTTTGATTACCAGTGGCAGGCTCAACACCATCACGTGGGAGAAGCTTGTGCCCATGGTCTTGGACCAAGAGGAAAGATTCACGCACCCTCCTCAGGGTGGAGGTTCAAGGGCCTTAACTGGCCGACGGTCGAAAGGCCGTAACACGGACAAAGGGGAGGCTTCATCGGAGAAGTCTTCTGAGAAGAACCCCGTTATTACTGACCGCGAGAAACTAAAGGTAGAGAGGACCTGTAATGATTGTGGCGAGAAAGGCCACTATTGGAGGCAGTGTCCCAAGCGGAAGACCGAGAAGGGTGAAGATTCCTCAGCAACAATCATGAAGACTCTGGCTTTTGTGCACCTAGAGGTGATGCACACCCATGTTTCATTTTCTTCAAGCAAGGAGGAGGTTGGAGGATTCTTCGCAACGGATACTCGGGAGTGGATTCTACACAGTGGTGCTTCCAAGCACATGACTCCTTCCCGTTCAGATTTACCGGATCTCTGCAAGTATTCTGGTCACATTCTTACTGGGGATACATCCACTATCCCAGTTCACAGTGAGGGCAGGATGGAGATAGTTCCCGATGGCAGAGGGGGGAAGCATTCCTCCTAGGTGTTGTATGTTCCGTCACTTGGTTTTCATCTGTTGTCAGTGCATCAGGTTTGCAAGACTGGCGTACAGGTGGAGTTTGATGAGCATTTTGTTGCTCTCCGGGACAAAGCAACAAGCCAGGTGGTTTGGGAAGGCAGAGTGGAGAATGGAGTTTACAAGCTTTCAACACTCTCTCTCCCAGGTCCTCAGGTTTGTGATGAGTGGCTGTCTGGTAATGGCCACTAAAGTGTGGATACGCTGCAGGTGCAGGCTTTTCGGGACCAGATGGTGGATAGCTTGCTAGTAGATGGCAGCAGTTGGCAGGAACTCTCCAGTACTCATGCTGGTAGTTCTTGTGTTCGTCAGTCAGAGAAAACTGAACAGGAAACTTATGCTCTGATGTCTCGTAGTATTCGGGACAAAGAACCTCCTGCAGATGAGGATGTTCTTTCCACGGGGACCTTTTGAAAAGCCAAGCAAGTGGCAGTTGATTACTTGCAGAAGGAGGTGCATACTCCAAGCTTTGTAGTTCCGGATTCAGAGGGGGTGGTTGACAAGTTTCAGAAGGCCTTGCGTGGTCTTCAGCAGGTTTCGAGGACTTGGTTTTGCACCGTAACAGGTGTTGATCCTTGTGAGCAGTGTGATGCCTCTTTGACTCAAAAGCAGAATGGTTCATTGATCTGGTTGATCGACACCAGATTAGACGGGAGCTTCCTGATGAGGCAGTTGAGCTCATGGTTGCGGATGACTCTTTGGGAGGCAGGATTGCGTTTCCTGTGGTTTCTACGGCATGCGAAGGATCATGGACTCTTTTACACAGGAGGGGGATTGATGGATGGAGTCCTACTCCACGGTTGGAGTGACTCAGTTTGGGGAGGAGATCCAGACACGAGGAGATCTACTTCAGGCCCAGGAGCAGTTTTTTGGAGCAGTAAGTGGCAGTCATCTTTTGCCTTGTTGACGACAGAGGCAGAGTACCGGGCTGCTTGTGATGCTGCTTGTGAGGTGGTGAGGCTGCAGAGGTTGCATTGCAAGATTGGGCTTCCACTGGAGGAACCCATGGTCATCCAGAGGCACTTTGTTCGTGAACAGATCGTTGCTGATGACATCTTGCTAGAGTTCTGTTCGATGAAGGACAGTACGGTGGACCTCTTCATGAAGTCGCTATCTCAGGATTTGCTCAGGCAACACCCCAGCTCCCTGTGGTTGGTTTTACAGCCAGGAGCTGAGAGGAGATGTTAGAAGTCATCTCCTGTCTATGTATATACACTAGGGCCTCTGTTGTGGGTGTGCCCGCCCTTATTAGGTGTTTTCTCATTTTTCCCCACTCTCCGTATTTTTCCCCCATTTTTTCCTATTTTTCCTGTGGCATAGGAGGTAGTCTTGTAGTGGCAGGAGGACCTTGAACCTGGCCGACTGCATCTGTGGAGACTCTGGAGGTGGCCGACTGCTCTGCACAGGTCGTGGACCTCCCTGATACTGGCCGACCCCCCTTGCTATTGGCCGACTGTGCATTTCAGCAGTCGTGGGGTTTTTTTGTGTCCTGTCGGCTGCCCTATAGCAGGCCGACTGCTATTGGGGGGCCATATAAAATGGCCCCCAGCCCGCTTGTCACCATTGTAGTATTCCGGGATTCTTTTGTGTATATAGAGCAGAGTTACACGCCTCTACCACTCTCTCTCTTGTGCTGTGATTTTCTGCATTGCGTTTTGCTCGTGTTCCCAGATCTGGTCATCATCTCCGCTGCGCATTCTGACAGCTACAATCTCCCAGCCATAGAGGTCTATCAAGTCAGTCCTGTTAACCCACTTTGGAGAATTCGGCACGTAGGCCTCATGTAGGTGGGGACAGCCTTGTGAGGGGTGTCAAATATCCCCAACCACCAGTAGGACCCAGTCGGCAGCCCTAGATAAGGCCTCGGCAATAGTCGGCCGGGTCTGACTGCAATCGGCCAACAGCCAAGAAAAGCCCATGACCAAAATCAGCATTTAATGCTATTTTCTCAGTCGTGGCAGATATTAAACAAGCCGACAACATCATAAGCCAACCGACAAGCACTCCTTTGGCATATAAAAGGGTGAGCCATCCATAGACCATAAATCATCACATAAAAATCCAAGTTATCAACAGCAGTCAAGCATGTGTGCTTAGGCAACCAGCCTTTGCATACTTTCAGCATTCCTTTGTGCTTTCGAGCCCAAGGCATACCAACCCTCAGCCTCGGGCCAGTGTATTCTCTTCGAAGATAGCTTCACAGTTCGCCTGCAGCTTATGCACAGTTCTGCCCAGCGTTTGGTGGTCAGTCAGTCAGTTTGTCCGCTCAGTCTTGTGGACATAGTTTCAGCTTGTATTCAGTTCTCCAGAAGAAATAAAGCAAATACTCCTCCTTGGGGGGGACACTTTTCAGTGGGTAATTTGGGACCCCATCTGGTGTCGTCTCGACATCATCTTTCAGTTCATGTATGATGTTTAAAGGATTGCTAAAGACTCACCAAACTCAGGTTTTAAAGAAGGCCTCGTTGTTTCACACGGTCCTTGCTTGGCGTATGCTACAACAGTAGCACCCTTGCCTCTCAAAAGGGAGGTAAAAGGTTTGGAATCTACCCTTGTGACATATGTAATTCAGTGCCCTCTCTTGCAGGAAAAAAAAAAAGGATCTAAGTAGCATGAAAAGTACGTAGAGTTTTAGAGTAACACTCAACAATCAAAAGACAGATTGGATTGTTTGTTTGAGAGTATCGTCATTGCTAGTAAGAATCAAAGCCAGTTAAGTTACGACCTTGTGAACTTAAAGAGGCAATACATACAAAGGTGCTTCTGTGCCCCACCATAAAGAGACAATACATACAAAGGTGCCAAATTATCTCAGATTTGTGTTTGATCATCTGATGTTCTTCAAGTTCAAAAAAATCAGCAGTTTCACTGACATGATAGTACTAATCAAAACAACAGTTTCACTGACATGATAGTACTAATCAAAACAAAGGCTTCATTATAGTATGACCATCTAGGAACATTAGCAACTTTTAAAGAGGACAATAGGCTACATTATAGTCATGTTTTAAGAGATACATTACACAAGTTTAAAGTAACCAAAGCTCAACAAGGATAGATAAAAGTGGTTTACGAACACATTGCCTTGTCATTCCATACTAAAAATCCAAAGGATTGACACCGTGCACCCTCGACCTTTATTGAGACTCTAAAAAAAATGAAGTGATCCATGAAGTAGTAGCCTTGCTTTGAATCCACAATTTTCCACATTCTTTCTTATACTAAACGCTTTAAAGCCTAACCCTACAATAGAGAAAGCCGCAACCATTCGACTAATCCACCAGTATTAAACACAAATTCAACTCACAATCATTTGACTAATCAACCAGTATTAAATACAAATTCAACTCACCCATAAGTGTAGGTGTCATCCTGTGCTTTCCTTCGGTAGAGCATTGCAATCAAAGAAAACGACAGTAGTCCACAACCAAAAGTCAAATGGAAGGCATCTGACACTAGACCTGCAAAATAAAAACTAAACTTTATTTCCTTATTGCTCAGCATGAAGCTCTTAACGCATTTAATGGCAATGAAAACTACGGAGCAAGGTAACACACTGTTTCCATACAGATTAGTGTATATAAACGCATAGAATATCTATATAATCTTGTCGTACACAACCCAAATCACTCACAATGAGAGGATATCAATAAACCAAAATAGGTGGAGAGGAAAAATTACTGTCAAAACACTAGTACAGCAGTTATTTGATATACCACACAAAAACAAGCTTAGATGGCAGAAGCACAAAATACTCACAAAATGTGAAGCGTGTATCTCGGGACAATTAACCATTAAATTGATTAAACAAACTTAAGCATGGAAAAATAAACCACACCATCACAAGACCATAAACACTACACCAGGGGTCAAAGATTGGTCGACCCCCCCATCCCCTCTTTTATGGTATTGTATTACCAAAAGAGTCTCCCTCGTACAAGCTTGGAATAACCAAGAGCTACCTCCCAGCTCATTTGCATTATCCAATTACAATTGAGAGATGAAAAACATTCAAAGAGTAGTGCATCAATGAACTTAATCATTTGCCATGCAATCACAGACTTACCCATCACCACGGAGCTGAATACTCAGTCTCACAAGGTAATATGGTTCTCCCACAAGCCTTTAAAAGTTGTTCCATCACGTGAAAGTCTTGAAATTTGAATCATAAATGGATATGTGCTGAGTTTACATCTTTTCCATGCTTGTATAGTGTTAGGGCAGCCTCTCACGAGTCAGAGCTTCAAAACAGTCAACTCTAGAACAGGCCAACAAGCAATAGGACACTCGACTCTGGCCAACAGTTGGCGTGCATTTGAGGTGACATAGCTCAAAAAAGAGGTCAAAAACTAGCCCCAACAGTTAGGCAATGAGGTAAAGAGTGAGACAATCAGCAAAATTTGAAAATTGCAAGTGTAGGTGTTGCATGCGCGGAAGCCTTGCTGTACTGATCCACAGCCCTAAGCCTGATTAAGAACATTGATGCTAATTAACTTAGATTAAGACACAGCGGAGAGAGAAGAAGAGAAGATTAGGTCTCAGGTTTTTTGTATTACTATGGTACAAAAGGGTAACTTAATGCTTGTACATGATGTAGGCTCATGGTCAGCCCCATAGGGGTGACCTCGGCCCCTTCTACATGAGTTCTACTGATTATTGAATGAATGAATGATGAGCTAATGATCTATCCTTTGCTGAAAACGATGTGATGCTTATATATGTTCCAAGAGTGCTGGTCGGCCAGCTGTGCTGCTGTCGGCCAGCAAAGGACAAGCAAAATATGCCTTTTTTCCTTTATTAAATGCTGTACTGCCTTGATGCCTTGTCCAAGCTGCTACCCGACCTTCTGGGCCTAGCCGACTGGCTGGTAGGATACTCCATAGGCAGCCGACTGCACTGCTGGCTGCCGACTAGGCATCCATACCCCCAAGGTGATGTTTATGATGAAGATGATGGAGCTGTTGATGCTGCCAACGATTGATGATGATGCTTCTGATGCTGATACTGATGGTTCTTCTAATGATGCTGATGGTAATGCTAATGAAGATGTTGATGATGACTGTGATGCTACTGCTCTAATCAGGGATTAAGACAGTTCATGCTGAAGATTAGCCATGGCACGGGCATGCACGTGATAGTAGGACAGGGTGAAAGAGGGCGCCCAATCTAGATACTCCCTCCATACTTGCACATGGGTTTAGCCACTTGTCATCTGTTTTTGGAGGCACCCATGCCCACACAGATTATTTTGGGCAGGCCCACACTTCATTAATGAAGGGATGCCCAGCTTATAAGTTGTCTTCCTAGTTTCTTATTTCGCTGATAGTTAGCCAAACATGAGATTCACACACATAATTATCCATGGTGGTGAATATTCACACAAAAAATGAGCCAAACTGATGACATATCCCCCCTCTCCCTGCTGGGCTTTAAACAATTGATCGCAATTGAAAAGCATCCAAGTACACTTCAAGAAGTGTTGGGTACTCCATGTATTCTTCATCCAACCATTTTGCATTAATGGCTAGATAAATTATAAATTTAGCATCTCTAGACTTTGTTGCCGAAAATATAATCTACCCAAGTTATAGTACCTCTTCAAGCTCATAGTGGATCTTCAAAAACAAGATCCATAGGTTTGGACCCCACATACCTCTTCAAAAGGTTAACATGAAAAGCATTATGTATTATCTACAGACCGGGCAATGTTAGCCTGAAAGTCACTTCATTGATCCTCTATGTGATCTTAATGTTCGAACCTGCAAATTAGGGTTAGCAACAGCAAGATACTCACAGTAGAGCTCAAACAAAGTGAGCGAGAGGCACACAACTCAATGATGATTACCAAGTACAATGAATGGTACAAGCTACAAAGGATAAGTACACCCTAAATGATGAGTGGTATTCACATGCACGAGAAAAAGAGGAAAAAAGTGTCCCGGCTAGTCCTAGAGTGTTAACACACCACTATCCTTAACATAGATGTCTACAAACCCCCTTGGAGTGATGTTGTGAACATGTACAAGGATCTCGAAGATCAACCCCCAAAAGGCAATAAGCTTAGAGCTTTGCAGAAAGCTTCGAGCTTTTCACGAGGAAGAGCCTTCCTGAATAGATCTACCACATTGTCATGTGTAGAGACATAAACCAAGCTGATCTCTCATGCGTGAAGCCTCTCCTCGACATAATGACAATGCACCTCAATGTGCTTCGTGCGAGCATGAAACAATGGGTTCCTCGCAATTGTGTAGATGGCAGTGGAGGACTATAGTCCAACACTAGATCTGCCAAAAGGCGTCTGAGCCAACACTCAATGATAGCTGTGAATGTTGCCATGTACTCAACCTCATAGCTAGATGCGGCCACTATCGGGCTATTTCTTGCTAGGCTATGATATGCACGAACCATCAAGAAAGAAACAAAATCCACTAATGGACACTCTCGTGTTGTAACATCCTATCTAGTCCTAATCATTGAAGACATGCAATCGTGCCTCACCTCCCCTGGGATAGAACAATCCAAGAAACTGGATGTAAGTAGCGGAAAACACACTTGATAGCTTGTCAATGCTTGGTACCTAGGCAATGCATAAATCTACTCGACTATGAGACCCCATATTGAATGTTTGGCCTCGAGTTGCATAGGTAGATCAAGCACCCAACAACCTATTGATATAGTGTCTGATCAAAAGGCTCTCCAGAATCCTGAGTGTTGTGCCTAGCACCTGTCTCAACTGGTGTAGTCACAGGTTTACAATCCTCAAGATTAAATCTTGTAAGCAAACTCTGTATGTACTTTGACTCCATCATGACTATCCCCCCTTCATCACGCTGTAAGAACTGAATCCCCAAATATTAATGGTCTAAATCTGGCATCTCAAAAGAAGCTTGTAATTCAACCTTGCAAGCTGAAATCTGATCGACATCTGGGCCTGTGAGTAGCATGTTATCAACGTACAAGACGATGACCAACAAATCCTCTTTCTTCTTTCTGACATAAAGCGTGCTCTCTCTGGAACTATTACAAAACCCATGTGAAACCAAGTATGCATCTATTTTCTCATACCACGCTCTGGGAGCCTACTTAAGGCCATACCTTCACCTTCTATAACCTGCATTATTACGACATCCCCACTAACATCATCAGTGCCCAATAGTGGGTGTAGAACTCTTGTTTCAAGATATGCTCTCACACACGCACACACATAAGAGCATATATTCACACACAGCCCTTCATATTGAGTTTCTGTCAAACCTCCGGAGATGCAGGGCAGACTCAGCCATAATGAAGCCTAGCACTAAGGGAAGTGGCAAATAGAAAGAATTAGTATAGCAAATAAGTAGTTGATAGGACAAAATGCACCGCTAAAGATAGAAAGAATTATGCATACTTTGTTTTCTTGACTCTTCTGAACAAAACCCCGACGCTGAGATACATATACCTCCTCGCATTCAAGAAAGCAATTTTAATGTCCAATTGATACACATTTCATCCATGATGTGTTGCCATAACAATGATGCACCTCATGGTGGTCATTCGAGATGTGGGGACAAAGGTCTCATCATAATCTATGTCCTTCTGATGTGCATAGCCCTTTACTACGAGTCTGGCTTTGTAGCGATCAATGCTACCATTAGAATTTCTCTTAATCTTACAGACCCACTCGTACCAATAGCCTTCATGCCGAACAGCAAGTCAACTAAATCCCAAGTGCCATTTTTCAAAATGGAACCATATTCATGCTTCATGGCATGCATCCAATGATGATCCTCGTGTGCAAAGGAAACAGGTTCCTCGTCATTACAAGAAGAAGCAACGAGAGCATCGGACCACATACTGATATCACTATGTATAAGCTGCAATTTCCAAGCAATCCTCACTGAACCATCTTTGGGGAATGATGTGCCATGCATTTTGCTCAATACGTAACCCTCACAAACATGCTTGACGGGTGCATCAAGTGGTGGCAAGCTGAAATCATATCGTGTCTTTGAAGACATAGCAAACTACCAAAGTTTAGGTGACCAAACCGAGTATGTCATAGCTCATCATCTCTCATTCTCGATGTGGCAATAAGTACAAGTGCATCATGTGAAGCTTTCTCATATACATCAACCTTGCAGAGACCATGACATAAACAACTATATGATATCTCCATTACTGCAATCACATACAGTGCATCTGTCATCAACAAAACAGACAACTAGACCGGACCCAGAAATGACTGAAACTGACAAGAGATTCTTTTTATTCCTGGCACATACAAAATGCATTGGAGAGTGTGATTGTCCTACCATTGGCAACAGTGAGCACAATCTTCCCACCTCCTTTGACTAGATAAGAGGCACACATAACAATACTTCCCTTGGGTGCATCTCCCAATGAAATAAGTGGCAATGTGACGTATTGTGCTTGCTAGCACCACTATCAAAATACCACTGATGTGTACCTGCCCCACAGACATGCATGCATCATAAAGAGAAGAATCATAGCTACACTGAACCTGGAATGCACAATAATCCTAAGCATAGTTAGCAGATTTCTTCTTTTCAACACTAGGTGTTGATGCATTGGCCCCAAACATACCCAAGTCTTTCTTCTCTTTCTCTCTTGCAAGCCTCTTCTTGCATTCATTAATGTAGTGACATGGCTTCCAACAGTAGTTACATTTGCCCTTCTTCTTGGGCTTTTCATTGTCACCCTTGTAAACATCTTTACTAGAAGAGGGACCTGAACCACCATTATGCTTCTTGCCATTGGTAACAAATGCTTCACCTTTGACCTTTCCTTGGGCAGTAAAACTTGATCCCCATGCTTTATGCCAGACTTGTTCATGTAATTCCCACCAGTAGGTGTGAAATGTTTGGCCTAACACAATGCCAATCAATACACTTAAATACACCAAGATTTAATGGACAGCAAGCACAATACAAGATGTAATCTACTGAATTGACAAGAGATACACAATGAGCCGAAACGACCGACCCCTCCCTCAAATCATGTTTATTGATCTTGGGAGAATAAAGTACATAGTGTCATGGGTATTTCTGACCAGACTTACATACCAATGCATATAAATACAGTATTGCAAACAATATGGTTGTCGGTGAAGATTTACAACTCACACTACCCTCTCAAGTGCCCATGTTTCCTACCATCTGCTCTCTATTGTTCCACGCACACATGATAGAAACAATCTGCAAGAGAACAAAAGAACACTACACAGGGTATGTGAACATGGAGTCCAACTACTTGCTTCCATAATTGAGCATTAAAGCCTACCAATTGCAAGTAGAGTCGATGACAAAGGAATGGGATTTTTCCCAGCCTTTCTGGCATTTACCAGTCGGCCATGTCCAGTAGCTCCAGTCGGCCTGTTTTGCAGCTCCAGTCGGCCAGCATTCCCTTACTATAAATAGTGGGTGCTGGCCTCTCTTTTCTCATTCAGTCTTGTACATATTTTGCTCCCTCACTTATGAGACTATACGTGTCTCTTGCTTGGGACTGTTTTGCTTCAGTATATTCAGCATAATCTTCATATCTCTCTCTCTCTCTTGCACTCTCTGTTCAGCACATTCTAGTGCCACTTTGCTTCCGCTCTGTGCACTCTTTCATGGTATCATCGCTCCCGGTTTAGCAACCTCTTTGCTGCCCCAGATTCAGCCCTGTTTTCAGCACCTTCTCCTCTGCGTTTTTCTCCCAGATCCACAGCCCTTGCTGCTGCGTTTTCTGGACAGCAACGTCTGGTCACTTCTCCTCCAGTTTTGGCTTCTCCAACTGCAGCCATCTGGCGTTTTCTGCTCAGCGTTTTTCCCACTTCGAGATTGGACAATAGGCGGCCTGTTTTCTACACGTGAGCTTCCTTCTGCTCCTCCGCCTGGTTCTCTTCGGGGTTCTCCCAGAGTTAAAAGGGAACAAATTCATGAGGGCAACATGTTTGTTAATTATGCTCTTATGTCTACAATCATTGATGGTCCTTCTGATCCCACTTCTGTAGACGAGGCTCTTTCACATGAGCCTTGGCGTCGTGCTATGCAGACAGAGCTGGATGCTATCGAACGGAATGGCACTTGGATTTTGGTGCCTCGGCCTCTGCAGCGTAAGGTGATTGGTGTGCGTTGGATTTTCAAATCAAAGTTCCGAGCTGATGGCAGCTTGGACAAGCACAAGGCGAGATTGGTTGCCAAGGGTTATGCTCAGAGCCCCGGTGTCGACTTCGATGAGACCTTCGCTCCAACTGCTCGGATGACTACCATTCGCACCGTTCTTGCACTTGCAGGACATCATAGATGGCCCGTTTTCCAGATGGACGTCAAGTCGGCTTTCCTTAATGGAGAGCTTACACAGGAGGTTTATATTGATCAGCCGCCAGGATTTGTTGTTCCGGGCAAACAGGATCATGTGTACCGGCTGAAGAAGGCTTTATATGGTCTAAAGCAGGCTCCGTGGGCTTGGTACCAGCGGATTGATGAGTTCTTTCAGAAGCTCGGCCTGCGCCGTTCTCACGCAGATTCGAACCTTTATATCCTCCTTGAGAGGGGGTTGATTGTTATCATTGTGGTCTATGTTGATGACCTCATCTTTACAGGTTCTTATTCTGTGCGGATCCGTTCTGTTATGAATGCTTTGGAGACAGAGTTTGAGATGACGGATCTTGGCCTCTTGCATTATTTTCTTGGCTTTGAGATTTGGCAGACCTCGAAGGGCATTTTCTTCTCTCAGCATAAGTACACTCGGGAGATTCTCGACAGACTTCAGATGACTAGGTGCAAACCAATATCTTCTCCTATGGATATTGGTGAGAAGCTTTCTTCACTTGATGCTTCTCCAGGGACTGATCAGGGACAGTATCCGGTTCTCGTCGATTATTTGGTATGGTTGACCTACTCCCGATTGGACAAATGCTTCGCAGTCAGTTTATTGAGTTCCTTCTCATCCAAACCCCGTCAACAGCATTGGCGGTGTGCTCTCAGAGTTCTTCGGTACTTGCATGGCACTCTGGATTTTGGCATCTTTTATGGCCAAGGATGCACTCTTGTTGGATGGTCTGACTCAGACTGGACTGGAGATCCAAATACACTGCGTTCGACCACTGGTTGTGTTTTCTCACTTGGGTCTGGAGCCATTTCTTGGAGCAGTAAAAAGCAGCCTATTGTGGCACTTTCCTCTATCGAGGCGGAGTACCGTGCAGTTTGTTATGCTGCATGTGAGGCGATATGGCTGCGGAGATTATTGGAGGAGCTCGGCTGTCCTCCTACCGGATCTACTCTTCTTTGGTGTGACAATCAGAGTTGCATCGCCATCGCCAAGAACCCTGTGTTTCATGCTCGTACAAAACACATTGAGATTCAGTATCACTATGTTCATGCACACACACACACACACACACACACACACACAACCTCAAGCACAAAGAAACGTGAGTGCTGGAAAAGATGTACTCAATAATGATATGAAATGAAAGTACAAGTGAGTACTAAAAGGCCTAGGGCAAAGTGCCCAACACACATAAGTGTGTTCACACGGGAAAAAAACATGTCCAGTCACAGGGAAAAAGTGCCCGTGAGTAAGCTGGGTTCACACCTGAACTAGCCGAGTGGACATGACCAACAACCCCCCCTCAAGTGAATGGTGTGAACGGGTGGCAGCAGGATGATAAAGCTGTGAATGCTGCCCTGCACTATGCTCCACAGTAAGAGTAAACTACAGTGCCAATGGAAAAAGCAAGCACTATATGACTGGAAAAAGGAGAATCGCCAATGTCATAGTGCTAATGCTAGAGCACAGTAGTATGCATCACCAAAAATGCATGGCAAAGATCATGTGGACATCAACTGCATCAAATCAAGAGGCATCGCATAATACCCCCCTAAAGGCAAGCATCCAAATGCCAAGCTGAACTGCATGTAATCCATATCAATGCTCTGTAACTGCACCAGTGATGAGCATAAGAAGAGGTAGCATATATACACGTGTGTAAAGGCAACAGGATCCAGAAGTCATGCCTGTGAGACATGCAATGTAAGCTGCAAAAGTGAAACTCATCAATGGAGGATCCGATGAGGAAAAAATCAGCAATGGTAGGGCTGATAAAAGTAAAAATTCAGT
The DNA here is from genome assembly GCF_041138505.1 of Cibotium barometz. Taxonomy (NCBI): domain Eukaryota; kingdom Viridiplantae; phylum Streptophyta; class Polypodiopsida; order Cyatheales; family Cibotiaceae; genus Cibotium; species Cibotium barometz. The sequence goes on from NC_141054.1 coordinate 33,429,219, forward strand.
AATGGGAAAAGCTGAAATGGGGAGAAAAAGTAGGGGCTCGAGGCGGGCATTAGCCAATGCTATGAGAGGATAGGTAAACTCTCAGCGATGCCATGATCAGTGGCATGTATGGCAAGTGTAAAGATGCATAATCCCACAATGAATAATATACATGCGACATGCCAAAACCATGAGAGCAAGCCAACACTGGCCAAGTGTGTAAAAGGCACTCCCAGTAAACATCACATGTGAGAAAGTGACAATGTCAACACTGTAGAAACAATCCCGCTGCAAGGGAAAACAGCATAAAAGGCATCTCCAGTAGACATCACATAAGAGAAAGCGTCTAGCATAGACCAGCATAAGGGTCAACAAGCATAAGTGACCATGTGGGCAAGTAGAATCCCCCCCTGAAATGCATCTGCTAGACAATGCATACCATGGAGTACAGACTATAAAGCATAGTCATCAAAAGCAATGGCATCAGAAGACATCTCTGTAGGCAATGAAGATGTAAGTGTCAAGGCTGACACATGTGTAGCCTGATCTACACCTGTGGAAGAAGATGCCAGCTTCTTCTTTTTTTCACTCTCAATACGCTTCCTGCATTCCTCTATGGTGTGCCCTGTTTTCCTGCAATAGTTACAGCGCTTTTTCTTTTCAGGCTCGTCCTCTGTCTTGGGAGGATTCGATGGGCTAGGTTTAGGCCCAGATCTATTCCCACGAAAAGGAGCAACCATTGCTGACTCAGCAGACATCATGTTGTTCCTGTTGGAACAAGATTGCTCTTCACTGAGCAAGAGAGTCACAAGGTTGTCAAAAGTGACCGCATTAGGTGCATTGTCAACCAACAACCGCAAAGTGGTGCCAAATGTCTGATAAGAGTCAGGCAAGTTGCGCAAAACTGTCTGAACAAGATAGCTATCTGTCAAAACCTCATCAATGTTAATGAGCTGCTCTCGTAGGTCCTTCACATGCGTAAGGTACTGATCGATAGAGTCACCTTCAAGCATGCGGTCGGTCTCAAGCTTGCCCCGAAGGTAAGCTACACGAGCCTCATTGCGACCTGAATACAATGCCGCCAAGGTATCCCAAGCACCCTTTGCAGTGATGCAAGAACGAATGTGCGGAATGATATGCCTGCGGCACGAGAGAGCAATCAATGCATGGACCTAAGCATCCCTAGCATCCCAAGTACGCTGCTGCTGAGTAGGAAGAGACAAGGAGGTGGACCTGCAGGAGGAGGAGCGGGAATCACTTCACCTTCCGCTGCAGCAGGTGCAAGAGGACGCTCCTCAGTGCCATCCACATACAGCCATACATTTTTGGCGACTAAAACATAACGAATCATATAAGCCCACATACGGTAGTTGTCCCCATTGAGCATTATTACTATTGGCCATGATAGCACAGCAAATCTGTCACAAGTCACCACGAGTATGCAATGCCCAGCAAAACCGTAAGAATGCGGGAGATAAATAGCAGAATAACCAATGGACTGAAAGGGAACTCCTTCACCACGAGAAATACATATGCATGCCCCAAAACTGCAAGTGTACTGCACGATGATGCAAATCTGTCAAAGTTTCCACAATGGCATACATATACTGCAGCAAACCACAAATGTATACATGTGCCGTGAAAAACACAATCAGCTAACACATGTAAGAGCTGCAAGTGCTCAAATCCTGGCAGATCAAATGAAAATTGGTCGAATGCTCCAAAAATGGGCTCAATGTTGAAAAGCCCTAATTTTTAGGCAACCAATTAGACCAAATCTGAACCGGATCTACACCTGTAAATCTGCTAATGCGTTTGTCACCCTATACCAAGTGCTGCAGTGACCAAAAATTGGGGGAAATGCCCCAATGCCAACCAAATGTGCCTGTAATACCCAAAAATTGAGGGAAATGTCCCAATGCCAACCAAATGTGCCTGTAATACCCAAAAATTTGGGAAAAATGCCCCAATGCCAACCAAATGTGCCTGCAATACCCAAAAATTTGGGGGAAATGTCCCAATGCCAACCAAATGTGCCTGCAATACCCATAAGTGCTTGCAAATAGTGCCAATTTCTGCATTTCTAGTGCAATTATGCACCAAATCTACTGAAATCAATGCCAATGTGTGCCAATGTTGCAACTGCAGGCTCAATGGTGAAAAGCCCCAAAATTAATGCAACAAATTTACAAATTTTAGCAATTTCTGAATTTTTAAAAAATTATAGAAAAAATCAGTAAGAAAGTTACTGAGCTTGCAGTGGCTTCAACAAGGCAGGCAACAATACGGGCATGAGGCAGCAGTACGGGCATGAGGTACAGTAGGCACACAGCAGTACGGACATGAGGCGACGCAGATCTGGGAGCTTCGACGGGCGACACGACGGTGGCGACGGTGCAGGTACAGGTCAGCTTCGTAGATGTGACAAGCGACGAACAGCGGCGGTGGCGGGGGCGGCGGTGGCGCAGGTACAAGTCAGCTTCGTAGATGTGACAGGCGACGAACAGCGGCGGTGACGGCGGCGCACACAGATCTGTGGGCGGCGATGGCAGATCTGAAGGCGGCGACCCCAGATCTGGCAGTTGTGAAGCCGACGACGCACGGATCTGGCAGCTACAATCGACGATGGCGCATGCAGGGGCAACGGCAGAGGCGGCGGCGGCGCTGCGAACTGGGCAGCGCAGAGGACGGCAGGCGGCGCTCAATGCACAGACGTACGACGCAGATCTGGCGGCGCACGCAGAGGGCGGCGGCGGTAGTACAGCACGGCGTACGGGCAGAGCGACGGCGACGGCGTGCAGAGGCAACTGAGGGCGGCGACAGGGTGGCTGCAAGGCGGCCGAAAGGAAAACCCTAACCCTAATGCAACAAAACCCTAAAGCCCTGATGTGTGCAATAGGCTCAAGCTCTGACGGGCAGCAAGGGGCAAACCCTAATGCTAACCCTAACCATGCTCTGATACCAATGTTGGGTAGGAGGGAAGCTAGCCTCCACACACACACACACACACACATACACACAACCTCAAGCACAGAGAAACGTGAGTGCTGGAAAAGATGTACTCAATAATGATATGAAATGAAAGCACAAGTGAGTACTAAAAGGCCTAGGGCAAAGTGCCCAACACACATAAGTGTGTTCAGACGGAAAAAACCTGAAACCGACCTTCACTTGACGGGCGGTGAAACAAACACTCGCACACAAAACACTTCATCACCCATGGGAGCCTGGAAAAGTAAAACAAACAGGGGAGCTAGAGTGCTCTTGCAAATAGTACAAGGACACCGATTGGCCCCAAAACGCAGTGGCACCCCTTGCGGTATTTCTTTACTTGATCAAAAATGAGTACAAAGTACCAACTTGTCGAATCCTTTACCAATAGGACCCCTTTTAGCTTTCACCCGGGACTTTCCAAATAAGAACTCTCGCTTAGTACAGCAAAGCATTCTATAGAAAAGGCACACCTGTACGACACCTTCCTACTAGAAAAGGTCTTCTCCATCTCAACCATGGATCCCACGAACCCTTTCCCAAACAGCAGTAGGGCTGTACCAAACCATATGTCCTTCCTATAGTCACAGCCTGCATGTAACCTAGAGAAAACTAGAACCTGTTCACATGAATCCAAAGACATGCTTTCCACACGAAACCAATGACCTGTATCTGATAAACCAAAGACCTGTATCTCATAAACCATAGGCCTGTTTCCTCGATACCAAAGTCCTGTTTCTTCACGAAAGACCAATGTCCTGTTTCCATGACAGATAAACCCACATATGCATCATCCAATCACGATGCCAAAAACCTAGAGAGAGAAAGATAGAGGATGTGTCAAGCCATCCCTGAATACACATAAGTCCAAAACGAAGAGCAACACTAAAACCAGTCTATGGACACATAAAGCGGTAATTCATTCACAAATAACCTGGACTTACTCAGACACACAATCACAGAATCCTCGCTCCCTCGCTCAACAACACATTGGCCCCGAAGTCCGGCGCCCCTTGCGGTATTTCTTTATTGTTAAAAGGTTGGGAATTACAAAGCACAAGTGCAACAAAGCACTCTACTTGCATCAGCTAAGTTTTACAAATTCTAGGAGAAATTTGCCAGCATAACTGCACTAAAACTGTTCCATAACATCTCAGAATGAGTCCCAACTGACAGGCTCACTTCCATAGGCATCAGGCTACCCAATGGAGTCCAAAACATCACAATTCAGCTTGCTGTAATTTTCTGCACAGACCTGTTTTCAGCTCTGTTTTCAGCCCAAAATAACCCTTGTACTGTCCTGGAGGACTTTAGCAAAGTCCTACTGCATTTTGGCATCAACCGGGCAACATAACAGCCCAAAAACAGCACCTAAACAGTGCTGAAACAGCATTGTATTGAAGAGGTTATTACCCTCTTCCGTCCCTGCTTTGGTGTAGGAACTAACTACACCGGTTCCTGTTCAAGGAGGCAACTAGCCTTTGCATATAAGCATGAAATTCACACAACTGTACCTGATTTTATCTGATGAGAGCATTTCCATAGTCTGCAAGAGAGAGAAAGAGAGAGAGAGGCTGTGGGGAGCAAGCTCAACCCTCAATTCATGAGTTGTAGGGCAAGGGAGTGCACCACAAGTGCTGGTTTTCCTGCAACAATCCACCATGATGGCTGCAAATGAGCCTCAGAGGCTGTGGGGAGCAAGCTCAACCCTCAATTCATGAGTTGTAGGGCAAGGGAGTGCACCACAAATGCTGGTTTTCCTGCAACAATCCACCATGATGGCTGCAAATGAGCCTCATTCAGCCCAAATTCCCACGCTTCCCTCTTCTCAATGAGGAAAATGCACATAAATTTGACACTTGGCACATTTTTAAGCCTTTTCCACATGCAATCTTCCAGGCTAAAAATCTCCTGACTGGTTCACATTCTCACAACAGTCCTTTGTCAGCTTTTGGTCCCCTTGACATTCCACACAAACTGACGCGAACACTTTTCAATTCCGACACTGCCAAAAATAGCAGTTCCCTAGATTTTAGGGATGATGTCATCTGCATTCCTTCTGGTCTCCTGACCATCTTTGACCACTATGGTCACTTCAGAATTTGCTTAGAATTCAAGATACATTCACATTTCGGTGGCGGCCACTTACTAGTGTAAACTGGCCTATACCCTCATTCAGTGGCCATGTTCTGGACACTGTCCTTCATCTTTCAGTGCCCATGTCCTGGACACTGTCATTCATCTTTCAGTGCAGTTCTCAGGCTTAGCCAACCACTGGTCCAAAGTCCCACTGGCTGACCCATTCTGACATTGCAATGGCCCAAGCCCTTCCAAGAGATCCCGAGGGAAAGCAACAGCAACCAAAGAGAAAGAAAAGAAAAATATATATATTTATAGAGAAATGTAAATAAGGAAAACAACTGCAAAAAGTTTCACCTCCTAGTGACAAACACACATCTCTTCCAAGAACATCATCCTGTGCATCTTAGCTTGATCCTCTGTATCCAAATCTCGTAAACAAAGCCTGCTTGCGGAGAGAGAGAAGACCCCTTGGCTGTTAGCGCCTCGGTGCCTCCTTCAGCTCACCTTCTTCAAGAGAGATAGAGAGAGACCCGCGCTGACTGCTTTCTCACATGTAGCCACTTGGCGTAGAGAGCCTCTTATCTGACACTCGTCTGGCTGCCATACTGTCTGCAGAGAAATTCCTTCTTGACGCCTGCCTGGCTACACATCGCTGATTGCCCATCTGATTGCCTCTTGGCTGTCCTATACTGCCCGTCTGTAGTCCACAACTAGCGGCAGCGGCACACCTGGCGGTAGCAGCAACAGCTGGCGACAACATTAGTATCTGGCGGCGGCGGTAGCAGCGGCACATGCAGCAACGCCCATGTACAGCAGTGGTTGCACCTAGTGGCAGCAGCGCCCAACGTCAACAGCAGCAGCACCACCACCACCACCACCATGCGTAGCAGCGCTTGGTAGTCAATAGCACTCCTGGCGGCGACAGCAGCAGCAGCAGAAGCTGTCGCCTGGCTTCTGCGCAATAGCACCACCCCTGAAGATCCATACGGCGACCACCACCCTGCTCTTCCGAATCTCCGCCAACCTTCGCCTTTTATAAACATGCAATTCAAATCCCTTTTCTCAAAAAGCCAAAAGCAAGGATTAAAAACGCATGCCTCTAAAAACAATATTTTAATCATCAAAGGTTATTAAGCCTTACAAATTTTAAAGTCCCTTTTGTCCCCTTTCACACTTGGGCTGGCCACCATATATGGGTTTCCTTTTCACATTCAACTGATGCATGTCCACACTGTGCGTCCCGTGCCGTGCCCGTGCTCACCTGCTTGTTGTCCAGAGGGAAAAACACATGGCCGTAACAAAACCTGTGTCCAGTCATCACAGGGAAAAAGTGCCCGTGAGTAAGCTAGGTTCACACCTGAACTAGCCGGGAGTGGACATGACCATCAATTCTCGTCGTGAAACGTGTGCTGATTTCTGAGCATTGGAGTTATCGATCTCCCCCGAAGCTTCTGCATGTTACAGTGCTATCAGAGCCTACTTCAAGTGTAAAGATTCAGCAAGAAACCAGAAATTTTTTCACACTCGTGTGGTTGGTTTTCAGACTCCGGTGGACCACCCCTTTCGGAGTGACTCCTGTCCCTCGAAGGACAATTCATTTCAGCCTCTCGAAGTCTCCCACACACATGGTGGATGGTTAGATTGCGCTCCGGAAAGGTAGCGCATTTTCTTGCTATGGCGAGCTACGACAGCGAGAGAGACCAAGAACCTTGGGACCAAAGTGCACCAGGCAGTCCAGCTAGGGCATCAAGCATGAGTGTACAAGGGATGTTCCAACAAATGATGCGAGCAATCGCAGACCACAGTACCAACTTGGAAGAGCAGAAGGCGCAGATACTGGCTCTGGAAGAGCGCACCTGTCATGACCCTGTGAAAGTGGAACAGCATAAGTGTGAGCATGGTGGTTGGTGAGCAAGATAAATGTAAGGTAAATTTTTAAAGATGCATACTTGGGAGTCCGGACAAAAGAAATATGTGTGGACAGTCCCAAGTATGAATGGGGACCAAGGTTTTTAAGTTTCTAAGGTTAACAAATCTTGGGTGGCCCTTAGAAAGTTTAATAAACTTTAAAGGGCCACTAAGATATTTATGGAGGGAGGGCTACTCCACTTTTGGAGTACACGCCTCCTTTCCATCCCTCTCCATCTCTCTCTCTTGCTTTTTGGAAAAGAGAACTGGGCTGGCTGCGTGGAGAGAACAGGTCGGCTGGCTACGTGGAGAGAGACTGGTACAGGTTGCTGGCTGCGTGGAGAGAAGCTGTACAATACAGCAGCTACAAAACGACTAGTACATGTTGGTACAAGCAACTGCAGGTACACACTGGTACGACAGGTACAGGCTGCTCTGCAGGCTTTCTAACGCAGGTGGCTGCAGGTCATCTGACACAGACAGGTACAGGCGAGTACTGTACAGACAGTCCTGTCCAACAAGTACAGGCGGGTACAGTTCAGTCCTGTTCAGCTGGTACAGGCGGCGCATCATAAGGACATACGGCTATAGACAGGTTCCGTCCGGTTGCTACTGACCGGCTACAGATACAATTCTGAGGCGGCTACAGGGAGAATAGTACAGACAGGTACACACGTGTGCTGCAAGTACAAACCTATACGGATAGGTGCACACGTGTGCTGCAGTCACTGACACAGGCGGCTGCAAGTACAGACTGGTACGGTCAATCCCTCCGGTGCAGAACTGCGCATAACACTTGGTAAACTCTGAACATATCTTTCTCTCTTTCTTTCCACTGGCTTATGTCTGCTACAGAGTTGTTTCTTCTGGCCCTTTGTGAGAGGAGGGGTATGGCAGTTTGAAGGGTGGAAACAGAGTTGGACAGTGGATTTGTACTTGGGTTGAGTTTGAAGCCATGAACATGGAACAGCCAGATGCGTGCTCAAGGCTGCCCTATTGTATTGTCTTGGTTGATTAGAGGAGACTACAGTGTGTTGCTTTTGTGGGACATAGATCAGTATGTGAATCCTCTATGCTAAGAGATCTTGAGGGCTGCCAGATTGGACATGCAAGTTTACTTTCCTTGATTGGCTTTGTTGTACTCAGTTAAACTTTCCATTGAATTTGAATAAAGAAATACCGAAAGGGGCGCCAAGCTTTGGGGCCAACAGGTGTCGTTTTCCTTTTTGTTCTGGAGCATTCTAGCTCCTGTTCATTTGTTATTTGTCTGGACTACAATTGGATAGGTGACTGCTAGTCTACCGCACTTTGGTTTCTACCAGAGGCCGGTTTCAAGGTTCCGTTGCCGGGACCCATCATCAACTTTCTTAAGGGGGGGAGCTCGTGGTTGTCTCGAGAAAAGTCATTGCTGAAAAATTCAGCAACATGTCAAACACAGAAGATGAATATTTTTATGATGAAGAGGAAGAGCAAGAGGAATCTCTTGAGAGAAATGAATCTGAGGATATTCTTGCAGGAGAACAGGCTGCAGAAGATGCACAATATGAGGATGTAACACAGCCAGAAGATATGCCTAGTAAAGAGTGTTAGACATCATCCCCTACTTGCTGGCTTCCTATTTGGTGTCTTATTTTAGCCTCTAGGGCTGACCATGTTAGTCAGAGGGGTTGGTCACCCCTCACTCATATTTTACCCATATTTGTTCCCCATTTTATGGTCTTGGGATTTTCCCCAGTCGTGGAGGTATTTATCACTAGTCGGCTGCCTTCATGTAGAGGTATATATAGCCGGCATGCCTCCCTCATATTTTACTGCTTGCATTGCTTGCCTAGCTTGTCTAGCTGCAGTCCCTCACTTACAAGGTTCTCCCCTCTTGCTCGGGACATGTATTCCTTTTGATGATGATATTGAGAGCAGGTTCTCACCTGTGTTTCCTCTCCATCTTTCTCTCTCTCTCTCTCTCTCCTGTGTTTCCATTTTCCCTTCTTCCACTGCACATTCTATCATGGTATCAAAGCGCCGGTGATTTTCAGCGTTGGATGCTCCCTCCTATACCTCTTCATATCTGCGTTTTTTCCGCCCCTGAACAGACCTGCGTTTTTGCGTTTTCAGCAAGGGCAGCAGCACATAGGTTGCTGCGTTTTTCTTCAAGTGGCTGTCTACAGCAGTTTTCAGCAGTTCACGGCATTCATACCCCCCCCCCCCCCCCCCCCAGTGCTGGTTGCCTGTTTTGTACAGGCCAGTAGGAGCATATTTGCTGTTTTTTTCTTCTACAGGTTTCTGATGCTGATTTGCTGATCTGAGGCTTGGGTGTACCTATTTCTTCAGCATTTCCATATTCAGCCCCTTATACCTCTGTGTTTTCAGATTTGCAGCCATGGTTGCTGCGTTTTTTTTGAACCGATCTTGCTGGTAGCTCTACCTTCAACTGGGCTTCATCTGTTGGACCCCAAGGTACCTTCTCTTCAGCGTTTTTCCTCATAGGAGGTGTGGACACTGGTTGGCCTGAATTTTCAGGTTTGTAGCCCTTGTTTGGCTGCGTTTTCTTCTCCAGTGGACACAGATCACTTGCAGAGGGTTTCTTGATTGGATTGTGGCTTTGGAGGCAGTTTGGTACTTGAGGAGGATTTTGAATTTCTGATTTCAGTCAGCGTTTTGCTGATTTTGAAGCATCTATACCTGTGTTTTGTTCCTGGCCTACACAGTTTCCCGGTTTCTACATGTTCCTTGCCTTCTGTTGGCGGTGGAGTGCTGTTTTTGCTGGATAGCAGTGTTTTGGCTGCGTTTTGCTTCCCACAAGAGTTTTCTACACTCAGAGGGGACCCTTCTCTAGCTACTTCACTTAAGGATCAGTTTCGGGAGCTATGTTGTATCTGTGGAAACATTCTTCTTTGACAGGAGTTTACAGTTATTTGGAGGAGAGCAGTGACCTTTTCAGAGATCCTGAGCAGAGTTTATTTTGTCCGAGCTTGTGTTCTTTGCAGTATTTGCAGAACAAGGAGGGTGTTTTGCCCTTTTGCAGTGTGTGATCCTTTCACATGGATCTTTTATCTGTTGCTGATTCTTGGGATCTGGTTCTACTTTTGGAACAATCTTCCGCTATCCGTGATGCTTTTGAGGACTTTGTTGCCACTGCAGTTTATATTCCTGCTTCCCTTCCTCATTGTGAGGAGTCCACCTCTGCCTCTCTTTGTGATGCTTCTGAGGATGCCCCTCCCCCTGCCAGTTCTGATGGCTTGTTGTTTTGGAGGATGGTTTTTTGGACCCGGTGGGATGCTTTGGATCTGTGGTTGGTAACCGTGCCTGGAGCACAGTGGTACTTCCAGAGTTTTTTGGATTTGGATCAAACAGGTTGGGCTTGTACCAGTCCGATGATATCATTTTTCAGAGGGGAACGTGGAGTCCTTTCATCTTGCGATGCCCACCTCAGTGGCGTGTACTTATGTACAGCATTGGGCAACTCATGTTATGGAGTTTGAGCAGATGGACCCCATATTTTCTACAGAGTCTTTACATCTTGCGATGTCGACCTTTTCAAAGGATGCTTTTATACAGCATTTGGCTACTCTTGGTACAGAGTTGGAGCAGATTGACTCTATTTCTTTTGAGGGTTCCAGTGAGGAGCAATTTGCTTCTCCCAGGATTGATTATATACAGGATCTGATCTTGGTTAGTTATGAGGTTTTTCATACCTTCTCCAGGCTGGGTACACGACATTCGACTTCAGGGAGTGTTCTTACACTTGGGTTTGGAACCATTATTTGGAGCAGCACGTCGCAACCTATATGGTTGTTTTCTTCCATAGGAACAGTGTACCTGGCAGCTTGCTCTGTTGCTTTTGTAGCTGAGTTGCTGAGGAGATTGCTTGTGGAGCTTTCTTGGTACCTGTTTCTACAGTCTTTCATCTTTGATCAAGGACGGCGTCTCTGGCTTCTTGGAGTTTGCTCAGCATCCGGTGCTGAGAGGGGGTGTTAGACATCATCCCCTACTTGCTGGCTTCCTATTTGGTGTCCTATTTTAGCCTCTAGGGCTGACCATGTTAGTCAGAGGGGCTGATCACCCCTCATAAGAGAGAGAGAGAGAGGGAGAGATGGAGAGGACACAGTATTGGGTCCCAATTACCCTCTGTAGGCCCCCCACCACCACGGATGGTGTATTTGCTTTATTAGAATGATGTGAATCTGAAAAGAAAATACAAAATTCTTGACCTTTCTTGGCTGGGAAATCCCTGCCCTTGACCTTCAGTACTCCACCCCTTTGCTTAGCAACTCCCTTGGCAAGTGATGGTTCCAATCTCCAAAATAGATCCTTTTGCACCGCTTAAAGCATGGCTCAAGCCAAAGACAAAGACAATTCCTCACAAAGTTTCAGGACCGAGGGACCCACGAAGCAGTATGGCTTGACAAAGAATTCTTTGACGACTATTCGGCTTTATTGACCGACTATTTGGAGACTATGCTGCTTCCGTCAAGTTAAGCAGAAGGGGATATCACATACATCCCACACTTGGATGCCACGTGGACATATCTGAACAAGAAGGTGCAAGACTTGGGGTGGAAAACTAGTCCCATGTGAGCCCAGTCCGGGACGAGTCAGCCAGGGTTCCACTCCATTTGTCCGAGGTCAGGTGTACATTGTCCTTCCTACACATGCGTCCAAGGTCAGGTGTGCATTGTCCTGCACATGAAGCGGTGTCAGTCCGCATTGTGAGTCTCCCTTTGGAATGATGTCAGTTGCTCTATGTGTTTGGTCTGTGACCAGATGTCAGACGACTGTGTAGATGTAGGTTTGCATTAGGTATGGGCATGGGGAAGGCTATGGGCCACCCCAAGTGGGCCAGGAAGGCCCCAAGCCTTGCCCACCAGCCCTAGTATGGGCTGGGCAAGCTATCAGCCAGCCCAAGGGGCCTGGCCAAGCAGCCGAAAGTGCCTTTGGGCCAACCCGGCCAGGCAGCCAGGCCAATACAGAAGGTATAGTGTGAACACGTTGGCTTATTTAGCATTAAATGCTATTTTTTGCAAGTCGTGGAGAGAAAAAGCAGCCAGCCGACCAGGTCTAGAAGGGGTATATAAACCCAAGACATAATTCAGTCCAACCCATCTCATAATTCACAAGGTGCTGAAGCTACTCAAAGGCCAGGACAGCCAACGGAGAAGCTAACACAAGGGTGAAGGATTGAAGGTCAAGGGCAGAGATCTATCTCAGCCAAGAAGGTTCAGGTTCAGTCTTTTATTTTAGATTTTGCATCATTCTAATAAAAGCAAATACACCATTCGTGGTGGGGGCCCTGCAGAGGGTATTCGGGACCCAATACTGTGTCCTCTTCTCCCTCTCTCTCTCTCGCTCTCTATTTTCTACACATCTATTTTCAATTTTGTGCGTTATTCTCGTCGTGAAACGTGTGCTGATTTCTGAGCATTGAAGTTACCGATCTCCTTCGAAGCTTCCGCATGTTACACCGAGCCCTCGAGTTTCTCATTCTTCAGAGTACCCCGCCACCCCGCCAAGCTACCTTTTCTAGAGATCTTTTGTCAAATGCCTTGGCCGCATTGTGAGCCCCAATCTGGGACATGTCAGGAATGAGCAACGTAGGTCTTTCTCAGCCTTAGAGAGTCTCCATGTGTCAATCCTCTTAATCCACTTGGAGAATTCATCATACAAAAGCATGTAATGTCAACCCCAGATTAGGTATTGCATTAGAAATGCATTATTAGAAAGCATTACATATGGGCCAGCCCATAAGGCAACCCTTGCATAAGGGTATGCCCTAGTGTTGATGCTTAGCATCATCCACCTCTCATAGGACCAGTCGGCACCCTGAATATGGCATATAACAGTCATTTTTCAACATAGATAATAGTTGGTCAGCATCTACTGTTGGGCCAGCATTTAATGCCAACATTAAATGCTAGGTGTTGATATTCAATGCTCATTTTTCACAAGTTGTGGGCTGATGACATGGCCAACAGCAGCATATAGTGTCATTGCATAAAACACACCATTCCTCAAAGTATTCAGCCAAGCAGTTAGAACATGTGCGCTTAAGTTCCCTTAGGGTTCTTGGAGCATACAAACAGCCTCACGCACTCCGTGCTTCAGTCCAAGGCAACATAGAAGATCCTCTCATCTTCAGCCAGAATGTGTGCATATCCTCAGCAGTTCTGGATTTTGCATAAGTGGCTTCAAAGTCTTCTATGGTGCTATTCCTCGTCCTTGCATTTGGCAGTCCTCAGGCATCATTCACATCATTGTACAAAGTTCTCCAAAGTAATACAAGCAAATACTCCTGCTTGCAAGGGGGGGCCTTCAGTGGGTAATTGGGACCCAATCTAGTGTAAACTCTCATTTCTCTCTCAACTCTTCTCTCTTAAAGTAAAGTGGATTGCATAAACTCGCAAGTTAAAAGAAGTCTTTGTTGCACGTTACGACGACAGTCCCATGCTACATTCGCCCTAGGAGGGTCATTCTTTCCTTTGGCAACTTACAGGAGCCCTCGCGGTTGGCACTTGCTGTCGATCAGCAGACCGCCAGCTTCTTGCTCCAAATTTGATTTTCATCAAGAGTCTCAGCGCCACTGCCTATGGGATTGCCCAAGGATGAAGCAGGTTTCGTGGCGGATTCTCGAGCTTTTTACGAGACACAGGGTCTGCCTGTGAAGTCACTTGGGGAGCCATCACGAGGACAGTTGAGGCAGGTCAGGCCCTCCTCTACAAGGATGCACTTCAGCTTACACAATTCAGGATCACATCCATCATAGCCTCTGTGGCTCCCGTGTTCCCCCTGGACCACCGATAGCCACACAGATCAGAGCTGGGAGATCATTAGCAGCATTGCAGCCTAGCACATCTGGCGTGCGCTCTGCAACTGCAACAAGGCCATTGAGGGCGCTATAGTTCATAATTTGAAGCAAGCAGAATGAATGAAGTAACACCAGAAGCAAATGCACATGCATCCACTAGCGATGTAAAAGACCTTCATGTTACCATAAAGAGATGGTGAGAGACGCAAGTTCAAGAGAATTCACAAATGTGCCAAGGATGGTGACATCTCACCCTGAGCAATTGCAGCAGTAAATAGCAGGAGAGGGCCAGCAAGAACCACGGAACCTTTTTCAAGTGTACTTTTTTGTTGTGTTCAAAGAAATTCAGTACATTTCTTCAAACACAGTGGGGAAAGTAAGTGCATTTCTATTCTGGATTCGAAGGGAAAAACCATACAAATTTGATATATCAAAAGTATCATCACCTTGAGAAGTACATCTTTATATTCAAGAAAGTTCATAAGAGATATACAGAATTAATCACAATTATCATCATAATTTCCAAAGAAAAAGAGCTTGTTTTTGTGGTGGTGGTTGTTGAAGGTACTTACCCACACGCCCTGAGAGGAGGCCTAGGACAAGCTCCACAGAAGAGTAAGTAAAGTTGAGCAGGATGAGCATCAGAAGCTTCTTGGCGCCACCGTCGCGGCTTCCCAGTCGCAGTAAACTGAGGGCCAGGCTCCAGATCGAGCTAGGGTTTTCCTGCAGTTCCCTCTGAGCTAGGGTTTTCTCTGCGTAGTACTCTGAGCTTTTCGCAGAGTCTGCGGGGACGAACTCACCCTTCCATACACCTTCGTCTGCGCTGAAGACCTGGGGGGCTCTGCCGCGATCCATGGAGACGATGCGATCAAGGGCGCGCCTAGATTTGGGGTCTTGAAAAGACGAAAGGCGAGAGAAGGCCGGGCCGGGGCCGCCTGCTGCGGCTGGGGCCAGATTGAAGGACGAGTGGCGAGAGAAGGTATGGTGATTATCATGGTTATGGTGGTTATGCTGTATGATGCTTTGGCTGTTGCTTTCCGCTGCTGCAGAGAAGCCATAGCCGAGTGTAGAGGGAGTATGTGTGATGGCGATGGTAGGAGACGGTGAGAGAGGTAGATTGGAGAATGTGTCGGAAGTCGAAGAAGAAGAAGAAACGTCTTCCATACCTTACCAAGAGTTGCAGAGAGCTCCTTGTGTTTCTGCAGTCTGGTTTGTTCCATACACATGCTTTACACACGTGAGAAAACTGTATTCCGCACATGTGCATTGAAATTTTCAAAGCCACGTTTTCACATCACCTTATATTTAGGCCCTCAAAAGTTTCAAGATTTTGTTTTTATGAGAAGAAAAAAAGCTTGAGTATCAGATTTCATGGGAGAAATCCTCCTTTGTGTTTGAGGATGAGAGATGGGTATTGATTAATGATCTTCTAAACAGGGTCTGATTGTATAAACAGAAGTAGGGCTCTGGATATTTTATGCTAAAGGCTCTGGTTACTTTAATGTAAAGGATTTCAGTTAATATATATTTACACAACCCATTTCTCATCCTTGCCCAACTTCATAGTTTACTCACCCCTCACAAACATATTCTTCTTCTTTTTTGGGAACATAAAGTTATATTATAAACTTCTCAACAGTTATTTAGATGATTCAAATGTATCACTTCCTAAACTCCCACCATTTCATTGTTTAATAGACTGCATATCAGATCCCACCTCTCATCCTCCCAAACAAAAGAAGATTGCTCCCAAGAAATATGATAACCTAGTTGCATACAAGCAGAGATCATAGCCTCTAAGGTGCAGCCTTTTGGAGATTGTTTCTTCGTGTACTCTCCTTTAGTCCATACTTTCACCAACTGGTCTTCTACGCAAGGGGTTCTCAATAAAGGTCATAATAGAGAGTTCCGTGTGGCTCTGGTACAGCCAACCCATTTCACCAACCCCAACACTTCCTTCCAGTTGTAGCACATAAAAAACTTGCAAAAGGGAGAACCTGTAATTTTTAGGGGAGCATAAGATAAAAGCTTATCTTTCCAACCTAATCCCATCCACATACCTTTAAGTAGCACATCAGAATCCTCAACCAATTCCCTTAACAACCTGGTCCAAGTCTTCTCTTGATGTAGGCATTTAGGCATAATCATAGCTATCCTGGCTTTAGCATGAGTGGGTAAGTGCAGAATCCCAATGCCTTCTTCCCTCTTAGGCAAGCTAAACTTATTCCAGGCTAACCAAGCTGCCATTTTTCTATTATTCCCCCCATTTCTCCATAGGAAGTCCTTAATAGGACCTACAATCTTCTTCCAATTACATTCACCAAAATCAAGAACAAGGCATAAAAACATAATGTAAACATTTAGCACCACATTGCAGATGACCACTCTGTCTCGTGAAAAGGAACCCTGATCTCCTCCCACTTCTTCAGCTTATTAAGGAATCTCTCAATAGCCCAGTTAGTCAACTATTTATTTGACACCTCCACTCCAAAAGGAACACCCAGATGTCTGACTATCTATCCCCTCCTTATTACATCACACCCCCATCTCTCCAAGTCAAAGTCATTATCTTCAGTCAAGCTAATGATCCTAGATTTATGAATATTGCACCTAGAGCCAGAGGCCTCTGCAAACTCCTGCACAATCCATAGAGCCTGCCTCAAGTAGCAAGGGATGTATAACTAGCTATTCCCCACCCCTCAATTTTATAACCCAGTCACCCTTCCTTTGTCACATGCATCTTCCAAAGCCACAATTAAGGGATGGGAAGCAATAGCAAATAGCAAGGGAGCAAGTGGGCACCCCTATCTCACGGACCTTCTAATCTTAAACCCCCCCACCAATCTTCCATTTAACATCAATTTAGATTGTCCACCCATTGTGAGGGTATAAATATAGGTAGCCATTCTGTTTCCAAAACCCAACCTTTCCATGACCTCGGCCACAAAGGACTAATGAATCCTGTCTCATAGGCTTTCTCCAAGTCAAGCTACAACATAATGCATTTTTTATCTCTTTTCTAGGCCACTTCTCTACCCAACATGGCAGCAAAGATGTTGTCATGAATAGATCTCCCTTTAATGAAGCCATACTTTTTTTTGGATATAACCTCTTATAATACTGGAGTGATCCTTAAAGCAATAACCTTGACCAGTATTTTGTATACCATAGTGAGCAAAGTAATGAGTCTCTAGTACCTATTAACAAGCTGCCTGCTTCCGGATGAGTCTCATCACACCCTCTTTCAAATCCTTATCCATTCTCCCAGCTGATAATCCATCCCAACCAAGAGATTTCTCTTTCCCAAGCTTTTGAAGAGCCAACCAGCATTCATCCATTTCCACCTCTCTCTCCAACCATCTGGCCTTGTCAACTTCCACTCTTTTGCTGACCAGTCCTAAGAGTCTTTTCTTTGCTTGGAATCTTCTTTGAGTGCAATCTTCCTTTAAACTCAATGTTGAGCCAAGAAATTCAACCCACTTCCTGGCCACTTGATCAATATCCCCCAGTTCTTGCCCATTCTCATCCCTAATCTGCCCCACCACGTCCCTATTTCCTTTTTCTTAAGATAAACTAAAAAGATACCTATCAGGTTTCTTCTTATTACTATAAGATTTCCATCTCATTCCTTTTTTTCTCTCTCCAGCAAGCTTATCATCCTCTCTTTTTAGGAATGTCTGACAGTTAATGTGCAAACTAACCTCCTCCTCGGTCAATTTCCCAATTTGTCTTTTTCTTTGTAGGAATTCCAGCTACTCACACCATCTCCTCCTTTCCAAGCCTATTGACTTAAAAAAACTTGTCAATTCTAGAAGAGGACCCAAAGTATCGAAGACTAAAGTAGATGTGGCCCGGTTCAGACACCTAGATCCCCATGTTCCATCCATCAATCAACCCCAACTTCCCACTCGGATACCCAAGCTCCATCCATCAGCCCCAAGACCAACTTCCCCCTCGGACCTTCCCAGTTCCTTTTCTCTTGCCCCATTAAAATGGTATTCCCCCCACACCTATCCATCTGTCTCGACACCATATTGAAATCTCCCAAAAGGATGCAGGGACACTGAATATCCAATTGAGGCTCCGCATTGAATGTCCTCGCAAAACAGGCTGTATCCACCTGCCAGTTAAATTTTCCCATAGAGCACGTTTCACTATCATCCACTCCTAATAGACTGGAAGGGTTCGAGTACAGCAAAGGGTTTGAGTTACTATGAGACTTGCTACCCCCAACTGCTTTGGGCATAGGCTTGCTTTGAGTCTTTTTGGATTCCTCTTTAATTTGTCTAAAGCTAGCTTTTCCCTTCGCTTTGTCAATAACTTTATTCCAACCTCCTTCCACTTGCCCCCCTCCCCCAAGTTCTAGAATTTCCTTGCCTTTCCCTCATTCCTCTTATTCTCATTATTCTCCCTATCCTCGGCTTTACTACCCCTGCTAGACTCCCCTTCCTTCGTCTCCTCATAGCCATCTTTTGCATGCTTCACTCCTCCACAATTTTTGGCTATATGTCCAAAACCACCACACCTTAAACAGGCCCCGACAAATATGCTGAACTTCACATTCTGTTCCATCTTCCCTAGCTCACCCAACTCCACTTCCAAGGTTTTAGGAGTCTCTACCAAAGTATTCCAAGTGATGCATACACTATTTAATTGACGACCACTATCTTCTTCCTTGGGGATATACATGGCCTAGCGCATTGTTAAGGCTCACCCTAACCCTCCTTGAAACACATCCAAAAAGAGATTACCTGGTGAACTGCAACTGTCGTAAATAAGGATCTTTCCAATGGCCGAGCTCGTAACCCTTGAGGTCTCCAAGCTCTACAACTCCTTGAGAAGCAATTCCACCGCGTCTCCCGCGACGAGCGTTGTCACACCGTCCCGTTGCACTACGGGTCCTCGTCCCTCCTCTCACGTCACTTCACTCACACACACTCACTAGCATGCATTAGGGAGAGAAAGATTAGCAAGAGCAAGACTCAATTGCACAATGGGAGAGTATGTTGTATTATGAGAGAAATTC
Organism: Cibotium barometz; assembly: GCF_041138505.1. Lineage (NCBI taxonomy): Eukaryota > Viridiplantae > Streptophyta > Polypodiopsida > Cyatheales > Cibotiaceae > Cibotium > Cibotium barometz. The sequence continues at coordinate 33,448,004 of NC_141054.1, forward strand.
ACTTATATACAAGGCCATAAGTGTTCACACTCACTTAAATTGTGGCCGGTCGGGCACTTTAGGCTCACAAGAGGCCTAATGCTAATGACTACTCTCATAATATATCCATGAAGTACATCACTTAGGACTTCATCCTATCTTGCTACCACGCGCTCTTGAAGCGCGAATCGCCATAAATACTCCGTCACACCATTACAGGCGCCCGTCCAAGTTGTAGCTTTGAACACTATTGCTTCATATCATGAATGTAGGACCCTTTGGTGTATCTACCGTGACTCCTTGATGTAAGATAATGGCGGTAGCTCTTGTTAATCCTAGAATTGGATTAACACGCATTGGCCAGCTCTCCAAGTGCCGGCCTTAGCCAAGGCGGCAGACCTACAATCTCCACCCATATAGGGCAAGCCTCTTGCAAGCTCTTCTTCACATCGAAAAGAGGATCAAAGAACACAACATGTACAAATTTCTGCCCTTATGAAGGATCAGATAGTTGCACCACGATCTTATATCTTCCTACCTTCATTCTCTCTTAATCTTGCTTATTTTTATTATTCTTGCAGGAAATGGCACACATTCCATGTCTCATGACATGTTGGATTGGTCACGTTCTTATTTAGACTAGTATGTTGTCCAAGAATACGATCATAACATCTTGATGTTTGAGGAATATGTGGTTTATTATAAAGCTGAAAATCATTGTATCATTGGTAGGTTTAAAGGGCATTACCAAAAACTCATAATGACCAAACAGAGTCCTAAATGCAGTGTTATATACACATTATTACTTGATGATAGTCAGGCTTAAGGTCATTTTTGCCAAATACCCTAGTCCCTCCCAATAAGTCATCAAATATGTGAATGGAGTACCTATTCTTTATCGAAATCTTCTTTAGAGCTCTATAGCCTATACACTTACAGTAAGTGCCATTCTTTTTCTTAACCAAAGGTATGAGAGCACCATAAGGTGAGTTGCCAGGTCTAAATAATTCTCTCTCTAATAGTTATTCTTGGATTTATTTTTTATCCTAGCATATTGACTCTATAGGGTGCTTTACAAGGTGGTGTATTACATTGGAGAACCTCATCTTTAGGTCTACAATATGTTAGTCTAGGAGGAAATTTCTATAAGAAACAATCCTTGAACTTAGAGAGGAATGCTTGTTGTGGGGGCTAGGTGTAGTTTTCATGGCTATGACCTTGTTAACTAACACCATGTCAATTTTATCCCTCGTACATACAAAGCTCTCTTAGCCTAGGTGTGGCTGAGTAAAGGGCTAAGCTCTTCTTCCATTTGCCCCCTAGACACAAACCCTTGCTATCTTTAGTAATCCACATGGGATGTGTATCATAGTCAATCTAAGAGTTATATTGATGTCTCTAAGGCACACCTAATATAATGTTTATCCCTGTTACATAATGTCCACCCTTTAGTGGTACGGGGATTCTCAGACACTAGTGTGCCATCCTAGTGAATTGGTATCATGGGTGACCCCACACAATAAATACTGGTTACCTAGTGTTATTGGCATAGCTTGAGACCATATGCTCGATGGGTGTATGTTATTGAGGTGTAACAAGTAGTGCCATGCTTGACAACTATATTGTGGTTAAAGTGAAATAAGTGGATTGTGCTAGACAACTGCACACGGTCAAAGCGTAACAAGTCGCAATACACTCCATGCTAGATGATATGTATAATGATACTCTCATTGTAGTGAAACAAGTGGTATGTGTATGTTGTGTTTGTGCCTACTATCAACGTTTCATATTGGGATTAATTGTAAAGAAGGGCAATCAATTAGAACAACTAATATGTTTACGTTTAAGAGATAGAGGTGATGAGTAGTGCGCATGTTGCTCATAAGGAATCTTGTCTATATATCATATTATTTTGAATTATTATTTGTGATTTGATGATGAGTGCGAGGGTCACCAATTTAGGTGTCGCACGAGTTTTATTGTTGCAATCCATGTTTTATTGATAAAATATATACATGTAAAACAATCTATGTCCATAAGAACCCATGAGCCATGCCTGATCAGCCTCTAAGCCATGTTTGGACCTCTGAGCCATGCCGCCGCGCCTGATCATCCTCTGAGCCATGTTCGGACCTTTGAGTTTACCTTGCAGGTTATGACATCGATAGCAAGCATGATGTTGTTGTTATAGCATTTTCTTCTACACAATTAAGGACAGTTGTTTCCTCAAACAGGAGGACTGTCTTATAGGTTATCATATTTTTTATGCATAATAATCAGAGAAAAATATGCTTGATTTAATTTGTGCAGAAATCAGCTTAATAAATGGAATGCGCGAATGTACACAAGGTTATTATATGTGCAAATATGAACAAGGCTATTTTATCAATTATTTTTTATTGGCCACGTGCCAAATGTTTGTATAAATTATTCATGGGTGTTGCTATATTCCTAGCATATATGTTAGAAGAGTTTTGATTATTTACACTTAGTGTGTGAACATGCTCGAGTGCTTGAGCTATTTTTGTATAAGTGGAAAATCAAGCCCAATTTTGCATGCACAACTATTAATAGCTCCTTGGGATATATATTGAAATAAAATTCTCAAAATACTCATGTCGTGTGAAAGTGGAGCTACACGTATGAGGGGGAGAAGATTGCACCCAATAGTGTCTTGATGGTGATGTTGTTCTATTTCTCTTGTTTTTATACTATGCTATGCTCAATCATATCAATTTGATTCAAGTCTATGCTTTAATCTTTGATATATTTGTGAGTTTTTAATTATTTCTTCAAGAAGTACAAAAGGTCCCATGACAGTAGTATCAAAGCTATGGTACTTGCACTTGAAGAGAAAGCAAGAAGCTCACAAAATCCACAGGGTAAAGAAGACAAAGGCTCAAGAACTTATGGGCAAAGATTGGAAGGTTCACAAGAAATTTCTCAGCTCTACTAGATCAAGATTTTGATCAAGGGCTATGGTTTAATATCAACCTTGAGCATAAAACCACTTTTCTTGAAGTGAAACCACCCTTCTTTTCCCAAAAACCACCTTCCTCAATTCAAATCCTCTCCATAATCCATTAGTATATGGATGAAATCAACTCATTGAGGTGATATTTGGTCTAACTTTAAAATTGCTAAGCCTATCCTCAGCTCAATTTGTATAATGGAGGGCTCTCAAATTTTCTTCTCCCTTCTTCCACAAGAACCGCCCTGCGTTGGTGGTTTTTTTTTTAGAACAAAGAAAAACTTTTTTTTTTCTTCGCTATACTTTCCCAATTAAAATTTCCTTCCCACCTTTCCCTCCACGGCAACGGCAATGCCAATGCCAAACAACCGCATTCTTCTCTTTTCTATTACGTGCAACGAAATTTCCTCTCCTTTTTTTTGTGACGTGTGCCGTTTATACAGGTTGAGGACATGTCACTCTTTGTTGGTGAAGCTTCTATAAAGCTTAGTAAGATTTATTTCAAAGCTTAGTTCTAAAGCTTAAAAAGCTTAAAATAAAGCTTTTATATATTTTCAAAGAGGGCATTTGTGGGCAATTAAAATCTCAGCATAAAAATTTGTGATTTTAGGAGAATTTAGTGCAAAGCTTGGCATGAAGAAATTTTTACCTTGGTTATCTTCTTCGGTAAAATTTTAACTCTTTTGAAGACCTCTTCAACGAGTTATTATTTGGATTTATTTTGGCGTTGAGTTATCTTCCACATCATATGTATTTATTGAGAAATATTCTTGAGCTTTTGAAGATTTTAGGATCCATGGTTAATAGTTGATATTTTGACATCAACAAATATTATTTTTCCCACTTACTCTTTGACATACGAGCTTCCGACTTTTTATGAATTACAGGTGAAAGCTAAGTAATAACTACACTTTCTAAATTTTTTAAATTAACAACAATTAAAGTTTGATATTATATTATGAATTGAAACTAACTTGCAGATTAGTATATGGAAAATCTTCGATGATTCACCAGTTAAGTATTCGCCTTGTGTAATTTAATTACTTGCATAAAATAAAATTTGTTATTTGTCTACTCATTTTCTTCTAACTAATATTTTACACTCCAACCTAAGTAAGTTTCTCCATTTTCCATAATTTTAATCATCAGCAAATTAAAACGTCACATATGCTTGTGATATTTGTGTCCTTTTAATGATGTATTTTGTAGCAAAGCTATCCGACACTTAGTAAATAATTCCTTCAATATTTTTATGTAACCTTTATCTTTCAGACACTGATTCAAGCACTTTCCAAGTAAGCTTCTCATTATTATCCTTGCAAAAGTGATTATGCTTCAAATATAATCTTGTTGTATTTAATAAGTATAATATTTTTAATTCGATTATTAGAGAAGTTCATAGTTATATGACTAATTTTTTAGGTAAATTGATTTCTTATAATATTGTTGGAAGGTCTCTTTTGTAGCCGTGAATACAGATAATCAATTTCATACGAATTCGATCATTTGACAAATTCGTATCCTTTTTCATATCCGACTCTTGAGGTAACATATTTATTTTATTTGATTATTACTACAATAAATTTTATTTAACACTTTTTGTAAATTTCAAGGAGAGTTTATATGCATCAAAAGTAAAACTTCTTGAAGGAATTGGCCCTTCCATCTTTAACTATACTTTATGAAATTTTCACTATGTATTAGTCTTATGGTATGGGACACGAGATTAATCATGTGTGAAGGATTCAAATGCATACTTATCTCTAGATTTGTGTGGGATAATTTCTAATTGTATGGGGCACTATAATTTATTACACATGGAAATCCTTGATACAATGTCTTTTGTTATAATTAGAGAATATACTTCAATCTATATATTATATGACAATTGATCTCCTTTGCTCGTAATAAGCAAACATGCAACTGAGGTCAATTGCTTATCCAAGCAAGAGGGATGTTACATAATGTCCACCTTTTCGTGGTATGGGGACGCTCGAACACTAGTGTGCCATCCTAGTGAATTTATATCATGGGTGACCCCACATTAAATATTGGTTACCTAATGTTATTCGCATAGCTTGAGACCATGCTTGAAGGATGTATGTTGTTGAGGTGTAACAAGTAGTGCCATGCTTGTGTTGGAATTTTTTGAATTATTTGATATTTATGTATTTATTTGATGGATATTTATTTTATGTGCAAGCGAGATTGATCACCTCTAACTTGTCACATATTTTGAGCTTTGAGTATTCCTTTCAAGTTTATTTTTATGGAGGGCCAACCGTGACCTTCCAGCATTGGTATTAGAGCCAGAGCCAAGATCAGGGAGAACTGCTGTACTTTTGTTGTCGTACCTTCCTGTAAAAAAAAAGGGTTTGTGAATTGGGCACTCAGACGCCCCTGGACTTTGTCCTTTGCAGCATGAAGGTGAGGAACGTCGGCATGAAATAGAGTGAGATAGTAATCCGTCAAAGTGCCAGCCGAGTAGACACGCATCTACAGTGGATACGCGACAGTGGAAAATTGCCAGCCCACCAGCCACCACCGACAAGCAAACACACCGGCCGCTGCTAGCACATTAGCTAGCAAGCACACGTAGAACCGCCAGTGCACCGGCAAGCATAAGGGAGCACAAGCACTTATGGCGGCAACAGCACTGACGACGAACCGTTAAACAAGTATTGATGATGGAACGGAACGAACCAATGCACCTCACCTCCCCCACAAATCAAGCGTGGATATCTCCTAAGAAGCAAGGGTAAATTCATGTCTCTTCTCCCCTTTATACCCGGCTCGCCTAATATCCTCCATGCTATATGGGATAATCGGGCGCCTGCATGGCAACCTCTAGTGAGGCTGTGAGAGAAGAAGAAGAAGAAGAAGGAGAGAAAAAGAGAAGAAGAAGAAAGATAAGAGAAGAGGAAGAAGAAGAAGAAGAAGAAGGAGAGAAAAAGAGAAGAAGAAGAAAGATAAGAGAAGAGGAAGAAGAGAGAGAGAAGAGAAGAGGGAAAGAGAAGAGAAGATAAAAGAAGAAGAAGAAAGATAAGAGAAGAGGAAGAAGCGAGAGAGAAGAGAAGAGGGAAAGAGAAGAAGAAGAAGAAGAAAAGGGGGAAAAAAATATCCTGTCATCTTTTTGAGAAGGGTCTTTTTTTTCAAAGATCTTTCAAATCTTTGTTTGGTTCAACATCTCCAATTTCTTCCAAGCATCTACAGCCATGGATTTTGATGACATCACTCAACCACCAACGATTTCAAATGTGTCACCCCTTCCCGCTCCTACTTTGGAGAAGTGCATTCTTCTACTCGAGATGGAACTTGAAGAACAACGCAAACGCCAACGGATTCACGAAAAATCTCCTGATGTCATGCCTCCCAAAGATGATCACTTGAGCAAGATTCTCAAATCCGTTTTCGACTCGCAAACAAGGACTCCAAGATGAGCCATCTCGTGCATTCACGTTCTCCAAATTTGATGGTAAAAAGGATAGTCGTTTAGTTTTCTCTTGGTTGACTCAATTTGATGATTATTTTGCTGGTGAACGCGAGAGGAAGATAAAATAAAGTGTGCTACTAATCATTTGAGTGATCGAGCTTCATTGTGGTGGAATGCACTTCGTATGGGTCCTACCAAGCCTCTCACATGGGATCAATTCCAAGACAACTTAAAGTCTGCTTTTCTTCCTCCATAATTCCACCTTAACACTCGTCGAGCATGGAATCTTCTCCGCATGACAGATCGTGATATTGTTTCTCAATACACTGAGAGATTTTGGCAATCACTTCTTATGCTTCGTATGCTCAAGGATGTTCTTGAAGAGTCACTCCAACAAAAGTATGAAGATGGTATTGAGACAATTATTCAAGCGGATGTGAATATGTTTAAGCCAACTTCTCTTGATGATGCAATCTCTTTTGCTCATGATTCCAAGCGCAAGAAAGGTTTGCCTCATCAATTACCTCGCAGTGGTCAATATGCTTCTCCACCCATCAACAATCTTCTTTTGTAGGGAATCAAGGTTTCAGATCTTCTTTTCGACGCCCTAAATTTTATCAATCTCCTTCACACAACAGCATCCATGAAATGGTAATAATGGTAATTTTGGTAATGGTAGTAGCAATGCACGCACTCTTTCCAATTTAAATGTAAATAACAAATTTAATGCTACTATCCCAAGCAATGTACACCCCAAACCCAATTCTAGTCACAAAAGTAATGCACCCACTCCTTGCCCTTCCCAACCTCGTCAAGGTGGTAATATGCCTACATACTTCAAGTGTCATCGAGTGGGACATCGAGCCGATAAGTTTACTTTTCGTCCTACTCAAGTGGCATAACTTCACAATATCTAAGACGACACATACTATGATGGTGATGGTGATACGGCTCCGGATTGGACGGAAGATCAATTCAACAATGAAGAAGTGGGTATGCAAAGCGAATCGGCAAGTACTTCAATCATTCCTCACTCTTTGTTTCGTATGAAAGTATCTATTAATGGAAACAATCTCACTATTTTGCATGATGATGGTAGTACACATGATTTTATTTCAAAAAAGGCAATTTGTAGGTTGCATTTGGAGACTCGTCCTTCGTGTTATAAGGTTAAATCTACATTTCAAGGCACACGATACACGAGAACTCGTGAAGTTTGTGACCTTGAGATATAAATTGGACCTTATAAACAAAAACATAACTTTCTCATTGCACCTTTGCATTCTAGTGACATCATACTTGGTATGCCATTTAGACATGAATTCAATCCATATATTGATTATTCCCTGCATACTATGGATTTCACACATGATGGTACTCTCATGCAATTGATTGGTGATCGTTCTCTTGAGATGTATCCATTATTATCCCATACCCAAGCTAAATGTGCACTTCGGAAGCAATCTCGTGCATATATGATTTTAGTTAATGAACTGCAAGCATATGGAAATAATCACTCCTTCTCAGCAAGCATTCATGGCTAGGTTTCAGGATTGTTTTGTAGACAATTCACCTCCTACCTTACCACTTTCACGTCATGCAGACCATACTATAGAGATTATCTCGGATAGCCAACCACCTCATAGAGCTCCTTATCGTACAAATTCTCTTCAACAAAAAGAAACAGAACAACAAATTAGAGAATTATTAGACAAGAAACTTATTCGACCTAGTAGTTCTCCTTTTGGTGCACCTGTTCTTCTTGTTGAAAAGAAAAATAAGACTTACCGAATGTGTACGGATTATAGAGCTCTAAATAAGATCACAGTTAAGAATAGATATCCCATCCCTCATGTTAATGATTTACTAGACAAGCTTAAAGGTACATTTGTCTTTAGTAAAATTGATTTGAAATCTAGATATCATCAAGTTTGAATGACTAATTCTAACATTTATAAAACTGCTTTTCGTACACAAACTGGTCATTATGAATTTTTGGTTATGCCTTTCGGTCTAACCAATGCTGATTATAGAGCTCTAAATAAGGTCATAGTTAAGAATAGATACCCCCATCCCTCGTGTTAATGATTTGCTGGACAAGCCTAAAGGTGCATCTGTTTTTAGTAAAATTGATTTGAAATCCGATTATCATCAAGTTCGAATGATAAATTCTGACATTTATAAAACTGCTTTTCATACACAAACTGGTCATTATGAATTTTTGATTATGCCTTCCGGTCTAGCCAATGCACTTGCTACTTTTGCACGCATAATGAATCTATATTTCTTAACCATTAGAATTGTGTCATTGTTTTCTTTGATGATTTTCTTGTCTTTAGTAAGAATCATGTAGAACATGAAGAGCATCTTGCATCAGTGTTTAATCTTCTTAAAGAAAATCAACTTTATGCTAATCTAGATAAAAGTCTATTTTTCCAAGATAAAATTGAGTACTTAGGCCACATTGTTACAGAGGTGAAGGTTGTTAAGGGTCATACATTCAAGATATGAAGCAATAGTGTCCAAAGCTACAACTTAGATGGGCGCCCATAATGGTGTGACGGAGTATTTATGGCGATTCCCGCTTATTCAAGAGTGTGTGGTAGCAAGTTAGGATGAAGTCTTAATAAGTGATGTACTTCATGGATATATTATGAGAGTAGTCATTGTAATAGCATTAGGCCTCTTATGAGCCTAAAGTGCCCGGTTGGCCCACAATAATTAATGTAGCAATCGCTCCATGAGTATATATCCATACTCATGCACTGGAGAACATTTGCACCAAAGCCTCACCCCATCAACAACTTCCAGGTAAATCTCTGGATGGGGGGGCCATGGTGGGTGAAAGCCTGGTCAATGGTATAACCCCAAAGGCCAATTACTTCAAATGATGAATGTCGCTTCAATGAATCAAATGAGGAACTGAGAATCACAATCTCGTTCTGATGATTAAGTCTACGTTCCGCCGGATCCTTCCCTCTCTTCTTTTCCATTATTAACATCTCTTAGTGTCCCCACTAACAAAAATCACATGTAACCTTGCCGATGATTGCCAAAAACAAATTGAACAAAAAAAAAGGAAAAAAATGCTCACACAAATATGCAATCATTCGTAAAAACCCCACCCCCCACCCCATTAGGATTTCCCAATAAACCACTAACCTTTTCATTCACTAACTAGCTTTTCTTATTTCTTTCGGCGGAGGAACAACGACCATTGAACGTCACTCAACATCAAAGCCATCAACAAAGCTTGTCCACTCTCCCCACACAAAGGTCTTCAACGCGATCGTCTCACCATCAAGAAGGGGGGGATGTTAAGGGTTATACATTCAAGATATGAAGCTATAGTGTCCAAAGCTACAACTTGGACGGGCGCCCGTAATTGTGTGACAGAGTATTTATGGCGATTCCCACTTCAAGAGAGTGTGGTAGCAAGTTAGGATGAAGTCCTAAGTGATGTACTTCATGGATATATTATGAGAGTAGTCATTGTAATAGCATTAGGCCTCTTATGAGCCTAAAGTGCCCGGTCGGCCACAGTTTAAGTGAGTGTGAACACTTATGGCTATGTATATAAGTGAATATCTCTCATAATACAACATACTCTCCCATTGTGCAATTGAGTGTGCAATTGAGTCTTGCTCTTGCTAATGCATGCTAGTGAGTGTGTGTGAGTGAAGTGAGGTGAGATGAGGGACGAGTACCCGTAGTGCAACGTGGCGGTGTGACAACGCTCGCGGGAGGGGCGGTGGAATTGCTTCTCAAGGAGTTATAGAGCTTGGAGACCTCAAGGGTTACGAGCTCGGCCATTGGAAAGATCCTCACGACAGTTGTTGTTGCGGTTCACCAAGTAATCTCTTTTTAGATGTGTTTCAAGGAGGGTTAGGGTGAGCCATAACAAAGGTATTAAAGTTGATCCAAAAAAAGTAAAAGTAATTGAGACTTGGCCTACTCCAACATGTGTTAAAGAAGTTAGATATTTTCTTGCTTTGGTTGGTTTTTATAAGAATTTTGTTCGTAATTTCTCATCGATAGCACTTCCTTTGACAATGTTGCTTAAGAATGGTCTAGTTTTTTGATGGGGTGAAAACCAATAAAAATCATTTGATAGACTAAAATATTTGTTGTCTCATGCGCCTATCCTCCAACTTTTAGACTTTACTCGATTGTTCTTCCTCGTAGTCACTAATGCTAGTGGCTCAGGAATCAGTATTGGCCTCGTGCCATAACCTGCAAGGTAAACTTAGAGGTCTGAACATAACTCAAAGGCTGATCAGGCATGGCCTAAACGTTCTTATGAACATGAAATACCACAAACAGACTCAGAGGTTCATTGACTGAGCATGGCTCAAAGGCATAAAGGCATGGCTTAGAGGCTCGACGTGAACATGGACTGCAACAATAAAACTCGTGCGACACCTAAATTGGTGACCCTCGCACTCATCATCAAATCACAAATATCCATCATATCACTAAAATAAATATCCATCAAATAAATCCATAAATGTCAAATAATTCAAATATCCATCATATCACTAAAATAAATATCCATCGAATAAATCCATAAATGTCAAATAATTCAAATAATTCCAACATTCCTCCCTGGTGAAAAGCAAATGTCCTCGAGTTGCTTTTCACCAGGGAGGAATTGCATGTTTAGCAACTGTCCTCAAGTTGCTTTTCACCAGGGAGGAATTGCACGTTTAGCAACTGTCCTCAAGTTGCTAAACGTGCAATACCTCAAAGTGAGTACCTTTTGCAATACCTTTCGGTAACCTCTACATGAAAGAAAATATAAAGTTCAAAATATCCATCATCACAAAAAATCTAATTTCACAATATCAAAACCTCATGCTTTTCACCAGGGAGGAATTGCACGTTTAGCAACTGTCCTCAAGTTGCTAAACGTGCAATACCTCAAAGTGAGTACCTTTTGCAATACCTTTCGGTAACCTCTGCATGGAAGAAAATATAAAGTTCAAAATATCCATCATCACAAAAAATCTAATTTCACAATATCAAAACCTCATGCAATACCTCAAATCGGTGACCTTTGCATGGAAAAATAATTGTGTGATACCTCAAATCAGTGACCTTCACACATATCAATATCAAATACCAAAATAAACTGCCAATCGTATGATACCTCAAATTGGTGATCTTCACACGACTACGCTGCTCTCAATACCAAGTGTAAAATTAATTGCAACTGTCTATGAAAGGAGTCGATCAAGGTAGAGTGTGTAGCAAGGGCATGGTATGGAATTCACTGAGATTCTTCTACAGGGGATGATTCTTGTACTTAACCAATTATCTGACATAAAAATTGCCATTGCAAGTTGTAGTTTGCTCACGATCAACAATTGCTCTTCAGGAACTAAATTTTTTATATCACTCTCTAGGAGAGGTGGGTCATCATAAATGGGGGTAGAAGATGGTGTACCTTTGAAGGGTCTAAGTAGACTAAAGTGAAAGGAATTATGAATATTCCAATGGTCATGAAGGGACAAACGATAAGCATTGTCATTGATCTTAGCAGTAATTCTAAAAGGCCCATAAAATCGTGGAGATAATTTAATGGTTGGATGGTTTTCAACAGACTTTAATATGCGCTTTTCTAAGCGAAGCCAAACTAAATCATTTTCTTCAAAATTCTTGGGTCTTCTATGCTTGTTAACATGTCTAGTGTAAGCTTATTGAGCCTTAAGAATAGACTCATGAGCTTCGGCCAAAATACGGTTATGAGTCACAACAAAATCATCGGCCACACTGGAACTTCATGAGAAAGTCTAGTAATTGGAGTTGGAAGTTTCTTACCATAGACAATCTCAAAAGGAGCTTTGCCAATGAGGTGTGTTATTATATGTAAATTGCAGAAGATGCAAATACTGATCCCAATTTGCAGGAGATGAGATAGCGTAAGACCTTAAAAGATCTAAAATAGTGTTATTTGTGGCCTCACTTTGTCCATTATTTTCTGGATGATATGCAAAACTAAAATCAATCTTAGTGCCTAAGTCTGAAAACAATGCCATCCAAAAGTGATTACAAAAATGAGAATCACGATTTGAAATAATGATTTTAGGTAAACCATGATTTGTGAAGACAGTTTCGATAAACAATTGTGCAGCATATGAAGCATTCAATGTTTTACGACATGCAATGAAATAAGCTTACTTAGTAAATCTATCAATAATTGTCCATATCATATCATTTCAAGAAGATGTGGTAGGTAAACCTGTTATAAAATCCATAGAAATTTCTTTCCATGGTGTCACAGGAATAGGTAAAGGCATGAGTAGCCCTTACTATTTTCCTTGGCATCTTTTAACTCGTTGACATGTCACACATTCCACGACAAAAGAAGCAACGTCGTGTTTTAATTGTGGCTAATCAAAATATCATTCTATGGTGTGAAGAGTAGTGAGAATGCCACGATGGCCAACATATAGGGGACGATGCATCTCTTCAAGAATAAAAGATCTATAAGGAAGTGTAATGCATAAATGCTTTCGAAAGAAAAGGAAACCATCATTACATGCATAATCATGAAGAGACAACCAATTATTAGTTTCTAACTTGTGCCAAACATTTGAAAAATCAGGATCGGTAACATATGAGTCATGCATATCATGCAAAGAATGAATGTCAAGCACGGAAATGTTAGAAATAGAAGGTCGTCAACTAAGTGCATTAGCCACTGAATTCTATTTACTAGGTTGATATTGGATAAGAGGATGAGAACTCTGAATAAAAGGTGTCCATTCAATATGGCAGTCTGAGATAAGAGGTTAATTAAGAAGATATCTAATACTTCGTTGGTCGGACTTAATCATAAACTCAGAACCCATAAGATAATGTTTCAACATGTGTAAGGTATGGACAATGGCTAATAACTCCTTGCCATATGTAGTATACATAAGTTCGGAAGGTGTCAATTTTCTACTCTCATAAGCCAAAGGATGTCCACCCGTCGCGTCGATAGCAACAAGCATGATGTTATTGTTGTAGAATTTTATTTTGCACAACTGAGGACAGTTGTTTCGTCAAATGGAGGACTATTTTAGAGGTATATATTTATCATATTTTTCATGCATAATAATTGTAGAAAAATATGTTTGATTTAATGTGTGTAGAAATTAGCTTAATAAATGGAATGTGCGAATGTGCACAAGATTATTTTATGAGTTATTTTTATTGGCCACGTGCCAAATGTTTGTACAAATTATTTATAGGCATTGCTATATTCCTAGCATATATGCTAGAAGAGATTTGATTATTTACACTTAGTGCGTGAATAAGCTCTAGTGCTTGAGCTATTTTTGTATAAGTGGAGAATCAAGCCCAATTTTGTATGTGCAACTATTAATAGCTCCTTGTGCTATATACTGAAATAAAATTCTCAAAATACTTATGCCGTGGAAGTGGAGCTACACGCATGAGGGGTGATGTTGTTCTATTTCTCTTGTTTTTATGCTGTGTTATGCTCAATCGTATCAATTTGATTCAAGTCTATGCTTTAATCTTTGATGTATTTGTGGGGATGGTCACCGAGAGAGCTTGGTGGAGGGAGCTTTTCTTGGCTACCCTCTCTCTCTACTTGAACAATCTCTCTCTAACTATTGCCGCCACCATCTCCGCCCTCCACTACCCAAGCTAGCCCACACCACCAACCTTGCTCCTTCCGTTCTCTCTCTATCTATTACCACCGTCCCTTCCTCTCCCTCCCTCCTTTCACTCTCCCACCCTCCCTCTCTCTCCTTCTTCCACCGTCTTCCCTCTCCTTCATCTCCCTCTCCCTCCCTCCTTTTCAGTCTCCCCCTCCCACTCTCTCTATTCTCCGTATCTCACTCTCTCTATCCTTCTCTTTACTCACTCTCTCTATCCTTCTCTTGGCTCTCGTTCTCTCTCTCTATGCTTCTCTTTGCTAACTCTCTCTATCCTTTGCTCTCTTTGGTATCTCTCTCTCTCTCTCTCTCTCTCTATCCTTTGCTCTCTTTGGTATCTCTCTCTCTCTCTCTCTCTCTCTCTCTCTCTCTCTCTCTCTCTCTCTATGCTTCTCTTTGCTAACTCTCTCTATCCTTTGCTCTCTTTGGTATCTCTCTCTCTCTCTCTCTCTCTCTCTCTCTCTCTCTATATATATATATATATATATATATATATATATATATATATCCTTCTCTTTGCTAACTCTCTCTATCCTTTGCTCTCTTTGGTAGCTCTCTCTATCCTCCCCCCCTTTCTCTCTCTCCTTCATTTCCCTCTCCCTCCCTCCCTCTCTCTCTCTATCATTCTCTTACCTCTTATCCTCCTTCTCTCTCTCGCTCTCTATTTCCTCCTCTCTCTCTTTCTATCCATCTCTTTGCTCACTCTCTCTATCCTTCTTACTCACTCTCTCTATTCTCCCTCGCTAACTCTCTCTATCCTTTTCTCTCTTTGCTAACTCTCTCTATTCTCCCCATCTCACTCTCTTTATGCTTCTCTTTTCTCACTCTCTCTATCCTCCCTCGCTCAATCTCTCTATCCTTCTCTTTACTTACTCTCTCTATCCTCCCCCCTCTCTCTATATCCTTTTCTTGGCTCTCTCTCTCTCTCTCTCTATCCTTCTCTCTCTTTTGTAGCTCTATCTGTCCTCTCCCTGTCTCACTCTCTCTATCCTCTCCCTGTCTCTCTCTCTACCCTTCTCTTTGCTCTCTCTTTCTCACCCTTTCTATCTTTATGTCCTTCTCTTTGCTCTCTCTCTCTCTCTCTACCCTTCTCTTTGCTCTCTCTCTCTCTCTCTCTCTCTCTCTCTCTCTCTCTCTCTATATATATATATATATATGTATGTATATATATGTACATATATATGTATACATACATACATGTATGTATGTATATATATGTACATATATATATGTATATATATGTACATATATATGTATACATACATACATGTATGTATGTATATGTATATATATATATATATATATATATATATATATATATATGTATGTATATGTATATATATATGTATATATATATATAGTTCCTTCTCATTTCTCAACACAACATACTTAACTCATGTTTCATGTACAGATCCTCGAGTCTACAAACTCTTCACCACACAATATAGAAAATGTCGATTATTTATTGGTTTGTACGACATGTTGTACATAAACATTGTTTGCAACTGTGAATGATGTCTTATTGCAAAACCCCAACATGAATTCCTCTCACCCTCTTTCTCTTTTTTTTTAATATGTAAAATAAGATCATGACACAATCATAAACAATTGCTAAATCTAGACATCTTCTAGATCGACTTAGATTTATGACTTTTTGATCTTCTTTTCTCTCTCATGACATTTTGGGTGATCTTAGATGGTGCCCGCTCTTTGTTGTATACCAAAACGAATATTATGTCTATTTGCTATTTAAATATTATGTTACACTCTCTACTCTCTGCGCTGTGCTACATGTGAATTGGACTAGGTTATGAAAATGCTATTGTTGTAACTAATTTTTGCTGCAAACAAAGATTTTATGGATTGTGCACATTGATGTGCTCATGCACGAATGGCTCAAGAGATTTTACTAAGATTAGTTGCTTATTGTTTTATCAATTTATATCACAAACATGTGGTGTTTAATATGCTTTTAAGTATCTTAGGTATGTTATTTTGTATGCTTTTGGCTAATGTTGCATTAAACATTTGATGCATCTATAACGTGGTAGCTCTTTGCATGCATGTGTAAGACCTCAAAAAATGGCATGTGCACACACACTCACCCATCATGCATGAATCTGTGTTGCACGTGTCTATGCATGTACGTGCAGGCATATGCTGTGTGGATGTGCATGCTATGTGCATGTATGGTGTTCTGTGTATATGTGTGTTTGCACGTGTTCTATGTGCATGTGCATATGTCAGACGCAAACACAGCTTCAACAAGCGACTTGCTCATCACTGAAGAGTGGGCAGAAGCCACTTGGTGATAGGTTCATGGGCGGGACGGAGGCCACGGTTACTTATTAATGTGTGTGAACCGAACCTCTTACAATTTGGCGCCATTTTTGATTGGAGAGATTTTGGATGATCATTTCAGCTTCTCCTCTTTCCCCCATGTTTAAGATCCCATGGGTTCAGCGTCCAGACCCCATCGCCAAGCTCGCTCTGCTAAAGTCTCCTACAAGGACTCCTTCTCTGAGGACGAGGACTTCTTCATAACCGAGCCCACCAACGCCAAGCCTTCAGAAAGCAAGGATCCCACCAGAAGGAACCTAGCCCTCAAGAGGATATCCAGATCGCAGGTGCAGTGATTTTTCTGCTTTCCTGTTGCCTGCTTTCTTTTTCTGTTTCTGTGTACATTCGCCTCTCTGATTTTTGCCTTTTTCTCTTCTTTTTTAGGAGCGAGGAAATGCAAAGGTTAGGCCCTTCTCTCTTCGATTACTATGCATGTGCAGCTTGGGTTAAGTAGAACAGAATAAACCCTAAATTTTATAACCTAAATCTTAAATGTCAATCCATAATGTAAAATTTGAATCAAACCATGCATTCCAAATTTCAAAATTTCAAGCCTAGAGGTTGATTTAAACTCTAAACCAAAATATTAACCTCAAAACATTGGTTCAACCCTAATCATCTATCTCGAAGATCTAAACTTTTAGCCCTTAATCCTAACCAAAATCTAACTACTTAACTTGCAGACCGAAATTTTTAGCCCTCAACCCTCAACCCTCAATCCTAATCACTTAAACCTGCAGATTCGAGCTTTTAAGTCTAACCCAAAACTTCATATATGAGAAATTTTCTGACTTTAGGAACGTGCTGAAGCCATACAACTTCAAAGAGCCATCGAGGAGTCCCTTTCAAAGAATACAGTGAATGCAGACAGCCATGCAAGTGACAATTCAAGAGAAGTTGTTGACTCAGAGGATGAGATCCTGAGCACTCGTGCCACTGATGCAGCTGCTTTCCAGTGTTTGAATGCTGGCCCTGCCCAAGGAGTATCAGAAAGCATGTCTACAGAGGAAGCACTACCCCGGAAACAAGTGGATATTGATGAGGTGACAGCATTCACTTGATTGTTCCTGATAAATTTTCTTTTATATTTTTGATGTGGATTAATTTGATTTGAATGGCTATGTGCTGTAAAGCTCATGATAATTTTCTAAGCTCTGTTAAAACTTGTCAACAAGGAAGCCTCCACAAGCATGAGCATGATAAGAATCCAAATATATTTCACCTTACCAGTTTTTGCTTTTGCTTGCCCTTTGAATGGGTGCTCGCTAGAGCTGGCTTTGCAAATGCACTTTGGAGCTTTTCTTAGCTCAACATGGCACTCAACCCTCTCTAGGCGAGAAGTGATTAGTTCAAGTTAACTTTAACACCTTTGACCTGCCATCAAAGCTAACTTGATTGAGGAAATGCAACCATGAATCAATCCAAAACGAACAAAAGCATGCCCTTCTTCATAGTTATATTGTGCGGAATGCCAAGCACATTCAGAGAGTCCCTACTCTTAGACCTTATTGGGAGGCTTATGGTATCACACCTGACATTCAGAGGACTTTTTGGAGGAGATTGTGGCACTCTTAAGGAGGACATATATATCTTTCTTTATTTGGCTTTGTCTACTTGGTGGTCTTGCCACCAACCAGTGGAGATCGATCGTCGGTGTTAGCCCAACATGCCAGAGATGTGCAGGAGCTTTAGAGACAGTTTACCATTGCTTATGGGAGTGTATGGAATTGTGAACGCACATCTCCATGGAAGGATGAGGAGGGATGCTTATATTTCTTTTGGTGCTATCATTTTGTGACATTGTTGGGTCCACAACTTAGGTATGAGGGGAACGATTGGGATTTGGTCATTATGGTTAGTCAAGGGGAGTTACTCAGTGGTGTCGTCTTCAGGTCTTGGTGGAGTCCGGATGTAAGAGGATACAACGTGCGGCATATACAAGACAATACTCACAAGAAGTATGTAACATGCATTGTGGAAGCGTGTTCATGATTAATGCTAAGCAAAGAAGATTAATGCTAATTCTATGTTTAGCAAAGACACAAAGAGAAGGAGTGATAGACCTAATCTATTGCATATTGCCAAAACATGCTATATATACAATGATCTTGTTGATTCACAGCTTCATGATGCATACCAAAGATCCCTGTAGCCCGCTACTTGAAAACGCACAAAGAGAAGCTCTTGCTAATCCACCATTGTGTCCTTGTTGCGTTGCAGACTCTAACAAATGGATCTTCTTGATCTTTGAATGATGATTCTAATGAATGCGTAATGATCCTATTTATAGGGAAAAAGGTATGAATTCGCAATCAATTCGGTTTTGCCTATTTTTTCCACAAAATATTGTCCAAAAAGTCATTTGTGTCCAAACAATGCCCAAAAGGTGTTCCAACGATTGGGCTATGTCTTGGGTACTTCCGAGAGCTTGTAGGGCTACGAAATCTACTCCTAAATCAGCCCATATATTTGCCGATGAGAATATACATGTCTATGAGCATCGGGATTAACGGATGCACATGACAAAGTAGGATCTATCATAGCACAAAACTTTAAAACTCAAATTGCACAATACAAGGATGGAAAAGAATAGTGTATTATTGAAGTGAGACAATAGATGGCAAAGAGTAATGATTGATGGATTGTATGGGGAAGGAGTTGGCCGTGTATCTATATAGGTTTGTATATGTAGGGCGGCCATGACATGACGGCGTAGGTTTGCGGTTATAGTCGATGCCACTGTCCACGGTGTATACTCGGCCCATCAAGATGAACTAGATCTCCTACGGAGTTACTCCACCTCCCACGGCCATCCGAGGTCATCTTGAACCTTGTTTGGGGTCTGTAATGTTAGGAGAGTGTGTCCAAGAGTAAAGTCTACCTACTCCATGGTTGGACCGTTATAACGGTCCAGTGTAGCAGAATGTAGCCTATTTGGCAATGTGCAAAATCTAATCCAGGCTGTCTCTAAACCATCTGGCCTATTTGGCAATGTGCAAAATCTAATCCAGGCTGTCTCTAAACCATCTGGCCTCGTAGGTCACCTTCTCGTGTGAATACGGGGATGTTAGATGCTTGGGTGCTCAACCATGGCTACTCCTCATAACGGGAGCTGCACAAACATGAGCTAGCTGGTGCCTAGACAATAAAATGTGGGTGGAGTATTGATATCCAACACCCTTCCTCTCAATGTCCACTCAAAGATGAAGTACCTTTGTGGTCCAATGTCACATCATTAAAGATGCTTCTCTAGTTGGTCCCTACTAAGAGCCTTTGTGAAGATGTTTGCACAATTCTTTGGCGTTGAGCAGTAGACCATCTCGACCTTCTTAGTCAGACACGAGACATTGTCTGACCCTTGAATACTATTATAACCTCCAAAATTACTTTGTCAAAGTTAACTCTGTGTCACATTGCTGTATTGTAAGTTGCTTCCACACCACTCCCATATCCTATAGAATTCTTCTTAGCCACTATGCCTCACATGATGCAAAGCATGCAACTTTGTACTCATAACCTTTGTCGATGAGAGTGCAACAATGCGTTATTTCTTACTGTCAGAATATGCAGCGGAGATGATGACCAAATCTGGGAACACAAGAGCAAAAGCAAAAACGCAGGCAGAAAAACAGCACAAGAGAGAGACAGATGTAGGCGTGTAACTCTGCTCTATATACACAAGAAGATCCCGAGTAATGATACAAATAAGGCATGGGGGCTGAGGACCTATATATATCTCCCTGGAAGGGCAGTCGGCCAGCACTAAAAGTGTCCACGACTGAAGAAAGAGGTCCACGACTGCATAAATGCAGTCGGCCAGCTATCTGATGCCCACGACTGGTAAAAGGCAGTCGGCCAGCAGCCCTGAAGCCCACGACTGATGAAGATCCAGTCGGCCAGCACTGGGGTGCTCCCGGCATCATCTGGCAGCCCTCCCAAGCCTCAGAAAAATGGGAAAAAATAGGGGAAAAATACGGAGAGGGGGGAAAAATGGGAAAACACCTCATAAGGGCGGGCACACCCACAACAAAGGCCCTGGTGTATAAAACTAGACAGGAGATGACTTCTAACACCCCCTCTCAGCTCCTGGTTGTGTAACCAACCACTGGGAGCTGGGGTGCCGCCTGAGCAAATCCTGAGAGCGATTTCGTGAAGAGGTCCACCGTACTGTCCTCGGTCGAACAGAACTCCAGCAAGATGTCATCAGCAACAATCTGTTCACGAACAAAGTGCCTCTGGATGACCAAGGGTTCCTCCAGTGGAAGCCCAAACCTGCAATGTAACCTCCTCCTGCTCCGTAAAACTGCTCCTGGGGCATAAGTAGATCTCCTCGTGTCCGGATCTCCTCCCCAAACCGAGTCACTCCAACCGCGGAGTCGGACTACATCCAACAATCCCCCTCCTGTGTACAAGAGTCCATGATCCTTCGCATGCTGCAGAAACCACAGGAAACGCAATCCTGCCTCACAAAGAGACATCTGCAACCAAGAGCTCACCTGCCTCATTAGGAAGCTCCCGTCCAATCCGGTGTCCATCAACCAGATCAATGAACCATACAGCTTCTGAGTCAAAGAGACATCACACTGCTCACAAGGATCAACACCTGTTACGGTGCACAAGCAAGTCCTGGAAACCTGATGAAACCTGTCAACCACCCCCTCTGAATCCGAAACCACAAAGCCGGGAGAAACCACCTCCTTCTGCAAGTAATCACCTGTCACCTGCCTGGCTTTCCGAAAGGTCCCCGTGGAAAGAACATCCTCAACTACTGGAAGTTCTATGTCCCGAACACGACGAGACATCAGAGCATAAGTGACCTGTTCAGCTTCCTCTGACTCACGAACACAAGAACTACCAACCTCAGTACTGGAAAGTTCCTGCCAACTGCTGCCATCTACTGGCAAGCTATCCACCAACTGGTCTCGGAAAGCCCGCACCTACAGCGTATCCACACTTGAGTAGCCATTACCAGACTGCCACTCATCACAATCCTGAGGACCTGGGAGAGAGAGTGATGAAAGCCTGTAGACTCCATTCTCCACTCCACCTTCCCAAACCACTTGGCCCGTTGCTTTGTCCTGGAGAGCAACAAAATGCTCATCAAACTCCACCCGTACGCCAGTCTTGCAAACCTGATGCACTGACAACAGATGAAAACCAAGTGCCGGAACATACAACACCTGGGAGGAATGCTTCCCCCCTCTGCCATCGGGAACTATCTCTTGCCCTCACTGTGAACTGGGATAGTGGACGTATCACCAGTAAGAATATGACCAGAAAGCCTGCAGAGATCCTGTAAACCGGAACGGGAAGGAGTCATGTGCCTGGAAGCACCACTATCGAGAATCCACTCCCGAGTATCCGTTGCGGAGAGTCCTCCAATCTCCTCCCTGCCTGAAGAAAATGAAGCATCGGTGTCCATCACCTCCAGGTGCACAAAAGCCGGAGTCTTCATGATTGCTGAGGAGTCTTCACCCTTCTCGGTCTTCCGCTTGGGACACTGCCTCCAATAGTGGCCTTTCTCGCCACAATCATTACAGGTCCTTTCTGCCTTCAGTTGGGGGTCTTGTCCGTACCATAGGTGATGCCATACTTAATTACCTTGGATATATCGCAACACTCGCATACTTGCTTACACAAGAAGATAAGACTACCAACTAGTTTCTTGTATAAGATGTCATCCATAAGGTCTGAAGTGCCTTTTACGGACAACTTTAAATTAACCTCTATTGGGGTACATTTGGTCATGCCAAGTGTCTCGACTATCTCACTTGCATATTTCTACTGAGATATGAAAACGTTATTTGGTTTTTACCAGGCCTCAATTCCCAAACAATAATGCATGAGCTCTCACCATGTAAGAACACATGCAAAATCCAACCTTTTGAGTCTTGACACAACCACTGTAATAACAACTCTCATGGTTGCCATTTTGGCAATGGGGCTGAATGCCGCAGGTTTGAGTATAACCTTTGGTAATCAATCTCGTCTTATACCTGCTATTGCTTCCATTTAAGTTGTGCTTTACTTTGTAGGTCCACTTACATCCAATAGCCTTTTAACCTTGAGGCAAAGGCACCAATTTCCATGTCTTATTTGCATCCAATGCAACCATTTCTTTATCCTTGGCTTTCTCTCAATGTACATGGCCAAAGCATCCTCAAAACATGTGGCTTCAAACTCTTGCATAACCTTTGCCATGTATGCATAATGGTGAGCTGCATAACCATCATACATCAATCTTTGAATAGGATTTTTGATCCTACTTGACCTACGTGGTCTTGGATCTGTTCTTGGTGTCCTTACGGCTGCTTTAGCCTTTCTTGCACCAGGTGTCTTGATAGTTGGAATGTGTGAAAACATGCCTTTACTTGCCATTTTATCCAACCCAAAAGGGTATTTTTGGCATTTTATTTGTCTTTGTTGTTGGCCGATAGCTTACCTTGACCGACCAACAATCCTACAACATATAAAAGAAACTCAACATTATTCACTTCAACAAGCATATCACAACCCCGAGTCTTGTTGCAGCCGATGCTCCTCCATCTTCAAGCAGTGCATCGTTACCTTCTGCTGCTGCTGGTATTTTCGAATCTTCTGGCTGCGCATCCTCTCCTGTTGCTGCTACAGGTTGAGTATCTTCTCGTGCTGCTACTACAGGCTGAGCATCCTCTTCTATCTGCGTTTTTACCTACCTACAGCTACTGTTCTACAGCAACCTTCGTCTATTGCACTTCTGCGTTCCTCAAGAGCAGATCTGCAGTAGCTTTTCGCCTATAGTATATCAGTGTTTTATCTACAGCACATGGGACAGCAACCCTCTCTGCTACAGTAGAGCTTTCCAATAGGTTTACTGTAGCATCTACTACCTCAGGATCGCGGCCCTCTCCGCCCTCATTCATCATCAAAGACAACAATCCTTTTTGCTCCTTTACCTCGACATTGGGATGGCAATCCTCTGTGCTCATTTCTTCGGGACAACAGCCTACCATTTGCCTTGGATTGTGGCCTTCTCCACCCTTTTCATTATCACGGGACAACAGCTCTCTTTACTCCTTTAGAGTCTTACACTGAGCTCTTGTATTGGATTTTATCATATATACACTCACTCATTTCATGTTGTGTTGATTTGCTCTGATCTCTCATACATTTGGTCCTTTCGTTCTTTTGCCCTCACATGGTATCAGAGCTATCGTGAGCAAAAGGATTGAAGACCTTGAGAGCACACAGCATGGATCGTATACCCACGATTCCGGAGGACCAGCCTTTCTTACCAAATGTTGATTCTCATTATTCAGATATAGATCACACGGAGGATGGGACTCCTTATTCACTGGAGAGCCCCGTTTGAGGTCTTTCATTGGGAGACGACCAACCCATTTACACCTACTCACCCTCTACACCCTTGGCATCTCGTCTTTCTTCTCCGAGCTTATCAAACGTCACTTCCAGAGGAGGATACGTGCCTACAGCGAGTGTGCCAATACTAGACCTATGTATCCATCCTCATTTGGAGAGCCTTGCTACTTAGTCTAGCCGACAGCCTGACTTCGGTATGGGACTCTCTCTCAGGAAGGACAGGTATCTCTTCAGTCGTTCGGAGATCCATCATCAACAACCGTGCCGGTGATCGCGTCAGGTTCGTATGTGCCTTTGAGTACTTATGTTGCTAATTCTACCGGGTGTCTTCTTCTGTAGCACAGGCTCAACATATGGTACCATCAACTACCCTCGATCCTTGGAATTATGTGAACCCAAATAGAGGAGGGTCTAGGAGTACAATTCACTCCCAGATTTTTGGTGTTCAAGGAGGTAACATTGTTTTCTCTTCTGGTTCACCTTTTGTTCTTGCTTCTAATGTGTTTTGGAATACTGCTCAACCTCAAGCACAAATCCCTTCCACCCAACCCATGTTTTTTCTTGCTAGTGTTGGCGTGCAGCCGATAATTATTGGCTGCACCCCCATTGGGTCTTGCGTATGGGTTTTACCCAACACAAGTATATATCAGCACTATGCCTTTTGACACTGCGGTGCCACCCAACATTCCGGGGTATCAGGTTGTTTACCAACCCATCTTTGGCACTAATGCTTTTCTTGCTTATGTGCCCGCTCAAGGATTTGTGCCTCAGTTAGGTATTCCACCTATGCCAAGTGCCCAACCTTATATTCCAACTTATGGAGTACCCTTGCCAGGTCCTACACTTGTGCTTGGTATTAGTGGATTTTCTGGAGTTCCTCCTCACCCTTTACACTCCGGATATGGCTACCAATCATCTTGGACTCCCCCACCTCCTTCCTTTCACGTCTCTATGTCCAGAAATGCTTTCATAGAAAAGACTCGTTTCAATGGGTCTAATTACATCACCCAGGCTAATCTTATGGAACAAGTTTTCACTTCCCAAGGTTCTTGAAATGTGGTGAAGGGACTTGAACCAAAACCCCACCCCTCACTAGCACTTCTTGAAGTCATCCGGTATTGCAGGCTAGAAATGCCACTACCATAGTGGAGCTCATGCAAGGCCTTCTGTTGCCGGAGTCTTTTTCATAACTCCAGCAGTTCCCCTATGTCTCTGACAGATGGGCACACCTTGCAGAGAGATGCAACATGTGATTGCACGCGTCGCATTGATCTCGAACATCAAATCCAACTTTTCTCTATAAAAGAGAGTGATGCCTTGACCGTGAAGGTTGCTAAATACCGATGCCTTAACGTGGAGTACGTCACCATTGGCTCCGCCAAGTCTCAAGAAGACCAGGTTATCACTTTACTGAACAAGTTGCCTCCTAGTTTCTTTACTTTTGTCACACAGACCATTAGTCTAGAACCTATGCCTAACCTATATGAGTGTGAGTGGAAACTCTTACGCTTCGCTTGGTTGCATGCCCAGTTTTATCCCAAGAAATCTTCCTCCTCTACTCAAGAGGGGGTCCTTGTGTCCAATACCACCTCTACTCAAAAAGGGCAACAATGGAAGGGGAACAACAACTCACGTAATCAAGGCAAACCTCAAGGCAACAATACTGATCCCAAAAACCTTACCTCAACACCCACTCCCTACTGGCAAAATATTTCCAAAAAGAATAGATTCTACACTCATTGCCAAATGCCTGGTCATGTTGATGAGTGTGGCATTAAAGCCAAGAAAAATAGAGGCAACAACCCACTAACTTGAATCGCCAAAACAACCAAGGTGGCAACATTAGGGGAAGGGTGGAGTCTATAGGGGCCCTTTTATTTGGCAGTTTAAGGAATTGCTTTAAAATACTAATCATGCTTTGACCAAGGCTAGAGTGGTGGGGCATCCAGCCTAGAGGTGCCTAGAAAAAAGCCTTTTTCTTTTTTCTTTTCCAAAAAGTGATTGAAGATTTTACTAGATTTTACAATGGTTACTCCACTTCCCTCCTTCTTGGGATTTGAATTTCAGATTCTATTCCCTTCTCTCTCTTACTTTTTTCCCTCCCAAGTTACAGAAAAGTGTAGATCTACTTTCTCTCTGTACACTCTCTCTAAAACGTCCTTTTTTGATTCTCTCACATCTCCCTCACCTATATTCACTTCCCTCATGTCACATGCACTCTGCACTCAGTGCATGGTGACAAGATGGCTCATCATCAGAAGTGCAAATTAGAACCCAATAGGATGATAATTGTCGTACGCCGTGACCCTATTGTACATCCTCTGTCCAGGATCAGTTAGGCACGAGCTACGTAGGTGAGCTACGTAGGTCATTCCTCAGCCTTAGTGGGTCAGTCAGTCAGTCAAGTCCCTTAACCCACTTGGAGAGAATCATTCATGCATGTAGAGTCAGTAGAAGCCTTAGGGTTTGCATCAGAAAGCACTCTGCATCTTGCATGATATGCATTGATATGCCTGTGCATCATTTAGAACATCCTAGAAGTCTTAGGGAATTTACTAGGATTTATTTGGTATTTTTTCCATATTTAATAGTATTTATTTAGCATTATTTGCATTATTGGGTATTTATAAATATAAACTTTATTAAATGACCAACCTCCAGTTAGTATAAATAGGCTTGCATAGGGCTTAGTTTCTCATTCAGTCTTCATTGTGCTAAGAGCTCTCCTCCTCAGCCCTAGGAGTATCCTTGCCTCCAGCCCTTGGAGCTCATAAGCTTGTTTCTCCAGCCCCTTGAGAACCCTTGCTTCAGTCAGCCCCAGGCACCTGCCTTCAGCATCCAATCAGCCCTGATTCAGCATCCAGTCAGCCCTGATTCAGTGTACAGCCTAGCCTCAGTTCAATGCCAGAATTCAGCAGCAACTCCTTTGCGTTTCTGTCCAGCCATACAACAGCTCCTTTGCATTTCTGTCCAGCCGTACAGCAACAGTCTGCAGCATCAGAATACACATGCGTTTTTGTCCACAGAAGTTTCCAGCCCTGAATCAACAGTTTGCATCAGTATCCAGCCTTCTGTGCATCATCCATACATGTAGCAGTCATCTGGTGAAGGTAACACTGCATTCATAAGTGTTTTCAGCATTCTAACATAGCGTAGAACAGTCCATCTTCTTTTCTCAGCCTCAGGTGTGCAGCCCTTCCTCATGCCCTTGGGAAGAGTGCATAGGCTCGAGATCAGGTCAACTAGGTGTTTCTACAGTCGTGTACAGATCAGCCAATCTCCGATCCTCCGAGATCTTGCGTTTGGCTTATCTACAGTCCACAGTCATTCTCTCTAAAGAAATAAAGTAAATACTATCTCGTTATCGGAATAGGGGGCCCTTCAGTGGGTAATTCGGGACCCAATCTGGTGTACAGTTCTTATATATCTCTCTCTCATCTCTTTAAAGTTTGAAGTATTGAAATGGATTGCTAAACTCAGAAAACTCAGGATACAGAAGACTGTGTGAGCATTTGTGTGACAGGATCTCCCAATACAAAGACTTCCGTTGCATATCACATTGGTATCTTTGTCCATGACCTGAAGACCAGATTTCTCCCGTCCCAGTACATGACCGGTCTGAAAGACGAGTTCTATGGACTCAGACAGAACGTATCCCCAGTGCTTCAGTTTTTCGATAAGGTTATTACTTTAGCACAGCAGTTAGGGTTATTTAAACAGGCCAAGATGGAGCAATTCATTTGCGGATTGGACTCTAACATTCGGTTCACAGTTCGTAACTTTGAACCAAGTACATATGATCAGGCTCTGACTCTTGCTCAGAATGAAGAAATGAAGCTTAACGGGGGCAAGCCCAAGCAGGCATCTCAGTCGAGTACCAAACCCCAGCAGCAGCAATCAGTTGCACAGACAGGGAAAGGTAACGCGTCTTCTAAAGATGCTAAGAAGGACAGCAGTAATAGCTCCAGTTCAGGGGGTAAGAAGGATAAAGAACCTAAGAAAACCCTTGATGAGAAGGCTAAAGCAGGCATTACTGGAGGTTATCTTCCTCCAGAGGAGCAAAGGAAGTACCAGTCAAAAAATAGATGTTTTTTCTGTCATATTATAGGGCATGGTAAGAAGGATTGCCACAAATGGCAAGCGGCACAAGCCGCCAAAGCTCCTTCTGCCACAGTTGCCACCACAGCCTCCCCAGCTCCTCCAGCCCCGCCTACTACATCAAATGCAGTTCAACTTTTACCTTCCATGCATTCTATGCCATCCGTGGTATTTGATGCTAAGCAGGAGGATGAGAGCGATGCTGCTCAGAAAAGCCTCATCCGAGCTTATGGCTCTACCCAGGGCCGACAGTTTGTAGTCCTTTTCAATATGGGTAGTTCTGAAGACGCCATCTCTCCCCAGTTGGCTAATAAATTGAACTGCACATTAGTCCCATATCATCTGGATGTGGACGGGTTTACACCTGGTCTTTGCACCCACATTTCCCAGAAGGCACAACAATTTGCCTTTGAAGTTCAGAAGGCCTCATTTCAACGAGATTTCATCGTCTCACCTTTGTTGGGGTGTGACATGATCTTAGGAATTCAGTGGTTCCGTCAATATGAGCAGGACACTTTTACTATTTGTAAAGGTTTTCCTGAGCCTGTCATGATTCGTGGGGATAGAAGCATTCTTGGCATCCCATTAATTTCACATCTCCAGGCCAGACGAGCTATCCGCAAGGGAGCAAAAGGAGCACTCCTTTATGTTCGTACTCAAACAGCCCCTCCCTCAGTAGTAGCATCCCTTACATCTTCAGTCCCTCAGTTAGCAGACCTCTGATCCAGACACCAGGACATTATGCTTAGGGACGATCTCCCGCCCAGTCTCCCACCCTCTCGCCTTGAGGACCATCACTTTGAATTGGTCCCTGGATCAGATCCTCCTAGCAGGTTTCCCTATCGTCTTTCCAAGACTTTAGAGGGCGAGTTGGAAAAGCAGTTATCTGAGCTTCTCCGAGCCGGATTCATTCGGCCTTCTTCCTCCCCATTTGCTGCACCTATCCTATTTGTCCAAAAGAAGGACAAGTCTGCACGCTTTGTGTAGACTACAGGGCATTAAACAAACTCACTATCAAGAATAAGTTTCCTATGTCCAGGATAGAGTACATTTTGGAGCGTTTAGACGGTGCTAAGTTTTTCACTAAGATCGACCTCAAGAGTGGTTACCATCAGGTCCGCATTTTTGAAGCTGACATTCCAAAAACAGCTTTTCGGACAGAGCGTGGTCACTACGAGTTCGTAGTCATGCCTTTTGGGCTTACAAATGCACCCGCAACGTTCAATAAGATGATGTCTAGGATTTTCGCAGTCCACATTGGGAAGTGTGTTTTCATATTCCATGATGACATACTAGTCTTCTCAGCCACTGCGGAGCAGCATGAGAAAGATGCGGAGAAAGTCTTGCAACTTTTGCGAGATAACCAGCTCTACATAAACGCCAAAAAGTCTATCTTTGGTGTTAAGGAAGTTCAGTATTTGGGCTACATCATCGGTTCCGATGGGATTCGATTGGACCCATCAAAGGTTCAGGAGATCTTAGATTGGGACATTCCTAAGACCGCCCAAGAAATCTGTTCATTCGTAGGTCTTTGTCAGGCCTATAGCACACATGTCCATCAGTTTTCCAACCTTGCAGCACCTCTTACCGACTTGCTCAAGGGGGTGAAGACTCGCAAGCAGAAAGTCTCAGTTACAGGTAAGGCACTTGATGCATTCCGTGCACTCCAGAAAGTTGCCTCAGAAGCACCTGTATTAAAGTTAGCATCATGGGACGAACCTTTCGAGGTCATCACCGATGCCAGCAATGTAGCCATAGGTGCAGTCCTCCAGCAGGACAATAGACCCGTGGCATATTATAGCAGAAAGTTGGATGTCGCCGAAAAGAATTATTTGGTATATGACAAAGAGCTTTTGGGTGTGATCACAGCGCTCAAACATTGGAAGCCTTTTCTTTATGGACAAGCTTTCACAGTGAAAACAGACCACCAAGCACTTAAGTGGCTTCAGACTATGCCAAGTGCCCAGTGGAGTGATCGATAGGCCAGGTGGAGTCAAATCTTCCAACAGTTTGGAGGTATGATTGAATACATCCCTAGTAAGCATAACCCAGTAGCAGATGCTCTCAGTCGAAAGTCCAGCATCCAGGCAGTCCACGAAGCTACCATTCTCGAAATCACAGGGAAGGACTTGGATAGTATGAAAGACCAATATGTCGACTCCCCTGAGTTTGGTACTCAGTATAGTTTGGCCCTCACTTCTGAGCCTGGCCACTATTCAGTACAGAACGGTTGGTTGTTCTACAAGAACCGTCTCTGTGTTACTCGGGAAAAGCGTTCTGCTCTTCTCCACGATGTCCATGACTCCTTAGTTGGAGGACATAGGGGTATCAACAGTATCCTCGAGAAATTAGAACGGTGCTTTTATTGGCCAAAGATGAGGCGTGATGTCTATGCACATATACAGGCCTGTAAGATTTGTCAAAAAGTCAAGGTTCCCCATACAAAGAAGGCAGGTTTACTTCAACCTTTGCCTATTCCCGACGGACCTTTCATCGACATATCTATGGACTTTGTAGGGCCTCTACCAGCATCCACTAGATCCCGTAACACTCAGTGTTTTACCATTGTGGATCGCTTTAGTAAATTCTGCATGCTCATCCCATGCAAGCATACGGCCACGGCCGAGGGCGTAGCCCGTCTGTTTCTCAAGCATTGGTATCCAATTTGTGGTTTGCCTAGCATCATAACATCAGACAGAGATTCCAAGTTTACCTCACATTTCTGGAGGGCATTATTTGAAAACTTCGGAACTAAGTTGTAGTTGTCTAGTGCATTCCATCCCCAGACAGATGGCCAGACAGAAATTTATAACCAGTTGGCGTTTGATGTTCTCAAGTCATATTTTCATGACCATCAGTCCAAGTGGGAGCACTATCTTCCATTGGTCCAAGCTATCTTAAACGACACTCATTCATCCAGTGTCAGAGCTACATTATTTTTTAGTGGCGTGATTGAGTTTTGATAATACGCGTTACTTTTGTTGATTTTATGGAACTTTTTTGGAAAAAATTCTAGGAAAGGAAAATAAATTTTTTGGTGAACTTCTACCTCCTTGGATTGATGTATGCTATCAAAATATCTTGGGAAAAATGCTATTGATGTTGGATTTTTTTTTTGAGAGAATGATGCTTGCATATTTAGAAAAATCTTGAAAAATGTTCATTTTCAAGACATATGCTACTTTGTTGCTTATGTACTTCCAAATAAAAAGGCATTTTATATGTTTAGCATTTTTTACATAAGCATAGGGTTATGTTCTACATGCCCAAGGAAGCATTTTGGTTTTTAAAGCCTACATTAGGAGTTTCATTTTTTTTCGCAACCCCCAAAAAAAGACACTTAAGTGTCCTGTTTTGGTACCAAACTAGTGTTAAAGTTGCTTGCCAGTTGGACAATGCATGATGTTTTCCATGTTTCTTGGCTAAAACCATATGTTGGTCCAGAAGTGTTTGATGTTTCAGATGAACAACAGCCAGACGTGGTAGACGAGGCATAAGTGATTGAGCCTGAGCAGATCCTTCTTCATCGATGGAAGCATGGTTCTGGTTGACGGATTCGTCAGTTCTATACGAAATTCCGAGATCGAGGCACCCACGAAGCCGTATGGCTCGACGAGGAGTTCTTCCAGGAGTACTCTCAGTTATTGGCGGACTACTTGGAAGCCATGAACTTGCCGCCAAGCTAATCAGGAGGGAATGTCACATGCACTCTGCACTCAGTGCATGGTGACAAGATGGCTCATCATCAGAAGTGCAACAGTTGTACAGTTTTAGAACCCAATAGGATGATAATTATCGTACGCCGTGACTCCATTGTACATCCTCAGTCCAGGATAAGTCAGGCACGAGCTACGTAGGTCATTCCTCAGTCTTAGCGGGTCAGTC
The DNA here is from genome assembly GCF_041138505.1 of Cibotium barometz. NCBI lineage: Eukaryota > Viridiplantae > Streptophyta > Polypodiopsida > Cyatheales > Cibotiaceae > Cibotium > Cibotium barometz. The sequence continues at coordinate 33,479,739 of NC_141054.1, forward strand.
AGTCAGTCAAGTCCCTTAACCCACTTGGAGAGAATTATTCATGCATGTAGAGTCAGTAGAAGCCTTAGGGTTTGCATCAGAAAGCACTCTGCATCCTGCATAATATGCATTCATATGCCTGTGCATCATTTAGAACATCCCAGAAGTCTCAGGGAATTTACTAGGATTTATTTGGTATTTTTTTTCATATTTAATAGTATTTATTTAGCATTATTTGCATTATTGGGTATTTATAAATATAAACTTTATTAAATGACCAACCTCCAGTTAGTATAAATAGCCTTGCATAGGGCTTAGTTTCTCATTCAGTCTTCATTGTGCTAAGAGCTCTCCTCCTCAGTCCTAGGAGTATCCTTGCCTTCAGCCCTAGACTAATCCAGCCCTTGGAGCTCATAAGCTTGTTTCTCCAGCCCCTTGAGAACCCTTGCTTTAGTCAGCCCTAGGCGCCTGCCTTCAACATCCAATCAGCCCTGATTCAGTCTACAGCCTAGCCTCAGTTCAACGCCAGAATTCAGCAGCAACTCCTTTGCGTTTCTGTCCAGCCGTACAGCAACAGTCTACAGCATCAGAATACACATGCGTTTCAGTCCAGCAGCATCCCTGTAGGTCTGCGTTTCTGTCCACAGAAGTTTCCAGCCCTGAATCAACAGTTTGCATCAGTATCCAGCCTTCTGTGCATCATCCATACATGCAGCAGTCATCTGGTGAAGGTAACACAGCATTCATAAGTGTTTTCAGCATTCTAACATAGCGTAGAACAGTCCACCATCTTCTTTTCTCAGCCTCAGGTGTGCAGCCTTTCCTCATGCCCTTGGGAAGAGTGCATAGGCTCGAGATCAGGTCATCGAGGTGTTTCTACAGCCATGTACAGATCAGCCAATCTCCGATCCTCCGAGATCTTGCGCTTGGCTTATCTACAGTCCACAGTCATTCTCTCTAAAGAAATAAAGCAAATACTATCTCGTTATCGGGATAGGGGGCCCTTTAGTGGGTAATTCGGGACCCAATCTGGTGTACAGTTCTCATATATCTCTCTCTCATCTCTTTAAAGTTTGAAGTATTGAAATGGATTGCTAAACTCACGAAACTCAGGATACAGAAGACGGTGTGAGCATTTGTGTGTCAGGATCTCCCAATACAAAGACTTGGGCTGCATATGACACCTCACCCATGATGCCTTCTCTCCATCATCTCCCTCCTCTCTCTTACTTTTTTCCATCCTAGGTTGCAGAGTGATTGTAGATCTGCATTCTCTCTCTAAAACGTCCTTTTCTCATTCTCAGATCTCCCTCACCTATGTTCCTTTCCCTCACTCATGTTGCATTCCCTCCATCATTTCCCTTCTCTTTTTCATCCTAGGTTGCAGAGAGACTGCAAATTTGCATTCTCTTTGTACATCCTCTCTCTAAAACACCATTGGAGCATATTGTCTCCTCATATCCAGTTTTAAGAGAGGCTACATGTAGAACTACAGTCTTTCTTTACAATCTCACTAAAACTTGTTCATTCTCTCTCTTCATCATCATCTTTGCTCATAGGCTTGAAGGTACTACCTCCATATCCAACTATCTTTCAATCTTTGCTCTACTTTCTCTATTCCTTCTTCAATGCTTCTTCAAGATATCACAAACACTCCACGAAAATTTGGCTTGCACGTTGACCTTGATCAGGAATATGCTACATTGCCTAGTGCGAGAGTGACTCAGAATGCACCCTTAGCTTTGCATCAACTTTGAATGAAAGGTCACAAAGCACTTGATTTGTGGAGAGATGGCTCTCCCTATCCAATGGATCCCCTCTTCGGTGCTCCACCTTTGTTTCAGAACATAACAATGCTCCTTTGATTTATTGGCGATGGTTACAATGGCTTTTTTTTTTTTTTTTTTCCGAGAAAAGATCCTTTCATTAGTTATGTAAAAAAAACGCCCGTAGGGCTACACAAGAGATCTCTCCTGCTCCTAACAGAGAGAAGAGCAGTGAATACATCATGGCAGCCCGGGAGACTCTCCCTAGGTGCTGCAAAATACAAGCATCAGTCTAAAGGACTGAGCGGCTAAATCATACAATGGGGGGGGGGAAGAGCCAAACAGGTGGCCTGTAGTGCCAACGGGGGGATCCCGTGTGTAGGGTGTAGAACGGGCCGCAGCGCCAAGTGGTATGAAAGGCCTGGCGCCGTAAAATCGCCTCATCCGAGTCTCCCCGGATGCGGTCGTACTGTCCTCGCAGGGTGTGGATCAACTCCTGCCAAATCCCCCGAACAGTCTCTGCTGGTGGCTCTAATCTCCCCTCAAAGGCCGTGAAGCACCGGGCCCTCCAGGTGAACCAGATGGTGAGGCTGCTGAGGAGCTCCCATCGTAGATCCCTCTCCTGTGTCCAGCTGTCGGACGAGAAATCCGGTGCCGGAACCAGGCGAGACTGGCCCCTAATAAATCTGATGGCCTGACTGCCCTGCTCCATCTCATAGCCCATAGCAGGCCCTGACGAAGTCGACCAAGCAGCGGCACCCCACGTAAACATACCCTCTGGAGAGAGGGGGGCTAGAATACGCAGCATCCGCAGCCAAATCTGCTGTGCCTGAGGGCAGTCCCAAAGGCAATGTCTCTGTGTCTCCATAGGGTGGCCGCATCGGACGCAGGCCGCCGGAAGACCGCTATAAACAAGCCAAGTGCCAACTGCTGAGCCCCTGTGGGCGACCAGCCACTGAAAAGCCGAGATCCTGCGGGCCTGTCGACTAGCCCAGAGTCGAGCCCAGAAATCCTCCAGGAACTCCTGTGATAGTCCCTGCAATCGCCAATGCCCCGCTGCCGCTGGAGAAACCGTCCTCCTCGCCGTCAAAATATGCCGTCCCAGCCGAACAGTATACTGGAAAAATGTGATCTCTGTGGCCTCAAGGGATGCATAAGGATCATGCCACTCGTACTCTCCGGGGTCCCACTGTAGCCGGGCCAAGGGGCGCGCTGCATATGCCCATATACGCCAATCCGGGAGCACATCAGCAGGGTCGGGGTCAATATGCCACTTCCGAGAAGCGGCAGCCACTACCCGAATCCTCTGAAAGGTGCACTCTGCAACCAAAGGCGACTCCACCTCCACTCTCTGGAGTCGGCCCTCATCCTGAATCTCATAATAGAGGCATCTGCCATCCTCTGTGCTAGCTCTGACAGCAATCAGGATCTCCAACTGTGTGAAGGCACCCATCCACCGTGGGGCCACTGGCTCGAGAGGTGTGAACCACTCCTCTGAAAGTGCCTCCTGAATATCATCCCTCATAATCAACCCCCCTCTGAAGTGACTCAGCCTCTCCACCTGGGTCTCCTCTGGTAGACTGCAGAAAGCCTGCCAGTCTCCAAAACTACGAGCTGGGCCTGCCGCTAAAGGTCCCCAGGCTAGACGAGGCCGAGAGCCCAGCATATGACCCTGCTCTGTACGAACCGCTGGGCTCCAGATGAGCGGCTGCCTGGCCCGCTCCTCAACACAAGACGGAGGCCGCTGAGAGAGCCCCGGTCTCAGCAGCTCCCAAGCTCTCAGGATACTCAAAGCAAATCTGTCCTCCCATCCTCTACTGAGGCCTGTCCTCCTCATCTCTATGAATATCCAGCGAATCTCTGGTGCCCAAGTACCCCCTGCAGGAGGCGCCCGGGCCTGCAATCGCTGCAAGAGGAGCTCTTTCCAAGGCTCAGCGCCTGGAAGCAACCCCCGAACAATAAGCTTCCCCAATAAGGCTCTACTCTGATCGACTGGATCTATAATGCCCAAACCGCCCTGAGCCAGCGGAAGTGTAATAACTGCCCATGCAACCTTTGCCCGAGCTGGCTGACCGTCCCGCCCAGACCACAGAAAGTTCCTGATCAGCCTCTGTACCTGGCTGATGCAAGAGCTCGAAAAAATCCAGCAAGACGTAATGTACCACATGGTCGCTAACAGCACCTGATTTGCCACCACCACCCTCCCAGCCAAGGATAGTCGAGCTGTACTCCAATACAATAGCTTCTTCCGAATGCTCAGAAGAAGCGGGGCAATCTGCTGCTCAGGTGACAAATCGAGGCCAATCTGGCATCCCAAATACCGCACTGCTGTGCCGGGAGGAATCCATCTAAAACCGGGGTCCGGACTCCATGCCGGAGTGGGAGCACTACTGATCCAAAAGGCCACTGTCTTGCGCCAATTGATCAATGCTCCCGAAGCTGCACTAAAAACCTGGAGCGACTGCTCTGCCCGAATAAGATTGGCCTCTTGGCCATGCAAAAATAAGCCCGTGTCGTCTGCAAACTCAGCATCAAGCAAATCCTCCCCCCGGACTGGGAGCTGAAGTCCTCTCAAACCAACCTCCTCTGCCGTCAAATACATACTCATAGCCTCCGCAAAGAAGAGAAAAAGGAAAGGGGCGAGAGGACACCCCTGACGGACTGATCTGGTCAGCTCAAAACTCGGCCCCCGACCTCCTGCAATCAGCACCTGGCTGCGAGCTGTGGAATACAAAGCTGCCACCCCTCTGATCCATCCTGGCTCAAAGCCCAGGCGTAGCATAGTGCCCTCTAAGAATCCCCAATCAACTCTGTCGTATGCCTTCTCAAAATCGAGAAGCATCACGACCAAGTCCTCGCCAAGAAACCTAGCTCGGGCCGTCGCCTCCCAGAAAGTAAAGATGTTGTCAAGGATACTGCGCTCCTTGACAAATCCTGTCTGAGTAGCATGAATCAACTCCCCCAGGAAGGGCTGGATCCTCAAACTCAAGGCCTTTGCCAAGACCTTGTATACAGTATTGAGGATCGTAATAGGCCTCCAATGCCGAATGTCATCCGATACTCCCTCCCCCTTGGGGATAAGATAGATCAAGCCCTCTGAAAAGCTCTGCGGCATCACCCCAGTGTCCAAAACATGCTGAAAGCCCCTGCGGAGGCCTGGCCCCAAAAGGTCCCAATAGCGCATAAAAAAGGCCGGCGTCAGTCCGTCCTCCCCTGGGCAACTATGTCGCGGCAGGACCCTCAAGGCCTCGGCAAGCTCAATCTCTGACAGAGGCGCACCTAGAACTGTGCGCATATGGTCTGTGACCCTCCTCTGCACATGGGCCCACACAGTCTGTCTGCATACATCTCGATCCTCAGTGGCTGGCTCCGCTGAAAGCAAGTCACGATAAAAAGCAGTGGCAATGGCTCTGATCTCCCCGAGCTCAGTAGCTATCGATCCATCCGGTCTAGCAAGCTGGCGAACCCCTGCTCGCGCATGACGGGGTCCAGTGATCTCAAAAAACTCCCCAGTCACTCTATCACCAAGCTGCGTCCACTGAGAGGCCTGACGGCGATAGTAAAACTCATGTCTCTGCTCCTCTGCCTCTCTAACCTCCTGGCGTGCCTGGCTCAGCTGGGACGCCACCCACTCACATGCAGGCTGCTGCTCCTGAAGGCGCTGTAGCGAAGCAAGGCTGCGTCTCAGCCGTTGCTCCCGCTCGCGAATCTCTCCCAGTCGTGTCAAAGCTGCAGCGTGTAGAAAAGAGCTAAGATCAATGAGTCCCTGGGCACACTGGCCCGCTGCATCCTGGTCAGAGCACTGACTATCATGCCAGATCCTCTCAATGTCCTCAGCGAGACTGGGGTCTGCAAGTACCCTCTCTGGGATCCTCAACTGCAAGCTGGGCTCCCGTGTCCCCTCCTCCAATATGTCAGTATAACTGGCGCATGATCTGAAAATGAGGTGCCAGCAAGAATGCCGACGGAGCCCCCTCGCTCCCCCAACCAATCGCCCACATAAAAGCGATCAATCCGAGATAGATTAGTCCCTCCCTGCCGGCGATCCGACCGAGAGAAACTAAGACTGTCCTGAGACCGGGAGAAAGCCCCATGCTGCCATGCATCAGTGATCCTCAGTGTCATACAAAACCGGTCCCAAGCTGCAAGCTCCGTGCCGTGCACTGTAACATGACTGCCTCCCACCCTATCTGCCGGGTCCTCAAGCATGTTGAAGTCTCCCCCAACACACCAATGTGCGGCCTCTGGCAATGCATCTGTAACCTGAGTCCAGAACTCTGCTCTGGCACTAGCATGATTGGGCGCATAGATGTTGAGCACACCCAATAGCTCATCATGCATCCTCAGAATGACATACTGTGCTCTACCAGGCACAATGATCCCACGGTCCACAATGGCCTGCCGCCATGCATCTGCAATAACCATGCATACTCCTCCCTGTCCACCCAACGGACCAAACCCTGCAGACCAGAAAGTGTCCCATCTACCAGGCATCACCGAACCATATCTCCGGATCCTGCTCTCACCCAAGTGGTGCTCCTGCATCATCAGAATGTCAATGCTGCCACCAACCAGACATCTCTGTAGCTCCTGCCTCAAGCAGCCTCGATAGCGTATAAAGTGTGCTCCGCCAAGGCCCTGTACATTCCATGAGATGATCCTCATGGATGTCCTACTGAGGTGGATGCTGTCTCAGCCGTACGGCGGGCCTTCGCAAGCGGCTTGGATGGAGAGTAGTCCCCATCCGAGCGGCTGCGAGTCTGCCCACCCGGTGTACTGCAAGAATCCCGGATCAGGCGCCAGTGGCTGTGACCCATGGCGACTGCCTCCTGCTCTGACATAGTAACCTCGTGAATGCTCACATATCCTGGGTCGCGCGCCAAATCTGCAACTATGCGCACGACCAAATGCCGAATCCCGGATGCATCCACACCCCCGGGATCCAAGACAAAATGAGCCAACTCCCAAAGTCGGCCTAGCACATCTGTAACCTCCAAATCGCTCATGTGATGTGAAAACTCAACTGCCTGAGTCTTCAACGTGCTGAGAGCGAGCTCTAGAGTCCACTCCCGGTCACAAGGTCCACATAGAGGGAACGAGAAGGCCACTGCTGAGTCTAGTGCCTCCTCCCCGCGGGCCGGAGGTATCACTACATGCACTCGGATGGGTGCTGGCTCATGGGGGCCCTCTGCTCCAAAAAGCCGTGTGAAGGTATAATCAAACGCCGCCGAGCGCTGTCGAATGCCGAGGCGACTCAGCCGACTACGAATAGATGAAATCCGTGAGGCCCTAATCGGCATAGGTCTCCTCTGTGATGCTCGAGCGAGGTCAGTGCTCAGTGCCCTCCGGACTGCAGGTGAGCGCCAGGGAGCTGCCAGGACCTCCCGGGAAGGCGAGGCGGGCGGAGGGGGAGGAGGGGGAGGCGAGGGAGGAGGAGAGGGAGCCGCTGCCGAGACCGGAGCGGGGGCGGGAGGAGGCGATGGTGGAAGCGAGGCGGTGGGAGGGGATGGGCGTGGGGGAGGTGAAGGAGGGGGAGCTGGCATCTCCTGGTCCTCGGTCGCTGCAGGGGTCTCCTCCTGAAGGGGAGCAAATCTGTTCCTCACGGGAACCCAGTGAGGCTGAGACTGTGGCTGCTGCTGCAGCGGTACCTGGGCGTGCTGCTGTGGCTGTCTCCCTCGACGGCGCCCCTGTCCAGGCTGCCACTCCGAGGTCTCTGTGGCCTGAGCAGGTGTCCCTGAGGCAGCCTGCCGAGCCGAATCTGTGGGCGGGCCATCCGTGGCCTGCTGCTGTGGTGAGGGCCGAGGTCTCCTGCGAGGGCAGGCCTTGGCCAAATGACCGACCTGCCTGCAAATGAAGCACTGGTTCGGGAGCCCCGAGAACTCCACTCTCTGATCTATCCACCCCCCCCCTATCCTAGGTAGCTGAATGACCTTAGGAAGGGAGGAGATGTCAGATACTAACACTCTGACCGAAGGTAGCCCAGCTGCTCTGGCCACCACTGAAGCTGCTGAGGGGCCCGTCTCAAGAACCGAGCCCACCAGGGCTCCGAGCCTGGAGAGGAGCGGAAGATACTCCCGGCGGAGACCAGGGAAACAAACTGTAATATGGAAGAGGCGCTCTCCCTGCTCCGCCGCAGCTGGGTCAAATCCATGCTGCCAAGGCCTGAAGAAAGCCCGAGCACCCCTGATATCCAGAGGACTCATGGCAAGGACCTTGGCAACGCTCTGGGCGGCCTCGAACTCGATCTGATAATGTCCCCGGCCCAAGAGCTGTACATCAAGGATCTTGCCCACATCTGCAAGAAGGCGAGCCTGAAGTAGATCCTTGATCTCCCCTCTGCTGGGGCGAGTGCCGACTATACGGCAGATGGTGGAGTGAGCCTGAAGGCGTTCCACCTCTGCGGTGAGGCTCGCTTCCTCTTCCGGCGAAAGAGAAAGCCTGATGGGGAGGACCTCGGTGGCGGGCGAGGGGGCTGCGGAAGAGTCCCTCTGAGACGAGGCGGGAGGAGTCTCCATCAGAGTCTGAAGCTCAAGCGAAGGCGAGGCGAAAGCGGAAAACCTGCAAGAAGCGGGCTGCACACCAAGAGGCGGAAGGACGGAAGACGAAGAGGGAAAAAAAAACAAAAACCCCCAAGGGGTGAAAAGCAGGGAAGGGGGGGGCGGCGAAAAGAGGAGAGGCCCAGAGGGGGGGGGGGCGGCGACAACGCGAGGAGGAGGGAGGAGGGGCGCTGCTGAATGGAGGCGGCGAGAGCAGGCGAAGAGGCGGGGGGTCGACCAGGCGGCAGCGGGGGATGACAACAGGCGGCAGCGGGGGGGGGATGGCGAACAGGCGGCAACGGGGGGGGACAGGCGGCAGCGGGGGGGTGAGGCGAACAGGCGGCAGCGGGGGGTGGTGGCGAGAAGGCGAAGAGGGGGGCGCAGCGGCGAGGAAGGAGGGGGGGGCGGCGCAGCAGCGAGGAAGGCGAGGGGGGGCGCAGCGGCGAGCAGAGGGAAGCAAGCGGGGGGCGGAAGGAGAACAGGCGCGAGGAGGGGGGGGGAGCGCGGGTGCGCAGAGCAGGGTGAGGCGGGGAGCTTCAGCGATGGTTACAATGGCTTGCTTGGTTACTGCATGCGGTTGCATTCTCTCTTCTCGGACGAGGCCCGAAAAAGGATCCAAGTGGAATCTTCATTTCACCAGCTCCAATGCAAGTACACAGAGGAAGTGAAGAGCCTTAATCAGAAGGTTGTTGACCTAACTGTAAAACGCGGAAGCTTTGGGAGTCTTCTTTCAGCCCTAAACACTCTTGGAAACCATCTGATGCAAAAACGCAGATATAGAGAGAGTAGAGAGAGAGAGGTGTGCTGGAAATTCAGTATATTCTATGGTACAAAAAGGTACCTAAATCTGCAGCCATGGGCTGCCTGACATAAAAAGGTGGTAACTCACCAAAACAGTCCCCTATGGGACCCCTAATGACTCACACCCCTAGAGGGAGTGAATGGCTAACACAATGAGCACTTGGGCCTATTTATAGGTCCCTTGGACACTTGGTAAACTGGCAGACTGTTGGTCGGCTAGTAATAAATGCATAAAATGCCATTTAATACATCCTCCTCCTCCTCCTCATGGCGCTTGCTGCTGCTGCCCTTGTTTTCTGTTTCAGCCGACCACGTCCGCCCCGTGATCAGCCGACAGCCATATGTGCAGCCTGCAGCCGACAGTCATTTGAACTTCAGTTTGTCCTGCTCCACGCTTGTCTCCAGTCTTCACTGCCAAGAGTGCTCTGTGCTCTATCATCCTGGTTCTACTCTTTATCTGGTTGCCTTTTCTGGATCTAGCCCTGAGAATGTCCATGGCATCTATGATGCACATGACATCCCCATCTGCTAAACTTGATGACGGGATTCCAACCTGCTCTTGGATGACTGTCATCATCCCAATCCTGTCCCGAAGTCCCTCTATCATCATCCATCCCTTGCAAACCTTTTTTTCTCTGAAAACCCGGCCTGTTCTCCAAACCACTCTGTCTCAGCCGAAGATCTATGCATCTGGTTTCCCTCTAGTCCACAATCCAGTCCTGCCCTGACTCTGAACACCGTCTTGGTCTTCTTTCCTGGAAAATGAGTCTGGCATTCTCACATCACCCTTGGAGGATCAACCTCCCTTGGGACCGTTACCTGAGAACCTATCTGGCTCACGGAACTGCCATCCCCATCTGGCACTGTGGAACACCACCAACAAACCTCCTGGGAGTTCTTCCCGATCTGTGTTCTTGCCTTGGGCTTCGAATCTGTGTACTTTCCTGTACCTTGGACTTGTACACCATCATCTGGGATTGAATCAGTTTAGCTTTGCTGAGCCTGATGCTCTGATACCAATGTAACACGCGGAAGCTCTGGGAGTCTTCTTTCAGCCCTAAACACTCTTGGAAACCATTTGATGCAAAAACGCAGATATAGAGAGAGAGTAGAGAGAGAGAGAGAGAGGTGCTGGAAATTCAGTATATTCTATGGTACAAAAAGGTACCTAAATCTGCAGCCATGGGCTGCCTTACATAAAAAGGTGGTAACTCACCAAAACAGTCCCCTATGGGACCCCTAATGACTAACACCCCTAGAGGGGGTGAATGGCTAACACAATGAGCACTTGGGCCTATTTATAGGTCCCTTGGACACTTGGTAAATTGGCCGACTGCTGGTCGGCCAGTAATAAATGCATAAAATGCCATTTTTGGCGAGCTTAAGAATTTGGTTTGTCCTCGAAGAATGATGGAGACATGCGATGCAGTAGGCGTGAGCAGATAAGGGTATGAAGCAATTTACAATTTGATTACCTTGGCCCATAGGGCCAAAGGACTTCTTCGGCCATTGCTCCCAACCCCTTACAATGTTGCAATGGCAAAGGAATGTGGAAACTCTAATGTTGCAAGCATGTTAGGGGGCTTCAAGTGTGTCCAAGAAACTTTGCCACTCTCGAAGACAGAGAGCTTTCAATAGAACGACTTCAACAATGCTTATGTTGATGTTGAGATGCTCCAAAGGGCAATGATCATGTATTATGGACTAACACATGAGGAATGTGACGGTTAAGTTATTTTTGTTCTGAAGCTACACGAATGCCAAATAGTGAAGGGTCATTGACTTGAACGAGTGAGCCTAACCCTCATGAACAGAGCTCTACAAGGTGAAGATATGGAGGAACATCAAGTTCCCAATGATCCATATTGAAGATGAGGAATCAACTTCGAGAGTTCAAACAAGAAGGAAGAAGAAGCTAGCACAAGAGTATGTGTTCAAACTGAGAAGAACATTTGGTGGCTAGTAGCATTTGAGCTCCCACATGAGACACATGACACACTCACATGGTATTTTCATCAAACGAGCATTCCAAACATAATCTCCCAGCAAACCGAAGGGTGAAAGCTGCATGTACAAGGTGTTGCAAGCTTTGATGTTGAATGGCACATGGCAGGTGACTTGAAGACATTGAAATGCATTAGGGTGCAAACTAGGTGCAAACACCATGTACCCTTGTATTTATTGTTGCCACACCAAAGTGGACTCAAGTACTAAACTGAAGGGGTCTCAAAAGGCAAGCAGTGGAAATGGCAAGGGTGGCAAGGGTACAGTTGTTAAGGGTGGTACCAAGGATAATGCCAAGTCACAGGGTACAAAACTAGAGGGCACTAAAATTAGTGCAACAAACAAGAGCTCTATGCAGTGGTTTCAAGGCATTATGAGTTGTGATAGGACTACACCACCTAATCATGACCAGTGGGACAAGGATTGGAAACCGGTCTTAAATATTCCTTTGAGCCGTGTCCATGTTTGATCATTGCATGCAAGACTTAGAATCCTTGATAAGCTATTGAAGTTGCATGTGAATTACGCTTGGAATATGGAGCCTGCAGAAAGACATGAAGAATGTGTATGGGCTTTGGAAGCGATTCTATCAGGTGTGGGATTGCATGGTGGAATAGTGACCCTTACAAAGGACACAGAAACCTTGGGTTCAACACAAGATAATCCCAGCAAAATCTGCATGGGTGGAGCCAAGGCAAGGCATCTCCTATCCAACCATTCAGAATCGAAAAGCCACACTGAGTTTGGAATTTGGAAGAAAATTTGTGATGTAACCACGTACAAAGGGAATGATGTAGCACTTGGCTTGAAACGTGCGCGTGTTTGGGAATCATTAGACAACATGGTAAAATTATTGGAGAAGCCTAAGCTCAACAACGATGAAATGGATGTTTTGAAAGAAGAAATCAAGAAATTCACTGAGCGCATGGTTGAGGCATGGGGAGAAATTCACATCACACATTACATGGTAATCTCTATTTCTGGCTCTTCTTTATGGTTGTCACTAATTCAAGGTCTCCGGGTCTCATTTGATTCTTTACAGCATATATTGTATGCGCAAGCACCCTATTTTTTGGACAAGTATGGCTCCTTGGCTCTTTGGAGCACCCAAGGCATGGAACAATCCCATTATTATTAGGCCAAGGCTGTTTATTTCAAGAACACACGCCATGGTGGTGGATCCACAAAAAGCAATGCCTTGCACGAAATGTTCAATTGGTTTTACAGGAGCTTGGGCGACAGGGGCAACCAAAAGTCATGCGGCAATATTTGTCTACAACGACGCAAAATAGTGAAGACAGTGAATGCGTCGCGTACCCAAGCTTACCACAATTCACGCGCAAGGGAAGGGTTATAGCATTGGGTGGCCACGCGGCGTCGATGTGGCTCAAGATGGCTCTTTGAATGGTACTAGTCATTAATTTAAAATTTATAAGCTTTTTTAAAGTTTTTTTTAGAAGTTCTTTTAAAAATACACTTATAAGTCCTATATAAGCTCAACCTCACTTTAAAAGTTCATTTTATAATCTTATGCTTTGCGAGAGAGCTCACCCTATGGCTTTGCATGGCACAAACTAAACAGACCGCTCGCAAGACTCCCAAGGAGGGCGACACTATCCAACCACTCACTGCGGTATGTCGTCGCTGTGGCGCAATCATTTTCTCGTGCTCGTTCTCTTGCTCGTTCTCGTACGCGACAAGCTCCAACAATGGACCAAGATCAACAAGGGGGAGCAATGGCGGAACAAGGGGAGAATCAAGTGAGGCAAAGTGGGGGGGGGGTGCAACAAGGAGCGATGTGGGCCAACAAGCCAGAGGGGATCAACACGGAGCGGCGGGGGATCAGCAAGGAGCGGCGAAGGGGCAACAAGACGGGGGGGATCAACAGGGAGCGGTGGGGGATCAGCAGGGAGCGGCTGGTGGCCAACAAGGCCGGGGGGTTCAACAAGAAGACGGGGGGGATCAGTAGGCAGCAGCGGGGTGACAACAAGGCGGGGGGGATCAACAAGGAGCACAAGGGGCGGGGCTCAGTGAAGTTGGGTCGAATATTGTGGACAGGGCCTTCTACGACCCAAGCATTTTCAGAGATCTCGGCAATATACTCAATGAGGGCATGCATGGGCATGCCACACCTTTGATGGCACAGCGCACCCCCCTCCCTGACACATACCTTGCGAAAAATGTCTCAAAGGAGGAGAAACGACGATGGGTGTTGGAGGAGCAGGCAAGGCTTCTCGCACTTGAGGAGGAACGTGCACGACAAGAACGTGCTATGGAGGAAGGGTGAAGGGTGGAAGCGGAGAGGAAGACCCAAGAGGAAACGGGAGAGCGGCAGCGGATTGCGGAGGAGGAGAACCGCAAGGTTGCAGAAGACCTTCAAAGGCAGCTGGAGCAAAGAACGCCCATCAAGCAGCGCCAGAAGGAATGTGCCAGGAAGACAACAAGAAAGAGGAAGCCCACGCACTTACCGCTTGCTCAAGGGAGGCCTCAAGCACAACAAGGGGGTACGCAGCAAAGGCAAGAGGCTACGCAGCAAAGACGCGAGGAAGAGGATGTGTAGCAAAGGGAAGAAAAAAGTCAAAAGTTCAAGAATGATGCACCAGCTTGGGAGCGTAGACCACAACCACCACCACCACCACCCCCTAAAATCAAGAAGTACAAGTTTAGGCCCGGCACAGTCGCTTTACGAGAAATCCGGCAATATCAGAAAAGCACTGAGCTCCTCATCCGCAAAGCCCCATTCTCTTGTCTTGTCAGAGAAGTAATGCCAGAACATAGTGATAGGGTGGAGCACGTACAAAGTGCTGCACTCGAGGCATTGCAGGAGGTTGCGGAAGAAGTTATAGTTTCGCTCTTCGAAGACTCCGTGCTTTGCCATGTCGGATATGGGACTTGCTATGCGGCTTCGAATGGATGACTGTATCAAGAGGGGAGGACATAACACTTAGAGCCCCACTCATTTTGCTCTTTTTTGTATCCCTATGTACCCTGCTCTATTGTGATGTAATCAAGCTTTATAATAGAATTTCAATGTTTTGGTCTCTCACCCTTTCATCTTTTTTTCAAGTGCACACACATTTTGTACGCTAAGCGTAATCACGTTTCAAGTGAAAAAATTGAAGTTTGGGACGGCATAATTAAGGCCAACCGGGCCCATTACAAAGCCAACTGGGCCCATTATCACCATCGAATCGCTTTTGGGTGCACCGTTGGAAAAAATTGAAGCAAAAAAGGGGGTGTGCGCTACGGCGCAAAAATGAGCAGTCCACCCCGGCCCATTATCACTATCGAATCGCTTTTCGGTGCACCGTTGGCAAAAATTGAAGCAAAAAAGGGGGTGTGCGCTACGGCGCAAAAATGAGCAGTACGCATTTTTCGTTATCTTAAGGGTACCCTGGATCTTGGTTTGTTCTATCCCAGGGGGGGCAGCTTGCAGCTTTATGCATACAGTGATTCAGATTGGGCTGGTGATTATGATACCAGACAATCCACCAATGGGAATTGTTTTTTTCTTGGCAGTTCATGCATATCTTGGTTGAGTAAAAAGCAACCCACTGTTGCTACATCTACTTGTGAGGCTGAGTACAGGGCAGTCTTTACAGCTATAGTAGATTGTGTATGGTTGAGGAGACTATTGGCTGATCTTCGTGAGTGTCAGCAGACACCCACCACCATTCTCACTGATAGCCAGAGTGCTATGGCCGTGGCACGAAATCCAGTATTTCATGCACGTACCAAGCACATAGAGATTCATTATTACTATGTCAGAGAGAGGCTACATGCAGGGGAGATCAGTTTATCTTATTGCCCTACACAGGAGAATGTTGCAGATCTTTTCACAAAGGCTTTACCTCGAGAAAAGTTTGAAGCTTTCCGCAAAGCTTTGGGCTTACTCTCATACAGAGAGTGATCTGCTACCTTGTACATGTTCACACTTCCACTACAGGGGGGATTTGTAGGCATATGCTCACTTATGGTAGTGCTATGTGTGAACAGGGCTTAACCAAGGGCACTTTTTCCCATGTGGTTTTTCCCCTTGGACATCAAGTGTGAAAGGACACTCTAACATATAATATTTTGTACTTTTATATTATATGGATGTGGCACACATGCAAGGGTTGACTTGCATTTTGTGGATACCACACTTTTGGCTCTCTCTCTCTCTCCCTCATTTCTGTGTGTGAGCTTCTCTACCCTGCACCTAACCCTAATGTGCAGGCTTGTGTGTGTGAGTGTGTGAGTCCAACACCCAACACAATCCGCAATACATGTGCAATCATTGTCTGAACACCTAAAATGCGCTGTTGCTCTACAACAACTAGTGTTTGGACAAAATCAATTTCAAATTGGAACTTCCTAGAAGTGCTTGAAAATACCTTGTAGTGGCCGAACAAAGGCTGAAATGCGCTCGAAACGCAAATCTAGCTGCAAATTTTTTTAGTATAAAGTACTAAGCACCATACATGCATCCACGTTTGCGAAGATAGCTCCTCAATCGGAGATATGTAGCTCCCAGAGCTACCCAGGGGGGGGGGAGGGGTGTCGTACAAAAACAAGAAGGGAAAGAGATGATGATGCTCTTACCCGTGTACCATTTCCTTTGCCTTCGTAGCCTCCTTTGCTTTGTTACTCAGCTCCTTGGCCTAAACCAAGCTCTGATACCATGAAAAGATCGGGGGAGGAGAGAGCGCTTGAGCTCGTGTAAGCGTGCACACACTCTCACAGCAATGGATACCACACACACAAAGATGGAAGGCTGAAATCTTCTTCCCTTGTTGCTGTCAAAAGAGGTCTACAAATGATAAGTGAAAACCAACATAAGTACTAGAGTACTATGTACAAGTGGTCCATAATGTGAACATGCTAAGTAGGTGAGTTGGCAAGATAAGTATGCAATGACTCGGTTGGACTAGGTAGGTGTAGTCCAGCGTTAGAATCACTAGCGAAGATCCGTCGTGTCAGCTATCAAACACGCCAGTGGTGTAAACATGGAATGGTCACCCAGGCGCATCATGAGTGTTAACTCGTGTTGAGCTTGATATCTCAACAATTCTTGGCAAGAATGCCCCAAAAAATAACATCGATGTAGTCCACAAGAACAGTTGCATAGGCCGTTAAGCCCATGACTCTCAAAACTACAAGGTTGGAGTCTTTAGTTTTGTTTTAAAAGATCAATGCTCCAATTTTTAGAGGCATATTTGGGATTGATTTGATTTTAATTGCTGAGTTTTTCAAAAAGCCCCAAATTTAAAGGTGTTTGTGACTTCAATTTGATGTTAATGGTTCAATTTTGTAGAAAACCCCAAAGAACACGGATGCATGCACCTTTAATTAGCCGATTTTCACCAAAAAAATCAATAAAATTTCAAATTTTGTTGAATGCAGATATTTTTTCACCTTACATTTGAAAAGCCCTAATTTGTTAAAATTTTTTTGATACTAAATTTGAGTTGATGCTGTTGATATGTTGGTTCTGAGCATGAGTAACCACTGGCAAAGGCTTTTGATCAGCCTTAGGATTAAGGCTTAAAAATTCCTTGTCAATGTGAAGGGAGCAGCTCGTCAATGTGAAGGGAGCAGCTCGTCGATAGAAGCGGTGTGCAATTGCAGTATGTAGCAACAGGTGACGTGTGTAGCAACAACTTGCACATCAGGCAAAGTTACTGGAGTCAATGTGTAACAACAACTCGCAAGGCAAAGGTAGTGCAATTGATGTGCAACAATGATCTACCTTGAGCACATGGAATGAGAGATTGCACTCAATAATGGTGCGTGCAATCTCTATATCCGCTAACCGTTGCTGTTCTCAGAGATGTGATAGAGAAGAAGAGACAATCCCGGTGGCTTGGGCTAGAGGCTTGCTTCATGGGAGGCTCAAGCCTTTGTCTCTTTGAGGAGGCGGAGGCGGCGGGGGAGGATGTATCACAAGGTGGAGAAATGACCTCATCATCCGTCCTTGAGCTTCTACCACTATCACGGTGAGCACCCAATCCACCCTTGATCTTGTTGAAGATCTCATCGGATATAGAAAGGGGGACTTCCTTGCATGGCGCAACTTGCCCCCCCACCTTCTCGAGATGTTGGAGAAGCCTAGTAACTCCACTTGTGTATTGTTTGCCACAATACTTACAAGTCCACTCACCTGTATGACTTGGACTTTCCATCGGCTTTCTCTACATGGATAGCATGCACATTGAAGGCTTCATTCTTCTCCCTCGTCATTGTAATAGAGAGACAAGGAGAGCTTAGAAGTTAGAAGAGATGGATAGGCTTGAGAGAGAGAGAGAGAGAGAGAGAGAGAGAGAGAGAGAGAGAGGCTTGAGAAAATGAGAGAGTGAGAGGCTCGAGTCCTTGAGGCTTGTCTCTTGAGAGAGAGAGAGGCTTGAGAGATAGGGGAGAGAGTGGCTTCCTCAACTGATGTGATGAAGTGCGGATCTGTCCAATGGCACTATGAATGCCATGTGAGAGATGGGTGTCCATGTATGTAGACCGTGTCACAAAGCCATCTAGGGAGAGATGTAGAAAATGGTCCCGATAGTGGGCCATCTTCGTGCCTAGTGGTAGGGGGGCTGGACCATGTCCTTTTTGCATCTAGCATCACGATGTCCATCCTGATCACCCTATTCTGCTCAGAGCGACTAAGGTCCAAGAAGAGGCAGTCCAGGCTGTAATCAAATGGAGGGAGTGCATCAATCGTCATGCCATGTAATTTCAGCCAGGTACACATCTGGGTGTACCAACATTGTGTATCGCCGTCTGTTGCTAACTGCCTGGAAGAGAGAAGTGCTAGGTGTGGGTATCTCTGTCTGGGGCTTGATAGTTGAGACTTGAGCAATGAGAGCCTTGAGGGAAGCTTGGGGGGTGGGCATTTTATAAGTATGGGCCATGGCCCATGGCCCATGGCATAGGCAAGTGCCAAGTGCCAAGTGCCAAAGACTTGGCCCAACACATGTCACAGGCAAACAAAACGGTCATAAAACGGCGCAGAAAACGGTCATAAACGGGCAGCTCAAACGGGCATTATCGTATCGTACGAACTTGTTCGTACCGGTACGAGAAACAACTATGACACCCACTATTGGGCATTTGATGATGTTAGTGTAACATGCATGTTACTAAAAGGTGAATTTGGGCATGCTCCTAGATTCATCTAGGTATATAAGTGAATTGGTTATGAGGGAAAGCTATGGGTGCTGATGTGTGGAGTTTGTCGGCTAGCTAGGTAGTAAAGTCATCCATGGGACCATGTGGATCTAGGTCAAAGAGGCTATGGTAGAGGTGATCGGTATAGACAGGTGAGGTTTCTTTGGTGTAGTGGTACTTCAGGTAGCAGGGATAGGGTATAGTGGATGGCTGAGTGGTGTATCTGCAGGCGATAGATTCAGAGCTGTCGCTTCAAGCTGTTGTTAGTTGAACCACTGCCACCGGCTCATAGCTTGTTGCCGCCACCTTTTGCCCACACAGTGCTGCTTGTTCCCGCTTCAGAGCTGCCACCACCCTTTCTCGCCACCATTTTGGGCGGCGCTACTAGACAGCACACCACTGCCGCCTAGCTCCTCGGCGGTGGCACTAGTGTAGAGTTCTCCGCCACCACCCAGTTGCTTGGCTTCTTAGCTGGTGCTCAGCTCCCGTCTGCCCAGTTACTCAGCTCAGAGATCGCCACTTTGCCTGTTTGTCCAGTGCTAAGCGCTGCTCGTCGGTGTTTCTCCTTTGCCTAGTCTTCCACAACACATCAGTGGCTTAGCCCTTGTCACTATCCTTTGGAGAGTCTTCTTAGCAAGGCACAACCAATTCAACATCTTACCAAGAAGAGGTAAACAGATTTGGGCTTTTTTGCATATATCAAATTTAAGCAAAATCAAAGTCTTCTGTGCATCAATTTAGGGATTCATGTTCATAAGGAGAAGATTTGTGAAGTGGGAGCATCCCAGGCATTCTAGCACTTAACGCAATCTTGGTGCTGTAAAGCACACATCCCAGTGCTAGTAAAGCACACACTCCAGAGCAATTAGGTGCTCTATTTTTGGAGCAGTAAAGCTCATTTAAGTGCATGTCTAGACCTTGGTGCATTTCGGTTGCGACATCCTAAATCCAATATATTCCTAGTGCAGTTGGCACATTCCCGGTTTATCTTACATGGCCAATATCATAACACAAGTATGCTTTCCACGACTCATTTGTGTAACCTCCTTAATTCCCTTTTTAATCCTTTGTTAATGTGTTGATTATCTTGCTAATCAACATTAGTTTCTCTCTCCCATCAGTTGTGCACCTTGTCCTCTCTGTCAATTGGGACCAAGAAAAACTATCACACTTAGGTGGCAATACTTTACGACGAGCAAGATCTCAGGAGAGCACACTCACGCTGCTGCAGCCATGTGGTCACGGAGATCTGTGATTGTGGTGAGAAACCTCCACCGTTTCACCTTCATTCATCTTCTCTTGTTGATTTTTGAGATTTTGACATTTGCCTATGTTTGGCCAAGATGTACCTTTTTGTACTATAGAATATATTGAATACTCGACTATCTCTCTCTCTATCTTGTGTATGTGTTTTGCATCAAGCATGTTCCAGGATGGTGTTTAGCTTAGGGCTGAAAGAAGACTCCGAGAGCTTCCGCATGTGACATTGGTATCAGAGCATTAGGCTTAGCAAGGCTAAACGTTGATTCAGTCCTAGATGAAGGTGCACAGTCCAAGGAAAGGAACGCAAGACATGGAAGAAGTTCCTCGGAGGTTGGTTGGTGGTGTTCCACAAGACCCAAGGTGAATGGCAGTTCTGTGAGTCGGGTGCCACTTGGGGCACACTAGGAAAGGCTTTCAGGCAACGGTTCCAAGGGAGGATGATCCTTCAAGGGGTTGAGTGATAGTGCCAGACTAAATACTCAGGAATAGAAGGCCAGAGAAAGTGTTCAGGGACAGGGCATTATGGGATAGCGAATAGGATGGAACAGATGCATAGATCTTCATCGGAGTCGAGGTGGATTTGTAGACCGGGCCAGGTTTTCAGTGAAAAGGTTGCCAGGAAGGGAAGGATGAATGACAGATTTGGGAATGAATCCAAGAATGGACAATGGGATGATGACAATCATCCAAGAATAAAATTTGGAATCTTGTCAGCAAGTTTAGTAGAGCGGGATGTCAGGTGCAAGACATGTGCTGGCTTATCCCAGGGCTAATCCTTGAAGGGGCAACAGATAAAGAACCAAATTAGAACCTGTTAAGGACCAGATTTTGGAGCGTGTTACTGGTTTGGGGCAGGAAGACTTTTATGGAGGACACAGGAGGCTGTCGGCCAGCTTACGAAAGCATACTCTCTGTCGACTGCAGAATTTAATGGTTTTTTTGTCCTGGACTGTTGTCGGCCAGTCCATAAAGGGGTTTTCAGCCCTATAAAAGGGCACATTTGCTCAAGGCTTAGATCATTCAGTTCTCTAGGAGCCGAGTCAAGGATTTAGACTTAGATTAGGTGTTTTACCACTTGTTGATGGCAGCCTATGGCTGGCCAAGATGTACCCTTTTGTACTATAGAATATACTGAATACTCAGCTATCTTTCTCTCTTCTCTCTATCTTCTGTATGCGTTTTGCATCAAGCATGTTCCAGGATGGTGCTTAGGGCTGAAAGAAGACTCCCATAGCTTTTGCATGTGACATCTCTAAACCATATGGCCTCCTAGGTCACCTTCCCATGTGAATATGAGGATGGTGGGGGCTGCTCAACCATGGCTACTCTACATAATGGGGGATGTACAAGCATGAGCCAGCCGGTGCCTAGACAATACAATATGAGGGTGGAGCATTGATATCCAACATAGGAAACGTCCCACCTGCACAAAGGTTGGACAATGCATGGGAGATTATTGCTGGCATTGCAGCCTGACACATTTTGAAGGCCAAATGCATGCCACGGAGGGTACATTGGTGTATGATACACAAAGCATTTGTAGGGTTTGTAGTGATATCATCCGCACCCTCATGGCCACTTAGGCAAGAATCCAAGGATCTTTGAGGGCTGCGGGAGAGAAATCGTGGCCAGTTTATGAGAGTGGGATCATGGCATCTTTTTCATTGCCTCCTGTCGGGCGATGATGATAAAGCAATGTGGTGTAGAGTCCGGCAGCAGCAGCAGCAGCAGCAGAAGATGGTACCGGATATGGTCAAGAAGTGGTACACCGTGGTGAATGATGAGGCTACCCTATATATATGATGAGGGACTGCTGGTCAGCCAGCAGCAAAGACACAAAAATACTAAATGAAACCAATAAATGTCCAGAAAATTCCCTTTTAGGGCTGGACAAAAAGCAGTTCACACACCCCCCCCCTCCCGCACCTCTACCCACCCACCCCACATTTGTGTCATTCTTCATCACCCCCTCCCCCACCAGGGGGCGAGAGTAGCCCTGGTCCTCCCCAGAGTGGGCGAGTCACAGGACTTTGGTGGATAGCACCCACCGGTTTCTCTCAACTCTTAAGCAACCTTCAAATCACAAATGCTACTGGCTAGGCTTGATTGAAACAAGGATCCAGCTCGAAGCCTTTGAGACAGGTGCATGAGGTCCATCTTTTCCTTTTCTTTCACCTAAGCTTCGCATCTCAGAAGCCGGTCTTCACATACCAGACACATTTGGTGGTGCACATCCATGCTCACCTAGAGGCCTCGGACGTACTGTCATTACTCCCCATCCAAACCTGTCCCCAAATCCTCGTGTGCTGAGGAGAGGCCTTCTAGGTCTGCAGCCTCTTTCCCTGGCCACATGCCCATAGTCTCTTGAAACGTTTGTGGTCTGGATGACACCTACAGTTTGTAGGCGCAAGATGATTGGTCAAGAACTTCAACGTGCCCTAGAGGGGAATCTCCATGTGCTTATGGTACAAGAGCACTATTTGATAGCAGGCAAGACCATGTGCTGCAAGAAGCTTCTCTCAGGATGCAGCCACATGTTTTGGCCTCCGGTGGTTGGACCCTTGGACAACCAGGGTGGAGTGTGCATCTCCATTAACCGCCAACTTCTCTCGGGACACAGCCACATGTTTTGGTCTCCCGTGGTTGGACCCCATTAGAAGCCAACTTCTTTTCCAGGTGACCAACTTAGGCACCATTGTCCCAGGCGAAGCCCCGTATGTAATACTCTCCATTGGGGAGGACCATGTTGGCCTCCTCAGTATTTACGCCCTTAATGGAACAAGAGACCACACAGATTTTCGGATTCAAGGGTGTCAAGGTCTGCCCCCTGCAAACTTTTGGTGGATGGGGGGTGACTCTAACATGTAGAGTCTCGAGAGGTGGCAACACAGACTCCATACTGACAAGAGCTGAGTGTGTTGCATGGGAAGAGCTGCTCTTTGCTATTGGAGACCAGGACGCCTGGCACTTGCTGGAGTTTAATCGCTCTCTGCATAGCTTACATTTCTCCAAATCGAATTGCCATGTTCAGAATTCAAATCTGGCCCACTTTGATTGTTTCTATTCGGATGAGTGGGCTTGTGACAAGGGCAGCACAATGGCTTTCCAAGCCGGCACTACCTTTTTGGATACTGCCCCAATTTTGTGATCTAGAGCAAGCCTTGGCACGGTAGCCCCACCTTTGTGGATCATGCCCCAATTTTGCTCCATATTTGTGGTTGAAAGTGGCAGGCTTACAAGCAGATGGCCAAGATTCTAGACTCCCTTATTAAAGACGTCGAGGTGTACACTCATATCAAGGAGAGACCTGGGAGATTTTCTCCTTCCGCCCTAGAATAGCCGCTTTACCACTAGATGGTGCGCTCATAAAGATCATCTAATCTGGGATCGGTTGGAGACTTCTATTAAGTATGAAAAAGTATCCACCTGATACCACGTCAAGTGAGGTAGGGCTCCCGTTGTCTCAGGAAAGGTGCTAAGATGAGGGAAGAACAGGGATTTTTCTCCATTGGATCCGAGGATTGCCGCTAGGAGGGAAGGGGCGAGGGTGGGTCTTCAAGGGGGCACAGGGAGAGGCTATCAGGATCAACTGCTGGTGTCTGGCCCACAGTATACTCTGTCATCTTCAAGGGAATATCCTTCGGTAAATGCTTGTAACGGTTTGCTGTGGGAATCGTTACCTCGGGCTCTATCCCCTTGGGGACGTGAGGCCCATCACCTCGTTTACGGAGAGGGGCTTGGGGAAGGCTGCAGATGGCGAGGTGATTGTTGCTGGGCGCTGTGGGTTGTCAAGGCTCTAGGGCGAAGAAATAGTGCCGGGAGAGCCCTGAGAACTTGATCCTCTGCAAGAAGTAGGTGCCATCCAGGTGGCCGTTTGGCGACAGACGAAATAGTGCTGGGAGAGCTCTGAGAACTTGACCCTCTGCAAAAAGTAGGTGCCATCCAATTGGACATGTCCTGATAGAGTTTAATGCGGCCACTCTTGGGGGAAGACCTTGTCATTGAGTCATGCTGTAGTACAAGGCTCCCTTGTGTACTTCGCCAAGTGTGTGCACTGCTTCTGTTTTGGACTTGGACCTATTGGCGGGTATGACTGGCTTCCTGGTTACAGGTTGCTTTCTCGGTCTTTTCCCAAGGAGTATTTGGCTCTTCTCCTGGCAATTGGTTGCTCTTTAGGCCATGTTCTTGAGTTCCCATTGAACAATGGCCACCACCATCGTGAGGGTAGCCTCCCTTGACACCTAGTGATTCGTCATTTTCTCTCCGGAAAACCTCCCTTGATGCCTAGCGATTCCTCATTACCAAGAATTGACATCCACAGGATGTCCTTGCTCACCGACTAGGCGGCTTGCAGGAGGTCTCAGATTTGTCCTTGGATGGGGCTGCTACCACTGTACTTACAAACCAAGGTTTTGGTTCCAACTGAAGCCATAGAGGAGGCGAGGAGCTAAAGGTCTGCATCAGAAAGTTGATTAGCTGAGGGTGGGCCCGGACTGGATGCCATGGAGTCCACCGAAACGGAAGAGCCAAAAGCTGCCAATTGTCAATAAGAGCACAAGAAGCAACGGAAAAGATGGACGAGAGGGACCTGAAAATAGGGGAAAGCAACGGGGGAACAGGGCAGAAAGAAGGGCTCAATGGCTAGGGACAGGGGCAGCACAATGACCGATTGGGGGGAGGGGGGGGGGTGTGCTTGTTGCAAAACAGAAGGGACTAACGAAAATCGGGGGGGGGGGGGGGGGGGGGGTGTGCACAAAGGAGGGCTAGCGGGCATAACAGAGCTGGGGAGGGGGTTGCGAACAGCAGTGCAGGAGGGGGGGGATGGGGGCAGGGTGGGGTGGGGTGGGATACAGGGGAAGTGTGAGACCCAAGGAAGGGTGGAAGGCAGAAAGGCAAGGGGGCTGACCTACAGCAGGGAAAGCGCACAGGGGTGGGGAGCTGTGTCGAGACCACCAGGAGCTTCAGCTTAAGCAAGTAAAGAGGCCAAGATGGCTTGATGCCTGTGGCACGGAAAGGCAGAAGCAGATAATTGCCAGTGTGCTCTCTACATTGTGGCCATAGTGCTTGAGTGGGTGGTGCCAGACTTTTGGATCCTTCAGATGCTGCCATGGCATGCAACAGTAGCTCAGTAATAAACTTTGACTAGCCCACATGCAAATGCCTATGCTGCTATGTTAAGGCCTGCTTTTCAGTGTGCTGTGTTTCAATTGTAGGGCATGGGCTTGGTCGACACTTTTTGGCATATCCACACATCCTACCCATTCCCGTGCTGGATCATCCCTTGCAGCTTAGTAACCAATTTTTAAATTAGAGCCACATTTGATAATTTGGTGGCACAATTTGTCCAGCACAGAAACCTCTTTATGAAATTTCCATGATTAATTAGGTCTTACAGTTGCCAAGCAAGCTAAGCCACATCAATGGAACAATATCATTGTAGACATAAAGGAGTTGTGACAGATGATGCACTTGTTATTTTCAAACCAAATGCCTCTTCTGCTGCTAATTGTACTGCTGTTTTCATGCTTTTTTGCCATTGGAACAGATGCCAATGCCTCTGAATGGAACCTTGCATGGAGATGAAGAACCATCAAGACAAGGAGTGAAGTGTGTTGTGGATCCAGAGGATGGCAAGAACAGAGAAACTTCTGGAGATGAAGTAATGTATATGGATGGAGAATGCAGTGTTTCTGGCAAACTTTTAGATGTCCCAGTAGGAGGATTTCAGTTTGTTTGATGCTTTGCTTGTACTGTATCTAGGAGAAAGCAATGATCCAAAAGGATCTAGACTGGTCCTGTGAAGAGGAAGATGATGATGATGAGGATGTGACAGGAGATGAAAGCTCTGATGTTTCAGAAGACTTGGGATGCAAGAGAAAGAGGCCAGTAAATCCCCCACTGGAGGGCAAAAAGGCTGCTGCTGGCCACAAAGCAATCAATGATAAGACAGCCCAACTGAAGGTTTTTATTTTCGCTTCCTACATTTACTGTAAAGTTCTTTGTCAGGTGGGTGTTTCGAGCTTACCTGGTCCTGTTGCTTTGACTTGCTTTTCATGAATTTACAGAAAGCTCGAAGTGAAAGGCCTGTCTCAAAAGCAAGGGCTTTGTTGTCTGCAAAAAAGTGGTCCTGTCCTGAACCAGTTGGAGTGAAACCAGTAATACATGTGAAACCTGCAGACGCCGAAGAAAATGTTCCAACAAGTTATACATCCACCACCACAAACAAGGCTCCAAAAAATCATGTAAGTCATTCTTTTAGTCTGCGAGAGTGAGGGTAAAAAGGAGAAAGCAGATCACCACTGTACACCTTGTTGCACCGTAGCCCTTCTGCACTTAATTTCATGGTAGTGGCAGTCAGCAAGCCCACATTGATCTCATGTAATGATGCATGAGATACTGCCGTTTCTGATGCACACGTGCACACATGCATGCATGGGCGCATGTGTAATAGAAGATTACACGTAGGGGAATAGATTGGGGTTACATGTAACTTTTGTTTCCCCTTGATAACCACAAGTGTTCTAAATTGTAGGTGATGTACACCTTCATTACAGTGCTGACCAGATTATGTGATGGTTGGTTCCCATTGATGTGCAGGCTTGTAACTCCAAAGAACTCCAGGAAACCGGAAAGAGTGGAGGCTTTGCAAAAAACTGTCAAAGTAGGTACTCCCTTGAGGCAAGCAAAAAAAAGGAGCCAGAGAAATATTTGTCATTTCTACTGGTTATTACTATAATTTTGTGTCAGTACTACCTGTCATTACTCTAAATACTTGTCATTACCACTTCACACATAGCGTGTTTGTCCTTTTTGAAGCTGCCCTTGTTATAGAACCTCAGAGGCAAAAGAAGGCAGCACTATTTGACAAGGCATCACTCTTTGACAATGCTTCTTGTGAGTCTTCAGGTAAAACTGGAAACAGTATCTATATTATTTTTTTGGAACCTGTCAAAATGGCATTATGACAGGTCTTGTGGGTTTGACAAGTCAGGTATGTTGGGTTTTCAAGCTCAATCACCCACATTATTACATCGCCGGGTCATAGGTTTGTCAAGGCGCTTCAGGCCACCTTCACTACATCCATATCTGTCAAAAATGGAAGGCTAAGGGGTGGTGGTTTTTCTGTAACATGCCATTGTAAACTATCCATTCAATTTGTGCATGATAGTGGACCATGAAGTTGTGCTGCAAGCTACAAGTGATTGGTGTGCCCTTTTAGTAACATATTTTGAAGATGTAGTTATCTAGGTACCAAAGCCTGAAGTCAAATTAAAGTTATTCTTGGAAACCCCCTTGGGATTTGGAAGAGGCCTGAGGATGAGAGGAGTTAGTATGTGAATGCAGAGCTTCTTCTTTATCATATTTAGTTTGGTTTGATGCACACTAGTGAATGGATGAGTGTCCTTTTTGGAAAGGTGTTTATTTTGTTTTGCCCTCTTGGATTCTACTGATGTCTTTCTTCTTAGTTGAGCAAATCCAAGAACCAAAAGAATAATCCATGTCAAATCTTAGCTTGCAATTCCAAATTCTCTTTTCTTGTGTTTGTCTCTCTTTATGTATGCATAGGGATTGTAAGCTTCTTCTTTTTATGCAATAATGTCTAGAATGCATTTTCCAGTGAGAGAATGTGTGTTTAATAATAATAAATTTAAAAGCTTGAGAAAAATAAAATTTGAAATATTTGGCTAAATTGGTATGTTTACAAGGTTAATTGGGGTTTTCTCATTTGCATATGTATACTTTCTTTGTACATTAGGGTTAGAAAGAGAAAAATGATATTAGAGAATATTGTGAAACAAATTATTTGGAGATAATTAAGTAAATAAAAATAATTTTGACTAACTTTAAAAAAACATGTGGTTAGATGTAATAGCCTTAGTCTTGGTAAATTGTAAATGGGAAAGTCCACATTTAGTAGACTAAGGTTGAATGGGTAAGCCTAAAACTTTAGGTTTAAGTATAAGTTTGATTTTTGAAGTTAAAAAATTTGAATTAAATAAAGGAATAAGCTTGGTAAAAAAGTAATAAAAAACTTGTCGTGCTAACAAGAGAGTTAAGTTGATGCAAGGGTTAGATGTATGTGGAGTGGTTGAATGTATAAAAATGAGAGGAGTGAAGACTAAGGGTGAGTTGCATAGATTTTGGTGGACTACATGTATGAGTCATGTGGGAGTGCATTATTAGTTCTTAGTCATCATTTTTATGTATAAAAAGGTTTCTTTTCTCATTGCAAATATATTATTTTTTTGGAATCTTGATTGGAAATAAATTTTGTACATAATTTGGTACTTAAACTAGGTACTTCAAATCACCTCAAAGTCTGTGCGTGGAGTTTGTGGTTGCATATTGGAGGCTCAATAACATCTTGCAAATAAGCATTCTTATCAATCCCAAGCTAGATTTACAAGGTACATCATGTACAATTAGTCAATTTATGTATTTTTCTTGTTAATTTTTATATATGAATGGTTTTAATCTTCTTTTCTATCAGGTCAATTATTTGAATAAATTATTCTCTATGAAATTAAGGCGTTGCATCCAAGACTCATCTTAGTTTTTTTTGATAATAACGCTTGTAGAGCTCAATTATATCACTTAGATCTTTTTTTTCAAAGGATAAATCAATCTTGATAAATTTTAGAGTATCTTGTTTATTTTTTTGGGATTAAATCTCTTCACAAGACTTCAAACACAGAGATTCCAATGGTCATTTGACTAAGATTGTAATCTCTTAAGGAAATCTTGGTATGATCTTAAGAATTAGAAAGGAACATCTTGAGAAGACCTCACCAAGATATATATGTCGTTGGAGGGATTCGGCTTACTCACAGTATCGAACTGGAGAGCCATGATGCCTTGTCAAGCTTATGATGGTTTACATTGCTTTTTGGACACTGTATTTATGTGATATATATGTATTGTTTGTTTGTGGAGCTCTGTGAAGGTACCACATAGGTTCATGGATTTTTTTGTGTGGATGTCATCTATGGTCATCTAAGAACTTGATCTCTCTCGATTGAACGTGGGTGGACTCTTGGTGTGATAAGAAGGAAGTTGCTCTAGATTGATTGTAGGCAAGAGTGACTATGTATGCATGCCAGGATTAGACATACGTGGTCCTTGATGCCAAGCATTGGGGTGTGTACGTGCTTTTGGGACTAGTAAAGGCTAGGTGAAGCTGCATAGTGAGATTTCATGGTTTTTGTGGATGTGGGACATTTATGGACTCCTCCATGCTGAGATTGTGCTCGGCAGTACGTGATGCCTTGTTGAGGATCATAGTTGTGGTGCAATGAGATGTGTTGATGATGTGACATTGATGTGTTACCTTGTGTTATATGATTAGACATATAGAAGCATGATATGTGAAAAGATTTATATGATGTTATGTTTTAAAAAAATAAAAGGATTGTTTTCAAAGAAGTGCGTATATGAGTAAAGAAGCAATTTTAATTATGGGTGTGTGAGTTCACACTTTCTTCATAGGTCTAGTGGTCGAGTGGAAGACTAGACCCATAGGATTGGTTGGGGCTAGCTTGAGTCTATGGAACTGGTCTTAAGAGAAAAAGGATCAAACACTACAAAGTGGGTGGCAAGGTAGATCCGAGCTTGTCGGGCACTTTTTAAAATGAGACCAAATTGCATTTTAGAACGTGAAACTTTTGATGAGTAGTCTAGATCAATAGCCATGAAAAAAAAAGGCTAGAGAAGTTACCTTCATATTCGAGGAGTCAGGTTATCTTTTTGAGCCTTGGGGAGTTGCTCAATGTGATTGGCTTGTGAGAACTAAGAAGGAAAAATATGTGGAGGAATCATTCAGATTTCCTTATATAAAGATTATTTGAGTCAGACCGCGGAGAGCTGACGGAATAGCCAGTGTTAGGACATTTTGATATACTGCCTCGAGCAAGTCGCTTTACCCTTTGTGTGATTTACATTGCTAAGTTATTGTATAGATAGGGGAGTATGGGGTCTCACAACAATATCAAAATTTCTTTAAATGAATAACTAAGGTTTCAAAAGATTGATAAGATCTATCTTTTATGTCGAATTGAGTTCAATGGCTCCAATGATATAATCTTAGATTTTGTAATCTACAAAGTGATTTGTTTCAACAAATTAATTTTAGAGCTTTATAGTAAACAAATTTTAATAGTAGATAGCAAAAAATATGCACACAATTTCTTCTAAATACACAATTAATATCTAAATATATATATTTAGATATATTATATAACCACACTTTCATATGGGTGGATGGTTGCCACTGCTTTCCAAAAATTACTTTGTGGCCACAGCCTCCCCCACAAGCATTACCTGGAATCCTAGGAGGAATAAAAGGATCCATGTATAAGTCAAATAAAATTTTGTGGTTTTGATTTGAGGAGATGATAATTGTCACCAACACTTATGCTTCCTCTTCTGTTAAAAGGAGGAAGGGATGAGGGCATCTCTAAGTAGAAAGGGAGGATGAATAGGAGAGACATGGGAGGTGTCTCTGCTTGATCATAGGATCATTGTTGAGCCTATGGCCACGTTCCAAGAGAGAGAGTATTGAGCTTGCATCACTCTAGGATAGAACACAGAGATTGAACCAAGTTAGAATATCCGGTTGGATGAGGAGAAAGATTTTCAGTGTTCTCATCACCATAATCTATGATTGTTTGATGGACCACGATAAATAATTTTGGTAGAATACAAAGAACAACTAGGTGTCCCTTGCATTGAGTTTCATGAGGGTAAAGCCTTTGTTACCTATAGTAGGCATCCAAAACTATTGAAGTCAAAGGCTTCCATAATCAAATAAATTTTCCATCAAACAAGGTATAGTTCTTTGTTTTTATTTGCATGGATCTAAAGAATGTCTATGCATTTAATGATTTTTACTTAGGCAAAGTTAGATAATTTGTCTATATAAATGCAAAAAAATGTGTATTAAAGTGCATCACCCCTAGGTTTTTGGATATAAAAATATCCTAAAATTTTTCCCAAATGATTCTAAAAAATTTAGGATATTTTTGTAAGTAGGGTTGATACCCTAGGGCTACTTACATATGGTAGTATTGACGATACAAGTTTGTAAAACCCTTTTTGGGCATATAAATATATCATAATTTTTGGAACCCTTCGATTTTGGAATGATCCATAGTAGTGAAGATGGACTTGCTGCCATTGGCAAAATTTTCATGAATATGAGTTTATTTGGATAATGGTGATAATGTACATCTCTATATCCATAATCAATTAATACAAATACCTCTTGGAAATATTCTCTAACAAATGTACATCTCGTTGGCTTGTCAAGTCACGGATATGGATATTGACCTCATATATAAGCTATGCATGGTGACCTTGTGCATGGGCTATACATAGTGGCCTTGTGTATAGACTATGCATATTGCCCTTGCATAGTGACCTTGTGCATAGGCTATGCATAATGGCCTTGTGTTTAGACTATGCATATTGCCCTTGCATACGCTATGAATATTGGCCTTATACAACACAGGCTATGCATGAACCTTCCCGAATCTATGAGCTTTCATTGCATTTCATTGAGTTATCAAAGAAGAGATCATGGCATACATTTGCATACAGACAAGCTACACAAGTCACCCTAGTAAAAATAGTGGAAGTGTCCAGTAAGGCGTGTTGGAGAATAAGCTACAAGAAATGGAGAAAAATATACACAACAAAACCAAATTAGAAGAACATAAAAACTTAAAAAAATTTATAAAATAATATGTTTAACCCATCATAAAAAATGCTAAAATAAGAATGAGCTCAATGGTAAGAAGAAAAACAAAGGAGAAAGAATAGAGAAAGGCAAGTTTTAGTATCAATTTACACTTATAGTGCTTAATACCTCGTTCTTGTTTGATTGTGTAGTACCTCTTGCTTGTTTTATCTTGCTTTCTAGCTCTTCCTTGTTTTATTGCTTTATTGCTTGTCTACTTTCTTTAGCTCTTAAAATGTAATATGAGATATTATAAAACTCAAAGCAAGGAGAAGTGAAACATGCATATAAGAAGAAGAGGAGAGGAAAAGAATTAATCAATGATCTTAATGGAAGTGGAAGAGAGAGGGTGAGGGTAGGAGAGAGAACTTATATTCAACTATAGAAAAATAGGAGAGGGAAGTAGAGAGAAGCACATTCATATGGTAATTTTTGTGCCACTAAAACTAGTTTAAATTGAAGAAAAACAAACAACCCTACTTTAGCACGTGCTAATGATTTTAGCTTAAAAATTTTACCTTAAGAAGTCTCGCTATAATCCTTGAAATAAGCATCATTCCATAAAAATTTATAAGGCTTATTGCAACCAAATAGATGAGGGTTTTACCCATTACAATGAGTGACATTATCTCCTTCTCTTCTTGTGTATGTTTAAATTTTTTCTCTTGACAACCTTGATTTAGTAGAGGGCATCTCCAGCAAGGCCTCATGAAGGGAGAAATACACATTAGGCTCATCAGAGGGTATCATGCCCATGCAAGCAATGTAGGTATGGCATTCAAAGGGAGCCTTAGACATGCCACATGTGATAAGCATGGCATGTTTGACAACTAATGGGTCATGGATTTGTAAGTCTTGATTATATGCTCTATAATATGATTTTTTCTTTTACATTCTTTTATAGGCTTTGCAGGATTTGGACACTTTTACCTAGGGAAACTTCAAGATTGCAACCAAATTACTCCCTACAATCAAGACAATTTAAGTAAGTCACAAGATAAACCTTTTTCTCCCTTGAATGAGAAGATGCTTTTTCTCCTTATCAATGAGAAAGATAAAGCTTCAGTGATGCTTGGGCTCGTGTAAATGGTAAAAGACAACTCATTCAACATAGGAGAAACTTCGTTTGCTTATTTTGAATTTTCAAGCTCCATAGATATACATGCCCATTTGGCATTAGATAAAAGTGGCCTTCACAACCCATACTTTCGTTGCATTTAGTAAAATGCCTACACATTACACCATTGGTAATTGAACTAATAAAAGATACTCCAATGGTCTTTTCATTTAAGTGTTTGGAAGTTATAGAAATGAATAATTGGCTCATAGACAATGTACATCTACAACTATTTAGCCAAGTATTCACTCAAACTAATGGAATTCCGATGGGACTCTCATGCTCTCTCGCATGATGGTGTAATTTATGTACACACTATATGATTTCTTCATTAGGATTACTAACCATTCATAATAGCAATTTTTATTGAGGTGTTTTCAGCATTGTTTAAGGTAACATACCTATCCTATTGGTCTATTTTATCACAAATTATGAGTCCTCATCCTTTCCTTTTTGGATTTACCTAAGGAACTACTTATTGAATTCTAAACACTCCTTTACCAAAGGTGATGATGATAACTCCTTGGGTACATGTACTAATCCATGGAAGTCTCTATTTATTATAAACGGTTCTCTTTGCTTGAGAAATATGACAAGATGGTCTACCTTTTCAAGTCAACAAATTCATCCATATAGGCATAACCCACCCCTTTTAATGGTCCTATAAAGTGATCTTATCCCAAATAGAGCCTATCCTCTATTGTCACAAAGACCCTGATGATGGTGACCCTAATGTTAACGACTTTGCAGGTTAATATTGTATCACTCGCCTCCTACCCTAGTGTAAGATGGTTTTACCATCTTACATGGGACTAACTTGCGTCGTGTGACGAAAACACATATTTTGTAAGATGGCAATGAACTTTGTAATGCAGCCTTACCTTGAGATTAATGCTAAATGAGAAAGGATAAACTTCATATACATAGTTGTTTAAGATGAGAACTAGTACCCATTGACTATTTTTAAGTTTTATCCACGGCCTAGTGTGAAAGCTTGTATATAAGTTAATTTTGGCATTAAGTAATATACTTTCATTCCCTCCTTGTAACAGTAGAATACTTATGCGATGTCCTTCTTATCTACTCTTGCTTGCTTGTGTTGGATTCTTGCATGCTAGATAGTTTGCTTGCTTAAATAGGTTTACTTATAGGATACTCCCTCTCATTAGCTTCTTCTCCACCCACCTCTATAGAATCACTGTGCAAAGGCCATTCTCGTCTAGCCTCCATCTAGGCAAAGAAATCTCTTTTTTCACCCCCATATCCATGGAGCATTCTAATGTAACAATAGAAAGAGGATGTTCGGAAGAGAGAATATATTTAAACCTTAGGATTGTTCTTTTCTTTTTTTAAAGAAAAAAATCAACCTTATCTTTTTATCTAGAAGGGATGGCGATCGCGTGTCTGTTCCGCTTCCTTTTCTTTCTTGACCAGATCCTTCTCCTCACGGCGCTAGGTGGGAATGATGTAGTAACACGTCTACAGCCTACACACAACGTGCACATGTTGGTGGTCTTCTACTGTGTGTTTATTGGCGATGGCGATGCTGCGACCTTGTCCCACGCGTGCACACGTTGGTGGTCTTCTACTGTGTGTTTATTGGCGATGGCGATGCTGCTTGTTGGTTTTTTGCAACTATCCTAGTGGTTTAGGTCCATGGCTTGGTTGGCTGTGGCGCCACACGCTCTCTATGTAGTTTTAGTTCTATAGGTTTCTCCCTCTTGCTGCTGCTGTGAGCTTCGTCTTTTTACTTGGGCTTGTAGTCTACAGGACTGCAACCGTCAACTCTTCTACCACTTGCTTTACTCGGCGAGGTGCTTGATGTAGTAACAGGTCTGCAGCCTACGCACAACCTTGTCCCACGCTCACACACGTTGGTGGTCTTCTACTGTGTGTTTCTTGGCGATGGCGATGCTACTTGTTGGTTATTTGCAACTATCGTCGTCGCTGGTGGTTTAGGTCCCTGGCTCGGCTGGCTGTGGCGCCACACACTCTCTATGTAGTTGTGCTAGTTCTATAGGTTTCTCCCTCTTGCTGTGAGCTTCTTCTTTTTGCTTGAGGACTGCAACCGTCAACTCTTCTAGCACTTATTCGGCGAGATGCTATTATGCTGCTACTGCTTGCTACCTATGCTGATGATGATGATGTAGCTTCTTACTTTGCCCAACAGCCATGTTGCTATGTAGGCTTCTTGCTTGCTGCATTGCACCACTATAGCTGCACTGCTTTGCTCTTTGCTTCTACACTGCTATACGCTCCATAGCTACTATTTATAGTGCCATCATGTGCTATCTCACTGCAGCTCTACAATGATGCTTAATCAAGCTCTACCCTTTTCTCTCCAAATAAAGGACAAAACACTGAATGCAAACCCCTCTTAGTAATGCAACCTTAATGTCATGAGAGGAGAAAGAAAAACACTAATCCTAATGAAAAATACATGAAATCCTTTGTCCTAATCATATGCTACTAGATTTTCTAATCTTTTCTAATAAACTAAACCTAAACTAGGAGAGCTAAGCTTAAGCTCTAATACCATGTTAAAAGCATGGATCGAGCTCTCCTTACTACACTAATCTAATCTAATGACATGGCTAATCTAAGGTGGATAGAAATGAAGGAGACTCATTGTGATGAGTGTGTGCTAATTAAGTTTAGACTCAAGTTCAGTTAGGTTACAAGATGGAAACGTGTACTCATAAAAAGACTTGAGATGTTGTGCTTGTATTCCATTGCTTGAAATGTCCTCCTTTTATATGAGGAGAGTACGACTTAGCTTTTCTCTTGCATGTGGGATAATTCTCACTTGGTGATGTGCCTTCTCACACTCACTCCATACTTTTCTTGTGCTCCATAGCACCATATTTCTCAACAGTGTAGACATTGTGTACATATGTCACAAGTATTACATAGTCGTCATCAAAATGACTTCATCAACATCATCATCATTGTCATCGACTTTTGCATTCTTGCCTAGTAACATTTATACACACCACACTTTGCCATTTTTCATACACTTTGAAGGTCTCTTTATCATCGATGATCTACCAGCCATCTCGGTTGCGTTCAGTGGTGGTTCCATGCAGTAGTGGTTGTATTCAGTGGTTACATTGATAGTACTTGCAAGTTGTTGGGATATTTGAATTTTGTGTTAGATTCAATATTTGCAAGCTCAAATGTAAGGCTCAAATGGAAGGTAGTGATGTATTTGTGATGCTTTCTGCTGAGCATTAGCTTAACGGGACCAACTACCTATTGTGATCTTATATAATGGCCAAAGACTTTAGAAGGTTACTATTGGCATTGACGCACACCCTGTCTTAGGATAGTACAGGTCCTTTGTGGATGCTGATACTAGTTCAGATGTAACTATGGCATCCACCTCTGCACATCCAATCATGGTACAAGCTAGGTGGGATAGCAGGGATGTTGCACAAGCATATGCATTTGTGGGACTTTCCATTGAAAAGGAGAAGTATTTCTCATATCGCATATGTTAAACTACTAAGTAGGCTTGGGATACATTTGTTGTGCTTTAGAGGCACATAATGAGGCATGTGGTAAAGTGACCTATTTTTGCACAAGCAGTTAGAGTCCAAGCATATGAATGAGCAAAAGACTAGGTGTGGATGAGTTTCTCACAAAGGGATCAAAGATCTCAGAGAGCAACTTGCATGCATTGATGAGGCCTATCTAGAATAGTTCATTGGTTTCTATCTCTCTCACAACTTTGCCAAATTCATATAAGGATTTTACATGCACACTTTGGCTTATGATGAAGGGTAACCCCAATGCCCTTACCTTTGATGAGTTGAGCATAGTTCTCTTCTTACAAGAAGAGTAATCTAGTAAAACCAAAGTGTTGTATATGCGAGAGATCGTGCATTTATTGCCAGCCAAAAACGTAAAGGCAAAGCCTTCTCTCAGGGTGGCTACAAGCCAAAGATAGAATTGGCCAAGTGTTTTTGCAAACAAGGATGCCAGTCAAAAAGGTAAATGCAAAGCCTTCTCTTAGGGTGGCTACAAGGCAAAGGCAAAATCAACCTAGTGTTTTGGCAAGGATATCGAGAAGCAAGTTAAGAATCCTAAGAAGCAAGTTAAGAATCCTAAGAAGAAAGGAAAATGTAACTATTATCAAAATCTAGGCGTGGTTGGTGTGCTGAGCACCAAGTGCTTGAAAAGTGTCAACCATACATATGATGATTGGGCATTTATTGTACACACTACAATTATGACCCTTCTGTCCATGTGATGTGTGCATGATCAGCGTGTCTGGTATTTTGATAGTGGTGCTAGCACATTACTTCTCAACATGATTTGTTTTCCTCCCTTGAGTCTGCTCCTCAAGGAGGCATAACTACATGTGCAAGAAACTCCTCATATCTAGTTGAAAGGTGTTGATACGGTTGTGCTCACTACTATAAATGGTGAGATAATCACTCTCTTAGAACTCTTATTTATGCCAAGCATTAGAAAGAACAAGTTTTCAGTCTCTACCATTGCTAGGGGGGCAAGCCTCGTGGTCATATTTATTGATGATAGGTGTACAGTTCATGATAGAGTAATGGAGACATCACTACGGTATCTTGTATTGTAAGCCCTTGGGGCCCCTATCAAACATGTATGTGAGGGGTACATTTTAGGCAAGATGCACTAAGAATCATTCCAAAAATATGGATCTAAAAATTACAGTTTATACATAGTGATATATGTAGTTCTATGAGGACACCATGGATTGGCGGATATCTCTAGTTTATGACTTTTATTAATGACTACTCCAAACACACTTGGGTGACTTCCTTCTTGAATGGTGATTTGCATGAGGAGGTTTATGTATCTCAGTCTCGTGTTTTTGTTGAAAAGGGACAAGAGTCTAAAGTATGTAGGCTAAGAAAAGCTTTATATGGCATTAAGCAGGCTTCCAGAGCATGGTATGAGAAGATAAATGCCTCCTTGGTTGCAAATGGTTTTTACAACAGTCCAAATAATGATGGTGTTGTGATGTTGCAATCAAAGTATATACAGAGACTGCTTACACAGTTTGGTCTTGAAGACCGTAAGCCTATTGCTACCTTAGTAGAGACAAGTGCTAGGCTCAATCTCCAAGATGCACATGAACCATTTGATAAATCACTTTATTAGCAAGCTATTGGGTCCCTCATCTATCTACGTAATACGAGGACAAACATTCAGTTTGGGATCTCCCAGTTGGAGTAGGTTTATGCACAATCCTAGAAGTAAGCATTGGTAGGCTGCCAAGTGAGTATTCCCACACTTTTACAGGGCACACTCAAAGTCCCTTGGGCTATTCTATCCTAAGGGGGGTGACATTCAGTTGCACGCTTTCAGTGACTCCAGACTCCAACTGGGTTGGATGTTGTTATGATATGTGAGTGTCCATTCGTGGCTTTTGCTTTCATTTTAGTCATTCATGTATATCATCAGGGCTCAGCAAAAAGAAACATCTCGTGAGATAGTGGGGCCACTTTAGGTTGTGAAGATGAGTATAGGAGGTAACTTTTACAATGACTGTGAAGTGTGTATGGCTCAGAAGCCTTTTGGTAGATCTTGGTGTTAGATAGAATTCCCCCACATCCATCTTCACTAACCGCCATAGTGCATAGCCAACGACATTGGCTATGCAAGGAACCCTGTGTTTCATGCTCATACAAAGCATATTGAGGTGTATTATCATTATGCTAGGGAGAGGCTTTATTGCAGGAGAGATTAGCCTAGCTTATGTCTCTACACATGACAATGTGGTAGATATGTTCATGAAGGCTCTCTTATGAGAGAAGTTCGAAGCTTTTTGTGCAAAGCTTTAGGCTTATTAATTTTTTGGGATTGATCAGCCACATAATCCTTATACATGTTCACATTATCAGTATAGGGTGGATTTGTAGCCATTTATATGGTAGTGATGTGTGGGCTAATAATGGGCCGGGGTACCTTTTATATGTTAGTAGTGATTAGAGGTAGTGGTTCCCATGGAATTCTATGATGATCTTGTAAGCTGTTATGAATACCCATAATATAAAGTTTAACTTTGTGTCCCAATCTATCTAGTTTTTTCTCATAGTCTTGATCAAAATTCATCTCATTAGACTCTACTTGACCACCGTTGACTTATGGGTAGTACATTTGTAACTTCTTATGTATTACCATTGTTGAGATATCGAGCTCATCCAGTGAGGCGGTGGACACTGATGACCCGCCTGGGGGATAGGTTCCACACTTACACCACTGGCATGGTTGGTGAGATCATGGGTGATATGGGGCCAGTGGGATGACAGGCTGTGCGACAGCCATTCTAGAGACTAGCATAGTCATAGCGCCAGCTCATTTAGTTGGGTTCACACTATAGAGAACCCGTGTATGTATTTGGTTGAGTACCTTTCATATTGTGTGTACTCTTATCTTGTATATGGTGTGTTGAGTGTTGAGTAGAGAAGAAGAAGATTTTCAGCCTCTCACCTTGTGTGTTCTCTATTAGGGTTGTGTGTGTGTGTGTGCTTGCAAGAGCTCAAGCTCTCTTCCCCCTTGCATCTTTTCATGGTATCAGAGCCTAGTTCGTGCTAAGGGCTGAGCTGCAAGCAAGAGAACCACAGGAAGCGGTACAAGGGTAAGAGCTTCAACTACTCTTCCCTATTTGTGTTGGTGACTACACCCTTGCCGGGAGCTCTACGGGAGGCACCGGCAAACGATCTCTGATTGAGGAGCTTTCTTCGCGAGAGTAAAGCTATAGGACAAAATTTTCTGGGCCGAAAAATGTGTTTCGGGCGCGTCTGGACCTCCGTTTTTCAGAAAGCAGGCGATTTCGAGCACTATGGGTAAGTCATCGATTCTCTGCAGAACTCTGTTTTAAGAACTGCAGGAAGACAGATTGACTGTGCAGACACTGTGGGTGCTGCAAAGAGGTCAATAGTTGCCATTGGGTGTATGTATGCACATTAAAGTCATTGGTTGTGACATTTGAGAGTACTACAGTACCGCTGCAGGAAATACAACAGTTTGTGCAGGATAAACCAGAGTGTTGTTTCTGGTAAAATTGTGTGTTTGGCAAGATGTCAAATGATAGGATAACCCAGATTGTGGCTGAGAAGCTAGATAAGAATAACTTCCATGCTTGGAGGTTCAGGTTGACGAATTTCCTGATGGGAAAGGGCTATTGGGACTACATAGAAGGTGAGCATGAAGAGGCACCGGAGATACCGGACATAAATCCGACTGCTACAGATGTGAAAGAGTTTAAAGACTGGAACCAAGGAGCCAGGAAAGTTATGTATTAGCTCTCCATTAGTATACAAGACACTATGATTGGGCACATTCAGGATGCCAAGTCCCCCAAGGAGGCATGGGACACCTTGGTAAAGCTCTATGAAACAAATACCAAGGCATGCAAGATACAGTTGAAGAATGAACTTCATACTGTGGAGAAAAAGAGCATGTTTGTGAATGATTATGCGTTGAAGATAAAGGGTATTGTGGAATCCCTTGCATCTATTGGTGTGTCAGTAGATGATGATGATAAGGTGGAGGTTTGTCTACGTGGTCTCGGGCCACAATACAAGGCATTCAAGATGTCTATTCAGACTCGGGAAAACATTCCCAACTTTACAGATTTGGTGTCTATGCTAATTATAAAAGAGAAGAGCTTGGGTGAAGACCAACAGTCTTCACAAAACAAAAACAATTCAGAGCAACAGGCCTTCTACACAAGTTCAGGAAGAGGAAGAGGTAGAGGAGGTCGTGGACGTGGTCAAGGAGGTGGTCGAGCAGGTAATCAAAATTATGGACAGCAGCAGCAGCAACAACAGTCCCAAAATATACAACAACAACAACAACAACACGCAGGTGGAAGAGGAAAATTCAGAGGCAAGGGGAGTCAAAAAGGCCGTGGAAATTGGCAAAGGCAGTATAATGATGTACGTGAATGTTATTATTGTGGTAAGCCTGGACATGTGCAGGCAAAATGTTATAAGAAGCAAGCTGACATGCAAAATGGAAAAGTGCAGCAAAACAACTATGCATCCTCAAGCAGAAATAATGAGGATAATGAAAGGTTGTTTGTTATGCAGCATGTCGTGAATGCCATGTCTGAAAATGTTGATGCAGCACAAAAAGATGATGTATGGTATGTGGATTCAGGTGCTTCGAACCACATGACAAGTCATGGGGAGTGGTTCAAGGAGATGAAAAACCCGAAAAGACCAGGTTTTATGAAAACAGGGGATGACACTGCTCATCCAATTGCCCATGTTGGAGATGTGCCATTGTCTATACATGATGGCAAAGTGAAGTATCTTGCAGATGTACTTCACGTTCCGAACATAACAAAAAATCAGTTTTCAATTGGCCAGATGATTGAGCAGGGTTTGCAGGTTCGGTTTAACCCTGATGGTTGTTATGTTGAAGTGGTTGCAAAAGGCAATAGAGTAGGCAGAATGTTTACGTTGAATGTAGACATGCCTAAAATGAGTGCTGCGATGTTTGCAAATGGTTCAATAATTGTTGCAGACACAGACATATGGCATAAAAGAATTGGACATGTGAATGTGCAGAGAATGAAGTCTATGCAGACAAAAGGAATTGTGATAGGGCTGCCAAAATTTAAAGTGGAAGGTATGCAGAGAATATGTGAAGCATGCCGATTTGGAAAACAAACAAAGCATGTATTTCCACGTAACAGATATGTGAGCGGAAATGCACTAGATGTTGTGCATTCAGATGTATGGGGTCCTACGAAGACCATGTCTATGGGAGGCTGCAGGTATTATGTGACATTCATTGATGACCACACAAGGAAAGTGTGGGTATATTTCATGAAGAAGAAAAGTGAGGTGTTCAGTCACTTTCAGAATTTCAGAGTTTTGGTTGAAAAGCAAACAGGGAAATATGTAAAGTGCCTAAGGTTAGATGGAGAGTACTTCTCCAATTCTCTGAATTTTTGAAGAAGAATGGTATTCGGAGACAGTTTACATGCAGATACACTCCGCATCAAAATGGAGTTGTTGAGCAGAAAAACAGGCACATTGCTGAGATTGCGCGAGCATTGATGGAAGAGAAAAATATGCCGCATAGCTATTGGACTGAGGCTGTTTCTACAGCAGTATACATTATGAACAGGACTCCAACTGCAGCCATACATGATGTAACTCCAGAGGAGAGGTTTACTGGCAGAAAACTAGATTTGTCTCATCTGAAAGTCTTTGGATGCATTGCATATGTGCATGTGCCAGATGAGCTGAGAACTAAGCTGGATCCGAAAGCTGAAAAATGTGTGTTTATTGGATATTCCCTTGAGCAAAAGGGATACATGTGTTATAACCCTGCTACACGTGAGTTGAGGGTAAGCAGGGATGTTGTCTTTGATGAGATGAGCAGCTGGTATGCTGCTGAAAAAGAAGCTATTGGGGCCGATGTGAGTGGAAGTGTGGTTGCACAGAATGCAGGTCAGCAATCACAGTCTTTGAGTGGACCAGGAAAGTCCTCATCTAGTGGGTCTGTTGATAGACCATGGAGTGGCATGCTGCATCATAATACCAGCCCTGCAAATGTGATTAGGACATCATGTAAAGGAAAAGAGAAAGTGGTTGAGCCCCTTGGTATGCCTGACATTTCTGCAGGGCATTCTCATGTTGATGGAGAGTCTAGTGGCTCAGCTATGAGCCTTGATGAGGAGCTTGGGATCCCAGCTATGAGAACACCTGGTGTAAAGAAGGCTATGGAAGCCATGAATGAAAAGCTGCGAAGATCTGGGAGAGTGAAAAATCCTGTGCAGAGATTTACCTATAAGATGGTTATGTGGCACATCACTATGCATATATGGCAAAGGTTGTGCAGGTTGTTGAGCCCACATGCA
This sequence comes from Cibotium barometz, assembly GCF_041138505.1. Taxonomy (NCBI): domain Eukaryota; kingdom Viridiplantae; phylum Streptophyta; class Polypodiopsida; order Cyatheales; family Cibotiaceae; genus Cibotium; species Cibotium barometz. The sequence goes on from NC_141054.1 coordinate 33,521,944, forward strand.
TTGATGAGGCTGTTGTTTGGAAATGTGTGTTGGGAGAAAGCTATGGATGAGGAGATGGATGCACTATATGGAAATGAAACTTGGGATTTAGTGCAATTGCCTGAAGGCAAGAAAGCCATTGGATGCAAGTGGGTGTACAAAGTAAAACATAACAGTTACTGATGGAAGCATAAACAGGTACAAGGCTAGATTGGTAGCCAAAGGGTATGCGCAGACATATGGCATTGATTATGAGGAAACTTTCAGCCCAGTGGCCAAGATGGCAACAGTGAGAGTTGTGATAGCAGTGGCTGCGTCAAAGCAATGGTCTTTACATCAAATGGATGTAAAGAATGCATTCTTGCATGGGGATTTGCAAGAAGAGGTGTATATGTTACAGCCACCTGGCTATGAGGATGTGGGTCACCCCGAGCATGTTTGCAGGTTGAAGAAAGCCTTGTATGGCTTAAAACAAGCACCAAGAGCATGGTCTGACAAGATTTCTGAATATCTTGTCACTATTGGCTTTCATGTAGCCAATGTAGATTTCTCGCTGTATGTGAGACATGGTGATAGAGGGGTTGTGCTTGTTGTCATCTATGTAGATGACTTGATCATTACGGGGGACCATGATGCAGAGATCTTTGATGTAAAGATCTTACTTAGACAGAAGTTTGAGATGAAGGATCTGGGTGAACTCAGATATTTCTTGGGCATTGAGGTGATTAGGTCACCACATGGTATTGGATTATTGCAGAGACAGTATGGCTTGGACATGTTGTCCAAGTATGGTATGACAGGCTGTAAGCCTATCTCAGTGCCATTCGATCAAAATGGCAAGTTGAGTGCAGATTCACGAGAGATCTTGGAGGATCCTACTATATGCATAGTAGAAAGCTTGATCTACATGACGATCACCAGACCAGATTTGAGCTATGCTGTTGGTTTGGTGAGTCAGTTTATGCAGGTTCCACGGAAACCGCATTTGGATGCAGTGAGATGCATACTGCGGTATGTGAGGTCTACTTTGCATTGTGGACTATTCTATGAGACTGGGACAGAGATATGTGTACATGGGTACACAGATGCTGATTGGGCTGGTAGTATCTTAGATAGGAGATCTACCAGTGGATTTATATTTTCTTTGGGGAGTGCTGCTGTGACTTGGAGTAGCAAGAAGCAGCCTACGGTTGCTCTATCTAGTACAGAGGCCGAGTACAGAGGAGCTGCTATGGCAGCATGTGAGGTAGCTTGGTTGAGAAAGCTACTTGCAGATTTGGGTCTATCAGTGGATAAACAAGTTGTCATTTTCTGTGACAACATTAGCAGTATACAGTTGGCCAGGAACCCAGTCTTTCATGCTCGTACGAAGCATATAAAGGTCCACTACCACTTCGTCAGAGAGAAGGTCTTGGCAGGAGACCTCGACCTTGTTTATGTCAGCACAGAGGATCAGGTAGCTGACATCTTCACCAAAGCATTGGGAGGCTTCGCTTGGTGTACATGAGATGGAGTTGAGCTTGAGGGGGAGTGTTGAGATATCGAGCTCATCCAGTGAGGCGGTGGACACTGATGACCCGCCTGGGGGATAGGCCCCACACTTACACCATTGGCATGGTTGGTGAGATCATGGGTGATATGCGGCCAGTGGGATGACAGGCTGTGCGACAGCCATTCTAGAGACTGGCATAGTTATAGCCCCAACTCATTTAGTTGGGTTCACACTATAGAGAACCCGTGTATGTATTTGGTTGAGTACCTTTCATATTGTGTGTACTCTTATCTTGTATATGGTGTGTTGAGTGTTGAGTAGAGAAGAAGAAGATTTTCAGCCTCTCACCTTGTGTGTTCTCTATTAGGGTTGTGTGTGTGTGTGTGTGCTTGCAAGAGCTCAAGCTCTCTTCCCCCCTGCATCTTTTCAACCATGTGTTGTTTTATTAGTTGTCTTATGAGATCACCTCATTTAAAAAATGAGTCTCTTCATCACTAGAAAGTTCGATCGGGCATCTGATCTTATCATGATTATAAGCTTAACAAATATATAATGGCTATGGAAGATCGTTGGGAAAGTGTTAATGTGTGAGATGGCTTAATCCTTGATATGGCTTAACTCGTGAAAGTGCAGGTTCTTAAGCTGTGAGCTTGTTAATTCATGAGGGGTTAACCCATGAGAAGCTTAACTCGTGAAAGTGTAGGGTCTTAAGCCGTGGGGCTCTTAACCCTTGAGAAGCTTGAACTCATGAGATTACAAGTTTTTTACCCATGAAGTTGCAGGTTTTGATCCCGTGAAATTGCAAGTTTTGGCTTGTGAGATTGCAGGTTTGGCCCGTGAGATTGCAGGGTTTGACCTATGAAATTTCAGGTTTTGACCCGTGAAATTGCAAGGTTTGAACTTGATGGTTTTTATTTTAAATGATTCTATGGGTCAGCTAGGGCATGACTTACGAGCAATAGGTTCTTGTGCACTTATGCTTCACATCTAGAGGGGTGACAAGAGCATTGTTATTTTTTCTTTGATGTGCTCATAAGTCTTCGTTTTGCAGATGTGGGTATTGATTCTTGAATTTGTTGCTCAATATTTGTCAAGAGACTGTAGGGAAAGCTTCTGGTTGGTTACCATTGGGGTTGATTAAACACACAAGCTCTTGTGTAGGTGCTGAAGACACAAGAGGGGTTGAGTGGTTTTCTTGGTGTTGCTTGGGCCTCCATTCTTGTCGAACTGTAGGTGAAGCCATTTGGGATTGAAGTCGTGGTGAGGCTATCTATATTCACGTTGTTTGATTTTGGTAACCATATGAAGGGATTACTCACTCATAATACCCTTGTTGTTGAAGCACATGTACAGACACCCATCTTTGATGAACTTTATAAATTGGTGGATGACACTGGGGTGCTAAGGCTTCTTCCTTTGTGCAAGCATATGGGACCTTTTGATGTGCTTGGGAACCCAAGCTTTGGTATTTCCTTGGTAGTATCCTTGTGCTTGCAGTAAACTTTTTGGTATCCACACTTGTTGAGATTTTTGAGCTCTTTGAGGAACTCGCATAGGCTTTTGTGCATGGTGTTGTGGAGTACTTTTCTTTTTTCTTGGCCCTGAGTACTGCGTTGAGGAAGAGGCTTTGACTGTCAAGGCATCCAAAGGTTGTTGGCACCTTCGTAGTAGCCTTAAGCTATAAGTAGTTGCTTCTCCACCCATATCTTGATACCATTAAGATACCTTGAATTTGGTTGTCTTGCTGGATTTTTTCTTTTTGGTTGAAGTGGGAGGTTGTGAGCCCTCCTTCACATTAGTTGGTGCTGAGGTTGCAGGTTTGAGACTCATGGGCGTTGTTATGATGAGGTTCGAGTCTCTTGCAGAGTGGAATTCGATGATGAGGCTTTTGAGCATATTGCCATCTCCTTTAGTGAGATTTGTCGATGAAGAGGCATAGGCTTTGGGGCTTTTCCTTTGAGTTCCTTTGTTAGAGATTGATGGTTGCGCGGGGGGGACTTCTTCATGAATAGTTGCTCAGTGAGAGGTTTTGGCATCAAACTTCATTGGTGAGGATGGGTTGAAGGAGTAGATACTTTATCGAAGTCGGTCGTTGATGCAGATGGTAGGTCATTATGTAGAGGGGTTTTTCGTGGTGGAAGAGGCTTATAATTTTTTGCATTCAGCATCATAGAAATCCATTAGGATTGGATCCTCTTCCTTGCAGTATGGTATTGTCAACTTTGTGTCGTTGACTATTATGATGACCCTATCACTGGCAAAGCACAGTGGTGCTTGGGTAGCAATAGTCCATCTACGTCCCAAGATCAAATCTACCTCTAATCAACCACAAAAACTTGCAAGTAAGGGGCTTAGTTTCAATATACATTTTATGTTTAAAGTATCCCAAACATGGCATGTTCAAGTCTTGTGTAAAGGTAATTCTTTTAGATTGAGCCGTGAGTGTTGGTTGACCTAACAAATCCCATAACTCAAGGGTCATGAGATTGTGTTCTCGTGTTGGATAAAGCTATGCTTGAGCTGTGGTGATTTTATTGGAAAGTTCCAATCCAACTAGAATCCAAGGGATCTTTTCAATAAGATATGTTGGAAGTTCCAGCTCCTCCAAGGTCTCTTCCTCTCGTAATAGCAATTGTACAATGCCTGTAAGAGTGTTCAAGCTGATTGTTTGCATGGATTCATTAATTGAATACGAGTCACATATCTAAGTTCCACCAAGGACGACATCATACGCAAGGAAATCTAGGATAACATAGAATGTAATTTCCACATCTCCACCGATTGTTTGAGTAGCATAGGTAAAGTAACCAGGAACTTCAAAGTTTTGTTCATTGGCTCCTCTTGCAAGACCATTGTCTGTAGGGATGAGTTTTGGTTATCCCAAAACACCCAAGTGTCTATTGTCATGATTTAATGACTAGCTCAAGGACTAATCAATGTGCGTTTACACTTAACATCATTGCCTGTAGGGAAATCTAACCATACCATGATAGAATCTTCAAGAGGAACCATGGATGTTTGTGTTTATGTTTTAGCTTCAGATCTCGTTTCTGTTTCATATTCCCATTCACTTTCGTCCTCTTTTTGGCTCTCAACTTTTTAAGGAGTACCCAATGTGTACAACGGCACACTTGGTCCTCTGGCAATTCTAACTGAGTTCTGTTTGGAAACCTGTGAATCCTTATAGTCTTGTTCTATTTAGCTCTTTATGTCTTAGTATAACTCATGTTGAGCCCTTAAAGGTGCAAGTGCTAACGCTATGCTGGCTTCACCAGAGAAGAGCATTCCTCCAAATGAGGTTTTGAGAGACTGCTTTGATTTCATTTCATACGGGATTCATCAAATTCCTCACGTGCTTTCTTAACCGCATAATTCATGAAATCTGTCTCTAATGACTCTTCAGTAGAGAGTATGTATTCCTCTTGAAAGGGGAAGCGGTACTCCTCTGGGTTTTGTATTTTGGCTGCTTTTTTTAAGATTGGCATTATTAGGTTCCATCACAACCAGCGATGATCCTGTAAGACATTCAACCATGCTAAGCATGCTCTCCTAAGCTTGCCTTTTGCGTTCCGCATATGTCATATGATCATGATTTTCAATTTGGGGTGGTTGGATGGGTTCTAGTTTCTGGATTGGTTTGGGAAGTGCACTGAGTGAAGAGTCAGAGCTTGTTTCATCCTCACTTAACGACGTACTAGAACATGTTTCATCTTCTAACTTTCTTTGGATAGTCAAGTTTTCATTATGTTTGCCCATGCAACGAGATCAAAGTTTATTTTGGGCTTTTGTATCCTGTGTCGCACATATGGGTTTTATGGTTTGTGTGGTGGCCTTTGAGGTGGATGCTTCTGCATCATGTGTAGCTTTTAGCTCTTTTGGGTTTATGTCTCCTTTTGGGTTATGTCCTCCACAAGCTCCTTTTCCCTATCCTTTAGTTCAGCTTTGGTTTGGATAGTTTGATTCCCCTTGTTTTTCTTGGGTTTAGAAGGTTTTGTTTTCTCTTGTGGTTTCTGCTTTAAGACATGCTCTTCTACCCATTTCGAAGTGTTATCTTTTGCATTCTTTTTTATTGTCTCTCGTGCCTTAGCTTGTAAGTATGTAAGCACATTCAAGGGTGCCGTGGACAATTGCTCGTTTTGTACACTTAAGATGTAGTTGGATTTTGTGAGACAAGTTGCATTGAAGCAACTCGCCTTGGTGGGCGATCTTAGAACATGTGATAAATGTCACATCGTTCACACATGGGTTGCAAAGTGTCAGTGACTATGGGCATGGAAGTATTCCAAACTATGCAGTCTACCACTTTGTGAGGTCTATGACAATAGAAACACTAAAGTGTTCGATTAATTGCTTCTTGAGCGGTTTCTACCCTTTCGATTATTTATGTTTGGTGCATAGGAGATGGAGGTTTTGAGTCAATTGTTGATGAATTGGGACACTTTGTAGTATCATGACCAAAGGATTTACAATATTTGCAATACATAAAGATAGGTGCCTTGTATGCATAATGGGGATTGGGATGATCGTTAGTGATTACACTTAACACAAGGCATTTCGCTCCTCACTTGTAGAGGCATTAAGTATGGTTGGTTTTGAAGAATCTCATCCTCTCTTAGAGATGTCGATTGAAAGCTTTTAAGCAAGGCTACATAGAATTCTGGGAAAGACAATTTCAAGATCAATCTTTCTTTTGCCATTGCTTCACTTGGTTTAGATGAAGAACATCTCATAGCATGATCATCTTCCAGCATGTTGTCATCTAAACGTACTGCTTCTTTACAACAGTGATCGAATGTTTCTGAGTTGGATAGAATAATCAAGCTGTGTAAGTTGTTATTCTTTAAACCCATCATGAAACATCTCTTCAATTCAGAATCGTTTAATTTTTCCCATGACTCACATCGTGAGTCCAAGAGTTTTATCCGAAGGATAAAGTCTCTAATGGTTTCGTTTGGTTTACGCTCAATTGAATAGAGTTGTTTCGCTACACTCCACCGATCACCTTGTCTTGAAAAGCCTTGGATAAAGGCTGTTTTCAAGGTTCTAAAGTTGGTCTTGATTGCCGGGCATCAATGTGTTCAAACATTTGAATGAATTGAACAGGTCAGTTGTTTTGTTGTATTTGCCTATAATTTTGGAGATCTGTACAGCCATATTTTTGTATGAGTCACTGAGACTGTATGTGAGTGCTCTTGTGGGTAGGGACTCACTCGATCCTTGGGCAACCCCCCTTCCTAAACTAGTTAGTATATCCAAGGGGTTGGGAAGGGTTGGTACTTATAGGATTCGTGGGAATGTTGGGTAAAGGACCAAAGCCCGGTGGGATTGAAGTGACAGGGGGTGCAAAACCTGATGACATGCTTGTTGTAGGCATGGCAAATGGGATTGGGAGGTGCATTTGTGGCATGGATCTCAATGGCTCGAAGCTGTCAACCATTGGGTTCAGTGAGTGTGTCGGCCCATGTAGTCCCTCTATCATTGCTATGTCTGATTGCCTAATTGCCTTTAATGAGCAAGCACACGTGTGTTGTTTTTTTTTAATAAATATTTTCTCATAGGCCGTTACAGCCTCAAGAGGCTAGCATACTCTTCGTTGGGTCAAACGAGTGTCCATTTGCCCTAAATAGTTGACGGTACACGCACGTGAACGATCTCTTAGGGATATTTATTCGAAAAAAGTACATGCTAGCAACTTCCCAGATGGAAGAGGAGATCATAAAACCTATTTTCCATCATTGTCTAAAGATGAAAATGTTTTTTGAGAATTTTTTTCATGTTTCGCAACACGGTTTTGAGGGTGTTCCAAAAGGAATTTGAAAAAACTCTGTATGAGAGAGTTGTAGTATTTTTTGAGTACTACAACTTTGTCTCTCGAAGTCGTTTGTGATTTTGTCGTTTAGACACTCCAAAAGTAGCCCGAATATGGTTCGAAGTCATTTTCGTGTTGTTTTTTTTACAATTTTGTGCTTTTCAAGCTGTCTGCCTTGATTTCTAGGTCGAATTTTGTGCTTTTCAAGCTGTCTGCCTTGATTTCTAGGTTGAATTTTGAGGCTGCTAGTCGGAGGTCAAAACGATCGATTTTGACTTTGGATGGCCAAGACCAAATTTGAAGAGCTCAATGTCGGCTTTCCGATGAGCACTAATCGGATTCACAGCTAGGCGATGCGAGCCTCCAAATAATTTTTATTTTTATTTTTTTTGCCAACGGACCCCCTTTCACGTCGTGAACTAGCAGGGTGCAGCTCACACGGGCTGGAAGCGGGCTTCACAAATTTAATCGATTTTTTTTGGACTGTTTCATGCCCTAAAATACTTAGTGTTTCACACAGTGAATTGCTCAAGGTTTCACGCCGTGAACCGGACTTCACGAAAAAATTAAATTTGAATTTTTTTGTGTGGAGGGAATGTTTCACGACGTGAAACACTTACTGGTTCACGCTATGAACCACTTAAGACGTGAACCAATTTTTTTTTTTTGCGCAGACCCCTAGGGCACGAACCCTTTGCGTGGCGTGAGTGTAGAAAATGGTTCACACGTGAACCATTTTTTATTTTTATTTTTTTTGGCGCGGACCTCTAGGGCATGAACCCTTTGGGCGTGAGAGTGCAGAAAATGGTTCACGTGTAAACCATTTTTTACACTAATCAAGGACTAATTAACCATTAATCCTTAATTAATTCACACAATTGAGCATATCATTGGATAGAGCAAGGAATTGCTAGCTATGTGCATAATGTGTAAATTAATGTATAATTAGAGATTAATTAAGTTCTTAATTTTGGTCTCTTCTTTTAAGGTAAAATTAAGTAAAATTAGAGCAAGGAATTAATCCTTGCAATTAATCCTTGCTCTAATTAATTCACACAATAATCCTTAATTAATTCACACAATTGAGCATATCATTGGATAGAGCAAGGAATTGCTAGCTATGTGCATAATGTGTAAATTAATGTATAATTAGAGATTAATTAAGTTCTTAATTTTGGTCTCTTCTTTTAAGTAAAAGAGAGTCAAATTCCTCCAATTGATAAAAAAAATTTGATGTAGTTAGGTGTTTTGAAGAATGCAGATGCTCTCAAAACACTCAAAAACATTAATTTCGACTACTTACATGATCAATTTGGACCTCAATTAACACATTTTCTATTTTTTTCCCTCTTGAACAAGATTAATCACCCTTAATGACAAAAACCAATCCATTAAGAGAAATTAGTTGAATTCAAGGGTTTTTTTATAGTTTTGAGAATTTTTTAAAAGGATTAAACTACTCCTAATGCTTGCTAACACTCTAATGCAAACAATTTCAACAAAAAACACACCAATTAAGCTAAAATTAATGATTTTAGTTCTATGTTTAACACTAAAGTGAGTTAACATTCACTAAAAATTACATTCTATTATTGCATTGTTTGATGCAATGGATGTAAACTAAGCCTAATAAAAACTATGTGCAAGCCCTAAGAACATTAAAAACCACATTAACAACAACAACAACAAAAACAATAATTTAAGCAAAAAAGCATTCTTTTCAAAATAAAAAAGAGAGCTATTTGTCACAAAATCACACATAAATCTCAATCAAATCCACCTTTTTCATGGAAAACCATTAATCAAGATAATGGGCAATGGGTAATGTGTAGATTAGAGAAAAAACGATGGAAAAACCCAAGGGATGGTTCCTTGGTAGCAGCGCCAAAAATGTTACCCTCACCCCCTTTGAAACACATCCAACAAGAGATTACCTCGTGAACCGTAACTGTCGTGAGGATCTTTCCAATGGCCGAGCTCGTAACCCTTGAGGTCTCCAAGCTTTGCAACTCCTTGAGAAGCAATTCCACCGCGCCTCCCGCGCGGCGAGCGTTATCACACCGCCGCGTCGCACTACAGGTACTCATCCCTCCGCTCACCTCACTTCACTCACACACACTCACTAGTATGATTTAGGGAGAGAGATTAGAAAGACAATTAGCAAGAGCAAGCCTATATTGCACAATGGGAGAGTATGTTATATTATGAGAGATATTCACTTATATACATGGCCATAAGTGTTCACACTCACTTAAACTGTGGTCGACTGGGCACTTTAGGCTCATAAGAGGCCTAATACTATTACAATGACTACTCTCATAATATATCCATGAATTACATCACTTAGGACTTCATCCTAACTTGCTACCACATGCTCTTGAAGTGGGAATCGCCATAAATACTTCATCACACCATTACGGGCGCTCGTCTAAGTTGTAGCTTTGGACACCATTGCTTCATATCTTGAATGTATGACCCTTTGGTGTATCTACCTTGACTCCTTGATGTAAGATAATGGTGGTATTTCTTTTTAACCCTAGGAATGGGTTAACAATCTCTTTTTCTTTAAGTTCTTTGTCATGTGAAAGATCATCTTATTTATGTAGATGCATGTCATATTTTCTTACATAATGTTGACACCCATAAAGGAAACCTTAATTCCAAAGCCATAAAATAGAAAGTTCTATATAAAAAGAGAAACTCCATATCCACAAATAAGAGATATTATTTGACCACACAGAAAGGTAGAACTTTTATGGGGGTTATCCAAGTGATGAGGAGACTAATGCCTTGCTGTAAGACTACAAGTGGCTCTTGAATAAAAGGTAAGGCATAAAGATTAATCACTTGTAATTTAGAGAAACAAAACTAATTAGCTATTGAACACCAATAATTAAAAAATAGTGGGTTTGAAAGGGGGTTAAGGATCGCAGATTTTAAGCTACAATGGGATTCTTCATAGGTTCATTACATGGGGAGTAGAAAGAACCGTCTAGTTAGCAAGTTGTAAGGAGGAGTCCTAATCCTTCTTTTTGGTAAAGGAAGAGGCTCTTCAATTATGTGGGTTCAATATGGAGAGATAAGGGCAAGCGTAAGGGATGTTTCCACACTAAGGCACGATGTATTGGGGAGATCAAAGAGAAGGACATGCATAAGAGATGTTTCCACCAAGGCATGATGAATTGGGGGGATCAAAGAAAAGGACATGCATAAGAGATGTTTCCACCAAGGCATGATGAATTGGGGGGATCAAAGAAAAATACATAAGCATTTTTCCATAGGAGAAGGGCTAGAATATAATTCTCAATTCTCTACCATTGAATTAATTCTGGAGAAGGGCTAGAATTCTCAATTCTCTACCATTGAATTAATGGACCCAAAATAAATCTTCTTCTACATTTTCACCATAACTAGCCTATCAACTTCATTAAAGCTTGTCGATAATGAAGCATAGGAGTCCCACTTGTTGGTGGAAGAGAAAAATCTATCATTTTGAGGAAAAATGAGTAGAATTTGTTTCTTCTTCTTAGAAGAAGAGATAGAGTAGGCCTTGTGATCAAATTTGAATGTTGCATATCCTATAAAGAAGGAATCACATTTCACCTTTCACTCCCATCTTCCTTGAGTGTAACTTTCACATGAACTCCTTTACAAATTAGCCTTAAATTTCACCCCCTTTTCCCTTTTCCACAAATACCACATGCCTTTTACAATGTTGTGTCATCCTTGTGTGAACCCCTTCTTACATGTAAACCATACTTGTCTATCTTGATGTGATCCCGTACTCTTGTATTCCACATGGCCACTACTATAACCAATGGCCTCCTGCTATTTTATGGCCTAGGCCACTCCAATGTCCAACAATGGATCCTTAGTATAAGAGGGTTTCTTTGTAATTTTAAAATATAAATGCATCCAATCCGCCTCTCTTAAGTGACACACCCATGATCCAGCTTGCGATTGTCCCCAAACTCCACACCTTAAGCGGGTGCATGTGGCATTCTGCCTCACCTACTCTAGTGAGCTTTGTTGCCTATCAACATTTCTTATGCATCTGGATCTTGCCATCCACTTGTGCTACTTCCTACCTTTTCCACATCACGACTGCCTAATGCCACTTGTTGCTACCTTGGCAAATCATCATCATGGTATCACCTGCTCAAGATTTCCTAGAGCGACCTTTGCCACATCATCATTGTGGTATCATATGCTAAAGTCTGATCATGTCATCTTTGCTTCTATGGTGGCTGGTCAAAATCTGCAATGAGTCATTATCATAGGCAGAATCCTACATGTCAAATCTGTGTGGTTGGTCAAAATCTGCTTATGTCGTCTTTACTTCTTGGGTTGGTCAAAATCTACAAAAGGAGTCATTATCTCAGGCAAAATCCTAATGTCAAAATCTACTCCACCTACTTGTATCTCTCTCCTCAAGAACGTATTTTAATTGTTGGTGCAACCTTAAATGATTACTGACTCTCCCATCCTTGATGACTAGGAAAGGACACCTAATCTCGAAGAAAATTGGTCTCTCAACTCATCCCTCCTCCTCCTCCCTATTCCATAACTCACCAAATGCTTAATACATCCAAATGCTTCCAAATTCTTGATTCCATAACTCAAGATATTATAAAAGCTTCCAAATGATTGATATATCTAAACTCTTCTAAATGCTTCATATTTCCCCATCCCCTAGCAAGATCAGGCAATCTATTCTATTTAAGCACAAGTGTCTCCCCCTACCATGTGTCACTCTCTCTAGCCATCTCTCCTTCCACATGGCCAAAGAAGATGAAGGGAAAAAAGGGAGCCACTTTCTCAAATTTGGATTTTCTCATCTCATGTCATTTCAGTTTTTGAAAGTAGAGCTATCCCTTCCTACCTAATGATTACCTTGAGAGAAAAAATAGGAGCTTCACTCTTAAAAGGTGAATTTTAGGTATCTCCCTCTTTCTCTCTCTCATTGTAAAGAAAATAAAGAAAAGACAAAAGACATTGTATGTAAGATACACTTATTTAAGAGTAAGCACACCTCACCATGTATCCCCATCTATTAAAATTAATTAATTAAATTTATGTGTATGTGTGTGCTTATTTATTTTATAAATATACATGTATATATATGTATATAAAAGTATACGTGTGTGTGTGTGTGTGTGTGTATAAAAGTATACGTGTGTATGTGTGTGTGTGTGTATATATGTGTATAAAAGTATACGTGTGTATGTGTGTGTGTGTGTGTGTGTGTGTGTGTGTGTGTGTGTGTGTGTGTGTGAGAGAGAGAGAGAGAGAGAGAGAGAGAGAGAGAGAGAGAATAAAAGTAGATATCAATTTAAAAATAAGAATTAAATTGAATAAAAAATATATATGTATGTGTGTATACATGTGTGTGTGTGAGTGTTTTTACATACATACATACAAATATATATATATATATATGTATATGTATGTATGTATGTATGTATGTACATACATATACACATACATATGTATGTATGTATGTATGTATGTGTATATGTATGTGTATGTATATACATACATACATACGTACATACATACATACATATATATATATATGTATGTATATACATATATACATACATATATATATATATAAATATATATATATATATATATGTATGTATATACATATACATACATACATATATATATTTATGTATGTATATACATATATACATACATATATATATAAATATATATATATATATATATATATATATTTATATATATATGTATGTATATATGTATATACATACATATATATATATATATATATATATATATATATATATATATATATATATGTATGTATGTATGTATGTATGTATGTATGTATGTATGTATGTATGTGTGTGTGTGTGTGTGCGTGTAATATATCTATCTATATTTATACTATCTATTATGCACAAGTTTTTAGGAAGGGAGGGAACACATGGCGTTTGGAAGAGGGCCAAGTGTTGGGGCAAGGGAAAGAGAGAAGCGAGTGTGATGGGGGAGGGGAAAGAGAGAAGGGGGTGTGATGAGGGAGGGGAGGAGCCACATGTTGAGGCAAAGAGAGAGAGAGAGAGAGAGAGAGAAGAGAGAGAGGGGGGGGGGAGAGGAGAGGCCACATATTCTATTAAGCACAAGTTTCTTCCCTACCACGTGTCACTCTCTCTAGCCATCTCCTCCTCCACGTGGCCAAAGAAGAGGAAGGGAGAAAGGGAAGCCCCTTTCTCAAATTTGAATTTTCTCATCTTATGTCATTTGAATCTTTTCTATTAAGCACAAGTTTCTCCCCCTACCATGTGTCACTCTCTCTCTCTCTCTCTCTCTCTCTAACCATCTCCCCTTCCACAACAGGCCAAATCAAAGGTTTTAATCAAGCCCTGAAAGCTAGAGGTAATTTTATACACTGGTTATTATCCTAAGGTCCATAGGAAGTGGAAAACCATTTATGGTTTCACAAAACCATCTTTCTCCACACTAATCCTTTTCTCGTAATTGGGAACCATAGATGTATTTTGCAAGCATAGGAGGCTTCAAATCCACTCAAACATTATCAAAAGCTTCAATTTCATCCTCTCTAACAATCAATGGATGTAGGCCACTCCAAATTGAAGCCCTTCTTCTCCACAAATTCATTTTCGCCTAGTACAAGCTTACAAGCTTTTAAGCTTTAAAAAACCCATATTAATTATTTTTTGAGTTATATTTTCTAAATTGCATGCTGAAAATTGGCCATTATGAATTTTTAGTAATGTCCTTTGGCCTTACTAATACACTAGCTACATTTGTTTGCATGATAAATAGAATCTTTTTAAATCACCAAGATTTTGTAATTGTCTTTTTTGATGACATTCTTATTTTCAACCGCTCTGAAAAAGAACATGAGGATCATTTAAGAACTATTTTCAGGCTTCTAGAAGAGAACCAATCGTATTCAAACCCTTCCAAATGTTCTTTCTTTGAAACTGAACTTTAATATCTTAGACACATTGTTTTTGCTGATGGCGTTTGTGCTGACCCTAAGAAGATAGCAACTATTAGAGACTGGCCCATTCCTCAAAATTTCCATGACATGAGATCTTTTTTAAGAATCTCTGGCTTCTATAGGAAATTATTGCCTTACCTTTGATTTTATTACTTAAAAAGCAAACTGTTTTCCATTGGGGAGATAACCGACAAAAGTATTTTGATCATTTCAAACATCTTTTCACTCATGTCCCAGTCTTACAGCTACCTAATTTTCCTAGAAGCTTTTTCATAGTTGCAACTGCTGCTAGTGGATCTAGTATAAGAGCTACTTTGATATACAAGATGACCATCCCTTGGCTTTTGAGAGTAGAAAGTTAAAACCCTCTAGGCTTAATTACAATACCTATGATAAGAAACTTTTGGCTGTAGTACATTCTCTTCGCATGTGGAAACACTACCTCATAGGTTCAGAATTCTTTGTAAAGACCGACCTAGCCGAGCATTAGAAGACACCTTCTTAGTCAGCCCTTGATCTCTGAGTGGCATATTAAATGGGTCTCATTTATTCAAAGCTTTCACCCTATGGTTATGTCAAAACCCGTGTAAATGTTGTTGCTAATGCTTTGAGTCGCAAACCATCAATAAGTAACATTTTTGTTGTTCACATTCAATCTTTTGATATTATGCATAACACTTATGCATATGACCTTGATTTTTCAAATGCTTGGAACACACTTATGCATAGCAACTACTTTCCTTTTAATGGTTACTCTTGTGTTAATGGTTTTCTATGCTTTTAAAAAAGGTTATGCATTACTGCACCCTATAGAGAGAACTTGTTTTACAAGAAATACATGCACCACCTTACATAGGACATCATGTCATACTCTCTACTTTGACTTTGTAAAGAAAACTTTTGGCCTACCATGAAAAAGAATGTAGCAATTTTTGTTTCCACTTGCATTGTTTGTCAACGTATTAAACATCATCATGGAAAACCGTATGGTCTTTTCATGCCCTTGCCAATTCCAAATGGTCCATGGGAAGAAATTTCAATGGATTTCATTATGGGATTGCCTAATACTTTGTCCCATGATGATATGATTTGGACCATAGTAGATACATTTAGCAAACAAGCATATTTTGTTCCATATAAGAAAACATTGACTGATCCACTTGCTGCTAAGTTGTTTATTGAAATAGTTTTCATTCATCATGGTTTTCCTAGACTTATTGTCTCTGACAGAGACTCTTGCTTTTGTAATTATTTTTGGCTAGCTTTATTCTATAATTTACGTACTAAAATAGACTTTAGTTGTGCTTTCCATCCTGAGACCAATGGCCAGACCGAGGCTACTAATAGCACTATTATGGATCTTGTGCGATCTTATACTATTAATTCACTCTCTAATTGGGATGAGCATTTGTGTATCTTGCAATTTTCTTATAACAATACCCCCCATTCTGCCATAGGCAAAGGCCCCTTTGAAATCATCTATGGTAAAAAGTTGCCTATCCCAGCCTCGATTATAACATAGGTTTCATTGCTGAGATGATCTTGCTCGTGACACACCCAGATCTTAGTCGAAGTGGCTCAATCAAAGCTCAAGAAAGATATACCAAACAAGTTACTAAGAAGCAAACACTTATGCAATTTTAAGAAAACAATTATGTCTATTTATGAATTGAGAAACACAGACTCAAGAACATTGAAAAGCACCCTAAAATTAAACTCGCTCCATGATTTTATGGGCCATTCAAATTTCTTGAAAATTAATGACGGTGCCTTCCAATTAGAAATTCCCTCTCATTGGCATATACATAGCTTTACATCAGATATAACAGCCAATTTGATTTATGCTATGGAAAAGTGCTAGAAATAAGCCAAGGCAGACGTGGATTTCTTGGGAACATCTTACTACTCCAAAGAGGAGTGGAGGGGCAAC
This sequence comes from Cibotium barometz, assembly GCF_041138505.1. NCBI lineage: Eukaryota > Viridiplantae > Streptophyta > Polypodiopsida > Cyatheales > Cibotiaceae > Cibotium > Cibotium barometz. The sequence continues at coordinate 33,538,148 of NC_141054.1, forward strand.
CCTATTAGATGTCAAATTACATATAGTCGCTTCTAGGCCCTGATAGAGGAGGTCACACTTGTGCATGGTAATACTAGGATTGATTGTACATGGTTGGATGTAGTGAATGGTTCCCAATAGGTTTGAGTGGTGGCTTCACCTCTGCTTTCTCATTTGATGATCTCATGGTGGAAGGAGGTGTTGGCATACATTAAATGGAAGCCTTCAGATCAAAAAGTTGAATTCTATGGTAGGTGAGGTGTTGGCTATTTCACGACTTCTGGAGTGGCTTGACAAACTTGTTGAGCAGCTAAATTTCAATAGAATGGCTTAATTGGGACTAGTGAGAATTATGGATGCTTTGTTGCCACGTAGAGGCCACTTATTGTCCTTTCAAAAAATCCATCAATATTTTGAGGTTCCACGTGGATATGTACAGTTATGGGAGAAGGTGAGGGAAGCACTTCCACCGTTTGGTGATATTCCTCAATTGGAGGATCAACAACCTTGGTTAGATTGGGCATTTAGAAAGCCTCAAGATATTGTCCAGCATACAACAAATCAAGTGTATCATATGATGACAGAAGATAAGTGTTAGATCATTAAGAAGGCTAATAGGGTATGGAACATCAGGAAGAGTAGGGCCTGGTGGAAGGAAGTAATCTTACAGGAGGGCTGTGGTCTAAGATTCCATATTAAGGGAAGGTGTTTCTATGGTGCATGCTAGTTGGAGGCCTGCCATTGGGGGACCAGTTGTGCGAAAGCGGTGGATTGCTTCTGGTAATTGTGTGTATTGTACTACATGCTTGGAAACATGCCCGCATCTTTTCATTTCATGTCTGGTGGCAAAGAAGGTGTGGGATTTCCTTTCTCGCGTATGGACTCCATTGAGACAGATAGGCCCGTGAAGGTTAAAGACTGGATTTTTGGCAAGATTTCGAATGGGCCAGATAACCGAGAACATTTAGTTTTCTTTCATTTTTTCGAGTGGACAGGTTTGTGGCATATCTGGTTAACTAGGAATGCCATCATATTTGATGCAAAAGTTGGTATTACAACTCACATAGGTCATATAAAAGGGCTACTATTGTGGCAAGTCTCTTCCTTGCGGCGGTCAACTCATTTGGTGGAGAATGACACGGCTATGTATTAGATGAGGGTACTCTGAGCTACACCTGTGGTTCGGAGTAGTTAGTGAGGGAAAGCTAGTACATCACATGGCGGCCATGTGGCCATTTGTGAAGTAATTTTGGTAAGAGAGAGAGAGAGAGAGAGAGAGAGAGAGAGAGAGAGAGAGAGAGAGAGAGAGAGAGATAGATTACATGTAAGATGCATTTATTTGAGAGTGAGCACACCTCACCTCACAACCCCACCATTAAAGTTCAATCTAAAATTTAATTAATTAAAATTATATGTGTGTAAATTTATTTATTTGTGTGTGTGTGTGTGAGAGAGAGAGAGAGAGAGACAGAGAGACAGAGAGAGAGAGAGAGAGTTTCTATGTGTGTGGGAGGGTGTGTGAGAAGAGGGAGGTAGTGTGTGTGTGTGTGTGTGTGAGAGAGAGAGAGAGAGAGAGAGAGTTTCTACGTGTGGTATGTGTCGGGAGAGACTGTGCATTTACATTAGTGCATGTGCCTGTGTGTTAGAGAGAGAGAGAGAGAGAGAGAGAGAGAGAGAGAGAGAGAGAGGGTGCACGTGCATGTGTGTGTGTGTGTGTGTGTGTGTGTGTGTGTGAGAGAGAGAGAGAGAGAGAGAGAGAGAGAGAGGGAGGGTGCACGTGCATGTGTGTGTGTGTGTGTGTGTGAGAGAGAGAGAGAGAGAGAGAGAGAGAGAGAGAGAGAGAATAAAAGTAGATATCAATTCAAAAAATATGAATTAAATTAAATTAAATATATATATCACATGGGAAGGTGGCCTAGGAGGCTAGATGGTTTAGACATGGCTTGGATTAGATTTAACACATTGCCAAATAGGCTACATGCTACACTGGACCATTATCTCATAATAGTTCACACATGGAGTAGGTAGACTTTACTCTTGGACACCTTGGCTAGACATTGCGGGGCCCAAGATGAACCCGGATGGCAGTGGGAGATGGAGACACTGTGTCTACACTAGGGACGTTGGCACCGACTATGACTGTGGACCTAGACGGTCATCTTATGGCCACCCTGTGTATACAAGCCTATATGAATACATGGCCATGAGGTGACATCTCATAGCCGCCCCACATATACAATCCTATATGGATACACGACTAGCCCCTTCTCCACACAATTCATCACTCATCACACTGTGAATTTACCCCTTAGCTTCTACTAGCATACAAGCCTCTGTCTTAGCAGTTCCAGATTAGCCATCAAGCTCCTTCACAGCACGGGTGAGGGCCTTTTCTATCTATTGTACCGCTTTAGTAATACATATTTTTTCTATATCCTTGTTATTGTGCAATTTGAGTTTTAAAGTTCAGATGTGAAAGATTCTACTTCTTGTGAGTGTTCTCTTGTATTATATCCTCTTACATAAAGTAGACCCCTCTAAATTAAAGTAATTGGAAAAGTGCCCATTTAAATTTTGTTTTGATGTGATGGGGGTGTAAGTTATGATGGATGGAGCATTCCACTCTAATGATGGTTTACAAAAATTTCTCAAAGGGATCCAAGACACTTGTTGATAACTTGCTAAGGATGGGGGTGTAAGTTATGGATGGATAGTGATGATTTACAAAAATTTCTCAAAGGGATCCAAGACACTTGTTCATAATTTGCTAAGAATGGATTATTTGGAAGGCATAATTATGACTTGTTTGATATCATGAACGAGTTTTAATACACAGAGAGACTGCAAGCTTGTAATATGAGATCTAGAGTGGAAATCTAGAATGGACTATTGAGAGACAAAGTGAGTGCTCATCGTTTTACTTCACAAGCAAGCTACCAACGCACATATTTATAATGCTTTTGGATGGACAAATGTAGAAATGGGGCAAACACTAACGAAAGGTTTGATCAAAAGAAAAATGTAAAGTGCAATATATGATGGATAATAAAGCCCAAGGAGGGTTCACATGTGTCCATCCATCATAAAACTTAATATTTACGTGGCAAAATGTCATCTGAAGAACTGTGGTGTCCATTGTTCACCTGCCTTCACATGTGTCCACCCATCGTCATCAAAACTTAATATTTACGTGGCAAAAGGTCATGGGAAGAAATGTGGTGTCTATTGTTCACCCGCCTTCACACAATTCGAGCACGTTTGAGAGGAAGCCCCACCTTAGTTGGCCAAGGTCACATACAACTTCCACAAAATTGTGTTTAGCCTAGTAATGCGTTTGCGTTTGTAACCTTGTTCTCCAAAATGGGGCAACCAAGTGGCCCATAGCTACTCTGTGCACTAATTACAAAAAAAAAAGTGTATCTGTTTATCTGTGTGGCCGGTGTGAAGAGGGAAAGACATGTGCGAAATGAGAAAACATGCTTCATAGACTAATTTCTTTTGCATGTAGTGGCCCTACTCACGAGGAAGCATCCTCAATGGATGTGTTTGCATATTGGGGGCACTATGATGAGGGCGTCCAAGATGTGTGAATAGGTGTGAATATACAATTTCAACTCTTATCATCGTCTTCTCACACTTTTCATTGAGGAAGAAGAGGAGCAACTGAGGCAGAAACACAGAACAGCCAACAGGAGAAGAAGCTCCCTGTTTCTTCTTCTCAGCCTCCTGGTATTCTTCTCTTCTGTCTTTTTTTTTTCCTACGAAGCTCGGCAATTAGGGTTTCATCAGTTCTGTAACTTGGGTTTCTTCAGTTTTGTTATCTATTCTGCAGTTGCAGCATTGAAATTGGAAAATCCATATTAAAGTTTTCGAAAAATTAGTATTTAGGGTTTCGAAATCCAGCACCTAGGGTTTCGAAAATCAATTTCCGGCCACAGCCATCCAACGTCCGATCAGGGTTTCGGCAAGGTTCCGAAAAACAATATTCAGGTTTCGAAAACCATTAAATAGGTTTCCGAAACCTCATAATTAGGGTTTCTAACACCAGATTAGGGTTTTGAAAGCCAGCTTTTCCTTTTCGGTACTGCCAAGTGAGGTCTATGTTAATGGTTATGGAGATCTTCAGGTCCGGCATGATGTTCTTGTGTACTGTTTTTAGGTATTGGAGCGAGGGGGAGAGTCTCCCTCTTGCTCTGCAAATGCCAGCGACGCACAGAAATGTAGGCAGCGGCTACCCTGAAGGAGGAACTACTTTGTTTTCTGAGCTTGGCCTGTCGGCAAGGGTTTCATCAGATTGTAGGTGGGGGTTGCACATCAGAAACAATAGTCGTGGCCTTCTAAAAATACTCAAAAGGGTTGTACAGCATTGATCAGATAGTTGAGAGAAGAAGAAAAAGAAGCAAGCAGAAGCCTTCTGCTAGGGTTTGGCGCTGCATCTGAAAAGGAAAGCCATCAGCTAAAAGTATTTTCTACGTCAGTTTTCAATTGCAAAACAGATTTTATCTGCTGCAGATTCTCTGTTAGAAGTTGGCACCGAAGCTTGAAAGAAAACAACGTTTTTACTGTAAGAAAATTTCCCATGCATTTGTAGGCGGCAATCCTGGGAATTGTTATCTATCCAGAGATCTCCAGACTTTTATTCATGGGGAAATTCATGCTTCCACCTGGCTTCAGGTTTCATCCCACTGATGAAGAGCTTGTAAGCCATTACCTGAAGCGGAAGGTTTGCGGCCGGAGAATTGATTTCGAGGCCATAGGAGAGATAGATCTGTACAATTACGAGCCATGGGATCTTCCGGGTATGCTATGTCAAATTTTTGAAAACATGCTGTTGTTTTGAGTTGACAGTTATTCTGTTTCTAGTTTGCCCTTGAAATAAAGTTCAAAGCAAAGGAGGAGGAAACAATAGATTGCTCATTTTTCTAAAAAAATTGCTGGTTGCAGACAAGTCTATACTCCAGACTCGAGATTTGGAATGGTACTTTTTTATTCCTAGAGATAGGAAGTACCCAAATGGCTCTCGCACCAATAGGGCAACCGAGAAAGGTTACTGGAAGTCCACTGGAAAAGACAGGCCAGTATCCTCAGGCTCAAGGAATGTGGGGACAAAGAAAACTCTGGTTTATTACAATGGCCGGGCACCTAAAGGGGAGAGGACCAATTGGATCATACACGAGTACCGGCTCAGTGATGTGGAATGTGAAAGAGTACATGCTTTGCAGGTGATAATCCCCTTTTGTTTTCAGAAACAAGATTGTATGTTTGGCTGGTTATCATTTTTCTGTCAATCTTTTATATTATTGGGTGCCCCTTTGCTTGCAGAATGGCTTTGTCCTTTGTCGAATTTTTCAAAAGAGTGGGCTTGGCCCCAGGAATGGAGAGCAATATGGTGCACCTGTTGAAGATGAGGAGTGGGAGACCTTACCTGCAGTGGAAGGGGATGAATGCAGTTATTCCAAACCCAATCTGTTCGAAGCAGGGCCAAGTACCACAGCTCTTCAGTTTGTTGGAAGTCCTGGTAACATCTATGGAAGTCAGACGGTTTCTGAGGGAGTGAATATGATGGAAAGAGGATCATCATTATCAGAGATCCAGCACGTTGACTTTAAGGTAAATAAAGTTGTTTTTAGCTGACTGTATAATACATGGACTAGATGCTGGTGGTTGATTTGTGAGTTGGGATTTGTTACATAAAGAAAGGTAGTTTCCATATGTGCAAGGATTTATGTAGCCATCTGCTCGATGGCTTGTTTTGCATTCTGCAGTCTGCAGATTTGCCTGGCGAAATGGTATCAGAGATGCTGCAACTTGTGCTTCCTATGGATCACCTTGTTACTGGAAACTTGGTGATTCCTACTTATTGTGAACCTGAAGGTCCTGATGTAATAGCATCTTTGTATCATGAAGAGGACAAAATCCTGCAAGAGATGTATCAACTTGTGGCACAAGGTGAAGGTGCTGACCAGTTGGAGTCCACAAGTGGTTATCACAACTTCAACACAGGTGTGGATGCCGGATTTCACCAAACTGGTTTACACCCTTCCAGGGTTGGAGACTTTTTGGAGTTGGATGACTTGCTTTCAATTTCTGATGCTGAAGATGGTATTGAAATCCAGAGAAGAAACAGAAATGAAGACATTTCAGGATTGGTAGATCCTAATGTACTTTCTAGGAGCGGAATGGCACAACACGTGTCTTATGTCATTGGACATCATCCTCAATGCCAAGATTTACCGTTTGGAGATATGAGGGATGAAAAGCAACAAGATGTGCCAGAGGTAAGTGTTAACAGTCACTGGCCTGTTTCACATGCAGCCCTCTTGAGTCATTCTCTCCATCACTTTGCTATGTGCCAAATATGAAGACAGCATTTTGAAAACGGTTATCTGCTTGACCAACCATTCCAGCAATCGTTTCATGAGCTGAGGTTTAGCAAGAAGAAAAATATTGGGTGTAAGAAATTAAAATATATTAGCAATAGATCTATAGTCTTGCATGCATTCAATGAACTTCTTTTTCTAGGAGTCCATTTTGTTTTATCCACCATAGTGGTTCGTCTCAAATCATGGTGCTTTAATACACGTTGCACACTTGTGATTATTAAAGAATACATAATTAGCAAGTTCGTTTGCCTGGAGCCTTAGGATCACCACTGTGAGCTGATTAATAGCTTAGCTAACCTAAAGAATACATAATTATCTAGTCTGTTTGCCTGGAACCTTAGGGTCCACCACTGTGAGCTGATTAATAGCTTAGCTAAGTTATCATCAGCACCAAGATTTTTTATTTATTTTTTCTGGAAACACGATCCTTCTATTAGTTAACAAAAAACAGCCTCAAAAGGCTAGATACAAAACTCGCCTCCATGTATGGAGCGAGGATCAAAGAACACAAGGGGAGGAAGGATGCACTTATCCTCCGGTTGGCCACTTTGTGAGGAGAAGGCTATCTCATACAAGGGGTGGGGGAGGGAATAACCACATGGGTGGTCTATAGTGCCAAGTGGGCTCACCACCTCTATCTGTGAGAAAAGGACCAGGTCGTTGGAGCCTCAGGAAGGCTTCCCGACACTTCCGCATACAGTTAGAGCTACCCTGAAGCTTCCCCCATTGGCCGCGGAGGGTATGAATGATATCGAGCCAGATGCTCCCGATGGACTCCGCAGGCGGAGTGTGGGTGCCTTCGATGGCTTCACTGCATCGAGCTCTCGAGATGTGCCATGCGGCAATGTTGCCACAAATCTCCCATCTTTGGCTAGAACCAGGAGTCCAGTGACCAGTAGATACTTGCGAAGGTGAGAGACTTGGAGAGCTAGCCCCCCATCTTCCTTCTCATAAGCCATGACAACCTCGGCCTCAGTGGCCCAAGCGACAGTGCCCCATGTAATAGTATGGGAAGAGGCCCTGTCCATAGTGAAGATGTGGAGAATCCGCTGCCAAACCTGTTAAGAGTTTCGGGCAATCCCAAAGACAATGCCGTCGAGACTACTGGGGATGACCACATCTCGGACATGTTGCTGGTCTACCGCCAATGGCCAACCACGTGCCAACTGCCAAACTCCTATGTGGCAGCAACAACAGAAAGAGGGTGATCTTCCGACTCTTGGGTCACAGCACATAGTCAATGCTTGTCATGATGGAATTGATTTGACAGACTTTTATGTGTTAATTTTGAAAAATAATTTGAACTTTCTATAGGTATACATTATCATCACCAATGAGTCAATTTTATTCAATTTTAGCAGAGTAGTTATTATGATTTCATGTAGACACAGCCCTAGGGTTGGCTACTGTAAGGCTTCAGTGTATGAATCCTTCATCACAGCTGACTCTTGAGTCTGCCCTTTACCTCCGGAGAATTGATAGAAATTCAGTTTTATGGTTTATTCATGAAGATTTGTCCACTAAGTCGACATATCTTTATGGTTTATTCATGAAGATTTGTCCACTAAGTCGACATATCTTTATTCAGGAACCTGCACCTACTCTTGGGTGCTGATGAGATAGGTGGGGATGTAATAGCAAGACTCTCATTGAGTCAAGATTGCACTTTGTTTTTTGTGAAGTTTGGGAAATATCCTGAACTTTCCATTCGTGTGTGTATATGTACAAATCCTTTTGCTGCTGCTTCCTTTAGGTTGCAGGGTCCAGGGCCCAGGCACCATTTTCATGTTGAAGGTGAAGAAGGGAAATGATTGTCTGATTTATGAGATGAAAAATTAGCTGAAATTATTAAACCTTACAATTTATTCCAGGTGGGATTAATGGAGGCTCCTGTAGAGACCGAGCTATTGCCGGCCATGCAGATGCAATCATTGGTGACTACTTACAATCTCAATTCTCACTACATAGCTGTCAGGAAAAACATGCTGGAAAGTGTATTACCATCTGAAGGTATATACTGGCTCATTATTTGTTTGCAGTGCATTTTGCTTTATCTATTTTAAACGGGGAAGCAAAATGTTTGTTGTGTTTCAAACATGAATGCAGGTTTATATGATCCAGAGTTAGGTGCAGCTTCCCAGACGGACACAGTTGACGAACCAGAATATAGTGATGTTTTAGAGTTTTTTGAGCAACTGAATGCCTTGAGTGCCAGTGAAAATGAGTGTTTCAATGTGGAATTTTTGGCTGAGAACATACATAGAGGACTCTTCCAATCTGAAGGTTTGAATGAGGACAACGCTGGCTTAACTATGCAAGATGGGCAATACTATGATGCAGTGCTATCTTTTACAGACATTCTCGACACACATGGGGATACTAGAAACACAGTTGTGGACTGTACTGAGAACAACCATATGACATCTTATGAAAGCAAAAGCTGTCTGAGTTTCAATGAGGGGAATGCCAAACCGACACTTGTGCAAGCTGCATTAGCAGGGAAAGATGATGGAGATGGAGTTTTACCGGCCCTTGAGGATAGGCTGGCTGTGGGCAGAATAATCAATACAGGAAGTTCCACCAGTGAGGAAAGCCAGAAAGTGCATGATAATGTGACAGATGCTGTTCATCTAGCACAAGATGAGAGTGTTACTGTAGGGCAAGGGAAGAATCCTTTTAATCTTTTTTTGAGCTGTTTGGACTCTCTTCCAACTCTGCCAGCATCAGCTGCAGACTTGTCTCCAAAAGCTGTTTCTCCAGGAAGTTCAATACGTGTTATGGCCACTGGTGTAGGTGTAAGTGCAGTCTCTGTTACAGGCACATGCCCAGGAGATGGCTTGCATTCATCTTGTATGAGCTGCTCTGTGTCTGAGGTTAAGAAATTGGGGACATTTGTTAGATCACTGTCTTTCAGTGGTCGAGGGACTACAGAGGGGTCAAGCATTGGATTTTTGACATTAGCTTTTGTTGGTGTAATCTGGGCCTTCTTCTGGCTGCTGGTAGCTGGAGGTGCCTGGAAACTGTTAGGAGGTGTGTACAGGTTTATACAATCATAACAAATAAAACTTAACAAGGAGACTGTGGCCTTTCCTGGTGTTTTGTACAGAATTAGTGGAGCCTCACTGACCTGATGCAACTGACGAAGGCTACAACTTATATTTACTGAGTTGTGGATTGAATTCTTCGGGTAATGCAGCTTGGCATTTACTAGTGGGCAAGTTTGGCAGGCTTAAACAGTTTGCAATCAACACCATGCTGAGGTTCTAGCAAACATTCCCATTTCACACAGGATTCACTTTTCAAATCTTCAAAATCTTCTGGCCACAGCACTTGGTAGTATAAGATGAAATGGTGCTGTCTTTGGGAGATAAGTTGCTGTTCTGTGTTTAATTATAGTAGAAAGTCAGCGTTTGCCTGCCTACTGGAAGTAGTTAAGCCAGTGGCTCAGACAGTTTTTTTTTTCATGGCAGGAGGCAGTGCAATATTTATTTATGTGTAGTACCCTCCTGAAAACGGTAGTGAATGACATCACATTCCAGGATGAATTCAAGTTAAACCTGAGGGCCCCTTTTTTGGTCCCTGTGATTGATAGAGTTCAAATGTTAATGGAGTTCGTGTCCAGTTGTGATTAATGGAGTTCCTACTTGTCCATTCTTAACCATATCACAACGGCAGCTATAGTTTTGAGTTCTATTATTGGTTGTTGGCAGCTCTCTGTCTGGTTGTCCTCTGATCTCCCCTCCCCTCCCCTCCCCTGCCCTCCCTCCCCCACCCCCACCCCCACCCCATCCCCGCTGCAGATGTCTGTAGAGTGTACACATGGAGCTCATGAGTTCAAGTGCACTGCTGTGGGACAAATGATAGCTCGTCTATCAAGATTTAGTTGGTTGCGAGCCTTAGTTCCAATTGCATCATTTGAGGGTGAAAAGTGCCAACGCTCTAAGTTATAAAATAGAATGCAATGCATTATTGATCAGCCCCCTACCTTGATTGTGTTCTGTACAGTGTTGCTAACTTGATTAAAGAGGTGCTATAATAGACATGGTAAAGAGAATGGTCTAGATCCTTAAAAAGTTTTTGTTATAGGCTGGTTATTAGAGCTTGAAGGAGTTAGTCTAACCAGCTTAACATGTACAAATTTATTTTTCTTGTTGTGAGATATGTTGGGTGCGTTGACCTAGCGGGGGGTTTGTTGCCGGTGACCTGTATTTGGGACTTTGAACGCCTCCTACATGGTGGGAGACATTTACCGGAGTTGTCTGGACAGACTTACATGTTAATTGAGAACTATTTCAAATCACATGGAATGCCTTCATGTATAAGCTTTAATCTTCATGGTGATGTTATCCAAGTTTCACTAGATGATGAAATATAGTAAGGATGCATCCTAGGTGGTTTATCACTATTCTGTAAGTAGTTCCATGATTGTTGCAGAATAATATCATGTACTTGTGGCTGGTCCTTTTGATGCCCAAAAGAGAGATAGTAGAGTAGAATTTTGTAAGGAGTGTCACTAGTGAAGTAAATTGACAATCGGATGATGTTGTATGAGCTCAAAGTGGATACCTAGTGCTTAATTAAGAATAAAAAGAGTGAACCCAAAGCATGACCATCTTGAAGGATTACTATAGAAGCTTTGTGTCGCTTACATTCCTCAAATGTTTGTCAAGAAAATACAAATTTCTTCGTGCACTAAGCTGTTATACAAGTAGTGGTTTCACCCAAAGTACAATTTTCTTTGAAGATATTTAGCATTAAGTGTAGTAGTTGAGACAAAATTTGTTAGTACACCTTCTTGGGTGAGAGAAATAAAATTCTTATGGATGAAAAAAGAAACATTCTCTCTAAACTTTGAGTAAAATGTATCGTAGCCAAAAACGAAAAGGGGAATGATTTATATAAAAAAGAAATTATAGAGAAAATGCCTTTGAAAGAACTATATTAAAAGCATTGAATGTATGTGCTACATTCTCATTCTATAGGGTCTTTAGGAAGAACTTGCAAATTGTGTACACACATAACACAAAAATCACACATAGCTTTTCGTGCTATGTACATAGAGAGTTCAAAAAACACATAAATCGAGATAGGGAATGATATTGAAAATTTTGGTTACAAAAGATGGCTACCCGCTCCTAGTTTCTTTGTTCAACCATTCCTCTTGAGAACTAACTTCCTTTGGACAGTAACTTGCAAAACAGATGTGTGCCAAAGAAAAGCTATGGTATCTTTTGGCATAGAGGGTTGTTGCTCATCCTCAAATTGACACATGAAATAGGCCTTAGATTATTTCCAATCATGAAGTGAACAATCTATATCATTTAGTGCCCTTACCTTGCTTCTCCAACTCATTTGGAGCAAGCGTGGTTAAATTTCATAAGGTGGGAAGTTGTGCTTGTGTTGCTTTGCCGACAATGCAAACTAACACCAAGGTCTTGAAATCCTTCCTATGCATGCCTCCTAAAGAAGATATACCACCACTATAAAGTAGAGGAAGCACATGTTCCTATGCATGCATCCTAAAGATATACCACCACTCTAAAGTAGAGAAACCACATGTTCCTTCTATCGTGCCTTTGGTGTCGTTGCTGATTGTGACTACTTAGCCACCCCCTCTATAGTACTAATGCATTTTTGGCTCCCTCTTATGTGTTGACTCATGCCATTTTCATGATCCAAGTATGTAAGTTGAGAATACCCCTTCTTGCCTTCCCTCTCCTTTTCATCTTTGCACTTTGCTTTGGTGGAGAAAATTTGTGTTTCACCTTCCTTTTCTCTATCATGTAGGACTTCTTTTTATAGAAAAAATTCACCTTCCTCATAAATGAAAGACCTTCATGTGTGAAACTCTATCTCTAACATGTAAAACTTCCCTCTTACTCCAAACATAGGTGGCTATATCTTTTAGCCATTTCTTTCGAGATATATTTCTAGGTAGTAGAAAAAGAAGATGTGTTTGGTTTTGATATCATGTGAGAAAAGATTTTAATCACATTTGAGAGAACATACCAATTGATATGGTGTGACCAGCTTCATACTTCTTTTAATACATATTGTTTAGCTTTGTGCATGCAAGGGTTGCTAGGGACTTACCAAATGCCAAGCTTGAGCGAAAGCTGCGAGAGCGTCACCTTCTTGTGTCAAAATCTACTCTTGAAGCGATTCTTTCGCACTTGTCACACCGAGGCAGATATAAGCATCGACTCTAAGTCATGGTCAATGTGGCTCTTGAAATCTCCAACCACACACTCTAATTCTTAGACTCATAAGAAAACAAGCGAAGGGAGAAGAAAGGGACCGTGAGATCTAGAGGAGGGCATTGACTTCCCAAACCCTAAGCAATGGCATGCCACATACACTAACAAAGGACTGCAAGGGAGATAGAGAGAGAGAGAGCAGAGAGCATTCAATTGTGTTGTATGAATGGAAAGATAGAGTATTATACATGAAGAATTGGCTTCTATACTTCATAAGTCATTTCTCACTAGGCCGCCTGAGATAAGTGACTTGAGAGCACTTATTTGCTAGTTTTAGCTCTTTTATACAGGCTTGGCCTTATTTACTACATACTCATGATACAAGTTTGATGCCCAAGATGTGTAAACATTATTTAGATACTTACAACATGGCAAATATGCTTTTATGTAGGTTTGGCCTTATTTTCCACTTCATTATGATACAAGCTTTTGATGCACAAGATGTGTAGACATTATTCAGATACAACATGGCAAAGACGCTTTTACAATATAACGATATTAGAATAAATACGTCTTTGATGGAATTAAGTTGATCCCTATGAATATATGATTGTTGGTTGCAAATTTGTCTCGGTAGAGTGCTCCATATTAACATAAGTGGTTAATACACCCCTCTTTCTAAACTTGATTGTGTCCTCGTGATTAGTGGATATGATGTTAAAGAAGATGTTACTGTAGGAGAAGTTATGGCATTGTTAGTCTTTGTCTCCCCTTTGGAAGAGATGGAGTGGGGAAGCCAGTTGTGAAGAGAAGAGTTAATGGGAGAAGGGGTTAGCGAATTAGGAGTGAGATATTACTCATGGATTGATTTTCTTGAGCGTAGGTATTATGAAAAACTATGATGCTTTATGCCTAACTCTATTATGCCTCCTTGATACTCATTGCTTTTTTTAGAGGACTTTTTCTTTTGTCTGTGTTTTTTCCCCTTCTTTTTAAAATATTTTTCTTTGTTGCCTCTTTTTGTTGTCGACATATGAAAATTGTAAATTTTAATGTTTGCAGCAATTAATCACCAATGCTCATGTTAGTATAAAAATGGCTAGTAAGTCATGATAGAGGATGTGAAGTTACAAGTGATTAAAATAAAAAGTTTAGGAAAGCAAGTGGAAAGGGGGATTCTAGAGGAGCAAGGATAAAACCATTAGAACAAGAATGAGAGTTCTTGATCCTCACGTGGTTTTGTGTTTTATATTGTTGAACTTGTTTGTTGGTGCTCTTGATAAGAGGTGTCGATGACCCTCCAATATTAGCATAGTTTTGGGCTTGCTTGTTGTTGCAATTGATGTGGTGTTCTCTCTCTCTCTCTCTCTCTCTCTCTCTCTCTCTCTCTCTCTCTCTCTCTCTCTCTCTCTCTCTCGATGTCTCTCTCTTTGTGTGTGTGTGTGTGTGTGTGTGTGTGTGTGTGTGTGTGTGTGTGTGACACACACACACATATACATTCTTATGGCTCACCCTAACTCCCCTTAAAACACATTCAACAAGAGGTTACTTGGTGAACCGCAACTGTCGTGAGGATTTTTCCAATGGCCGAGCTCATAACCCTTGAGGTCTCCAAGCTCTATAACTCCTTGAGAAGCAATCCCACCGCACCTCCCGCCGCAAGCATTGTCACACCGTCGCGTTGCACTATGTGTACTTGTCCCTTCTCTCACCTCACAGCACTCACACACACTCACTAGCATGCATTAGAGAGGGAGATTAGAAAGAGCAAGACTCAATTGCACAATGGGAGAGTATATTGTATTATGAGAGAAATTCACTGATACATTCATCATTTGATGAAGTCTGTTTTTATGGCAAGATTCTTGTCAAATGTTGTTGAGTAGGATCTATTCCTGCATACTTCTTCCCATGTGCTTTTTATGCTTTTATGTATATTTAAGTGCTCCAATAAAGCAGATATACATGAAGTACAAGAATTGAGTCGCATAGACTCTTATTGAGCTACTGCTTATTGAAGTAGCCAGTTGTTGGCGAGGCTTAAAAGAATTACATTGAGTTGCGAGGTTTAGATAGATATCATCACACGAAGGATTGGAGATTATTATTTTTTAAAGATTCTAGCTTGGTTTGGAGAGGTTTGCAATTTGAAGGAAAATTCCAGGCGATGGGTTGTACCATTGACCAGGCTTTTGCCCACCATGGCCCTCCTATCCTAAGTTGTCAATATGGTGAGGCTTTGGTGCAAATGTCCTCCAATGCATGAGTATGGATATGTACTCATGGAACAGTTGCTACATTAACTTAGCCAAAAGAAAAGTAAGCTATACGCTTAACAAAAATGTATTGGCTACTATTGAAGATCTTGGGAGTTGCTTGTGATATTCTACCATTTTTAGGTAGGCCATATGTGTGACTCCCTTGTGTTGTGGGTGTTTAAAAAAAATAAAAAAACCACCTTTTGAGCAACACGTTCTTGTGGCTACTCTCCTTTTTGAGAGAATAGGTTCTTATGTCTACCGTGTAGCATCTGCACTTATACTTCACATCCAAAGGGGTGAAAATAGCATTGTGAGTTTGTCTTTGATGTGCTCATAAGTCTCTATTGCAAATGTGGGAATTGAATCTTGAATTTGTGGTGCAATTGTTGTTGAGGTGGTAGGTGAGGCTTCTAGTTGGTTACCATTAGGATTGATTGAACATACAGCCTCTTGTGTAGGTGCTAAATGCATGAGAGTGGTTGAGAGAGTTGCTTGGGTTTCCATTCTTATCAAACTTTAGGTAAAGGTGTTGGGGCTAAAGTCAGTGGGTGAGGCTGTCGTCACTGTTACCATATTATAGTAGTGATGTGTGTGAACACACTTAGGACCGCCGGGGCACTTTTTCCCTCACTAGGAGGTTTTTTCCCCCGTGCATTGTATATACGCCCATTATCTTCTAGGGCTTGTTATCTTTCATTTTTGGCACTCATAATACACTACTGTGTTGTGCTCAAGCTTCCTCATCTTCTTGAAGTTGTGTGTGCATTCCTGCAACCCTAATTCCAACAATTGGTATCAGAGCAGGCTTCCTTCTCCCGGGCAGCATCACCGGCACCTGCCGCGTCATCTCCTCCGATTGCAACGAGGTTTCACGAGCGTCTGCAGGTTAGTATATGCCGTGGGAGAGCCCGTAGGGCTAGGTCGTTTCAGAATTTTGATCTGAAGTCATTTCGCCCTCCGTTTTTGCATTCCAAGTACTGCGCAGGCAAAATCGTCCTACTGTGCAGATTTTCTGTCAAGATTAAAATCTGCAGGACAGGTGCCCATTCGTCTGTTTTGGGCTGTGCTGCATAGCACAGGTCGATTTTATACAGGTTCACCTCTTACAGACAGCATTTACATCTAGTAGTACAGTCATTGGCCATGGCTGACAACAATGATGTATTCCGCATGTTGGCTGCTGAGGATAAGTTGGATGGCACCAACTATCCATTGTGGGCATATATGATGCGACATGTATTGGTAGCAAAGGGGTTATGGAACATTGTGCAGGGTATTGATGCACGTCCTATTGTGGCTGGGAATGCTGCAAACACATCAGAAACAGGTACTGTAGATGATGGTGCAGGCACAAGTGCTGTAGCAGCTGTTCGAGAACCACCACTTTCAGCAGAGCAGATTCGTTGGGATGGTAGAGATGCGCAGGCTCATGCCTTGATTGCGCTGTCTGTCAAACGTACCATTATCCCACATATTCGCTCCTGCAGGACTTCTAAGGATGCTTGGGATGTACTTGCCACATTGTATCAGGCAAGAAATGAGGCTCGTGTTGCTTATCTCCGAAAACAGTTGGAGAATGAGCATATGAACGAAGGTGATTCTATGGATAGCTTTTTGACAAAGATCAAGGATTTCAAAGAGCAGCTCATTTCTGCAGATGAAATCCTGTCAGACAGTTCACTTGTGCAGACTGTTTTGAATGGTCTACCAGATTCTTATCAGGGTTTTGCTTCCACTCTTCGCTTGATGATGAAAGGCAATCCCAATGCCTTATCATTTGAGGAGTTAGTTTCTGTTTTGCTGCAAGAAGACCAGTCAAGGCAAAACAGGAATAATATGCGTGTCGCAGATCAAGCTTTCGTTGCTAGTCAGAGAAGCGGGAAAGGTAAAGCTGGCTTTTCTTCTAGTAAGCAGAAATCTGCAAATGCTGCGCAACCAAAGAAGGAAGACAAAGATGAGAAGAAGGGTGACAAACAGAAGACATTTTGCAAGTACTGTAAGGGAAATGATCATGTCATCAAAGCGTGTCCCAAGCTGGCTGCGAAAGAGGCTAAGAAGAAAGAGGCTGGTATGGCTGTTGCAGATGCCTCTCCTTCTAACAATGAATCTGCTAATGTTGTGCTAGATACAGAATGGGCATTCAATGCGCAGTGCAGTTATGACCCATCTTTGCATGACACATGTATGTCTGCAGTAGATTCAGATGTATGGTACTTTGACAGTGGTGCCACTAAGCATATCACCTCGCAGCGCAGTTTATTCACTTTCCTTGAGTCTGCTCCCACAGGGAATACTGTCACTTGTGCCAATAACTCCTCTTATCCCGTTAAAGGAGTTGGACAGATTGTGCTGAATGTTGCAAATGGCAACACCTTTACACTTTTTGATGCATTGTATGTGCCAGGGATCAAAAAGAATCTGCTGTCAGTCTCCGCATTTGCCAAAACAGGTTTGGTTGTAAAATTTGTGGATGACAGATGTACTGTTCATGATCTCTCTTGTGGTGACATCATTGTAGCATCTGGTTCACTATGTCGAGGGCTGTATAAGCTCAATATGGATGGCAAATGTGTAGAGGATTCAGCATGTGCTATTATGGATACGCAGGCTATTTCAAATGCAAAACTGTGGCATGCACGTTTTGGTCATCTGAATTTTGCAAGTTTGCTGCGCCTGCAGAAATCTGAAATGGTGTCTTCTTTGCCTAAGCTTGAGGCACCTGTCAAGCATGTTTGTGAGGGCTGCATATTGGGTAAAATGCAGCGTGCTTCCTTTCCCAAAGATGGATCAGTGAGAGCTGAACGCAGATTGCAGCTTGTTCACAATGATGTTTGTGGACCCATGCAAACTCCATCATTTGGAAACTACCTTTACTTCGTGACTTTCATTGATGATTTTACCAGGCATGCATGGGTATATCCTTTGAAGGCAAAGTCCGAAGTGTTTTTGTGCTTCAAACAGTTTTTGGTTATGGCTGAAAATGTGTCAGAAAGTAAGATGGGCACCCTCCGTTCAGATCGAGGGGGGGAGTATATGTCTTCAGAATTTAATGCATTTCTGGCTGAGCGTGGGATAAAACACCAATGTACAGTGCCGTATACACCACAGCAAAATGGTGTGGCTGAGAGAAAAAACAGGTCTCTCATGGAAATGGCAAGATGTATGGTTAAGAGTCAAAGTCTACCACATGGTTTTTGGCTTGAGGCTGTCATGTGTGCCACTTATGTACTAAACAGGTGTCCCACCAAAGCATTATAGGTTGTCACTCCATATGAGGCTTGGCATGGCCGCAAGCCATCTGTTGACCATTTACGTGTTTTTGGTTGCCTGGCATATGCATTAGTGCCTGTGCAACATCGCAGAAAATTGGATGACAAAGCTGTCAAATGTATTTTTGTTGGATATAGTGCTGAGAGCAAAGGCTATCGTTTGTATCATCCACAGACAAAGCGCATTTTGGTTAGCCGTGATGTTGTATTTGTGGAAGATGCAGTTCAGCCCTTGGTTTCATGTACTAAGGAGACAGATATCAGCTCACGTGATGTCTATGATACATTGTTGCCTCTTTTCAGTGGTGCACAGTCAAGTGCAATACCTCATGAGGCAGTTTTTCAGCCTATGCAGGTTTTAAATGATGGCACAGATCAGCCTATATCTGATGCAGATGTGCATGATGCACTTGAGGATGAGAGACAAGAGATTGAGGGCTCTAGGAATATGCCTAGATGGCTGGTGCAGACTTTGCGTGACAGCAAGTTGGATGCCCCTTTGTCTAGTCGCACTCGTTCTGGCTCTCATGGTGCCTCTTATGCGTCAGATTGTTATGCATTGGCTGTTTCTAGTATGTGCGATGAAAGTGAGCCTGTTTCATTTGATGAGGCACAAAGTTCAGAAAATTGGATGGCTGCTATGCAAGCAGAATACGATGCTATTATGAAGAATAGTACATGGTCTTTATGTGACTTGCCCCCTGGCAAGAAGGCCATTGGCACTAAGTGGGTATACAAATTGAAGCGTACGCCTGATGGCACAGTGGATCGCCATAAGGCTAGGCTTGTTGCAAAAGGTTATGCTCAAGAGAAGGGCATTGATTTTGATGAGACTTTTGCTCCCACATGTCGTATGACCACTGTTCGTAGCATCTGTGCATTAGCAGCTCATAATGGTTGGAATGTACATCAGCTGGACATAAAGACTGCGTTCTTAAATGGAGATTTGCATGAGGAGGTGTATGTATCGCAGCCTCGTGGTTTTGTTCAAAGAGGGCAGGAAAACAAAGTGTGCAGGTTAAAAAAGGCTTTATATGGTTTAAAGCAAGCTCCACGAGCTTGGTATGAAAAAATACATGCATATTTGACTGCACATGGGTTTCAGAATAGTCCAACAGAAAGCACTTTGTATGTTAAACGTGTGGATGGTGTACATCTAATCATTGCTCTCTATGTCGATGACATGCTGCTCACAGGACCAAATGAGAGTCATATTGCTGATTTTAAGGCTGATTTGAATGCCTCTTTTGAGATGTCAGATTTGGGGCATTTGCATCATTATTTGGGGATACAATTTAAGCAGTGTGATGGAGGTATTGCTTTGTGTCAGACAAAGTATATTGAAACATTGTTGCGGAGATTTGGCCTTGAAGACTGCAAGCCTATTGCTACTCCAATGGAGACAGGTTTGAAGTTGAGTCTTCATGATGCTGGAGATCACTTTGATGTCACACTCTATCAGACAGCTGTTGGTTGCCTCATTTATGTATGCATTACGAGGCCAGACATTCAGTTTTCAGTCTCACAGGTGAGCAGATTTATGCATAGCCCAGGCATTAAGCATTGGCAGGCAGTGAAGCGTATCTTTCGCTATTTGAGTGGTACTCGGCATCTTGGGTTGTTTTATCCCAAGGGGGGATCATTGCCGCCAGATTTACATGCTTTTTCAGATTCTGACTGGGCTGGTTGTTATGACACACGCGTGTCCACGAGTGGTTTTTGCTTCATGCTTGGAAGCTCATGCATATCATGGTTGAGCAAGAAGTAGCCTACTGTGGCCACTTCTAGTTGTGAAGCTGAGTACAGGGCAGCTTTCACAGCTACGGTTGAGTGTGTGTGGCTCAGACGCCTTATGGCTGATTTGGGTGTTGGGCAGCCATCTGCCACCACCATCTTCACTGACAGTCAGAGCGCATTGGCAGTTGCGCGGAACCCAGTGTTCCATGCTCGTACGAAGCACATTGAGGTGCACTACCATTATGTCAGGGAGAGACTCTCTGCAGGAGAGATCAGTTTGGCTTATGTGCCAACACAGGATAACCTTGCAGACCTTTTCACAAAGGCTCTGCCTCGTGAGAAGTTCGAAGCTTTTCGCAAAGCTTTGGGCTTACTCCCTTTTGTGGATTCGTCCACATAGCTAGACACTTCCCTATACATGAGTGCTAGCTCTTGTTCACCGCATCACTCCAGGGGGGATTTGTTACCATATTATAGTAGTGATGTGTGTGAACACACTTAGGACCGCCGGGGCACTTTTTCCCTCACTAGGAGGTTTTTTCCCCCGTGCATTGTATATACGCCCATTATCTTCTAGGGCTTGTTATCTTTCATTTTTGGCACTCATAATACACTACTGTGTTGTGCTCAAGCTTCCTCATCTTCTTGAAGTTGTGTGTGCATTCCTGCAACCCTAATTCCAACAGTCACTTTGTTCGATTTTGTCAACCATATGATGGGATTACCATTATAGTATCCTTGTTGTTGAAGCACGTGCACAGGCACCCATCTTTGATGAACATTATAAATTGGTTGGCTGATGCTTTTGGGTCTGGGTCTAAGGCTTCCTTCTTTGTGCAAGCTTAGGGGACTTTGTGATGCGCTTAGAAATCCAAGCATTGGTATTTCCTTGGTAGTATCCTTGTACTTGCAGTAATCTTTTGGGTACCCACACTTGCTGAGATGTTGGAGTTCGCTGAGGAACTCACATAGGATTTTGTGGACGGTGTTGTAGAGTACTTTTCTTTTTCCTTGGCCTCTGAGTGCTACATTGAGGAAGAAGCTTTGATGATCGAGGCACCCAAATTTGATTGGCACCTTCATAGTAGCCTTGAGCTACAAGTAGATGCTTCTCCACCCGCATCTTTATACCATTAAGATACCTTGATTGTGGTTGTCTTGGTGCAGTTTTCTTTTTGGTTAATACGGAAGGTTTGGGACTCTTCTTGACATTGGTTGGCACTGAGGTTACATGTTTGGGACTCATGCGCACTTTTGATGATGATGAGGCTAGAGTTTTGTGTGGAGTGGCTGTCTCGATGATGATGCTTTTGAGTATGTAGCCATCTTCTTTGTTGGTGAGGTTTGTGGATGAAGAGGCATAGGCTCCCCTTTGAGTTCCATTTTAGAGATAGATGGTATCGGTTGTGGGGATCTTCTTCAGGAACAACTGTTGATTGTGAGTTTTTGGCATTGGATTTTGTTGGTGAGGATGGAGTGGAAGGGGTAGATGCTTTGTTCGAGTTGGTCATTGATGCAAATCATAGGTCTTTGTGTAGAGGGGCTTCCAAGGAAGAGGCTTGTAACTTTTTGCCTAGTATCATAGAAATTCATTAGGGTTGGTTCCTCTTTCTTGCTCTATGGTATTGTCAACTTTATGTCATTGACCATCATGATGACCCTATCGCTAGCAAAGAACAGTGGTGCTTGGGCAATAACAGTCCATTTATGCCCCAAGATTAAATCTGCTTCCAACACATACTTAACCACAAAAAACTTGCAAGTAAGGGGGTTAGTTTCAATATAAATTGTATGTTCAAAGTACCCCAAACATGGCATGTTCAAGTCTTGTGTGAATGGAATTCTTTCAGGATGAACCGTGATTGTTGGTTGACCTAATAAATCCCATAAGTTGAGGGTCATGAGATTGTGTTCTCATGTTGGATAAAGCTGTGCTTGGATTGTGGTGATTTTATTGGAAAGATCTAATCTAACCATAATTCTTGGGATATTCTCATGAAGATATGTTGGAAGTTCCAGCTCCTCCAAGGTGTCTTCCTCTTGTAATAGCAATTGCACAATGCCTGCAGGAGTATTCAAGGTAACTGTTTGCATGGATTCATCAAGCGAATACAACGAGTCACGTATCCAAGTTCCACCAAGGATGACATCATATTTAAGGGGATCTATGGTAACATGGAATCTAAATTCCACATCTCCACCGATTGTTTAAGTAGCATAGCTGAAGTAACATGGAACTTCAATGTTTTCTCCATTGGCACCTCTTGCAAGACCGTTATCTTTAGGGGTGATTTTAGGTTGTCCCAATGACACCCAAGTGTCTATTGTCAAGATGTTATGACTAGCTCGAGGGCTAATCAATGCGCGTTTATGTTTAACATCATTGCATGATAGGAAAATCTAACCATATCATGTAGGAAAATCCAACCATATCATGATGATAGAATCTTCAAGAGGAACCATGGATGTTTTAGTTTTTATTTCAGCTTCAGATCCCATTTTGAATTCATATTCCCATTCACTTTCATTCTCTTTTTGGCTCTCAGCTTTTCTATAAGAGTACCCAACATGTATAATGGCACACTCGGTCCTCTGACAATTCTAATTGAGGTCTGTTTGGAAACTTGTGAATCCATACAATCCCATTATATGAAGCTCTTGATGTCTTGGTATAACTCACCTTGAGCCTTTAAAGGTGCAAGTGTTGATGCTATGATGGCTTCACCATGAGAGAAGAACACTTCTCCAAATGAGAATTTGAGAGATTGCTTTAATTTTGTAAGGGATTCATTAAACTCCTCATGTGCTTTTTCAAACGCATAATTTGTGTATCTGGCTCTAATGACTCTTATGTAGAGAATATGTCCTCCTCTTGAAAGGGGAAGCGATACTCCTCTGGTTCTTGTATTTTGGTTGCTTTCTTAGGATTGGCATTACTAGGTTCAATCACAACCGGTGATCCTGTAAGACACTCAACCATTCTAAGCATGCTCTCTTGAGCTTGCTTTTTGCGTTGTGCATATGTCATGTGATCATGATTTGCAATTCGGGGTGGTTGGGTGGGTTCTAGTTTCTGGATTGGTCTGGGAGGTGCATTGAGTGAAGAGTCAAAACTTATTTCATCTTCACTAAGTGACGTACTAGAACTAGTTTCATCTTCTGACCGTCTTTTGATTGTCAGGTTTTCATTATGTTTGCCTATGCGACATGAACGGAATTTCCTTTGGGCTTTTGTATTTTGTGTCGTACATGTGGGTGTTGTGGTTTGTGTGGTAGCCTTTGAGGTGGATGCTTTTGCATCATGTGTAGCATTTGGCTCTTTTGGGTTTATATTTTCCAAAGGTTCCTTTTCCCCGTCCTCTCTTTCAACCTTGGTTTCGATAGTTTGTTGTCCGTTGTTTTTCTTAGGTTTAAAAGGTTTTGTTTTCTCTTTTGGTTTTTGCGTTAAGACATGTTCTTCTACCCATTTCAAAGTGTTCTCTTTTGCATTCTTTTTACTGTTTCTTGTGCCTTGGCTTGTAAGCATGTAAGCATGTAAGCACATTCAGGGTACCATGGAAAATTGCCTGTTTTGTATACTTAAGATGTTTAAACAGGCTGTAGCAGTGAAGCAACTTGCCTTGGGAAATATTGGAACATGTGATCAATACCACATCGTTCACATAGGGGTTGCAAAGTGTCAGTGATTGTGGGCATGGAAGTATTTCAAACTGTGTAATCAGCCACCTTGTGCGGTCTATGACAATAGAAACACTGAAGTGTTTGATTAACTACTTCCTGATCAGTTTCTACCTTTTGGACTGTTTCTGTTTGTTGCACGGGAGATGGAGGTTTTGAGTTGGGACATAGGGTTTTGTCATGACCAAAGGTTTTGCAGTACAGAAAAATAGGTGCCTTGTACGCACAATGGGGATTGGGATGGTTGTAGTGATTGCACTTAACACAAGGCATTTCACTCATCACTTGGAGAGGCATTAAGGATGTTTGGTTTTAAAGGATCTCATCCTCTCTTAGATATGTCAATTGAAAGCTTTTAAGCAATGCTGCATAGAATAAGAATGACAATTCCGAGATCAATCGTTCTTTAGCCATTGCGTCACTTGGTTTAGATGAAGAACATCTCATATCATGATCATCTTGGTTTAGATGAGGAACATCTCATATCATGATCATCTTCCATCATGTTGTCATCTAAACGTATTGCTTCTTTACAACATTGATCAAATGTTTCTAGATTAGATACAATGATTAAGTTGTGTAAGCTGTTTTTCTTTAAGCCCATCATGAAACATCTCTTCAAATGAGAATCATTTAATTTTTCCCATGACTCACATCGTGAGTCCAAGAGTCTTATCCAAAGGATAAAGTCTCTAATGGTTTCGTTTAGTTTACGCTTAATTGAATATAATTCTTTCGCTGCACTCCACCGATCACCTTGTCTTGAAAAGCTGTGAATAAAGGATGTTTTCAAGGTTCTAAAGTTGGTCTTGATCGCTTTGATGAACCATCGACTAGATTTTCCCTCTAAGCATAGGTTCAACGCATGTACCTTGGTGGGGCAGTTGGGCTTTCCAAAGGCTTCATATCTCTGTTCATACATTTGAATTGAACAGGATCAATCGTTCCATCATATTTGCCCATAATTTTAGAAATCTGTACGTCCATATTTTTGTAAGTCACTGAGGTCGTATGTGAGTGCTCTTATGGGTAGGAACTCACTTAGTCCTTGGGTAACCCCCCTTCCTAGATTAGTCAATATGTCTAAGGTGTGGGCATCCACAGGGATTGGAAAGGGTTGGTACCTATAGGATTTGTGGGACTGTTAAGTAAAGGACCAAAGCCCAGTGGGATTGGAGAGACAGGGGGTGTAAAACCGATGACACGTTTGTTGTTGGCATGGCGAATGGTATTGGGAGGTCCATTTGCGGCATGGATCTCAATGGATCGAAGATGTTAGCCATTAGATTCAGTGAGAGTGTCGGCCCACAATCTCTCTATCGTTGCCATGTCTGACGCTGTCAATTGCTCCTTAATGAGCAAGCACACGTGTTTTTGTTTTTGTTTTTAGATTTTCTCATAGGCCGTTATAGCCTCAGGAAGCCTCGCGTACTCTTCGTTGGGTCAAACCAATGTCCGTTTGCCCTAATTAGTTTAGGCGCTACACGCACGTGAACCTCAGGGATATTTTTTCGAAAAAAGTGCATGCTAGTAGCTTCCCAGACGGAAGAGGAGGTCCTGAAAGCTATTTTCCATCATTGGCACGACAAAAAAAAAAATCAAGAATTTTTTTCCTTGTTTCACAGCTTGTTTTTTATTGTGTTCCGAAAGGAATTTAGAAAAACTTTATATGAGAGAGTTATAGTATTTTTGGAGTATAACAACTTTGTCTCTCTAAGTCGTTCATGATTTTGTCATTTAGACTCTCAAAAAGTAGCCCGAATATGGTTCCCAATCGTTTTTGGGCTCTTTTGGGCCGTTTTTAGTGCGTTGACCGTTTTTGCCTTGATTTTCGGGTTGAATTTTGAGGCTGCTGGTTAGAGGCCAAACAATCGATTTTGCCTTCGGATGGTCAAGACCAAATTTGAAAAGCTCGATGATGAGTACTAGAGCGTCTTTATCGGACTCATGGTTTAGGAGATACGAGCCTCCAAATAGGGGTGGTTTTTTTTTTTTTTTGCCAATGGACCCCCTTTCACGTAAACTAGCAGGGTGCAGTTCACGGCGTGAAGCAGACTTCAGGGATTTTATCTTTTTTTTTTTGGCACGGACCCCTAGCACGTGAACCCTTAAGGCGTGAGTGCAGAAATGGTTCACACGAATTGATTTTTGATTTTTTTTTTGGGCACGGGCTCCTAGGACGTGAACCCTCAAGGTGTAAGAGTGCAAAAATGGTTCACGCGTGAACTGATTTTTGAAAAAAAAATTTAGTCTAGTGGGAAATTTGAATTTCCTTGTTTGGGGAGAATATTTTTTGAATTTTAAATTAAAGAGATACAAGCATTATCCCAAAAAGGCAAGTGGGAATCAAAAAAGTCAACCTTTTTATGACACTCCCTTACACCCTTCATTAAATGACCCCCAAAATGGACAATTTGACAACTCATGGGCATCTACTAATTCAATGCTCATTAGCCTTAATGAGTTATGTAAAAAAGTGATTAAGAATTAATCAAAGATTAATCCTTTACTAATCTTTTCATCTTTTACACTAATCAAGGACTCTAATTAACAACTAATTCCTAATTAATTCAAACAATTGAGCACATCATTGGATAGAGCAAGGAATTGCTAGGCTATGTGCATCAACTAATGTGTAAATTAATGTATAATTAGAGATTATTTAAGCTCTTAATTTTGGTCTCTTCTTTTAAGGCAAAATTAAGCAAATGAGAGCCAAATTCCTCTAATTGATGAAGAAATTGATATAAATAGTGTTTTGATGCATCTAGATGCTCTCAAAACACTTAAAAACACTAATTTAGACTACTTAAATGATCAATTTGGACCCCAGATAACACATTTTCTAAATTTTTTGCCTCTTAAACAAGATTACTCACCCTTATTGACAAAAACCAGTCCATTAAGAGAAATTAGTCGAATTCAAGGGTTTTTTGATGGTTTTGAGAAGTTTTTTTCAATGATTAAGCTACTCCTAATGCTTGCTAACACTCTAATGCATACAATTCCAACAAGAAACACACAATTTAAGCTCAAATTAATGATTCTAGTTCTATGTTTAACTCTAAAGAGAGCTAACATTCACTAACAATTGCATTTTATTGCATTGTTTGATGCAATGGATACAAACTAATCGTAACACACTCTATGTACAAGCCCTATGAACATTATCAACAATAAAAACAATAAATTAAGCTAAAAATTAAGCAAAAAAACATTCTTTACAAAATAAAAGAGAGAGCTTTTTGTCACAAAATCACACACAAATCTCAATCAAATCCACATCTTTTTCATGGGAAACCATTAATCAAGATAATGGGCAATGGGTAATGCGTGGATTAGAGAAAACGATGGAAAAAGCCAAGGGATGGCTCCCCGATAATGGCGCCAAAAAAGTTATGGCTCACCCTAACCCCCCTTGAAACACATCCAACACAAGAGGTTACCTGGTGAACCGCAACTGTCGTTTCCAATGGCCGAGCTCGTAACCCTTGAGGTCTCCAAGCTCTACAACTCCTTGAGAAGTAATTCCACCACATCTCCCGTGAGCGTTGTCACACAGCTCGCGTTGCATTACGTGTACTCATCCCTCCTCTCACCTCACATTACTCACACACACACACTAGCATGCATTAGAGAGGGAGATTAGCAACAACAAGACTCAATTGCACAATGGGAGAGTATATTGTATTATGAGAGAAATTCGCTTATATACATGGCCATAAGTGTTCACACTCACTTAAACTGTGGCCGGTCGGGCACTTTGGACGCATAAAAGGCCTAATGCTATTACAATGACTACTCTCATAATATATCCATGAAGTACATCACTTGGGACTTCATCCTAACTTACTACCACACGCTTTTGAAGTAGGAATCACTATAATTACTCTGTAAATTCAGGTGCCCGCCCAAGTTGTAGATTTGCACACCATTGTTTCATAGCTTGAATGTATAACCTTTTGGTGTATCTACCTTGACTCCTTGATATAAGATAATGGTAGTAGCTCTTGTTAACCCCAGGAATGGGTTAACATACATACATACATACATGTTGACTTCTCTTGTTAGTGTTACTCGTTTAACTGGCTTTTTGGTGCTCTTAGTTTTATAGGTGGAAAAGGTTGGAGGATCTTTTGTTGGAGATTAGTTCCTTTGGTTGTTAAGTGGTGAGGGTCCATGGAAAAACAAATTATTAAGTAGACTAGATGACTACTTAGAGTGTGACCTTGGATACTTCAAATAGACCTTGCAATAGGTCATATCACAATCAACTGTTGGATTAGATTGCTAGAAGATACACTTAGCTTTTTGGTGCTCCTCGTTGTCGAGGTGGAAAAGGTTAGAGGATTTGTTGTTGGAGACTAGTTTATTTGGTTGAAGCAAAATGATAAGTAGACTAGAATGGCTACTCAAAGTGTGAACTTGGCTACTTCAAATAGACCTTGTTGTTATACGTCATCTCAAAGTTAAACTATGGTTCAGATTGCCAAAAGGTACACTTGGGATTGCCAAAAGGTACCCTTGATAGAACCTTGATGAGGATTTATACACAAGGATTTGGGCTAACACAAAAGCAAGATGAATTTAAGAAAATGTTAGCGTGGTCAAATGTACTATCCTCTCACTGCACCGCCCTGGCCACCATCACCCAACTCCATCAACAGATCCATCCGGCCCAACAAGCAGCTCAAACCGCAAACCACACCCTCTTCCTCACCCAAAATGAAGCTCAGGACCTCTACCGCCAAGCACAAATTGCCAAGGATGGCTCCAATAGAATTCGCACCTCCTTTGACTCCTATAAGTAGGTGGCTAAGCACACGTTTGCAGTAGAAGGATGCCTAGTTGTGGGTAGCAAAGGAGCGTGCCCTCCAATCTCAATCAGCAACTACTAGGTAGATGTCCAGCACCTTGCAACGCAAGGTCCATGCATTAATGGATGCTACACGATTGAGTTTCCCACCCCACTCCACCCCACCCTCTCCACCCCACCCCAAAACCCTCTACACCTTGTCAAACTCCACTACATTGCTCTCCACCTCAATTTTCTCCAACACAACATTTTCATTGATGACGCCACCCTCTTTTACCTCATCCACCAAACTCCCCTGCCCTTACCTTAACCTCCTCGTCACCTTCTCTTTTTCCAAACCCAGGTTTCCTTCGACAACCCCACCAACCTCTTCACCCTTCCCATCCACCCCATCACTGCCAACCTAATCAACTGGGCCACAGTTCTGGAGTACGGGCATGCCACCGATACCGATGCCTCTATTGATCTCTCTATTCCCCATGGCCTCTTCTTGTACCCCTACGACTCCTCCAAATCCCTTGCCGCTCTTGCCTTCTTCGAGTGGCTTGGCTGGACAACCATCTACTATGCTTACAAGGCACTTTGCCGTCGAAACCTCCCAGCATACTCCCCCTATGGCCTCGTTCTCTACTACCGCTTCTACCACCAACTGGAAATTATTTCCACCATCGGCATCATCCAGTTTGACAACTCGCATATCGCCTTTGCCTACAATATCTCTATCAAAGAGGCCCGCAAGGTGAAAACCTTCTTCTTCTCCAAACACCCGGCTCATGACCCTGACGAAGACAACGATGGTATGGACAAAGGCACCGATCCTCCTACAAGATCAGATACCCTCGGCTCCCAGTCTCCCCCTCCTCATCCTCCACCCCCACCACATTCCCACTCCTATTCCGGCCCCAGTTCTCAATTGCCCCCACCCACTGGTGCCCACCAACATTCCCTCAAACCCCCCACCCCCCATATAAGACTCATAGCAGGCACCAGCTTTCCTCCTTCCACCTCTTCACACTTGCAACCTTACACCTCTTTCCCTCCCCTTCCAAAACCCCTCGTCAAACTCCCTTGCCACCTCCTTCACCAACACCACCATCACCCCTCCATCTTAGATTGGGCCTACCTATACCCCCAACCAATGTTCCCTCTACATCGGCACGCCTACCCCCTTTCCTTGATGCCTCCCTAGGCACCGCCCCCTCTTCCTCCAAAACCCCTCCACCTCAAGAACCTCACCCAGCCGGCCTCCTTTCGCCCACCCCCTGGAGGCACCCTAACCTCCACAGGAGCACAAGGAGCTGGATCACCCCCTCAATCCCCTCAACTAGCATGACCCCTTGGACCGCATAGAATTTGAGTAGGCCATACGCATCCTGATCGACTGGCAACTCCAACAGGCGCCACTCACCAAGATCACGGACTGCATGGATATCCATGTCCTCCAGCTCTACCTCAACGCCAAGCATGCCACCTGGAAGAGCTAGCATTTGCACACACACAACGCGCAGGCTACATCAGGCCGCACTCTTATGCTCGGCCCCCCTAACATTCGATCTTATGGGCAAGCAGCCAGTTTGGCAGCAACCATTCCTCCTCAAGCCATCTTTTTATAAAAGCTCGGTCATCCCATATATCTTTTACATGAAGCATAGCATGGTTTACATCAAAATGAGTTACACGAAGCATAACCATGCTTTAAAATAATGTTAACCAGTGTGGTTAATATACCTCCCTCCCTACTCCTCGAAAGGAAATAGGGAGGGAGGTATATTAACCACACTGGTTAACATTATTTTAAAGCATGGTTACGCTTCGTGTAACTCATTTTGATGTAAACCATGCTATGCTTCATGTAAAAGATATATGGGATGACCGAGCTTACAACTTGTGTAATGCCAGCCATGAGTATAAGCCTAGGTGTACATAGAGCTGCACGAATCAATTTTGGGCCCCCAATTGTTTAATGGGCGGTTGGCCATTGTAAAAAGAGAGCTTATGTATATAAGTTATGAAATATGAAAAGGGACAATCCCATTATCACAATTGGTTCCCCCCTCCCCCCCCCTCTCTCTCTCTCTCTCGCTCTTGTGGCTA
Source organism: Cibotium barometz (assembly GCF_041138505.1). Classification (NCBI taxonomy): domain Eukaryota; kingdom Viridiplantae; phylum Streptophyta; class Polypodiopsida; order Cyatheales; family Cibotiaceae; genus Cibotium; species Cibotium barometz. Next base: position 33,568,562 of record NC_141054.1, read on the forward strand.
TGGTGGTAAGCTTGTGTGCATGCATGCTTGTTTGCTGGATTGTGCGAGTGTGTGCATGTAGGTGATACTCTCTTTGCTTGCCTCTTCTCTTCTTCTTACCCTCTCTCTCTCTTCCACTCTTGCACACAACATGAAGGCATTGATTAGTACTTGAGCTCTCCATAGATGCTTCTTCATTACTCCTCCTCACCTTGCTTGAGGTAAGCTCCACTTAGGTGACACAAGTGGTGGTGGAGTGAGCCCCTAGCGACTTCACATCAAGGAGTTAACCCTCATCAGGGTTGGTTAAGTGCTTGTTCCTGAGCTGACCCTTGTAATCTCTCTTTTCTCTTCTCCTTTCCCTCTCTTTTGCAAAGAAGTATGCTTATTTTGGTAAACAATGAAAGAAAGGATTCCCAACAACTGCTATAGGTCTAACTATTAGTAAATATGGTAGTGCCTAAGGACTTGCCAATACCCTAATCAACAATAAGGCATCTAAGCCAAACACACTCAACTGTACAGCTGTAAATGCTCCCCTATACTCAGCTTCATAGCTAGAAGTGGCCACAGTGGGTTGCTTCTTGTTGAGCCATGATATACATAAATCATCAAGGAGAAAGAAAAAACCACTTGTGTGTCATAACATCTAGCCTAATCTGAGTCTGTTAATGCATGTAGTTGTAACCACTTATGGACACTCATGTGTCATAACATCAAGCCTATTCTGAGTCCTATAAATGCATATAGCTGTGATTTATCCCCTTGGGATAAAACAACCAAAAGTACTTGGTGCCCTTTAGGTGACGGAACACCCATTTGACAGACTGCCAATGCTTTATGCATGGGCTATGTATAAATCTACTCAATGCTGAGACCCCATATTGAATGTCAAGTCTCGTGTTATATAAGAAGATAAGGCATCCAACATCTTCTTGATACATGCCGACATCAAAGGGGTCACGTGCATCTTCAAGATTAAGTCGCAAACCATGTTCCATAGGTCTAGCAAGAGGTTTGCAGTCTCTAAGATTGAACCTCTTCAAAAATACCTTTATGTATTATGTACGTAGCTTAACAGTGCTATCATTACGTTGCCAAAACTCAATTCCCAAATAATAGCACAACGGGCCAAGATCTGATATTTTAAAAGACCTTTGTAAATCAGGAACTATAAAGCTAAAAGATGATCATCATCAGGGCCTTTCAGCAGCATGTCATCAACATATAGCACGATTTCAAAAGACCTCTATAAATCAAGAACTATGAAAGCTGAAATATGATCATCATCAAGGCCTGTGAGCAGCATGCCATCAACTTATCGCACGAAGACCAAAAATTCATCTTTAGTTCTCTTAATGTAGAGGGTATTGTTAGTAGTACTATTGCAAGAACCTTATGTAACCAAGTATGCATGTATCTTCTCATACCATGCTCTGGGAGCCTGCTTAAGACCATACAAAGATTTTTCCATATTTAATGACATTCCCCTTAAGTCCTGGCCAAAAAAAGGATTTTCTTACCTTCCAATAGGTCTTATCCTACATGTCCAAAATAAGGTACATCATGGCAGTATGCAAGGATTCTTTTTTTGATGTAGATCGGGTGTACAAAGTCTATGTTTGACCTGCATATTTCTAGCATGGATTACATACTGTTCTACTAAAAGCTCATCAAGTCTAGTTGCAAGGTGTATTAGGATAGAAGATTCATAGCTTGGTCTTCTAGATCAGATCTCACCACTGACATTGCATTGCACGTAGGTCTTTTACTAAGGCACCATCTCCAACCTTGTTCTCCTTTCCAGTAAAATATTTGATGTTGAAGTTATATTCACACAATAACTCCATCCATTTCCAATGTCTATTGTTGAGGAGAGGTTGGAATCTACTCTTAATTTCAAATTTTCTCCGAACAATAAGTGTCTCCAATGTTTAAGAGTGTGAACTACTGGTTCTACAAAGTTTATGTTTTATAAACTATAGCCCGCTTGTTCTACAAAGTTTGAGAGCATGAAGTGAACTACAACTGCTTGTTCTACAAAGTCTATATTTGAAGTAAATATTTCCATCATGGATTACATACTTTTTTGCTAAAAGCTCATCAGTCTCTGCCATTGCTAGGGCAACCCTAGTGGTCAAATTTGTTGATGAACTTAGGATAGAACCGAAATAAGGGTAAACTCTCAAAGCATTCCTAATTTGGTTTTCTAGATCAGATCTCACCACTGAGATTCAATTGTATATAGGTCTTCTACTGATTGTATCTACCAATTGATTCTCCTTTCTAGCAAGATATTTGTTGTTGAAGTCATATTCATACATTAAATCCATCCATTTCCACTGTCCATTATTAAGCAGAGGTTGGGTGAACAAGTATTTCAAACTTCAAGTATTTCAAACTTTGATGATCTATTCTTAGTTTAAATTTTGTTCCCAATAAACAGTGTATCCACTGTTTGAGAATGTGAACACTATAGCTGCTTATTCTATGTTACGAGTCAAGTACCTATTTTCATGGTACTTGAATTTTTGAGGTTCATAGGCCACTTTCCCATCTCTAGTTAGTACACACAGCTTGTCTACTCCCTTCGTGCTGCCACTTGTGTCACAAGTAACTACAAATGGTTTCCCTATCTCAAGAGCCTTTCAAATTCCTTTTGACATTTATCTATCTAGTTAAACCCAATGTTTTTCTTGTTGGAGTGGAAATGAAGGTAGTAAGACATGCATAGATGCAACAACAAGCACGCAGAGATAGATGGAAGCACACAACACTCAAAGTAGATTGATAAGAATGAGTGAAGTACAAGTGAAGTGACATGATAAAGTCACTTATACACTCTCATAACAGTGTGTATATATGCGCAGGGGAAAAAACCTCTTAAAGTGCCTCAACCCATTATTAGCCTACGTCCACACTTTACTACAAGTAAACATGTACAAGGATCATGTGGTTGATCAATCCGCAAATGGCAATAAGACCAAAGCTTTACGAAATGCTTTAAAATTCTCTCATGAGAGAGAGCCTTCGTGAACATATCTACCACATTATCGTGTATAAAGACATAAGCTAGGCTAATATCTTCTCTAATGAGTCTTTCCTTGACATAATGATAATGCATCTCAATGTGCTTTGTGTGGTTCCTCGCAAGCTAACGCACTTTGGCTACCAATGAAGATGGAGGTAGGGGACTATTGTCCAACACCAAGCTTTGCTAAAATGCATCTAAGACATACACACTCCATAGTCATTGTAAAAGGTGTCCTATACTCAGCTTCACAACCCAAAGTGGTCACTGTCAGTCATAATATACATGAATCACAGGATACTAAAAGAAAAAACCACTAGCGTGTCGTAACATCCAGCCCATAATCGGAATCACTACGAAAATAGACAACTGAATATCACCCCCCTTATCATAGAATAAGCCAAGGGAATGAGTGCCATGTAAGTATCTAAATACTTGCTTGCATTGGCAGCCTTCCCAATGCTTACTTTCGGGAATGTGCATAAACATGCTTAATTCGGAGAACCCAAACTGAATCTCCGGCCTCATATTACATAGATAGATAAGGGACCTAACAACCTATGATAAAGTGAGAGCTTTAGGCTCCCACAGGCGCGTAGTCTAGTGGTAGAACGGTTGGGTGGGGCCCAGGTTCGATGCGAGTGAGCTATGTGACGGGGGTAATTTGTGAGTCGAGGGAGGAATCCACCTTCCCACTACAAAGGCTAAGAAGCAAACCTTAGCTACATTGAAGGGGTTTAATTAAATAAGATTGAGGTCTAGTTAATATGCCCCTATAAAACGCAACTATTATAAGGAGTAAAAATTAAAAGCATTTCTGCAAAGCCGTGTGCGATGCGAAGTAACGTGGAAGCTTGGAGGCCAATTTGTGAGTTCTTTTTTTTTCTGTCTCTCTCTCTGAATTTTTTCTCCAATTATAAGATTTTTAGTTGAACCCTCCATCCATGCATCCACTGAAATCATTCAGCATTTTATTTTATTTTATTTGGTGCTTTCAGAGATGTGATTTTCTTCATGCCTGTGATATTTTCTTCATTTTCGGTCAGGCACAAAAATGATTGTCTTTGTGACACTGCTAATGCTCAATTGAGTATCAGTGTCCCAAAAGTATCTGGGTTCCCTGCAGTGGGTGTGTAGCCTAGCCGTGTGGGTTTGTGACTAGTTAGGGTGAGGTCTCGAGTTCAAATTCTCGCCATCCGGGCCCGGAGACTAAGCCACCTTCGGGTGTGCACGCAAGTTGCTACCACAGATGGATCTACTCTAGGGGGGGAAAAAGAACACAAAGATGGCCCTTAACTCATTCTCCAGCACATTCATTGTACCAATATTGGTGAATACTGAAACCATGATGCCACATGCATCATCCCCATTCATTTCATGCATCTTTCTTGCTAAGTTACTAGCTAGAGTTAGGGTTTTGCAGAGGAATCAACACATCTTGTGAGTCCTAATCTATCTAGGGACAATAGAGGTAAGGTAGGGCACCGAGTAGTTTGTCCACCAATGTGCGAATGCAATTAATGCAAAACGCATGCTAAGGCAACTAACACAAATGAGTTGTCTTAGTTGGCATACTTTTCCTATACATAGGACCCCTCCCTCCCTATTCTACACATCTTCTTCAAGTCTTTTGGAGCAACGAGTCAAGAGAGAGAAGATTAGCCATGAAAGTGGCAAAATCAGCTGGAACGGTAGTGATTGATCTGGATCAGTCTAGGTTTCATATTGCATCATATTTTAGCAACTAGAAGAGGACTAGCTGAGGGTTTTTTGCTTTTTCGCAAAGAACTTAGTAAGCAGGTTAATTTTCAATAGATCCAGTAGGATTGTTTGTAAATATTTTAGCTTTAATCAATGCACTAATATATCATCGGATAGTGTTAGGTATTTTGGAGCTTTATGTCAAAATACGCAGCGTATTTTGACATGGTATCAGAGCCCTAGGCTCCTGATAGATCTTGGGAGTTTTCTGAGCAAGAGGGGGATAGTTAAGTTGCTGATTGGTGGACTGTTTTGGACTGTTCGGGAAGAGAAGTTGCAAGAGGAAGGCGGGCTAAGGTGCTGGACAGCCACTTGCAGGTTTAGAGTTTTTTTCCCCACCCACCCACCCCTTCACAGTTACATCCCCGCGATGGCAGATTTGTTAGAGATGGCTGAGAAGCATGTGAAGATCCCGACTCTCCCCACATTCCCAGTGGACCGTCCGTTGGACAGGAACAATTACGGCATCTGGAAGGTTATGATGGAGTCTGTGCTAGAGTCATATGACGTTGATTTCATCGTCATCGGGGTTCCACGGCCGGAAGTAGAGGAAGCGGAGTTACTGTCGATGAAGAAGGACCGAGAGGCACAGGCACAGATGTGGGATCGTGTCAACGCCAGAGTCCGGTCATTTATTTTCCTCAATTGCACACCACAAGTAATCAATCACGTAAAGCACATGACGTTGGCCAGAGGCATATGGCAGCACTTGGCTTATCTTTATAACAGGGTATCACCTATGAAGAGGATCTCCTTGGAAGTGCAGATGCGGGTTATGAACCCTGCAAAGTCATCGACGATGCGGGAGCACATTAACAAGCTGCAAGCCCTTCAGCAGGAAGTCCTCCAAGCTGGGAAGGAGATATCATCTGAAGACATGGCCATTACTTTGTTGTCCCACTTGCCTGCTCAGTATTCTGCTTTCTACTCCTCTTTGATTACGAGTGGCAGGCTCAACACCATTACCTGGGAGGAGCTTGTGCCAATGGTCTTGGACCAGGAGTAACGTTTCACAAACCCTCCTCACAACGGAGGTTCGGAGGCCTTAACTGGCCAACGGTCGAAAGGCCGGAATAACAACAAGGGCAAAGGGAAGGCTTCATCGGAGAAGTCTTCTGAGAAGAAGCCCGACTCAGAACGAGAGAAGCTAAAGGCCGAACGATCCTGCAATGATTGTGGCGAGAAAGGCCACTATTGGAGGAAGTGTCCTAAGCGGACTGGGAAGAGTGCCGATTCTTCAGCCTCAGCCGCAAAGACTCCTGCATTTGTGCACTTAGAGATGATGGACTCCGATGCTTCATCGTCTTCGAGCGAGGAGGCAGTTGGCTTCACCGCGAAGGATACCCGGGAATGGATTCTTGACAGTAGTGCTTCCAGGCACATGACTCCGTCCCGTGACTTCTTTTTGGATGTGAAACGGCAGTCAGGTCGCATTTTTATTGGCGACAACTCCACTATTCCGATACACAATGAGGGCTGGATGGAGATTATTCCCGACGGCAGGGGGGGCAAGCATGCTTCCCGTGTTCTTAATGTCCCTGCTCTGGGTTTTCATCTTCTGTCAGTGCATGAAGTATGCAAGACTGGCTTTCGGGTGGAATTTGAGGAGCATTGAGTTGCTCTACGGGACCGTGAGACTGGCCAGGTTGTTTGGGAAGGTGGTGTGGAGAATGTTATCTACAAGCGCTCTGCACTCTCCTCGTTGACAGGTTCTCAGGTCGGAGATTTGTGGCACTTTCGTTTTGGCCACTTAAATGTGGATGCATTGCGGCGAGCTTTTCGAGACCAGATAGTGGTTGGCTTGCTAGTTGTTGGCAGTAGGCAAGGACGTTGCAGTTTTTGCATACATGGTAAGCAGCACAGGGAATCCTTTCCGAAGCAGGCTTCCAGGCGGGCTTTGAAACCGTTGGAGTTGATTCACACTGACTTGTGTGGACCTCAGCAGACGCCATCATTGGGAGGATCTCTCTATTTTATGCTGCTTGTTGATGACTGTACCAGATTCACGTGGGTCTACTTTCTTTCACAGAAGGACCAAGCTTTTGCACGGTTCAAGGATTGGCACGTGATGGTGGAGAAAGAGTCTGGATTGCAGGTAAAGACTCTCAAGGCTGACAAAGGGGGAGAATTCTCCTCGACTGTATTTCTCAGATTTTGTGCAGACCATGGCATCAAGAGGGAACTGGCCAATACCGGATCGCCTTCAGAGAATGGGGTTGTAGAACGCAAAAGCAGGATTGTGGTGGAGATGGCGAGGACCATGCTGGAGCATCGTGATCTTCCTCGTCCACTTTGGGGAGAGGTTGTGGCAACGGCTGTCCATATCCTCAACCGGTCTCCAATGACTTCAGTACCTAATATGACTCCGTTTGAGGCATACTTTGGCAGGAAACCTGATGTCTCGCACTTTCGTGTTTTTGGGAGTGATGCGTATGTTCATATTCCGAAGAAGCAGAGGGGGAACCTTGACTCCAAGTCACGCAAGCTTATATTTGTGGGGTATAATTCTCTTTCCAAGGGATACAGATTGTATGATCCAGACAAGAATGAGATTGTTGTCAGTCGGGATGTGGTCTTTGATGAGCATGTTCCAATATCCACTGTCGAGGAGCCGCCACTTCTTGGAGATCCAGAGGAGTCTGATGATGATTCCCAGACCATTGCTCCAGTTGATCACCCTCAGTCAACACAGGAGGTTGAGCCTGCAGCTGGAGTAGAGCCCCCGCAACAGCAGGAGGCTCCACGATCTGTTCGAGTACCCAGGTGGTTGTTGGACACCCTTCGGGGGTCAGGTGTCACGGAGTTACCCTCCGAGTGGACCACAGAGGACGGCCCTCGAAGATCACACAAAGTCCGAGACAAAAGCAATACAGTGGAGCTTCTTCAGGTAAACTATGCTCCGATGTCTCGTATTATGCGGGACAAGGAGTCCACTTTCGTCAAGGAAGCCCTTTCACAGGATACTTGGAGGAAAGCCATGCTGGTGGAACTTGATGCCATCGAGAAGAACAACACATGGGAGTTGGTACCGAGGCCGTCGAAACGGTCAGTCATTGGTGTCAAATGGGTCTTTAAGACCAAATATGCGTCAGATGGGTCGGTGGACAAACACAAAGCCAGACTTGTGGCTAAAGGTTATGCTCAGCGGCTAGGCATCGACTACAAGGATACCTTTGCACCGACAGTACGGATGTCCACGATTCGGACCGTTCTTGCCCTTGCTTCTTCTCAGAGGTGGCCTATGTAGCAAATGGATGTCAAATCTGCGTTCCTTAATGGTGACCTGCAGGAGGAGGTGTATGTTGAGCAGCCTCCAGGCTTTGTTGTTTCAGGATCAGAAGAGAAGGTTTACAGGTTACGTAAGGCCTTGTATGGTCTTAAGCAGGCTCCCAGGGCTTGGAATCAGAAGATTGATTCCTTCTTTGTTCGGACTAGATTTCAGAGATCGGTTGCAGATCCTAACCTGTATCTCTTTCGGGAATGCGGCATGATTACGATTATCATCCTTTATGTGGATGATCTCATTCTCATCGGCGGTCATGTGGAGCACATTGGTGTGACGAAGGCTGCCTTGTCAAAGGAGTTTGAGATGACCGACTTAGGCTTACTCCACTTCTTTTTGGGATTGGAGATCTGGCAGACCCAGAGGGGGTTTTTTGTCTCTCAGCAGCGGTATGTTCATGAGTTGCTTGAGGCCTTTGGGATGGAGAACTGCAAGCCTATTACTTCGCCGATGGACCCAAACACAAAGTTAACCGTTAATGATCCTTGTGAGCCAGTCGATGCCTCGCGATACCGGAAGTTGGTTGGTTCATTGATCTGGTTGCTGAACACCAGATTGGACTTGAGCTTCTCCATGGGGCTGTTGAGCTCTTTTATGCAGACACCATTGAAGTCTCATTGGGACGCAGGATTGCGGATCTTGCGGTATCTGTAGAGTACGAAGGATCTAGGACTCTTTTACACAGGAGGGGATGGAGTCAGACTCCAAGGTTGGAGTGACTCAGATTGGGGAGGAGATCCAGACACGAGGAGATCTACTTCAGGATACAGTTTTACCCTTGGCTCAGGAGCAGTTTCTTAGAGCAGTAAGCGGCAGCCAACTATTGCCCTATCTTCGACAGAGGCAGAGTACCGGGTTGCTTGTGGTGCTGCTTGCGAGGTTGTGTGGTTGCGGAGGTTGCTAGGCAAGATTGGGTTTCCACAGAAGGAGCCCACAGTCATCCAGTGCGATAACCAGAGTTGTATAGCTATTGCTCGGAACTCGGTCTTCCATGCCCGGACCAAGCACATAGAGATACAGTATCACTTTGTACGTGAGAAGATCTTGGCTGGTGACACCTTGCTCCTTTATTGTTCGACGGAGGACAATGCGGCGGACCTCTTCACGAAGTCTCTACCTCAGGCTACGCTCAGGCGGCACTCCAGCTCCCTTGGGTTGATTTCACAGCCAGGAGCTGAGAGGGGGTGCTAGAAGTCATCTCCTGTCTTAATCAGACACCAGGGCCTCTGTTGTGGGTGTGCCCACCCTGTATAGGTGTTTTATCATTTTTCCTCACTCCCTGTATTTTTTCCCCATTTTTTTCCATTTTTCCTTGGTGTGGGTGGATGCCACAAGCTGGCAGGAGCCTCTGATGCTAGCCGACTGCACTCATGTGTTCGTGAAGACTGCCCGACTTGATTAGAGGAGGTCGTGGTGTTTTTCTGCTGGGGCCGACTGGCTTTGCCCAGTCGTGGAGGGTTGGTGGCACTTCATGCGCTGGCCGACTGCATCCATGGGGCCATATAAATAGGCCCCATGATCCCCACTTTGTATTCATTCAGTTTTTCTCGGGATCTTGTGTATAGAGAAGAGTTTACAGGCCTATCTCTCTGTCTTTCTTGTGCTGTCTATTTTCTGCACTCTACTTGCTCTTGTGGTCTCAAGTTTGGTTATCATTTCCGCTGCGTATTTTGACACTTTGTGTGTGAATACCCTTTAAAAGGTATATGTGTGTTAAGTGTGTGAGCATGGACTTATAGCCATCTAATGTGTTTGTAAGCAGTGATGTCACTGGTTTAGCCAAGTGTCACTGCCTGAGTGAGTAGAATGTTGAGAAAGATAAGGCTTTTAGTCTATAAAAGAGTATCGTGCTTGGAAGGTTTACACATCAATCACTCTTTCATTTGTACAGTGCTATCATTTGTCTTTGCATCAAGTTTTCATCAGTCTTTTCCTCTCTCACTCTATCTTCGCTTGAACATGGAGCATCATCTGCCATAGCCGATTCCTGCTAAGCATCGGACCTGGGCTCTCAATTGGTATCAGAGCGGATTTCTACACATCTAGGTTTTTACAGCATCGCTATGAAGGGTCTATCATCCTTTTGGATTTCTTGGTTAATTGTACATATGTCCAACTGACATTTCTACCTGCACAACCCCTTCACCCTGGCGACCTCTTCGTGCGCCTCCTTTAACTCGGGTTACCATTCCCTCCAGTGAACCACTAACAAGACACCCGGCTAAGCTGCGTCTCTTTCGTGGTCGACCTCATCTACTCGTCAGCTCTCTGTTGCGCTACCTTCTATGCCCTTCCGCAGTCGTGTCGCTTTTCAGCCTTGCCTGGTTGGCCCATTTTTGGTCCATATGCTTTATGTATAGCCTCGCCAAGTGTCTCTCCCCTGTGTCGACCTAACGCGAGACCTATGGCCTTTTGCCTCTGCAGCACCGAGCTTCTGCCTTGTCCACTGCTTTGACTCGCCTGTGTTTGTCCACATTGTTAGCACTTTCATCCCCAGTTTCTGCTCTGTATGGTGCCCATTTGGTCCCCTTTTGTATGGCCCTTGCTTGTGGGCTGGCCACCCCTTTTTTAGTATTTTTCTGGGATTTTTCCCAGCCGTTCTGGCATTTTTCTAGTGAGCCATGTCCAACAGCTCCAGTCGGCCTGTTTCTATGCTCCAGTCGGCCAGCTCTTTCCCACTATAAATAGTGGGTGCTGGCCTCTCATTTTTCATAGAGTCTTGTACTTATTTGCTCCCTCACTTATGAGACTATCACTGTCTCTTGCTTGGGACTGTTTTGGTTCAGTATATTCAGCATAGTTTGCTCCATCTCTCTCTCTCTCTCTTGCACTCTGTGTTCAGCACATTCTAGTGCCACTCTGCTTCCGCTCTGTGCACTCTTTCATGGTATCAGAGCTCCAGGTTTAGCAACCTTTCTGCTGCCCCAGATTCAGCCCTGTTTTCAGCACCACCTCCTCTGCGTTTTCTTCCAGATCCATAGCTTTTGCTGCTGCGTTTTCTGGACAGCACTCTGCTGGTCGTTTTTTTCTTCAGATTGGCTTCACCGATTCAGCCGTCTGGCTCTTGGAGATCACCGTTTCATTGCCCACTTGGAGATTGGACTGCAGGCGGCCTGTTTTCTACAGGACAGCACTTGTTCATTGCTGCGTTTTCCTCTCCAGTGGTCCTTTCCCTTTGCAGAGGGGGCTTGTGGTGTTGCAGGCTTTGGTGGCACTCTTGGTACCTGTGGAGGACACCTTTTCTTCAGAGATTGTGCATTTCTTGAGATTGAGCCCAAGCTCTTGTGATGGCTGCTCCCACTTCTCTTCATATGTTTGCTGAGTCTGCCAAGTTGGATGGTTCCAACTACACCCTATGGAAGGTGAAGGTGAAATCGGCCTTGCGTGGCGTGGATCTCTGGGATTGGCTTGTTACACCAGCCAATGCCACCCCTCCCACCCTTGCTTCCGGTAGTGTGACTCAGGCGCACATTGATATTTGGCAGTCGAATGATCGACGTGTTTTCTCCTTCCTGATGTTGAACTGTCAGGATGCTGTTCTCTCTCATGTGCGTACAGCTGATGCTGCACATGAAGTTTGGAAGGCTTTTGCAGATCTCTATGAGATTAAGTCTCCGGGTCGGATTTTGGCATTGGAAAAGCAACTTATGAACTTATCAGTTTCTGCGTTTCCATCTTTATCTGCTTTCATCTCGAAGATGAAAGATCTCCGAGACGAGCTTGCTGTTTGTGGCAAGGACATCTCCACAGAGGATATGGCTATTCGGCTGCTCTCCAAACTTCCAGAGAGGTTTGATGCATACTTTCAGTCTCTGGTTTCTTCTCCTCGTCCTGTTCCAGTTACATGGGAGGAAGTTCTGCCCTCCATTATGCAGATAGAGTCTCGCTTTGAGGAGCGGGCTGGCACCTCCGGTGGCCCTGATGGAGCTTTGGCAGCACGAGATAAAGGGAAGTCTCAACAAAAGAAAGGTAAAGGGGGTTCTGACAAGAACTCCAAGGATTCCGATAAGGATAAAGACAACAAATCTTCAAAGAATAAGGACATTGAATGTCATTATTGTGGCAAGAAGGGTCACAAGTCACCCCAATGTCACAAGAAGAAGCGTGATGAAGCAGCAAAGAACTCTTCCTCAACGGCGGTGTCTCAACCCAAGAAGGACTGCTCATATGACACCCCATCGAGATTGGTTCGAAGACTTCACTGCCAGATCAGGCGAGATCACTCTGGGTGATTCTTCTTCTGTGCCAGTGCATGGTCATGGCACTATCCCCATCTTCCGTTCTGAAGAGGACAAGAGGTACTTCTCTGACGTTCTGTATATTCCAGATTTGGCTTTTAACCTTTTGTCAGTAAGTGCTCTTACAGCTCAGGGTGCGGAGGTGATCTTTTCTCGTTATGAGATTACCATTCGTGATAAAGCGATTGGTAGCATCTTGGCTCAGGGAGTCCAAGATAGTGGCCTCTACAAACTGACCGCTCTGCTTTCTTCTGGTGCTTCTTCTGCTCTTTGGCATGCTCGGTTTGGCCATTTGAGCTATCAGCTTCTGCAGCGAGCTTCGAAGGATGGATTGGTTGATGGATTACCAACCATCAAGGCTCCGTCTTCTCCTTGTTCCTCTTGTTTGCAGGGGAAGCAGCACCGAGCCGCCTTTCCGAAGGAGGCGACACACAGATCTTCGACATCACTTGCTCTCATTCATGTAGACTTATGTGGTCCTATGAGTACCGCGTCTTTGAGTAAGGCGTTGTACATGCTCGTGATGGTGGATGATTGTACCAGATATACTTGGGTTTTCTTTCTGAAGACCAAGGATGAGACTTTTCATCACTTCTGTGATTGGAAAGCCGAGGTGGAAAAAGAGACCGGTCACTCGGTCAAGGCTCTCAGGACCGATGGAGGGGGTGAGTTTACATCCCAGGAGTTTCAGCAATATTGCAAGACACATGGCATTCGGAGACAGCTTACTACTGCATATACTCCATCTCAGAATGGAGTTGCCGAGAGGAAGAATAGGACCATTATGGAGATGGCCCGTGCTATGCTTGAGCATTCTTCATTACCTCGACGCTTCTGGGCTGAGGTGGCTTCCACTGCTGTCTACATTCAGAATAGGTCTCCTACTGCTGCTCTTCCCGACAAAACTCCATATGAGGCTTTCCATGGTGAGAAGGCCTCCGTTGTTCATTTCCGGATATTTGGATGTACGGCGTATGTTCATGTGCCTAAGGAGCACCGCTCCAAGTTGGACTCGAAGTCTCAGCGCATGACTTTTCTCGGATACAGCACTGTGTCCAAGGCATATCGTCTTTATGATCCTCAAGCCGATAAAGTTGTTGTGAGCCGTGATGTGGTGTTCGACGAGACTCCTACATCTTCAGAGGGGAGTGGTGAGCTTCTTCTTCTTGCACCTCCTTCTCCTCCTCCTACTCCTCCTCCTGCTCCCGCTGTTACTGTTACACCTCCAGCTGAGGATTCTCAGTCAGATGATGATGACCCTGCTCCTCCTCCGGCGAGTTCGAGCAGATCTGTACCTGGTTGGTATTATCAGACAGTTCGTGACTCTGGGTTACGTGAGCTTCCTTCTGCTCCTCCGCCTGGTTCTCTTCGGCGTTCTTCCAAAGTTACAGGGAAACAAATTCATGAGGGCAACATGTTTGTTAATTATGCTCTTATGTCTACAATCATTAATGGTCCTTCTGATCCCACTTCTGTAGACGAGGCTCTTTCACATGAGTCTTGGCGTCATGCTATGCAGACAGAGCTGGATGCTATCGAACGGAATGGCACTTGGATTTTGGTGCCTCGGCCTCTGCAGCGTAAGGTGATTGGTGTGCGTTGGATTTTCAAATCAAAGTTCCGAGCTGATGGCAGCTTGGACAAGCACAAGGCGAGGTTGGTTGCCAAGGCTTATGCTCAGCGCCCTGGTGTCGACTTCAATGAGACTTTCGCTCCAACGGCCCGAATGACTACCATTCGCACCGTTCTTGCACTTGCAGGACATCATAGATGGCCCGTTTTCCAGATGGACGTCAAGTCGGCTTTCTTGAATGGAGAGCTTACACAGGAGGTTTATGTTGATCAGCCGCCAGGATTTGTTGTTCCGGGCAAACAGGATCATGTGTACCGGCTGAAGAAGGCTTTATATGGTCTAAAGCAGGCTCCGCGGGCTTGGTACCAGCGGATTGATGAGTTCTTTCAGAAGCTCGGCCTGCGCCGCTCTCATGCAGATTCGAACCTTTATATCCTCCTTGAGAGGGGGCTGATTGTTATCATTGTGGTCTATGTTGATGACCTCATCTTTACAGGTTCTTATTCTGTGCGGATCCGTTCTGTTATGGATGCTTTGGAGACAGAGTTTGAGATGACGGATCTGGGCCTCTTGCACTATTTTCTTGGCTTTGAGATTTGGCAGACCTCGAAGGGCATTTTCTTCTCTCAGCAGAAGTACACTCGGGAGATTCTCGACAGATTTCAGATGACTGGGTGCAAACCAGTATCTTCTCCTTTGTATATTGGTGAGAAGCTTTCTTCACTTGATGCTTCTCCAGGGACTGATCAGGGACAGTATCGGGTTCTCGTCGGTTGTTTGGTATGGTTGACCTACTCCCGATTGGACATATGCTTCGCAGTCAGTTTATTGAGTTCCTTCTCATCCAACCCCCGTCAGCAGCATTGGCGATGTGCTCTCAGAGTTCTTCGGTACTTACGTGGCACTCTGGATTTTGGCATCTTTTATGGCCAAGGACGCACTCTTGTTGGATGGTCTGACTCAGATTGGGCTGGAGATCCAGATACACGGCGTTCGACCACTGGTTGTGTTTTTTCACTTGGGTTTGGAGCCATTTCTTGGAGCAGTAAAAAGCAGCCTACTGTGGCGCTTTCCTCTACCGAGGCGGAGTACCGTGCAGTTTGCTATGCTGCATGTGAGGCGATATGGTTGCGGAGATTATTGGAGGAGCTTGGCTGTCCTCCTACCGGATCTACTCTTCTTTGGTGTGACAATCAGAGTTGCATCGCCATCGCCAAGAACCCTGTGTTTCATGCTCGTACGAAACACATTGAGATTCAGTATCACTATGTTCGTGAACGGGTTCTTGCTGGAGATTTGCGTTTGGAGTATTTTCCTTCCGCGGAGAATGCTGCAGATTTGTTCACCAAGCCGGTTTCTCAGGCTTCCTTGGCTCCTCATCTTCGGATTCTCGGAGTTTGTTCAGCATCTGGTGCTGAGAGGGGGTGTTAGCACTTTCATCCCCAGTTTCTACTCTGTATGGTGCCCATTTGGTCCCCTTTTGTATGGCCCTTGCTTGTGGGCTGGCCACCCCTTTTTTAGTATTTTTCTGGGATTTTTCCCAGCCATTCTGGCATTTTTCTAGTGAGCCATGTCCAACAGCTCCAGTCGGCCTGTTTCTATGCTCCAGTCAGCCAGCTCTTCCCCACTATAAATAGTGGGTGCTGGCCTCTCATTTTTCATAGAGTCTTGTACTTATTTGCTCCCTCACTTATGAGACTATCACTGTCTCTTGCTTGGGACTGTTTTGGTTCAGTATATTCAGCATAGTTTGCTCCATATCTCTCTCTCTCTCTTGCACTCTCTGTTCAGCACATTCTAGTGCCACTCTGCTTCCGCTCTGTGCACTCTTTCACACATGGCACTAGTTGCCTACCTCTCTCCTCTTGCTTGCCTCCTAAGTGCTGTCCATCATATGTGCCTCTTGCACAGGATTGTGTCTTCTGTGCTCTCTAGTATTACACCAACAGTAGCGTGACATCATCAAGAATAGCTGTGTCACCTGTGCCACAACCGCAAAAGTCCACGTTGGAAATCAAATTTATTGGCTTTTTAATAATAAGGTGAAAATTGTCTAATTGAAACTATGCACATCTTGTTGTGCTATTGCCTAGAACTGCCATTAGTCTTTGCACTACCATGGATCTCGGTAGAAGCAGCATCACATTCGACAAGTTCAATGAAAGTAACTTCCCAGCTTGGTAGACTAAGATCAGGTTACTCCTGATGAGAGATAGGATTTGGAGCATTGTTAAAGGTACTGAGGAAAAACCAGAGGGAGCAGCCACATCTCTTGAAGTGAAAGCATGGGACGACTGAAATGATAGAGCTTTCGTACATATTGGTCTCAAGTCTCGCTGACGATCTCATACACCGTAACACCACCTCGATTGACAGGTATGGAATAAGCTTGAGAATTTGTTTGAAAACAAGATAAATAGTTCTAACGTCTTTCTCAAGCAGAAGTACTATACTTTAAAAATGAAAGAACTTCACACTCTCCGAGAGCATCACAGGTACAAAAGGTGCAGCAGTTTCAGCGACGAGTACCACAAGCAGCTACAGTAGGTACAGTAGCTATCCACCAAGGGAGTCGTCGACCAACAGAAAAGGAAAGAGGAAGAGAGAGATAGTCGACTTTCAGCCAAGAAGAGGGAGAGTGATGGGTTCCATCTTGCAAGAGAGGGAAATAGGCGAAAAAGGTGGAGAAGAATGGGGGAGAGGAGGTGGAGGGTTCCAAGCACCTTGTGCCATGTGGCACAACCCACCATAATTAATGGTGGGCACCTCCTTAAAGTGTCCACACAATCATGAGGCCATGTGTGGGTGCCCAGAGCTTGGGTTGGCCATACTTTTAACCTTGGGCCCCCGGCACTGGGCCAGTGGTGGCTGATGCCCAACTTTAATAGTGTGAACCACTAAGGTTATAAAACCTTTACAATAATAAACAAAGGTTAAATGAATACTTACCATTTGTTCACGTGCCACAAACTATGTCAAAATATAGGGCATTCATATGGCTCACGAGTGGGTATCCCTGGCCCGTGAACTGGACACGTCATAGTAGGCATTCACATGAAAACAAGTCACACGAAATCATTTTCAGGCAAGCAGAGATGCGTGCACATGCATTATGCAATGGATACATCTCTTGTTCTTGGAATTTGTAAATAACAGGTCTTCCCAAGCACGGAATTGGCTTAGTGGGAAGCCTAAACTGGGATCCCTAATAGTGGATTCCACGTCCTGGCACACTACGGGTGACACGAGGCTTGGCCTCCTGTAGGTGACGCGAACGTGGCCTCAGTACGGGTGACACAAAGCTCCCTAGCTCCCATACTGTCACCATTTTGGTTCCCTCACCAGTCTTGAATAGTGTTTCACACACTGTCTGGAACCAAGGTGTGAACGGGGATTTTCCACAGAAGAAAGCTAGAGCACTTTACTAGCATGGTTTGGCCTAAAAAGATGAGATGATAGCTCAAGTGGTGAAGGTGTTTGCCTAGAATGAAGAGGTCCTGGGTTCAAAACCCCCCTTGGTGCTTCCTCAGCGGCATCGCCTACGGGTGGATAAATAAGCGCCAACGGGCGGCCGCTTACGGATGGTGAAAAATTGGTAACTATGGGAGGATCTTGGGCCAAAGGCCAGTTGGAAAAAATAATAAATAATAAATAATAAAAAGATGGCCACACAGCAAAAGCAACATGGGATTTTATTCATCAAAGTGACTTATAATATTTATGAGTCGGTGTGTTCACATATCATTAAAGATGGGCTGGACATGTTATTATTTTAGTCTTGGACAAGTGAACAAAAGGAGGCACCTAGATGAGGAGGCACCTAGATGAAACTTGGGCATCAAGCCAGGAAAAGCATAAAAGTTTTTATTTTTGGGCTAAAACTTGGTGTACAAGCCAAGGAAAGCATAAAGTTGATATTTTTGGGCTAAAACTTAGAGTACAAGCCAAGAAAAGCTAAAAAGTTGATATTTTTGGGCAAGCTCAGCTATTTTGGGCAAAAGGGAAAAGTGCTACAAATATAGCTAGTCAACTCTAGGTAAGAAGGGATTGGGGCAATTTTTGGAGATACGTATCCCATTGGAATTCTCTCTCTCTCTCTCTCCTCTACTGGCTGACTGCAGATTTTCTCTCTCTTCTCTCCTGCGTTGCCTTACAACAGATTCTAGGCTGTTTTCAGCTGGCCGACTTACTCCAAAGATGCTACAGGGCTGGTCGACTGCCTCCATAGAAGCTGACAGGGCTGGCTGACAACAATCTTTCTCTGTTTACTTGCCGTACACTTTTCTCTCTCTACAGGCCGACTGCAGCTGCAACTTTTCTCTCTCTATAGGCCAACTGCTGCAGCAGCAGTTTCCTCTCTCTACAAGACAACTTTTCCTCTATCTTCCCAATTTTCTGGTCATATAGAAGGGGGCAGCATGCGGCAGCTTTTTCTCTCTTTCTTCAATTCGTTGGTCGTTACAGAAGGGGCAACATGCTGATACTAGCATGGTTTGGCCTAAAAAGATGGCCACGTAGCAAAAGCAGCATGGGATTTTATTCATCAAAGTGACTTATAATATTTATGAGTCAGTGTGTTCACACATCATTCAAGACGGTCTGGACATGCTATTATTTTGGGCTTGGACAGGTGGACGAAAGGAGGCGCCTAGATGAAACTTGGGCATCAAGCCAGGAAAAGCATAAAAGTTGATATTTTTGGGCTAAAACTTGGAGTACAAGCCAAGGAAAGCATAAAGTTGATATTTTTGGGCTAAAGAGTACAAGCCAAGAAAAGCTAAAAAGTTGATATTTTTGGGCAAGCTCAGCTATTTTGGGCAAAAAGGGAAAAGTGCTTCAAATATAGCTAGTCGACTCTATCTAAGAAGGGATTGGGGCAGTTTTTGGAGATGTGCATCCCGATGGAGCTCTCTCTCTCTCTCTTTCTCTCCTCTATTGGCTGACTACAGATTTTCTCTCTCCTCTCTCTTGCGCTGGCCATACAGCAAATTCTAGGCTGTTTTCAATTGGCGGACTTGCTCCAAAGATGCTACAGGGCTGGTCGCTGCCTCCATAGAAGCTGACAGGGTTGGCCGACTGCAATCTTTCTCTGTTTACTTGCCGTACAGTTTTCTCTCTACTGGCCGATTGCAGTAGCAACTTTTCTCTCTCTACAGGCCAATTGTTGCAGCAGCAGTTTTCTCTCTCTACAGGACAGCTTTTCCTCTCTCTCTCTCTCTCTTTCTCTCTCTCTTCCCAGTTTGTCGGTCGTATAGAAGGGGGCTGCAGCAGGCGGTAGCTTTTTCTCTCTTTCTTCAGTTCGCTGGCCGTACAGAAGGGGCAGCAGTCTGATCTCTTTGCTGGCCGTACAGTAGTACAGCAGGCCGGGTAGCTCTTCTCCTCTCCCTTGCACTGGTTGTACAGTGGACAGTAGCCGGTTTTAGCTTTCTCTCTCTTTAGCAGGCCGTACAGTGCTACAACAGCTAGACAGATTCTTTTCTCTTCACCACTCCCTACTGACCATCGATTTAGGGATTGTGTTTAAGGGTATCAAGGATTGTTTTGAGAGCTTTTCCCGGGGCTATTTTGGAAAGATCTAGTATTGTTTTGAGAGCCTATTCAGTGCCGTTTTTGGCATAGAGTTCGGCGTTGAGTTTGACTCCGCACCGGGCTGACGATTCGTATTGGTTCTTGGAGCGGTTTGTGCTTTGATTCCTGTGCAAGTATTTGCTGAGGAAGCTTTGTCGAAAATCCGGTGTAGTTTTTCACCCCACACCTTGGTTTGCTTGTAACCTGTTTATTCATTGGAATAAAGTAGTTTCTACAGGGGGCTGGCCGTTTCGGCTCAGTGTTGTGTTCTCTTCGATATTGCTTATAGTTGTTTCCGCTGCATTTTCATATCTTTGCTAGCATCTGAAGTGTTTGTTTATTGCTCCGGGTCTTTGTTTGGTTTCACGTACCTTGGCACGAAATAGAGGAAGACCACTTGGGCAGCCAAATGGTGACATGGACCATCCTTACAAGAGGTATTGAAGGAGCAGCAACTTGAACTGGTCGACGAATCAAAAATCATCGATCTTGAGTGGATTCTCCTCCATAAGTGGAAGCATGGTTTTGGTCAAAGAGTCAGAGAGTACAAAGTTCAAGGACCAAGTCACTCTGGAAGTTGTTTGGCTAGACGAGGATTTCTTCCGGGAGCACCCCCAATTATTGGCAGACTACTTGGAGGCCATGCAACTACTGCCAGGTTGAGGAGGGGGGAATGTCACATGCACCATGCACTGAGGTGCAGTGTGACACATTAACATTGCTATAGTTATATAGAAAATTTAGTACTTTTTTAGGAATACTTGTCGTACGCAATGACCCCATTGTGAGCCCTAGTCCGAGACATGTCAGGCATGAGCTACGTAAGTCATTCCAAGCCTTAGGTGTCAAAGTCTATCACTTAACCCACTTGGAGAACAGTCATTCACTTAGGTTATCCTAGCATTAGCAAGCTTTTAGGAGCATTTAGAGGCTTAGCAGAAGGATGAAAAGGCTTTAGACCAGCCTGGGAGCCTTGGGCTGGTGGGCATCAAAGGTCACACCAAGAGGCATACAAAGACTTAAAGGTCCAGTCAGCAGCCTGGGTGTGCTTAGGATAGCAGTCAGCTAGGTCTTCAGCAGTCGGCCAGCAGCTATTCAGCACGAGCACCACACATGTAAAGCTGAGATGCTATTTTGGGGCATTTAATGCTATAACCAGCAAGTCGTGGCATTTATCAGCTGGCCAACAGCAGCATAAAGCCACTCACCAGTAGCATATGGCACTGTATAAGCAGCCCCTTACCCTGGCATAAAATCATCTCATAATTCATTCTTCAGTCATAGAAAACAGTGCAGATATGTATGCTTGAAGACCTTGGTCTTTGCATGAATAAATATCAGCCAAGCACCTAGTGCTTCAGTCCATAGGCAGCCCCGAAGATTTGCCTCAACAGTCAGCCTTCAGTAGTACGCCTCCGTCAGCAGATCTGGGTGTGCATAAGACTATCCTAAGTGGCTTCAAACTGTTGATGGTTCAACAGACGTCTGGTCTACAAGGTCCTTGCGTTTGGCAGTCTCCGTGAGTCAATTCTCAGTAAGTTCTCTGCATTGTAACTGTTCTCCAAAGAAATACAAGCAAATACTCCTACTTGCAGGGGGGACCCTTCAGTGGGTAAATTGGGACCCAATCTGGTGTCATCAATGCACGGACACAGAGCCGACAATGCGACATTTATGATTTCGAGCACCCCGAGGTGATGCACACATTAGAGGTGGAGGACACGGGAGCTTGCAGGGTGTCAGAGGACATGGGGCCAGATAACACCAATATGGTCATCACTTACTTGAGCTGGGAGCACGACACCATCTCGTTATTTATAACGGGATGAGACAATGGCAGGATTCAGGAGCACTGACATGCTTTCCATGATAGGGGGGGTTAGCACAGTGGACTACATCATGGGGTAGCACAGTGGACTACATCATGGGGTCCATGAAGACCACACAGGCAGTAACATCTTTCACCATCCCCCCGTCCTATTGGTGTGGATCACACATACCTCTTACTGTCACTGGCGAGCTCCACACCAGCACCCACACAGGCATCGCATTCAACTTTCTACTTCACCCATGACTTGGTAGACATATATGAGCATCATGTATATGACGGGCTATTCCAGATGGATCCCCTGTCACCTCTAGACACACTCACCAAGTTCTATTGCATCTCTCTCTCTCTCTCTCTCTTCCTCTTCCATATCCATGTCTATGCTTCCACACAGTATGGCTTGATCTCTCCACCTCTCCTTCCACTCTTCCAACATGGTATCAGAGCTAGGCTCCATTCCATCGCCATGCTTCACCTTCTTCACTTCAGCGTTTTTAGGATTTGCATTTTTTAGGGTTCTGCATTTTTTAGGGTTTCTGCGTTTTTCCCATCATGATGAAGCAAGCAGAATGAATGAAGTAACACCAGAAGCAAATGCACATGCATCCACTAGCGATGTAAAAGACCTTATCTAACTTCAGGTTCTGTGCCTTGGTTCATGAGCCTAAAAGGATGACCCAAGTATCCATTGTGAAGTTCTCGTCCGACTTGCGGCCAGTTGATATTGTGCTTATTCTTTGTATCTTTAGCGGTGCATTTGCCCTATCAACTACTTATTTGCTGTACTAATTCTTTCTATTTGCTACTCCCCTTAGTGCTAGGCTTCATTATGGCTAAGTCTGCCCTGCATCTCCGGAGGTTTAACAAAAACTCATTACGAAGGGCTTTGTGTGAATATATGCTCGTGTGTGTGTGTGTGTGTGTGTGTGTGTGTGGAGTGCATGTGTGAGAGCATATCTTGATACAGAGTTCTACACCCACTATTGGGCACTGATGACGCTAGTGGGTATGTTGTAGTATCTAGTCCATACTATGCATAATGGAGTTGATAGTTATATAGTCTTGTGGGTTGACTACCATGAGTATATAACATGCACATTCCTAAAAGGTGAATTTGAGCATGTTCTTGGATTCATCTAGGTATATATATATCCATTGCTTGGAAACGTTGCAGAAAAAGGATCTTCACCGACATATGTTCGGGGTAGGGAGGGGAGATTCTTCCCTAGCTTTTAATCTATTTTCTATTCTATGTTGAGTCAAGGGTTCTTTGCTCGGGTTGTCCAATTTGAAATTTTGGATATCTTTTGGAGTTTTTTGTTGTCACGTGCACCCATGCACTATGGTACACGATGACAAACTGGCTCATCAACATTGCAAGAATCATGTACAGAAGTAGTACCTTTTAGAATATTTTGTGACCCCTTTGTGAGCCCCAGTCCGGGGCATGTCAAGCATGAGCTACGTAGGTCAATCTCCCAGCCATAGAGGCCAGTGTCAGGTCAGTCTCCCAGCCATAGAGGCCAGTGTCAGGTCAGTCTCCCAGCCATAGAGGCCAGTCCTCTTAACCCACTTTGGAGAATTCAGCAAAAGATCATCATGTAGGTGCATGTAGATATCAGCCATAGGAGTAGACTGCATTAAGGCATATTAGTTACACTCATATAGCAGGGACCCATGAAGCCATTTGGCTAGATGAAGTGTTCTTCCTCGAGTATCCACAATTATTGGCGGACTAGCTCGAAGCCATGAACCTGCCGCCAAGCTAAACAGGAGGGAATGTCGTGTGCACCCATGCATTGTGGTACACGGTGACAAAGTGGCTCATCAACAGTGCAAGAATCATGTACAAAAGTAGTACCTTTTAGGATATTTTGGCATATGCCGTGACCCCTTTGTGAGCCCCAATCCGAGACATGTCAGACACGAGCTATGTAGGTTAGCCTCCCAACCATAGAGGTTAGTGTCAAGTCAGTCCTCTTAACGCACTTTAGAGAATTCAGAAAATGATCATCATGTAGGTGCATGTAGGTGTCAACCATAGGAGTAGACTGCATTAAGGCATATTAGTTGCACTCGTATAATAGTAGGGGCTAGCCCCAAGGCAGCCCCAAGAAGTGGGCAGCCTTGCAAGGGGGTAGGTAATACCCCTAGCCACCAGTCGACAACCTTTATTGGCTTAGGCATGCAGTCGGCCAATTCAATCAATCATGTGTGCATAGGCTTCAGCCTTTGCATACTTACAGTCACTCTTGTGCTTTCAGCCCAAGACAAAAGAAGCTCAGCTTCTTCAAGAGATCTCCACACCCACCCTCAGTCTCGGGCCAGTGTAACCTCTTCGGAGATAGCTTCACAGTCGCCTACAGCTTATGCACAGTTTTGCCCAACGTTTGGTTGCTTTGTCCTTGTGTTTGGCGGTCAATCGGTCAGTTTGTCCACTCAGTCTTGTGGGCACAGTTTAGCTTGTAATCAGTTCTCCAAAAGAAGAAATAAAGCAAATACTCCTGCTTGCAGGGGGCGGGGCCTTCAGTGGGTAATTTGGGACCCCATCTGGTGTCGTCTCTACTACATCTTTCAGATTCATGTATGTTGTTTAAAGGATTGCTAAAGACTCACTTAACTCAAGTTTAAAGAAGGCCTCGTTGTTTCACACGGTCCTAGCTTGGCGTGTGCTACATTGGTATCAGAGCTTGTGTCAAATCCCCACGGATCTCCTCGTAGAAAGCTCCTAAAACATGACTCGAAACCTGCAAAACAAAGCCAAACAATGTGAAGGGGGGTGCATGCCTGACTCACCCTCCAACCATGGCAGCCGTGGGTAAAACCCACAAGTCTTGGTTGTCCCCACCGAGCCACGAACTAAGCTAACTAGCAAGACGCACCGACCAATCTCTACTCCATGACGTCCCATACCGCCACGGAGCTACCCTCGCGGGCCTCGAGATTGCTGCCGGCCTCGGCTGCATGAAGCATGTGCATGTCTACACTAGATCCAAGCTCCTGACCGCAAAGCTCTCGCATAGACTCGCGAGACTCTATGAACAACCAGCCTTGAAGCTAGTCTTGTGTGCGTGTTGCACACGGTAGATACACTCTGTGCACATGATAGCTTGGGACGTGATTTGACTAGGCAATCTAGGGTGAGAGCATCCTATGGATGGTAAAGTTGAGATTGGGAAAAACCACTCGCCTATCCACCATGGCATCAAGCTCTGAAAACATCATTAAAGAAGAAGAACCATCGAAGAAACACTTCCGCAAGAAGAAGATGAAGACAACTAGAAGTTAAAGGAGCAGATATAAGGCAACTCTAGACTCAAAAGAGTCCAAATGGAAAAAAATATAGCAGAATTACAAGCAACCTTGGCCCAACAAGAGGCACCCAAAGAACAAAGTTCCTCAATGGAACAGTGGTGTCAATGGATGACTGAAAAAGAAGAGCGAGACTGCCGTGAAGCAAGACTAGTCGAACAGTTGGCAGAGAAAGACAAACGCAAGGCCAAAGGGGAGCGATTGCGAGCAGAGCTCAAAGCGAAGGTGAACCACGAGCGCCAAGCCCAAGAAGACTTGAGGGACCAGTTCCAACAGACACTCCGAACTCTAGTTAGTTCTTTCCACCCTTCTCAGTCCTCCACAACCCCAGCCATAGCCTCGACAATAATTATCCCGTGCCTCACCGAACTTCACCAAGTACGACAGCAAGTGCGACCATTCGGTTGTGACCCAGTTTATTCACCAGTTTGTTGCTCACTTTCCACTCTCCAAGATCACAGATACCCAAGATAGTCCATCTGGTGGCTCCACATCTCATTGGGGATGTTGTCACTTGGTGGCAACATTTGTCCCGTTTGCGCACAAATTCTTACACTAGCTTACCGGACTATGATTGGGACACCTTCGTGTCCGATCTGAAGACCAGGTTTCTACCTCCGCACTACATGATGAATCTCGAAGACGAGTTCTACAAACTCACCCAAAACGGTTCCCGTGTGCTCACCTACTCCAACAAAGTGATCACATCAACTCAACAGTTTGGGCAAGTTCGAGGAGGAGAAGCTGAAGCAATTCATTCGGGGATTGGATCCAAACAATTGGTTCCGTGTTTGAAATTTTGAACCCTAGACTTATGATAGGGCTTTGATTCTTGCGTAGAACCATGAGATGATGCTTAATGGAGGCAAGTCCAAGACTGCTCCAGTCACCCCCAAACCTTAGCAGCAGCAACAAACGCAGACCACCCCACAGAACCAGGCGTCTAACCAGCAGCAGCAGCAGGTAAGGGGACTCCCGACAACAAAGACCAAAAGAAGAAGGGCCTGAATAGCTCTTCTACTGGGAAGGAACGACAAGATGGACCTAAGAAGACCCCTGAAGAAAAGATCGAGGGCCTTATCGGAGGATTCTTACAGTCCGATGAGGAGTGATACTTCAAAGAGAACCGTTATTTTTTCTGCCACCACACGGGACATGCAAAGAAGGATTGTACCAAATGGCAAGCGGAAAAAGGCAAACAACCAGCCTCTACAGTGGCTACCGCCACATGGCAAGTGGAAAAAGGCAAACAACCAGCCTCTACAGTTGTGGCTACTGCCAGCTGTACCACCCCCTCCGCCCCCGCCCTCGCCCTCAATCACCAATGTTGTTCAGCTTTTGCCCGCCGCAATGGTATTTGATGATAAGCAAGAGGGCAGAGTTGAGGAGTTTCAGAAAGGTCTTATCAGAGCTTATGGCACAAGAAGGGGTAGTAATTGTTGTTCTCTACAGTGATGTGATGGAGTTGGAGGTTGGATGCTTCTTTTGCGTTCGGGTCTCACCACCTTTGTTCCGAGGGGGGGTGTTGGAATTATCTAAGCCTCACTAGTGTGGGTGTGAACACCCTTTATTAAGGGTTACATTAGAAGATAAGGCTTTAGAGCGTATAAAAGCATTGTACGTGGTGGGAGTATAATCATTCATAATACAATCATTGTGTTCATGTGCAATCTCTCTCTCACTTGAGTTATACTGGCTCCGCCCATCAGCTCCAAGTCCAAGAGATGCTCTGGCGATATAGAGATGCATGTGGACATTGATGCCCTTTACACAGTTCCTGAGGATGATGATGAGACCTCTCCACCAGCCACCCTAGCTGGATGTTCCTTGGACCTTGGGTCATCGTGCTATTGTATTCCTGATGATGTATTCCTAAGGATGCTACTTGTATTTGTAGCTAGTAGTCTTTTTCCAATGTTTTATTTTTCTGTTTTACCAGGATTAGTATAACACTTGGATACTTTGTAACACCTTTTTTTGTCTCATAGACCCTAGTGGTGTTTTGAAGACATTAATTTAGTGTCTTTCTTTCTCTCTCTTCCATATCCATGTCTATGCTTCCACACACCATGGCTTGATCTCTCCACCTCTCCTTCCACTCTCACTCGCTCCCTCTTAGACCTGGCCATGTTTCCAACATATGTAGGCTTTTTAAAGTCTTTACCTCACCCAATGGTGCTTTAAAAACAACGTGCTTTTTTTTTAATGCTCACTTGGCGTGCCTACACGGCACCTTGCCCTGCCCTTCTCTCTCTGCACAGACTCTTGGAGCATCACCACTCCCGTGCGAGCTCTTCCTCTGCTACACGAACCCCTGCCTGTGATTTTCTCACGTTGGTGGGCTCGTTTCCCCCAATGTGCTGGCCCACTGCCACTTGCTGTCCATGCACTGGTTGGCCTATGGCCTAGCCACATCTGCCAACTGTTTGCACCCTTGCCTATAGGAAACTCCCTATGCGCCTAGCAGCAACAGGCTCATGGCCGCGTGCTAAACTGGCTGGCCAGCCCACTGTGCAGATGGTCCAACCAGCCCTTCGTGCTGCCCCATGGATGTGGTAGCTCGGGTGGGCCTAGCCGCCTTGTCTGACCGCCCCTCAAGCCCTTGTCGCTAGCACGCATGAACCTTGCATACCCAGAATACAAAACATCACCCACCGCCCCCACCCCAGCCCCGCCTATCCCATCTGCTACTCTTGAGCAAAGGTAGAAACCAGAGGTTTCATGCTGGCGGTGCCTTTTCTTTTCTTCTTCTTGCCATGACATGATACCTATTACCTCCCATATCCGAGTTCCTGATACCAGTGTAAGGTCTAACATGACCTTGCCTAGGAGATCACAAGAAATGGAACCACATAGGAGCAAGGCTTAAGGCTCACCTCCCAGCCATAGAGTCACCCCCGAGCTGGTGGCCATAGCTACATCCTGGGAAGTGCTCCCCCACAGTAAGACCTGGTGTCCCATATCGCCAACCCACACCCCACAGGTGTCGCGGTGAGCATCCCGGATGGGCCATGGAGTACGAGTCAGACTCAACGATCGTAATAACTGAGCCTGGGTTATGCTTATATAGGCCATTGGGCTCTATAACTGGCTCCGGTGCCGTCTTTAGGTAATAACCCCGTAACTTAGAACTGGCTCCAGTGCTATCTTTAGGCTATGCTTATATAGGCCAAAGGGCTCTATAACTGGCTCTAGTGCTATCTTTAGGTAATAACCCTATAACATATGATAACTATGCCCTCGCTTATAAGCCCCCTCCCTTGTGGGTTGATTTATCTCCTATTGGGCGCTTACTACACCCAGCCTGTGGCCTGGGCTAGGCGCCTAGTATGGACTTTGTCCTGGACGTAACATTTTCCCAATAGATAATATTTTAAAGTACATAATTTTCTAAGGAGTTTGGACCAAGGAGGCGATAGAGTCTTTAACACTCCACGTGATCCCTTGGCTTCACCAACTCTTGATTTGGAAGTGTCTTCCACCTCCCGTGTCCTACGTACATCTTGTCAATACTGCTTTTCTTTGTTAATGGTTCAGTGTGGGGATGGGTAGGTGGGTGAGGAGAGACAATGGAACGATCTTGAAGAATGGACATTGTCAAAACCGCAGCTGGAAAGATACCTTTCGAAGATGGAGCATCTTCATAGACATTCCATCCTCCTGGTCAAAGATAAGCAGGAGAGGATGTCACATGAATTAGTCCTGAGATGCATGTTCCAAGTCAGTTTTTAAAGAGCCCCTTGAGCAGTACCCATCTTCAAACCCATGAATAGGTAGTGGGTGTCCACAGATTGTCCAAGTGATGTGTTACCAATCTGAATGTAGTGGAAAAGCACAGTAGAGGTAAACTGTATGGACTGTTTTACAGAGTAGAGAAGGCACAAGGCTGAGTGGGAGGCACCAGGCTGAAGGGCTGTACGGGCAGATGTACCAGATTGAGAGGGGATGTATGGGCAGGTCTGCATGGCTGAGAATTGTATGCCATAAGGGCATATGCGCAGGGCTAAAAGGGTTACATGGATAGGTTACAGTACCGACAGAAATACTGGGCTGGGTGGCTGTATGGAGAGATGTGCCAGGCTGAAGCGAACTGTTGCATAATGTTGAGAAGAGTGATGTGATGCACGGGCTACAAAATGTTACTGAGAAGGTGATCTCTGATCTCAACCCTAATGCTGCTGGTAGATGCTAGTGTTCAGCCCAATGCCTTGCTGCAGATCTGTTTGCAGCACCTCCACTGATCCCTAAGATGGTTGCTCTTGATTGTGTGCTCCAGAAAATGTGGACTAATAAACCCTTTTTACAGGAAAAAAAATGCCAAGTCTGCACTAAGGTGCCATGTTGATGTGACACACTGGCTCATCATCAGCGCCATACTTGTATAGAGCCGTACCTTTTTTGGGTTTATTTGTCGTATGCCGTGACCCCATTGTGAGCCCTAGTCCAGGGACATGTCAGGCACGAGCTATATATGTCTTTCCAAGCCTTAGGTGTCAGAGTCGATCACTTAACCCACTTGGAGAACAGTCAGTTCATGTAGGTCATCTTAGCCTAGGCATGGATAGAAGCATGTAGAAGCATTGTTAGCAAATGGATTCAAGGCTCAAGGCCAGCCCTATGAACCTTGCATATGGGCCACCAAAAAGCGGCATACAAGTGATCTTTATCCAGTTGACAAGTATTAGTGTGGTTGGCCAGCAGTAGGACAGCAGCCTAGTTCACACGTGTGAAGCATTGACATGGGAGATGCATTTAATGTTTATTTTCAGTAATCGTGAGCATATAATAGCAGGCCGACAGCGGTAAGCAGAACCGACCAGCAGCAAATGATTATATATAAGCAGCCACTCAGCCCCTTGGCATAAATCATCTTATTCTTTCATAGTTTCAGCAGTAAACAATTGCACAAGCATGTCTGCTTGAGTCTTAGGGCTTGTGCATATATCATCTCAGCCAAGCACTTCATTGTGCTATAGTCCAAGGCAGCCCGAAGCTCTCTTCAGCATTCAGCCTTCATTCTTACATCTCCATCGCAGATCTGGGTGTGCGTAAGGCTTCTAAAGTGGCTTCACAGTTGTCTTCAATCCATTTGATGGTTCAACCAACGTTTGATCTATATCGTCCTTGCATTTGGCAATCCTTAGTCAACCGTCTTCAGTAAGCTGCATTGTAAAGAAGTTCTCCAAAACAATAATAGCAAACTCCTTGCGGGAGGGGGCCCTTGAGTGGATAGATTAGGACCTAATCTGGTGTCGTCTCTACATACAGCTCTATCTCCTTTGAATAAAGTGGATTGCTTCATGCTCACTACATAGAGGTATAAAGAAGGCCTTGCTGTGCATTACATGATCATACTGGTTGCATGTTACAGCTCCTATCCCCCTCGCCCGGGACACCCCCGCGGAGCGTTTACCGGCTGCCCGTACTCCCTGATCTCCTGCAGTCCCAATACAACTCCTAGCAGTATTACTTGAATGTAGTGGAAAGTCATTTGTTCCTGGCTGCTCCCTTGAGTTGTTTGAGCAGCCCTACGCTTTCCACAACTGTGTTTTTCTCATGCAATAGCCCATGACCTGTTTGGGCACTCTTTGAGCCACCCATTGGCTGTCGAGATTACTGATATTTTGTCTGCCCTTGCCTGGTGCCCAAAACACAGTCCTTTGCCTTGCTTGTTACATAGAACTGGGATATTTAGCCGTGCATCTGTGCTAGATGTTCTACACTTGCTCGACTTGACACTTGCCTGGCACCCAGCTTCTGGCCTAATAAGCTGCCTGGAAGCATGAACCAAGTGGGTCTGTAATTGACTTGTTGAACAATGCACTGACTTGACACCACCTATGACCTAGACTAGATGGCAACTAACGACTTGTCCTTGGACTAGGGCTCACTAACGTGTTCAGTGCGCATCCCAAAAGGTAACTTGATGGTGTAATGTTGTACAGTTATGTGTACGTGGCACTCTAGGACAACAGATGCATGTGACACAAGGAGGTTAGGCCTCTTGCTTGCCTGGTCCAGAGGCAGGCTGAAACCCCTCAGGAGTATCTGGACATCGATTTTTTCCTCAAAATAGAGGAACCTTCTGGATGCAGGAAAGTAAGCCCATGCAGATGTACTGCCAGGTCCATGGGAGTGTTCTGGGAGATTCTGATTTGCCCATGTTACCACTTCATTTAGTAATCACGAAAGTACTCTCATCAGTCTTCTGAGTTTGCACAACAGATTTGAAGGAGGATTTCTAGGCTCTCCTGTCCTTTAACATGTGCTTGTACTTGGCAGGTGTAGCCTTATGAGGTCATTATATGCTGTGGTATGTGGTGTTATGGGTTTGGTTTCTTTTCGTTCAAGTTCTGGAATTGTCTTTCACACTGAACTGCTCCAAAAACACCATGATATGCAGAATTTGCAGGTGAAATGGCTAGACGGATCTCTGAAGGCGATTTTCGCCATCCAACTGCACAGAGTATCGCTTATTCTATGTGTTCTCAAATTAGTGCCTGCTGGCATAGAGTTATCTTAGCTGCAACAGTGCTAGTGCTGGCTCCAATCTTCATATTAGCTTCACGCCATCCTCCATCCTTCACGTCCCGAAAGCTTGCATGGGAGGAGAAAAGCTCACTTTCTATCCTTTCAGGCAATCTGGAGTATGTTCAAGCAACACAGGTGGTTTGGCAGATTCCATCATCTCCAAAGGCTGTTCTTTTCATTGCCCATGGCTGCCACTGCCAAGCAACCTTCTTCTGGGATAAAAGCTCGAGTTGTGCTGAATGCATCGGTCTTCCCGAAGAGCGGACCATCGTTTTACATGCAGTAACCAAGGGCTATGCAGTGGTTGCAATATCCAGCACAAGAGAGTGTTGGGGTTTACGTGCTGACAAGACAAAGGTTCTGACCATACTCTCTTCTTGGATCAGAGAGAAAGGACTGGAAAGACTCCCAGTAGTTGCTCTGGGAGCATCGTCTGGCGGGTTTTTCATCTCAGCATTGGCTACAGAACACAAGTTTAGTGCCCTAGTGATCATGATATCTGAGGGCAAGTTCAAAACAATGCAAGTAGAGGGAGGTTATCCACCAACCTTATTTGTACATATGGCCAAGGATAAAAGGAGGGCTGGTTTGATAAAAGATGCTATGGACTTGCTGAAAAGCAAGGGAGTAGAGACCGCAGAAGTGAAGTGCTATCAGCTACCTGTGACACCTCAACTCTTCACAAAAATTCCTGGTATAGATATGAAGACTTCGGACCGGATCTATCATGCTTTGAAGGGCAGTAGTTTACTTGACAATAAGAGTCTTATGACCAGGGATGGCCGTTCTATGAACTGGATGGTGCATTTGAAAGGGCAACAGGTGATGCCGGAAGTTAGCTTAAGAAAATGGGAGCTGCATTTGCAAGAACTACTGAACCTTGCCTATGGCTATCACGAGATGACAAGCTTACAATCGACTGAAATTTTTGAGTGGTTTGATGCACACCTTCCAAAGGCAACTTTTTGAATGGCCAGCCGGACATGTTGCTCTGCACTTAAAATCTATGCTATCATATTCCAGTTCCATCTCAATAATCGTCAAGATTTCAGGTTCCATCTTAATCATGGTTAGGATCTATGGTTTTCCTCATCAAGCTGTACATGTGTCTCAAGTACATTCACCTGGGAATTGTCTTCACATCTTCCTTAAGTCAAAATGTGTTATATATATATATATATATATGTAAAAGCTACATGGCAGAATATTGGTCCTTTTTGTATTGAAGGCTTTGACAATGAAGAGGACTGGGCTTCTCAAGGCCCATGGTGAGTGGAAGAAGTATTTTTGGAAGTCAATTCATACATGATACAAATGTAATTTGTCTACATTTGTTTTTTGAGAGATATACATAAGTAGTTTTGATGTGCACGATGGGAATAGGCTGGGAAGGGTTTTGAACTCGGGTCCCTTCCGCCGTGGAAGCCTGCATCCCTCACCACTGGTCACATGCCCATGGGCTAGTTTTGTTATCTGTGAGAGCATATTGGTGATACTAAGACATGCTATGGAATGTGGGAAAAATTAAGTGCTTTCTTGATCATTCAAGAGCCGCTTTCAACAATACTTCTAACAGTTTGTTTGTCTAGAAGGATGTCTAGATCTTTGAGGGCAGAGGCACTAGAACTTGTACACTCAATATACCACCAACAAAGCTTGGTGAACCATTAACTAGAAAAAGCTAAGGTGCAATCAACTAAGATTAGTTTAAGAATAAACCAACTTAAAAAAGGGGCACTAAAACACGAGGATTTATATAAATCTAAAAGTTCTGCCAATACTTAATTGCCTTCTGTTTACCATTTCATGTTTGCCCATATTTTCACATTTTTGATACATAGTAATGCACCACCGCTACTCAATTAATAAGAGAGCCTTCTAGATTGAGCGATGTAGAAGTCTAATATTATTTGAAAACATGAGTGGATAAGGCCTACCACGTGATCTGAAAATTTCCAAGGCTCAAACCTTGGTCTCTTAGGTAATATGAAAAAAACAAACATTTAAATTCACAAAAAGAGAGCAAAAGTTTGTAAAGCTGCAATTTGTCAAGAGTACAGGGTGCATAATACAACCCCCCCCCCCCAAAAAAAAAAAACAGAATGTCTAGGATTGGGTTTTCCTTAGTTAAGTACACTACCAAGTTGCTATGTTCTCGAGTATAGTTTGGAATGGAAAAAAAAAAGTGTATACATAAAGCACTATGCTTAATCTTTTTAATGGAGAAGTTTAACATATTGAAACATATTAAATTAGCCACATGAGTGCTTAGCCTTTTGTGTTGTGGGAGCCAACTCAAGTGAGAATCCATTGTTCATCTCACATGTGATTTAGATGAATACCCATTATCTATCTACCTAAATGTCAATGAGGGCTTGCACAATTCATTGTAGATTCTTTTGTGGCGACGCCACCATCATTGGCTTTTTTTTGGCATGCCTAGGACACAACTTTTGCCTGTTTTCCTCTATGTCAAGTAGAAATAATGCTTCATAGGCTGTAGCCCAACGATAGCACCCTTGCCTCCCTATGTGGAGGTTTAGGGTTTGAATATTCCCTTGTGGCATATAATTTTAGTACCCTCCTCTTGCACTATAGAACAAAAAGTAAAGTAGATAATTGTATGGAAATCCAACATGGGAGCAAACTATAGTGTATAGAACTAACATAATAGTGTATTAATGATCATTAGCAATTAGATTAGTAAAATAACAAGGCAATGATATGAGATGAACACACTCACTACATTAGATGGGTACCTCTCTTAAGCAGGTTGAGAATACATCATCATTAGTCACTAATCTAGCTCCATATCATGCTTAATCAAGCTCCCACTAATCAAGGGCCACCTCCCCCCATTTTTAGGTGCATTAAATGCTAATTGTTGACTACAACGCATCCACTAGGCACCTACTTTTGAGCTATTTTGCAGCTAATTGTTGACTACGACTCATCCAGTAGGCACCTACTTTTGAGCTAGTTTGGGTTGATTCTTGTTCATATTACATTCCTTATTATGCATACAAGAAGCTACATTAAATCCACCTCCATTATATCCTAAGGTTGCATGCCCCCCTTAGCACCAAACTATTGCACCTTCTATCACTTGTATTCCAACACCCCCCTCAAGTGATGAATTCCTATCTCTATCATGTGCTAGAGTCTACACCCCAAGGTACATGCTCTGAATGGATTACAACAACTATAGTTGCCTTTATACAATAGGCACACCATGTAGATATGACTTGAAATTTTGCACAAAGATATGGTTGCAATTACAAGGTGAGGGTCATGCCTAGAAGAGTTGCTCATGATTGCTTCCTTCATGGAAAGTCTCGTCGTCGTCTCCTTCTTTGGTGACCATCATGTGGCCTCCTTGGTATGCTTCTTATGCCGGCAATTCTTAACCATGTGTCTTGCCTTCTCATAGTAGTGGCACTTGACTTTGCTCTTGGCTCCTTCTTTGTACTTTGGTGCTGCTCTTGGGAAGAAGGCTTTCTTTTCTTTCGTTGTTCGATGTACCCTTGCCTTTGTTCCTTTGCTCTTCCTCCATAAGAGTAGCTTCTACTCGTGCAAATGTTGGGTTTGAAAAGTTCTTAAGAGTAGCCACCAATGCTATGCTGTTGAGAAGGATTGCTATTGCATTATCCTCTTCCATCAGTGCACCAGTGCTTGCAATTTGATTCAATATGCCTTTCATCTTGTTAACATGTGTGAAAATAAGTTCCCTACTTTCAATGTTGTAAGGCTGAAAATTTGAACTTTTAACTTTATCTTAGATTTTTTCCCTTTAGGCCCAATTCATCCCAAGTTTGTTTGGATGTTTTTAGGTCGAAAATATGATGTATGATTGAATATCTTAAACCCAATGCTATTATGATTGACCCTTTTTCATCTATTCCCACCAATACTTTTGGGCTAGTTTAGGGCTGACTTACAAAAGCTACATCAAATCTACCTACCTTAGTGCCAAAATATTGCACCCTTCATCACTTGTATTTCCAAGAGATTGGAGGTGGAAGAGTTAAGTTGCATATATAAAGTGAAACAGCATTGAACCATAAGATGGTGAAAGGTGGTGCACTTCACTATACAATGCCTGTGTTTTCTTTTAAACACCCTAACCACTCGACTACAGTGCGGTTAATGCACCTTTACTCGTGGGTAATGCATCCTAGTCTTGCAAGCTTCTCCTTGAGTTCTTGGTGGCCAGTTGAGGAAGGGGTTGTGCTGGACGTGGCCTTGGGAACCATGGTCATTGGAAGGCCATTTTCTGAGAATAACCCATAGGTCGGAAGCCACAGCTTGCATTGAGAGCAGGCTCCATCATTCATCTCTAGTGTAAATTGAAACCATAGTGTGTATTTACATATGACCTTGGTGTTGCTTTTTATAGGAAAATTAAGCTTATTAAGGTTCCTACACTTTACTCACTTATTACTGTGGGGGTTTGCTCCACCACATGGCCAACTTCCCATGAAGAGGTTGTACCAAATGGCCCTTACAATTCTTTAGTCCATTATT
Source organism: Cibotium barometz (assembly GCF_041138505.1). Taxonomy (NCBI): domain Eukaryota; kingdom Viridiplantae; phylum Streptophyta; class Polypodiopsida; order Cyatheales; family Cibotiaceae; genus Cibotium; species Cibotium barometz. The sequence continues at coordinate 33,604,190 of NC_141054.1, forward strand.
AGCCTTCCAACTTAAAATCATTGCCCTTCTTGCTCAAAATAAGAAATCCTTAGAGGAAGCCTCACAATTATCCCATACTAGACATTGACCAAGAATAATGATATGGTGAGTAGGCCATGCTAATCTTCTTTAAATCATTCTATTATTTCTCCAAAAAAAATTGAAAATTCTTTTTAGTATGAAAATACATATAAAATCATGGCCATCGATTATTGGACGAGACATTATCCCAAGGTCAGAGCATTTAGTCTCACACGAGACGAGACGGGAGAGTAGGTGAGTGGTTTAAATCTCTAAAGACTGAGGAGAAGGTGACCATTCAAATTTTGAAACCAACCTTTTTGGTTGGATTTGCTTAGAGTGAAGCAAAGTGAAATGTTGCAATAATGTAATTTAGTAAAATTAATCAAAACAAGAATGAAAGTATGTGTGATTTCATAGCTCTCATGAAATATTTGAGTTGTGTGTGTGTGTGTGTGTGTGTGTGTGTGTGTGTGTGAAGGAAGGGAAAGAATCGCAATTTTTTATTTCTTGTTCCATGGTACTTGTGATTGCCTTAGCTCTCGTGGGAGCTCTTGGCATGTTGATTTTTTCATGATTTTGTGGATTTACTTAAGGTTTAAATTTTGTGTGTGTGGAAGCTTGCGTAAAATTCTCTTGAGTGAAGGAAAAAGATATGGGTTGAAATCTTATACTAGTGAGGAGTGATGCTTGTGAAGAGGGTGGAGCTAGTAGGAAGAGAAGAGAGAGATGGGCTTGTGAGTGAAAGATAAGATAGCAAGAGGAAGTGTGGGTTGAAGAAGGGTGGAGCTAGAAGGAAGAGAAGAGAGAGATGGGCTTGTGATTTGAAGATAAGATAGCAAGAGGAAGTGTGGTGTGAAGAGTGGGATTGGGGAAAGTGTTGTGAGAGTCCACAATTGTAGAGAAATCTCTAGTGCATCTTACCTTATGGAGCTTGGAGACGAAGAGAGAGATTTTCCCTCAAGGGAGAAGAAGAGAGGACAGTGGAGTGGCTTATCTTACATCTACACAAACTTTGGATGGAGAGCTTTACCCTCAAGAAAGACAAAGAGAGGAGAGTGGAGTGGCTTGCCTTGCATCCACACAAACTTGGGTGGAGAGCTTTACCCTCAAGGAAGACAAAGAGAAGAGAGTGAAGTGGCTTGCCTTGCATCTAAACAAACTTGCATGGAGAGCTTTGCCCTAAAGGGAGAAGGAGAGAGGGGAGTGGAATGGCTTGCCTTACATCTACACAAACTTGGGTGGATTCACCATTCTCACACTTGTTGCACTTGCATGTCATTGCACACCATGTCACCATTACACATTGCATTCCTTCCATTGTTGCACAATACACACATCATGCAGTGCACGATATCATGTCATCATCATCACACATCACATATATGCACGATGACATCATGTCATCAGTCACATGTTGCATGCCATGTCAAATCACGTGTCATAATGTTGCACATCACATGCTACATCACCATTGCACATCATATGTCGTGCATTGCAGCCACATCACCATTGCACAACATCGCACATCATGTCACCATCACATATCGCATGCAACATCACCATTGCCACACACCACGTTGCTTATCATGCCTCACTCCTGAATCTTTAGGATACTTAATTCAACCTAGTCGAAGTAAGAGGCTAGTAACTCTACAAAATTCGGATCCCAAAGTGCCCTCATCGTTGAATACTTATGCCAAAAATCTCTAGAAAGATAGATTAGTCAGATAGATTAGGTAGAAACGTGGAGAGTGAAACCTTACGAGTAGGGTAGGTCCCTCTTCTAGGTGACACTAAAAGAAGGAGGAATAGACAAATCCTAATTGGCCACCTTTGGTCTTAGTAGCCCACCTCAATTGTTTGGAGCAAGGAGACTTGCTACGTGCATGGGATTTCTTGGATTTAAGATGACATTAGTATAGTTCTGCACAATACTGCGATATGTCATGGCCCAAAATTTTGCAATGATCATAGTGACTTAGGGTATGGATATTATGAATTTGGATAATATTGCTGGCAATGTACATATAGAACTATATATAGCACATTTCATCTATAAGTGGAAGAAGTTTTAGGGATTGTAAATCCCACCCCCTTTTTAGAGATTTTTCCCAAAGTTTTCAAGAAAGATTGTGTAAAATTATGTGACTGAGATTTTAGAGAACAATTCTCTCTTTAGCCCTTACTTCTACGAGTTTAGACAAAGAATATTTCATTTCACAATTATCCTCCATCATGTTCTTGTGTCTAAACGAATTGCTTATTTGCAACCTTAATCAAAAGAATATGGATTTGAGACTATGATCAGGTTATGCAAAGTGTATCATTTCAATCCCAAGATAAAATATTGTTTCATTTGTGTGTCAGTTTCTCACAGTCCTCACATCGTAAGTTTAGGGATTTTATGCATAAGATGTAGTTTCTTAAAGTTTCCTCATCTTTTTGCTCTATTATGTAAAGTTATGTTCCTAGAGTCTTACCTAAAAAATCCATAAATAAAGGTTTTCTTCAGAGTTTTGAAATTTGCCTTAACCAGAGGTATCAAAGTGGTGAACCATTGAGTGGCCTTTCCCACTAAGCACATATTTAATTGCATATACCTTGGTGGGGAAATTTGGATTTCCAAAAGCTTCATGCTATTGGTCAAACAATTGCATGAATTGAATAGGATAGGTATATTCATCATATTTGTCCATGATCTTGGAAATTCCTATGGCCACAATTTTTGATAGCTTGCGCGGGCCGTGTGCAGCTCCTCTTGAGTTTATAGCATTGTTTATTTCTTGTGCAACCCCCCTTCCTAGATTGTCCCAGTATTGCTAAGGCTAACAAGGGTTGTTAAGGAGATTGAGACTCGTTATGGTTGGCGAAGGAGTAGTCATTAGGGAAATATGAGTCACTAAGGGTTTGGAACCTGGTGGTGTGGCACACTCGAAGACATATGACGGGTTCAAGGAATGGTAGATGTGATTGAAAGGTGTACTTGAGGCATAGACCTCAAGGGGGCTTGGTAAAACTCTGGCTATTAGATTCAATTCTATCAATGGTACATTTATTCCCCCTGAGTTGGTCATAGCTTACACTATGCTGAATGCTCATTGAGCTAGTGCACAATTCTGAAGTAGATAATATTTTGGACTTTGTATTTTTTATTTGTTTAAATTTTATAATTTGCTTGGATGTTTTTTGGGTTTTTAAATTTTTTAGATTCTAGATGTTTTTTGTGAAAAGTGAGACTAATGTGCATATAAATACCCTCTTATATGAAGTACAAATATTTAGCCAATCCAATTTAGGCTAAAAAATGCCCAAACTTTGCTACAGCCTGATAGTTGTCCTACTCATTCATGCGTTGGGCCGACAACCTTTCTTATCCACCATGGTCCCTAAGGTAGCCAAGTAGCTTGATTTACCTTGCTCAACAACTCCACTTCCTCTCCTATAACTCTCTCCAACATGTGATCTATTGTATAAGAGCAAGAATTACAGTAATATTAACCTTTTTGAGGTTGATGCGCAGTGAGTTTTCTACTCTTCTTTTTGAAACCAACCATGATTGGTGATACCCATTCAATATGCTTGATCTCATATACAAATATACATCAATGAGCTTGTTAGGGTTGTCTTTGACCATTTGTTTATACTTGTATGAAATATATGCTTGGTCTTGCACCTTCCATGATATTTGTATAAGATCTCTACTTGAATGGTCTTTCACCTTCTAGATATTTGTATATCTCTTCTTGAATGGTTATTCACTTTCCATGATACTTGTATAATATCTTTGCTTAAATGGTATGGCACCTTCCATGATAGCGATGGCATGTTTAACAACTTTTGGATGGATTCCCTTCGTGTATGTATATTTCCAAACAAAAATGTCTTGATATTTCTTGAGTAGATATATGAATTTGCTCTCTTATTCATGTGTGATATCTTTGGTTTCTCACTTGGACCAATGAGATTAACTTATTGACCTCAATGGGACCATTGTATGTGTTAAAACCCTAAGATCTCTCTAGTTAATCACTATGCATAAACATGCATAAACTAGACATATACTTATCCACCCGACCACCCCCGAGCCCAAGGGTGCATACATAAATACAATGAAGTACCACATAACTTACCTTGGTGTACCAAGAGATATGACTTCACTCCAGCAGCACATAGCTCTAGCATGAAATGACAAGAGAGTAGATACAATGCTCTACACAAGAGAACATCCCTTGAGAGTGCCCCATGCCCCAAAGCCTTAAGTGACTATTGACTCTCCATTTCCATGTGTGACCCTTAGTTGCCTGACCCTAACCTCAACCCAAGGTTAGACCTAACCCTTACCCCACTAGAGCATGTTCCCATGCTCCCGTCCTCACATGCCTAGGGTGGGTTAGCCTCCTAGTATATGCACATATAATGTGCACATAACATACTTTCCCTCTCTCAAAACATTGCACTCTTGCAAGGAAAAGAATGAAAACTGCGCTGAACGTTCTCAACTGACTCCCAAGTCGAATCCTCAATTTTCCTATCTTTTCACTTAATTTTAACCTCACGGATTAAGCGACTACAAAGTTTCCTTTCCATGAATTCAAGTACCTTTGTAGGTTCATGTGGAACATAAGACAAATCTTTGACTTCAACGAGTTCTTAAGGAGTAACTGTGTTATCCTCACCTCCCAGCTTCTCTTTTAGTCTACTGACATGAAAGACTGGATGAACTCTGACATGTGGAGGTGGTTTTAATTCATATGCAATCGTGCCAATGCAACGTACTAACTCATAATGGACCATAATATCTAGGAGATAATTTTGAGCACTTTCCTATTAACAAAGTCTGAGAATCTTTAGGGACTTTCAAATAAACCAACGCTCCTGGCTCAAAAGATCAAGGGTGAGCGTCCCCCATTAGCATAAATCCGTGCTCTATTCTTGAGCACTCCTGATAGAATCATGAGCTTGGGTCGGCATTTCCTACATATCTCGCAAGAAATCCCTCTATGCATCAAGCTCAATGTCTTTAAGACCGACATTAACAGGTGCCTTGGGTTGATACCCATACATAAGCATGGACAAACTATAACCAGTAGCCGTATGCTTAGAACTGTTATAGGCAAATTCCATCATTGGAAGATATTTATCCCAACTCAATGGTTTTCTAGAGACATATGCACAAAACATATCCTTTACAATCTAATTCACACGCTTTGTTTGCCCATCAGACTACGGATGATCAGAGGAACTCATACTCAAAGTAGTTTCTAATTTCTTTAAAACTTCCTGCAAAAAATGAGCCATGAACTTAGAGTCCCAATCGCTCACAATATCAGAAAGTAGACCATAGAGTCTAAATAGTTGCTCGACAAATTAGTAAGCCAATTCTGATGCTTTAACTGTTGTCTTTATGGGTAAAAACCTAGCCATCTTTGTCAATCTATCCACGACTACCCAAATGGCATTGTGACCCCTGCTGGTACGTGGAAGTCCCGTAATGAAATCCATGAAAATACTTTCCCGCCCGTAAAAAGTCCTAACCAAAGCCAAGGTACGTTGTATGCTCGGATGTCCTGTCGATGGTACATCATGGCACTCAAATAGGATCCTCAATTTAATTTTTGGCACATCCTGCACGCAAACCTTATTATTTCGATATAAAATACCATTCTAAATAAAAAATTGGTTAGTGTTTCCTTCATTCTCACCAGGTTTTAATCTACCTCATAGTTGGACCCTGATTTTGCCAAATTATAATATTTTCCAAATAAAATATATGTACTGCATTTTCCCCTAAGTCGAACTTTATATTTCAAAGTATTGAAAGTTTCTTGTAGCTTCTCAGTCCACTCAATAGGAGAATTAGACTTCTTATTTTTACCCTTAAGAAGGTTGGTAAAAGGCACTATCAACTTCGAATAATCCTTAATAGATTTTCAAAGAAATACCACGAAACCTAAAAAAGATCTTAACTGCTTGATCGTATGCTGAATTGCCTCCAAAACCTTTTGGATCCGATCCAAATCTATACTTAAGCCATCTCGAGAGATCTTATGACCTAAGTATAATAATTTCTTTTTGAAGAAATCACACTTAGATAATTTACAATACAGTTTCTCCTTCTTGAGTCTTCCTAGAGCGTCTTTAAGATGATCCTCATGCTCAGCCAAAGTTTTATTGTATATCAAAATATCATATAAGAAAACCACCATGATTTTCTTAACAAATCCCCAAATATATCATTTATCATCTATTGGAAAGTTGCTGGTGCATTAGCGAGACCAAAGGGTAACACTAAAAATTCAGAATGGCCATAACGTGTCCTAAAAGCAGTTTCAGGAACATCTTCCTCTGCAATATGGATCTGATGATAACTGGTTCGCAAATCAAGCTTTATAAAATACTTAGCTCCTTGTTGCAACCTATCAACAATAAGATCGTCTAATCTAGGCGATGGATATTTGTTCTTAATTATAACCTTGTTAAGACATGTAATCAATACATATCCGCCAAGTATCTTGATCTTTTATTTAAACCAAGAGAACTGGTACACCCCAAGGAGACTTACTTGGTCTAATTTGACCCATCCTCAAGTATTCTGCTAGTTGCTTTGCTACCTTATCTTCCTCAATCTGGCTAAGCCGATATGGAGGAATTTTAACAGGTTTTGCATGCACTAGCTCAATTTTATGGTGCACCTCTCGTTTAGGAGATAATATGTGAGGTAACTCATCAAAAAATACATCTTGAAATTTGCTCTTAATGGAATTTAACACTCTACTTTTCCAAACATCCAAAGAAACAGTGTTTACACCAAAATGAACATATGAAGACACTAGATCCATAACCAATTAGAAAAGTTCATAGTTAAAAAGATTTTCCATTAACTCAAGCTCATTAATAAAAGTTTCCTTGGGTAAAAAATGTTTCCCTGAGTAACAAGGATTCCATTATGATGGAAATACATAAAATGTTTGATCCAATCAACAGAAAAATCCTTATTTTTTCGATGAAACCATTCCATTCCTAAAATGATGTCTACATGACCCAAGATTATGATATGAAAATCAAGTCTATCTGAGTATAACTAGATGTTTAACGGTAGTTTTGATACCTTCTTGTCCCAGAATTGGACTTGTTCTCTAGTCATCCTGACCTTGTACATGTGATCATTATGTGTGCTTTCCAGCTTCATCCTCTATACCACAACATTGTCAATAAAATTGTGAGTACTACTAGGATCAAACAAAATATGAACCTGATGTCCATTTATTGATCCATAAACACAAAATAATTCATTTGGACCAAAAACACCTTTATTGAAAGTACAATCTGAACATTGGCTTCCTTTAAGTATGTAATATTGACTTCAAAAAATTTACCTTGAAGTTCTGTAATGTGTACAGATTTCTTTGGTATGAACTTCTTCGATGCCACCTTTTGTCCAAGCGTTGAAAGTGTTGTAGCTCCATTCAAACGATAAAATTTCTTCGTGTGTCCCTTTTCCTTGTATTTGAAACATGTGATATTATCCTTGCTCACAATTTTATGCTTCTTGTTTGCTGGCGTTGTCATAATTTTTTGGTTTTGGTGTGAAACCAACTTTCTTTTTTGTCCACTATTTGAAAAAGTGAATGTGGATTTCTTTTCATTAAACGATGGTTTTGAAGTGTTGGCACCGACTATAGTCTTATGAAAAACTTGAGCTGCCTAAATAGCATCCTTAGCCATTTTGACCTTGCATTTTTTTACCTCGTATTGATAGTCACGAGCTAGACCATTGATGATAATCCCACACAAGGCATGATCATTGGACTTGGCTTTGGCAACCAATTGTCTAAACTTCTGCACATAATTGTCAAAAGACTGATTTTCCATGCTATTTTTAACAAGCTTGGCAATTATTTCGAATTCATCAAGTTAATTCCTTCCCTTTCAATAAGCCATGCGTCATCTGCAGCTTTTGCACATCAGTGAATGGATGAAAGGCAAAGTGTGTAGTCCACCTATTGAGCCAAGCATCTACACATTCCTTAGTCTTCTCCTTTTTCTCACCATTGTACACCTTTAGTGCAAACGACGGAGCAACTGCTTTGGTAGGACCAAGAGGTGCCGCCAAAAGAGCTTTTTGCAAAGTCAAGATCTGCATCTTCAGTGACTCCATCTCGTCATGGCGGTAATAGTTGCCTTTAGACGCTATGCCACTTCCAAAAATTCACTCTTTCCAACAGCCTCCTCTTCTTCAACTTGAAATTTAAGATCTTCCCTACCTAGGATGGTCACTCATCTCATCGACATTATCATTGACTGAGAAGTGAATATGAGCCATCATAATAAAGTTCTTCAAAAATCACAATTTACTCAAACCAACTTTACTTGCCCACTCTTGACCAAAATGATCTAGCAAATCAATTCGCTAGAACTGACTGCACAGAAGGGAAAATGCTTTAATTAGCATTTGGTGGCTAAACAACAGTAATAAATCATGAAAACACCGTCTAGAATTAATCCAAATGAAAATAACTACAAATATGAGACACACTCGCATTAATTATATGCGAATAACCCGCATCTACCTAATGTCAGCTCGTAAAAAACGTACTTCAACACTACATACCCTCGAAAATATTAAATTCTTGAGAAAAAATAACTATCATGATTTTTTTTCTAATTTTTTCTATTTTTCTAGGGCCTCAAAATTTACTAATTTTAGTGATAAATTTACCAAAATACAATTAATATTTTAAAAATACCAATTTCTAGGATTTTTAAAATATTTTTTAGAATTTTTCTAAGTTTGGTAATTATTAAAAAAATTACCCCCAAAATCCCATCGATCGGTAAAATTTTTTAATTTTGCCTAACAATTCTTAAATCCAATCAAATCTCCAATTTTAAATGGAATTACTAATTTTTTGGGCAAAAAATAGATTTTTTAAGAATTCAAATAGTCTCACGGGTGCCCAAATGGACACGCCACATGCCAATTGACAAACCCGGATATTTTTAAAATTGGAATATAACCTTGGTCTAATTTTCCATGAATTTTTAGAAATTTTTTAGAATTTTTATTATAACTCGAACACATTAGAATACGAACCGTCAAAAAATTTCGAAACGTGAATGGTCACCCCGAAATGTGGACACCCAAGGGTTGAGGAAAATGAAGAGACAAAAAACTCCAAAATTTGAAAGGTCAAAAAATTTTGGACTCCAAAGGCCAAAGGGCTCAACATGATTTTTTTTTTTAATCATGAATTTGAAGATTTTTTTTCTCTTTTTTTAAAGCTTTAATCAAAAGCTAATAAAGCTTTAACAAAGCTTTAGAAAGCCTTTTTTTTTTAAGAGAAAACGTGGGGGGGGCATTGTGCGCCGGCAGCCAGCAAAAAAATCCCCTCCCCCCCCCGGTCCCTGTGTGCAAATTCGTGAGGGAGAGGGGGGAGCATTCCCTTCAACTTTCCCTTCTCCATCTCCACACCCTCTTCCCATCTATTTCCTCTTCTTCCTTTGCCTTTCTTCTCCTCTCTTTTTTTGCATTTTTTTATTATAATAAGTAATAATAAATCTCCTCATAAGAGTTTATTCCAACAGATAAAAGAAGAAAGAGAAGAAAATCTCGACGGAGGAGAGAAAAAGAACCTCGCACACACGGGAGAGAACCCGACGGTGTGTACATGCATCAATTTTCATCATGAGCCTTGGCCTTTTGCATAATATACTATGGCAAAAAGGTCCATGTACACACCATAGAATTAAGAGTATTGTGATGAATATTCAAGAGAATAAGAGTGAAGGGGTGTCCTTGGAGTACTAGGATGCCCACCAATTTTTGTGGCTTGTATGAGCACCTGCTTCATCTTTTGTCAATCTCCCTTGCCTTCTCTAGTTTCTTGGGTGTTGCAGTGAACCAACTGCTCCTTGAGTCAGGCTATCTCTTCTTTTCTCTCTTTAATTGTTTATTGAGTTTCTTCATCTCTTTGAGCACACTCTTAATAAGTTGCTTTCTAAGCTTTTTGGCTTCATGAAGATGCTCAGCTAACTCTTGCTCTTTCTCCTTGGTTTTTTATAGTTGTGTCCTCAAACTATTTGTCCAAGTACATTTCTTGGATAGTTGTGGTTTTGCTCTTTCTCTTGCTCTTTCTCTTGCTCTTGCTCTTGCTCTTGCTCTTGCTCTTGCAGTACTTCAACAAACGTCTACTTCTTGAGCTTTCCAAGTAGCTATTTATTTGTCCATTAGCTTGTTGAGCACGTTCTCCTGCTTTTGGGTTTATTTTTAGCTTCCAACTTCTAGGAAAGTGTGGTTGCATCAATCTTGTACCTGAAGCATGTCTTTAAGCTTGACTTTGGAATCTAAAGTATTTCTCATTCCTTTCTTCTTCACCAGACTCCATTCATTTGCATACAAATGGATAATACCCTTAAAGTAGTCTTTAGTTGCTTCCAGGTAGTTTCCAAATATGCTTTATGTATCCTTAAGCATTCATATGCTTTGTAATGGTTTCTGCAATGGTGTCACCATGGTAGCCTCTTAAAACTTTGCCACTTCATGTAAGGGGCTACCATGGTGTCACCTTGGTAGCCTCTTGCATCTCTCTAGCTCTTCTATTGGGGCCCTAACTCTTACTATTGAGTGGATTATGGAGTGCTTTGGGCTTCTACTCTGGGTTGTAGCTCCCCTTTAGTATTCAAAGGTGTGATAATTGGCCTTTTAATGGGTAGCTTGCTTAATGTCTTTGTGGCCCTTCTTTTACTCCAAATATCTTTGCAGCTTCTTCTTCATCTAGTTCCGATGTAGACCATGCCAAGGCATGATAGAGAACCTTGGCAAGGACTTATAGATTCTTGAACTTTGTTTAGCGACTATATAAATCTCATTAAGATAAAAGCTGGCCTAGTTGATTACTTGCCTTTTATGGATCCAATGAGCTAGGTTAGTATCATCAATTACACGAGTCCAATGGTTTGATTATGATGATTAGCTGCAAAGCTCTAGCTGGGGCTACTAAATGTGGTAGTGGATTGTCATATTTCAAACCTTTTTGTTTTGGCCCTTATGCCCTTTAAGGATTAACATACCACGTTATCTATGGTATCAATCCACTGGTTTGATTATGGTGATCTCAGTTGGTCGAGGCTACTAAGATGTGGCAATAGATTGTCATATTCAAAACCTTTCAAGTTTGGCCCTTGCAATTTACATAAAGCCAATTTATCCTTCTTTGTGAGCTTATCTCTTGAACTTCTCAAGCACTACATACAAATGAAAGGTATTTCTAATGATCTCCAGATAGATGTTCGCTTACATCTTATCATTGGCAGTGAGATAAGGCCAATCATGGTGGATGGGTTATATGTGCATGATACACACACTTTAGTAAATGGCCAAAGCCCAATGTGTTAAGGTAGCTTCAACCTTGGCTTCTTATAAATGGGAAAACACTTAGAGATATGATATTTTTTTCCCCCTTTTGGCTAAACAGACCATTGGTTACACACACCATACATTTTGAATCATACGTTGTATATGTGAAATCATATACGTACTACCAGTTCATATTGTTCATTAGCTCTTAAATATTGTGCATGCATGTGCATATAATATGAAAGTTACACATATGTTTGGTATTGTATGGCAAACTTTATGTGGTGTATGCGTTTAGAAGAGTTTTGCTCTTGACATATTTTTTGGTAATTTTTGGTCTATTTTGATCTTTTTTACCAATTTTGAAAGGCATCATCCATTGAGGTTTTCCTTGAGAGTCAATTGAAATGGAATATACTGTATCTATAATAATGGGCTTCTATATGAAATTATTGTATGATTTTCACATGCATTTATCTTGCCCATCATGGCTTTTTTCACCCTTGTGGTTCTCTTGTTTGACATCCCTTGAGGAGCAAGGTGTTGAATTAAGAATTTATGTTGTTGGTTGCTTTGATATATTTGGCTTTACTGGTTGCTTCTGACTATGCTTTTTGTAAGTTTTGGCCATGTTACTCTTTATAACAACCTTAAGCTATTAGTAGTAAGCTTTTGAGCATCTACCACCACTGATGTTAGTTAGGTCTATTTGATGTTGGTGAGTTGGTGCTCAACTTCAGAGAGGTTGGGTTGAAAATTATAAAGTTGTTATGGAAGGGGTCTCAATGGTATAGTTTTTTATGTTGTCGATTCTATCTTCAAGTAGTGTTATATGTAGATGGGGAAGGGTTATCATGCAATGACGAGGATTGTGCCTTGTTTATCAAAGCAATGTAAGGACTCTTTGCTGTCAGAATTTCTTGTTGCTATAGAAGTCGGTACTTGAGTTTGAATTCCTATTATTGGTGAGATTGAGGAAATCTCATTCCCTTCATAACACCATTTTGTTATCAACTTCTCTTACCTCAGTAGGAACATTATTGTCTTCTCTTCAAATTGAATGTGGCATCAAGTGGGTTCAATCATTCTTGTCAAGGCACAATTATATCTTATACAACACTAGCATCAATCACAAAAGTCTACTCTCCCAAATTATGACTAAGGTATAATACATGCTCAAAATATCCATACAAAAAGGTAGTTTACTTCACAATCCTAATGCAACATGTCACAAGCAATTAACACACTAGTGTACCTGTGTCTATCCATGTTTGCTTAAATATTATATTATTCTCAGGTTTATAATGGATAATAGCTTGCTTCTTTAACTTACCACTTGCTATTGGAAATTCTATCCATACCCTTGCGCAACAAATCTAAGTCTTTTCTTCACCCTTGGGTTAATCAGTCCTAGATATTGTTGGTAGTGTCTTGATAGTCAGGAGATTTTGTGAATCAAGATTTCCCTCGCATAGAAAAATAGTGGTTTTCCCTCACAGAGAATAGTGGTTTTTCCTTTGGTTAGCTTTAACTATGCACTTGGTTCATTCCAATTGATGGTCCACTGAATCTCCTTGATCTATCCACATCCGAGTAGCATCCAATCTTCAAGAGTTTCTATGGGTAGAATTCTACTTCAACCAAAACATCATGTTATGGGAGGCGGACCACCATCTCTCGCATATCGACATTGGCAAACCCGCCATTTAGTTAAATATAAATATCATTATAATAATATAGCAAGCTTTTGTAAATTTCTTATAGCAAGGCTAATGGGTCCTATAAAGTTAAATTATCTTATGCTCTCATAGATGGTTTTACCATTTGGGATTCTTGAGAAATGATTAGCAAGCACATGTAACCTTTTTACACTATAACACTGAAGCTAAATTCCATCAAAAGAACTGTCTAGCATTTAATTGAACAAGGTTTGTATAACAACACTTGATGGTCAACAAAAATAATGTAAATTTGTTAGAAAAATGGTAATTTTGATGCTTATTTACTACTATATAAACCATAGATGATTCCTCTCTTTCCATAGTAGTGTAGTTCATCTCTCCATTGACTTGACTTGCAAAAGCTCACTAGATAGTCTAGGTTGTACTAATACACATCCAATGGCAAAATTTGATGCGTTAATGAGATCCTAGTTTAATGGTCTTAAGATGGGTGCACTAGTATTTCTCTCGTTAATTTTTTGTATGCTTTATGACATTCTTCATTCCATTCAAAGTACAAGTCGTTTATATAATGGTATGGCATAAAACACAATAAAGCTCTTATAGTATCTAACATGTCCCATAAGTGATCTATATTATAGTGAATGCTAATATATTATGTTGTTCTTCAGGGGAAATGGATGCCTTGTTGTATCCCAAGAAGCCATAGAAGATATAAGTCTCATTTCGTACTGATTCTTCTAGAGCACATGTTCATTACTTATGGAAGTGGATAGTTATCTTTCAAGGTAGTGGCATTAACTTTTTTAGATTTGCACATACTTTGAGCTTTCCATTTTGTTTTGACATGATAACAATTAGTGACACCCAATCAACATGCTCAATCTTATATACGAATTTTAACTTGTACGGATACAGATGACACATAATGATTAATTGATTTCATTTGCCACATGTCAAAAAAAAATTCTGACTATGGGAGATAAGATCATCGTTATTTATCACATAAAATATGATATTGTATAGTGTATAATATAAATTGTACACATACATTTCAAGGTCTAATGTGTATTTTTGTTTTACAAAGTTATGTGAGTTTTTAAGCTTGTTTTTAGATTTCAATGAATGTAGCAAGCACCCAATTTTGCTACCAATTGGTATGCATAATTTTTATTTAAAAAATCAAAGAAATGAAGAAGTAAGAGATTAAACACAAAATTAAATAGAAAGAGCATTTACTTGGTTTTCCCACTATTTCCAATGGTTTTCACCTTTGAATGCCAATGAAAATAATTAAAAACAATAACTTTACAATAGAAAAAACTCTTATTTTCTCAACACACATACCACTATAACACTATGTTTAAAGAACACAAGAAGAAATACACCTCTCAAGTGTGCTTAGTTGGCAAATAAGAAAAGAGAAGATAACCAGCCATTCCCAACAACGACAGATGTTACTCCCCACCTCGGTCTAAGCTAAAATAAGTGCATAACTTGTCATTGGGAACTTATCATTTATACATATTGAGCTATGCTCCAAGGTGCTACTTCTGTTTGGTCGCTTACTCTCCTCGTCATATGTATCGCAATGTGGTTTCTTCAACACATGAGATGGCTCACTCTCTCACTCTCACTCACTCCCTTACACACAGATGCAAGAAGATGAAAGGCACAACACACCATGGAATGCTATCTCAAGCTTATCATCACAATGGAATGCTCTCTCAAGCTTTTCTTCTCAAGAGCTTTCTTTATTATGTGTAAGAATATGTACAATAAGATGTCACTTATACACTATGCCCATGTGTTCACATTAGGCCTCACATTAGGCCGGACATCTATTAAAAGACTCAAAAAGACCATGGCTTTAAAAGATCAGCCCCTGGACTCCATAAAATATTACGATATAATTCGGTTTTATAACACTACTCTCCTCTTCCGCTCCACTATGTCACTCATCACTGCAATTGCTCTGTCACATGATATCTCACTCTCTCTCACACAAATACAAAAAGATGAAAGATGCAACACATAATGGAATTCTCTCTCCCCCCCCCAACATGAGTATGCTAAGAGCTTTCTCCTATTATGTGGAAGAACAATATGTATAATGTGTGAAAAAGTCACCTATATACTATGCCCAGCCTAATGTGTTCATATTAAGCTTGACATCCCTTAAAAGGCTAAAAAAGGCTAAGGCTTTATAACAGCAGTCTCCTTTACATAGACTCTATAAATTAAAAAGATAGACTCTTGGCAAAAGCCTTAGACTTAATACATTGTAAATCTTATGATGGAAAATTTCAAAGTATGGCATTAATAAACATTATTGTAATAATTTGTCTTTTTATTGGCTGGTACAAGATTTGGCTTGAAGATAGAAATTCGACATGAAATGGCATGGTTTGGGGAGTTTAGTATACAATGTGAACGGTGACTTAGGTTAGAAGAATTTGGTGACTTTGAACATGTGAGGAAAGTTTCCTTTCTGACATAGTCTAAGATTAGCTTAAGGCATGAGCAACCATCATGTTTCTATTTTGCTAGAGCACAATTCGTACTCAATAGTTGGTTTGGGTTTCTAATGGCATGTTGTTATGATTAGGATGTGAGCTACCTATGTGTAATGAAAGAGTGGGTTGAAAGAACATAATGCTTGATGGCTGGAATTTTATTGTTTTTTTTTTGGGGTTTTCTCATTCCTAATC
Source organism: Cibotium barometz (assembly GCF_041138505.1). Taxonomy (NCBI): domain Eukaryota; kingdom Viridiplantae; phylum Streptophyta; class Polypodiopsida; order Cyatheales; family Cibotiaceae; genus Cibotium; species Cibotium barometz. Next base: position 33,619,963 of record NC_141054.1, read on the forward strand.
CAAATGCAATGAACAAAGCAAAAAACATAAAAATTAGACCCTTTAACATACGGTTTGGAGTAGCAACCAATGTTTTTAATGAGGTTTTCTCATTCTTACTCCAAATGCAATGAATGAAGCAAAAACATAGAAATTGAACCCTTTAACATACGGTTTGGAATTTTATTGTTTTTTTGGGGGTTTTCTCATTCCTAATCCAAATGCAATGAACAAAGCAAAAAAAAGAAAAAAATTGAACCCTTTAACATATGGTATGAAGTAATAACCAATGTTTTCAAAGCACTCTCCACTCCTAATCACAAAATTGAACCCTTTAACACACAGTTTGGAGTAAATAACTAGCGTCTTCAAAGTTCTCTCCACTCCTAATCACACTTATCTTGCTAATCCCCAAGCTAATGCAAAGAAAACTAAGTAACGAAGCATGGAAATCATGCAAAAATGGAACATAAATGAATCTTTCTTTATGAAAACCGTATGAAATCAAACCCAACACACATATCCAAGACTGGTTATTTTTTAAGATGTGACCATCTATCAACACCGGGCTATATTGGGTAAGTCCAATAGCTAGGAATTTAAATGGATTTGGGGTTAAGCCATAACGCAATTTATTGGAAACATCACCATGTACATTCACTTTAGTTACTTACCTTGCCGATAAAAATGTCATGGGGTTCTCTCCAAAGAGCCATAAATATAACATCCCATTGTTGGTGTGTTAGCTCAGTCTTTGGATTGCCTCTTTGCTATCACACCAAAAAGCTTCAAATCTAATAGTGTGTAGAGGAAGAGCTAATCTTTCCTTAATGAATGCAAGAAGAGAATCCTATACACAACTCACTCAAGTAAGAAGCAAAAAAAAAGTTCATATAAAGGGGAAGTCAAAACCATTCCTAATCATACAAAAGAGTAGGAGGGAGGGAAGAGAGATCATAAAACCGTGTATTGCTATAGGGAATGACTTGTTGTCTTTCTCAATGTCAAAATTTATTATATACAAGAAGCTAGTGTTCACACTTGATCACCTAGTGAAGGCTTAAAAGTAGTCCATGGCTCACTGGTCTAGCTTCTAACAAGTATATACATGAAGTCTATAAACTTGTCCAATTTATGTTGAGCTCATGTAACACTGGTTAATATGTTACAATGCCATGTTTTAAAAGTAAGCCCAGATTACAAAAGTGGTTCCTTAGTGCCTTATTTCAAAAGTAAGCCCAGAAGTATGGCACAAATGCCTTACAAAATTAAGATGAAGTGAGGCCATGTTAATTGGAAGGGTTAACAAATACACTTCACATGTATACTTATGCATGTATGGATCTTGGGTGGTTGACATTCATGTAAGTGGTGTTGGAAAGCATGGTGCCATGATCACAGGATGTGAGAGTGGAGATGGAGATGGAAGCTCAAGCCATAGTGATGGTGGCCAGGGCTAGAGAGAGAGAAAGAGAGATGTAATAGAGCTCAAGTGAGAGAGAGATTTCACATGAACACAATGATTGTATTATGAATTATAATACTCACACCATGTACAATGTATTTATAGGCACTAAGGCCTTATCTTCTAACCCTTACTAAGAGGTGGTTCACACATTACACCAAAAGACTCAATAACCCTTTCACACTACTGAGACTCTGATTATTCCAACACCCCCCCTTGTATTATGAATTATAATACTCACACCATGTACAATGTATTTATAGGCACTAAGGCCTTATCTTCTAACCCTTACTAAGAGGTGGTTCACACATTACACCAAAAGACTCAATAACCCTTTCACACTACTGAGACTCTGATTATTCCAACACCCCCCTTGGAGCGAAGGTGGTGAGACCCAAACACAAAAGAAGCAACCAACCTCCAACTCTATGACATCACTGTAGAGAGGTGACCTAGCCATGTGCATGTCCCGTGCCATAACTATTTCCTCAATCAGCTTATGACCGAAGTTGAGATTATCACTTAGTCACCCCCGACTCCTGATTGGGATAAGAATACATCTTTGCCTTTTATAGCATCAAGGCTTTACAACAACTCCAAAGGACATCCAAAATATTCAGATTTTGGGGGACAACCCAGGCAGAGAACCCTTGACTCATACAAAATAGGATATAAAAGATAGGAAATCATGAAGCTTTGAAACTTTCACTTGAGCATATGTCGTGAAGTCCTTTTACGTCGTTGTTTCCAAGCTAAAGAGACTTGGGGTCCAAGCATGGTTCTCAAGGTAGATGATGAAGAAGGAATTGTTGGTGAAGCACATCTCATCAATGAATAAGTAGTTGATGCAAAACACATATGCATGGAAACAAGCATCAATGCTGACTTTTGAAGACACCGTGTGAATAGCTTCATGAAAGAAGCTAAAGATGAGGCCCATGCGGTTGTGTGAGCAACATCAATGAGAGCACCTTGTTGTGCAGATGGTGCCTCTTCCATGTGAAGGAAGCAAAACAATGTAAAAGCTTTGGATCCATGAGAACTTTTACCAAATAGTCATATGATAAATATGACCTCAAGATCACTTTCCTTCAAGCAATGCCAATGGCCATGACGGCACGATAATAGTTAATGCAGAGGCGAAGACTAGTCGTTAGCTAGTGTCTAACGTACAGACAGAGACAATCGATGCCACAACATGATGCGTAGAAGGTGCTACATGGCAATGGTGGCCAGTTCTAGGTGGCGATGATATTTTTAAAAAAAATGCATGAAAGAAAGAAAAAACAGCACACGAAGGCGTTAAAGCATGAGCATGGTAATGTGTAGATTAATGCATATGTGAATCATCTGCAAGCATGATGAGGATGATAATGATTAGATCGACATAAGCATGGTGGGCATCATGAACTGGCTAGCCAAGCGAGGAGAAGGAAGGATCAAGGTGGAGGTGGTGGCTCTGATACCATGTTGGAAAGCATGGTGCCATGATCACAAGAGGTGAGAGTGGAGATGGAGATGGAAACTCAAGCCATAGTGGTAATGGTGGTGACTAGGGATAGAGAGAGATGCAATAGAGCTCAAGTGAGAGAGAGAGATTGCACATGAACACAATGATTGTAGTGTGAATATTCATATATTCATACCATATTCACACTACACTCATTAATTAATCAATCAAGCTGTATCAAGCTTGATTAATTAATTAATACCTTAGTATAGTCTAAGGTATTAATTAATACCTTAGACTACGCTAAGAGAAATTAATACCCAGGCTGTATCGCATTGACACTCTCTCTGCCTCTCTCCGTGTCAACTCATTGCATCGACGCTCTCTCTCAATCATTGCTTCGTCTTATGCCTTCTCGCTCTCCGCCTCTTGTTGTGCTCACTCTCCACCCCTATCTTGCCCACCCTCTCTCATAGCTACATTTGGCTCTCTCTCCGTGATCATGGGCCGTTGAGTAGCTTGTAAAGACCCCCACGAAGGTTCCAGAGGGTGCCAGATTTTTACAAGCTTGCAACCTTACAAAATCTTTTTTTTTTGTGCTAAGGTCCTCCGCCAAACTAATTAATTAACGTGATTTGAAAATTTGGCACCCATATTTATAGGCACTAAAGCCTTATCTTTTGACCCTTACTAAGAGGTAGTTCACACCTAGAGTGTTCACTTAACCCTTTCACACTACTGAGACTCCAATTATTCCAACAAGTGGGCTTCTCACCTAGGGTGTTTCATGGGTAACGTGACATCAAGAAGGCATAATCAATTTATAATACTTATAGTGGTTTGATGTTGTGATTTCAAAGTGTAATGTGGAGGGAAAGTTGAAGGGTTTTATAGGGGAAACGTCCCTTGTTTTTATGTTAAAATAGTTGCCTAAGGATGTATTTTTTGGGTGGTAGTTTTTTGAACTGATCCATGTTATTGTTTACTATTTGATGTTCATGCAAAAATAGAGGATTTTACTTTTCTCTATACGCAAGTGTTTACATTAACATCATTGGAAGGATAGGGAACTTTTAGCATTTTTCGACGTTGAGTTAGGGGCCATGGTGGATGATTGCTGACATTTATGTGCTCTGATTTAATGTAAGTTAATAGACAATTGCGTTACATGTTGGTGTGGCAGAAATATCATGTTAGTTTGCTATTTATACTTTTGGCTCTTTTTGGAGATATGCACTCTTATTGATTAATGGTATTACCTTTATGAGGTGGCTATAAGCTATTCACAATCTTGAAGAAAATTCCATCGATGGTTCAGTAGTAGAGGGGTCATTGACTTTAAATGAGCCATTGCAAGGGCTAATTCAAATACCATTGGTGGAAAAAGTTAGCACGTCGAGATCTCCTTGGTTATGTTGCATCTAAACTCTTATGCAATAGACATGCGCACTACTTTTCAAGGCATTGTCTTTTATACTTCATAATTTTCTTATAGACACCATGTGGGATATTCTTGAAGTGTAAGAACAGTGCCATAGTTGATGAATTGGCCATTGCAAGAGCCTTGAAAGTATAGAATTACTCGGTTCCATAATGCAATTGGGCCCTTTACACTAGGCACCTAATTGTGCTTTGCATAGACATACATGGTGTGTGTGTGTGTGCACCCCATCTCCAAAATCCTCCATCTAATCGTGCTTTGCCTAAACATGCATACTGTGTGTGCGTGCACAACCCACCTCCAAAATCCTCCATCTAATTGTGCTTTGCAAAGAAATGCATGCTCTATGTGCATTTGTGTGTGTGCACCCCACCTCCAAAACCCTCCGTCTCCTGAATGATGTCTTTGCCTCTACAGTACCATTGCCCACCTTTGTACTTTTTCCATCCCTTGTGCACCAACTTGCCTACAGATTGGTGCTCTCCTTAAAGGCATACCTCTGTTATCAAGTCCCTCGACATCGACGAGGCAGGCCTACTATTATCGCCCCCTTTGCATCTACTATAGCTACACCATCGTCTCCCTACACTCCCTATTTGTAAAGCCACTAGTGTACCCAGTAATTTGCTTAATAACGAGCATCTCAAACCATGTGGAAGGCAAAAACAAGGCAAGTTAAGCAAGTGTGGAATTATGGTTAATTAAGATATAAGTAGATTAGATGAGGGAAATGTCACGGACATTTCACACTATCATGTTGTGAGCAGGGACAATTGCTGCCGCCCATTAGCAGGGTTTTCTAATCTCTCCCGCCAAACCATCAGGACAATCAAACATTAGCAACCGTGGCTTGAACGAGAGAACCTTCTTTCGCCCTCCCTCTTTTCTCCGATGAAAGGTAGCATGGCATCTCCAGCAGCAGCAGCAGCAGACACCGAGGAAGGCTTGGACAATCTCGATGAAGCCAAGCTTCCAGAGCTCAAGCTAGGTACATACTCGCTTCTTCCTCCCGGGCATGGCAAATGCTACACCTAACCCAGAGCAATGCTATATGTAGAAATGCTTTTATTCAGAGCTCACAGTCTGTTGGGCACGTCCTTGCTTTGTAAAGGGCACCCACACATGCGCTTTTGCATGAAACTTTTTGCCCTTGTGACGTGCTAAGTTCCAAGGGTGGTATTTTGATTCATATGCACATAATGTCATGGCTCTTCATTTGGGGGTTACAGATGCCAAACAAGTGCGAGGGTTTATCAGCTTCTATCGGAGGCTCTCGGAGGTTAGCTTCTGGCTTACATCAAATCTGTGTGTTTTGCATACATACGTCAGGCGCTTTATATCCAATCCATGTGCTTTTGCCCTGCTTTGATTATGCATAGACTCTCATGTTTGCAGAATGACCAGGTGGTCCGTTTTTTCGATCGAAAGGTGAGGGGCAGATTTGCTGGTTGCCAGCTATGCTTGGCTTTTTTTTTTTGAGAGATGTATTATATATTTAGTTATAGGCATCCAGCGGGTGTATGCTGGCGGGATTTGAAGCCGATTTATTACCCAATTCAATCCCTCTACCACTGAGCTACATGACCATTGACAAAGACTCTACAATTTTAGCAGACACTCATGCTTTTAAAAGAATAAGAACTGAATATACACTCACCTGCAGGACTATTACACTGCTCATGGTGATAATGCAGTATTTATTGCAAAAACTTACTATCACACCATGACAGCACTGCGGCAACTAGGCAATGACTCAGATGCCCTTTCTAGTGTGTCTATAAGCCGGAGCATGTTTGAAACTATAGTACGAGATTTACTGCTCACTAGAACAGATCACACTGTAGAAATGTATGAAGGAAGCGGGTCTAGCTGGCGGCTGATCAGGACAGGGACGCCTGGACAATTAGGTGGCTTTGAGGATGTTTTGTTTGCAAGCAATGACATGCATGACACCCCTGTGGTCATGGCAGTACAGGCTACAGTCCGTGAAAATGAAAGGCTGGTGGGGTTGGCATTTGTGAACCTCACCAAAAGAAGCATGGGTTTGACTGAGTTTTTGGATGATGATCACTACACGAATCTGGAATCAGCCATGATTGCACTTGGTTGTAAGGAATGTGTCACCCCTCAGGAAACTGGTAGCTCTATAGATGTTGAGCGGCTAAAGGATGTATTTGCTAGGTGTAATGTGCTTTTGACAGAAAAGAAAAAGACTACATTTAGGGCAAGAGACGTTGATCAAGATGTTGGTCGTCTGGTCAAAGGTCCTGCTGAACAGCTCAAAGACTTGATTTTTGTATCCGAGGTTGCTGCGGGGGCTCTGGGTGCCCTTTTGTCATACACAGAACTACTAGCAGATGACTCGAATTATGGCAAGTTTGTGTTGGAACCTTACAGTGTGAACTCCTTTATGCGACTTGATGCAGCGGCTCTGCGTGCATTGAATGTTCTGGAGGGTAAAGCAGATGCAAACAAGAATTTCAGCTTGTTTGGGCTGATGAATAGGACATGTACTGCAGGCATGGGAAAGAGACTGCTTAATAGGTGGCTCAAGCAGCCTTTGCTTGATGTTGCTGAAATAAATTGCAGACTGGATCTGGTACAGGTTTTTGTGGAAGAGACAGCTCTTCGGCAAGATATGCGGCAACATCTGAAAAGGATTCCTGATATGGAGCGGCTCATAAGAAAAGTAGACAAAAGAAAAGCATCCTTACAAGACATAGTGAAGCTTTACCAGGTGACTATATCCATCATCTTTATCTTTTTTAATACCTACACGATGTGGGAGTATTTGAAATGCTTGTGGAAAGCTTCTTTAGCTCCAAAGAGTGGTGCAACAGCATATGTCAGTTTTACAAAAATTACCCGACTTGTGAAATTTGAAACTCTTACAGCATTGCTGTCTTAATTTTGTTGTGCATTTCTTAGAATAGGACTGCATGTTTTTCCACTGATTTCTAACCTTGCATTTCTTATTTTCCTAAATTGAACTTGACTTGATAGCTCAATTACAGGCCAGTGTCCGGCTTCCTTTCATCAGGGACATTCTGGGGCAATATGAGGGAGAATGTGCTCCATTGATTATGGAACACTTTCTTAGTGCTTTGAAAACTTGGACTGGTCAAGACCATCTTGGTAAGTTTGAAGGTCTTGTTGAGGCAGCCATAGATCTTGAGCAAATTCAGGCTGGTGAGTATATTATTTCTGCTGGGTACGATGGCAACTTGCAAAACATCAAAACTGAGCGGGATGCAGTAGAAGACAAAATACGGAAAGCACATCAGATGGCAGCCAATGAGCTGGATCTACTAGTTGATAAAACACTCAAGCTTGATAAAACTTCACAATGGGGCCATGTATTTCGAATCACAAAGAAGGAAGAACCTAAAGTGAGAAGGCAACTAAATGCAAATTATATTTCCCTTGAGACACGGAAAGATGGGATTAAGTTCACCAATGCAAAATTGAAGAGATTGAGTGAGCAATATATTAAACTTACAGAGGATTATGCAGCTACTCAGCGGGACTTGGTTGGTAAGGTAGTTGAGGTGACATCAACTTTTCTTGAGGTGAGTTTAGGTTCTGATCATTGGGTTGATTTATACATCTAAAACAAATTTGAGTTACAATTTCTTGAATTTGGGTCTATCTGTTCGAGTGGTTGATCTTATTTGTTCCTTTCAGGTGTTTGAAGGTGCAGGAAGTCTGATTGCTGAACTCGACGTTCTGCTAAGCTTTGCTGACCTGTCTGTTAGTAGTCCATCACCGTATGTGAGACCGCTTATCACTTCCTCGGTAATAATTCATGCTGCTCACTGGATTCTGTGATTCTGTGCAGGCTGTAAAGCCGTTTTTTTGGTCCTGAATCATTCCGTGGTTATATGTTGTTCAATGCACACTTCTTTCCTTAATATACAACTGCATTGCATCCTTGATGAGAAAAAAGCTGATATAGTATGGAAAGCACTCTCAACTCATGAGTCAAGAATGTAGGTTTTCTCTCAGAGAAAGAAAGAAAATTTTATTAACGTCTTCAAAAGACCAAAATTTATTAACGTCCTCAAAAGACCACTAGGGTCTATGAGACAAAAAAGGTGTTACGAAATATCCAAGTGTTACATTGATCCTGGTAAAACCAGAAAAATAAAACACTGGAAAGAGACTACTAGCTACAAATGCAAGTAGCATCCTCAGGAATACAATAGCACGATGACCCAAGGTCCAAGGAACGTCAAGCTAGGGTGGCTGGTGGAGAGGTCTCATCATCATCCTTAGGAACTGTGTAAAGGGCATCAACGTCCACATGTCCTGTGTGGGAATCTTTGTATCGCCGCAGCATCTCCTAGACTTGGAGTTGACAGGCGGAGCGCCCATGCGGCCCAGTCTTTCTTGGGCGCCTAGCTTGCTGCATCTGAACCGCCTGGTCTACAGTAACCCCGGGGAAATGGAGAGGCTCTTGTGTGAAATGTCTGACTTGTCTGAGAGGTGGGGGATCCTGGGTGGGTTCCTCTCTTATGCAGAGGCTTCCTAGATCTGGGAGACAAAGCTCGTGATCCGAGGCTGTGATGTATCTGTGCCTGGACACTGTCAGCGTGATCCAAGGAATTGGTCCTTGTGTCTATGCAACTCCAGAAGGTAGAGCCCAAGACAACGCTGATCTGGATAGTCAATGAACGGAATAATGGCCCAATACCCTCTCTGAACAGACAATGGAACCTCCCACGTATCTCATAATACACCGGGCATCTGCAAACATAGTGCTCTCCTCAGTCTCCACCTCCACGGATCAAAGTGTGCATATGCGGTCCACTCTATCAATACCCTCAGCTCTCCCTGTCTCCACTCTAAGCCTGTGTGAAGAGACCCGGATCTGCCAAATAGCTATCCTCATGGCATGTGACATATGTCAGAATAGGTACCCGGATTCTGAATGATGCCATCAGTTGTGAGCCGTAGGAAAACCTCTTTGTAGAGTTGCATCTTGGTCCCAAGATGCTCAGGTGCCTGCCATGTGATATGGGTCTCTAGTCGTGAGAGGTCTGCTCGTATGAGGCGGTTAATCTCCTGACGTGTGAGAGGCAAGAGGGGGGCATCCAAGCTATAGTTGAAGGGTGGAAGGCAGTCAATCTTGAAATCATCTCGACACCCTAGCATACCATAAAGTGGGCTGACCATGTGTTGCGAGTCTCCGTGATGATGGAAGTGCTAAGTGTGGGAGTCTATCACGGCCCAGGTTGTAGATCTACTGTTATTATGTCACTGTCTGGAAGAGAGCCTCTACTACCAAGGGGAAAGTTCCAAACTCTGCTATGACAACCTGGTGTGGTACTGATGCTTTGCTATTATCCTCGAGTACATCATGGCCTGCAGTTTCTCTACCTTACTCCACTCCATCTGCCCAAGATCTGGTCTCCAGAATGCTGCTCCATACATAGCTGCCGGTGTCACCAGAGTGTCAAAGATCCACCCTTTCATACTGTGCTCATGGAAATGGGCCTGAAAACACTCTCTCTCTAGGCGGGCCAGGGCTGCATATCCCCTTGTGAGGCGGGCCAAGGCCGCTGGTTTCATGTTGAAAATGGGTCCCGTGAATGTGACTCCAAGATAAACGTATGAGTCCACAATCTCCACTGTGTCACCCCCATAAACAAAACTCTTGACAGTCCTCGGCTTTCATTGCGGGCCTAGATGTGTTAAAAACCATAACCTTGGTCTTGCCCAGATTCACTGTGAGATCCTGTTGCTCATAAAAGGCCTGCAAAGCCTCTAGATGGCACTACAATCCAGCCACCGAATTTGAAATCAGCACCATGTCGTCGGCATATAAGAGGAGAAGTATCACTGTACCATATAATGTGGCTCCCAGCCCCCCTAATCTGTCTATAAAATCACTGAACTCATCAATGTATAATCCAAATAGAGTGGGTGAGAGAGGGCACCCCTGCTTCACCCCGATATTACTCGTCACCATGTTGGACAGCCCTCCTGGTACTCTCACTCTTCCTGTTACAGAATCATAAAGTGTCATGACTCCCCAAATCATCTCCTCTGGCAAGCGGAGCTCTTGCAGCTTGTGAAAGAGGCAGGCCCTTGGTATAGTGTCGAAAGCCTCGCGGAAATCCACAAAGCAACAGTAAATCTTGCGCCCCCCCTGCCCAGGCCCCGGCCTTGTGGATTGGGATAATGGTGTTGGTGGTCCAAGAGGGTGGGAAGCCTTGGCAAAGGGCTAGGTTAAAAGAGATCGGCAAGGAAAGGGGCAAGGGTATCACGAAATGTGCTCAGCTAGGAGGTCTCCATGGTCCATGGCTTTGCCAGGCTTCATGTTTTTTATGGCTTTGGTTACGTTTTTGATGGTGAACAAGGTGGCTGAGGTAGGGCAAGGAACATGAGAGAGATTCAGTGGAGTGGTGTTGGGAATTTGGTATAGGCTTTGAGCATGCCTATGCCAAACGGTTGGGTCTTTGATGGGAGTAGGAGATTGGTGCTCAAGAAGTTTCTTCCAAGCCTCCTCACTATCCTAGCTAAGAAGCAAGCAATAGAACTCCTCTCGTTTGATGAGAAAAGCCCTCTTCTTCCCTGGAGTGAAGCATTGGAACCTCCTCTGCGCTTGAGGGGGGGTGATGTGGCCCAATGCTTTGTGTTGGAGGATGCTCTTTTGTACTGCCCGGCATTCCTCATCATACCAGCTATGGTGTGGCATGCATCCACAAGGGGGGCTTTGAGGAAGAATGATGGCTGGTGGGAAAGAGTTACTGGCAGCATCATGTAGAAGGTCAGAAAGCTGAGTACTAATAATAGAGAGGGGGGATGAGAGATCAATAGTTGAGAGGTATGAATCAAGGTTGGATTGGTAGACTCCATCAAGGGCATGATCAAAGTGTACCTTGGTGAATGATGAACTGGGGGTAAGGGCTGGCTGCTTGGGGACAGAAATGGCTATGGAGAAGGTGAGGAATGCATGATTGGCAAGAAGGGGTGGCGGGGAGACACGGAAATCATGAATGTAACGGGTCAAGGACAGGGAGCTCATGAGATAATCCACTGTATCGGAGCTTCCTTTATAGGGAAAGCAAGTGAGGTGACTCGAGGCTGGCCATTGGACCATCCCATTGAAGATGACGCTGTGATGGGACCGACATCTTGTGACACTCCCTGGACACCTCAGAAGAGAAATTCATCTCCCCAAAACTCAAAGAAGCTAGTTTGGGAGCTCTGAGTGCATGCATTGAAGTCCCCCAACACAAACAGGATATCTCCCTGTGTGGAGAACTCCAAGATGTCAGCATACATGTGTAGAAATGGGGATTGCCCGTCAGTGGGTGAAAATCTGGAGGTGTCAGGTGGGAAGTAGCAAATGGCTATGAAGATGGGGTTGCCTTCTGACCGGTGAAGCTTGAGCCACATGTAGTGTGCCTGCTTGTCTTTGCGAGCCACTGAAATTATGCTGCGGGGGTGTGGCTTAAAGAGAACAGCCACCCCTCCCGAACCTCGAACTCCTCCACATGTCCGTGTCTGCCCACGGTAAGTTGACTCCAGTCTCCCCCACATATCCGGAGATCTCTGGTAGCCCTCTCTCAGGACTCTGGTGAGTCTCGGTGTAGAAGACCATGTCCTTGCTTGTGTAAGTGTCTGAGAAACCTCTTGGGTTTGACCATAGTGTGCCATTGCAATTCCATACAGCCATATGTATGCCATGTGTGGTCTCATAGACTCCGCGTCATGGTCACAGGGGACGCCTGTCTCGAGCCTTCGAGACAGGGGGGACACCGTCCCGGCCTCCCTTTCATGCGGGGATGCGTCCCTCTGTGAGGGGGACGTGCTGTCCCTCACCAGGGGATGGCCATCCCTTGTCAAGGGACGTGTTAAATTTGTGGGACGGTTGTGTTTGGGGACGTGAAGAAAAAAAAACGGGATATTTTCTTTTTGGAAGGCTTCACCTCGTTTTAAGTTTTAATGTTTTCAAAAAAGCGTGTCGTGTGAGCAATCTCTACTCTCCTTCGTCTCTGCTGTGCACACTTGCTCTCCTTTGTCTTTGCTATGCACACTGCTCTCCTCCATCTTTGCTCTGTAAGTAGTGTGCAGTGAATACACAAGTTGTTGAGGCTTGAACCTTGAGCGTGCCACAGGCCCATAGCTCTATCTAAGCTGCTCGGTGCCATCGGCCTATCGGCCTTGAAAGTTCAATGGCCTCTTCCTTGCGAGCACTTCACGTCAATGTCATTGCAGGTTATGTCCATACACACGAACAAGTGGGGCAAAAAAGGTGAGATCTCACCTTCTCCATGAGTCCGGACATGAGGTGCAGTTTTGCCCAAATGTAAACCAAGAGAAGAGGACGGAGCTCTTAGAGTGGGCTGCAGCACAAGCATCTCTCTTTACAGCAAGGAGGGCGGCGCGTCTGGTGACAACTGACCCCACAGCATTTGTGAGGCCACCTGTATCGGAGGCATGTAGTAGAGGCTCTAGAGCTTTTGCATTAGCATCAACTAACCATACATCGTCCACACCACAGGCGTCCTTTAGCTTGCCATCCACTGTTCTTGCACGTCAACAGAGTACCCTTGATCAGAAATGGGATCCCAAGAGAAAGGAGGATGTTGATACTGCAGTGGCTTGCTTCTTTTTTCATGATCATGTTGCCTTCCATGTTGCCAGATTTGAGTACTTAAAGGTTATGGTGAGGAAGATTGGCGAGTATGTCCATCTTACACTCTCCCATCCTTAGAGACCTTGCGTACCACTCTTCTTGAGAAAGAGAGGTGTGCTGTAGAGCAAGCTGCAAAGAACACAAAGCATATGTGGAAAAAGAATGGAGTGTGGAGCGATACACGAAAGAGGTCTATCCATGGGGTAGTGGCCTGTTCTCGAGGAGAGAGGTATTTCATTTCGTTGCATGATGCATCAAGGGCTAGGAAGAGTGTTGATGTGCCTGCATCAGAGTGGAGAGGCAATAGAGTGTGTTGGTAGTAACCTTGTTGTGGGATTTGTTGTGGATGGCGAGGCTGCCAACAATAGGGCACCAGGTGCCATTGTTGAAGGGATGTATCCACATGTGAAAGTGTCATTTTGCATGGCACATTGCCTCAATAATTTGCAGAAGGATACAGGGAAGCTGCCTTGGATTGTGCCCATCATTGAGAGGGCAAGTCACATGGTCACGTTTGTGTTGAATCATCAATTCTTACAACATGAGTTTAGTAAGAGCAGCTCTTGAAGTACTCGGAGACACGGTTTGCATATAGCTTTCTGATGTTGGGCCGGCTGAGTACATGTAGTGCCGCATTGAGGTAGGTTTTCATTAGTGATGAGTTCACTACATCTCCGTTAGCCTCTACTACTAGAGGGTGGAAATGCAAAGATGATGGTGAAGATCTCAAGTTTTGGGAGGATGTGCGTCGCATTGATGGAATGGTGCAGCCCATAATGCATTTGTTGAGGCTTGTGGATGGCATGCAGCCATGCATTGGGAAAGTGTATGAGGCCATGGACATGATGATTGAGCAATTGAAAGAGCTTATTAAAGAGCAAGAGCAATTTGATCACGATGAAGAGGATGAGGTGGACACTCTCAAGAGCAAGTATGAGATGGTTTAGGACTTTGTGTCAAAAGATGGAATGCATCATTCTCTTTTGCATGCAGTAGCATACATTTTGGACCCCGAGTTTCAAGGCAAGGGTCAAGAAAATGATTGAGAGGTGAACAGTGGTTGGCGGATTATCTTAGAGAGATTGATGCGAGATCCTAGTGCAAGGCACAAAATAAGAGAATCACTTGTAGAGTATAGATCTTTTCCTGTCACGTATATGGTTGCCCCGATGCACAGTAGGATCGGACTCAGGTTGGGGCAGCTTTGTGGTGGGAGGATTTTGGATCAGATGAATCAGAGCTACAGCAGTTGGCTATTCACATTCTCAGCCAGGCTGTGACCTCCTCTTGTTTGGAGCAACTGTGGAGCTCCTATAGTCACATTGCATCAAAGAAGAGAAATGACCTTGGTGTAGAAAAAGCCCTTGATTTGGTTTTTGTAAGTGTCAACTTGCGTATGTTGGGCAAGGGGGTGATTGGAAAAGTCGATCCTTTTGTAGAGTGGGAGCAGCAACAAGAGAAGGAGAATGAGGAGGTTGAGGTCATAGAGACTGATGCACATGACAATGAGGCTAGCGTTTCCTTCGGTATGGATTCTGATTGATGATTTTAGATTAGCGCAGCGCCTTAGCCTTCAGCCTTGGATGCCACATGTGGAGCTCAGCCTTTAGGGCCCACTACCCAAGCTATATATATATGTAGACATCGTTTATTTTCTAGTATCTGCATTCTAGAGTTAGTAGACTATGCTCTAGCCGTGAGTCTCGACAGTTGTATTGTGTTTTAACTTTTTGTGTACATAGTTACCAATACACTATTTTTGTAATGTGAATCATGAATTGTGTCATTTTGTGTGCTTTCTTTCGGAGTACTTAAATGTAATATAAATACTTAACATTTGATGGATATATTGATGCATTTTTTTGTGTACCGTCCCACCCCTCGTCCCCGTTCCCTGTCTCCACGGTGTTCCCCATCCCCAAACCCTTCCCCATCCCCGTTCCTGTCCCCCGACCCATGTGACTATGCCTTGCGTCCCTATTTAGGCCGCGAGTCTAAGATGATGGAGCGGCCATCTCTCCATATTGCCCATTTGCGTGCCTTGCGAGCTTCTAGAATGGCTGGCATGGCTGCCCTTCTTTGTTCGAGTTGAAGTGGTGTGAGATCATCCCCAAGGATCACTCGGGGTGTAATATACCTTTGAGCTTCCCCCACTGGTGTCAATGATGGCTTTGGTGCTGTCCATGGGTTTATGCTTTCGTACCACCTCTACCGATGAAGAGGCTTCTTCGAGCCTCTCTTGAATTGCAGCAGTGCTCTGTTTATCCCCGACTTTGGTGGCAGCCACTTCTTCTTTTGTGGCTGCTACCTCTTGTGTGGCATTCTCCATGGCATGCTTGGCTGTTTGCAGCTGTGTGTGGAGGTGTTCTTTGGCTGTCTTGAGCTCCGCAAGCTCGTTATTTAGCTCCTCGGCTATAGGGAGTTCCCCCTCTTCCCTTTCAGCCCTTAAGGAGTTAACAATGGCATGTAGAAGTTCCATATTTTCATTGTTTTTGGCCTGTTGTTGCTTCAGTTCTTGGATCTCCTCCTTTAGGGTAGCGATATTTGCATCTTTGACTTCGAAAGCTTCTTTTATGAAGGACTTCAGGTTCTCCATCTCCTTCTTGATCTCACAAAATTATTTTTCGTGACTGTTAAATGTTCTATCTGCGATCTTCTTATTGTCTAATGTGAGGGATTTCAAGTTATCTTCAACCTTGTTGAGTTCTTCTTGGAATCCCATGTCTGCAGCAGTTCTCACAGCTGGGAGTGTGTGTTACAATGTAGAAAAACCCCAAGCTGCAGTGGGAGCTGCTTGAAGAAAGATTGCCAAAGCCAGCACAAACTTGGCACATGCAACTGCCCTCTTGCAGGCAATGTAAAGGAGGCGAGAGGGGGCAGCGAAGAGAAAGAAGGCGAGATGCCAGCAAAGAGAGAGAAGGGAGAGGGGGCAGCGAAGAGAGAGAAATCAAGTAAGTTTGAAGAGAGAGAAAGAGGCACTTCGAAGCGAGAGAAAGAGGCCGGTTTGAAACCTGAAAACCTAAAACGACCAACGGAAAAACCCTAAAAATCTGACTTTCAACAGCAGTAAAACCCTAAAATGACCCATCTACTAGCAGCAAAACCCTAAAAATGACCTGTAGCAGCAGCAAAACCCTAAAAACGACCTTCAGCAAAGCAGAAAAACCCTAAAAAACGACTTGCAGCAGCAGTGAAACCGTAAAACAACCCGTGTACTAGCACACACACAGAGAGAGAGAGAGAGAGAGAGAGAGAGAGAGAGAGAGAGAGAGTTATATTAACGTCTACAAAAGGCCAAAATGGCCTATGAGACCAAAAGGATTACATGATGTCCATGGAATACATCATCATGGTACTAAAATGAAATGAAAGAAAATGACAAAGCTAAATTGCTAGAGCTCATCCATGTATAAGAGCATAGGCTCACATATCATCCTAAGATATCCTGCATGGGGCGCTACAACATGGCACTCAGAGTGGTAAAGGTGAGCGAGCGTGAGGGAGTCTTGTGTGTTAGCATATTCATCCCCAAATTCTGCCCATGTATGGTGTCCCCTTTTGATCCCTTTTATGCCCCTTGGTTGTGGGCTGGCCACCCCTATTTTTCCCTATTTTCTTGGTATTTTTCCAAGGTCGGGTGATGCTTCTTCTATCGGCCAGCTTCTTTTTTCCTCCAGTTGGCCAGGTCTTGTTCTAGTCGGCCAGCCCCTTCATGACCTATTTATAGGTGGGCTTGCCTCCTCACTTTTTCATAGCTTAGTCTTTTTTTGTTTCCCTTACTTATAAGACCTTTATGTCTCTTGCTCGGGATTGCTTTCATTCCAGTATATTCATCATAGTTGCTTCATATCACTCTCTTGCACTTCCCAGACCAGCACACTCTAGTGCTTATCTTGCTTTTGCTCTGTGCACTCTTTCATGGTATCATCACTCTAGGTTTAGAGTTTACTCTGCTGGCCCAGTTTATGCCCTATTTTCAGCACCTTCTTATTTGCGTTTTTTCTTGCTGGTTGGTCTGCCTCTTCCAGGTGCTTCACCATTGTAGTTTATGGTCAATCTTCACCGTATTTTGACCCCTGGGACCCTTCTACAGCTGTCGGCCTGCTCTGTTTTTAGAGTAGCAGTACTGTATGTGCTGCATTTACTCTTCTACAGGTGTTTTGCAAAAGTTGGTTTGCTGATGTGAGGCTTTGTGGCATCGGTACCTGTGGAGGACACTTCTTCTTCTGAGATTGTGCGTTTTTTCTTTTGAGATTGAGCCCGAGCTTTAGTGATGACTACCCCAACTACTCTTCATATGTTCTCTGAGTATGCAAAGCTGGATGGCTCCAACAATACTTGATGGAAGGTGAAGTTGAAATCAGCCTTAAGTGGAGTGGATCTCTGGGACTGGCTTGTTACAACTGTCGATGCCACCCCTTCCACCCTTTCTACCGTTGGTGTGACTGAGGCATAGATTGTTGTTTGGTGGGCAAATGATCGTCGTGTTTTCTCCTTTTTGATGTTGAATTGTCAAGATTCTGTTCTCTCTCATGTGCGTACAGCAGATGCTGCACATGAAGTTTGGAAGGCATTTGCAGATCTTTATGAGATTAAGTCTTCGGGTCGGATTTTGGCTTTGGAAAAGTAGCTTATAAATTTGTCAGTTTTTGCCTTTCCATCTTTATCTGCTTTCATCTCGAAGATGAAAGATCTTCGAGACGAGCTTGCTGTTTGTGGCAAGGATATCTTTACACAGGATATAGCTATTCGGCTCCTCTCCACTTTCTTCCAGTCTCTTGTTTCTTCTCCTCGTCCTGTTCTAGTCACTTGGGAGGAAGTTCTCCCCTCCATTATGTAGATTGAGTCTTGCTCTGAGGAGCGGACTGGCACCTCTGGTGGTTCTGATGGACTTTGGCTGCTCAAGATAAAGGGAAGAATCGACGGAAGCAAGGGAAAGGGGGTTTTGACAAGAACTCCAAGGATAACGACAAATATAAAGACAAAGACAAAAATAAATCTTCTAAAAATAAGGACGTGGAGTGTCACTACTGTGGCAAGAAGGGTCATAAACAGTCCCAATGTCACAAGAAGAAGCGGGATAAAGAAGCAAAGGACTCAACCTCTACAGCGGTGTCTCAAACCAAGAAGGATGATGGTATTCTTCTATTAGCCGGTGCTCGTCGTCGTGTATTGGCTCTTGTGACTTCTCAGTCGCGGTCTTGGATTGTGGATAGCGGTGCTACTGCTCACATGACACCTCATTGGGATTGATTCGAGGACTTCACTGCCAAGACATGCAATATTACTTTGGGTGATTCTTCTTCCGTGCCAGTTCATGGACGTGGCTCCATTCCCATCTTCCGCTTCTCTGAGAACAAGAGGTACTTCTCTGACGTTCTGTATATTCCAGATTTGGCATTTAATCTTTCGTGAGTGAGTGCTCTTATAGCTCAGGGTGCGTAGGTGATCTTCTCTCGTTACAATATTACTATTCGTGATAAGGAGACTGATAGCATCTTGGGTCAGGAAGTCCACAATAGTGGCTTGTACAAGTTGACTGCCTTGCTCTCTATTGGTTCTTCAGCTCTTTGGCATTCTCGGTTTGGCCATTTGAGCTATGAGCTTCTACAACGAGCTTCGAAGGATGGTTTGGTTGAGGGTTTACCGACCATCAAGGCTCCATCTTTTGTTTGTTCCTCTTGTTAACAAGGCAAGCAACATCGAGCCGTCTTTTCGAAGGAGGTGAGACACAGATCTTTGACATCACTTGCTCTTGTTCATGTAGAGTTATGTGGTCCTATGAGTACCGTGTCTTTGAGTAAGGTGTTGTACATGCTCGTGATGGTGGATGACTTTTCCAGATTTACTTGGATTTTTTTTTTTGAAGTCCAAGGATGAGGCTTTTCAGCACTTTTGTGATTGGAGGGTTGAGGTGGAAAAAGAGACCGGTTCTTTGGTCAAGGTTCTCAGGATTGACAGAGGGGGTGAGTTTACATCCCAGGAGTTGTAGCAATATTGCAAGGATCATGGCATTGGGAGACAGCTTACTACAACATATACTCCATCATAGAATGGAGTTGCAGAGAGGAAGAATAGGACCATCATGGAGATGGCGTGTGCTATGCTTGAGCATTATTTGTTACCTCAACGTTTCTGGGCTAAGGCGGCTTCTACTGCTTTCTATATTCAGAACAGGTCTCTTACTGCTACTCTTCCAGATAAAACTCCATATGAGGCTTTCCATGATGAGAAGCCCTCTCTTGTTCATTTGCGGATATTTGGTTGTTTGGCCGTCGACGTATGTACATGTGCCTATTACCTAAGGAGCATCCCTCCAAGTTGGACTCCAAGTCTGAGTTTCTCGGATACAGTTCTGTGTCCAAGGCATATCACAATCAGAGTTGCATCGCCATGGCCAAGAACCGTGTTTCATGCTCATACAAAACACATTGAGATTTAGTATCACTATGTTCATGAACACCTTGCTGGAGATTTGCGTTTGGAGTATTGTCCTTTAGCAGAGAATGCAACAGATTTGTTCACCAAGCCGTTTTCTCAGGCTTCCTTGGCTCCTCATCTTCGGCTACTCGGAGTTTGTCCAGCATTTGGTGCTGAGAGAATGTGTTAGCATATTCATCCCCAGATTCTGCCCATGTATGGTGTTCCCTTTTGATCCCTTTTATGGCCCTTGGTTGTGGGCTGGCCATCCCTATTTTTTCCTTTTTTCTTGGTATTTTTTCTAGGTTGGGTGATGCTTCTTCTATTGGCCAGCTTCCTTTTTCCTCCAGTTGGCCAGGTCTTGTTCCAATCGGCCAGCCTCTTCATGACCTATTTATAGGTGGGCTTGCCTCCTCACTTTTTCATAGCTTAGTTTTGTTTTGTATCCCTCACTTATGAGACCTTTATGTCTCTTGCTCGGGATTGCTTTCATCGCGGTATATTTAGCATAGTTGCTTCATCTCTCTCTCTCTCTCTCTCTCTCTCTCGCACTTCTTTGATCAACACACTCTAGTGCTTATCTTGCTTCCGCTCTGTGCACTCTTTCACTGTGATGGTGTAAAACGATGGCCCTGATCCTCCTATGGTGATGTGGGCATGGGTGGGGGCCTCTAGGCTGAGAGAGAGAGAGAGAAAGAAAATTATATAACGTCTTCAAAAGACCACTAGGGTCTATGAGACCAAAAATATGTTACAAAGTATCCATGGGTTATTGTTACATGCGAAAGCTCTGGGAGTCTTCTTTTAGCCCTAAACCATAGTAGCAACGGAACAGGAATGGGAATAGAACGAAAGCCCCAATAGGGGAATAAGAACGGGCCAAAGGGGGAACTAGAACGGAAAGGGAGAACGACTTAGAAATTCCTAGAAATGACAGTAAATCTTAACATACATTGCTCATTTTAAACTTGTATTACATAACCTTAAAACAAAAAGACATACTTATAGAATTTACAAAAGTTTAGATATAACCAAATCAGAGACATACTAAAGTCTACTATCTAGTGCACCACACAATTTGCGAATGGATACTAATAGATCTTAGAGTTCAAAATAAATTAGCCCACATCATACGTGACATAAGTGACAAAAGACACAAAATGTGGCCTAGATAGAAGAACCAACCCAAGTCCAGAGTCCAAGCCTCAAGGTGACATGCAAATAGTAAGGAGATATCATGCATGGCTATTGCGAGTGATGCCTTCAAGGAGACTATCATCTATGTCGTCCAAGAAAGCCATATCATCAAGACCAACATCTCTAGCATCCAAAGCTTCAATCCCATCCTGACCAGGATCTGCAAGTCCATGTGTCTCCTTATTATCCGAGGACTCCTCATCAAGCAATATAAACTTCTTTGGTTTGGGAGAAGCCATATCACCAAGCAAGCGCAAATTAACACTTACAAAAATCAAGTCATTGGCTTGTTTTGTCCCAAATTTATTTCTCTTCTTGGATGCAACATGGCCAAATGCACTCCATAGTTGCTCGATTGGAGAGGAGCTTGCACCTTGAGACAAGATCCTTACTGCCAATGATTGAAGCTCTGGTATACGAGCCCCATAATCCTCCCACCATAAAGCAGTCCCAATCTTAAACTTGTCTCTTTGTGCATCGGCCGATCCAAACCTTCCTAGCTTGTTGCGCGATAAAATCCAAGTTGGTCTTTCACCAACCTTCGTTTATCATCATCACGAACCTGCCTAGAAAGCGCTGTCTCCCAACCATCCATTACCTCATCATTGGCCTCTTGTCCACATCCTTGGAACTCTGGATCCAAGACATACACAGTAGCATGCATGGGAGTGGTATCCATTCCATCGTGCTTCACATAATTCTCGAACCTCTGCATATTTGTCATCGGACATGTCCATTTTTCCTATTTTCTCGATCATTCGGTCAGCCCTCTCATAAACCTTGCCAATGCATGGTTCCTGTCCATCTGCAATCTGCATCAAGCGCATGATCGGCTTCATCACAGCATTGATAGTGTTGACTTCATCCCAAAATGTGAAGTCTTGTATGGTTCTCGCAACCTCTATGCTGGCTCTTGATTGAGAAGGAGCCCATCCCATCCACTCATTGCATACAACCAACTGCTTCAAAGGCAAGTTCACTTTGGATAACCTCTTCATCATGAGAAAGTGCGTGTCTCCGAGTACTTAAAGAGATCCTTTTTCTGCAAAAGCTCTCTACGCATTTCAAGTGTTGTCCTTGGGCATTTGTTCACTTGCGCTTTTTCATTGTTTACATGCCATAGATGTGCTCTCTCTCACATGGTTTGCTCCTCCCGACTTCTCTTTGTTACATTGCTTACATTTCCATGGTGTTGCACCTACCTTAGATGAATAGCGTTCTAGCCTTTCAACCTCGTCCCACCAAGTTGCATTCGAAGCCGATCGCTTTGAGCCCGAGGAAGCCATGATTTCTGCAAATTCGGGCAACAAATTGATCAGCCTTTCAAGGCTATCCATGAGACTCGAGAGACGGAGCGTGAGAGAAATGAGTCCTTTTTTGTCTATTGTATAAGGTTTCAAATTGAGAAAAAGAGAGAGAGAAAGAGAGGAGTTTTAAATTTTAATATTTGCTTCAGACTCTGTAAAAGTTGCAGATTGTGACATGTGTGGATACTAAAAGTTTCAAACTGAGAGAGAGAGAGAGAGAGGGAAAAGTGAGCACGCTTGTTGCCTGGCCTTGGAAAAGTGTGAAGAGTCGTGTCAACAGTTAAGCACAGTAGCCTGCAGGTACACTCGTCTCGCTAGACCTTGGGGCTGGTACACGGGCAGGCCGGAGGCGATTGGCTGCAGCTTGCAGCATGTACGCTCGTTGCTTGTACATGAGGCCTGAGGCAACAACACTAAGCAGGTACGTGCGTCGTGGGCGGGCATGAGGCGATAGCGAATACGCGCGTCCTGGGCCGTCCTGAGTTGACAGCAGTACACGGGCGGCGGATGTACGATTGTACCTTTTTTTTAAATTGACCAAATGTCGTTTCGTTCCATGTGTGGTGGAATGGCAGCGAGCCATTCCATATCGACGTTCCCCCAGCGTTCCCACAGCCGTTCCGACTGCAGGCGTTCTGCCCGTTTTGGGCAAGTTTGCCATGGGGGAACACGTTCCACCGTTCGCCCGGGGGGGGGGGGGGGGGGGGGGGGGGGGGGAGGGCGTTCCCTTGCTACTCTGCCCTAAACACATCTTGGAACATGCTGATGCAAAAACGCATGCAGAAGAGAGAGAAGAGAGAGAGCTGAGTATTCGGTATAATCTTATAGTACAAAAAGGTACATCTGATCTTGTAGCCATAGACTGCCTTCTTGAAAAGGTGTAAAACCTAATCTAATGCCTAGTCTAGTGATCCAGCCCAATGCTGGACTGAATGCCTCAAATCGATGAGCCTAGTTGCCTTTTATAGACTTTGGAATAACCAATTGGACTGGCCAACTGCTGGTTAGCCAGGTCCTGGACAAAATCCCCATACTGTGGTGCAGCCGACAGGTCATTCTGCTCTCCCCTGTGCTGGACGACAGCACCCCTTGTCCACCATCAGTCATTCCTTTGCCAAAAGCAACAACACATGCTCAAAAATCTGGTTCTGATCTGTCTTTATCTTGTTGCCTCTTCAGGATTAGCCTGGGATTAGTCAGTGCATGTCTTGCACATGAGTTACAATGATCTTGGTAAATAACATGAATGAAAAAGAACCTAAAACTGACAGCATCAGCTGCATACAAGTATGTAGTGGCTAACTGAGGTATGGCTTGCACAACTAGGAGATTGAGGCTCATGGGGTGGTGGCATCTGGGAGAGTGGAGACCCAGCCTCCTCAACAACTATGTAGAGCTCCTCAATATCCACCTCACGGGAAAGTACTGCGGTGTCTCTGGAGTAGCTCCTGGATCTGAGTGTGACGAGGGGAGTGTGCTCTCTGTCTGCCAGGCTCGGTCGTCTAGCCCTCTGGTCTGCATCTGGAATGCTCTCTCGATGGATACTCCTGGGAACCTGAGTGTGGGCGGCTGGGCTGCTACTGGAAGGTGCTGCCTGACCTGTCTGGTGGATGAGGCCCCCTTTGTGGTTTCCCTATGTCATCTAAGACTGCTCTCCTGACGGGGCAAAGAAGCTCGTGATAGAGGTTTGGGGGGCACTGTGTCCATGTCTCTGTGATGCATGCATCAAGCTGTCTCTGTCGGCGAAGCTCCATGAGGTGTAGTCCAAAACATCTCTGATAGGGTAATCCATGACCTGGGCGAGTGGCCCAAATCCATCCATGAAAAGGCAATGAAATCTCCCTGAGAGAGAAAGAGAGAAAGAAAGAAAGAAAGAAAGATTTTATTAACGTCTTCCAAAAGACCAAACTCGGCCTATGAGACAAATCGGAGTACCTGTATGGGGTATCCTCTGTCATCCCAACAAAATGAAAGAGAGAGAGAGATGCAGAGATTTTCTCACTTTAATTGCCCATTGTATTGTCTCCATGTGTAGGATGAGGGGGACATTATATTGAAAGAAAGCAGACACCCATGTGTAGAAGCTCAGGATGGTGTGAGCTTTATACCAAACGACTGCCCTTTGGTATAACAGTTGAACCTTCCTGCTCATATGCTTAGCTTTTGCTTCCCACAGAGGCTTAACAATGTAGCTTCTCAATAATTAATAGGTTCGAGGCAAAAGCTGGTTTCAGATCATAACAGGTCCAAACATGGGAGGGAAGTCTACTTTTATACGCCAGGTCTGCATCTCTATGTTTGGTTTTAGGAGAGCGTGAGCTTTATGCTACTTTGCCAGTGGTTTGGAAGACGTACTCTGAAATTGGTTTTCCATTGCTAACTTGTGTATTTGGTTGATCTTTGGTGTATTAGGTTGGAGTTAATGTTCTTATGGCCCAAGTAGGGTGTTTTGTACCTTGTGATTTTGCCACTATTAGCGTCCGTGATTCTATTTTTGCACGGGTTGGAGCAGGGGATTGTCAGGTATCAATGAAATTTGTTGTTCTGTTTTTTGGCGTGTATTGT
Organism: Cibotium barometz; assembly: GCF_041138505.1. Taxonomy (NCBI): domain Eukaryota; kingdom Viridiplantae; phylum Streptophyta; class Polypodiopsida; order Cyatheales; family Cibotiaceae; genus Cibotium; species Cibotium barometz. Next base: position 33,644,434 of record NC_141054.1, read on the forward strand.
TGTGCTTGTGAATTTTATATTTACCTAGTTGATTCTGTATGATCTAGAAGGCATATGCTGAATTTGTGGGTCGCCAAGGGTTTTGTTCAATTAAGCATCTCATATGCCTAGCCCATCGGCAAAAATTGTGAGTGATACAAAATCTAATTCAAATGGGAAATCAAGCTGGACGAAACAGCAGTTCAAAGCAACTCACTCACGGATATGAAGGAGCCATTCTGTGGCGGCTGTACAGTGAAGAAGGGATGGATGCAGGGCAGATATTGGATAGCATGCAGCCTCCACATGCTGATAAGGGTTATATTGTTGCATGCGTAGCAGAGGTTTTCTGATTAAGGCGTGCTCTCCTTTAAGGAGAGAGGCAAAGTCCACCCAATTGGGTCCCAATTAAACCATTGAAGGGCCCTACCTCGCGGTGTATTTGTTTGTATCGCTGGATATGTAAATAAAGTACAACATGATTTCTGTGAAGTATGTCTGGACCCCTGTGGACTGAGCTGAGTTCCAAGCTGAGTTGGAGGCATGACTATGCTCACCTGGGCTGGGTCTATGCAGGAGCAGGTCAAAAGTAGAAAGGTTAAACCTTAAACTTATTGATCTCTACTGCTTCAGTGGGCTGGATCTGCTTGTGCTCGAATACTTGAGAGACGAGGAACAAGGGAAAAAATGCGGCATATTTATGTCACAATTTGGGTCCCTTCTATGGGTCAGCTTGCTCCACCAGCCCCACAACCTGCATAAAGACTATCCTGCTTGGCCTACCCGAATCAGGTCGCCTCTGTCCGGATGGTGCCCATGCTTCCTGGTATTTATGTATGGGCTTTAAACTGTCGTGTAGCTTCAGACACATACACCCTGGTGCCTGGTGCCTGGCGCTTGGCTCTTGGCTCTTGGCCTGAGTTGCCTGGACACATGTACAGAGCGTACAATCAAGTGCGTTGCATCTGTGTGTGGGACAACACACTGGCTGATTGTCCTATGATCTAAACTTTATGACAAGTGGCAGCTGGTCCCTGGACTAGGGCTCACAATTGCCTAGTGCACATCTCTAAATCTTCAAAAAGCTATTGTATGTGTGCACTCCATACCAGTATGGACACGTGGGACCCTAGTGCAGTGGGTGCAGGTGACATCGCCTCTTGCTTGGCTTGTTGATGGTAGATGCATAGCTTCTGGATAATCTATCAACAATTCTGGATAGTCTTGGAAAAATTCCTCGTTCGGCTAGGCTATTTCATGTGTCTTGGTTATGGAGCTTGGTCATGAACTGGTACTTTCTGTGGGTACCATGTTTGAAACAGTGGTCTCTCTATCTTTAGTGGTGCATATGCTCTTCAACTACCTTTTGGTTGTAATAATTCTTTCCATTTGTTATGATCCCTTAGTGCTAGGCTTCATTATGGCTGAATCTGCCCTGCATCTCCGAAGCTCTGACAGAATCTCAATACACAGACCTTTGTATGAATGTATGCTCTTATGTGTGCGCGTGGGGTGTGTGTGTGTGTGGGATCATACCAAGTTCTACACCCACTATTGGGCATTGATGATGTTAGTGGGGATGTTGTAGTATCTAGTCCATACTATGCATGATGGAGTCCATGGTTTATTGCACTTTCTTATAAGGTGGATTTGGGCATGTTCTTGGATTCATCTAGGTATATCTTCTACATGATTGGGAAGGGTTTGATGCTCGGAGTTGCTTGCCCTCTTGCTTCAGCCTTTGCTTAATGATTCAAAGTCCTCTTTAGAAAACTTGACGTCTTGTTTGTGTTAATTGGATAGTCATGTGAGTCCTCTTGTGCTTTGGTTAACTTTAAACCCTCGTGGTATGACACTCTGTTGGCTTCCAGTACATCAGAGATCGCTCTCATCATCAAAGATGAGAATGGTTTTCCAAGGGTTGCTTCGTATGGTGTCCTGCCAATGGAAGAGGAAAAGGAGTCATTTAGGATTGCTTGAACGAAAGGTAAACAAAATTCCCATTGACCTTGTTGGTCATGGACATAGCACTTCAGGATGTCAAAGGCAAGTTGACTACAAATTTTTGTGTCCCCATCCATATGTGGGTGGAATGCATCGGAAAACTGCAGTTTAGTTCCAAAATTATCAAACACCAAAAATGATAGGCGAACAAGGGATGATGGCATCGTGCATTTTTTATGACTTTTATGGGCCATAGTGATGTGTTTATCAACAACATGCACGATGTCATCGCTAATGAACAACACATTGGATAATTGGGATGATGGCCCCACTTTTTGTCGTGACATTTTGGTGTGGAATAGAGGGAATATTCCTTCTTTTCCTACTGAGGGTCTTATTCACCTTATCCCAAAAGGTGGTGAAAAGATGAATATTGGTCAATGGAGGCCTATCACATTATCTTGGGACTACCTATGAAATACTTGCCATAGCAATATGCATGAGGTTGCAACCAGTATTGCAAGATGTGATTCATGATACGTAGAATGGGTTCCTTCAAGGAAGAAGCATCTTTGATAAGATCTTCTCTTTTGAGAGGTGGTTGAATGGGCTGAGGAAATCAACCAGCCCTTGGCCATCTTATTGTTGGACTTTGAGAAGGCATATGATATAGTTGATTGGGATTTCCTTGAAGTAACCCTTAGATGCATGTGATTCTCTCCTCAGGATTGGATTAAAGGTGTTTCAAAAAGGAAGAAACTTCTTCATTGGGAGTTCTAGGAGATTGGATCTAGCCTCTAGAGCCTTTGGTGGTTAACCAAGTATTGCTAGCCTCAGCTTGGTTCATTGCCTCATGTTGGTGTTTCTCTCGTGGATGCATTGGCTAGTTGTGGAGATTGGTCCGCAACTTTCTCTGGTCAACTTTGGATTGACACTCAAGCCAGAGTTGCCTGGGAGACATAAATGTCCAAGACAAGAAGGGGGGGTGAAAATATTGTAGATCCGGATATTCAATGCAGAGCGTTGCTTTGGAAGTTAGCAGTTAGAAGCTTCCTTTCAGGCATTGGGCCTTGTTTTCTTTATGTTTCACATCTCCGATGTACACCTCATGGTGGTGGAGGTTAGGTGCTCAGTTCATGTTTCATCTTTATTGAGGAAGAGTATAGGGAACCTTCCTCTTTGCTTAGTGGCCATAAGCAGAGCCTTGGAGGAGCATAAGACCTTTTTTGAGACATAGGCTTCCTAGATTAGAGGATGTGGCTGATAGACAACCCATTATGTGGAATAACCTCATTAGAGATGAGATTGATCATTGGATGACCTTTGGGTGCGTCTAGATATATGTAGTGGCTTGGCTAGGAGAGGTGCATCAAAGAGACTTAAAAGTCTTTCTATGGATTAGAGACTTGCAACCACCCAACACCTCAGAGGGAGTCTTAGACGGACTGATCAGATCAATGCACCTATACCTCATGAGTCGATTACTAGCACATTTTACAATCAACATTAACCTAGGTGGTTGGGTGTGTTCTCAAGGACAAGCCATAACATGTGTTAGCCTTGTTGGAACAGGATGAAGATTACGTTTTTTTTTTTCTATCCAGCCATAATGGAGATTGATGAGATGTGACACGTAGGAGTTAAGTCCAGGCACTGTGCTTCATCCAGTGAGAGTAGTTAGTTGCTCAGAGAAGCACTGCCTTATTGACCCTCCTGTCATCCATGGGTCTTTGTGGATGTCCTATCGAATACCTTCTTTGGGATCTTGGTGAGTGGGAGTGGATTGATAGTCTTTTTTCAACTACATTGTCCATAATGCCAGGCTTCTTTTACTTGGATAGATTTAGAGGATTCCTACAGTTTGTGTCACCGGAGGGCAAATGCAAAGACTAGAAAAACACTTCAAGTGCAAACAGAGTATAATGGCAGAAAGCCACAAAATATATGGACAACACAGTAAGCCGGAATGGCCGGCACACCATAGGAAACTTCTCTATTTCTTAGAAGCTTTTACAAGAATTCCAAGGTGAGGGTGCAATTTGCACTTGATTTTCCACATGTCCTAGGTAGCTTTCCTCAAAGCTCACACGAGACTGTGTTCAAGCTTCTTCACAAAGCCAAAGAGCCCAAGTCCTTTGCTATCTGCTCAGGCCAGCTCTGCTCCGTGAAAACAGTCGCACCAAATGTTTTGAATGTGCACCATAAAGCAGTCCATGAAATCTCTAGAATAGCCCAATCACCAAGCCAAATTAGTCTATGAAAACAGCTTTGTAACAATCCCATACATGGCCGTAAACTGTTAGCAGTCATCTCCTGTCTGTACATTACACCATAGCCTCTGTTGTGGGTGTGCCCGTGTCACATGCACTCTGCACTAAGTGCATGGTGACAAACTGGCTCATCATCAGCAGTGCAACATTTGTACATTATTAGAATCCAGTAGGATGATCTTTGTCATACGCCGTGACCCCACGAGCTACGTAAGTCTTTCCTCAGCCTTAGCGGGTCAGTAAGTCAGCCAGGTCCCTTAACCCACCGGGAGAGAATCATTCATGCATGTAGAGTCAGTAGAAGCCTAAGGGTTTGCATCAGAAAGCACTTTGCATTTTGCGTAATGTGCATTCATATGCTTGTGCATCATTTAGAACAATCACAGAAGCCTTAGGAAATTTACTAGGATTTATTTGGTATTTTTTTAAATATTTTATTGTATTTTATTAGCATTTAATGTCATTTATAAATATAAACTTTATTAAATAAATGACAAGCCAACTTGACCAGCCCCTAGTTAGTATAAATAAGCTTGTGCATCATTTAGAGCAATCACAGAAGCCTTAGGAAATTTACTAGGATTTATCTGGTATTTTTTCAATATTTTATTGTATTTTATTAGCATTTAATGTCATTTATAAATATAAACTTTATTAAATAAATGACCAGCCAACTTGACCAGCCCCTAGTTAGTATAAATAGGCTTGCATAGGGCTTAGACATTCATTCAGTCTTTAGAAGCTAGGCGCCCTTTATCCTCAGCCTTAGGAGCATCTATGCCTTCAGCCCTAGACTAATCCAACCCTATTGGAGCTTCTGCGTTTGCTTCTCCACCCTGGAGATCTTGCATTTTGCTTCCAATCAGCCCTTGCAGATCAATGCAGCAGTCCAACAGCACCTGCAGTTCAACGCAGCAGTCCAAGTACATTGCCCAGCAGCTCTAGAGTCCTTGCAGATCTATGCGCAGCCAATCAGGTCATAAGCGCAGCCAGACAGCACTTCAGCAGGCCCCAAACAGCATAGATCTCTGCGTTTCTGCACTTAACAGAGCCAGCAGGTGTTCAATCCAGTCCTACCTTGCGTTTACAGTTCTACAACAGTACTACCTTGCGTTTTCAGTTTTGCAGCAGTCATACAGCAGTGGACCACCTTCTTTGCATCATCCATACATGCTACAGTCATCTGGTGAAGGTAACATATCATATTTACAGCATAGTTACATAGCTTAGAACAGTCCACCACAGTCCTTTCTCAGCCTCAGGTGTGCAGCCCTTCCTCATGCCCTTGGGAAGAGTGCATAGGCTCGAGATCAGTTCATTGAGGTGTTTCTACAGTCGTGTACGGTTCAGCCAAGCTTCCGATCCTCCAAGATCTTTTGTTTGGCTTATCTATAGTCTACAATCATTCTCTCTGAAGTAATAAAGCAAATACTATCTTGTTATCGGGATAGGGGGCCCCTAAGTGGGTAATTCGGGACCCAATCTAGTGTACAGTTCTCATATATCTCTCTCTCATCTCTTTAAAGTTTGAAGTATTAAAGTGGATTGCTAAACTCACGAAACTCAGGATACAAAAGACGGTGTGAGCATTTGTGTGACAGGATCTTCCAATACAAAGACTTCCGTTGCAAATTACATTGGTATCAGATTCAGATTGTCCACACACATCGTATCCTAGCGTGGGGGCATCCTTGCATGGTTAGATTGCGTTTCGGCATGACCACCGACTTCAGCATCATGTCTACAGAAGATGGTACTCATCAGCCGGAAGACGTCTCCCCCGAAGGAGACCATGTTCTTCCACCTACAACAGACACCATAGCTCTTTTGAGAGCTCAGAACTAGCTACTCATGGAGCATCTCCAACTCTTGGAGGCAGCAGCAGCAGCAGGTCCTTCTCCGTCTCTAGAAGCACCCGACTACATCTCCCTCTTCTTTCAGATGGAACAACAAAGGAGAGAGGATGAGGCCCGAAGGAAAGAAGAAAAAGCAGACAGATGGGACTATGAGGAAGCCCAACGCAAGATCGACGAAGACCGACGTCAGGCTGAACTGGCCACTCGGGAACACCAACATGAGCTTGATCGAGAACATATGTTACTCGAGCACCAACGGGAAAAGGAGGCCATACACTTGAGGTATCAGCAGCTCTCCTCAGTCTCCCTAGTCATAGGTGTCACCAGTCCGCAGCAGCATCAACCACCGTCATTCGTAGTCAACCAAACTTCAGTAAGTATGATGGTAAGTGTGATCATTCATGAGTTAATCAATTTATTCATCAGTTTAATGCTCATTTTCCATTAGCTAGGATCACAGACCAACAAGATAAAGTCCACTTAGCGGCTCCCCATCTCACCCGCACCCACATATCTCAACAGGCACAGCAGTTTCCTTTTCAAGTTCAAAAGGCCTCATTCTAGCGAGATTTCATTGTCTCTCCTCTTTTGGGATGTGACATGATCTTAGGAATCCAATGGTTTTGTTAGTATGAACCTATTCCCAATTGGGGACAGGACACCTTTATTATCTTTAAAGGTTTTCTTGAGCCTGTCATGATTTGGGGGGATAGGAGTATTCTTGGCGTTCCTATGATTTCTCATCTCCAGGCCCGACGAGCTATGTGCAAGGGAGCAGAAGGAGCATTGATTTATGCTCAGACAGCTTCTATCTCATCAATAACCGATGTCTCATCATCTTCAGTCCCTCAGTTGGCAGATCTCCTTTCTCATTCAGACATTTTTAAGGATGATCTCCCACCTAGTATCCCACAGTTAGTAGAACCTCCTAGCAAGTTTCCCTCTTGTCTTTCCAAGACTTTCAAGGGAAGGCTAGAACAGCAGTCAGTTCTCAAACATTTGAAACCTGTTCCTTATGGACACATTTTCACAGCTACCACAGACCACCAAGCACTTAAGTGGCTCCCGACGATGCCAAGTGCCCAGTGGAGTGATCAGCACACTAGACAAGGTGAGCTCTTCCACTAGGTTGGAAGAATGATCAAGTGTATCCCTGGTCAGTATAACCCAGTAGTAGATGTTCTTAGTAGAAAGACCAGCATCCAGACCAGTCAGGAGTCTACCATTCTCAATATCTCTGGAAAAGACTTAGCAAGCATAGAAGATCAGTATGTCAATTTCACAGAGTTTGGTACTCAATCCAGTTTGGCCCTCAATTTTGAGCCTAGCCTTTATTCAGTTCATAGACAGGTAAATAAGTTTAGACGAGATATCCTCTTCAAGAAAGGGGATTGGATCTATTTGCGAACATTTCGTAGTTTTGGTCCTTTTCCAATAGTCAAAAAGGTCCAGAAGTGTTTGATGTTTCAGATGAACAGCAGCCAGGTAGACGAAGCATAAGTTATTGAGCCTGAGCAGATCCTTCTTCATCGTTGGAAGCATGGTTCCGGTCGACGGATATGTCAGTTCTATACGAAATTCGGAGATCGAGGTACCCTCGAAGCCGTATGGCTAGACGAGGAGTTCTTCTAGGAGTATCCCTAGTTGTTGGTGGACTACTTGGAAGCCATGAACCTTCCGCCAAGCTAAGCAGGAGGGAATGTCACATGCACTCTGCACTCAGTGCATGGTGACAAACTGGCTCATCATCAACAATGCAACATTTGTACATTATTAGAACCGAGTAGGATGATATTTGTCGTACGCCGTGACCCCATTGTACATCCTCAATCTAGGATAAGTCAGGCACGAGCTACGTAGGTCATTCCTCAACCTTAGCGGGTCAGTCAGTCAGTCAAGTCCCTTAACCCACTTGGAGAGAATCATTCATGCATGTAGAGTCAGTAGAAGCCTTAGGGTTTGCATCAGAAAGCACTTCGCATTTTGCATAATGTGCATTCATATGCTTGTGCATCATTTAGAACAATCATAGAAGCCTTAGGAAATTTACTAGGATTTATCTGGTATTTTTTCAATATTTTATGGTGTTTTATTAGCATTTAATGTCATTTATAAATATAAACTTTATTAAATAAATAACCAGCCAACTTGACGAGCCCCTAGTTAGTATAAATAGGCTTGCATAGGGCTTAGACATTCATTCAGTCTTCAGAAGCTAGGCGCCCTTTATCCTCAGCCTTAGGAGCATCCACGCCTTTAGCCCTAGACTAATCCAACCCTATTGGAGCTTCTGAGTTTGCTTCTCCACCGTGGAGATCTTGCGTTTTGCTTCCAATCATCCCCTGCAGATCAACGCAGCAGTCCAACAGCACCTGCAGTTCAAGGCAGCAGTCCAAGTACACTGCCTAGCAGCTCTACAGTCCTTGCAGATCTAGGCGTAGCCAATCAGGTCATAGGCATAGCCAGACAGCACTTCAGCAGGCCCCAGACAGCATAGATCTCTACGTTTCTGCACTTAACAGAGCCGACAGGTGTTCAGTCTAGTCCTACCTTGCGTTTACAGTTCTACAGCAGTACTACCTTGCGTTTTCAGTTCTGCAGCAGTCATACAGCAGTGGACCACCTTCTTTGCATCATCCATACATGCTACAGTCATCTGGTGAAGGTAACATATCATTCATAAGCATTTACAGCATAGTTACATAGCTTAGAACAGTCCACCACAGTCCTTTCTCAGCCTCAGGTGTGCAGCCCTTCCTCATGCCCTTGGGAAGAGTGCATAGGCTCGAGATCAGTTCATTGAGGTGTTTCTACAGTCGTGTACGGTTCAGCCAAGCTTCCGATCCTCCAAGATCTTTTGTTTGGCTTATCTATAGTCTACAATCATTCTCTCTGAAGTAATAAAGCAAATACTATCTTGTTATCGGGATAGGGGGTCCTTAAGTGGGTAATTCGGGACCCAATCTAGTGTACAGTTCTCATATATCTCTCTCTCATCTCTTTAAAGTTTGAAGTATTAAAGTGGATTGCTAAACTCACGAAACTCAAGATACAACCATTACTGGGATTTTCTAGTGTATATACAGAGTTTATACAGCTTCTCTCTCCCTCTCTCATCTGCGTTTTGCTCTCTATAGGAGTTGTCTTCATTTCCGCTATACATTCTGACATGGTATCAGATCCCCAGGTGGCTTGAAGCTTGGAGACAGTGGGACCTTGAGGGTTTGTTGATTTGAGGTGTTGATTGGAGATTGCTTGGGTTGTTCGGGACTTGGAGATCGGGTAGAAGGCGGCCATCACCGTTGGACAGCCACCTTGCATATTTTAGTTTCACTTATAATGGTTTATAAGTGATTTGGTCCACATGGCACACTTTATGGCCGGACCATGTGAACACACCTTTTAGGTCACATCTTTTATGTGGCTATTGTACTTCATTTTATCAACAATCAATACATGAGCAGTCGTGTTCCTCTCTCACACTCTCACGCCTCCTGCTGAAGTGCCTTCCAAACCCCTGAAACCCTACATTTGGTATCAAAGCAGGTTGGCCTGCCCTGTCCGTACAGTTCCACGCCATCAGCTGCCTTCGCCTGCAACAGCCCGTACAATCACTCCACCGCAGACAGCCGTACAGTCCTGCGCAACCAGTTGGCGTACACTGCTCTTGACAATCAGTTCCGTACAGTACCTGCCCGTACTGGTTCGCCTGACACTGTCCGTACATTCGCCGTCAGTTGCACGTACAGTCGCATAGGCGCTTGCTTTGCTCCGTACACAGTCGCCTAGAACCTGCAGCTCTGTACAGTACCTGCAAGCGACTAGTTCTGTTCCGTACCTTACAATTGCTCGTACAGTCAAACGCCAACAGCAGAGCAGGTTCGCCCAGTTCCGTACAGTACTATGCACTGGACAGTCTGTTTCATACAGTCGACCAGTACTTGCTCTGTGCAGTAGCCGTACAGTCGACCGTACCTACTCCGTACAGCAGACCAGTACCTGCTGCGCATGTTTCCGTACTGTTGTTCCGTACAGCCTGCAGTCGACTTGTGCCTGCACTGTTCCATACACTTGTTCTGTACAGTCTACAGCCGAGTGTACTAGCAAAATCACATTTTGGTAAGCCTTACATGTTTTGAAATTTGGGCATTTTCTCTGTGAAAATTTTCTGGCAGATACAGGGAGATTTTCTTGCAAAGAAATCTCTACAGGTTTTTTGCAAGGTTTTGGGTGCAGTAACTTTGGGCATTTTTGGGCATTTTAGCACTGTGTGAGCCATTTTTGTTGCTCTACTCAGTTAGTGGTGCATTGTGTTGCACATTCAGAGGATTGAGAGTGCAGGCATATTTGGGTAAGCTGTATTCAGTGGAGTACAGTTGCTTTCAGGGTTGTTGCTATTGGGTTTTTTGATACACAGGTACAACATTGTGCATTGGCATAATGGCAAATCAACAGCAGAGTGATGTGTTCATGTACTTGTCTAAGGAAGACAAGTTGGATGGCATGAATTACTCCTTGTGGAGTTTTATGCTGAGAAATGTGCTCGTGGCAAAAGGTCTTTGGGATTTTGTTAGTGGTGATGAACCACTTCCAGGTCCATTGGCTCCAGAGACTCCTCCCCAAGGGGGTGCTCGTGGAAGAGGACAACAGGCACAGGCACTAGGTCAGCCACTGCTTGTTCAAAGAACAAATGCTCAGAAGACATGGGATGCGAGAGATGCACAAGGCTTATCACTTATTGCATTGTCAGTACAGAGGTCTATTATACCTCATATTCGTTCAGCTGGCTCTTCACGGAATACATGGGTGACTTTGGAGCAAATGTATGTTGCTTGTAGTGAGGCACGGATCTCATTTTTGAAAAGAGAGCTGGAAAATCAAAAGATGCATGAAGGAGATGATATGTCTAGCCACTTAAACAAGCTGCAGGATTTGAGAGAGCAACTCATCAATGTGGATGAGATTATTCCTGAAACACAGCTTGTATCCACCATCTTAAACTCTTTGCCAAGATCCTACTTGGCTTTTCATACCTCTTTGAACCTCAGCTTGAGGAATGCTGTTGAGCCCCTTAAGTATCAGGAACTTGTTGCTCTGTTGTTACAGGAAGAGCAAATCAAGAAGAACATGAACATGAACACAAGTACTGAACAAGCATTTACGACTGGTCAAAAAGGGAAAGGCAAATCTCAGCCAAAGAGTTCAAATCAGAATTCAGGTGATGGTGGTTCATCTCAGGATACCAAGAAAGGTGATGGACAGCCCAGGAAGAAGGGCAAATGCCATTATTGTAAGAAGCTAGGTCACTACATCACAGAGTGTAGGAAGAGGATTGCCAAAGAGAAGGCAAAGGAATCTGGGATGTCTGTAAATGATGCCTCTAAAGCTCCTCCGGAGACTGCTTCTTTTGTTGAAGACAGGGATTACTGTTTCTACACATGCAGTTATGATGCCTCTTGGTCTTCACAGGCACTCAGTGTGACTGAGCATGCATGTACTTGGTATTTTGATAGTGGTGCTTCAAAGCATATTACATCTCGCAGGGATGTGTTTTGTAATGTATGCCTTGCTCCTATTGGCAAAACTGTTGAGTGTGCCAATAATGCTTCATATCCAGTTCGTGGCATTGGGGAGATTCAGCTCATAGCCATTGATGGCTCTATTCTTCGCCTTACAAATGCCTTATATGTACCAGGGATACAGAAGAATCTGTTGTCCATTTCTTCTTTAGCACAGTGTGGTATGCAAGTCAACTTTGATGATGACAAATGCATGGTCAGAGACAAAACTAATGCTTTGACCTTGATGCTTACTGGTACATTATGTCATGGACTTTATCAGTTGGATGCATTTCAGCCAGTGGATCAGTCTGCTTATAATGCATTCACTCTTACTCCAGCTATGGTTGATGCGGAGTTATGGCATGCTCGCATGGGGCATGTAAATTTTGGTAGTCTTATGATTATGCAGCGACATAACATGTTGACAGACCTACCTCTTATGGAGAAGCCTCTAGATCACATATGTGAAGGATGTATTTTGGGAAAAATGCATGGGTTTTCCTTTTCACGTGATCAGGCTCTACGAGCAACTGCAAACTTGCAGCTTATACACAGTGGTCTTTGTGGTCCCATGCAGACGAAGTCATTAGGAGGTTGCTTCTATTTTGCTACATTTATTGATGACTTCTCTCATATATGCTGGGTCTATCCGTTGACACAGAAATCACAGGTATATGATGCATTTTTGGCCTTCGTAGCACTTGCTGAAACAGAGTCAAGATGCAAGGTTAAGACTCTCCGTTCTGACCGAGGGGGGGAATATATGTCACACATGTTGAATTCCTTTCTTGAGAGTAGAGGTATCAAACATCAGTATACTACTCCTTATACTCCACAGCAGAATGGGGTTGCAGAAAGGAAGAATCGGTCACTCATGGAGATGGCCAGATGTATGTTAAAGGCAAAGAAGCTACCACATATCTTTTGGGTGGAAGCTGTTATGTGTGCTTGTCATATTTTGAATCGATGTCCCACAAAGGCATTGGTTTCCATTACTCCTTTTGAGGCTTGGCATGGCCGCAAGCCTTCCGTATCACATTTTCGTACTTTTGGGTGTCTTGCATATGCACACATACCCAAAGAGTTGAGGAGGAAGTTGGATGATAAAGCCACAAAATGTATTTTTGTTGGGTATAGCCGTGAGAGCAAGGGCTACCGGTTATATGACCCACTGTCCAAGAAGATATTCACTAGTCGGGATGTGATTTTTGATGAAAAATCAGAAATATCCATGGCTGGTTATGATGTAAATCAGGCTGAAAATGATGTGTTTGAAGGTCTACTACCTATGGAGTTTCATTCCACAGTTGGTGATGCAACCCATGAGGGTGCAAGACAGCCAGCTAATCATGAAGATGGTGCAGAAATTCAGCAGGTTTGAGCCAGAAGTTGAGCCAAATATGGGGCAGAAGGCTCCACAGGTCAGACACATACCTAAATGGTATTTGAGGACATTACAGGACAGCCATCTAGAGGGTCCTCTTGCTGGCCGTACTCGTAGGGAGACACAGACCAATGAGCATGCACACATCATGGATTTAAATATGGTTATGGCAGCCAGTTTACAGGATGATGATGAGCCTAATTCATTTGTGGATGCACGAGACAATGTGCATTGGAACAAAGCCATGCAGGATGAACTTGATTCTATTAAAAGGAATCAAACATGGGATTTGGTTGATCTGCCCAAAGGCAAGAAAGCCATTGGTACTAAGTGGGTCTATAAGTTGAAAAGACATGCAGATGGATCCATTGACAGGTACAAAGCCCGTCTAGTTGCAAAGGGCTATGCACAGAAGAAGGGCATTGATTATGAGGAGACATTTGCTCCTACATCCCGTATGTCGACACTTAGGTGTGTCATTGCATTGGCTGCACATCGTGGTTGGGTTGTTCATCAGTTGGACATCAAGACTGCTTTTCTACATGGGGACCTCGAGGAGGAAGTTTATGTACATCAGCCCATAGGTTTTGCAGAACATGGTCATGAAGGGAAAGTATGCAGGCTGAAAAAGGCCTTGTATGGTTTGAAACAAGCTCCACGAGCTTGGTATGCAAAGATAGATGCTTTCCTGCTCACTCAAGGCTTTGTGAACAGTCCATCAGAAGCCACTTTGTATGTAAAGAAAGAAGAGAAAGATCTACTGGTCATCAGTCTTTATGTCGATGATCTTTTGCTCATGGGATCAAATGATGACAAAATTGCAGCTTTTAAAGAGATATTGCAACAGACATTTGACATGTCTGATTTGGGGCTCGTACACTACTATTTGGGCATACAGTTTGTGCAGGATAATAGAGGCATTGGGTTGTTGCAATCTCTGTATGTTGCTAAACTTCTGGAGAAGTTTAAATTTCAAGATTGCAAGCCTATCAGCACTCCTATGGAGCCTGGGATGAAACTGTCACTACAGGATGACAGTATTCTATTTGATGCCACTACATATGCTCAAGCTGTTGGGTGCCTTATTTACTTGTGTACTACATAGCCAGATATTCAGTATGTCGTATCTCAGTTGAGCAGATTCATGCACAGCCCGCGATTGTCACATTGGCAAGCTGTGAAGCGTGTATTTCGGTATTTGCAGGGTACCTTGTCTCTTGGATTGCTTTATCCTGAGGGGGGTGACATGCAGCTATATGCTTACAGCGATTCAAATTGGGCTGGTGATTTTGATACCAGACATTCCACTAGTGGAAATTGTTTCTTTCTTGGCTCTTCATGTATTTCTTGGCTAAGCAAGAAACAGACCACAGTGGCCACTTCGTCTTGTGAGGCAGAGTACAGAGCAGCTTACACTACTACCGTTGAGTGTGTCTGGCTGTGTCGTCTTATGACTGATATGGATATTTCAATGGAGGAGCCTACACCTATCTATACTGATAGTCAGAGTGCCATTGCCGTGGCCAGGAATCCTGTGTTTCATGCTTGCACGAAACACATTGAGATTCACTATCATTTTGTTCGGGAGCGACTCCAGGCAAATGATATCAGTCTGATTTACTGCCCTACAGATCAGAATGTGGCAGACATCTTCACCAAGGCATTACCACGTCCGAAATTCGAAGCATTCCGCACTGCTTTGAATTTGTTTCCTTTTGGTGGATGATGTACAGTGATCACATATCACTCCAGGGGGGTTTGTTGGGTTTTATGCTGTGTATGCACCCAGGGGAGTGCTAGTGATCATCAGTAGGTTACTGGGGCACTTTTTACTTCAGTTAGTGGAGGTTTTTTCACCCAGTTTTAGCTTAGTTTCACTTATAATGGTTTATAAGTGATTTGGTCCACATGGCACACTTTATGGCCGGACCATGTGAACACACCTTTTAGGTCACATCTTTTATGTGGCTATTGTACTTCATTTTATCAACAATCAATACATGAGCAGTCGTGTTCCTCTCTCACACTCTCACGCCTCCTGCTGAAGTGCCTTCCAAACCCTAACCCTAACAACTGAAACCCTACATCAGGCACAATTATGGGATCGTGTCAGTGCCTGTGTACGTTCTTTCATCTTCCTTAATTGCACACCACAGGTGATTAATCATATAAAGCATATGACACTGGCCAGAGGGATTTGGCAGCATTTGACTTCTTTGTATAACAGGGTATCACCCATGAAGCGGATCTCCTTGGAAGTGTAGATGCGGGTGATGAATCCTGCAAAGTCTTCGAGGATGCGGGAGCACATCAACAAGTTGCAAGCTCCTCAGCAGGAGGTTCTTTAGGCTGGGAAAGAGATATCTTAAGAGGACATGGCCATCACGTTGTCGTCTCATTTTCCCTCTCAATACTTAGCATTTTACTCCTCTTTGATCACCAATGGCAGGCTCAGCACCATCACGTGGGAGGAGCTTGTGCCTATGGTCTTGGACTAGGAAGAGCATTTCATGAACCCTCCACAGGCAAAGGTTCTGAGGCCTTTATTGTCCCGTAACGGTTGAAAGGCCGTAACAACAACAGTAATGGCAAAGGGAAGTCTTCATCGGAGAAGTCTTCTGAGAAGAAGCTTAATTCAGACCGTGAGAAACTGAAGGTCGAGTGGGACACAAATGCTTCATCTTCTTCGAGTGAGGAGGTAGTTGGCTTCATCGCCAGGGATACTCGGGAGTGGATTCTTGATAGTGGTGCTTCTAGGATGACTCCTTCTCGTGAGTTCTTACAGGATCTTAAACGGCAACCATGTCGCATTTTCATTGGCGACAATTCCACTATACCGATTCATAGTGAGGGCAGGATGGAGATCATTCCCGATGGCAGAGGGGAGAAGCATTCCTCTCGTGTTCTTTACATCCCCGCACTTGGTTTTCATCTATTGTCAGTGCATAAGGTTTGCAAGACTGGCTTCCGGGTGGAGTTTGAGGAGCATTCTATTGCTCTACGGGATAGAGAAACATGCCAGGTTGTATGGGAAGGCGGAGTGGAGAACGGTATCCACAAACTCTCAGCACTCTCCTCTCTGAGAGACACTCAGATTGGTGACTTGTGGCACTTCCGTTTTGGCCACTTGAATGTGGATGCATTGTGGCGGGCTTTCCAAGACCAGATGGTGGATGGCTTGCCAAATGTTGGTAGCAAGTAGGGACGCTGTAGTTCTTGCATTCGCGGGAAGTAGCATAGGGAATCTTTTCCGAAGAAGGCTTCCAGGCGAGCTTCGAAACCTTTGGAGTTGGTACACACTGACTTGTGTGGACCTATGCAGACCCCATCCTTGGGAGGTTCTTTGTATTTTATGTTGCTTATTGATGATTGTAGTAGATTCACATGGGTTTATTTCCTTTCCCAGAAGGACCAAGCTTTTGCTTGGTTCAAGGAGTGGCATGTGATGGTGGAGAAAGAGTCTGGATTGCAGATAAAGACTCTTTGGGCTGACAAAGGAGGAGAGTTTTCTTCCAATGCGTTTGTGCGGTTTTGTGTGGAACATAGCATCAAGCAGGAGTTGGCCAATACAGGTTCGCCTCTAGAGAATGGAGTGGTTGAGCGTAAGAATTGGACTGTGGTGGAGATGGCGAGGACGATGTTGGAGCATCATGATCTTCCTCGTCCACTTTGGGGAGAGGTTGTGGCTATGGCTGTCCATATCCTCAACCGATCTCCGGTGACTTCAATACCAAAGATGATTCCCTTGGAGGCTTATTTTGGTAGGAAACCAGATGTCTCCCATTTCCGTGTGTTTGGGAGTGATGCCTATGTTCACATTCCAAAGAAGCAGAGGCGGAAGCTTGACTCGAAGTCCCAGAAGCTTGTATTTGTGGGGTATAACTCTCTTTCCAAAAGATTCAAGTTGTATGACTCGAGCGGAACGAGGTTGTTGTCAGTAGAGATGTTGTTTTTGATGAGCATTTTCCAGCTTCCGCTGTTGATGAGCCGCCACTTCTTGGAGACCCAGATGAGTCTGATGATGATTCCCAGTCTATTGTTCCAGCTGGACAGCCTCAGTCAGTTGTAGTGGAACGAGGTTGTTGTCAGTAGAGATGTTGTTTTTGATGAGCATGTTCCAGCTTCCACTGTTGATGAGCCGCCACTTCTTGGAGACCCAGATGAGTCTGATGATGATTCCCAGTCTATTGTTCCAGTTGGACAGCCTCAGTCAGTTGTAGAGGTTGAGCCTCTCGGCTGGAGATGAGCCCCCGCAGCAGCAGCAGGAGGCTCCGCGTTCTGTTCGAGTACCCAGGTGGTTGTTAGACACCCTTTGGGAGTCAGGTGTTACGGAGCTTCCCTCTGAGTGTACCATAGAGGACGGACCTCGAAGATCGCATAGAGTTCGTGACAAAAGTCATTCATAGAGCTCTTAGAGGTAAACTATGCTTTGATGTCTCATATCATGCGGGACAAAGAGCCCACTTCCGTGAAGGAAGCTCTTTCTCAGGATACTTGGAGGAAAGCCATGCAAGTGGAACTGGATGCCATTGAGAAGAATAAAACTTGGGAGTTAGTTCGGAGGCCGTCAAGTGGGTCTTTATGACCAAGGATACATTAGATGGGTCGGTGGACAAACACAAAGCTAGACTTGTGGCTAAGGGTTATGCTTAGCGGCTTGGCATCGACTATGAGGATACCTTTGCGCCGACAGCGAGGATGACCACGATTCGGACCGTTCTTGCCCTTCCCTCTTCTCAGCGGTGGCCCGTATATCAGATGGATGTGAAATCTGCGTTCCTTAATGGTGACTTGCAGGAGGAGGTGTATGTTGAGCAGGCTCCAGGCTTTGAGGTTCCAGGATCAAAGGGGATGGTTTACAAGTTGCGGAAGGCCTTGTATGGTCTTAAGCAGGCTCCCAAGGCTTGGAATTAGAAGATTGATTCCTTCTTTCTATGGACTGGATTTCAGAGATCAGTTGCAAATCCTAACTTGTATCTCTTTCGAGAACGCGGTTTGGTTACGTTGATCATCCTTTATGTGGATGACCTCATTCTCACTGGCGGTCATGTGGAGCACATAGCAGTGATGAAGGCTGCCTTGTCAAAGGAGTTTGAGATGACCGATTTAGGCTTACTCCACTTCTTCTTGGGATTGGAGATTTGGCAGACCCAGAGGGGGTTCTTTGTCTCTCAGCACAGCGGTATGTTCATGAGTTGCTTGAGGCCTTTGGGATGGAGAACTGCAAGCCTATCACGTCACTGATGGACCCGAGCACGAAGCTTACAGTGAATGATCCTTGTGAGCCGGGTGATGCCTCTCTGTATCGGACGCTTGTTGGTTCATTGATCTGATTGCTAAACACTAGATTGGACTTGAGCTTTCTTGTGGGGTTGTTGAGATCGTTCATGCAGACGCCTTTTAAGTCTCATTGGGACGCAAGATTGTGGATCTTGCAGTATCTGCAAGGTACGAAGGATATTGGACTCTTCTACGACATTGGAGGGGAAACGAAGGAGCGAGTCCGACTTCAAGGCTGGAGTGACTCAGATCGGGGAGGAGATCCAGACACGAGGAGATCTACATCAGGCTACGGATTTACCCTCGGCTCAGGAGCTATATCATGGAGCAGCAAGAGGCAGCTAACTATTACCTTGTTGTCTACAGAGGCAGAGTACCGGGCTGCTTGTGGTGTTGCTTGCGAGGTTGTGTGGCTGTGGAGGTTGCTTGGCGAGATTGGGTTTACACAGAAGGAGCCCACAGTCATCCAGTGCGATAACCAGAGGTGTATCGCTATTGCTTGGAACCTTGTCTTCCATGCCCGGACCAAGCACATAGAGATACAATATCATTTTGTTCGTGAGAAGATTTTGGTTGGTGACATCTTGCTTGTTTATTGTTGGACGGAGGACAATGCGGCAGACCTCTTCATGAAGTCTCTACCTCAGGCTATGCTCTGACAGCACTTCAGCTCACTGGGGTTGGTTCCACATCTAGGAGTTGAGAGGGGGTGTTAGCAGTCATCTCCTGTCTGTACATTACACCAAGGCCTATGTTTTTTTTTTCCAAGAAAAGATCCTTTCATTAGTTATGTAAAAAACGCCCGTAGGGCTACAAAAGAGATCTCTCCTGCTCCTAACAGAGAGAAGAGCAGTGAATACATCATGGCAGCCCGGGAGACTCTCCCTAGGTGCTGCAAAATACAAGCATCAGCCTAAAGGACTGAGCGTCTAAATCATACAATGGGGGGGGGAAAGAGCCAAACAGGTGGCCTGTAGTGCCAACGGGGGGATCCCGTGTGTAGGGTGTAGAAAGGGCCACAGCGCCAAGTGGTATGAAAGGCCTGGCGCCGTAAAATCGCCTCATCCGAGTCTCCCCGGATGCGGTCGTACTGTCCTCGCAGGGTGTGGATCAACTCCTGCCAAATCCCCCGAACAGTCTCTGCTGGTGGCTCTAATCTCCCCTCAAAGGCCGTGAAGCACCGGGCCCTCCAGGTGAACCAGATGGTGAGGCTGCTGAGGAGCTCCCATCGTAAATCCCTCTCCTGTGTCCAGCTGGCGGACGAGAAATCCGGTGCCGGAACCAGGCGAGGCTGGCCCCTAATAAATCTGATGGCCTGACTGCCCTGCTCCATCTCATAGCCCATAGCAGGCCCTGACGAAGTCGACCAAGCAGCGGCACCCCACGTAAACATACCCTCTGGAGAGAGGGGGGCTAGAATACGCAGCATCCGCAGCCAAATCTGCTGTGCCTGAGGGCAGTCCCAAAGGCAATGTCTCTGTGTCTCCATAGGGTGGCCGCATCGGACGCAGGCCGCCGGAAGACCGCTGTAAACAAGCCAAGTGCCAACTGCTGAGCCCCTGTGGGCGACCATCCACTGAAAAGCCGAGATCCTGCGGGCCTGTCGACTAGCCCAGAGCCGAGCCCAGAAATCCTCCAGGAACTCCTGTGATAGTCCCTGCAATCGCCAATGCCCCGCTGCCGCTGGAGAAACCGTCCTCCTCGCCGTCAAAATATGCCGTCCCAGCCGAACAGTATACTGAAAAAATGTGATCTCTGTGGCCTCAAGGGATGCATAAGGATCATGCCACTCGTACTCTCCGGGGTCCCACTGTAGCCGGGCCAAGGGGCGCGTTGCATATGCCCATATACGCCAATCCGGGAGCACGTCAGCAGGGTCGGGGTCAATATGCCACTTCCGAGAAGCGGCAGCCACTACCCGAATCCTCTGAAAGGTGCACTCTGCAACTAAAGGCGACTCCACCTCCACTCTCTGGAGTCGGCCCTCATCCTGAATCTCATAATAGAGGCATCTGCCATCCTCAGTGCTAGCTCTGACAGCAATCAGGATCTCCAACTATGTGAAGGCACCCATCCACCGTGGGGCCACTGGCTCGAGAGGTGTGAACCACTCCTCTGTAAGTGCCTCCTGAATATCATCCCTCATAATCAACCCCCCTCTGAAGTGACTCAACCTCTCCACCTGGGTCTCCTCTGGTAGACTGCAGAAAGCCTGCCAGTCTCCAAAACTACGAGCTGGGCCTGCCGCTAAAGGTCCCCAGGCTAGACGAGGCCGAGAACCCAGCATATGACTCTGCTCTGTACGAACCGCTGGGCTCCAGATGAGCGGCTGCCTGGCCCGCTCCTCAACACAAGACGGAGGCCGCTGAGAGAGCCCCGGTCTCAGCAGCTCCCAAGCTCTCAGGATACTCAAAGCAAATCTGTCCTCCCATCCTCTACTGAGGCCTGTCCTCCTCATCTCTATGAATATCCAGCGAATCTCTGGTGCCCAAGTACCCCCTGCAGGAGGCGCCCGGGCCTGCAGTCGCTGCAAGAGGAGCTCTTTCCAAGGCTCAGCGCCTGGAAGCAACCCCCGAACAATAAGCTTCCCCAATAAGGCTCTACTCTGATCGACTGGATCTATAATGCCCAAACCGCCCTGAGCCAGCGGAAGTGTAATAACTGCCCATGCAACCTTTGCCCGAGCTGGCTGACCGTCCCGCCCAGACCACAGAAAGTTCCTGATCAGCCTCTGTACCTGGCTGATGCAAGAGCTCGAGAAAATCCAGCAGGACGTAATGTACCACATAGTCGCTAACAGCACCTGATTTGCCACCACCACCCTCCCAGCCAAGGATAGTCGAGCTGTACTCCAATACAATAGCTTCTTCCGAATGCTCAGAAGAAGCGGGGCAATCTGCTGCTCAGGTGACAAATCGAGACCAATCTGGCATCCCAAATACCGCACTGCTGTGCCGGGAGGAATCCATCTAAAACCGGGGTCCGGCCTCCATGCCGGAGTGGGAGCACTACTGATCCAAAAGGCCACTGTCTTGCGCCAATTGATCAATGCTCCCGAAGCTGCACTAAAGACCTGGAGCGACTGCTCTGCTCGAATGAGATTGGCCTCTTGGCCATGCAAAAATAAGCCCGTGTCGTCTGCAAACTCAGCATCAAGCAAATCCTCCCCCCGGACTGGGAGCTGAAGTCCTCTCAAACCAACCTCCTCTGCCGTCAAATACATACTCATAGCCTCCGCAAAGAAGAGAAAAAGGAAAGGGGCGAGAGGACACCCCTGACGGACTGATCTGGTCAGCTCAAAACTCGGCCCCCGACCTCCTGCAATCAGCACCTGGCTGCGAGCTGTGGAATACAAAGCTGCCACCCCTCTGATCCATCCTGGCTCAAAGCCCAGGCGTAGCATAGTGCCCTCTAAGAATCCCCAATCAACTCTATCGTATGCCTTCTCAAAATCGAGAAGCATCACGACCAAGTCCTTGCCAAGAAACCTAGCTCGGGCCGTCGCCTCCCAGAAAGTAAAGATGTTGTCAAGGATACTGCGCTCCTTGACAAATCCTGTCTGAGTAGCATGAATCAACTCCCCCAGGAAGGGCTGGATCCTCAAACTCAAGGCCTTTGCCAAGACCTTGTATACAGTATTGAGGATCGTAATAGGCCTCCAATGCCGAATGTCATCCGATACTCCCTCCCCCTTGGGGATAAGATAGATCAAGCCCTCTGAAAAGCTCTGCGGCATCACCCCAGTGTCCAAAACATGCTGAAAGCCCCTGCGGAGGCCTGGCCCCAAAAGGTCCCAATAGCCCATAAAAAAGGCCGGCGTCAATCCGTCCTCCCCTGGGCAACTATGTCGCGGCAGGACCCTCAAGGCCTCGGCAAGCTCAATCTCTGACAGAGGCGCACCTAGAACTGTGCGCATATGGTCTGTGACCCTCCTCTGCACATGGGCCCACACAGTCTGTCTGCATACATCTCGATCCTCAGTGGCTGGCTCCGCTGAAAGCAAGTCACGATAAAAAGCAGTGGCAATGGCTCTGATCTCCCCGAGCTCAGTAGCTATCGATCCATCCGGTCTACCAAGCTGGCGAACCCCTGCTCGCGCATGACGGGGTCCAGTGATCTCAAAAAACTCCCCAGTCACTCTATCACCAAGCTGCGTCCACTGAGAGGCCTGACGGCGATAGTAAAACTCATGTCTCTGCTCCTCTGCCTCTCTAACCTCCTGGCGTGCCTGGCTCAGCTGGGACACCACCCACTCACATGCAGGCTGCTGCTCCTGAAGGCGCTGTAGCGAAGCAAGGCTGCGTCTCAGCCGTTGCTCCCGCTCGCGAATCTCTCCCAGTCGTGTCAAAGCTGCAGCGTGTAGAAAGGAACTAAGATCAATGAGTCCCTGGGCACACTGGCCCGCTGCATCCTGGTCAGAGCACTGACTATCATGCCAGATCCTCTCAATGTCCTCAGCGAGACTGGGGTCTGCAAGTACCCTCTCTGGGATCCTCAACTGCAAGCTGGGCTCCCGTGTCCCCTCCTCCAAAGTCAGTATAACTGGCGCATGATCTGAAAATGAGGTGCCAGCAAGAATGCCGACGGAGCCCCCTCGCTCCCCCAACCAATCGCCCACATAAAAGCGATCAATCCGAGATAGATTAGTCCCTCCCTGCCGGCGATCCGACCGAGAGAAACTAAGACTGTCCTGAGACCGGGAGAAAGCCCCATGCTGCCATGCATCAGTGATCCTCAGTGTCATACAAAACCGGTCCCAAGCTGCAAGCTCCGTGCCGTGCACTGTAACATGACTGCCTCCCACCCTATCTGTCGGGTCCTCAAGCATGTTGAAGTCTCCCCCAACACACCAATGTGCGGCCTCTGGCAATGCATCTGTAACCTGAGTCCAGAACTCTGCTCTGGCACTAGCATGATTGGGCGCATAGATGTTGAGCACACCCAATAGCTCATCATGCATCCTCAGAATGACATACTGTGCTCTACCAGGCACAATGATCCCTCGATCCACAATGGCCTGCCGCCATGCATCTGCAATAACCATGCATACTCCTCCCTGTCCACCCAAAGGACCAAACCCTGCAGACCAGAAAGTGTCCCATCTACCAGGCATCACCGAACCATATCTCCGGATCCTGCTCTCACCCAAGTGGTGCTCCTGCATCATCAGAATGTCAATGCTGCCACCAACCAGGCATCTCTGTAGCTCCTGCCTCAAGCAGCCTCGATAGCGTATAAAGTGTGCTCCGCCAAGGCCCTGTACATTCCATGAGATGATCCTCATGGATGTCCTACTGAGGTGGATGCTGTCTCAGCCGTACGGCGGGCCTTCGCAAGCGGCTTGGATGGAGAGTAGTCCCCATCCGAACGGCTGCGAGTCTGCCCACCCGGTGTACTGCAAGAATCCCGGATCAGGCGCCAGTGGCTGTGACCCATGGCGACTGCCTCCTGCTCTGACATAGTAACCTCGTGAATACTCACATATCCTGGGTCGCGTGCCAAATCTGCAACTATGCGCACGACCAAATGCCGAATCCCGGATGTATCCACACCCCCGGGATCCAAGACAAAATGAGCCAACTCCCAAAGTCGGCCTAGCACATCTGTAACCTCCAAATCGCTCATGTGATGAGAAAACTCAACTGCCTGAGTCTTCAACGTGCTGAGAGCGAGCTCTAGAGTCCACTCCCGGTCACAAGGTCCACAAAGAGGGAACGAGAAGGCCACCGCTGAGTCTAGTGCCTCCTCCCCGCGGGCCGGAGGTATCACGACATGCACTCGGATGGGTGCTGGCTCATGGGGGCCCTCTGCTCCAAAAAGCCGTGTGAAGGTATAATCAAACGCCGCCGAGCGCTGTCGAATGCCGAGGCGACTCAGCCGACTGCGGATAGATGAAATCCGTGAGGCCCTAATCGGCATAGGTCTCCTCTGTGATGCTCGAGCGAGGTCAGTGCTCAGCGCCCTCCGGACTGCAGGTGAGCGCCAGGGAGCTGCCAGGACCTCCCGGGAAGGCGAGGCGGGCGGAGGGGGAGGAGGGGGAGGCGAGGGAGGAGGAGAGGGAGCCGCTGCCGAGACCGGAGCGGGGGCGGGAGGAGGCGAAGGTGGAAGCGGGGCGGTGGGAGGGGATGGGTGTGGGGGAGGTGAAGGAGGGGGAGCTGGCATCTCCTGGTCCTCGGTCGCTGCAGGGGTCTCCTCCTGAAGGGGAGCAAATCTGTTCCTCACGGGAACCCAGTGAGGCTGAGACTGTGGCTGCTGCTGCAGCGGTACGTGGGCGTGCTGCTGTGGCTGTCTCCCTCGACGGCGCCCCTGTCCAGGCTGCCACTCCGAGGTCTCTGTGGCCTGAGCAGGTGTCCCTGAGGCAGCCTGCCGAGTCGAATCTGTGGGCGGGCCATCCGTGGCCTGCTGCTGTGGTGAGGGCCGAGGTCTCCTGCGAGGGCAGGCCTTGGCCAAATGACCGACCTGTCTGCAAATGAAGCACTGATTCGGGAGCCCCGAGAACTCCACTCTCTGATCTATCCACCCCCCCCCTATCCTAGGTAGCTGAATGACCTTAGGAAGGGAGGAGATGTCAGATACCAACACTCTGACCGAAGGTAGCCCAGCTGCTCTGGCCACCACTGAAGCTGTTGAGGGGCCCGTCTCAAGAACCGAGCCCACCAATGCTCCGAGCCTGGAGAGGAGCGGAAGATACTCCCGGCGGAGACCAGGGAAACAAACTGTAATATGGAAGAGGCGCTCTCCCTGCTCCGCCGCAGCTGGGTCAAATCCATGCTGCCAAGGCCTGAAGAAAGCCCGAGCACCCCTGATATCCAGAGGACTCATGGCAAGGACCGTGGCAACGCTCTGGGCGGCCTCGAACTCGATCTGATAATGTCCCCGGCCCAAGAGCTGTACATCAAGGATCTTGCCCACATCTGCAAGAAGGCGAGCCTGAAGTAGATCCCTGATCTCCCCTCTGCTGGGGCGAGTGCCGACTATACGGCAGATGTTGGAGTGAGCCTGAAGGCGTTCCACCTCTGCGGTGAGGCTCGCTTCCTCTTCCGGCGAAAGAGAAAGCCTGATGGGGATGACCTCGGGGGCGGGCGAGGGGGCTGCGGAAGAGTCCCTCTGAGGCGAGGCGGGAGGAGTCTCCATCAGAGTCTGAAGCTCAAGCGAAGGCGAGGCGAAAGCGGAAAACCTGCAAGAAGCGGGCTGCACACCAAGAGGCGGAAAGACGGATGACGAAGAGGGAAACCCCAAGGGGTGAGAAGCAGCACGACAGAGGAGGGAGGGGGGGGGCGGCAACGGGGGGGATGGCGAACAGGCGGCGGGGGGGGAACAGGCAGCAGCGGAGGGGGAAGGCGAACAGGCGGCAGCGGGGGGGTAAGGCGAAATGGCGAATAGGGGAGGGGGGGGGGCGAAACGGCGAAGTGGGGGGGGGGCGCAGCGGCGAGGAAGGAGGGGGGGGCAGCGCAGCAGCGAGGAAGGAGAGGGGGGGCGCAGCGACGAGCAGAGGGGAGCAAGCGAGGGGCGGAAGGAAAAAAGGCCGCGAGGAGGGGGGGGGGAGCGAGGGTGCGCAGAGCAGGGGGAAACGGGAGCTTCAGCGAGCCCTGACTGGATCTTATTTCCACCAAGGCCTATGTTGTCGGTGTGCCCGCCCATTTTTGGTGTTCCCCCATTTTTCCCCGCTTTCCATGTATTTTCCCGTTTTTTGCTAGGTGTGGGAGGCTGTTTTCTGCTTGTCGGCTGTATCAGATGCTGGCCGACTGATTCCTTTGCTACCTGACCTGTTCTGCAGTTCTGGCTGACTGGTTTTTACCTGGTCTGCTGGTCGTGAGCATCTACGCTGCTGTCGGCCTGTTTTGGGCTGGCCAACCAGCAGCCTGGGGCCATATAAAATGGCCCCTGTCCCCCACACTTGTTTTTGTACCATTACCGGGATTTTGTAGTGTATATACAGAGTTTATACAGCTTCTCTCTCCCTCTCTCATCTGCATTTTGCTCTCTACAGCAGTTGTCTTCATTTCCGCTGTGCATTCTGACATAAGCAACCCCAAATCTGCCCACAGCAGCCCACTTGTAGCCAGTTTGTGCAGACCACCAAAGAGAGGGCAGCCCTCTGGAAGAGCACGTAATCAGCTGCTGTACGGTCTGTTATGAGGATGACCGGTGGAAAGAGAAGAAACACGGCTGTGTGACCAGCTGGAGCAACCAATTCTGAGAGAGGGGAAAACGCAGCTGTACGGTCGGTTCTGTGCGGGTCATTCTCTGCTTGCTGTCTCGGAGAAATATCAATACACCAGGTATTTGTTTAATATGTGCTTCTGAATCACTGTGTCTAGGACTGAGCCTTGGCTATGTTCAAGCTGAAAATCAGAGTCTCATGGAGGAACAAGATAGAATGCACGAGGGAAGGGTCATTCTCTGCTTGCTATGCATGGTGCTATCAACACCCATACACAACACACTCTGTGCTCATAAATGTCTTGTTTTCTAAAAGTGACTGTTGTCGCACTGCTCATATTAATCCTTGAAGCAGCGTTCCTTAGTACCTTTGTTTTGAAAAAAAAAAGATATTATAAGAACAATCCCAGTTACAGCAGAAGAGCATTATTCTTCATAGCTTCCTTTCTTCTTCTTCTTACCCTCATAAAAAAGCATACGCTGCTAAAGGTGGTGGTTAGCAAAAAAGAACGCTTCTGGAATCACCATACCATCATCAAGATAGAGTGTCTTAACACCCTCCTTGTCCACTAGCTTAGCACGGATTCTAATTCTCTGAAGAATTGGTGGATCGTAGCAGACTGTCAGCTTAGAAAGAGGAGCTTCCTTCGCCTGAGAAGCGCGAGAGGAGTCCTCCGCCTGAAACCCCTCCCTCACCTGTGTCCATTTCATTAAGAACTGTCTCATGTGGTTTGGATATCTTCCTCAGACCTTCAACTGTGTCCTCCTTGTGTACCACATTCCGTGACTGAACCACGAACGTTTCAGCTTCTCAGAGCAACTTCGGTACCATCTTCAGGTCATGCACGGTATTCATAGGACCTGTTCCTTTCTCGCGCAATGTTTCCATCAAGACATCCTCAACTAGTGAAGCCTCCGGGACAGGACTGGTCACATCCGGCTGGGCCTTCATTGTATCCTGTGGAGGCAAGACCAAACCTGTGTCAACCAGAGAGCCAGTACCCAAAGCCTCATGAACATTATGGCTACGCCATGTTCTCCCTCTGAATGGCCACCCATTGCCTTCCTTTTCCAACGATGTTGCTGTAGACACCATGCCAGCCACTTCAGAAGCCGTATCTCCTTTTGCCAAACAATCTCGCGCATAGTCGCCAATCTTCTTGCAATGGTAGCAAGCATTTGGAAAAGAAGAAAACACCACCAGTTACTGAAAGCAACCCATGTGACCCATGTCTAGATCCACAAAGGCCGGAATAGGGTGATCCATAGACCAGAGAACACATAACTTAGCATCAAAACCCGCACTCAGAAACTGTTGCTTTGGGAGAAATAGAACTCTCCCAAGGGTAGCAGCAATACTTGAATGTGGTCTCTAAGACACACCGGCAGAGGTTTAAATGTAACCCACACCGGACATAGGGAGAGGAGCTCCTCATGGTGAAACTGGGGTGACCCAAGGCATGGCATATGCAAAGAAGCGGTCCCCCTTACAACAACCTTGGGAAACAAGGTTATAATCAATCCTTTTAGAGGCTAGAGTAACAAAGCTTTCAATTGCAGAGCTTTTGTCGTCATCCCCTCGGTAAGACAATGGTGCATAGGTTTGATGCCCTTAGTTTCTTAGTACTTTTTGATACATGCTTTGGGAAACTTAGTTGCATAAGAGTCCAAGGGTTGAACAGGGAGGATAGTACAAAATCCAGATGCCCAAAGGTTAGGAACTTCCCTGGACTTGTGAGTTGCATGGAGCCATGAGAATGTTATAAGCATTGATATTACCCTGACGTTGATGGTGCAAAGAGCCGCCATGGCAGTTTGAAGGGGCTGAATGAGCGTTGGTGGGGCAAAAGAGAGCTTGGTCTATTGTCTAGATCTACAGTTTGGCCATAAAAGTAAGTTGTACATTTCTTAGTGAACTATCAGCTGAAAATTTACTTACAAAAGCTGTACTAAGGGAAGTTACCTCAGCATGGGAGGATGTCCCCTCTTGCTTAACTTCCTTACCCAACAGTATAGATTTTGGCGATATGATAACTTAACTAATATGTAACGAGGGTCTTTATAAGGAAAGGATGCTCAAATGTTGAGACTTACTTCTGGCAGAGAATATGATGGTACCAGCAGTATCAGACATGAAGGGCCCATCTCCCAAATGCACAACACAAAGGCCCTTTGTCAATATTAGACTGTCCTAGAAGATCCTTGAATTTCACTTCAGATAGATGCAGGACAACTTTATTGGGTTTGGTGGCAGGGAGGGAGCATCTACGATATCTTTGAGAAGCTAATTTGAGGCATCTGATTTAAGATGTTTCTATGTTGTTTTATAAGGTTTTTAAAATGGATTATTCATCTTAGAGTTCATCTAATCACTGTTTGAGTGACTTTTGTTAAATTTTCTATGAATGAACTTGTGGTAATAGTCTAAACCAATGTCCTTGATTTGTAACTCCATTCTACAGTTGCGTGGAGTATCAACTTTTATGGCGGAAATGCTGGAGACTGCAGCAATTTTGAAAGCAGCAACTAACAGGTCATTGATCATTATTGACGAATTAGGGAGAGGCACGTCAACTTATGATGGATTTGGTAGGTCAAGTTTTACTTCTAATTTCTACTCCTCACATTCGAGTGTCTGTACTCTTTCTAGAATTCTTTTTGGAGCTAGCGTGTGATGCACCCTTGTTTTGTATAGTATCAGAAGCTACAAGCATAAGAAGAGGATAGGTAACTGAAGACAATGTGACAAGAGAGACCAGAGATCTTCATTTGGCGACAGCTTTGAGTTGTGAAAGTTGGAAAATCTCCCAACTGATATACATGAAAGTTGGAGGCAGGACAGGCACGCGAGCTCTAGGATTCCAGATAGCCTTATTCAAGACCTTGAGACTTGTAGTAGGATAGAGCAGATTTGGGCGGGATTGGATTTTATTTCAGGGCCCAGGCTCTATTGTGTGCACCTTGGATGCGGGCCTTGGTGAGATCAACAGTTTTTTGCAGGAGGCAACTCAGAGCAGATTGGAGGGATTCGGTGAGCAAGAGAGGAGTCTGAGGAGGGGTCTAGCTTCTCCTCAGCAGCTTCAGGAGAGTTCCCTTGATAGCCCTTGCATTGAGAGTCAGCTTTCTGCAGCCCGTACGGAGATCAGATCCATCGAGGAGAGGAGGGTGGAGTATAGATACCATGCCAGAGCTTCCTTTTGAACCCAGGTTGGTGATAGAGTTATGGGAGACTTCTTTGAGATAGTAGGTCCCCATAGGAGGAGAGATGGTATTCGTAGGTTGCGTAGACAGGATGGAGAGGCATTGTTTTTGACCTCCCCCATGTGAGAGCCATCGCCATTGATTTTTTTCCGATCTCTCCTCACAGGTGTCCCATTATCCCCACAAGTGATGGATGCGCGTGAGAGGGTCTGGCGGCACACGAGAGGTGGTTCCCCTCGCTCTTCGGTCCTCCTTATTGACTCCCTTCACTGCAGAGGAGCTAGCGGAGGCATTGACTGCTCTTCCTAGGGCAAATGCCCTGGGGCAAACGGGCTCCCAGTTTCTTTCTTTCTTCACTACTGGGATCTCGTGGAAGGCATCCTTAAAGTAGCCTTCGATGAGATTATGATCACAGGAGCCATGCCAGAGAGGCTTTCAGAGGGTTTGATAGGGAGAAGACTCTGGATGACCCCTTCTTTGCGTATACAAGGCGGCTAGGCCGCAGGATTCAGATGCCAAAGATTGATGGCACCCCGGTAGCATCAAAATATTGGCAATCACAAGGCCTCTCACAACGCTTCCTCTCAGATTTTTGGAAGAGGGTTTGGGACAGTTTTCGGCCTCAAAAGATCACCCTCTTTCTTTGGTTGATGGCACATAGGAGCTTGGCGGTGGGCACATGGTTGGCCACTGGAGGTCGACCAGCAGCTTGCATGAGGTGCAGCCACAGTCTCAGCAACATTGTCTTTGGGATTACCCGAAGGCGCAGTAGTTTTGGCAATGGATTCTGTGCATCTTCACGATGGATAGGGCCTCGACCCGGATCATTACTTGGGTACCGTCACTTGGGACATAGAGGTTGAGGTTGTCGAGGATTATGAGGATTATCTGATCCCCGCCGTCTACATGAGGCGAGGTTGTATCTAGCCCTTCTTGGTTGTATTTAGCCCATCGTGGTTGTTTTCATTAACTAATAGAAGGATCTATTTCTCAGAAAAAAAACCATGCCAAAAGTATGCGTGTGGGTTGGTTATGCTGAAAATTTCTTTCCCTTTTTTTTTTTCTCATGAAGTAGGTGCCTCTTTTCCTTGAAGGGAGGGAGAGGTTAAGCCTTTCCATATGAATGATGGGTGGCCATTGGGCCACCACTACAAGAGCCACACCTCTCCCATAAGTGGAGAGGGTGCCCAATAAGCTGCCCACACTCTTTTATTTAAAATAGTGCTTGATTTATGAGAGTTTGGTTGGCCGCCATCCATTAAGTCCCCAGACTCACTTATAACCTGTCCGCCTAGTCTTTAATGAAGTGGATGCCCAAACTCACTTGTAAGTTGTCCGGCCGTACTTTAATGAAGTGTGGATGTGCAAAGTAGTACAATGAGCGAAAACACAAATAAGCTTAAACAAAGAGTTTAGAGTCACACCTACTGTTTGTCTACAGTCCAGAAGCGAGGTCAGAATACAGATTCACACACGGTTTCACGAGAGGGCCTTCCTTGCCCATAAACTAGACACACAGAACTTGCAGGCATTAAAACATTTCACGCAAAAACAGTTCTAGACATGCAAGTATGCCATGCATAAGAACATATTGGTCAATCTCCCAAGCAGTCATTCCAGGCATAGACATTACGTCCCCAAGCCAACCAGAATACCGTAATTTGGATATGGGCGTAGACCAAGATCCCTAGCCCCCCACATCTAGCCTACTGGTCCTTGGTGTAGACATCAGTGCCAGTCCACATGACCCTTGATTTAGAGTCTCGTGTGTGTGTCTCCCTATGTGTGTGAACCTCTATTTATGTGCTTGTGTGTGTGGGTGTGAACAATCCCTAAAAGTGTTATTGTTCTAGTACCTTGTGAACACAATCATATAAGTGGATAAGATAAGTGTGCCATGTGGCATCCACCTATTAGAGTGTGATATTTGTATGGGTCAAAAGATGAGGCTACAAGCCTACAAAAGCATTTGTACTTGGTGAGTATCAATCACTTCTATCAATCAAGAAACCATCATTGAGCTGTGCAATACTCTCTCTCTCTCTCTCTCTCTCTCTCTCTCTCTCTCTCTACACACACACACACACACACACACACACACGCAATGAATATCTTCCATCCACCTTAGTTGCATTTTAGCAGGCCTGTGTAAACCATAAACCTACAATGCTTGATTTCATGTGAACTTCTTTTCTGTAAAAGAGTTCTCTTTTAAAGCACAAGCTAACCTTACCATGCACCTACAATTCAAATACTATCAATTGTTGCAGTTCTAGACACTAGTACAAGCACTTGTTAAAAGCAACCCTCTTCTTGACTAAATCCTTTGCTACAAGTCTGTCCTTGTACACCCGTTACAAAGCATAACATTCTACAATGCTCAGGGTGGACTTGAGCTAAGCACATTAAGGTTTGGCTCACCGCATGTTTGGCACATTCACGTTAGATCGAGAGGTTTAACTTTTACTAAATGTGAAATTAATAGAGTATATCTTTGTATTGGATTACAGGTTTGGCTTGGGCCATATGTGAACACCTGACTGAGGTAACAAGAGCACCAACTCTCTTTGCAACTCATTTCCATGAGCTCACTGCACTAGAAAGCAATCAAGGCTCTTCAGCGCATAGTTCCAATGCAGCCCCAACAGTGGGGGTGGCAAATTATCATGTCAAAGCTCATCTTGATAACGCATCGCGGAAGCTGACCATGCTCTACAAGGTAATTATAGGTCCTCAAAAATGTGAACCTGTATGTCACAAAAATGTTGTATATTGCCTTTTTGTGAGAGACAGCTTGGAAGACCTAGGGCTAGGACAATTTGGAGTAAGCAATCATATGTATGTGTTTTTGGTGGCCTTTCTAGATTTTAGATGTATGTACACTATTGGGGTTAACAAACTGGTGAATGTGTTGATGGTTGTGTTGATGTTGCTCTGCTATTTGCTGTTAAAGTTTTCCCTGACAACTGTCTACAGTGCAAGTAATGCTTGAGCTCATGAACAATGACAGGTTGAGGAGGGAGCCTGTGATCAGAGCTTCGGTATTCATGTAGCTGAGTTTGCACACTTTCCTGAGAGTGTGATTGATCTTGCGAGAGAAAAAGCTAATGAGTTGGAAGATTTCTCTCAGGTTTCCAAAAAAGAAGACGACTTCACAGAAGAAGTAAAGTTCAAATACTCTTTATTTTCTTCAATCAGTTCAAAAGTTGTTTTGCTTCTTACTGCATTTATTTTGAATCTCTTTTGTCTGCATCTTGGGTGCGAAGTATTGACTTTAAAAGGATGTTTTCTACTTTTATGAGCCAACTTGAGATGATGGACAGTCAGCAAATAAAAAAGTTTTCTGCATTCATGAAACCTCAGGGTATGCTTAAAAAAAAAAAAAAGACGTGTGATGACAAGGCTTACATCTATTTCAAGTCTATTTATGCTGTTGGGCAGGTTGGAACAAAGCGCAAGCGTATCTGCGGTCCAGATGATACAATGTGGGGTGCAGCCCGTGCAAGAAAGTTCCTTGAAGAATTTGCATCTCTTCCATTGGAACAAATGGACTACAAGGATGTTGTTACTGACATCAAAAGATTGAAAAGTGATCTTGATAGAGATGCCGTAGGGAATGCATGGCTACAACAGTTTTTGTGATGGTCTACAGCATCCAGGGACTTAAGGAAGTTCCGCTTATAGTTTAGCCACTGTTTATTGAAGAAGATGGGGGAGGAACTTGTAAGATTACACATGATGTAAGGTTTTGCAGATCCTGATTTATGTTGGCCATGGTGTACCAATTTAATCGGTGAGCTCTGAACTGTGACTAACATACTGTAAGAAATGTATAGCCTCTTGGGTGCTGTCTGTGAGGGCATCCGATTTTGAATCTTTGCAAGCTAAATTTGATCAGATTGAAGAAAGACTGTTACCTTGGAATAGGATACAGGTCTAGTGTTTGACCACGTGGATACTCTGAAATGGATTTAGCTCCATGTTGGTTGAAGTAACTTAATGCCTAAGCCGAGCAATACAATCATACCAGCTTTGCCTGCCAGGCAGTAGCCATGTAGTCCCTACATAATCATCCCATATGTTGCAGATGAGGTCTTTAGAGGGCACCTTTTGCGAAGTCTTCTGTAACATCAGGCGTTTTATTTTCGAGACTGTATGTATTATTTACTGATGGACAACAGTGTGCTCTCAGTGGGTGTAGATAGCAGGGTTCAAATCATGGTCCTCATTTGGGAGTGCCAAATGCCCACACCACTATTGTAAACACATGCCTGTGGACCAGGTGTTTCGTTTACATTTAGTAATGCTTCTTTTTGGCCATCTTTTATTGTGTTTTTTTAACCTTGAGTCTATCAAAGACAACCTAACCATGTCTGATATTTTTGTAGGGTGGAATTTTGTGTAAGAAGCAGGCTCAGTGGTTTGGGTTCTTGGGAGTGGCATATTGTTGTTCCGGGGTCGGAGGAGTATCTCAATATCTATAAATCTTGGCAGAATGGGAGGACCTCAAATTGTTGATATGATTGACGTGAGTTGCTGTACCCAGCACTCTTGAGAAGATGGGGGCAAGGGATGTATGGTACATACGTCCACCTCAAACAAAGAGTTTCTTCAAATCTATAAACTCTCATGGCCACCCTCTTGGTGAGAATGTTGCATCACCCATACACAATGTATTGCAGAATGATGATATATAGGGTCAGAGAGATGAGATTGTTGAGTCATCTTTGCTGAGGCGTGATGCATCAGGCCAGAATGACTTGTGAGTCCTCCCTGTTGGGGTTGGATAGTAGGCAGGATGTACCCGGCATAGGGGATCATGAAGATGCACACGAGGACATGTCGCCCTCTCATGAGGCTTTGCAGGATGTACACCATGATACATCTGATCACGATGCCTTGAAAGTGCTCATGTATTGCGCACGTATGTATAGATTGTGCAGAATGATTACCCCTTCCTTGGTTAAGCGTTTGCTTAGGTCTGGGGTCAAAGCCACATCTTTACCGTTAGGATTGTCTCATGGAATGTGGAGGGCCTCAGAGGGCTTCCCACCCAGTAGAAAATGCCCCGTGAAGAACTAGATCATTCCCGTTGCCACCGGTGGAACTATCAGTGTGCTCTTGTTGGCAGCAACACAAATTGGATAGGCTCCAGTGTGGTAAAACTGGTAAGATTCTTCTTGGCTACACTTATTAGTCTTGGGTAGATGGGACCTTAGATGTATGACAACGTCACTTGTCCCTCGTTATTGGATACGGTGTTATCATACCTGCTAGGGCGCAGTGGATTATGGTCATGCACAAGGGTGAGAAATTGGGCATCTTTATTATTTATGCATCTAATGTGAAGAGGTGAGAGGGTGGCCTTTTGGGACACCATCACAAATCTCCTCCTCCAGACCGATCATTGGATAGTTGGAGGGGATTTCAACATGGTTGAGCAACCCTCTGAGAAAAAAGGGTGGCTGTGAGGATAGAACACACCCCTTGGAGAGGCTCATGGGAAAGGCTCACGCTCCCCTTTTATGACGGGGATTGTTGGACAAAGGATGTCTTTAGAGAAGGCCTAACTCTATCTTGCTCTTGGCATAACTGTAGAAGCGGGGATGGATGTGTCTTGGCACGATTGGATAGGTTTTATGTAGATGATTAGGGCTTGGACAAGGGAGGCACTAGTGTTATCTGGTCAAGCACCACCAAGTCAGATCATTGTTCGGTTGTTTTGTGTCTCATGGAGTCGAGAACTTAGATGGCATCCCCCCCCCTCCCCCGCGCGGTGTTTGTATTCTCGATTCTCTCCATCTATATGTAGAGATTTCACATGAGGTCAGAGAGATTTGAAGGTCATGTGACGATCTCGATCGTCGCAGAGAGTTGCTTTGGCCCTAGAGAGGACTAGCCATTATTATCACTAGATGTCCCCTTCTTCTCGAAGGATGAGTTGAGACATGCATTGTAGGATCTTATGAAAGGAAAGTCCCCAGGGGATGATAATATCTCCCCATCCTTTTTTATACAGTTTTGGGATCACATTGGGGATAAGCTCACTATCGCCTTACAAGCGATGTGGTGTATAGGTATAATGTTCCCGTTTGTCATGGAGCGTCTTATCCACCTTATCCCAAAAGGTGGGGAGAAGACAAACATCAAGCAATGGAGGCCCATCACTTTACTTGGATGTGCATATAAAATCTTAGCTAAGGCATTGATTATGAGGTTACAATTGGTTCTTCGAAGGGCTATTCATGACACATACAATGGGTTCCTCCAAGGAAGGAGTGTAGTTGATAACATCTTCATCTTCTAACTTTGGGAAGTGTAGAGTGGGCTAAATCTAGCCAACCACCCTTTCCTCTTGCTATGTACAAAAGGAAGAGTAGGCCTTAGATTGCCTCTAACTTCGAGAAGTGTAGAGTGGGCTAAATCTAGCCAACCATCCTTGCCATCCTCTTGCTATGTACAAAGGAAGAGTGGGCCCTAGATTTGCCTCTATGTGTACAAAGGAAGAATTATTGGATTGGAACTAACTAATAATAACACTATGTTTGAGTCCTCACATGCATGTCTTTGTGTCTTTTGGATGGCCTTAGAGTTGTTTTGTTTGGTAGCACGAGCCACCAATAAATGAAACAAGTTTGTGGGATTTTGGATCAATGATTCTCTGTAGGTAGATTGGGGTTTGGATGCAAGGTTCACTTGGATTGAGAGAGGATGCACTTCTAGATACCTTGGTTGCCAGGTTGGTATTGACATCTCCCTTGCACAATAGTTACTCATGTGCTCCTTAGCATTAAAAGCAAACTTGATCTGGCATCTAGAGTCTTGGTGGTTAACAAAGGGTTGTTGGCTACTGCTTGGTGTATTACTTCTTGTTGGGTTATCCATAGGGAATGCAGTGGCTAGTTATGTCGCCTCATTTAGAATTTTATATAATCAAGATAAGATAGCAAGTACACACCAAGGACACTTTCTTGGGAAATCATTATCCTACCCAAGCAAGAGGGGGGATTGAACGTCACAGACTCGAAGGTGCAAAGTAGGGCGTTGTTTTGTAAGATGAGGATTTCTTCTTTGCACTAAGCCATGGAAGGAATTTCTCATGCAGCAAGTTATGAGGTGTGCTTCATTTAGAAGAGGTGACTAGATATGCATCCCACGTTTTATCTTCTCGGAGAGCATCGGACCCCATTCTCTCCCTTGGTTAAATCCCTTCTTTGGGCTTGGGATTGCATGAGGAGATTCTTGATTCGTATGCCTTGTGGTCAATGGATGAGCTTAATAGAGAACCCATTATGTGGAATTGCTTGATCTTGGATGAATATGGTAGACCTCTTGGGAGCTATGCATATTCAGTGGGCTTGTTGGTAGACTCTTCCGGATTGGAAGAGGCTTAAAAGCCTCATGGAGAATCAAACAATCGTGTTTATGCAATATTTGAGAGGCACTAGTCAAAGGATTGTGTAGATTGATGTTTCCATACCCAACCATTGGATCACAAGGAAAACCTTGGAGGGGCTTCATCACTTGTGGTTTGGAGTTTTCTTTGGGACAAGTGTACCTCTACAAGTTATGGGCCTCCCCACTTTGGGGGAGGATGATGCACTAATCTTTTTCAGTGTACAGAGGATGATTGGCATTTGGAGAGATGTGTGTAGGATATCATTAAGGGCTCGGTGTTGCATCCTATGAAAGTTGTTGGCCTCTAGAGCAAGGAAGCACTTTTGTATTGACCCGACAGATTATCACAGATGCTTGGAGCCTTTGGTTTTATGGCAGATGCCCTATCGGGTATTTGCATTAAGATCTTGGTGAGTAGATGTTTGAACTCTCCCTTTTATATGTTTTTCCATACTTAATAGAATTCTCTTTCCTCGAAAAAAGAAAGAAACAATGGCATTGAAATGCATTTGCAAATAGAGCTGAAGTTTAGTTATGAATGGCAAAAGATAAGTAGTCAAATGAGCTAACGTTAAGTTGTCAATGTCTACAAACAAGAATAGCTTATAAACTAAGCACTCTTTTAGCAAAAGAGAATGCAAATCTAAAAACAAAAAAAGGAAGTTGAAGAATTTTTAAGAGAAGAAGACTCAATAGTATGGTGCTACCCACAACCCAACCTTATTAGGTCCTCCCTTGCTCTAGCAAGAGCCACTATGTTCTTCAAGGTAAGTCGTCCTCATTTGAAAATTACTTTGGTCTTGTGCAAAATTGATTTCAATCCAAAAGTATTATCGACTATTGCAATAAGAATCCTAAATCATTGAATTTGAGGGGATGGATGAAAATGGTGTGGGAGAATCACGAGGATGGAGGAGAATCATGGGGAAGATACTTGAGGGGAATTTTCATCATATCAAGTTTTTGGAACACTCCTTTGAAGTGGGAGTTGTCACAACAAAAAAGGCTTGCTTATGAAAGGAGATCTCACAACAAAAGAGGCTTGATTTTGAAAGTGCTTGCCATAATTATTATGCCATGAGGCTTTTTAAAAAAAAAATCCCTATTGGGCGGAGCTTCACAACTTATTAGTTGAGTAGTTTACAATGGAAGAGAGGAGAAACGTTCTCATTTTTTGTTATACATAAACTGAAATTTGATCCCCTAAACAACATAGGTATAGTGGATGCCAAAATTCTTGACAAGATCCATTGGGTCACTCTAGAATAAGATGATTCATTGGGTCACTCTAGAACAAGATGATTCATATCAGCCTAAATTTAAAGGGAACTTGTCGGCCTATTTGGGTTAGATATTGGACTAAGAAGTGGACGGATAGCTCCACAATTTTCCCTTTGTATAACCTTATGATGAGTCTATCATTCATCTTTTTGGAGTTGCAAGGTTAATCAATTTGACAAATGGATTTTTGATGCTTACAAAACCATTGGGCAAGTAGAACTATGTGGAGATATTTTCTTCTAGGGAATGGATGGGATGGAAACAATCGAGCATGGATGATAGTCATCACTCTTTTGTTGGGTTATTTGATTCACTAGAAATGATATGGTCTTTAGTAGGGGTGGACAAGTTAGCCTCCTCTAAGACATTTAATTGTGTTGTTCTAACAGGCTGTTTATGGAGAGAATGATAGAGATCTTGTGCAATAGCTAGTTTGCATTGCTGGTAGGATATTCATTGAAAGGATGTGTGATTTACACGATCTTGCTACAAGGAGATTTTTTTCACCACTCACTTACCTTTCAAACTAGAATCGAACATGTATCAATAAATCAACCATGGACAAAGCATACGAAAACACATCATTTGTGGTATCATGCAAAGTGACTTTATTTATTTGGCCATGAGCCAATATTTTGTTATTATGCTTGCGCCCATTTTGTATAGTTAGGGCATGTAATATTTTATGCACATGTGAGTGCAATTATTTATAGTTGCAACCTTACAAGACTTATGATTATTTTTGTAAAAGACAAGCCCAATTTTGTAAGGAAAGTCTTTTATGACTCCTTGGGCTATTTTGGAAGAAATATAGAAACCCACATGTGAGAAGTGGAGCCACTCACGTCGAGGGGCAGGGTGGGGGGGGAGGGGGAGGAAGATTGCACCCAATGCTTTGTGTTGTGTTAATTTCTCCATAACCTATTACACAATAATGCTAACCATGTTAGTCATATACAATCAATTGGAATCCTCACAATCAGTTCTAGAATGATAGCATATGATACGCATAATGCCATCTATGTTAGTTTCATACAATCAATTGAAC
Source organism: Cibotium barometz (assembly GCF_041138505.1). Lineage (NCBI taxonomy): Eukaryota > Viridiplantae > Streptophyta > Polypodiopsida > Cyatheales > Cibotiaceae > Cibotium > Cibotium barometz. Next base: position 33,683,799 of record NC_141054.1, read on the forward strand.
TCCTCACAATTAATCCCAACATGACAACATATGATAGGCAGAAACATATACACCGGAAACACATGCAATACCAATAACACTAGCATAGATCCCAATGTACAAATTACATTAGCCCGTTTTAGTATTTAATAATGGAATTACTGATGATACCAAGTTTTACCAACTACTACCATCATGGTGCAATGGTATTTCAGGTGTTCCCAATCTACCATAGAGGAGTCTACTGAACATCCCTCTCGCTTGAGCTTGCAACTGTTCTCAATTGCCTGTTTGCTTATTTGAGCGAATGAGGTCTAGAAAAGTGTGAAAATATCACTCAAGAATCCGCCAAGTATCTTCTAATAGGACGCTTCTTAAAAGTCAAAAGATACTTGGTGTGTAAGTGTTTCTTATGAATGTTGTAGTGTGTTAATGATCAATAGTTTAAAAATGACTATAAAATAGTAATGAATAAGACATAATGACATAATGTAAGCCATTATGTACAAATATTTGCTTGATAAACAAGTGTGTCTCTTGTTGAGATGTCAATGTATTTTTGTATAGAATAAAATAGGTTTTTTTACTAAAGCAGTCCACTGCAGTCTAAATCATGTCATTATGACTTGTATAATAGTACGAATGCCCATAGAATAAAATAGTCTTGTTTACTAAAGTGGTCCAATATAGTCCAAATCATGTCATTTATGACTGGTAATAGTAGGAATGCCCATAATGAATTCGATTGGTGTCTGCTCCCATTGTTCATTAGAAATGGACAATGGCATCAATAGGCCTTGAGTCTTTCTTTTGTAGCTCTTGATCTTTTGTGCAAGAAATGCATTTGGTAAAAAATCTAGCTACATCCTTTTTTATTGTAAGGCCAATAGAATTCTATAGCCACAATATAGAATGTAGAGGATACTCTTCTATGAGCCATATATGGAGGCTAACGCATCTCCTCCAAAACAATCTATCTAAATGGTCGTGTGATATATTATCTTCTATATCCTTCATTATATGAGTACTCACCATTAGGAATCCAATTGTTATCTTTCATTGAGTTCCAAGGTTCTGAAAAATTTGGATCCTACTCATAAGAATCCTTTATGTCTTCAAAGGGTGAAGTCTTTATGGCAGAGGTATGATTGATACTTGGTCTTCTACTTAGAGCACCATCCACTACATTTTCCTTGCCATGTGAATATTGTATCATTGGCTAAAAACTTTGAATAAAAGATGCCTATTTGATATGTCTGTCTCTGAAATCAAGGGTTGAGAGAGAAAATGTCTAATACTCTATTGATTAGTGTTGATTAGGAATTTAGAACCCATAAGATATCATTTTCAAATCCTAAGATCATGTACTATAGCAGTCAACTTTTTGGTTATCATATGTACTATAGTTACACTCTGCTGGTTTCAACTTGCGATTCTCATAAGCTAAAGACATCTTATATGAGGACTTCCCTAGTCCCATAACTAGTTGCATCAGTTACAATGCAAATGATGGTCTAGAAAAGTTAGGAACTTGTAACACGGGGATATGAGTAAGAGCTTCTTTCAAAGATCGAAAGGATTTATCATGTCTTTTAATCCAATGAAATTGTTTAGCCATTTTTAGGAGATGTCAGTGATGTATATAAAGTTCTTGACCAATTTCCTATAGTAGCTACATAATCCTAAGAATGGTTGTAAGTCATGTACATATCACAAAGTCTATGCCAAGTAACAATGGACTTAAATCTTCTTTGGATTGTAAGTAACAATGATTGTAAGTCATGCACATATCACAAGGTCTATGCCAAGTAACAATGGACTTAATCTTCTTTGGATCCACTTGAATGCCCTTAGCTAAGACTATGTGGCCCAAGTACTTAATTTTATCTTTAAAGAAATTACTCTTCTTAGGGTTGAGATAAAGTTAGTTTTCCTTCAAGAAGAAGAATACTAGCTCCATATGTCTTTTATGATCTTCAATATTTTTGTTGAAATACAACCACAAAATATGTGGTTCATCATATGACTAAAAGCTACATGAGCATTGGTAATTCCAAAAGGCATTACCAAAAACTCATGACTAGACTAAATCCTAAACACAGTCTTATACACATCCTCCTCATCCATTCTTTCTTGATGATAGTTAGACTTAAGTTCAATTTTGCTAAATACCCTAGCTCCTCTCAATTTATCCAATAAGTCATTAACTATAGGGTACCTACATCTTGTTAAGAGCTCTATAGTATATACACATACGGTAAGTACCATTCTTTTCTTGACCCAAAGTACAGGAGCACCATAAGGTGAGTTGCTAGGTCTTATCAAACCTCTTTCTAAAAGTTAGTCTACTTGATGTTGGATTTCTTTTTGTTCTAGCATACTGACTCTATAAGGTTTCTTACAACAAGGAGGTGTATAAAGAGAACCTAAATCTTTTAGTCTTCGAGTCTAGAATGTGGTAGTCCAACGGAGGCAATTCCTTGAACTTAAAAGAGTAGTCTCCATGGATATCACCTTGTTAACCAACACTAAGTAAGTTTTTTCCCTCTTATGCAAAGCTCTCTTAGCCTAGGTGTGGCTAAGAAATAGGCTAAGCTCTTCTTTCATTTGACCCTCTAAACATAACTGCATAACCCTGCACCCATATGATGTCCTAATCAGTCCATCGTAGTGCTCATCACCTAATCAGTCCATTGTAGTGCTCATCACCTATTACTCAACAATGCCAACCATGTTAGTTACATACAATAAATTGGACTCCTCACAGAATCAATCCCAACATGAAAGCATATGATAGGCACAAACATATACGCCAATAACACACTAGCTCAGTACATAACACGAAGTCACCCGTAATACCAATAACACTAGCATGGCCCCGAATGTGTATACACCAATCACACTAGCCCATTAGTATTTAATAATGGAATCACCCACAAACTATGAGCATTGTAAAATGGTATTTCAAGCATCCCTAATCTATCGTGGGTGGAAAGAAGGATCTAGCTAACAATGATTTTTGATAATATTCCTAGCGTTATAGATTTTTCAAATGATGTGTCGAATGTGACCCTTGAAATCCCCAAGGGTTTGTAAGGTAGGTTTGTAGTGCCAATGTTTTTTCGAGAAGATCAATGGAGGAAGGACTAGGAGAAGGCATCCTCCTACAGGTTTCTCCCCTTCTCTAAGGAAAGGCCAATCATAGGCCTTTCTTGGTTGTCATAGAGGGTAGGAAGGCTTGAAGGAGATTGTGATAGGTAGAGTAATAAAATGTGATGTTCAAGTTAAAACTTACCTAGCCTTGCCAAAACATGTGTCAATGGGAGCTTTCCTTAGACCCACGCAATGGAAATTTTGGGTTATAGGTGTGCTAATCTCTCATTTGGATCCTCTCTCCACTATCGCACTGGAGAGCTCTATAGCCATGGGTTGTGAAAGAAGAGCTTGAACCACATTGATGGAGGCAAGAAGAAGATTCCTACACTATGGATCAATCATCTCACAAGAGGGGCAAAGAGGGGAAGCTCATAACTCTTACAACCATTGTTGCTACCCAAGCATGTATTCATCTAGCTATGCAAGGATTTAAAAGAATACAAGTAAGAGAGTAGGGAGAAGAGGGAAGAGATCTGACAAGTATTCTATTACAATATTAAAATTTCCTTATATTCAAGGGGGTTGGTCTTTTCACTCTTTTTTTCCAACTAGCTTTAGCCCCAAGATCCTCTTATAGTTATCATTTTTCACCACTCTTGCGTCGGTGCTTTTTTAATCTGCTTCAGGCGATGCCGCCAAGGAAGCACCTTATGGGGTTTTGAACCCAAGACCTCCTAGTCCTAGAAAAATACCTTAACCACTTGAGCCATCACCTCAATGCTCTGCCATTACTTAAAGATAGTCCATGGTGACTAAATTTAGTCCTAAAGCAAGTATATACACAAAGTCATACTTTTTCATTTGGTGTTAATAATCATAAAGTAAGGTTGCTACATAACACAACACCTTACAAAAGTACGACAAGCGGGTGAGACCATGTTAGCAAAAGTGGTTATTATCATGTGACAACCTCAAAATTCTTCTTTTAGTGAATCTATCCGATGGAGACACTGCTAAATCATTTGGTGTTCTACGTGACATTAAAATCAAGACCTTTGGACTAAGTTTCCACCACTCTTTTGTGGTAATGGACTTCCAACTTCTGTGATCATAGAATATGATCCTAGATGACCATATGTGAGAGATCAAAGCTAGTCCACAATTGAGACACAGATTACATCTACCCCAAGAAAGGAGAGTTAGACCTTGAAAGTCAATCTAAAAACACTTAGCCCATGGGTTTTTATATTTTTTGCTCACTTTGTTTTTGGCAATCATAAGCAAAGCTACATGTTATTTGTGTTAGTTGGGAACTAAGAGATGTTAATGATGGGGGGAGAAGAGAAGGAAGTATCTAGAGGGACGTAAACAAAAATAATCAGAATGAGATTGTGATTCTCGGTTCCTCATTTGATTCATTGAAGTGACATTTATCATTTGAAGAATTTGGCCTTTCAATTATGTTCCTTTTTGTGGCAGGATTTTATCAAATGTTGTCGAGAAGGACCTATTCATGCATGCTTCTTCACATGTGCTTTTTATACTTTTATGTAGATTTAAGTGCTCTATGAAGCAAATAAACATGAAGTACATTAAATGAGTCAAATAGACTCTTATTGAGCTGCTGCTTGTTGAAGTAGCCACTTGTTGGCAAGGCATGAAAGAATTACGGTGACTTGGGAGGCTTATATATATATCTTCACTAAGGATTAGAGGTGAATGTGTTGTGAAGATTTAGCTTCCTTTGGAGAGGTTTGCAATTTGAAGGAAAATTACAGGTGATAGGTTGTACCATTGACAAGGCTTTCGCCCACCATGGCCCCCCATCCAGAGATGTACCTGGAAAGTTGTCGATGATGAGGCTTTGGTGCAAATGTCCTCCTGGGCATGAGTATGGATTTGTACTCATGGAGAAATTACTACATTAACTTAGTCAAAAGAATAGTAAGCTATAAGCTTAACAAAAATGTATTGGCTTTTGAAGATAGTTGGGAGTTTCTTGTGATATTCTAGCATTTTTAGGTAGGCCAAATGTGTGACTCCCTTGTGTTTTTGTCTTTTTCCTTTTTCTTTTTCTCTATTTTAAAAAAATTTATTGTTACCACCTTGTGAGCAACAGGATCTTGTGGCTACTCTCCTATAGGTTTTTATGTATGCCATGTAGCTTCTGCACTCACGCTTTTCACCCAAAGGGGGGAGAAGAGCATTATGAGTTTGTCCTTGATGCACTCATAAGTCTCTATTGTAGACGTGTGAATTGATTCTTAAATTTGTGGCCTAATTGTTGTCGAGGCGGTAAGGACATCTTTTGGTTGGTTGCCATTTGGGTTGACTGATTAAGCAAATTCTTGTGTGTGTTATATGCACGAGAGAGGTTGAGTGGCTTGCTTGCTTGGGCCTCCATTTTGTCAAATTGTAGGTGAAGCTGATGGGGTTGAAGGTGTTGGTGTAGCGTTCTTCCTTTTGTTCAATCGTGGCAACCATATGATGGTATTACCATTATAATACCCTTGTTGTTGAAGCACATGCACTGGCGCCCATCTTTGATGAACATTAGGAGTTAATGGTTGATGCCCTAGAGGCTTCTTTCTTTGAGCAAGCTTGGGTGACTTCTTGATGAACTTGGGAATCCAAGCTTTGGTATTACCTTGGTAGTATCTTTGAGCTTGCAGTAACCTTTTTGGTACCCAGACTTGTTGAGTTCCCAGAGCTCTTTGAGGAACTCGCATCACCATTTGTGGACAAAGTTGTGGAGTACTTTTATTCTTCCTTGGCCTTTGAATTTTGCTTTGAGCAAGAGGCTTTGATTGTCAAGGCACCAAAATTGGATTGGCACCTTTGTAGTAGCCTTAAGCTACAAGTAGCTTCTTTTCCACCCACATTTTGATACCATTAAGATCATGATCTTGGTTGTGGTGGTGGGGTTTTCTTTTTGGATGAAGTGGAAGGTTTGGGGCCCTCCTTAACATTGGTTAGCACACTGAGACTGTGGGTTTGAGACTCAATGGGTGTTTTTGACGAGATGAGGCTTAAGTATCTTGTGGATTGATAGCTGCTGATGTTGAGGCTTTTGAGCTTGCAGCTTTCTTCTTTCGTGAGTTTGGTTGATGAGGTGTTATCAAGGTTCAGGCTTTTCCTTTGAGTTCCTGTTTAGAGATAAATAGTTGTGCTTGGGGAACTTCTTCAGGAATAGTTGTTGATTTCGAGGTTGTGGCATTGGACTTTGTTGGTGAGGATGGAGTTGAAGGGATAGATGCTTTATCATCGGAGTCAATCATTGATGCATATGGTAGGTCATTGTGTAGAGGGGCTTTTGAGGAAGAGGCTTGTAGCTTTTTGCATTCATCATCATAAAAATCCATTAGGGTTGGAGCCTCTTCTGTGCAGTATGGCATTGTCAAATTTATGTTGTTGACTATCATGATGACCCTATTGCTAGCAAAGCACAGTGGTGCTTGGGTAGAAATAGTCCATTTATGCCCCAAGATCAAATCTTCTTCCAACACATACTCAACTACAAAAAACTTACATATAAGGGGGTTAGATTCTATATACATTATCTATTCAAAGTACCCCAAATATGGCATGTTCAAGTCTTCTCTGAATGGAATTTATCTAGATGAGGTTTTAGTGTTGGTTGACCTAACAAATCCCATAACTCGAGGGCAAAGATATTGTGCTCTCATTGTGGATAAAGCTGTGCTTGGATTGTGGTGATTTTATTGGAAAGTTCCAATCCAACCATAATTCTTGGGATATTCTAAGTAAGATATGTTGGAAGTTCCAGCACCTCCAGGGTCTCTTCCTCTTGTAATAACAATTTCACAATGCCTGTAGGAGTGTTCAAGGTGACTGTTTGCATGGATTCATCAATTGAATACAACGAGTAACGGACCCAAGTTCCACCAAGGATGACATCATACTCAAGAGAATCTGGGGTAACATGGAATCTGAATTCCACATTTCCACCAATTGTGAGTAGAATAGGTAAAGCAACCTGGAACTTCAATGTTTTGTCCATTGGCACCTCTTGCAAGACCATTATCTTTAGGGATGATTTTAGGTTGTCCCAAAATGACATGATGTTATGACTAGCTCGAGGGCTAATTAATGCGTGTTTGCACTTAACATCATTGCCCATAGGGAAATCTAACCATACCCTGATAGAATCTTCAAGAGGAACCATGGAAGTTTCAGTTTTTTGTTTCAAGGTTTAATTTCAGCCTTCAGATCCCGTTTCAGTTTTATATTTCCATTCATTTTCATCCTCTCCTTGGCACTTAACTTGTTTAAGAGTGCCCAATGTGTACAATGGTACACTCGATCCTTTGACAACGTTAACTAAGGTCTGTTTAGAAACTTGTGAATCCTTACAGTCTTGTTCTATGTAGCTCGTGATTGATATAACTCATGTTTAGCCTTTAAAGGTGCAAGGGATGAAGCTATGCTAGCGTCATCTCACGAGAGAAGAGCACTCCTCCAAATGACTATTTGAGAGATTGCTTAAATTTCATAAGGGATTCATCAAATTTCTCACATGCTTTTTTGTATCATTCGTGCAATCTTCTCTCCTGATGACTCTTCTTGGCTTGATGAGTTCATCTCGGTAGAGAGTACGTCTTCCTTTTGGAAGGAGAAGCAATACTCCTCCGGTTTTAGTATTTTGGTTGCTTTTTTAGGTTAGACATTATGAGGTTCAATCACAACCGGTGATCCTATATGACACTCAACAATGCTAAGCATGCTCTCTTGAGCTTTCTATTGTGTTCCACATATGTCATGTGATCATGATTTTCAATTTGGGGTGGTTGTGGGTGGGTTCTAGTTTCTGAATTGGTCTATGAGGTGCACTGAGTGACGAATCAGAACTTGTTTCATTCTCACTAAGTGATGTACTAGAACTTGTTTTATGCTCATCAAACAACTTTTCAATTAAGCATCGTTTAATTTCTCCCATGGCTCACATCGTGAGTCCAAGATTTTTATCCAAAGGATAAAATCTGTAATGGTTTCATTTTGTTTTCACTCAATCAAATAGAGTTCTCGTACTGCACTCCACCAATCACCTTATCTTGAAAAGTTATTTCAAGGTCCTGAAATTTGTCTTAATCGCTGGCATTAATGTGATGAACCATCGACTAGCCTTTCCCACTAAGCAAAGGTTCAACGCATGTACCTTGGTGGGGCAGTTTGGATTTCGAAAGGCTTTACATCTCTGTCCAAACATTTGTATGAATTGAACCGGATCAGTTGTTCCATCGTATTTGCCCATGATTTTGAAAATATGTACAGCCATGTTTTTTGATGAGTCACTGAGGCCTTGTGTGGGTGCTAATGTGATTAGGACCTCTTTTAGTCTTTGGGCAATCCCCCTTTCTAGATTAGTCAATATGTCCAAGGTTTGGGTATTTAAGGGTTGTAAAGGGTTGGTACCTAAGGTTTAGGATTTGTAACAGGGGGTGTAAAACTCGATGACAAGCTTGTTGTCGGCATGGCAAATGGAATTGGAAGATGCATTTGGGACATGGATCTCGATGGCTCGAAGATTTCAGCCACCATTGGGTTTAGTTTGGGTGTGAGCCTATGTAATCCCTCTATCGTTGCCATAACATTCAATTGCTCCTTAGTGAGCAAGCACTTTTGTGGTGTTTTGTTTCTGCTTTTTAGGTTTTCTTATAGCCCATTACAGCCTCAAGAGGCCTGGCGCACCCTTATTGGGTCAAACGAGTGTCCGTTTGTTGCCTTAGTTTGCTTAGGTGCTAAGCGCACGTGAACGACATTAGAGATATTTTTTCAAAAAAAGTGTGTGACACTGATGTCCCAGATGGAAATCGGGGTCTCAAAAGCGCATGTGAATGCCCTCTTAGGATGACCTTTTCTGGAAAAAGTGCATGCTGGTAGCATCCCAAATGGAAGAGGTCTCAAGATCTATTTTCCATAACTGTCTCAAGATGGATTTTTTTCTGGAAAGAGTTCTTGTTTCGCATCCCATTTTTTTTATGTATTCCAAAAGGAATTTAGAACAACTATGTATGAGAGAGTTGTATTTTTGAAGTACTACAACTTTGTCTCTTTGATTTTTTCATGATTTCGTCGTTTAGACACTCAAAATGTAGCTTGCATATGGTACACAATCTTTTTTAGGACTATTTTGGGTAATTTTTAGTGCTTTTAAGGCATGTTACCTCGATTTTTGGGTCCAATTTTGAGGTTACTGTGGTCGGAGACCAAAATGATGGATTTTGTCCTCAGACGCTCAAAACCGATTTCCAAGAGCTCAATGGTGGCTTTTCGATGCGATGTTGGCTTTCCGATGAGCACTAGAGCGCGTTCATCGGCCTCATGGTTTAGGAGACATGAGCCTCCAAACAAGGCTGTTTTTTCGACTTTTTTCTTAGCCCATGGACCTGTTTCACGTCCGTGAAACAGAGGACCTAGTTCACAATGTGAACTAGCAGATCGCAATTCACAATGTGAACTAGGTGGTTCACACATTTCATTTTTTAGTTTTCAGACGCAAACTAGTAGAGCTTGGTTCACGATGTTGAACTAACAGGTCGTGGTTCACGACGTGAACTAGGTAGTTCATGGATTTATTTACTTTTTGAGTCTAGTGGAAAATTTGAATTTCCTTGTGTGGAGGGAAGTATTTTTGAATTTTAAATTAGAGAGATATGGGCATTTTTCCAAAAAGGTAAGTGGAAATAAGAAACTCAACACTTTTATGACACTCCCTTACCCCCTTAATAAATGACCCCAAAAATGGACAAATTGACATCTTTTCGTTCAATGCTCATTAGCCTTAATGAGTTATGAAATATGGTGCTTAAGAATTAATCAAAGATTAATATTTTCACTAATCTTTTTTTTCTTTTTGAACTAAGTAAGAGCTCTAATTAACCACTAATCATTAATTAATTCACACCATTGAGCACATCATTGAATAGAGCATGAAATTGCTAAGCTATTTGCATCAACTAATGTGTAAATTAATCTATAATTAGAGATTAATTAAAACTCTTAATTCTAGTCTCTTCTCTTTATGCAAAATTAAGCAAAAGAGAGAAAAATTCTTCCAATTGATGAAGAAATTGATGTAATTAGGTGTTTTGATGTATCCTAATGCTCTCAAAACACTCAAAAACACTAATTTCAACTCCTTACATGATCAATTTTGATCCCAAAAAATATATTTTCTAGTTTTTTTACCTCTTGAACTAGATTAATCACCCTTAATGACAAAAATCATTCAATTAAGAAAGATTTCTATTATATTTTTTGATGCAATAGAAGCAAAAAAAGCCTAATAGACTCTATGTGCAAGGCCTAGGAACATTAAAAACCAGATTAACAAAAATAAAACAATGATTTAAGCTAAAAATTAAGTTAAAAACATTCTTTACAAAACAAAAAAGAGAGCTATTTCTCACAAAATCACACACAAATCTCCATCAAAACCACATATTTTTCATGGGAAACCACTAATCAAGACAATGGGCAATGGGTAATGCATAGATTAGAGAAAAATGATGGAAAAAGCCAAGGGATAATTCCCCGGTAGCGACTCCAAAAATGTTATGGCTCATCCAAACCCCCCTCCGAAACACATCCAACAAGAAGATTACTTGGTGAACCGTAACTATCATGGGGATCTTTCCAATGGCCAACTTGAGGTCTCCAAAATCTACAACTCCTTGAGAAGCAATTCCACCATGCCTCCCGCGAGCATTGTCACACCGCCGTGTTGCACTACGTGTACTCGTCCCTTCTCTCACCTCACTTCACTCACACACACTCACTAGTATGGATTAGAGAGAGAGATTAGCAAGAGGATTATCAAGAGCAAGACTATTGCACAATGGGAGAGTTCTTTGGATTATGAGAGATATTCATTTATATACATGGCCATAAATGTTCACATACACTTAAATTATGGCCAACTAGACACTTTAGGCTTAAAAGAGGCCTAATGCTATTACAATGACTACTCTCATAATATATCCATGAAGTGCATCACTTGGGACTTCCTCCTAACTTACTACCACACACTCTTGAAGCGGGAATCGCCATGAGTATTTCGTTAGACCATTACGGGCGCCCGTCCAAGTTATAGATTTGGATACCATTGCTTCATATCTTGAATGTACGATCTTTTGGTGTATCTACCTTGACTCCTTGATATAAGATAATGGTAGTAGCACTAACTAACTCTAATGCTCATAACACGTTCAAAGGCTCATATGCATTGTGTTTAAGGATTTTCTTTGACAATGCTTGGAAGCTTTTATGGATGACTTTCATGTACTTCATCTAGAAAGAACACTTAGTGTGCTTATAAAAGGTGTTCGAATGATGTCGATTATATCACAGCTCCCTGAATCCTCTCAAATGCAAATTTTGGGTTCTTAAGCATATTGTTTCAAAAGAACACTTAGTATGCTTATAAAAGGTGTTCGAATGATGTCAATTATATCGCACCTCCTTGAATCCTCTCAAATGTCAATTTTGGGTTCTTATGCATATTTTTTTGAAAAATATTATTTCCACATATGCTAATAACAAGATTCACATCATCGTACTTGGCAAAACTTCAAAGGACTCCAAGGATTCGTGGGACATGTGGAACACTACAAGTGCTTTAGTTTTCTCTCTGCATCGTATGCCTATCCTTTGCATCGATTCCTAGTGGTCTTTGAATGGACTATGAAGAGTGCCAATAGACATATGACAAGCTAAAGAAGGTATTAGGCAAGTACTCGTTTTCTTAGAGCCTCTGAATGGGATGTTATCTTCCATTTCCACATTAATACCTTGACTTTTACTTTAAGTTATGTGTTAGCACAGCCTGTGGTGAGCATAACATGGATTTTCCTATTAGCTTTACAGTAGCCAACTTATCAATTTTGAGCATAACTGCACCATCACCAAAAGAGGTGGTCTTGATATGGTTTAAGTTGTTAAGAAGAATCACCATTATCTTCTTACAAACAAGTTTATTTTCCTTGTTAACCATCAAGATTTGTTTTATTTAGTCTACAAGCCTTGCACAACTGAACGTGTAATGTGTTGATTGTTGATCTTGATGGAATTTAGCTTCTTCGTTATCGTTTGCAAATTATTTATGCATGTTCATGGAGATCATTTATCAAAGATCCCTAATGGGGAATCTACACTAGCGTTTAACGATGATGCTCCTTTATTTAACCTTGATCTTTTTCCTGAATGGATTGAAGACATCTCACATTTCCTATCTAATGGACTTTGATTCAAGATTCTTCTTGACCAAACCACAACTAGAAATATAATAAAAAAAGATGCACCCTATCAGTTGATAGTGGGCATGCCTTATAAACAAGGACAAGATTGAACCTTGAGGAGATGCATTCATGAAAATGATGTTCTATTAGTTCTTGAACAAGTTCACTTGGCATTACTCGATGGTAGATGTCATTGCTCACTAGGTCCTTTAAGTCAGGGATTATGGTGGTGGCCAACTCTTGAATGGTGGCCCACTCTTTTTAGTGATGTTACTGAGTTCATAAAGTGGTGCAATGAGTGACTCGAGGACATGAGTGGCATGAGAGATGCACGGAATACCTACACCAACAGAAAATTGTAGCCTATGTTGCATGTATTGTGCATGCACATTTTCAACCGACAATGGCAATTAACATACATTTTGACCACTGCCATAAACATTGCATCCTTCATGGACTACATAAGGTACACCTACATGGTGTGAATTCGCTGATGGTTTCTCTCTAGTTGCATGAGGATTCATCCTCTTAGATATGTGCTCTTGTTTAACCACCTGTGGGGATACCAAGACATGTGGGATAGTTGCCTTTTTTGCAAAAGTATCCCCGGTACGGACCAAGTATACACGTGTTGCATCCCTCAGTTACATATGCAACTCTTAAGCTATCATTGCCATGGTATGATCTATAAAAAATTCAGCTTTCTTGGCCTTCAAACCATCATGTACCAATGGATCTTGGTAGTAGATCTTCAATTCTTCTTGTTGTGCATAAAGAAGAGCCTGCATACAAGTTCAGCCCTTAAGGCTATGGACTCATCTTTCTACATTTTCTCTTTACCATGGGACGACCTTCCTACATGTTCATGATCCTCGGTATACACCACATGAGTTTGCTCTTTCTGTAAAGCATTGGAAGCATGCATTTCATTGTCCCCACCTCGTGTTAGCGTCTTCAACATTCAATGTACGGCTGTCCATAGTGTTCCTAAGTGCAGAGATAGCTAGTGTTCGCGATAGAAGTGAAAGAGAACCGTATGCTCTAATACCAATGAAACTCCATTGGTCGATGTGGAATGCTTGGTTGAACACAATACTGATCAATACACTTAAATACACCAAATTTTAATGGACAACAAGCACAATACAAGATGTAATTTGTGGCTTCGTGATAGAAGCATTTGGAGTGTTGAAACCTTCAATCTATCACAATCCTTCGCGCAAAAGTCTTCAAGAGCATGAAGGGAACCCTAGGAAAGCTTCCCCTATGGTTCAACTTGAGAAAGGAAGGCTGAAATTAAGATTTTTAACTAAAAGACTAAAAATTATAGCAAATATAAGTGCTATTTTACTGAATTTCAATCATTGGGAGTGTGTAGGAGAATGAATACTACCAAGAAACACTCTTGGAAGCTTGCAAAACGCACTAGCAAGCTTGGATATGAAGTTGGAAAGGAGGAAGTGCAAAAAATACAGCCAAAAGGCCTCGTGAAGGAGGCACCAACTTCTAAAGAAAAGAAAGAGAGACAATGAGATGTCTACCCTGGGCGTCAAGCAGAGAGGACAAGTGACTTGTGCAAGCTAGGATGGCTGGTTACTCTCTTTGAACAAAGGAGATAAGGTCTGGGCAATGGACATTGAACTTTGTCGACCTCCGGACATTAGTGCGAACACAAGACTGGTTATTATTTATAAGTGAGTTTTGGTCGCTAAAAACTTAATGAAATGCGTACACACTCATAAATTAATGCTAGTTCCTAAGGCTAGGTTTTGACCAATACTTACCACCTGTCACATGCCACATAACCATGTCAGCAAACAGTTTCACACATAAATCATGAGCGAACATCCTCATACCCTAAACTACACATTAGTCAAGTAAGTATGAAAGCAGCATGTAAATTCAATTTGCAAGCAAGCACATAAAGATGCTATGCAATGCAACATTGGTATAGACAAATCCTCGTTCATGAGACTACACCGAATAAACGTTTTCTAGGCAAGTATACGGGGTACCAAACCCAATGGAACATCAATCCTCCAAACTTTTTCAAGCATGTACTCACAGACAAAAGTCCCAACGGAAAGCCAAGTCCATAGTATCACATGAGTGGCATCAATCCCCGGCATATGCTAAGACATGGGTGGACCAGTTGGGTGGCCAAATAGTGACATTTGGTCCCTTGGGTACAAATCCTCGAAGGTCTCATGTCTTCTCACAGTCTTGGCATAACAAAGTTACAAACACAACAGAAGGAAAAGGAAGCTGTGCACTACAGTTGAAATGAACATTCTTCACTCCAAAAAACTTAGTTCCCGATAAGGACATCCAAAGGATTGTGGAGCCAATGTTCCAAAGGGGATGGAGTGTATTGAATACTCTAAGTATGGAGCAACCATGGACCACACAACTCCAGAACAAGTGGCCTTGAGCAATGAAACTACAAATTGCACATTGCGCACAAAGCCCTGATTAAAAATAAGCATTTTGTGTCTTATCTCTCCCACCTACTTGGTTATCTATCATCTCCTGTAGCCTTGACTCCTCCCACCTACTTATCTCTGTTTTACCAGATGAGCTAGTTTAGCTCTACAAATTTCAAGCAATGAGAACTCTCAAGTAACCCTGCTAGAGACTCTCAGGTCTCCTCAAACGGTAGAAAACCCTTACAGGCAGCTGTCCCACAAAAGCATAGATAAGGTTGTGATCCATTGTGCTCATCTCCGTAGCTGAATGTCAGCTCCTCTCCTTCAGAAATATCTCTTCTTGCGAAAAACACCAACTTGGGGATGAAAGAACCAGTCAATCGAGCTAGACATGGCTGAAGATTACCTCCATCACAAGAATGGTTTACAAACCGTGCCACATTCCCCACTTGTGTGGCATCAATATTCAAGCGTATGCATGCACATCCTGATGGCAAGTGTTCTCTTATCACTAGTAAAGAAGGTACAAACCTCTTCTCAAGCCTCCGCAATTTATCATACATATTTTGCCTGGTTTGAGCTTCCAAAGTGGTCAAAAGTTCTCCTGTCATAAAGGAAATGACCATATTTTTTAAAAAGGCATCACAAAATGCTTTAAAGAGAAGTGGAGATGTAACACTATTTGCACTTCAGTTTTGACAGACAACACATGAAATAGAAGAAGACTTGCAAAACTTGCTTAGAACACAGCAAATGCCTAACCTACATGAAACAAATGAGCATAAACCTTTAAAGGACAATTCTATAACTGTAATTGGACAATATTCACAGCAGCTACTTGTCAACCCAAACCTCACTTGCAAGGCTCCTCCCACTTACAGACCGATTACTAAAATGAGGGCTAGGGATCCCTTTTTATAGGGGTGAGTTATTTTTGTAGACATTTATGTCACAAGCAGCAATGTGTGTGAACACACTTAGATGGCTGGGTAACTTTTTCCCAGAGGACCTCATCAAACTGCACTTTATAGAGGGTGAGAGTGATTGGGTTTCATGACCACAGATGGCACATAGACCCACCTCCGGCCAAAGTGGCAAGTAGAGACTCTCTGAATGTGTCCTAGGACAAGATGCATGGCGTTTCACAGAGTACAACTAAAGAAAGGCATGCTTTTCATCGGGTTGATAGCATCTGAGGGCTAGGGATCCCTTTTTATAGGGGTGAGTTATTTTTGTAGACATTTATGTCACAAGCAGCAATGTGTGTGAACACACTTAGATGGCTGGGTAACTTTTTCCCAGAGGACCTCATCAAACTGCACTTTATAGAGGGTGAGAGTGATTGGGTTTCATGACCACAGATGGCACATAGACCCACCTCCGGCCAAAGTGGCAAGTAGAGACTCTCTGAATGTGTCCTGGGACAAGATGCATGGCGTTTCACAGAGTACAACTAAAGAAAGGCATGCTTTTCATCGGGTTGATAGCATCCCTTCACTCTCACTCACCGGGGTCCCAATGCAAATATCTAATAGGGCAATCATCCGTAGGGAGGGATTGATATAAAAGTGCTTCCCCACTCTGCCAACAACTCTCACAGGATGTACCACCAGGCCCTTGGTGATATCTTGCACATCCAAATACTATCCACCCCGTACGAGCAAAAGACTGGTACGTCATCCTTCCCCAGCGTAGGGAGGCCCATAGCTTGTAAAGGTACACATGTCCCTGAAAAGACACCCAGCCACGTGTGATGAAGCCCTCCCTGTGATCCAATGGTTGGGTATGGCAGCATCAATCTGCACAATCCTCTGACTAATGCTTGCTGCGTAAGCACCTCTCTCTGATCCTTTGTGAGGCTTTTAAGCCTCTTTCAAACCAGCACTGTGGGGAAGAGAGTCTCCCATCTAGCCCACTGAATATGCATAGCTGCCCCGAGAGGTCTACCAGACTTATCCAAGATCAAATCATTCCACATAATGGGTTGTCTGTTAGCTTCCTCAACTGTGACTGCAGAGGTATGCAATGCCACGCCCGAAGAAGGTATCTAACCAAAGGGGAGGATGGGGGTCGATGCTCTGCCTCCTTAAAAAAAAGCATGGGTTGTATATCGAGTCACCTCCCCTAACCGGAGTACACACCTCGTAACCTGTTGCATAAGAAAGTCCTTCCATGGCTCAGTGCCAAGAATCCTCTTACCATCATCTTACAAAGCAATGTGCCATTAGGCTCCTCAGAGGTTCGACATCTCTAGCACAAGGACATTGGCTGCCATGAACATCAAAGATGGCACTGTTCCAATGCATGCCTGTGCTAAAAAATTATGCAGGGTGTTCATTCCAAGCAGCCAAGCGGCTCTCGTGGGGCTTATCCCATGGCTTATCCAGTGCCTTCCATCGACAAACATAAGGGTGGTACATGGTTGTATAAGTGTGAAACTTTCTCTGGCAAAAAAAGGTTAAAAAACATTTCCGATTCTTTTCCAGCAAATCAGATTGTGAGAATAGCCTATTTGCTGTCCCAAGATTTGTGTTTGGCAATGGTCTAAGTATCATCAGAATGACAATTCTCAGACATCAAACAGCAGTTACCTGCGTACTCGAAGGCAAATGAGCCCTTAGAAATGAATTGTGCCGCTCGCAAACCCCAGCCCTTGAGGTGATCCCTCACAACAGCAACCTTGACAGCAAGTCCGTGTTGAGTTACCCTGTATTTGCAGCTGTGGGTGCAGGAACAAGCGTCACCACATTCCATCACGGACAAGAATCCATCTGGAGATGGACCTTCATCACTTCTTGGCGTGCTTAGGCAGCGAAGCCGAGAACTTCCATCGTAAGCCAGCTCCCCATCCGGCGTTCGCCCACATAGGGAAGCCTTCAGCCGCCTCTTTTTGTTTGCAGGAGCAGAAGCTGCGTGGGTTCTAACAGAGTTGTCAAAGGCCGCAACGCAGTGGCAAAATCCGGTTTCCAAAGAGGCAGCACTGGCGGGAGAGGAAGAGGTGGGGGCGGAAGCGGAAGCGGAGGCGGAGGCGGAGGCGGAGGCGGTGCCCCAGGGCTGCGGAAGGTCGGCAGAGGGGCGAGAAAAAGGGGAGTAGGAGAAGAAAGGGTAGGGCAGATGGTCCACGGTGTTGATGATAGGAACGGGCCAACGTTCAAGGCCGCGAGCCGCGTCGCTGGCACGCAGGCGGTTGACGGAGGCAGCCGCCGCGGCCAGGGCAGAGCAAGTGCAGGCGAGCGATGCCAGATCCTTTGGCCGCAGCCAGGGCATCACGGCAGCTATGGCGGTGGCGGTGGCGGTGGCGGCGGCGGCAGTCTCCTCTAGCGCCATATTCCCATTGAAGAAACTCATGAGTACCAAGGGTCTCGTATTCGAATCCAACAACGTGGTTTCCATTAAATACTTCAAATTTGATCTATAAACCTTAAAAAATTGAACTTGACTGTGGACAACACGTCAATTGCCCCCCTCTCTCTCTCTCTCACACACACATCACTCTCTAGAGGGTTCTCTCTCATCCACCCGAGTTCAAGTCCCACCGTTGGTCGTATATGCCCTCATGTTGCATTCTACCGACGTTAATCTCTCTCTCTCTCTCTCTCTCTCTCTCTCTCTCTCTCTCTCTCTCTCTCTCTCTCTCTCTCTCATGCCGTCTGAAGAGGATGGATGAGGAGGGCTCGCTCTCTCAACTGTAGAATTCCAACACACACACACTCTCTCTCTCTCTCTCTCTCTCTCGGATCACTGGTGCAGGGCAGGGATGGAGGATTATTATGACTATTAGGAGCTCGGATAGCTGGCCACAAGAAGGACGATTAGAGGAAGGAGCTTTGTCTTCTACATAGTTGTGCATGGCAGAGAAGAGGAAGAGGGAGCAAAGGGAGAGGCAAAGACGAGCAAGAGAGGAGCGACAGGAGGAGGAGCACGAGGAGGAGGGCACCACCTGGTGAGCATGTGTGCATGCATGCAAGGATTGGGTAGGAGACGCGGCCTTAGCAAAGATTAATAAAGAATAGGAGGTGGGGGTTGGTCGGAGGCCCCCTTACTACACAAAGAGATGATGTGGAAAAAAAACTTTAAAAATAATGTAAAGAATAAGGGAAATATTTATAATTGAGAGTTTGTTAACGTTTTATTGAAGCACGATTCTCTTCCATATTCATACAACAATTACAAGGTCAAGGGACATGTCTAATAGCAAAGAACAAGAGAAGATCTTGGAGGGATGTCCTTCCATACTACAGAATTCATCCTAAGAGAGCCTTGTTTTTTGTCATCAAAGAGTTGGGTTTTCGTGCTAGTCACAGCTTGTATATTTGAGGGGTTGAACTACTGGGAGTTTATGTTGTACTCTATTTTATTTCTATAAATTAAAATATATATATGTATATATACTCCCTAAAAAAGAACATAATTTTTTTGTTGCTTGTTAAGATAGAAATAAGGATGGCATGATCACTTAGGTTGTGAAAGACCACCAAAAAAAGAAAGCAAGGCAACAAGTTCACCCACTTGCTAGTGATTGGCAAGTTAATCCAAAAAAGCACAAAGTAGGTGCTAACTTAAGCTTCTCTGTTGATTTTCCTTTCTTGTCATACTCAAGTCACCATCGGTCATCAACATCTCCTACAAGCTGTCAACCACCTCACTCGTACACCCAAGGAAGATGAGTTTCCCTACTCTCTCTCTCTCTCTCTCTCTCTCTCTCTCTCTCTCTCTCTCTCTCTCTCTCTCTCTCTCTCTCTCTCTCTCTCTCTCTCTCTACAACATCCACGCGCTTCTTTTTGGTCAATCTCTCTATGGTGCAACATCCATGTGCTTCTCTCTGTGTGTGTTTTGGTCCATGTGCTTCTCTGTCTCTGTCTCTCTGGCATGTGCTGGATAGAGATGAGGGCATTGTGGTGGGTTATGGCCATGAGGAGATGCCACATTAGTCGTTTACTCTTATTTCTTTTCAATTCAATTCGGCAATAGGCTTTCCATTTGAACTTTCCATTTCCATCCAATTCCAACATAACCATTTGTCAAATTAATCTAGTGAAACTTTCATTTCAATCCAATTCCAGCATAAAATGTTTGTCAATGGAGTGTTCCAAAACCATGGCAAACTAGTACCTTTTCAAGTACTTCATCGGCAACACATGTTGATTTCCATGCTTTCTAGAATAAAATTTAATTAAATTAAGCAAATTATTTAGATTAGTAACTTAGATTATTTTATCAGTTTTTTTTTACAAAATTGGACTTGCACCTTTTGAAGCGTTCTCCTGATGCTGTTCAAGCTCTCGAGGCAAGTCTCACGCTTGAGGGCAAGGCCCACAAGTTGTGGATGAGCCTAAGTGAGAGTGATCAACCTACGGCATGGGCTACTTTTGAGGAACTCTTTTGGAAAAAATTCTTACCCGAGAATGAGAAGGATCACAATTGGAATGCTTGGGACAATTGTAAGATGGAAGGTCTTTCGTTGACCCAATATATTTCTAAGTATCGCAAGATAATTCTCAAGCTAGAAGGTTTGGATGATTTTCAAAAAGTACGAGGTTTTCTGCCTGATCTAGATAATGAAAATAAGACTAAGGTTAAAACTCAATATTCTAAAACTTTAGAAGAGGCCATAAAAAGTGCACAGATCTTTGATGGACAATATTGGGAAGAAACACACGGCCGACACCTTGGGTTGGAGCATTTGACTTCCATAGTTCTAAGGGGAATAAACGGAAGGGGGCCAAACAAGCTAGTGATGCGGTTAAGAAGGCCAAGGGGTCCCTTGTCTCCGCAAGATTATGAGTGAGCTAAAAATAAAAAATTATGTTTTATTTGCACTTTATGCTAAAGAGAGAAAGTGTGAGTTTTTTGCCTTAAAGATCCATTATTTGGGTCACATAATCTCGGCAGAGGGAATTCAAATGGATCCTACGAAAGTAGAGGTAATCCTTAAGTGGCCTCATCCAACTAATCAAATATTCCTTAGAGGAATTAAAAATATTCCTTAGCTTGGCAGGGTTCTATTGTAAATTCATCCAAGATTATGCTAAGTTAGCAGTTCCCACCATGACAGACCAATTAAAATCTAAGGGTCACAACTTTGTTTGGGGTGCTAACTAACAACAAAGTTTAGATTGTCTTAAGGTTGCCATAGCTACCACACCTATGTTGCAATAGTAGATCCTAATCAACCATTTGTGGTTGAAATGGATGTTAGTGACCATGCAGTTGGTGATGTGCTTCTTTAAGGAGAAAAACCTGTAGCTTTTGAGAGCAAGAAGTTGGATAGAGCCCAATAGAATTATTTTCATATGAATGTGAGATTTATGCCATCATTTATGCCCTAGGCAAGTGGAGACATTATCTCTATGGTGTTAAGTTTGAGATTGTCTTTGATCATGAGAGCATCAAATGGTTGACAACTCAAACTGATTTGAAAGGTCGTAAAGCTCGGTGGACAGAAATCCTCCAAGAATTCAACTTTCAACAACTAAGGTATCACAAGGGCCGATACAATGTCGTGGTTGATGCCTTAAGTCACATGCCTCAAGTCAACTCATTAAGTTTCATGGAGTTGAAAAGTGAATTTTTAGATTCACTTAACGGCAAGTGCAAACATGATCAATCATATACAAAGGTGTGGAAATGTGTAACACACAGGGATCCCTCCCACTTCACTGTTAGCGAGTGTAGATAATAGTTCTACACCCAGCTCTTCTCTTTCTAGGGATGAGCTTAATCGTTGGAAGCATTTTTCCATTGATAATGGGTACTTGTTACACAAAGGAAGAGTGTGTGTACCCTTGGACTCTAACACTAGGCACCAAATACTTTATGAGTGTCATGATAGTCCAAGTGCAGGTTATCTTGGAATTAGGAAGACCTATGCCTTAGTGAGAAGGCAATTCTATTGGCCTGGACTTCATAGGGATGTCCAAGAATATGTTTTGCATTGTTAAAAATGCAGGCACCAAATACTTTATGAGTGTCATGATTGTCCAAGTGTAGGTCATCCTGGAATTAGGAAGTCCAAGTGAGAAGGCAATTCTATTGGTCTCGACTTCACAGGGACGTCCAAGAATATGTTTTACACTGTCAAAAATGCCGGCTAAAGCGTCTTAAGATAGGCGGGTTGTTACAACCCTTAGAGATTCTTAATGGTAAGTGGGAAAGCATCTCTATGGATTTTATTGTAGGCCTACCTACAACTAGCAGAGGCCATGATGCCATTTGGGTTGTAGTAGACAGGTTGACCAAGCTATCTCGGTTTATTCCAACTAAAACCATGGTGAAAATGCCAGAGTTAGCTCGGCTTTTCATTGAGAATATCTATTGACTCTATGGGCTGCTAGAGCCAATACAGTTAGTGATAGAGATTAAAAGTTTAATAGGCACTTATGGCTAGCAGTGTTCAAAAGGTTGGACACAATGCTCAGTATGAGGACGGCTGACCACCCTTAGAGTGATGGTCAGATAGAAAGGGTCAACCAAGTACTCGAGGATATGCTAAGGGCATATGTGAGTAAATGATAAACGAATTGGAAAGATTACTTACCGATTTTAGAATTTGCCTATAATAGTGTGAAGCATGTCGCTACTACAGGCTTTAGTCCTTTCATGCTTATGTATGGGTTTCAACCTTGATCTCCACTTGGTGAAAAAGTGTATCTCAAGACCTCCTAGTTGCCCTTTTCAAGTGGGATTAGTGCCCTAAACCACTGGCTTACTTTATCTTCGAGGTAAATTCCATAACATTCGAATGAATAGACCTTGGTGGGACCATCCCATGGTGTTGTAAACTTGATCAACTTCTCTGCGGGAACCATGGTAAAGCGTGGGCCACTGAAAGTGACACCAAGGTAGACATAGGATGAGACAATCTCCACAGGATCCCCTCTATATGTGAAGCTCAATTTGGATGTGAAGGGGTGAGAGGTATTGAAGACCATTACCTTGGTTTTACCAAGGTTAATAAAAGGTCCCGCTGAGTGCAAAAGTCATGTAAGGCATCCAACTGTCTCTGAAGCCCTTTGGCTGAGTTTGAGAGGAGGACGATGTCATTTGCATAAAGTAGCATGGGGATCAATATGCCTACCACAGCCCTGCCTAATCCATCAATGAAGCTCGAAATCTCATCAATATAGAGGCCGAAAAGAGTGGGTGATATAGGGAAGCCCTGTTTCACCCCAATAGTGCAGCCCTGTTTCACCCCAATAGTGCTGGAAATCTCCTGTGATGTACCTCATAGGGCTCTCACTCGTCCGGTGACAGACTCATAGAGGGCAATGATGCTCCAAACGAGGTCAAATGGGACTCCGATCTCCTGTAGACAGTGTAGGAGGCGGGCTCGGGGTACAGTATTAAAAACTTTACGAAAATCCACAAAGCAGTAGTAAATCCTCTGATGTTATGCTCTACCCTCCTCGTCGATAATGGCACGGAGGGTGAACATGTGGTCAAGGGTAGAAGAGGTCCTCCGAAAGCTAGGCTGTCTTGAGGCTCTGCATCCCTGCCTCTAGCACTGATCCATAGAGTTTGGCCAATGTGTGACTAATCGTGATCGTCTTGTAGTTATTAGGATCAAGTGGATCTCCGGCTTTGAGGATGGGGGTGATGGTGTTGGTGGACCAAGAGGGTGGAAATCCTTCACAAAGGGCTCTATTGAACATGTAGGCTAGTAGGGGTGCTAGGGTATCATCGGCATGTGAGATGTACTCGCGGTGAGTCCCTCATGATCCTGGGCTCGTGTGTAGTCTACGAATAGCCTTGAGGACCATGCCCTGTGTGAAGAAGGTGGAGGTGGTGGGGGTAGGGGTGGATGGTGGGGGATATGATAGAGGGAGTGTGCATAGGAGTGCCATGTGTCTGGGCAGGTGATAGGTGTGGGAGGGCAATGTTCTCGGAGTTTCCTCCAGGCCTCTTTGCAGTTTGTCGACCCTAAGAAGAGTTGGTATAACTCTTCCTCTTTCTGAGCATAGAACTCCCGTTTCTTGCGTTGGGTGAGATGTTGAGAAATCCATTGTGCTTGGCGCTTCGTAATTTGCCCAATTCGTACCTCATGCTTAAGACGAGAGCGTGTGGCCCGGCATTCATCATCATACCAACATTTCTGGGGCATGGAACCGCAAGGTGGCTTGGCGGTAGACCGCCGCGTGCAGATGAAAGAAGCAGTGGCAGATGTGTGAAGTATGGAACTGCAAGGTGGATTGGCGGTAGACTGCCACGTGCAGATGAAAGAAGCAGTGGGTTGGCAGATGTGTGGAGTATGGTGGTGAGCTATGCGATGAGGGTGGATAGGGGAATAGTAGGTTCCACATCCTGGAGTTGGCGGTAGATGTGGTTGGAGTAAACAAGGTCAAGCTCGTGATCAAAAAGGAAATGAGTGTAATGTGAGATGGGGGGTGGTGGTGGAGGGACGGGTGGTGTGTAGGTAAGAGTGAAAGAGAGGTAGGCATGGTCAGCTTCAAAAGGGGGTGGCGGAATGGAGAAGTGTCAGGGAGAAGGTGTGCCAAAGCTAGAGATCCCATAAGGTAGTCCACAGTGCTAGTACCTCCTAAGTGAGGGAAGGAGGTGGGCGCCGGAGGAGGGCCATTAGGACATCTCGTTATAGATAACAAGACCATGTGGTAGCTCCCAGCTCTAAGAAATATCTCCCATACGGTCCTGTGATGTTTGCTGCAGCCCTGTGTCAGTGATGTCCAACTCCTGTAGTCTGATAGGGTTGTTTAGATCAAGTAGTGGGACCTGCTGACTTCCCGTCCTAGCGTTGAAATCCCCGAGCAGGAGGACTTCCCCTAGCTGTGAGAACTCCATGATATCCCCATATAATGGTAAGTACGGTGACTGGCCATGTTGTTGTTGAAAGAACGGTAGAGGGGGAGGAGACACACACACA
Source organism: Cibotium barometz (assembly GCF_041138505.1). Lineage (NCBI taxonomy): Eukaryota > Viridiplantae > Streptophyta > Polypodiopsida > Cyatheales > Cibotiaceae > Cibotium > Cibotium barometz. The sequence continues at coordinate 33,708,434 of NC_141054.1, forward strand.
GGAGCAAACCCTAATGTATATTGCAAACCCTAACCATAGAGGGAAGCCATGTCCACTCTCACACAAAGCATAATGCACTAATCCATAATCCACACAACACACAATGAGTTGTGTCCACACTCTACTAACCCTAGCTAATGTCCACACACTATGACCAGCTGGACACGCGGTCATTTATGTCTCACACATGTTCCTACCTAATCTACCAGCACATAGCATAGCTGGCTCACACTGACATCGAGCTTGAATCTCAACAGCCCCTCTCAAGCTCATGATGTACTGCCGATGAAGATGTAGATGAGCTTGGGATATCAAGACTCTCAACACTCCCCCTCAAGCTCATCCCATGTACTCCTAACATAGTCCGGAAGTACTCAAACTTCTCTTTGCTAAGTGGCTTCGTAAAGATGTCTGCCACCTGCTCATCAGTCTTCACATACTGAAGATCAACTGTACCATCCAGCACCTTCTCTCTGACAAAGTGATAATGGACCTCTATGTGTTTGGTCCTCGCATGAAACACTGGATTCTTTGCCAACTGTATACTGCTCATGTTGTCACAATGAATGACAACTTTGCCATCAATAGGCTCACATAAATCTGCCAAGAGACTCTTTAACCATATAGCCTCACAAGTAGCAATGCCTGCACCCCTGTACTCAGCCTCTGTACTGGATAAAGCAACTGTAGGTTGCTTTTTGCTACTCCAACTCACCACAGCACTTCCAAGTGTAAAAGCATATCCACTAGTAGACCTCCTGTCATATGCGCTACCTGCCCAATCAGCATCTGTGTAGCCATGTATGTCCAAGATTTTACCACTCTCATAAAATAAACCATAATGTGCTGTGGTCTTCACATATCTCATGATGCGTCTCACTGCATCCAAATGTGGTTTCCTGGGGCTCTGCATAAACTGGCTGACTAGCCCCACAGCATAACTCAAATCCGGGCGTGTGATAGTCATGTATATGAGACTACCAACCATCTTCCTGCACATAGAAGGATCATCCAATTCCTCGCCATAATCAGCCCGCAACTTCACATTTTGCTCCAATGGTGTACTCATAGGCTTACACCCTGTCATGCCATACTTTGCCAACATATCCAATGCATATTGGCGCTGTACTAACCATGTACCTGCATGATCTTTCACCACTTCAATTCCAAGGAAGTATCTCAACTCACCAAGATCTTTCATGTCAAATTGCCCACTCAAGCTTTCTTGACATGCATCACATCTGCACCATGATCACCTGTGATAATCAAGTCATCCACATAGATGACGAGTAAAACAATCCCATGCTCTGTCTTCTTCACATAGAGTGAAGAATCTGCTGTAGAAATCTGAAAACCAAGTGAGATAAGATATCTGCTCATCTTATCACTCCAAGCACGAGGTGCTTGCTTCAGACTATATAATGCCTTTTTCAACCTACATACATGAGTGGGATATCTTGGGTGTACATACCCTTCTGGCTGTACCATGTACACTTCCTCTTGTAGTTCTCCATTCAGAAATGCATTCTTGACATCCATCTGATGCATTTCCCAGCCATTAGCTGCAGCCATAGTAATGACTGCTCTCATTGTGCCCATCTTAGCCACTAGACTAAACGTCTCATCATAATCCAATCCTTGGGTCTGTGCATAACCCTTTGCTACCAATCTTGCTTTATGTCTCTCAATAGAACCATCAGATTTGCACTTCACTTTGTAAACCCATTTACATCCAATAACATTCTTGTCCTTTGGTAATGCAACCAAGTCCCATGTATCATTATGGACCAATGCGTCCATCTCAACATCCATTGCTTTCTCCCATACATGCTCTCCAATAGCCTCTGTATAGCATGTAGGTTCCACATGCTTCACCATAGATGTCATATATGCATAGTGCATAGCAAAATCTCTATATGTCAACCTGTCAACGGGATATCTGACCCTCTGGGATCTCCGCAATGCCTGCGGGTCACTCTGTACACCTGTAACTCTAGCATGTGGTGGCACATATCTGTCCTGCCTAGCACCAGGTGTGCGTAAAACAGGTATGCCAAGCTCCTCATCCAAACTCTCAGAACTAGATGACTCATAACCTGTGATTCCAATTCCTTCGACTTTCTTTTTGCCTTTATCCATAGCACTACTCCCAGTGCTCACACTCTCATGCCTCAAACGTCCTGACCATGGACGTACACTGCTACTCTCAGCTTCTGCTACTACTGGCCCAGACATAGTAGTAGAACTAGAACTTGCTTGTGGTGGCAAGTTCACATGTACATCAGCCTCAAGTGACTCAATGACACCTTCATCTTTTGCTTTGTACCAACTAGCAAGCTCATCAAACACCACATCACGTGAGATGACCACTTGTCTAGTTTGTGGATTATAACATTTGTATGCCTTTCGATCCTGTGCATATCCAACAAATACACATTTCTCTGCTTTAGGATCCAACTTTCTTCTTCTTTCATCAGGCACATGTACATAAGCTATGCATCCAAAAACTTTAAGATGTCCAATGTCTGGCCTGTAACCTGTATGCCGCATCTCTGGCGTGCTTCCATGAATGGCTGCTGTAGGTGTTTTGTTCAGTATATACACTGCAGTAGCACATGCTTCTGCCCAATAGTAATCTGGCATGCTCTTTTCATTGAGCATCGCCCTTGCCACTTCACATATGACTCTATTCTTTCTCTCAGCCACACCATTCTGCTGAGGTGTATACCTGCAAGTCAATTGTCTTCTTATTCCATGCTTCCTCAAGAAATGCTCAAAAGCTTTTGAGGTGTATTCACCACCTCCATTTGTCCTCAGACATTTAATCCAACAGCCATATTGCTTTTCTGCAAAAGCTTTGAAATCCATGAACTTTTCCAACACTTCACTCTTCTCTCTCAGAAAGTATATCCATGTCATCCTGCTGAAATCATCTATAAATGTAACATAGTATAAACTGCCTTTGATAGATGGATTTTGTGCAGGACCCTATACATCACTATGTACGATCTCAAGTGGCCTGTTACTCATATTTCCTTCTCTAGGAAACCTCAACCTTGCCTGCTTCCCAAACTGACAGGCTTCACAAACATGCATATGTCCATCATATTTGAACCTAGGCAATCCATTGACAATGCCTCTTGTTTGCATGTTCTTTAATCTCTGTATATTGACATGTCCAATCCTCTTATGCCACATATCAATGTCATGTACCACATTTTTACTTTTTGAGAACATGGCTGATTTTAGCTCAGGAATTCCAGCATCCAGCTTAAACAATCTGCCTTCTTTCTTTCCTTTAGCAATCACTCTACATCCATGTTTAAAATCTTCAACGAAGCATCCATGCTCGTTGAAACGAACCTGTAATCCCTGTTCCACCATTTGACCAACTGAGGCCAAGCTCTTTGTGATCGAAGGCACATACAATACATTAGACATAGACTTTGTTTGACCATTGTGCATGACCAATGGTACACTTCCAACATGTGTAATGACATGCTGGGTATCATCACCTGTTTCCACATAGCCTTTTACTTCCATAGGCTTCATATGCTCAAACCATTCACCATGACATGTCATATGGTTTGATGCTCCTGAATCCATATACCATGTATCATCATTCTCAGCATTTGTCATCATCGATCCAACAACATGTTTCATGGCGAACAAATGATTTGCAGTGCCATCATTGCTGCTTGATGCATAATTTCCACCACCATGTTGTGCATAATTTCCACCATAATGACCACCACGTTGTGCTCTTCCCCCTCTCAAATCATTCTGTTTGCGGAAACAATCTCTCGCCATATGACCATATTTGCCACAATAATGGCATTCCACATCTTGCATAGAATTTTGTTGGCCTTGCCAACGTCCTCTTCCACGGGGGTTACCACGACCTCTTTGAGGTGCATATCCGCGACCACCTCGAGCACCATATGAAGGCTGAAAATTCTGTTGTGGAGGCCTATCCTGCCATCCACGACCATTACCACCACGTCCACGTGATGCGAATCTCCCCCTGTCTCTAAAGCCTCTCTGCGAGTAGAAAGCCTGATTTCTGCCATCATCATGGCTAGTAGATGCATCCAGAAATGAATCACTGAGCTTGATTTCCTCAACCAACAAGAGTGAAACCAACTCATCGAAGTCGGGTAGACCTGTACTCCTCACTGAGATAGATGTATCAAAGGATTTGTATTCCTTGCCAAGACCACGCAAGGTAATATCCACCAAATCATCATCAGGCATGGGGGCATTTATTGTGGCCAATGCATCTGCAAACTTCTTGATTTCTTGCACATAATCATGTATGCTCCTTTTATTCCTTTTCACATTGTGTATCTGCTGTCGCAATTGAGACTTGCGAGTACTCGTATCTGTATCAAACATCTTGACCAAAGTATCCCATGCATCTTTGGGATTCTCAGCATCCTGTATGTGTATGAGCATAGCATTAGAAATACATATAGACAGATAATGCAGCACTTTGATGCTCTCTCTGACCATTGCTTATGAGCAATAAGCTGCTCTGCTGTGTAGGTTGTTGAGGTAGCTCAGGCTCAGGCTCAGGCTCAGCACCTGTAATGAGATTCCAAAATCCTTTCCCTTTCAAGAAACTCTTTATCCTGTACTTCCATGCCTGGAAGTTCTTCCTATCCAGCTTTTCACCAACAATCTGAATTGGATTGTCCGCCGACATGTTGCTCAATGCGTACACCTTCCGCACACTTCAAATCTGTAAATGAGCCTTCCTCAGCTCAACCACACTCCAATGAATGTTCCAGATACTCCAAGGTAGCCAACAAACTCCAAATTTGATGTAGAAAATCAACCTGTAATCATCCAAGATGAACTGACTCACTCAGTGCGGGATACCCTGAATTGACATGCCTTCCAAGGCTCCAAATCACAATGTAATGGTGCAATCAAGTATAGGCAACTTGCATTGACACCTAATGAACCTCAATGTTGAGTATCAACACCATCTGACATGTGTACATATCAATTTTTGAAAACCCCTTTCTCTGTTTTTGGAAAAAACAGAAAAACCAATAGAAAATTTGCTCTAATTCCTTCAATATTTGTCCAAATTGAGCAACCATGCATTCATTAGCTTAGCATTAGTGTCCATCAACTCCATGTAAGAGGAATTTGTCCAATTGTAAAACACCAAGGATTAATTGCTCAATTAAAAATGCTCTGTTTCTCTGCAACCAGTGGACAACCTATTTTAATCAGCTCATTCCCAGCTCAATTAGGCATCATTGACCAAGCAAATTACATAGCCCTCTTCTCCAAGGTGTAAAGCATCCAATTGCTAAAGAAGTTGTGGAAGATATCAAGCACCCACTGAGAATTTGATCTCCTCGTAGTCAAAAAATACAAAATCTGCCCTGTTTTCTCTGTCTGGCTACGCCGCCTACTGTAGAGCCCTTTGGGAGTGGTTGTAATGCTCAATGATGAGGTAATCAAGTCCCCAACACTCCTAGGTATGTGTGCAATCCACCAATGCTTTGATTTTTACCAAATACATGCTCTAATTTCATCAATTTTTGGCTTCCTTTTCTCTGTTTTGTGTGAGCTCAAAAACCAGAGTTTTTCACACTTTGAAATGCATTCAAATTGCTCCAAAATTTGTTCAAGGCTTGCACATGGGTTGCCAATACATCCCTCTTTGTCAAATACATATGTCTTTTGCCAGAATCACACGTATTTCCACCATACATCAATGTTCCCAAGCTTTAATGGAAAGCTTCAAAAACCAGAATTTTGCTTTGCTTTGATTTGCTTTGATTTGCTTTGTTTTTGCCTGTATCACCTGCAATCCACTCAAGGATGTTTAGAAGACCTTACCCGGCAGGCCAAGCTCTCAAATCTGATAGTATTTGGTGTGCTCCAAGCTTCACAGCTCCAATGGCAAGTTTCATAGCTTCTCTTCACAGCTTCTTTTCCCTCTTCTCTTCACTCACTCATAAACCCTAATAAACAGCACAAGGCTCTGATACCATGTTGAAAGAACGGTAGAGGGAGAGGAGACACACACACAGGAGTAAACCCTAATGTATATTGCAAACCCTAACCATAGAGGGAAGCCATGTCCACTCTCACACAAAGCATAATGCACTAATCCATAATCCACACAACACACAATGAGTTGTGTCCACACTCTACTAACCCTAGCTAATGTCCACACACTATGACCAGCTGGACACGCGGTCATTTATGTCTCACACATGTTCCTACCTAATCTGCCAGCACATAGCATAGCTGGCTCACACTGACATCGAGCTTGAATCTCAACAGTTGTGCGGTGTAAGGGGAATGGCATGGTGCAAAATAACACACAACAATGTGGATGACTCTGTCAAACTGCTAAGCTGTAGCCGACCCAAAGATACCGTGCATCCTCATCCTTTTGGATGATGCTGAGAAACAAAAGGACAGCTACCCCCCAGAGCCATGTACTCCTCCTGATGTGCGGGTCTCGCCTCAAAAAGCTGACTCCCACTCATACCTGTCTATGTATGGTAAGCCCCTCTCAGGACTCTGATGAGTCTCTGTATAAAAAATGGCATCCTTGCCTATGAGAATCTCGCTCAAGCCTCTTGGATTTGACCACGTCATGCCATTGCAGTTCCATACTGCCAACCTTAGGTGTTTGGTCTCATAGACCCCACCTCCCTATTTGGGACGACGCTCAGTGATAATGACTCTACCATCTCTATAGATAGCCCACTTGCCTGCTATGCGGGCCTCATGAACAGTCACCATCGCCTCACACCCTTGTGCTACCTATGCTGGAGTGAGATCATCTCCCATGTACACTTGTGTGCCCTTGAGGGCAGCCCGCCTGTCTAAGGAGGCCTGTCTGCTGGTGGCATTAGGGAAAATGATGAGGGGCCGCTCTCGTGTCATATCCTTGCCTTCCCTCCATGTATCTGCAAAAGGGGGGCGATCCCGTCCACTCTTAGCATCTAGCAAAGCATCATGGCATCCTCCTTGGGGGAAGCCCTCGCCTGTAGCCCCCGTACTCGCACATGGAGGGCCCTATCCTTCCTGCATTTCTCCTCCTCGAGAGTCTCATGTATGATGCTCTGTTGGGGTTTGTGCTTCTTCACCACCTCCACCCAATCTTTCTTAGTGGTCTGCATTTCTTCCTGCAGCTTATCACTCACAGCTTTCAACTGCTCCAAGTCAGTCCTTAAACCCTCCTGAATATTGAGCTCCCCTTCCTCCACTGTATGGTCCTTGACCGTAGCCTTTAGGGCTTTCATTTCTGCCCAGAGTTCCCCTATTATTGGGGCATCCTCTGGCATTCCTATTTGTTGTAGCTGGGTCTCTTTCAACATTTGAATCACCTCTTCTTGGTGGTTCACCTGGGCTGCCAATTCTTCAATCTTGTTGTTCTTTCCCTGCATCTCCTTGGCGGAGGCCTTCCAACTATTTTTCATGTTGGTTTAGAACCATGTCTAGCACCTTATTTTGTTCGCCCAATAACTTCTTGGTGTTGTCCTCCTCCACTGTCTTGATGTATGCCTCCAACTCCCGTAGGTTCATTGTGGCTATTTCCCCCTAGTTGCTGCCTTGGGGGCCTGAGCAAGGGCGGGTGGGAAAAGGGAGGTGGACACACAATACAGCGCACAGGTGCAGCATCGTGGGTGGGTGGGTGGAGGGCACAATAGCGCGGGTACAAACAGGCGTAGCATAGCAGGGGGGCAGAGGGGGCCACATAGCACGAACAGAGGGGGGCGCGAAGAGAGAGACCACCAGCGTGTAGCACGAGTAGGGAGGGGGAGGCTTGCACAATGTCACGCCATGGAGAGAGAGAGAGAGAGAGAGAGAGAGAGAGAGAGAGAGAGAGAGAGAGAGAGAGAAATGAAAAGAAAAGAAATGAAATAATATATTAACGTCTCTAAGAGGCCATAATGGCCTATGAGACCAAAACTGAGAGTACATTTGAAGTTGATGTCTCATCAAAGAGAACAACTAAATGAGACTAAAAAGTACAATAAACTGATTGTCTTACAAATATAAGAACAAAATTGTAAGACTTCGAGATGATACTGAGTAGAAAATACTGGAAAATGTATATCAGGTAGATCCATGTATGATGATCAGTTGAAGTGTTGCCCTCTCCTTAGATCAAATATCTCCGCCATGGGGCTGTCTAGAATGGAGAGGTCATAGAAGCAAGGTAGGCACCCCCGATGTCGAGCAGTAATGGCTCTGATCTGGTGATGGTGAGGATGCTGTGGTCGGGATCCTGGTGGGCGTGGCCGACGAGCACGACATAAGATGACTGCTCTATCAGTGGTGACTCCTTGGGAGTGTAATCGGTGCCTTGATGACCCAATGGAGGAGGTATCAAGAGGTGTGTGGGCTGGGTTGCTGGTGCTAGTGGTGCCGAAGAAATCTGTCAGGGTCCTTTGTCTAGGTACATCATGGCTCGATCTCCTGTCTGCCAAGAGGGTCTCTTTATGTCTCTTGAGCTCAAGTAGGAACAATCCCAGGCATCTCTGATCCTCAAACTCCATGACCCTGCGTAATGGCCCAAAACCCTCTTGGAAGAGGCAGTGATATCTCCCTCGGATCTCATAATAGACTGTACATTGGCAAATGTAGTGCTCCTCTGTCTTTGCCTCCTGGTAGCATAGCTGACAAATGCGGTCATCTAGGATTTGATGCACATATCGCCCTATCTCAATCCGCAACTGGTGTGATGAGGTCTGGATCTGTCCAATGGCACAACGTATCCCATGTGATAGGTGTACATCCATGTACGCCGGGCGGGTGATAAAATCATCTGGTGAGAGGTGTAGAAAATGGCTCTTGTAATGAGCCATTTTCGTGCCTAAGGGCTCAAGAGGACTAGTCCATGTCCTCTCTATTTCCACTCTAATGATATCCATCGTGATAATGGGGTTTTGCTTTGAGCAGGTGAGATCCAAAAATGGACAATCCAGACTGTACTAAAAGGTGGTAGTGCCTCTATCCGCAAACCATGTAGGTCAAACCATGATCTCATCTGAGCGTACCAGCAATGAGTATCTCCATCCTCTGCCAACTGTATGGAAGAGGCCAATGCCAATCGGGAGTACCTCTGCTGAGGGATCTCCCATAGCCGTTGTAAGGTAACTGTCTGGAATAGGGCCTCGGTCACTACTAGTGCAGCACCCACGAACAATCTCATGTAGTACTGATGATTTGCTCCGAATCATGCGAGCAATCATCAATCAGTAGTCTCTCCATTTGCCTCCATCCTTTTAATATTTAAAATACTTGTATCTAGAATATCGTGGAAATTCCTCTTTTTGCATCTAAATTTTTATGCATGTACATATATAACAATAAATAAAACATAAATTCCTCTTTTCCCTATTTAAATAATTATGCATGAACACTATAAAAGTATTTTCCATAAATATGACAAAAATCATTCTTTTAGCATAAAAATATCTATGCCTAGAATATGATGGGAATTTCTCTTTTTGCTTTATTAAATTTATGCATAAAAATAAGATTCATCTTTTTTTTGGAAAATTTTGCCATAGATTTGCTGCTGCAATTTCTGAGAATGTTCAATTTCTAATCTTAAATAAATACTCATAACTATGAAATGTGGTGGAAACTCCTCTTTTAAAATAAAAATTTATTTATGCATACATAACATAATTATAATCATAATTATAAGCATAATTATGATTAAATCTCTTGGTTATTCTTTAAAATATCCATTCATCATTCCTATGTGAAAATACTTATAAAAATATTAGCATAACTCTCTTTTCAACTTAAAATGAATTAATATGACTTATCTTAATCATAAACAAGCTTAAAAGAATTAATCATCATTTTTAACTAGATTAAAATCATAAAAATATTTAATCTACTTCTCTAGCTTATCAAGCCTAGAGTTTTGGTTAAGATAATGAGATTATCATTAAGATCCATCCTTCTAACAAGGATCTAACCATAAAGATGATTAATCTTTCAAAAGGAGAGATTTACTAATAAAAAACATTATATTTAAGCATAAAGATTAGCATTAAACCATTTAAACATTATGAATCATTAAAAAGCTTGATTTCAAGAAAAAACCATTGATTAAAAAGCTTCCCAAGCATTAGAGGGGTTGGGAAGAAGATAACCATTGAGAAAGATAGAAAAACACCATGGATTAAGGCTTACCCTTGATTTTTGGCTTGATTTTTTGACAAAGAAGTGAAGCCCACAAAGCAAGCTCGGCCACCAAGATGGGGAGGGTAATCTCCAAGAGAGGATGGAGATTTATGAAGCTCCAAAGCTTCCCAAAGTAGAGGTAAAATAGAGGGATAATAAAATTACACTAAAATGAAGATAATACTAGCATGTAAATACACAAAGATGAAAGTACAAAAGAGTAGAGGTAAAATAGAGGGATAATAAAATTACACTAAAATGAAGATAATACTAGCATGTAAATACACAAAGATGAAAGTACAAAAGAGTGAGGGTCTATTTATAGGTGAGGGAGGCCACTAACCAAGTCCAACTGGGTTCTAGAGGCTTCCAGCTTTAATTTGGACAAGATTTGGCTCACTTTTTGATCCAGTTTGCAGGAGGAGAGAGGCCCTCCTTACTGAGGTGTCAAAAATATATTTTTTAACTAATAAACCTTAAGTTTTAACTAATAAACCGAGTGCTTGGTCAAGTCTTCATCTTATGTAAGCATTTACTCATTTTTGGGGTATTTTCTTTTATTCTTTGTATTTTTGTCATCCCAATACTTGGATTAATCCTATTGGCTCTTTAGAACCTTTTCTGGACCTTAGTCAAAAAAATTTGAAAATGTGGACCCTTAGGCTAAGGTCTTTAATACACATATTCAATTAATTTCTAATGCACATTGAAAATTTTTTTTTGAACTTTTGTTTTAGGGGAATTCATCTTAGATATTAGGAGAAACTTTGTATCCAAAATATCTCAATTTTGTATTATCTATCTCTAGAATGTTTTCTCTCTCTAGACCAAAAACAAGGAAAAATAATGTTTTCTTGCATTCTGAAATAGGGGATGATTACAGGGGACTGAGATGAGAGCTTATACATCTTTTAGGGCTAAGGAGGAGCCTTACATACAAAGAGTACTGACATGCAGAGACATTATGCAATGACATGCGATCCCCATGCAAAGATAAGGTCACACACACATACACACACACACACACACACACACACACACACACACATACATACACAGAGAAAGTAAGACGACGTGAAACAAAAATAGAGAGAGAAAGGGAGGGAGGAAGGGTTGAAGATGAGGTGAGAGTTAATGAGAGATAATGACATGCCAACACATGCAAAGGGATAATAAAAGCAAACATCGTAAGAAAGGGAGGCAGATATGAGAGAGAGAGAGAGAGAGAGAGAGAGAGAGAGAGAGAGAGAGAGAGAGAGAGAGAGAGAGACATGCGAACATAGTGAAAAAAGGAGGAGAGATGGAATAGGGTGGGGGGGGAGAGAGAGAGAGAGAGAGAGAGAGAGAGAGAGGGGGAGAGGGAGAGAGAGAGAGAGAGAGATAGAGGTAGAGAGAAAGGGGGGGAAGAGCTAAGAGGGTGGAAGAGGGCAAGGAAGGAGAGAGGGAATAGGGTGGGAGAGGGAGAGGGAGAGAGAAATGGTAAGCACGTGCAAATAGTACTCACATGCAGAGGGATTATACAAAAGTAGGATCTGTTGGGCTCACAGGAGGTGTTACCATTTCACTCATTGTGGGCACTCTTTCTTTGGATGTCCTAACTTGTGCCATAGGTATTTGGATCCTTTCATGTTCAATGACCTTATATATGCAATCACAGACACCCTACAATTGTTCCTCCTCAGTTGTGGCCTAAGATATTGATTGGACAATCCCTTCCCAACTAACACAATAAGCTTGGCCTGTGGTGAAATCCACAAGAGTCTCTGTGGATGTGTCATAATCCCAATCATTTTTGTGAGAAGACGTTGATCCATGATTTGATAGCCTAGCTCTTTCCCCGAGATAGACACAATGTTATTGCTTGTGTCGAGACTGTCGGGCACTACTTGCGTAGTCCTGCTTAGGACTCTTTTTGGCATACAGTGTTGTTTGGGTTACTAATCGTTGCTATGCCACTTGTAAAGTCTCTTCTTCCTTTGCACTAGCAGCCTAGATCACTGTGGTGTCTAATACACTCCCAGATCGTAGGTGCATATCAATATGGGGTGTCCTACAAATTCCCCAAACAAGTTTTGAAATTTTTTAAAAAATATTTTTTTAATTGATTTTTTTTGGATTGGCCAAAGTTTGTCCAAAACACGTCTTTTGTGTTTCTTAACCTGTCTGGAACCAAAAATATTGTATTTTTTCCAAATCAATCTCGCACAAGCACTCGCTCCCATAGTTAAGCTCAACTCTGTAAAAATATAAATTTTTTGGGTTTCATGTAAGCTACATCAACATGCTCTACAACAGTCTAAAACATATATTAGGCAAGTCTATACGTGCACTTTCTGAAAAAAATCTATATTTTTTTGCCCCTGAACCTACTTTTCACTTTATATTTTTTCTTTTTTCTTTTAAACTTTTTTATTTTTTTGTTTACTGTTTACGGTTTTAATTTTTGGTTTTACTGAAAAGGGGTTTTCTTGGAATCTTTGACTTGGGGCCTGTATCCATTAAATGTATACAGGCCCCATTAAAGGGGTTTTACTGAAAAGGGGTTTTCCTGGAATCTTTGACTTGGGGCCTGTATGCATTAAATGTATACAGGCCCCATTAAATGCATCCAGTCACTCAAAACAGACTATTGGACTTTTTTGACTAGTGACCTAAAAGCCTGTATGCATTAAATATGGCCAGCAAATCAAGATGTCCAAAATTAGACAAAGGATTAAGCGTGATTAACTAACGTTAATGAATAATAATGCAAAAATGTAAAATATGTTTAAAAAAATACAAAAAATTTTGTCTGCCAAATCACCCCTAATTTTTATTTTTATCTCAATTTCTCCATGTAAGGAGTTGAAATTGGGATAAACACTATGCTAGGAAACCAATTTTGTGGTCTATTTAACCCAATTCTTTCACTTTTGTGTTCAATTGGTTGTTTTTTATTTCAAATTTAAAAAAATACAAAAAACCAAAAATGTAGAAATCACAAATTGAACTTGTAAATGATATGTGGGAGAAGAGTCAACCTAAATGCACAAATTGCAGAACTCATAGAAAATAAAAAAAAATATGCAAAAATTGAGAAACATGTAGAAATTACAGAAATTGGACATATAGAAATTGCAAAAATTGCAGATTTCAACAACAATGTCAACAATGCCACAAAATGAGTAGATTTTCAGCAATTCATTTCTACCATTCTTGAAAAAACAAAAAACAAAAATATAATAGAATTCATTCATACACACACACACACACACACACACATATTCAAAATGCATTGTGGCTATGTGGTAGGGCTATTCCCCGGTAGAGGCACCATTTATTGGAAGCCCTTGGACCATAGAAAGAGTGTAGGAACTAACCAAGGTTGTAGGGCTTTGCCCAACCACACTCGGGAGCCTAAACAACTCAACCAAGAAGCTCACCTCATGAATGCTTGTGCTCGGATTCTCATAGGAGACAATGTTGCCTCACAGCCACACTCCAAAGCTCCACTCCAACGCTGCCACCACACTCCAATGAAAGCACGACCCTCCTCTCACTTAATCTCCCTCTCTCACATGCACTCATACATACACAATGAGCATATAGTAGCTCAAATTGAATTAGGCAAGCAAGCTAGACACAAAAGCAAGAGCGTAGAGAAGAAGAGCACTCTATTAGTTGCATAAGAGAATGAATGGTGAGAATACAAATTGACCCTTATCTTGGCCCCAGCCTTCACACCTTAGCTGGCCATACTTCAAAAATAGGTTACAAGGCTGCCTAGGCTTGTGCAAACACTTAATCTAAGAATGCAATCGTCGTAATTAATCTTGTGGCACGCCTTTCATAGACAAGCGACAATCGCACATGTAAAATATACAATGTTAGAATTTTTAATTTTTGTCAACGGCCAAATGAAGTGACAGTTACCAATTGATGTGACGTCAATGCTGGAGAGGTGTCCCATGAGGGTTAATATGTAGACAAGTGGTGATTACATATGTAAAATATACAATGTTAGTATTTTTAATGTCAACAGCCAAATGAAGTAACGGTTGCCAATGGATGGCATCGATGTTGGAGAGGTGTCTTATGAGGGTTAACACCACCCAAGATGATAAGTATACTCAAGATGAGTGTATACTAGCATGTGGGAGAAAAAACCTCCTAAAAGTGCCCCGATTGGTCTTAGTGTGTTCACACACATCACTACCAAACATGGCTACAAATTCATAAGGTTAAACAAGAGTGCAAGAGGGGGCACAAGATAACCCAAATATTAGTGTCCCTGTGAGGTGTCACACCTACATACATCATTTCTTACATAAGATCCTCTCAAGAGGTTGTTCCCACACACAAAAGAACCCTCACACACTAGTGGCTATTCACACACACTAGAACCACTTTGATTATTATTGGAGTTATTAACTCTTCACAATCATCTCATCATGATGTTAGCACACAACGACAAGCAACATGCTTGGTGTTTACAACCCTTCCTACTAGTATAGCTTCACATGGAGTTTTGGATGAAATCAAAAGTTGAGCGTAGAGGACATAATATCCATCTTTCAAACCACACATTCAATTCTAAGCTATGAGGGAGTCTTGCATTGTTTAAATGACATGGTACATGTGGTAGATGGAGCAAAGAAAGTTCAAATTAAGTACTTGCGGACACAAACTATCACATGCACCGAACCTGCTTATATAGATGTACTAGACATGGTCATTCACAACCGTAATATATTTTATAGATGTACTAGACATGGGCATTCAATTAAGTAAATACCCGACATATTTTATATCGTTTATTTTTAACTTGTATTTTCATAGTCCAAACACTTTCATTGTTTTGCATCTTTTTTGGGTCCATAATTTATGTTTAAGTACATTTGTGAGGAGTGAAGGTAACAAAAACATAATTTATGTTTAGTACATTTTTGCAAGGAGCAAAGGTCGACAATAATATAATTTAGTCTGGTACATTTTGCAAGGAGCGAAGGTCGACAACAATATACATATAATAAATCCTTAATTGTGAAGATGCCTACTACACAGGCCCTAGAAGAACATTGCCATCTCTCCCCAAAGAGCGACATATTTTATTATATACATTGGAGTCATGAGGGTCGCCACCACCATAGATTAGATAGATCTCTTTGGAGATGTAAATTCTTCAATGATGAACCCATCATTGATTATTATGTGTAACTATCCATTGTAATTATAATGAGATGTTTATTATATTGATTGAGATAGTTATGAATCCATTGTAATCCACCCATCTGTTAGAACGAATTTCTAACTTATTTTTCATCGATTTCGGGTCTTAAGAAAAACTTCTCTAAATCAACTGGTAGTCCATTCTTCGTACTGAAGAAATGGGAATGGTCACAAGGCTTTGCTTAATTTCTGATTCGAGAGATGGGCAAGCATCTTATTGGCCCACCATTCTCATGTGGTCGTGATCTAACCATAAATTACTAAGATTTAATCCTAGCTTTGATTCCTAAGGATTTTTCTTCTATTTATATGATTAATTACCAGTGATTTCCATTCGTAAGGCAAACTTTTATGAAAATTTATTATTTCCTGGTCACAATAGAATTAGAAATAGTTCTATTTGAGAATGATGGAATTTTATAAAGATAACTCTTTTTCTAATAATCCATTTGTAAATATGCATACATCATTTTATTGATTTATTCACATAGAAATATCTTCAAATATTATTTCCTCCATTTTGATCCTCAACACTAATATACCTTAATTTTTTACATGAAATTATGGTGAAACCTTCTCTTTTAATGCTGAAATTAATTAATGCATTTTCTAATTAAAATACGATGAAAATTTCTCTTTTAAATAAATAAAAATACCCATATTTAAAATATGCCAAAAATTCCTCTTTTAATATTTAAAATATTTGTAGCTAGAATATCGTGGGAATTCCACTTTTTGCATCTAAATTTTTATGCATGTACATATATAAAAATAAATATAACAAAAATTTCTCTTTTCTCTATTTAAATAATTACGCATAAATACTATAAAAGTATTTTTCATAAATATGACAAAAATTATTCTTTTAGCATAAAAATATCCATGCCTAGAATATTATGGGAATTCCTCTTTTTTCTTCATTAAATTTATGCATAAAAATAAGATTGATCTTTTTTCTAGAAAATTTTACCATAGAGTCACTACAATTTTTGAGAAGGTTCAATTTTCTAATCTTAAATAAATACTCATAACTATGAAATGTGGTGAAAATTCCTCTTTTAAAATAAAAATTTATTTATGCATACATAACATAATCATAATCATAATTATAAGCATAATTATCACTAAATCTCTTGGTTATTCTTTTAAATATCCATTCATCATTCCTATGTGAAAATACTTGTAAAAAGGTTAGCATAACTCTCTTTTCAACTTAAAATGAATTAATATGATTTATCTTAATCATAAACAAGCTTAAAAGAATTAATCATCATTTTTAACTAGTTAAAATCATTAAAAATATTTAATCTAGCTTAGGTAGCTTATCAAGCCTAGAGTTTTGGTTAAGATAAAGGGATTATCATCAAGATCCATCCTTCTAACAAGGATCTAACCATAAAGATGGTTAATCTTTCAAAAGGAGAGATTTACTAATTAAGATTAAAAAAATATTATAATTAAGTATAAAGATTAGCATTAAACCATTTAAACATTATGAATCATTAAAAAGCTTGATTTCAAGAAAAAACCATTGATTAAAAAGCTTCCCAAGCATTAGCGAGGTTGGGAAGAAGATAACCATTGATAAAGATAGAAAAACACCATGGATTAAAGCTTACCCTTGATTTTTGGCTTGATTCTTTGACAAAGAAGTGAAGCCCACAAAGCAATCTTGGCCACCAAGGCTGGGAGGGTAATCTCCAAGAGAGGATGGAGATTTGTGAAGTTCCAAAGCTTCCCAAGGTAGAGGTAAAATAGAGGGATAATAAAATTACACTAAAATGAGGATATTACTTGCATGTAAATACACAAAGATAAAAATACAAAGGAATGACGGTCTATTTATAGGTGAGGGAGGCCACTAACCAAGTCCATCTTGGTTCTAGAGGCTTCTAACTTCAGTTTGACCCAATTTGGACAAGATTTTGACCAGTTTGGCTCACTTTTTGATCTAGTTCACAGGAGGAGAGAGGAGAGATAAAAATATCTCATTTTTTTGAATTAAAAATGCAAGGTAATGATGAAAAAAAAAGCACCTACTTCATGAGCCCTCTCCCTCCTTGAGGTGTCAAAAATATATTTTTAATCTAATAAACCTTAATTTTTAACTAATAAACCAAGTACTTGGTCAACTCTTCATCTCTTCATCTTATGTGAGCATTTACTCATTTTTGGGATATTTTCTTTTATGCTTTATATTTATGTCATCCCAACACTTGGATTAATCCTATTGGCTCTTTAGAACCTTATTTGGACCTTAGTCAAAAATTTCTAAAAATGTGGACCCTTAGGCTAAGGTCTTTAATACACATATTCAATTAATTTCTAATGCACATTGAAAATTTATTTTTGAACTTCTATTTCAGGGGAATTCATCTTATATATTAGGAGAAACTTTGTATCCAAAATATCTCAATTTTGTATTATCTCTCTCTAGAATATTTTCTCTCTCTAGGCCAAAAACAAGGAAAAATAATATTTTCTTGCATTTTGAAATAGGGGATTATTACAAGGGACTACGATGATTACAAGGGAAATTCTTTCCTTGATCTTCAATGGCGGTATAAATTTGTCCTCTTTCTTCCTCCACTTCATCAGCTATTGTGACGCCTCTAGCTGTTGCTGCTACTGCAGTCTGAGGTGGAACTCTCTCTCTTTGGTTTCCCCAATTCTGTGAGGGAGTTCTGAGACTACTTTGCATTGAGGCTACAGGCTGAGCTGACACTCTTCTGGGGTTGCCCTGATTTTGGCAAGAGGGGGACCTTGATTGATTTGATACGAAGGAGTCAGTCTCTGCATTTTAGGACCTTGGCTGGGTTGGTGGATTCTCTGCATTATGGCAGGAATCCACCAACCCAGCCAAACCCCAACCGGCCCATGGGTTAGCCAACCGCCCAACCACTGTATTGGTGGGATCCCTTTATATAAAAATTTGGTTGAGTTTTGTCTCGGGTACCAAGGAAAAGAGTTCCCAGGTCCCCTACCCAACACTCATGCAAAATACAATTTAGACACACCACTTACACACCCAATATGAAATTGCCTTTTACAGATTCAGTTGTCTTTAAAGCAGTATTGAAATGAAACCATAGTATTTTGATCATAATCCTCCAAAATATCGAGTCCATTGTTTTACAATCAAAACATCACCCGGACTCTCCGTTTGAAGACCAGCTAGTCAACCAACGAGATCCAAATTCAAGTTCCAATTCACATAGATAATTCCTTTTATTAGTCCATCCATATCTTCCTCGACATACGCATGGGTGTTCTAGCAACCGCGAGCCCGTGCATTGCCTGGTCAGAACCCTCTAGGAACCTCCTTAGGTGTCCTACCACTTCACTCAAGGATCGCTTCGTCAGCCTTCGCCCATTGTACCAGAAGCACACCATTTTAACCATACCGAGGCTGGTCAAGACCCTGGCAGGCTTTGCCGAGCGACGTACTTTAATGACTCCTAGCCAGCTGTTACAACATAACCCTCCTTAGTTTAAATCATAAGCCAAATGCTTCCTCCAGCATTCTGGCGTAAGACAATCCTTTTCAAAAAACAGAGTTTCTATGCAAGTAAGAATATCCCGTTGAGTTTGATTCCACAAGACCTTTTTTCTCAAAATCCAGACTTTCTTAATGAAAATCACGAATCTTGTATCTCGATAATCCACCCATCAGTTTTACAACAAATTTCTAACTTATTTTTTGTCGATTTCGGGTCTTAACGAAAACTTCGCTAAATCAGCCCCGGTAGTCCATTCTTCGTACTGAAGAAATGGGAATGGTCACAAGGTTTTGCTTAATTTTTGATTCGAGAGATGGGCAAGCATCTTACTGGCCCACCATTCTCACGTGGTCGTAGTCTCTAACCATAAATTACTTAGATTTAATCCTAGCTTTGATTCCTAAGAATTTTTCTTCTATTTATCTGATAAATTAATGTAATTTCTAATCGTAAGGAAAAAAATTCACAATAGAATTATAAATAGTTCTATTCGAGAATGATGTAATTTTATAAAGATACCACTTTTTCTAATAATCCATTTGTGAATATGCATACATCATTTTATTGATTTATTCACATAGAAATATCTTAAAATATTCTTTTCTCCATTTTGATCCTCAACATTAATATACCATAATTTTCTACATGAAATTATGGTGAAACCTTCTCATCTAACATTGAAATTAATTTATGCATTTTCTAATTAAAGTACACTAAAAATTCCTATTTTAAATAAATAAAAATACTCATATTTGAAATATGCCAAAAATTTCTCTTTTAATATTTAAAATACTTGTATCTAGAATATCGTGGAAATTCCTCTTTTTGCATCTAAATTTTTATGCATGTACATATATAACAATAAATAAAACATAAATTCCTCTTTTCATTATTTAAATAATTATGCATAAACACTATAAAAGTATTTTCCATAAATATGACAAAAATCATTCTTTTAGCATAAAAATATCTATGCCTAGAATATGATGGGAATTCCTCTTTTTGCTTTATTAAATTTATGCATAAAAATAAGATTCATCTTTTTTCTGGAAAATTTACCATAGATTGCTGCTGCAATTTCTGAGAATGTTCAATTTTCTAATCTTAAATAAATACTCATAACTATGAAATGTGGTGGAAACTCCTCTTTTAAAATAAAAATTTATTTATGCATACATAACATAATTATAATCATAATTATAGGTATAATTATGATTAAATCTCTTGGTTATTCTTTGAAATATCCATTCATCATTCCTATGTGAAAATACTTGTAAAAATATTAGCATAACTCTCTTTTCAACTTAAAATGAATTAATATGATTTATCTTAATCATAAACAAGCTTAAAAGAATTAATCATCATTTTTAGCTAGATTAAAATCATAAAAATATTTAATCTACTTCTCTAGCTTATCAAGCCTAGAGTTTTGGTTAAGATAATGAGATTATCATTAAGATCCATCCTTCTAAAAAGGATCTAACCATAAAGATGATTAATCTTTCAAAAGGAGAGATTTACTAATAAAAAAATATTATATTTAATCATAAAGAAGAGCATTAAACCATTTAAACATTATGAATCATTAAAAAGCTTGATTTCAAGAAAAAACCATTGATTAAAAAGCTTCCCAAGGATTAGAGGGGTTGGGAAGAAGATAACCATTGAGAAAGATAGAAAAACACCATGGATTAAGGCTTACCCTTGATTTTTGGCTTGATTTTTTGACAAAGAAGTGAAGCCCACAAAGCAAGCTCGGCCACCAAGATGGGGAGGGTAATCTCCAAGAGAGGATGGAGATTTGTGAAGCTCCAAAGCTTCCCAAAGTAGAGGTAAAATAGAGGGATAATAAAATTACACTAAAATGAAGATAATACTAGCATGTAAATACACAAAGATGAAAGTACAAAAGAGTGAGGGTCTATTTATAGGTGAGGGAGGCCACTAACCAAGTCCAACTGGGTTCTAGAGGCTTCCAGCTTTAATTTGGACAAGATTTGGCTCACTTTTTGATCGAGTTTGCAGGAGGAGAGAGGAGAGATAAAAATATCTCTATTTTTGAATTAACAATGCAAGGTAATGATGAAAAAAAGGTGCCTACTTCATGAGCCCTCTCCCTCCTTACTGAGGTATCAAAAATATATTTTTTAACTAATAAACCTTAATTTTTAACTAATAAACCCAGTGCTTGGTCAAGTCTTCATCTTATGTGAGCATTTACTCATTTTTGGGGTATTTTCTTTTATTCTTTGTATTTTTGTCATCCCAACACTTGGATTAATCCTATTGGCTCTTTAGAACCTTTTTTGGACCTTAGTCAAAAAAATTTGAAAATGTGGACAACCCTTAGGCTAAGGTCTTTAATACACATATTCAATTAATTTCTAATGCACATTGAAAATTTCTTTTTGAACTTCTGTTTTAGGGGGATTCATCTTAGATATTAGGAGAAACTTTGTATCCAAAATATCTCAATTTTGTATTATCTCTCTCTAGACCAAAAACAAAGAAAAATAATATTTTCTTGCATTCTGAAATAGGGGATGATTACAGGGGACTGAGATGAGAGCTTATACATCTTTTAGGGCTAAGGAGGAGCCTTATATACAAAGAGTATTGACATGCAGAGACATTATGCAATGACATGCGATCCCCATGCAAAGATAATGTAACACACACACACACACACACACATACACAGAGAAAGTAAGACGACGTGAAACAAAAATAGAGAGAGAAAGGGAGGGAGGAAGGGTTGAAGATGAGGTGAGAGTTAATGAGAGATAATGACATGCCAACACATGCAAAGGGATAATAAAAGCATAGTAAGAAAGGGAGGGAGATATGATAGAAAAGGGGGGGAGAGAGAGAGAGAGAGAGAGAGAGAGAGAGAGAGAGACATGCAAACATAGTGAAAAAAGGAGGAGAGATGGAATAGGGTGGGGGAGAGAGAGAGAGAGAGAGAGAGAGAGAGAGAGAGAGAGAGAGAGAGAAAGGGGGGGAAGAGCTAAGAGTGTGGAAGAGGGCAAGGAAGGAGAGAGGGAATAGGGTGGGAGAGGGAGAGGGAGAGGGAGAGAGAAAGGGTAAGCACATGCAAATAGTACTCACATGCAGAGGGATTATACAAAAGTAGGATCTGTTGGGCTCACATGAGGTGTTACCATTTCACTCATTGTGGGCACTCTTTCTTTGGATGTCCCAACTTGTGCCATAGGTATTTGGATCCTTTCATGTTCAAGGACCCTATATATGCAATCACAGACACCCTTCAATTGTTCCTCCTCAGTTGTGGCCTAAGATATTGATTGGAAAATCCCTTCCCAACTAACACAATAAGCTTGGCCTGTGGTGAAATCCACAAGAGTCTCTGTGGATGTGTCATAATCCCAATCATTTTTGTGAGAAGACGTTGATCCATGATTTGAAAGCCTAGCTCTTTCCCCAAGATAGACACAATGTTATTGCTTGTGTCGAGACTGTCGGGCACTACTTGCGTAGTCCTGGCTTAGGACTCTTTTTGGCATACTGTGCTGTTTGGGTTGCTAATCGTTGCTATGCCACTTGTAAAGTCTCTTCTTCCTTTTGCACTAGCAGCCTAGATCACTGTGGTGTCTAATACACTCCCAGATCGTAGGTGCATATGAATATGGGGTGTCCTACAAATGCCCCAAACAAGTTTTGAAATTTTTTTTAAAAAAAATTTTAATTGAATTTTTTTTTTTGGATTCTTTTGTGTTTCTTAACCTGTCTGGAACCAAAAATAGTGTATTTTTTCCAAATCAATCTCGCACAAGCACACTCGCTCCCATAGTTAAGCTCCTTAACTCTGTAAAAATATAAATTTTTTGGGTTTCATGTAAGCTACATCAACATGCTCTACAACAGTCTAAAACATATATTAGGTAAGTCTATACGTGCACTTTTCGAAAAAAATCTATATTTTTTTGCCCCTGAACCTTTTACCTTCTTACTTTTCACTTTATATTTTTTCTTTTTTCTTTTTAACTTTTTTATTTTTTTTGTTTACTGTTTACGGTTTCAATTTTTGGTTTTACTGAAAAGGGGTTTGCTTGGAATCTTTGACTTGGGGCCTGTATGCATTAAATGTATACAGGCCCCATTAAATGCGTCCAGTCACTCAAAACAGACTATTGGACTTTTTTGACTAGTGACCTAAAAGCCTGTATGCATTAAATACGGTCAGCAAATCAAGATGTCCAAAATTAGACAAAGGATTAAGCGTGATTAACTAACGTTAATGAATAATAATGCAAAAACGTAAAATATGTTTAAAAAAATACAAAAAATTTTGTCTGCCAAATCACCCCTAATTTTTATTTTTATCTCAATTTCTCCATGTAAGGAGTTGAAATTGGGATAAACACTATGCTAGGAAACCAATTTTGTGGTCTATTTAACCCAATTCTTTCACTTTTGTGTTCAATTGGTTGTTTTTTTATTTCAAATTTAAAAAAATACAAAAAACCAAAAATGTAGAAATCACAAATTGAACTTGTAAATGATATGTGGGAGAAGAGTCAACCTAAATGCACAAATTGCAGAACTCATAGAAAATAAAAAAATATGCAAAAATTGAGAAACATGTAGAAATTACAGAAATTGGACATATAGAAATTGCAAAAATTGCAGATTTCAACAACAATGTCAACAATGCCACAAAATGAGTAGATTTTCAGCAATTCATTTCTACCATTCTTGAAAAAACAAAAAACAAAAATATAATAGAATTCATTCATACACACACACACACACACATATTCAAAATGCATTGTGGCTATGTGGTAGGGCTATTCCCCCCGCCGGTAGAGGCGCCATTTATTGAATTAGGCAAGACACAAAAGCAAGAGCGTAGAGAAGAAGAGCACTCTATTAGTTGCATAAGAGAATGAATGGTGAGAATACAAATTGACCCTTATCTTGGCCCTAGCCTTCACACCTTAGCTGGCCATACTTCAAAAATAGCTCCATGGTGGCTATACAAGGCTGCCTAGGCTTGTGCAAACACTTAATCTAAGAATGCAATCGTCGTAATTAATCTTGTGGCACGCCTTTCATAGACAAGCGACGATCGCACATGTAAAATATACAATGTTAGAATTTTTAATTTTTGTCAACGGCCAAATGAAGTGACAGTTACCAATTGATGTGACGTCAATGCTGGAGAGGTGTCCCATGAGGGTTAATATGTAGACAAGTGGTGATTACATACGTAAAATATACAATGTTAGTATTTTTAATGTCAACAGCCAAATGAAGTAACGGTTGCCAATGGATGGCATCGATGTTGGAGAGGTGTCTTATGAGGGTTAACACCACCCAAGATGATAAGTATACTCAAGATGAGTGTATACTAGCATGTGGGAGAAAAAACCTCCTAAAAGTGCCCCCAATTGGTCTTAGTGTGTTCACACACATCACTACCAAACATGGCTACATATTCATAAGGTTAAACAAGAGTGATCAGCAAGAGGGGGCACAAGATAACCCAAATATTAGTGTCCCTGTGAGGTGTCACACCTATATACATCATTTCTTACATAAGATCCTCTTAAGAGGTTGTTCCCACACACAAAAGAACCCTCACACACTAGTGGCTATTCACACACTAGAACCACTTTGATTATTATTGGAGTTATTAACTCTTCACAATCATCTCATCATGATGTTAGCACACAACGACAAGCAACATGCTTGGTGTTTACAACCCTTCCTACTAGTATAGCTTCACATGGAGTTTTGGATGAAATCAAAAGTTGAGCATAGAGGACATAATATCCATCTTTCAAACCACACATTCAATTCTAAGCTATGAGGGAGTCTTGCATTGTTTAAATGACATGGTACATGTGGTAGATGGAGCAAAGAAAGTTCAAATTAAGTACTTGTGGACACAAACTATCACATGCACCGAACCTACTTATATAGATGTACTAGACATGGTCATTCAATTAAGTAAACAACCGTAATATATTTTATAGATGTACTAGACATGGGCATTCAATTAAGTAAATACCCGACATATTTTATATCGTTTATTTTTAACTTGTATTTTCATAGTCCAAACACTTTCATTGTTTTGCATCTTTTTGGGTCCATAATTTATGTTTAAGTACATTTGTGAGGAGTGAAGGTAACAAAAACATAATTTATGTTTAGTACATTTTTGCAAGGAGCAAAGGTCGACAATAATATAATTTATGTCTAGTACATTTTGCAAGGAGCGAAGGTCGACAACAATATACATATAATAAATCCTTAATTGTGAAGATGCCTACTACACAGGCCCTAGAAGGACATTGCCATCTCTCCCCAAAGAGCGACATATTTTATTATATACATTGGAGTCATGAGGGTCGCCACCACCATAGATTAGATAGATCTCTTTGGAGATGTAAATTCTTCAATGATGAACCCATCATTGATTATTATGTGTAACTATCCATTGTAATTATAATGAGATGTTTATTATATTGATTGAGATAGTTATGAATCAACAAAGATGATGGTGTATTTCATGAGGGGCACAACAATCTCATTATATTTATGACTACATACATGGGCATTCAATTAAGTAAATAATCGACATATTTTATATTGTTTATTTTTAACTTGTATTTTCATAGTCCAAAAACTTTCATGGTTTTTCATATTTTTTAGGTCCATAATTTATGTCTAAGTGCATTTGTGAGGAGTGAAGGTCAACAACAACATAATTTATGTTTAGTACATTTTGTAAGGAGCAAAGGTCAACAACAGTATAATTTATGTCTAGTACATTTTGCAAGGAGCGAAGGTCGACAACACAGGCCCTTGAAGAACATCGCCATCTCTCTCCAAAGAGGGACATATTTTATTACATACATTAGAGTCACAAGGGTCTCCATAGATTAGATAGATCTCTTTGGAGATGTAACTTCTTCAACCATGAACCCATCATTGATTATTATGTATAATTATCAATTGTTATTATAATGATTTTTATTATATTGATTGAGATAGTTATAAACCAACAGAGATAATGGTGTATTTCATGAGGGGCACAACAATCTCATTATATTTATGACCGCATACTAAATATGTACACAAAGTAGGGTGATATAGTTGTGGACTTGTTTGCTAAGGAGAAGGTGCCTTCCTTTAATCTACATTGGATCAATTGGAGTGGAACCTAAAGTTGGCATATTTACTCATGTATGGAAAGAGTGGAACGTAATGTTGACATATTTTTTTCATGTATTGAAAGAGTGGAACTTGATAATATTAACATATTTACTCATGTATTGAAAGAGTGGAACCTGGCATTGACACATTTACGCATGCAATAAAAAACATGGAGTATTATCAAAATGAGATGATCACAATTATTGTTGTACAATTTTGATTTGAAATAAAGAGATATCAAAATGTTTATCTTATGTACTTTAGTCAACTTTTATATACATACTAAAAAATAGAAATTCATAATACATTATGGAGATAAAATAATGGTGGACAATGGAGAAAAAAGACCAATTATACAAGTCTATAGAAGTAATGGTGGTTGCTCAAAAGTGAGTACATCACCACCGTCAAAATAGCTTCCTCCACAAAATCATTTATCATAGACAAGTCAACTATTTCATCAACTCTAGCTTGTAAGTTCTCTCTTCATTTTTTGAGAGGAAAAAAGATGCCTTTTAAGCCCTCTTTTTCCTTCCAACATTAATTGTATGTGCTTTAGTAGTGTAACACACTTTAAAGGAAAATTGCATTAATGAAATAATCATGTAGAAAAATATGTGCTTTTAAAGTGTGTATGTTACACACTTTAAAGGAAAATTGCATTTATGAAATAATCATGTAGAAAAATATGTGCTTTTAAAGTGTGTATGTTACACACTTTAAAAGAAAATTGCATTAGTGAAATAATCACGTAGAGTAGAATCCAAAGAAGCATTGCATCAATAGACCCCAACTTGAAACATCCAAGTCCCATACAAGTGCGGTGGTAAATTCTATAGTTTAGCATATTCTAGAGTTTAGCAACACCGCAAGATCCCAAATTTAGTGTTTGGAGAAATGATACTATGCTTTAGAGTGTCATTGACAAGTGTGGTGAATGTGGAAGAGCCAGCAAGGGTGCAATCTGAAAATACAATCACTTGGACACACATATGCACACACAAGATATCCTACCAAATGTATATCTTACATTACAATATTATTTATACAAAATCATTATAAGTCCAATATCTTGAGGAATGTAGGGTTAGGGCCAAATGGAATATTGTAAGAAATCATTTGGAACCTAAGAGATTCTTACATGATTGCAACTTATTTTTTAATAACCCCTCTCAAGTTGCACTTACATCAAAGAATACAAAGAAAAAATGAACAAAATTACTTATGAGAAGATCCCTTATGGCTCCAAACCATGCCTAGTGAGTGAATCCCCATCTTCATTAGCTTCCTCCACAAAATCAATGAAGTCTTTCAGAACCATCATGGGACAAGAAAAGTCATTTGACACAGACAAGTCAACGATTTCATCAACTCCATCTTGTAAGTTGTGCCTTCTTGGAACATAATCGATGACTACACTCCATCTTAGGTCCAATTGATGATCACGAATAAAAAAGACCTAGTGCATGTGTTTTAGCATCACAAATGGTTGGTCTTCACTATCTATACATCTCAAAGACATGGAAGTATTACTAACTGAAAACCAAAGTTGTCAATCTTCATAGATGCGTTTTTTTCTATGGTGTTGGATTTATACCAATTGCAATATAGCAAATTGGCGGTAAAAGAGACAAAATCGATTTCTAAAATAAACTCAATGTAACCAAAGAATCAAATCGTTGATCTCATCAAATTTTTATCCTTGGCACTACTTCAGCTCCAAGTCTCAAAGTACACTATCTTGTATGACCTTGCCTATGGCAGCTACTTGTGTTCAAAAATGATACCCATTGATGTTAAGACTTGAGTAGCTAATGCTAACTCTTGTGCAACTTGCGATCTATGGGTTCACCCACTTGAGATAGTTGATGAACCTAGAGAGAAATGTATGTATATACATACAATATTCTTAATTATAATGAAAATAATAATAAATAAAACTAATACATAAAATCCATATTGTTGCGATTTGATTTACTTTTTGGAAATCCAATAACAGAAATCTTTTGTAGATGTGAGTTTTTGGGGTTACTTTGAAAAAAAATCAACATTTTGAATTTTAATATATGCTCGTTGTCTTGCACGCAAGACCGGCAAAGAATAGGTTTTAAAATTTGTTAACCTTTTTACATTTCCAAAAATTTGAAAGATCGATTCATTTTGAAAAACTATATCCACTTCAAACTCTTTCTAGGCTTATGAAATTTATTAACCTTTTTACATTTCCAAGAAAGAAGGATTCATTTTGCAATTTACAAGGACACATTGTGGACCCCACTACCTTTAATAAAAACTTTAAATTTGGGAATAATGGTGGCTTCATCCTAGATGGAGAGATCACGAGGGTCCTAAACATCCTGTTGAGCAAGAATTGTACTCTCAATCAACATTGGAAATGGCCCATGGGTCCCAAAAAATTGTGGCTAAGAAATGCACTAGGTGATATAATTCATTTCTCACTCTTCAAGAGAGGCATTAATAAAGCGCATTCTAATTGCTAGTGTGCTTAACTTTACCAATTTTTAGAGATAATTAAATAGACAACATATGGTCGAGCTTGTCTTACAAAATCCACTACTGATTTGGGCATAGTAAGTTTTGGTCGATGGATTAAATGGATGATTAAATCCTTGTCTCACTTGGTCCCATCACCGCTAGTAGTAAACCTATAGAATGTAAGTCTTGGGGAGGTTTTTTTGAAGTCCCATTGGTATGTGGACGATTGGAAGCTATCATGACTGGTTTTGATCTTTGGAATGAATTTGGCATGCTTGGTGTAGTTCAAACCATTGTTGCAATAAGAAGGAAGGGGGGGAAGACTCAAGGGTGAACAAGGTGACTTTATATGGTTTTTAGTATGTAGTCATCTTGATCATATAAGGGCAAAGTTTTTGGATGGAAAAGGGATTAACGCCTAGGGGGATATATGAGATATTAGAACAAGGTAGTGGTTGAGTTGGGAAAATATTGGAAGAAGATGGGGATTGAGGAGAGTAAAACAAAGATATTAACTTGAGTTGGTTGGCTTTATGAGAGAATGGTATTGAGGCTTGTTTGAAAAATCAAGGAAAACCATGAATCAAGGGATTTTGATGGGGAAAAGGATAAGGCAAACCATGAATTAAGGGATTTTGATGGGGATAAGGATAAGGCAAACCATGAATCAAGAGATGGATACATGGAAAAGGATGGTTGGACAAAAATCCTTATACTTAAGGATTCAAATGGATAGTGACCTTACTCAATATAAGGTGAGGGCTCTTGCCTCACCTTAAATTGATAGTGGCCTGAATTAATTCGACGTGGGCCCGTGCATCACTATAAATGGTGGGCCCTTGCCTTAGTACAAATGGATAGTGGCGTAACTCAATTCAAGGTTGTACCTTGCCTCACTACAAATGGATAGTGGCTTGACTCAATTCAAAGTGGTCCCTTGCCTCACTACAAATGGATAGTGGCCTCACTTAATTCAAGGTGGGCCCTCAAATGGATAGTGACCTAACTCAATTTAAGGTGGGCCCTTACCTCACGACAAATGGATAGTGACCTAACTCAATTTGAGGTGTGCCCTTGCCTCATTATTACAAATGGCCACTAAACATAAAACTCAGTAGCCACTAAACATAAAACTCTCTATGTTCATTGGCATACCAAATATAACCGTCTTTTCACTTTTCACCACCACTGATCTTAAAGCTCTATGCTTTCCAAATGAGGGGATCCCCCAATAGAGTGAGAGTGATATTATCGATAAAATGATCTTCAAAATTACCTTTTCTTGAGAGCCACACACACCCCTATATTCCTCAAAGGTGTCAAGCTAGAGCATTCATGGCTATGTTAAACAAGAGAAGAGATAATGGTGGACAACCTTACTTGACACTTTTTCTTAAGGTTATTGGCCTTTGACTAGATTTGGTTGATGTCTCATAGCAACAACTAAACCGTTAGAATCATTTTTTCCACCAAAATCAAAACTTTAAGCACAAAGGAAAAAAATCCCCAATTTATTCAATCATAGGCTTTGTCCAAGTTTACCTCTTCTTTTTCAATCTATTTTGAAGCCTTCCAAATGTGATGATTGCATCAAGATCTATCTCATTTTTATAAAATTCTTATGTTCTAGTTTGATGATCTCCTTTACCCAATTTCTTAGCCTTAATCTAGAGTCTTAGCAATAATCTTGTAAGACACATTTAACATATTGATGGGTCTCTAGTTCCTTATTGTTAGTTTATTCCCTCCCTTGTCAACACCAAAATTTTGTAGCATGAATATAGTTATTTTGCTATGTGAAGGACTAATTTCCTAAGTTTTGTGCAAACTTTTTAGGGCATGGTTTTGTTAGCAAAAGTCTCAAAAGGCAAACATTAAACTGTCTAATACTAAGTTTTCAGCCAATATTATGGTTATTTCAATGCAAGTACTACTAATTTTAAGATGATTTTATGTAAATTTAGTAGTTGAATGTCTTGATAGACGTTACATGCTTGATTGTATTTTCACTTGGTGGATCTTATCCCAACGTATGGATTTTTAATTTGGACCCCATGAAATATGTATATGATAACCCCATGTTGAAACCATATGATAAAACACCTTCTCCCAAACTAGTTTCAACCATCCTCCTTCAATAATCATGTGTCATTATACTCCATGCCCAAAGATGGATAAAATCATTAATAGCACTCAATATTTTTCATAATATGTTGAAAATTGTGTTACGTGTATTATTTTTATACTAATAAAATATGTTTGAACATTTTTTATAGATTATATTAAAAGATTCCATTTAAAAGTGCTTTACTAACCTAAAAAGTAGTGTTGTCCAAGACATCTACTTTACCATGCTTCCACTTAGGTACCATTCAACAGTAAAACATCTAGTCCAAGAGATTTTCCATTTTCCAAGAGACTTTACCCTACCATGCTTCCACTTAGGTACCATTCAACGGTGAAATGTCTAGTCCAAGAAATTTTCCATTTTTAGAGATTTTCCCAATTCTTCCTAAGTTATTGGGACCTCAAACTAGGGCCTTGCATAAGGAGGCACTGATAATTTGATGACCTATGTATACCTTTCCCAGACCTCTTCCTTCACTTGGGCAGTGAAAGAACCTGTGAAAAGGTGAGAAGAATCTACTGGGAGAGAATAAAGGGTAGCATGAGAGAACTTAGGAGTGTGGAGTTATTCTGGGAGATATTCAGGGAAAAGTAGTGAAGAGGTGGAGAGAATCAGGGAAAAGAGGTGGAGTGAATCATGGAGAAATCAATGGGATTTGATGCTTGATGTAAACTCTATAAATTGAGGCATTGCCCTAATGAGAATTTGCTAGTTTTTGAGTATCCATGCCTACATTAATCTATTTGCTAATTATTCACTAATTACGTCTTAATCATTTGCTAATCACTTTGTTAATGATGTTGATTCTAGTGTTTGATCCACCATAGCTCATCATTATGCTCAAATTTCAACATGGTATCAGAGCCATGCCTAGAATCAATTAGGTTTATGAGCCCATTAGTTAATTAATTAGGATTAGTAGATAATTAGCAAAAAATCAAATTTTTAGTTAGTTTTTCACTTCCCCCTTCACCCCCAGCCAGTGGAGGACTCCATTCTCCTTGCACAGTCAAAATTAGGTCTTGTGCTTCTAGCATATGGTAGCTAACATCTTTGGCTACAAGCTCATTAAGACGGCGCAGCAAATCGCCAAAGGAATCAGGAGAATTCGCGATTTTCGTCGACGCTTTTTTTTCTGAGATGTTTTTGACATTGCAACTTCCACATATCACATCTCTCTAATTCCTCTTAGCCCAAGGGGTTTTCAAGCATGCTCTACAAGCTGGTGAAGACAGAATTCAATTTCATCATGTCTACAGTGAGATCCAAGCTCTTCATCAAATCTGCAGGTGACTTTGGTAAAACAGAGATTAAGCTTTCAATATTTCGTCAAATCTTGTGTTTCTTGGCTTAATCCTCTACTAGACTCATTGCTATTGATGCCTTTGAAAGCATTTGAGCTCATTTGAAGTGGAAGGCACCAGATCTGGACTCCCTGCATACTCTGTTTTTTGCACACAAAACAGAGTATTAACTTGCTAATCAGTGATTAATCAGTGCTAATCACTGTATTTTGGTACAATTGAGGGTTCAAATTAACCATTAGGTATCTGATACAGATCCCTAAAGCTTCAGATTGCAAATCGGAGTTGGTTTGATACTCCAACCATCCCGTACAAATTGGTTACCCTTAATTTAGTGTAATTTCTGGTGATTTTATGCTGATAAAATTGTTGTAATCATCTATTAAACACCAGATTGAGTTGTAAAAGGGTAGACACTGCCCTTGAATCTTGAAATTGGATCAAGAGGTAAGACCCCCTTCACATCACCATGAGTTCAGCACAGGAAATAGCCAAATTTAATGGGGAACAGTTTTTTACATAGCAGACAAAAACCATGTATTTGCTGATGAGGAAAAATCTGTGGGGATTAGTTGAAGGGAGAGATGAATGCCCGGAGAGAGGGAAAAATGAGTGGAAGAGCAGGAATGAAAAAGCATTGGGACTTATTGCACTCAGTTTAAATGATGAAATCATTCATCATATCACAGGAATACAGTGGGCAAAAGATGCATGGGATGAACTCAATAAATTATTTGGTGCACAAGCAAAAAATTCAAAGATAAATCTGTTAATGCAATTCTACAAATTGGACATGAAGGAAAGTGAACCTTTAATCACACACTTGAACAAATATAAAAGCATTAAGCAACAGCTGGCAGCTATTGGCAAAAAGGTAGAAGATGATGAAGCATTAGCTGTACTTCTGAAGAGTGTGGACAAAGGAGATTATGAAAACATTGTAGCAACACTAAAGAATGTACCTGAATTGAAGATACATGAGATAGAAGCAGCTCTACTAGAGCAAGAGAGCAGAGGCAA
This sequence comes from Cibotium barometz, assembly GCF_041138505.1. Classification (NCBI taxonomy): domain Eukaryota; kingdom Viridiplantae; phylum Streptophyta; class Polypodiopsida; order Cyatheales; family Cibotiaceae; genus Cibotium; species Cibotium barometz. Next base: position 33,741,457 of record NC_141054.1, read on the forward strand.
AGAGAAGAAAGGGCTCGACTCAACAGCAGGAGAGGAAAAAGCATTCTTCACCCGAGGAGGATTCTCTCGAGGACGAGGATGAGGAAGAGGTAAAGTAGGAGGGAGGACCTTCACTTGCCACAAATGTGGAAAGCCAGGACACATGGCGAGAGACTGCTACAGCAAACCCAGTGAAGAAGGAAGGACATCGACAAACTTCATGGAGGCTCCAAAGGAAGTGGAGTCGGATCATCTTTTCTGAGAGAGAGAGAGAGAGAGAGACCCCACAACCCAATGTAACCTGCCCCAATAAAGTAAAACTACCTCTGAGCCACCGATGATGTAGGCCACGTGGTAGATGTATGTGTGAGCACTTTAGTCAAGGTCACGGGCACTTATAGTAGCCTTGGACACATTGAGAGAGAGAGTGTCAAAAGGACTATGGAGTTTAGGGACTTGAGGCACTAGTTGCGGGCTATCAAGTAAGAGGGAAACTTGGTATAGGGTCCAGGTGTGCTAGGATTATTCACTTGAGGGGAGGTGTTGAAATATACAAGTGAATAGGGTGTGTGTGGGAACAAGCTCTTGGATAGAGGCTGTAAAAGAGGAGATGTAATTGTGAAAGAACCTGTGAAAAGGTGAGAAGAATCTACTGGGAGAGAATAAAGGGTAGCATGAGAGAATTTAGGAGTGTGGAGTTATTCTGGGAGATATTCAGGGAAAAGTGAAGAGGTGGAGAGAATCAGGGAAAAGAGGTGGAGTGAATCATGGAGAAATCAATGGGATTTGATGCTTGATGTAAACTCTATAAATTGAGGCATTGCCCTAATGAGAATTTGCTGGTTTTTGAGTATCCATGCCTACATTAATCTATTTGCTAATTATTCACTAATTACGTCTTAATCATTTGCTAATCACTTTGTTAATGATGTTGATTCTAGTGTTTGATCCACCATAGCTCATCATTATGCTCAAATTTCAACAGAGGGGGTGTCCTAAACTGTGTGAATAGACTTAAGGGGAGAACCCTTCTTCTCCTCCCAGTCCTCTGGTTCAATTTCCAGCTAGCCCTTGCTCTAAATTTAAGGACACTCTACTTTTTGCCCCCCATATAAAGAGACTTAAGCAAGCACATTTTTGCTCTAAGAGGTGGTTTCCACATATAAGAGTCTTTTGCTCATAAAGTGAGCAAACGGACCCCAAATTGCAATCCTTATGGAGTGTTGAGTTCACGATTGTGCGAGCTACAAAAGAGTGGATAGTATGGCTCCTCCTCAAAGATGCCAAATGTTACCTCGAGAAGCGTTCATGACAATGACAAATGACACAAGAGGGAATACTCCGAACATGGACCCAACTCTTCCCTTAAAGGAAATGGCTAGGTTAGCTTAAAAATCATTTAGAAAGAGTTTTTTGGATTAATCCTTGATGTTAGCATTAATTAAGAAAGATAAAATATGCTATTTTTTTTCCTTATTTTAAAAATACTAAATCTCATATAGAATTTTTGCTTTCTCAAAAAGATAACATGGTTTCTCGTATCTTATAAGGTTGGATTGAATTATTATGTTGCTATCTTCCTTAAATTAAAGTACAAGTACATCTTCTCCCTGCCTTGATGCTAACTATGTTCCTATGCTTGTGTAGTCGGGCGGCAACATTAGCGAGGCCCGAAGTCGGACCAAGGTATTCCTCATACCATTGGGAAGTTGGAACTTGCCAGTTTGGTGAGAACTATGAATATTGCCTAGTTGTGCGGGCACAAGCTAGTGCGGTAAATAAGCCCCCCCTCCCCCCCCCCCGGTGCATAGCTATCCCTCTGAGGATTGGGAGCGTTGGGATAGCCTAGTCTATAGAGACTAGAAGGCTAAATTCTAGATCATCGACATAATAAAACATAGAATAAGAGAGCCTTTTTTCGGCTATAGTTGGATTTGAACCTTTGTAATTATTATTATTTATTAAGTCCTTTATTTTGTAGTATTGTTGTATCATTGTTTTAAGTTAAGTGGTTGTTTTAATGAACATCCTATAAGATCCCTAATTAATGAACTTGTTTATATATATCACACAGTGTGGTAGGATTAAGTGAAGTGGTTGTTTTAATGAACATCATGTAAGATCCCTAAATATTGAACTAAGAAAATAAAAAGGGTGGAAAGTGGGAGTGTGGATTGCTTTAACGACATCATCCTATGGACTCGATTAGTCGGGTAGTTTTCCAACAAGGTGTTGCTTTTAGGAATCAAGGATAAAGATTGCCCAAGATAGGTTGATCACTCTATGGGTGATTCGATTTTTAGAACTATTTCAGAGACCATGCTCCCCCTACGAGATAGAGCTAGGTCTTACCTAGTAGTTGTATCCTTGTATCTCCACATGGTCAAGATGTCAATGACTAGGAAATTCTTTTAAAGGCTTAGTAGACAATCTTAAGGATTCCCCTTTTATAGGTTGGGGATCTTACACTATTGAACGTGACAAATTTGTAGCATGGAAGAAAATGACAAGAAAATAACAAGTTGTTCTTTTGAATTGATTAAACAACGTACAAAAAGCTCGTTAAGAAGGTTGTTTTGAACATGTCCTTAAATGTGATCAACAAATGTTCTTAGAGATACATGGCACTGTGATAGTAGTCAAGGGAAATCAAAAGATCCAAGCCTTTATTGATGCTAGGTTACCTAGGAGAAATTCTAATCATGATTTGAGGATGAGGTCAAAGATGAGTTAGATGGTTGATACTTCTAGAAGTCTACAATGAAGTCACACATCACCTTCAAATATTTATATTTTGTAATGACATTGGGTGCTAAGGGTAGTTAAACATATGTAAATTTTTAAAAAATGGTAGGATGCTCTACTAGTAAAAATCTTCCCATGGGCACCTTCTCTTGATTGCAAAGTAGTTTGGACTCATGCACATGTATTGCTTGCAAAGGACTTCCTAATGCTTTAGCTAATAAAGAGGAGGATGCGTGTATAATGGACATAAAAAGAGAATTGCTAGCCTTATTTTTTTAAGATTAAAATTCATATCTCTCGTTTTCATTGTATATACAGGTTCCAAAATATTTTCATCACCATCGCCAAACCAACAACAAATATTAAAGAAGCAGGGAGAACATTCCAACACCGCTTCTTTAAAATATTAAAGAAGTAGGGGAATGTTCCAACACCGCTTCTTTAAAATATTAAAGAAGCAGGGGGAACGTTCCAACACTGCTTCTTTAAAATATTAAAGAAGCAGGGGGAACGTTCCAACACTGCTTCTTTAAAAACACAATTTTAAAATAAGTGACCACTATGAAAGTATATTCTCACACAATATACAGGCTCCAAAATATTATCATCACCGTCGCCAAACCAACAACATATATTAAAGAAGTAGGGGGAACATTCTAACACAATTTTAAAATAAGTGCCCACCATATATGTATATTCTCACATGATATATGGCTTTATAACAACTCACTATCTTCCACTTTCATCAACAAAAGTGTTATCTAAATGGGGAAATGGCATGTTATCGATTCCATGTCCTTTTAAAACATTGGCTTTTTTTCTTTATTAGCAACAATGAGAATGAATCATTAACTATTGAATACTTTTTACCATTAGGCTAGCATCAATGCCACCCTTGAACAATCTATTATGTCGTCTTTGTTTCTTCAAAACATTAATGAGAATGAATCATCCACCAACAATCGCATCATATGTTTGGATTAGCATCAATGACATAATCTGTGTTTATTTTACATAGTAATAATGCGATGTACGAGTGCTTCACATGCTAAGGTTTTCATCAATACCACCATTAAGCAAGGTGACCCTCCCTTGAGAAGAGCCACGGCAAAAAACAAAAGAGTTCGATTTATTAGGAAGTTGTCACTCACACCTTCACGTGATCGAGTTGTACAAACAATGGGTTTGTCAATGCAAGTCCGTTGTCTTAGTGCTCGAGATGTGGTGTTGTCCCCATACGGGGAAAGCAGTCACGTGATATTTGCTGACAGATCCCAGGTGTCAGACCAGTCATTGATAGGTGGGAATTTTGTCCTTACAGACGTATGCTTGTGAGCACTGGGGCATTCAAGTATGATGGGCTAGATGCCATTCTATGCTCCCTTGTGTAATTGTACACATGAGAAGAAACTAAGGCATTCTAGGTAACTCCACTACATGAGAGGCAACTAAGGGCAAAAAAGGCTGGCCGAGTCTTTTCGACTCTCGAGTCTGGGGGTTCCGTAAACTGTATAGTGCACTAAATCGCAATGTTATAAGTCTTCTCTCCCACAGCAGGCAGCATCTCAGAAGTTCGCGGGGACGACACGCTCTTCGAATCTGAATTTGCAAGACAGCAGACATGATGAGGCCTTCTCCGGCCGTTCATGGAGTTGGAGTCGCGAGCTCGTGAAAATGGGTTTGTCTGCTTTTTTTTTTTTGGTTGAGAGAAATGAATCTCGGTGCTTACCTGAACCCTATGGAGAGCTCCACAGCGCAGCGGAAGAGGCAGCGCTGCCGCTACGAGCCTCAAGGCCAAAGCTGGCTTTCAAGCTTGTTGCCAAAGCATGAGAAGGGCAGCATCAACAATGGGCTTCGCAGCATCCTGGAAACTAATTTTGAGACCGAAAAAAATAACTTGAGGATTTTTGCTCGCCCAAGGTTTGAAGCTGTACGGAGGAACCCCCTCTCAACGAGGACTTGGAGTTTTGGGGCCAAATCTACACGAGATGATGCCTCTAGGATGGCCCACACCGCTGTCCCGCTGCAGTCGAATGCCCCCCTCCGCTTCACACAGCGACAATCTCATGTCTTTGCTGCTGATCGTGAAGTTTCCGGTGGTCAGAGGGAGAGACAGGATCTGGAGAGGAGCATTGAAGCAATTCCATGGCAAAGCTGTCCTCCCCAAGCAGCAGCAGCAGCAGCAGCAGCACCACCACCAGCGCTACCTGCTGCCAACCAAGATGGCCACCTTGTAGAGCTTCACAAGATTACCTCCTCTAGCCCGAGGCAAGAACTTCCTGTGTATAAGAAGATATTAGAGGAGACCAACCTCAGGAACAGTCGTTTAAAATATCTGAATTCTCAGATTGGCTTGACAAAGTCTGCGTTGGACGCCATTCGGCACACCAAAGAGACACTCTTTCACTTAAGAATTAGGGATACTTCTGAGGACAAAGAGATAACAACGGTATGTTCAACAATGTTCCCACTCCTCCTGTGTTGTACATTACTGCATGGACAATTTTAGTGTGCCAAACGACAGGGCCTTTATGTGAATGACATAGCTAGCCATCATGTAATGTGCAGTCTATTGCTTTCACACCCCTATCAGAAGAGGAAGAAGAGGAGGTGCATCAGGCCTTGAATGGAGCAAATAGGTACTCTCTTCAGCAACTCTTACACACGAAGCCTTGAACTTTCCTCTGATGCTACAAACTTATAAGATCGGAGCACAGTGCTGCCAATATCAGTTCTGTTGAGAACTGTAGCTGCGCTGCCAAGTTGCAGGCAGTTTTGCTGAAAGGGAGCGGTTTTTGGGACATTGAAGCTAAGTTAAATCTGAATAACTTTTCACAGGCATGAAGTTCTTGCGAAGCATGAGCGGTCGAACATCGACTTAACAAGGGCAGCTATGCAGTGTTTGAAACCTGGAGTCTGGCTGAACGATGAAGTAAGTTTTCTTCTTTAAGAAACCTTTAGAATCCCTTCAGTAATGGGCGGGTAGTGGGACAGGCAAGAATATTTGTCCATCTGTGATGGGCGTGGAGTTGGACAAGCAAATTTTCTTGTCCATCCATGATGGGTGGAAAGTTGGACGAGTAAGATTGTAGTGATTTGATTACTCATTGAGTGTTTGTTGTCCCCACTACTACCAGGTCATAAATTTGTATCTGGAGCTGCTGAAGGAACGAGAGCTTCGAGAACCCAAAATTTATATGAAATGCCATTTTTTCAACACATTTTTTTTCAATAAGGTGTCTAATATTGCCTTAGTTTTGTCTGCCAGGCTGATCAAAATGTTTTGTTGCTTGCAAATTTGTTATTCTTTCAACAAAGGCTTATGAAGATTGTATTACAATAGTTTGCTTGTTTTTGTCACACTGTTCCAGCTCTACAAAGATGCACATTCCTATGATTTTAAAGCAGTTAGAAGATGGACAACACAGAAGAAGCTTGGGTATAATCTACTCGATTGTGACAAGGTATGACTTGTTTTACACTAAAGACTAGCAGTTGGGCTAAACTACATGTAAGCATTTCTGTACTTTCTTTTATTGTTGAAATTGTGTATTTCAGATTTTTGTTCCGATCCACAAAGACATCCATTGGTGCTTGGCGGTTATCAATGTGCGTGAAAAAAACCTTCAGTATCTTGATTCTCTCAAAGGGCACGATGGGAATGTCTTACAAGTTCTTGTAAGTGTTTAATTGATCTCAATTATCTGTACTGCTGGTATTTTCTAAATTTTCTGAGGGCCAAAGCTACCATGCCTCCCAGACAGACATCTGGTGGATTCTGAATGTTACATGATAGCTCGTGAGGCTTTGTGAGCTCCAGTGGATGCATTTTGTGACACCTTATGTTATGGGACATTCACGGTTGTTTTGAAAATGTTTTGTTACCCCTCCTTTATGTCTGAAACTTTTTGTACGTGCACAAAACTTTATTATGTGGAGCGATCGTCCTCTGAAGTTTTTGAATTCCACCCATTTCAAGTTTTAAAACCGTCTCCTGAAGCTTATCACATATTGGCAAGGCTCTTGAGACTTACTGTTGTTGGTCTCTAACCTATTGACAATGCAACACTATTTTTGCTTCTATTTAGGTGTACAGAACCTCCCCCTTATTTTTGAAACTTATTGAAATGTGTTTGTAAGTTCCAGAGGTTCTGTATAACCCTGGCGACATTCATGATCATCCTCAACTATGCACAAGCTATAGTATATTCTTTTGTTGGATCTTTGTTGTTAGTGCAGTTTGTGTCCTGGAGGCTGGTTTGGTTTAAGCAGATTATGAATGAAAAGAAGACATTCTGAAGGATGCCAATTCAGGCTACAGGCCACACTCGGGCAGAGGATCTGTGGCCAGCATCAGCACCTGAAGAAGGGCAGCTGAATTGGAAGACAGGGTGATGGCGATGGCTGACAGAGTGGGAAGACAGGCTGGTGTGGGAAGGGGTTGCTGGGCTGCATGTCCGGACATGCGTGTGGGTGGCTAGACTGCATGTAAAAACCCTTGCTGGCTTCCCATGTCTGTCGTTCCTCTTGTTGCAGCTGTCCAGCCTGCTGTCCACTGTCCTGCAAGAATGCTAAAAGTTACTCTGTTGGCTGTGCAGGTTCATACTGCTGTTCTTCTGACACACACAAGGAGGGCAGACAGCTCTGGACAGACCACGTGCCTGTCTAGTTGGCCTTGTTGCTGCTGTCCAGCCCACTGTCTGTGCAGGATGCTACAAGTTCACGTTGTTGGTCACAATGCTGTTTTGCCAGCCCTGAGCACAGCTACTTGGGCTTTCAAACTTGTCTTTGTCTGCTATGGATAATGTGTGAGAATACCCATTCGTATTGTTGAGAAAGGGGTTTCAGGGACCCTCAAATAGGCGGGTGGGCATCCAAAATACATGTGATTACTATTGATCCTTGGAAGGCATTGGCACCTAAACTGAGTAGAGTCTTGGGACTATGTCCATTGTCTCAGATGACAGCAATTCCAGTGAAAACTGTGCATGTTTTGAGATTGCCAGATATTTCTCTTACCAAGTCACTAAAAGTCTCTTTGTGTGCTCCGCCATGGCTTTAACATGTAGCAAGCTTACATGTTCTAATCCATGGACTACTTAATTTGTTGGATAGTAAGCTTAGTCATAATAAAACTTGTGATTTGGACTGTTTCTTTTGGTTCGTTTTAGTCTAAATTTCATGTACAAAGTTTGATATTTGTTGAAAAGAGGAATTACATTTGTGATGTTTCTGAGCTTATTTTGACTTGGGTTCATACAGGTCTTTAGGTGGGAGAACATGTTTTAAGACTTGTTTAAAAATGTTTGTTTCCTCTACCATTAAGTAGATGACTAACCTCAGATTGATGATTAACTTTAGAGGGGTTGATTGAGGGAGGACACCTTATCATGGATCTAACTCGAGCATTAGCAATTGCAAGTTTTCTTTAACACGAGATCCTTAGCTTTTCGAGCTCCAAGTCAAAAGTTTTAGAGGTGTCTGCTCTTTGATTGAGCGCGGACTGTGGGTCTAACTTGTGCAGTACCTTTGGTAGCAATTTGCAATTTGCAATTTTGCTTAACAAAGATGCGATCATCAGCTATCTGAGCTCTAAGACAATCCTTCTTCTTTGTGTGTGTGTATGTAGTTGAAGGTACTTCACAAATGCCAAATTAGGAGCACAAACTTTGCTCAAGAAAGCTGTGAAGCTCTTGCATTTTGGCACCATAGTACTCTCGATGAGTGATGGCATCAACAGGAGATCTGCACCATCAACTTATCATATTATTTAACATTGCAATTAGCACAAGCTTGAAGATTTTGTATTTTAGAAATAGCCTGGCAAAGATAAGGGAGGGGTTGTGGTGATCCCCTCTTAAGGGCTCAGCGAAACTGAAGGAGTTGAGGCATCCTGCCCTACAATTGCAAACAAAAGCTCCTCACAGGGCTTTCTCTTGTTGCTGGCGACAGGGTCAGTGCACCACAGGCTTGTCGCGAAGAGGTGACTTGAACACGTTGAAATCTCTTCCTGTACATTGCGTGGGGTGCAGGTGGATCCAAACCGGACAACTCAATGCAGTGAAATTGTAAGTGAAGGTGGAGCCATTGAGGCTAGAAGGATAGAGACATGCTGCAAGAGTTCTCTGAGGAGGAAGATATGGGCTCATGGTGTGCTAGAGACTAGAGTTGATGCCACTTGACACAGATCACAAGTTGATAGGAAGCTCCTCATGGTATTCCTTGTGCAGGCTCGGGAAGCAGATTGCCAGATTTTGTGAGTGAGAAGCTGTGTTGCCATTGATAAAATAATGCTGTAGCACTGTGTAATGTGAGGGGGTTTATCTGAAGAACACTGTAGCTAGTGATTTGGGAGTCCAACTGTTTCCTAACTGGTAGTTATGACAGTCAAAAAATTGAATGTCAGTAATGTGCCCCTGTTTGTTGAGCAAAGTGGCGTGCAGATTATTTTTTGAGGTTGGCCACTGGCTGGTCTAGCTTTGTGAGATGCTGCCCACAAAGATAGCAAAGCTTCTGAAGGTGAAAGGAGCTGAACGTTTGCTGTCAAAATAGTGTAGTTGAGGATAGCCATGATTGGAAGCATCGGAGCAGCTGCCATGGGGTCCTTCTGAGGTAGGAGAAAGAAGGGTAATTAATTTCCTAGGGCGAACATACCATGTCTATGACGAGGCTAATGAAGGGAGGAAGAGAGAGAGCTGAAAAGATGGCAAAAAGGAAAGGCAGAAGAGAGGGGTTAAGGGAACGAAACAGCGAGGAAGAGGGGGAGGGGGGGGGTGTGTCCAAGACTCCAAGGGACTGGTGAAGTGCTGCCTGAGCAGCGGGCAAACAATGACAGTGTTCTGATGTTACTTCCCTCCTATGTATAGCAATGGCAGGTTGGGTGCCTGCGTGGGCAAAGACCGCCCAGAAGAAGGCGCCCAAGGCAGACAGGTCTGAATGACCCAGGCTGGGCAGCAGTGTGGAAACAGGCCAGGAAGCAAGGCAGACAGCAGCATACAGCGTGGACTGTTGCAACAGCCACAGTAGCTGAATGGCACAGACCTGAAGAGTCCCACAGGGTTCCCCAGTGGTTGAGTGGTTATAACTGAAAAAAATCATGAGGACTTCAGCCTGTAAGTAAGACCTTCAGATCCACAATTCATCAATTAATTAGTTAATTGGGCTTCATCTTTGTGAATTGAGCAGTCAGAGGGTGCAGGAGTATGTGTGTGCTTGAGGGAAGCAGGGTGTTCATCAACCAGGGTTTACTTCTGGGATTGACCACCTTCTAGGGATATACTTTCTAGGGATATACTTACATTTGTTGTATGGAAAGTTTTTGTAATTTATTCAACATGCTAGAGTAGACTACTTGTGTATGAAGTTTTGTCAAGTCTTCTGCTGTTCATCTTTCTTTGTTAGCACTCTCATAGCACTAGTACTAAGTTACAAGTAGGCCAAACCTGACTTTCGTCTGGATGTGGGCGAGTTGCCACCCCTTTAACTGGCCCATTTTATATTTTGTACCTTGATGTGGCTCCAAAGGGACCAGATATCCATGTAGCTCACTTGATGCAACTATGTAAACACGTTTTTGTGTGAGAGCTGAGTATCTCCGAGATCTGCACTTAACTGAAGGAGATAGGCTTTAAAAAAAAAATCAAGACGTCTATAAGGTAAAATTCTCTCTAGATGTTTGGCATTTAGCGTTTTCAATCAATGTGACATCCCAGTGAGTCTGTACCTAAAGATTTGTACACGTGTGTTTGTGCAGTACTGTACATTTGGGGTGAGCTTGGTAATGTTATTTGCAAAGTCGTGCATATATACTTTTCCTGCCTAATAAATGTCACTAGAACAGCACATCTACATACAAGATATTTAGTGTCAGCTCAGATGACGTTTTAAACACCTAATTTGATGTGCTTTTTTTGTTGGATTTGTCTTCAATAGTCATGTTAAATTCCTGATTGAGTACTGATTTTTTTCCTTTGTCAAATATTGCAAAGATAGGCTCACTGCTATGTGATTTGGTTGTCATGTTTTCTTGCAGGCAAGATATTTAAAAGATGAAGCAAAGGACAAACAAAATCAAAATTTGGATGTGAGCACCTGGGATCTTGATTATCCCAAAGACATACCTGAACAACTGAATGGGTATTCGAAACTAGAATTTCAGACTGATTAAGTGAAAAAGTAAAAGCAAATATGGTGATAGAGAAGATTTTTAAATAGCTCTTGGTCAGCCTTCATATTATTGATTGTCATATAGCTCAATAACTTAGGTATCTCATGGAATAGGCCGTTTGAAATGATTTTGGAGGATGCCTGCTTTTGGTGTCTATATGGTGGTGATACCTGCAAAAAATTGTGTTGCTGTAGAGTTTCTAAATGGGAAGAACTGGGAATCGGCTGCTTGCTGTTGAAATAATGATGTAGCATTGATATAGTCTAAGGATGGACAACTATAAATTTGGAGGGTGGCTACATAAGAGAACATGGCCTCTAGCCAGATCTTGGGTGTGTTGGACACTTTACATCTTCAGGCTAGACAGTGCACTAGTGGGCATATCTAGGGTTTATGGACCTAACATTGGTATTGGAGCCAGATCTGCTGGCTTGAAGCATGAGGAACTCCAAGGGAAAATCCTCCAGATTCAGGCCAAGAGGCTTGTTTCTCATTCTACAAGGTCTAAGGTGGTATGGACACTCAGGACAGAGAACGGAAAGGAACATAGCATGAAAGGAGAAGATGGCGCGGTTGGGTGTGCGCGGAGTGGTATCTTCATATCCATGAAAAAGCAAGTGCTTTTTGCCGTGTACATGTTGAGTTTTGTTGGTGCTTTTGTGGTCTTTGATGCACGTGGAATTGGGGTTTCTTATAAGGCCTGGTTGTGGAACTGAGAAGAGGGTGTGGCTGTCCAGAATCTGTGTGCAGAAGGCTGGTTACCCTTAACAGGCTGAGTGTTGTGCGCAACCTCCACGGGAGCAGCACGCACAAAATTTGAACTTGTTTAGGGTGTGCTGCAGCCTACTGCCTGTATGCTATGGGATAGTTCAGCAGTGCTTTTTAGGTGTCCATGGTTGATTGGGAACTTCCATGTGCATGGGTGACCTGCTTGGAGAAGTGTGCAGTAAAGAAGAGGCGTGGATAGGGACTGGCTGTGCAGGCTGTACACATGGGCATGCCCACGCTTTTGTGTGGGCGTTTAGACTTGGGCTGCCTGTGGTCGACGAGCTATAGGCACACCACAGGTACTACATGGCCTCTCCCAAAAAGCAAGTGCGTGGAGTTATTTTGGGTGTACATGATTAAAATTGTTTTTTAATACTTTAAATACCTAAGAAATGGGGGCAAAGAGTGTATTATTGATGGACGCATGCTTTTTAGTAATTTTTGGATTTTTCTGGAAACACTCATCTTGGCCCCTCGTGTGATTAAGTGTGGGCTGCTGATAAACTGCAGTGGGCATGGGTTTGTGTTGTAAAAGCACACTTCATTGCTAAAAAGCACTGGGCGATCATCTCTCCTCCCTTACTGAACCTCATGCATGTTTTTCTACTACTGATTTTTTCACTTAAAGCTAGCGCCAGTAATCTCCAGGCACTTTTTGATACCATTTTCTTGGCTGAACATTTAGGTGGGGCAGCTTTAGTTGTGGACACGCTTGGACAGCGGGATTGACTTTGTAAGCAACAGGTTGTGGACAGCTTGTAGCGATGTACTTTTTACGCCGATGGTTGACCAGCTTGGCCTATGGAACGTGTGGCTACTAATGACTTGGAGTCAGTGAAGCCACCAAGATGGCTTGAACTCTATCCAAGAGTCCCAGGAATCGGCCGTTCCGGCCATGTGGACCAGAGAAATTCCCATCCCATCCCGTGCCGTTCTTGTTTCCATTCCCCTGTTTCGGTTATTTTGACATTATGTCGTTTCACTTCTGTTCTATACCCGTTCCTGTTCCGTACTACACTCCTGTTCCTGTTCCTGTTCCATGCAACTATGCTCTATCCTCTGCCTGTTGCTTTGCAAGAGGACGACTAGGAAAGCGTGGTCCAGAAGCTCACGGGGTTGGACATGACTGAGCCTGAAGTTGATGAACCACAGTCCCGATGATCACAGAAAGATGGACAATTTGTGGCAGGAGGTTCTTGTTAGGTGGGATTAATGTAAGGACCCACATGTTATTGCATGGTCCAACGTGGCTTGATAAAGCCGATTTCATAGAACCAGAATTTTGATGGACTGTTCGCTTGTGTACTTATGTACTTTTTGTAAAAACCCCCCATTTAATGAATTTAATTTTGAGGTCTATTGATTGTCAATTTGTGTGGTGAGTCCAATTTTAAAACTCCATCCATGCCTTCTATGTTGTGAATTGTATATTCATGACAGTGGGTAGAAGTGCTATATTTCGGTGGTGCTTGCTCCCAAATCGTGGCTTGATATGATCCGTCCATATGCCATGATTTTCATCAAGAGGGGTGATGTGGGGGCAAACCGGAGATCAAACCCTTTAAAGGGGTGGAGAGATGATACCAAGACCACTGTATCCATTGTATGACCCATGCAGTTAATGGGTGGCCGAGTGTACGGAGGTCTAGACCTAGAAAGCTGAGGGTCTTCGAGTGCGGAGCTATAAGGTTGCGAGGGACCTTTTACCTAGACAGTTTACCGGTGGCTAGATATTGGCATGGTTGGGAAGCTGAGGTTGTGGACATGGTGGTATCTTTTATATTTGAGTTTAGAAGGGTTGGACTGGCGTGGCACTAGGTTGATCTATAGGTTTTTGACCATGGCATCCAGAGGAAGGTTTGGTTGCATCAAGGTCCAGTCCTAGGGGAAAACTGGCCGTTCCACCTTAGACTTGTGTACCTAACGGGGTTTTACATGGATTATGTCTTGGTGGTATGGGACGCCAGGATCTATTTCATGTAGAGTTTGCCGATGCTTCTAAGTCTTTAGACACAGATGCCTATGCTTTTATGGATAGCTAACCCTGTGAGGAGTGATGCCAATTTGTGAGGGACGACAAGAAAACAGATATTCTTGGGTGTCTTAAGCATGGCATTCACTAGAGTTGTGTAAACCTTTGGGAATACTGGCCTACGCCAGCAAGTGCTTTGAAAACATCGAATTCATCACATACTCTCTCTTGTGATGGCCAAACTGATGTAAAAGCTTGTACCTTGTGTACAAAGAGGGAGCCTTAGTTTTGCATCAAAGGATTTCATGAGATAGGTCCAAATTCTCACAAGAGCAAGAAATTTGATTGAGTAAAGGTTTAACCTTCAGCCTAACCCTGGGACAAGTAATCAACTCCACTCCCTCAACAAGAGGCTTGCTTCCACTCACAAGGAAGTACAAATCTCACCCAATCCATGTCCATGGTGTGCACCCTCATAAAACAGGTGGATTTCCCTGTGATTTCTAGAATCCACGGATCGAGTGCCTCCATGGAATTTCATCCACCCATGATGCACCAGATGCTTCCATAGAACCAATGCCACCTCGAAGCATCACTGATCTTTGTGGGATCCTCAATCAAAAGCATCACAAAGTCGGTAAATCACTGACGTCCCAAAACCTAGGGCACAACCAAATGGTCTCTAAATCAAAGTCTCAAACTTAGAAGTTCTCAATCTTCTCAGGTCTTATGTAGTCCCTAAGATTCAATCAGTTGCGTCTTGATAGGAAAATTGGAAGAAGTGGTTGATAGGATCTCTTTGATTCCGGGGCTTATTATATTGTTATGCAAAGTCTCCAAGCTTTGTTGAGATTCTAGTACTAAGTAACCTGTGACATGAGGAAGCTATTGTGAAAAGCTTGCCTTGAGTTCACACCCGATTTGAAGGGGTGAAAAGTGGCTTGGACCAGTTTATCTGAGTTGAGACAAGCTACTTAGAGTTTTTGCATTTCGAATCCAGAAGTGCTTATCGCCTTATTATGGATTGCACTGGAAATGCGAGATGACTCGAGTAGTTGGGCCTTTTGGGCCAAGATTTTGATGCAACTTGGGAGAACAAGTTGCTATGAGCTATGGGCTCAGAGGTATTGGTTTAGCTTCTTGAGGGTTTGGGAGTTTTGTTTTTTTTTTCTAGGAAAAAGATCCTTCTATTAGTTATACTGAGAAAAACAACCAAAATGGCTAAGTACAAATCCGTCCCCAAATGGGAAACGAGAGTCAAGATGAATAAAAGGGGAGGATGCAATTCTCCTCCGGCTGGCCGCTCTAGGAGAAGAAGGCTATCTCATACTATGGGGGGAGGGGGAAATAACCACATAGGTGGTTTGTAATGCCATGTGGGCTTGTCACCACTATCTGTAAGAAAGGGACTATGCCACCAAATCTTCATGCGGTTTGAGCCACTCTGAAGTTGCCCCCACTTGACCTTGGAAGGTATGAATGATATCGAGCCACATGCTCCGGATAGACTCCATTGGCGGGGTGAGGGTGCCTTGGATGCATTGAGCACTCCATATATGCGACTATACTACTGCAAATCTCCCATCTGTGGCTAGAACACGGAGTCCAGCGACTTGTAGGAGAAGCTGGAACTGGCACTGTAGAAATACAAAGGTGAGAGACTCGAAGGGCTAGTCCCCCACCTTCCTCCTCATATGGCATGATGATCGCGACCTCAGTGGCCCAAGCATTGGGAGTTCTTTTTTTGCAAGCTTTTCTATACGTGTAGGGATCTCCACTAAGGACTTCCATAGGAACATATTCTCTGTGAGAACAGTTTCTGGTGGAAGAGAGGAGATTGAGATAAGGAGAGAAGGTTGATTGTTAAGTGTGCCATACCAGAAGCTAGTTGAAATTTTTTCGTAACAGTCAGAGATTGATTGAATTTTTGCACCTTTACGGGAAAAACTCTATGTCTCATGGTAACTAGGGCCAAATCTAGCGGTGGAAGGAGCAATTTCCGGTTGAAAGACGTGGAGAAACAGGAGGGTCTACTAACTGTTGAACTGATTTGGAACAGGGCCTCAGTTCAACCCTTGATTTGAGGTGTTGACAGAGGGCCTTGTGATCGAATCGTGGTACTTTCAGGTACTAGTTGTGGAGCAACATGGGTTGCTTTCCTGCATATTGGGTTTTGCTAGATGACTTTTCTTGTGCATGGATGCATATATCACATGGTGTAACATGGCTTTGAGAAAGAGCTATTGGTAGGTTGTATAATAAGTGGATATGGTGCAAAGGTCTATGAATATTGTAGTGGTGAATGTGTAAAAATTAAAGGTATTAGAATAATTAAGTGCTAAGAGCACACTTGTGATGTGCACGCCCGTGCCATGGCTAATCTTCAGCATGAACTGGCTTAATCCCTGATTAGTTCATCAACATCATCATTAACATCATCAGTAGCAAAGCATCGGAACCATAATCTTCATCATCATTGTAAGCATCAGCATCAAGACCATCAGCATCATCATCAGATTCAGCAGCATAAATACCATCGTCAGCATAGTCATCGTGGACATGGGGTTGGGAACCCTGTCGGCAGCCAACAGGGGGGATTCAGCCTGCTGTCGGCAGCCAATAGGGGACTCAGTGGCCTGTCAGCAGGGCATCATGTGGAGCCAAGCGCAGCATTAAAGCAAAATATTCTTGTTTATTTGTCCAAGACAAACAGGCCGACAGGTGGACAGCTGGCTGACTGCAGCCTCACAGATATATATAAACATAAATCATATTTCAGCATGATTTATTCAGTCATTCAGTCATTCTTCATCATTCATTCATCTAGAATCAGTAGACCCATGTAGAAGTGGTCTAGGTCACCCCTATGGGGCTGACCATGGCCCTACATCATGTACAAGCATCAAGTTACCTTTTTGTACCATAGTAATACAAGAAAACCTGACACCTAATCTCTCTCCTCATCATCTCTCTTGTCACGTGCATCCCGCACTTGGATGCCACGTAGACATTTCTGAACAGAAGGTGCAGGACCTGGGATGGTGAACTGGTCCCATGTGAACCCAGTCCGGGACGAGTCAGCCAGGGATCCATCTCAGTCGTCCGAGGTCAGGTGTACATTGTCCTGCACATGAGTCCAAGGTCAGGTGTGCACTGTCCTCCTGCACATGAAGCAGTGCCAGTCCGCGCTGTGAGTCTCCCTCTGGAATGATGTCAGATGTTCTGTGTATCTGGTTTGCAACTGGATGCCAGGCCTCTATAGGCATGTAGGTTTGCATGTAGAGATGGGGCCAGCCCGTAGGGCTACCCCAGTGCGAAGATTTGCACTTGCACTTGTAGTGTGGGCATGGGGGAGGTGTAGAACCACCCCCAAGGGGCCAGGAGGGCCCAAGCTGTGCCCACCAGCCATGGCATGGGCTGGAAGGGCTGTCGGCCAGCTTTACTGCTGCTGGACAGGCAGCCGACAGGGTTGGAAACCCTAACCAGCAGGTCAGCCAGGTGTAGGGGCAGTCCCACACCCATGCGCAGCCTGGTACTGTCCCACACAAGCATAAGCGCAGGTTGGACAGCATTTATTATAGTGTGAATTCAGTTTATTGAATAATACCCAGTCGTGGAGCTTTCTGAAGCTGGCCGACTGGATGCAAAAGGGGGTATAAAAGCCCAGCCAAGAATTCAATGAGATCATCTCATAATTCACCAAGTGCATCAAGCAAACAAGGGCCAGGACAGCCAAGAGGTTGCTAACGCAAAGGGGTGAAGGACTGAAGGTCAAGGGCAGGTTTTCCAGCCAAGAAAAGGTCAAGTACTTTGTATTTGTTTTCAGATTTACATCATTCTAATAAAGCAAATACACCATCCGTGGTGGGGGCCCTACAGAGGGTAATTGGGACCCAATACTGTGTCCTCTCCATCTCCCCTTTCTCTCTCTATTTTCTGCACATCACCTCTCAGTTTGTGCGTTAATTCCGTCGCGAAAAGAGTGCTGATTTCTGAGTTTTGAAGTACCGATCCTTCTCCGAAGCTTCCGCATATTACAGTGGTATCAGAGTCTACTTCAAGGACCAAGATTCAGCAAAGAAAACCAGAAAATTTTTTCGCTCGTGTGGTTGGTTTTTAGACGCCGGTGGACTACCCCTTTCGGAGTGATTCCTGTCCCTCGAAGGACGGTTGGTTTTTAGCCTCCGGAAGCCTCCGGAAGTCTCCCACACAGATAGTGGATGGTCAGATTGCGTTCCGGAAAGGAATTGCATTTTCCCGCTATGGCGAGCTTTGGCGACGAGAGAGAACCAGAACCATGGGACCACAGTGCACCAGGCAGCCCAGCGAGGGCACCCGGCTTGAGTGTCACAGACATGTTCCAGCAGATGATGCGAGCAATCGCAGACCAGACAACCAAGTTGGATGAGCAAAAGGCGCGGATTTTGGCTCTGGAGGAGCGTTCTCGCTCTCCAGCGTCGCGTTTTCCATCTCCTCCTCCCTCTCCTTCCGTACCCCAGGTACCAGATCCTCGTCACAGGGACCCTCTCGAGGGGTCACAGCCGCAGCCAAGCTCCTTGCTTGAGATGCAGATGCGTGCATTGGAGATTCGACAACGAGAAGACGACGCCATGCGACGAGTGGAACACGAGCGTTACCTCAGAGCTTTGGACGCCAGATTGACACCGGCGGCGCCCTCTAATCATTTTCCCGAGAAAATGAATTTCAGTAAGTATAATGGTAAACTCGATCCCACTACTCTTTATTCATGGTTACATCAATTTGAAGCTTACTTTGCCGCAGTTAGGAAAACAGATATTGACAAAGTGATCTTAGCTAGTTGGTACTTGGAAGGTGAGGCCATTCCTTGGTGGACTCAGTGGGCTCATGTCCACACCAGAGCAGGTATGGCAGCTTATGTGTGGGACGAGTTCGTCCGCGACCTTAAGCAGCGGTTTCTACCGCCCCACTACCTTGAGCGACTCGAAGACGAGTTCAGGGGAGCGCGTCAGAACGCGCAACCAGTCCTTCAGTTTGCCAATAAAATTTCGACCTTGTGTCTACAATTAGGCTTATCTGATTCGGACAAGAAAGGGCAGTTTTTGTATGGCCTGGACACGTAAATCCAATGGGAGGTGCGTATGTTTAGGCCAGCCACCTTTGAGGACGCACTCTCGCTTGCGCAGAGTGCCGAAATGAAACACAATGGTGGCAAGCCCAAGACTTCCCAGCCGGCTTCTCCCAAGGCTAACGCCTCGGGGGGCAAAAGGCAGAACCAGACGGGGTCTTCCCCAGGACAGAGCCCGGGAGCCTCTGGCTCCAAGAACTCGAACAATGCGTCTAAGCTTACTCCAGACCAGAAAGCGGAGGCAGGCAAGACAGGTGGCAAGTTGAGTGCTGAGGAGCTTGCTCAGTACAGGAAGGAGGGTAGATGTTTCTTTTGTCACACAAAAGGACATACTTCTCGGGATTGTCCGAAGAAGCCTCCAAAGGCCGCCGCCGCCTCCACAGCTTCCGTGGTGAGCACAGCTCCCACACAGACCCCCGCGGCTACCCCTAGTTCTTCAACCCCCGATGCTTCAGTTGGAGCAATTATTAGCCGGGAGCTCGAAGATAAGCAGAAGGGCGTCCATGACCAGGAGTATGAGCGCAACGAATTGCTCAAGTCCTTTGGCTACTTAGGTGGCCAGAGAGTCATTGTCTTGTTTGACAGCGGCAGCACGGAGGATGTGGTGACGGAACAGGCCGCTAGGCGTGCCCGTTTCGAGCTGACTCCGGTGGACAAACAGGTTGAGGGTTTTAGCACAGGTATGACAACGAGCGTCAAGTATGAAGCTCTAGGTGCTAAGTTAGTGATTCAGGGCATAGAGTTTGTGCGTGACTTTATGATTGCCCCTCTTGTAGGAGCAAACATAATTTTGGGTATCCAGTGGTTTCACAAGTTTCTTCCTGATATCAAGTGGGACAAGCACATGTTCCAGATCGATCGGAATGTGTCAAACACCCCGGTGACCATTAAGTGTGAGCCAGGTATTCCAAACTTTCCGCTCATAAGCCACTTGCAGGCTAAGCGAGCAGTTAGGAAAGGCGCACAGTGTGCGATGATTTACATCCAGACAGCCCAGACGGTGGCCAGTGCTTCCGAGAAGTACTCGGTTCTCCATGAAAAGTTCCAAAAGATTTTTCTTCGGGACAGCCTCCCTCCCTAGCTTCCCCCGTCCAGACCGGAGGATCACAAGATTGACCTCCTCCCAGGCTCGGAACCCCCGAGCAAGTTTCCGTATCGCCTTTCTAAGGCAATGGAATCGGAGTTGGACCGCCAACTCCAAGAATTGTTGCAAGCTGGCTTCATCCGCCCCAGCGTGTCGCCATTTGCAGCACCGATCTTGTTTGTCAAGAAGAAAGATGGGTCTTCTCGGTTGTGTGTCGATTATCGTGCACTCAACAAGCTGACTATCAAGAGCAGATTCCCGATGCCTCGATTTGACTATATTCTCGAGAGGCTGAATGGAGCTAAGGTGTTCTCTAAATTAGATTTAAAGAGTGGGTACCACCAGGTACGGATTGTAGAGGGGGACATCCCCAAAACAGCCTTCCGTACAGAACGGGCCCACTATGAATTTGTGGCCATGCCATTTGGTTTGACGAACGCCCCAGCTACATTTAACCGCATGATGATGCGTATTTTCCAGGAGTGGATTGGAGTGTGTGTGTTCATATTTCTGGACGACATACTCATATTTTCAGCTACAGTTGAGCAGCATGACATTGATGTGGAGAAAGTCCTTAAGTTGCTGGAAAGCAACGAGCTCTATGTCAATGAAAAGAAGTCAGAATTTTATCTGTTCCAGGTACATTACTTGGGATATATAATTAGTGCCGAAGGCATTCGACTTGATCCGGCTAAAGTGGCCGAGATTGTTAACTGGGAAGTACCTCAGACCGCTTATGACATTAGATCATTTGTGGGTATATGCCAGGCATATTCCACCCACATTGACAGGTTTTCTGATCTCTCGGCAGACCTCACCGATCTGCTAAAGGGAGTGAAAACAAGGAGGCAAAAGATTCGAATGACTCCACGAGGGTTGGAGGCATTCCAGAACCTCAAGGTGGCTTTGTCAGAAGCGCCTTGTTTAGCCCTTGCCTCGTGGGACGAACCATTTCAGGTGATCACCGATGCGAGTAACATCGCAATTGGGGGTGTATTGCAACAGAATGGTCATCCAGTAGCTTACATGTCTCGTAAGTTAAAAGAACTACTCAGTCTATGATCGTGAACTCCTAGCAGTTATACAGGCCTTGAAACATTGGAAACATTTCCTGTATGGCCGTGACTTTGAGGTTCGCACTGACCATCAGGCATTGCGCTGGATTCAGACGATGCCAAGTGCACAGTGGAGTGATCGACAACGCCGCTGGAGTCGGATATTCCAGCAGTTCGGTGGTATGATTGAGTACCTTCCAGGAAAGGCCAATCCAGTGGCCGATGCTTTGAGCAGGAAGGGACAAGTATCTGCGATTCAGACCACTAGACTTGACCTTTGTTGGTACAGGACTAGAAGACATGAAGCACACGTACACGGATTCCGAGGAATTCGGTACACAGTGGGAACAGGCTTTGGATGCCACAGGACCATGCCATTTTCTGATACGCGATGGTTGGCTTTTCTACAAAGGCCGACTATGTGTCATGAAATCATTCCGGGCAGCTCTTCTCCATGATGCCTATGACACCATTACAGGTGGTCATAGGGGCATGAATTCGACTCTGGAGAAATTAGAACGGCAATACTATTGGCCAAAGATGAGGCGTGATGTGTTTACATATGTACAACGCTGTGACATTTGTCAAAAGGTGAAAGCTCCTCGTGGAAAGAAGATAGGGTTGTTACAGCCTTTGCCAATTCCTGAGGGTCCTTTCCAAGACATTTCGATGGACTTTGTCACAAATCTGCCTCCCAGTCCGAGTAAGCGTAATACACAGTGTTTAACTATTGTTGATAGGTTCAGCAAATTTGTTATGCTTATTCCTTGCAGGGCCAATGTGACCGCCGAGGATGTTGCCCAGCTATTCATTCGGCATTGGTACCCGATTGGTGGGATTCCTAGGACCATAGTGTCAGACCGAGATGCCAAGTTTACCAGTCACTTTTGGAGGGCATTGTTTGATAATTTTGGTACTAAGTTGAATTTTTCCAGTGCATTCCACCCACAGACAGATGTCCAGACAGAGATATACAACCAGTTGGCCTTTGATGTGCTGAAATGTTATGTCCACGATCAGCAAGGTAAGTGGGAATCGTTTTTGCCCTTAGTTCAAGCTGTTTTGAATGACTCTTTTTCTTCAGCTATTGGCAGGACTCCATATGAGGCAGCGTTTGGAAGGCCTTTCCAGTCGTTGTTAACCAGGACTTCGTCTTCAGTACCGGAGGCGAACAGAGTGACGGAGTCTTACCAGGAGATCCTAGAGTCCGTTAAAGACAGGTTGGCTAAAGTGCAAGAGGCCTACACTCGACAGGCCAATAAAGACCGAAGGGACATGAAGTTTTCGAAAGGGGATTAGGTGTATCTTCGGATTATGAAGCAAAGATTAAAGCAGGTGGGCAAGCGATGCCCAAAGTTGTCTTTCAGGAGCTTCGGACCCTTTCCCATCCGGAAAAAGATTAATGAGGTGTCTATGCAGTTAAAGCTACCTCCGAGTTGGACTATGCACGATGTATTTCATGTCAGTTGGTTAAAGCCATATGCAGGTCCACCCCCTTCAGAGGTCAAAGACGAAGCGGAAATTATTGATGAAGCAGAAGTAAAGGTTCCAGAGCAGATCCTTCTGCACCGTTTCAAGCATGGCTCAGGCCGAAGACTACGACAGTTTCTCACGAAGTTTCAGGACCGAGGAACTCATGAAGCGGTATGGCTCGACAAAGAATTTTTCGAAGACTATCCAGCATTATTGACGGATTATTTGGAGGCTATGCAGCTTCCGTCAAGTTAAGCAGAAGGGGATGTCACGTGCATCCCGCACTTGGATGCCACGTAGACATTTCTGTAGAGAAGGTGCAGGACCTGGGATGGTGAACTGGTCCCATGTGAGCCCAGTCCGGGACGAGTCAGCCAGGGATCCATCTCAGTCGTCCGAGGTCAGGTGTACATTGTCCTGCACATGAGTCCAAGGTCAGGTGTGCACTGTCCTGCACATGAAGCAGTGCCAGTCCGCGCTGTGAGTCTCCCTCTGGAATGATGTCAGATGTTCTGTGTATCTGGTTTGCAACTGGATGCCAGGCCTCTATAGGCATGTAGGTTTGCATGTAGAGATGGGGCCAGCCCGTAGGGCTACCCGAGTGCGAAGATTTGCACTTGCACTTGTAGTGTGGGCATGGGGGAGGTGTAGAACCACCCCCAAGGGGCCAGGAGGGCCCAAGCTGTGCCCACCAGCCATGGCATGGGCTGGAAGGGCTGTCGGCCAGCTTTACTGCTGCTGGACAGGCAGCCGACAGGGTTGGAAACCCTAACCAGCAGGTCAGCCAGGTGTAGGGGCAGTCCCACACCCATGCGCAGCCTGGTACTGTCCCACACAAGCATAAGCGCAGGCTGGACAGCATTTATTATAGTGTGAATTCAGTTTATTGAATAATACCCAGTCGTGGAGCTTTCTGAAGCTGGCCGACTGGATGCAAAAGGGGGTATAAAAGCCCAGCCAAGAATTCAATGAGATCATCTCATAATTCACCAAGTGCATCAAGCAAACAAGGGCCAGGACAGCCAAGAGGTTGCTAACGCAAAGGGGTGAAGGACTGAAGGTCAAGGGCAGGTTTTCCAGCCAAGAAAAGGTCAAGTACTTTGTATTTGTTTTCAGATTTACATCATTCTAATAAAGCAAATACACCATCCGTGGTGGGGGCCCTACAGAGGGTAATTGGGACCCAATACTGTGTCCTCTCCATCTCCCCTTTCTCTCTCTATTTTCTGCACATCACCTTTCAGTTTGTGTGTTAATTCTGTCGCGAAAAGAGTGCTGATTTCTGAGTTTTGAAGTACTGATCCTTCTCCGAAGCTTCCGCATATTACATCTCTCCTCTGTCTTAATCTTGTGTTAATTAGCATCAATGTCCAACTGTCGGTCCACTGGGAAGGTGGGGAGTGTCGGGATCTTCACGTGTTTCTTAGCCATCTCAAGCAAATCTGCCATTTCAAGGGTTCACAAGCTCTTGTGAAGGGAGGGTGGGTGGGAAAAAAGAAGAGGAGGCGGCTGCAAATAGAATGCAAGGTGGCTGTCCAACGGTGATGGCCGCCTTCTACCCGATCTCCAAGTCCCGTACAGCCCAAACAGTCTCCAATCAGCACCTCAATCAGCAAACCCTTGACGTCCCGCTGTCTCCAAGCTTCAAGCCACCCGGGGCTCTGGTTCCATGTCAAAATGCACAACGGAAATGAAGACAACTGCTATATACACAGATGAAAGAGAGAGAGAAGCTTGTGTAACTCTGCTATATACACCCATAAAATCCCGGAAAAAATAGGAGGAGTGTGGGGGCAAGGTGCCATTTTATATGGCCCCTGGCTACTGGTCGGCCAGCCCATAAACAGGCCGACAGTAGCTTGGTTGCTCATGACTGCCACCTGGACTAGCAAATACCTGGTCGGCCAGGTGCATGCAGTTGGCCATGATTGCAGGACACAAGTCGGGTACAAAAGACACAGTCGGCCAGCATATGGGGCAGCCGACAGCCCATACTCAGCTCCTGAAAAATAGGGAAAAAATACGGAGAGAGGGGAAAAAATGGGAAGACACTAATACGGGTGGGCACACCCACAACAGAGGCCCTGACATAGTGTATAGACAGGAGATGACTGCTAACAGAAGCTAGACGGCGGAGAGAAAAAGAAGATAGACGGGACTATGAGGAAGCCCAATGTAGGCTTGAAGAAGACCGACGTCGGGCTGAACTCTCCGCTCGGGAGCACCAACGAGAGCTCGATCGAGAGCGCATGTTACTCGAACACACCAATGGGAAAAAGAGGCCTTGCATTTGAAATATCAGCACCTCTCTTCAGTTTCCCTATCCATAGGTACCACCAGCGAGAATTCCGCGACATCAACAACCATCATCCGAACTCAACCAAATTTTAGTAAGTATGATGGAAAGTGTGATCATTTAGCTGTCAATCAATTTATTCATCAATTTAATGCTTATTTTCCATTGGCAAAGCTAACAGATCCTCAAGACAAAGTCCACGTAGCAGCTCCCTGTTAGAAGTCATCTCCTGTCTTTACTGAGACACCAGGGCCTCTGTTGTGGGTGTGTCCGCTCTTTTAGGTGTTTTCTCATTTTTCCTCACTCTCCGAATTTTTCCCTATTTTTCTATGGCTTGGGTGGCTGCTCTGTGGTGGTTGGAGTACACAGATGCTTGGCTGACTGATGCTTCAAGTCCTATGAGCTGGTCGACTTGATACAGTTGGCCGATTGGGTGCTTTCAGCAAGTCGTGGAGATACAGGCCCTGTCGGCTGTCCCTGAAGCAGGCCGACTGCTTCTTTGGGGCCATATAAAATGGCCCCATAGCCCCTTGCCATATTCATCTTGTATCATTCCGGGATCTTGTGTATATAGAGCAGAGTTACATGCCTATCTCTCTCCTTCTCTTGTGTTGTCTATTTTCTGCACTCTACTTGCTCGTGGTCTTAGATTTGGTTATCATCTCCGTTGCGTATTTTGACATGGTATCAGAGCCCTAGGCTCTTGATAGATCTTGGGAGTTGTGTGAGCAAGAGGGGGATTGTTGCATTGCTGATTGGTGTATTGTTTGGGACTATTTGGGAAGAGAAGAAGCAAGAGGACGGCGGGCTGAATTGCTGGACAGCCACTTGCAGGTATAAGTTTTTTTTCCCCCACCCACCCACCCTTTTCAGTTACATCCTCGCAATGGCAGATTTGTTAGAGATAGCTGAGAAGCATGTGAAGATCCCAACACTCCCCACGTTCCCGGTGGACCGTTAGTTGGACAGGAACAATTACGGCATATGGAAGGTTATGATGGAATCTGTGTTGGAGTCATATGACCTTGCTGATTTCATCGTTGTCGGGGTTCCACGGCCGGAAGCAGAGGAAGGGGAGTTACAGTCAACCAGAAAGGACCGGGAGGCACAGGCACCGTTGTGGGATCGTGTCAACGCTAGGGTCTGTTCATTTATCTTCCTCAACTGCACACAACAAGTAATCAATCATGTAAAGCATATGACGCTGGCCAGAGGCATATGGCAGCACTTGGCTTCTCTTTATAACAGGGTATCGCCCATGAAGAGGATTTCCTTGGAAGTACAGATGCGGGTTATGAACCCTGCAAAGTCGTCGACGATGCGGGAGCATATTAACAAGCTGCAGGCCCTTCATCAGGAAGTCCTTCAGGCTGGGAAGGAGATATCATCAGAAGATATAGCCATCACTTTGCTGTCCCACTTGCCTTCTCAGTATTCTGCTTTCTACTCTTCTTTGATTACTAGTGGCAGGCTCAGCACCATTACGTGGGGGGAGCTTGTGCCCATGGTCTTGGACCAGGAGGAACAATTCACGAACCCTCCTCACAGGGGAGGTTCGGAGGCCTTAACTGGCCAACGATCGAAAGGCCGGAATAACAAGAAGGGCAAAAGGAAGGCTTCATCGGAGAAGTCTTCTGAGAATAAGCTTGACATGGATCGAGAGAAACTGAAGGCCGAGAGGTCCTGCAATGATTGTGGCGAGAAAGGCCACTATTGGAGGAAGTGTCCTAAGCGGACTGGGAAGAGTGCTGATTGTTCAGCCTCAGCTGCAAAGACTCTGGTAGTTGTGCACTTAGAGATGATGGACTCAGATGCTTCATCGTCTTCGAGCGAGGAGGCAGTTGGCTTCACCGCAAAGGATACCCGGGAATGGATTCTTGACAGTGGTGCTTCCAGGCATATGACTCCTTTCCAAGACTCGCATCTTCATTGGTGACAACTCCACCATTTCAATACACAATGAGGGCCGAATGGAGATTGTTCCCGACAGCAAGGGGGGTAAGCATTCCTCCCGTGTTCTTTACGTCCCTGCTCTTGGTTTTCATCTTCTGTCAGTGCATGAAGTATGCAAGACTGGCTTTCGGGTGGAATTTGAGGAGCATTGAGTTGCTCTACGGGACCGTGAGACTGGCCATGTTGTTTGGGAAGGCGGTGTGGAGAATGGTATCTACAAGCTCTCTACACTCTCCTCGTTGACAGGTTCTCAGGTCGGAGATCTGTGGCACTTTCAGTTTGGCCACTGAAATGTGGATGCACTGCGACGAGCTTTCCGGGACCAGATGGTGGTTGGCTTGCCAGATGTTGGCAGCAGGCAAGGACGTTGCAGTTCTTGCATATGTGGTAAGCAGCATAGGGAATCCTTTCCGAAGCAGGCTTCCAGGCGGGCTTCAAAACCATTGGAGTTGATTCACACTGACTTGTGTGGACCATCATTGGGAGGTTCTCTATATTTCATGCTGTTGCTTGATGACTGTACCAGATTCACGTGGGTCTACTTTCTTTCACAGAAGGACCAAGCTTTTGCATGGTTCAAGGATTGGCACGTGATGGTGGAGAAAGAGTCTGGATTGCAGGTAAAGACTCTCAGGGCCGACAAAGGAGGTGATCCTCTTCGAATGCTTTCGTCAGATTTTGTGCAGATCATGGCATCAAGAGGGAATTGGCCAATACAGGATCGCCTTCAAAGAATGGAGTTGTAGAACGCAAAAACAAGACTGTGGTGGAGATGGTGAGGACCATGCTAGAGCATCGTGATCTTCCTCGTCCACTTTGGGGAGATTCTGTGGCAACGACTGTCCATATCCTCAACCGGTCTCCAACGACTTCGGTACCCCACAAATATAAGCTTACGGAATTTGGAGTCAAGCTTCTCCCTCTGCTTCTTCGGAATATGTACATATGCATCGCTCCCAAAAACACGGAAGTGGGAGACAAGGAGCCCACTTCCGTTAAGGAAGCCCTTTCACAGGATACTTGGAGGAAAGCCATGCAGGTGGAACTTGATGCCATCGAGAAGAACAACACATGGGAGTTGGTACCGAGGCCGCCGAAACGGTTAGTCATTGGTGTCAAATGGGTCTTTAAGACCAAATATGCGTCAGATGGGTCGGTGGACAAACACAAAGCCAGACTCGTGGCTAAAGGTTATGCTCAGTGGCCAGGCAACGACTACGAGGATACCTTTGCACCGACGGCAAGGATGACCACGATTCAGACCGTTCTTGCCCTTGCTTCTTCTCATAGGTGGCATGTGTATCAAATGGATGTAAAATCTGCGTTCCTTAATGGTGACCTGCAAGAGGAGGTGTATGTTGACTAGCCTCCAGGCTTTGTTGTTCCATGATCTGAAGGGATGGTTTACAGGTTACGTAAGGCCTTGTATGGTCTTAAACAGGCTCTCCCAAGGCTTGGAATCAAAAGATCGATTCTTTCTTTGTTCGGACTGGTTTTTAGAGATCGGTTGCAGATCCCAACCTATATCTCTTTCGGGAACGCAGCATGGTTACGATTATAATCCTTTATGTGGATGATCTCATTCTCACCGGCGGTCATGTGGAGCACATTGGCGTGACGAAGGCTGCCTTGAGATGACCGACCTAGGCTTACTCCACTTCTTTTTGGGATTGGAGATCTGGCAGACCCAGAGGGGGTTTTTCATCTCTCAGCAGCGGTATGTTCATGAGTTGCTTGAGGCCTTTGGGATGGAGAACTGCAAGCCTATTACTTCGCCGATGGACCCAAATACAAAGTTAATTGTTAATGATCCTTGTGAGCCAGTTGATGCCTCGCAGTATCGGAAGTTGGTTGGTTCATTGATCTGGTTGCTGAACACCAGATTGGACTTGAGCTTCTCCGTGGGGCTGTTGAGCTCTTTTATGCAGATGCCATTGAAGTCTCATTGGGACGCAGGATTGCGGATCTTGCGGTATCTGCAGAGCACGAAGGATCTAGGACTCTTCTACACAGGAGGGGATGGAGTTAGACTCCAAGGTTGGAGTGACTCAGATTGGGGAGGAGATCGAGACACGAGGAGGTCTACTTCAGATTACAATTTTACCTTCGGCTCAGGATCAGTAAGAGGCAGCCAACTATTGCCGTATCTTCGACAGAGGCAGGGTACCGGGCTGCTTGTGGTGCTACTTGCGAGGTTGTGTGGCTACGGAGGCTGCTAGGCGAGATTGGGTTTCCACAGAAGGAGCCCACAGTCATCCAGTGTGATAACTAGAGTTGTATAGCTATTGCTCGGAACCCGGTCTTCCATGCCCGGACCAAGCACATAGAGATACAGTATCACTTTGTACGTGAGAAGATCTTGGCTGGTGACATCTTGCTACTTTATTGTGCGACGGAGGACAATGCGGCGGACCTCTTCATGAAGTCTCTACCTCAGGCTATGCTCAGGCGGCACTCCAGCTCCCTGGGGATGGTTTCATAGCCAGGAGCTGAGAGGGGGTGTTAGAAGTCATCTCCTGTCTCTACTGAGACACCAGGGCCTCTGTTGTGGGTGTGTCCGTCCTTTTAGGTGTTTTCTCATTTTTCCTCACTCCCCGTATTTTTCCCTATTTTTCTATGGCTTGGGTGGCTGCCCTGTGGTGGCTGGAGTACACAGATGCTGGCCGACTGATGCTTCAGGTCCACGACTACACCTATGAGCTGGCCGACTTGATAGAGTTGGCCGACTGGGTGCTTTCAGCAAGTCCTGGACATACAGGCCCTGTCGGCTGTCCTTGAAGCAGGCCGACTGCTTCTTTGGGGCCATATAAAATGGCCCCATAGCCCCTTGCCATATTCGTCTTGTATCATTCCGGGATCTTGTGTATATAGAGCAGAGTTACACGCCTATCTCTCTCCTTCTCTTGTGCTGTTATTTTCTGCACTCTACTTGCTCTTGTGGTCTTAGATTTGGTTATCATCTCTGCTGCGTATTTTGACACTCCCCACCTCATGGGTGAGGCAGTCACTTGGTGGCAGCATTGGTCTAGTATCCATACAGACCACATCATAGGTGTCACAGCTTTTCGTTGGGATACCTTTGTCCATGACCTTAAGACCAGATTTCTCCCTCCCGAGTATTTGACCAACCTGGCAGATGAGTTCTATGGACTCAGACAAAACTTGTCACCCGTGCTTCAGTTTTTCGGTAAGGTTATAACTTTAGCACAGTAGTTAGGGTTATCTGAGCAGGCCAAGATAAATCAATTCATTCATGGATTAGATCCTAACATCCGTCATAGTTCATAACTTATGATCGGGCTCTGACTTTGGCTCAAAATAAATAAACGAAGATGAATGGAGGCAAGCCTAAGCAACCGCAATCTAGTACCAAAACCCAGCAATAGCAATCTGCTTTGCAACCGGTGAAAGGTATTGCCTCTTTTGAAGACTCTAAGAAGGGCGACAGTTCTAGCTCTAGTTCAGGGGCAAGAAGGACCTAAGAAAACCCCCGAGGAAAAGGCTAAAGCAGGCATCACTAGAGGCTATCTTCCTCCGGAGTACCAGTCAGAGAACAGATGTTTTTTTTGTCATATCATTGAGCATGGTAAGAAGGATTGCCAGAAATGGCAAACGGAGCAAGCCTCCAAACCACCTTCTTTCACAGTTGCCACAGCATCTCCTGCTCCTCGAGCCCTGCCTACTACCACAAACGCGGTTCAGCTTTTACCTTTTGTGCATTCTATGCCATCCGTGGTATTTGAAGCTAAGCAGGAGGGTGAGAGTGATGCTGCACAGAAAATCCTCATCCAAGCTTATGGCTCTGCCAAGGGCCGCCAGTTTGTAGTCCTATTTGACATGGGCAGTTCTAAGGACGCCATCTCTCCCCAGTTGGCTACAAAAATGAGCTGTACATTAGTGTCCTATCACTTGGATATGGATGGGTATACAACACCCATATATATATATATATTTTTTTTTCCGAGAAAAGATCCTTTCATTAGTTATGTAAAAAACGCCCGTAGGGCTACAAAAGAGATCTCTCCTGCTCCTAACAGAGAGAAGAGCAGTGAATACATCATGGCAGCCCGGGAGACTCTCCCTAGGTGCTGCAAAGTACAAGCATTAGTCTAAAGGACTGAGCGGCTAAATCATACAATGGGGGGGGGGAAGAGCCAAACAGGTGGCCTGTAGTGCCAACGGGGGGAACCCGTGTGTAGGGTGTAGAACGGGCCGCAGCGCCAAGTGGTATGAAAGGCCTGGCGCCGTAAGATCGCCTCATCCGAGTCTCCCCGGATGCGGTCGTACTGTCCACGCAAGGTGTGGATCAACTCCTGCCAAATCCCCCGAACAGTCTCTGCTGGTGGCTCTAATCTCCCCTCAAAGGCCGTAAAGCACCGGGCCCTCCAGGTGAACCAGATGGTGAGGCTGCTGAGGAGCTCCCATCGTAAATCCCTCTCCTGTGTCCAGCTGGCGGACGAGAAATCCGGTGCCGGAACCAGGCGAGGCTGGCCCCTAATAAATCTGATGGCCTGACTGCCCTGCTCCATCTCATAGCCCATAGCAGGCCCTGACGAAGTCGACCAAGCCGCGGCACCCCACGTAAACATACCCTCTGGAGAGAGGGGAGCTAGAATACGCAGCATCCGCAGCCAAATCTACTGTGCCTGAGGGCAGTCCCAAAGGCAATGTCTCTGTGTCTCCATAGGGTGGCCGCATCTGACGCAGGCCGCCGGAAGACCGCTGTAAACAAGCCAAGTGCCAACTGCTGAGCCCCTGTGGGCGACCAGCCACTGAAAAGCCGAGATCCTGCGGGCCTGTCGACTAGCCCAGAGCCGAGCCCAGAAATCCTCCAGGAACTCCTGTGATAGTCCCTGCAATCGCCAATGCCCCGCTGCCGCTGGAGAAACCGTCCTCCTCGCCGTCAAAATATGCCGTCCCAGCCGTACAGTATACTGGAAAAATGTGATCTCTGTGGCCTCAAGGGATGCATAAGGATCATGCCACTCGTACTCTCCGGGGTCCCACTGTAGCTGGGCCAAGGGGCGCGCTGCATATGCCCATATGCGCCAATCCGGGAGCACGTCAGCAGGGTCAGGGTCAATGTGCCACTTCCGAGAAGCGGCAGCCACTACCCGAATCCTCTGAAAGGTGCACTCTGCAACCGGAGGCGACTCCACCTCCACTCTCTGGAGTCTGCCCTCATCCTGAATCTCATAATAGAGGCAACTGCCATCCTCAGTGCTAGCTCTGACAGCAATCAGGATCTCCAACTGTGTAAAGGCTCCCATCCACCGTGGGGCCACTGGCTCGAGAGGTGTGAACCACTCCTCTGTAAGTGCCTCCTGAATATCATCCCTCATAATCAACCCCCCTCTGAAGTGACTCAGCCTCGCCACCTGGGTCTCCTCTGGTAGACTGCAGAAAGCCTGCCAGTCTCCAAAACTACGAGCTGGGCCTGCCGCTAAAGGTCCCCAGGCTAGACGAGGCCGAGAACCCAGCATATGACCCTGCTCTGTACGAACCGCTGGGCTCCAGATGAGCGGCTGCCTGGCCCGCTCCTCAACACAAGGAGGAGGCCGCTGAGAGAGCCTCGGTCTCAGCAGCTCCCAAGCTCTCAGGATACTCAAAGCAAATCTGTCCTCCCATCCTCTACTGAGGCCTGTCCTCCTCATCTCGATGAAGATCCAGCGAATCTCTGGTGCCCAAGTACCCCCTGCAGGAGGCGCCCGGGCCTGCAGTCGCTGCAAGAGGAGCTCTTTCCAAGGCTCAGCGCCTGGAAGCAACCCCCGAACAATAAGCTTCCCCAATAAGGCTCTACTCTGATCGATTGGATCTATAATGCCCAAACCGTCCTGAGCCAGCGGAAGTGTAATAACTGCCCATGCAACCTTTGCCCGAGCTGGCTGACCGTCCCGCCCAGACCACAGAAAGTTCCTGATCAGCCTCTGTACCTGACTGATGCAAGAGCTCGAGAAAATCCAGCAAGACGTAATGTACCACATAGTCGCTAACAGCACCTGATTTGCCACCACCACCCTCCCAGCCAAGGATAGTCGAGCTGTACTCCAATACAATAGCTTCTTCCGAATGCTCAGAAGAAGCGGGGCAATCTGCTGCTCTGGTGACAAATCGAGGCCAATCTGGCATCCCAAATACCGCACTGCTGTGCCGGGAGGAATCCATCTAAAACCGGGGTCCGGACTCCATGCCGGAGTGGGAGCACTACTGATCCAAAAGGCCACTGTCTTGCGCCAATTGATCAATGCTCCCGAAGCTGCACTAAAAACCTGGAGCGACTGCTCTGCCCGAATAAGATTGGCCTCTTGGCCATGCAAAAATAAGCCCGTATCGTCTGCAAACTCAGCATCAAGCAAATCCTCCCCCCGGACTCGGAGCTGAAGTCCTCTCAAACCAACCTCCTCTGCCGTCAAATACATACTCATAGCCTCCGCAAAGAAGAGAAAAAGGAAAGGGGCGAGAGGACACCCCCGACGGACTGATCTGGTCAGCTCAAAACTCGGCCCCCGACCTCCTGCAATCAGCACCTGGCTGCGAGCTGTGGAATACAAAGCTGCCACCCCTCTGATCCATCCTGGCTCAAAGCCCAGGCGTAGCATAGTGCCCTCTAAGAATCCCCAATCAACTCTATCGTATGCCTTCTCAAAATCGAGAAGCATCACGACCAAGTCCTCGCCAAGAAACCTAGCTCGGGCCGTCGCCTCCCAGAAAGTAAAGATGTTGTCAAGGATACTGCGCTCCTTGACAAATCCTGTCTGAGTAGCATGAATCAACTCCCCCAGGAAGGGCTGGATCCTCAAACTCAAGGCCTTTGCCAAGACCTTGTAGACAGTATTGAGGATCGTAATAGGCCTCCAATGCCGAATATCATCTGATACTCCCTCTCCCTTGGGGATAAGATAGATCAAGCCCTCTGAAAAGCTCTGCGGCATCACCCCAGTGTCCAAAACATGCTGAAAGCCCCTGCGGAGGCCTGGCCCCAAAAGGTCCCAATAGCGCATAAAAAAGGCCGGCGTCAGTCCGTCCTCCCCTGGGCAACTATGTCGCGGCAGGACCCTCAAGGCCTCGGCAAGCTCAATCTCTGACAGAGGCGCACCTAGAACTGTGCGCATATGGTCTGTGACCCTCCTCTGCACATGGGCCCACACAGTCTGTCTGCATACATCTCGATCCTCAGTGGCTGGCTCCGCTGAAAGCAAGTCACTATAAAAAGCAGTGGCAATGGCTCTGATCTCCCCGAGCTCAGTAGCTATCGATCCATCCGGTCTACCAAGCTGGCGAACCCCTGCTCGCGCATGTCGGGGTCCAGTGATCTCAAAAAACTCCCCAGTCACTCTATCACCAAGCTGCGTCCACTGAGAGGCCTGACGACGATAGTAAAACTCATGCCTCTGCTCCTCTGCCTCTCTAACCTCCTGGCGTGCCTGGCTCAGCTGGGACGCCACCCACTCACATTCAGGCTGCTGCTCCTGAAGGCGCTGTAGCGAAGCAAGGCTGCGTCTCAACCGTTGCTCCCGCTCGCGAATCTCTCCCAGTCGTGTCAAAGCTGCAGCGTGAAGAAAAGAGCTAAGATCAATGAGTCCCTGGGCACACTGGCCCGCTGCATCCTGGTCAGAGCACTGACTATCATGCCAGATCCTCTCAATGTCCTCAGCGAGACTGGGGTCTGCAAGTACCCTCTCTGGGATCCTCAACTGCAAGCTGGGCTCCCGTGTCCCCTCCTCCAAAGTCAATATGACTGGCGCATGATCTGAAAATGAGGTGCCAGCAAGAATGCCGACGGAGCCCCCTCGCTCCCCCAACCAATCGCCCACATAAAAGCGATCAATCCGAGATAGATTAGTCCCTCCCTGCCGGCGATCCGACCGAGAGAAACTAAGACTGTCCTGAGACCGGGAGAAAGCCCCATGCTGCCATGCATCAGTGATCCTCAGTGACATACAAAACCGGTCCCAAGCTGCAAGCTCCGTGCCGTGCACTGTAACATGACTGCCTCCCACCCTATCTGCCGGGTCCTCAAGCATGTTGAAGTCTCCCCCAACACACCAATGTGCGGCCTCTGGCAATGCATCTGTAACCTGAGTCCAGAACTCTGCTCTGGCACTAGCATGATTGGGCGCATAGATGTTGAGCACACCCAATAGCTCGTCATGCATCCTCAGAATGACATACTGTGCTCTACCAGGCACAATGATCCCTCGATCCACAATGGCCTGCCGCCATGCATCTGCAATAACCATGCATACTCCTCCCTGTCCACCCAAAGGACCAAACCCTGCGGACCAGAAAGTGTCCCATCTACCAGGCATCACCGAACCATATCTCCGGATCCTGCTCTCACCCAAGTGGTGCTCCTGCATCATCAGAATGTCAATACTGCCACCAACCAGGCATCTCTGAAGCTCCTGCCTCAAGCAGCCTCGATAGCGTATAAAGTGTGCTCCGCCAAGGCCCTGTACATTCCATGAGATGATCCTCATGGATGTCCTACTGAGGTGGATGCTGTCTCAGCCGTGCGGCGGGCCTTCGCAAGCGGCTTGGATGGAGAGTAGTCCCCATCCGAACGGCTGCGAGTCTGCCCACCCGGTGTACTGCAAGAATCCCGGATCAGGCGCCAGTGGCTGTGACCCATGGCGACTGCCTCCTGCTCTGACATAGTAACCTCGTGTATACTCACATATCCTGGGTCGCGTGCCAAATCTGCAACTATGCGCACGACCAAATGCCGAATCCCGGATGTATCCACACTCCCGGGATCCAAGAAAAAATGAGCCAACTCCCAAAGTCGGCCTATCACATCTGTAACCTCCAAATCGCTCATGTGATGAGAAAACTGAACTGCCTGAGTCTTCAACGTGCTGAGAGCGAGCTCTAGAGTCCACTCCCGGTCACAAGGTCCACATAGAGGGAACGAGAAGGCCACCGCTGAGTCTAGTGCCTCCTCCCCGCGGGCCGGAGGTATCACTACATGCACTCGGATGGGTGCTGGCTCATGGGGGCCCTCTGCTCCAAAAAGCCGTGTGAAGGTATAATCAAACGCCTCCGAGCGCTGTCGAATGCCGAGGCGACTCAGCCGACTGCGGATAGATGAAATCCGTGAGGCTCTAATCGGCATAGGTCTCCTCTGTGATGCTCGAGCGAGGTCAGTGCTCAACGCCCTCCGGACTGCAGGTGAGCGCCAGGGAACTGCCAGGACCTCCCGGGAAGGCGAGGCGGGCGGAGGGGGAGGAGGGGGAGGCGAGGGAGGAGGAGAGGGAGCCGCTGCCGAGACCGGAGCGGGGGCGGGAGGAGGCGATGGTGGAAGCGAGGCGGTGGGAGGGGATGGGTGAGGGGGAGGTGAAGGAGGGGGAGCTGGCATCTCCTGGTCCTCGGTCGCTGCAGGGGTCTCCTCCTGAAGGGGAGCAAATTTGTTCCTCACGGGAACCCAGTGAGGCTGAGACTGTGGCTGCTGCTGCAGTGGTGTCTGGGCGTGCTGCTGTGGCTGTCTCCCTCGACGGCGCCCCTGTCCAGGCTGCCACTCCGAGGTCTCTGTGGCCTGAGCAGGTGTCCCTGAGGCAGCCTGCCGAGCCGAATCTGTGGGCGGGCCATCCGTGGCCTGCTGCTGTGGTGAGGGCCGAGGTCTCCTGCGAGGGCAAGCCTTGGCCAAATGACCGACCTGCCTGCAAATGAAGCACTGGTTCAGGAGCCCCGAGAACTCCACTCTCTGATCTATCCACCCCCCCCCTATCCTAGGTAGCTGAATGACCTTAGGAAGGGAGGAGATGTCAGATACCAACACTCTGACCGAAGGTAGCCCAGCTGCTCTGGCCACCACTGAAGCTGCTGAGGGGCCCGTCTCAAGAACCGAGCCTACCAATGCTCCGAGCCTGGAGAGGAGCGGAAGATACTCCCGGCGGAGACCAGGGAAACAAACTGTAATATGGAAGAGGCGCTCTCCCTGCTCCGCCGCAGCTGGGTCAAATCCATGCTGCCAAGGCCTGAAGAAAGCCCGAGCACCCCTGATATCCAGAGGACTCATGGCAAGGACCTTGGCAACGCTCTGGGCGGCCTCGAACTCGATCTGATAATGTCCCCGGCCCAAGAGCTGTACATCCAGGATCTTGCCCACATCTGCAAGAAGGCGAGCCTGAAGTAGATCCCTGATCTCCCCTCTGCTGGGGCGAGTGCCGACTATACGGCAGATGGTGGAGTGAGCCTGAAGGCGTTCCACCTCTGCGGTGAGGCTCGCTTCCTCTTCCGGCGAAAGAGAAAGCCTGATGGGGATGACCTCAGGGGCGGGCGAGGGGGCTGCGGAAGAGTCCCTCTGAGGCGAGGCGGGAGGAGTCTCCATCAGAGTCTGAAGCTCAAGCGAAGGCGAGGCGAAAGCGGAAAACCTGCAAGAAGCGGGCTGCACACCAAGAGGCGGAAGGACGGAAGACAATGAGGAAAAAAACAAAAACCCCCAAGGGGTGAAAATTAGCACGACAGAGGAGGGAGGGGGGGGGGCGAAAAACGGAGGAGAGGCCCAGAGGGGGGGGCGGCGACAAAACGAGAAGGAGGGGGGCGGGGCGCTGCTGAAGGGAGAGGCGAAATGGCGGCAGCGAGGAGGAAATGGCGGCAGCGGGGAGGGAGGGCGAACTGGCGAAGAGGGGAGGGGGGCGAAATGGCGGCAGCGGGGAGGGAGGGCGAACTGGCGAAGAGGGGAGGGGGGCGAAATGGCGAAGAGGGGGGGAGGCGTAGCAGCGAAGAAGGAGAGGGGGGCGGCGCAGCAGCGAGGAAGGAGGGGGGAGGCGCAGCGGCGAGCAGAGGGGAGCAAGCGGGGGGCGGAAGGAAAGCAAAGGCCGCGAGGAGGGGGGGGGGCGATGGCGCGCAGAGCAGGGTGGAGGCGGGAGCTTCAGCGAGCGGGCAGTCTTAGATGCTGATCGCGTTACAACACCCATATTTCTCAAAAGGCTCAATATTTTTCCTTTGTAGTTCAAAAGGCCTCATTCCAACGAGATTTCATTGTCTCACCTCTTTTGGGGTGTGACATGATCTTAGGAATCCAGTGGTTTCGTCAGTATGAGCCTATTCCCGATTGGGGGTAGGACACTTTTACTATCTGTAAAGGTTTTCCTGAGGTCGTCATGATTCGTGGGGATAGTAGCATTCTTGGCATCCCGTTGATTTCTCATCTCCAGGCCCGACGAGCTATTTGCAAGGGAGCGGAAGGAGCATTGATTTATGTTCGTGCTCAGATAGCCTCTACCTCTTCAATAGCGGCTATCTCATCTTCATCTCCAGTCCCACAGTTAGCAGACCTCCTGTCTAGACACCAGGACATTATGCTTAGGGACGATCTCCTGCTCAATCTCCCCCTATTCCATCCTGATGACCATCATATCGATTTGGTCCAACCTCTTGGCAGGTTCCCCTATCGTCTTTCCAAGACTTTAGAGGGCGAGCTAGAAAAGCAGTTATCTGAGCTCCTTCGAGCCGGATTCGTTCGGCCATCTTCCTCACCATTTGCTGCATCCATCCTATTTGTCCAAAAGAAGGATAAGTTTGTATGTCTGTGTGTAGACTACATGGCATTAAACAAACTCACCATTAAGAATAAGTTTCTTATGCCAAGGATTGAGTACATTTTGGAGCATTTAGACGGTGCAAAATTTTTCACTAAGATCTACCTCAAGAGTGGTTACCATCAGGTCCGCATTTTTGAAGCTGACATTCCAAAAATAGCTTTCCGGACAGAGCGTGGTCACTACGAGCTCATAGTCATGCCCTACTTACCAATGCACCCGCAACCTTCAATAAAATGATGTCCAGGATTTTCGCAGTCCTCATTGGTAAGTGTGTTTTCATATTTCTTGATGACATACTTATATTCTTAGCCACTGCGGAGAAGCATGAGAAGGATGTGGAGAAAGTCTTGCAACTTTTGCAAGATAATGGGCTCTACATAAATGCCAAAAAGTCTATCTTTAGTATTACAGAGGTTCAATACTTGGGCTACATCATTGGTTCCGCTGGGATTCGATTGGACCCCTCAAAGGTTCAAGAGATCTTGGATTGGGTATTCCTATGACTGTCCAAGAGATCCGTTCATTTGTAGGTCTTTGTTAATGAGCGGTCTTTGTTAGGCCTACAGCACTCATGTTCGCTAGTTTTTCAATCTTGTAGCACCTCTCACCGACTTGCTCAAGGGGGTGAAGACTCGTAGACAAAAAAGTCAGAGTTACAAGCAAGGCGCTTGATGCATTTTGTGCACTCCAGAAAGTAGTCTCAGAGGTGCTTGTTTTGAAGCTAATATCTTGGGATGAACCTTTCGAGGTCATTACCGATGCCAACAATGTAGCCATAGGTGCAGTTCTTTAGCAGGACAATAGATCCATGGCCTACTATAGTAGAAAGTTGGATGTCGCAGAAAAGAATTATTTAGTTCATGATAAAGAGCTTTTGGGTGTGATCACAACGCTCAAACATTGGAAGTCTTTTCTTTATGGACAGGTTTTCATAGTCAAAACAGATCACCTAAGTGGCTTCAAACCATGCTAAGTGCCTAATGGAGTGATCGGCAAGCTAAATGGAGTCAGATCTTCCAACATTTTGGAGGAATGATCGAGTACATCCTTGGTAAGCATAACCCAGTCGCAGATGCTCTTAGTCGAAAGGCCAGTATCCAGACCATGCAAGAGTCTACCATTCTCAAAATCTTTGGAAAAGACTTAGATAACATGAAAGATCAGTATGTCAAGTCCCCTGAGTTTGGTACTCAATACAGTTTGGCTCTCACTTCTGAGCCTGGCATAGAACGGTTGGTTGTTCTACAAGAACCGCCTTTGTGTCATTCGGGAAAAGCAAGCAGCTCTTCTTCATGATGTCCATGACTCCTTAGTTGGAGGCCATATAGGTATCAACACTACCCTCCAGAAATTGGAACGGTCCTTTTATTGGCAAAAAATGAGGTGTGGTGTTTTTTCACATGTTCAAGCTTGTAAGATTTGTCAAAAAGTTAAGGTTCCACATGCGAAAAAGGCTGGGTTACTTCAATCTTTGCCTATCTACGACGGACCTTTCATAGACATTTCTATGGACTTTGTAGGACCTCTACCAGCATCCACCGGATCTTGTAACACTCGGTGTTTTACCATTGTGGATCGCTTTAGTAAGTTCTGCATGCTAATCCCATGTAAGCATACGGCCACAGCTGAGGACGTAGCCCACCTTTTTCTCAAGCATTGGTACCCCATTTGTGGTTTTCCTAGCACCATTACATTAGATAGGGATTCCAAGTTCACCTCGCATTTTTGGAGGGTATTGTTCGAGAAGTTTGGGACTAAGTTATAGTTGTCTAGTGCCTTCCATCCACAGATAGACGGCCAGACAGAAATCTATAACCAGTTGGCCTTTGATGTTTTGAAGTCATATTGTCATGACAAGCAGTCCAAATGGGAACATTATCTTCCATTGGTTCAAGCCATCTTGAATGATACTCATTCATGCAGTGTCGGACGTACTCCGTATGAGGAGGTAGCCTTTGGTCGCTGTTTCTCTTCTCTTTTGAGGAGAATGGTGTCTCTATCTCTTGAGGCTAACAAGACGACGAAAGCATTTTCCAAAATCATTGAGTCAGTTAAAGACCGCTTGACCAAAGTCCAGGAAGCTTATAGCAGATAGGCAAATAAGTCTAGACGAGATGTCAACTTCAAGGAAGGGGATTGGGTCTATTTGCGCATCATGAAATAGAGATTGAAACAAGTGGACAAACGCTGTTTCAAGATTTCTTTCCGTAGTTTTGGACCCTTTCCTACGGTTAAAAAGTTAAGTAACGTCTCCATGAAATTGAAGTTGCCTAACGGTTGGATGATGCATGATGTTTTCCATGTTTCTTGGCTAAAACCATATGTTGGACCAGAAGTGTTTGATGTTTGAGATGAACAACAGCCAGACGTGGTAGACGAATCAAAGATCATTGAGCTTGAGTAGATCCTTCTTCATCGTTGGAAGCATGGTTCCGGTCAAAGACTCTGTCAGTTCTATACGAAGTTTCGAGATCGAGGTACCCACGAAGCAGTTTGGCTAGATAAAGAGTTCTTTCAAGAGTACCCCTAGTTATTGGCGGACTACTCGGAAGCCATGAATCTGCCTCTAAGCTAAGCAGGAGGGAATGTCACATGCACTCTGCACTGTAGTGCATGGTGACAAGATGGCTCATCATCATTGCAATTGTGTACTGTAGTAGAACCTTTTAGGATTTGATATTTGTCGTTCGTCGTGACCCCATTATAATCCTCAGTCCAGACTCCAGGATATGTTAAGACACGAGCTACGTAGGTCATTCCTCAGCCTTAGAGTGTCAGTCAGTCAGTCAAGTCCCTTAACCCACTTGGAGAGAATCATTCATGCATATAGAGTCAGTAGAAGCCTTAGGGTTTTCATTAGATCATGGTTGCATATTGCATATCATTCATCTCATTTTCACATAGACCACATAGACTACTGCAGAAGCCTTAGAATACCATCTACTATTTTTACTAGCATTTATTTGGCATTTTTACCATATTATTCCAACATTATCCATTTATGCAAGTCGTGTAGTAGTCGGCCAGCTTTCAGCCAGCCGACCAGCACATGAGAAGCATATAAATAGCATAGCCTTGCAATCATTCATTCCATCTCATCATCATTGGAGGAGCATCAACGCTTGAGCATTCAGCCATACATCATCAAAACGCAGCATCATCAGCATTCAGCTAGAAGAAGCACTTCAGTACCTTGGGTTTTCAGCACACAAACAGTTTTCAGCACTCATACACCTCATCATTTTGCTACAGCCTTTTGGTGAAGGTAAAACGCATTCATTCATTCATTTACAGCACATAAACACAGCCTATAACAGTCTCAATCAGCCCCTTATCTGAGCCTTAGATTTGCAGCCTTCCTACATTCCATTGGAAGACTGCATAGGCTTGAGATCGGTCATCATTGGTGCTTCTATAGTAGTGTACAGTTCAGCCCAACTCTTGGTCTTTCAAAGGTCTCGTGTTTGGCTTATCTACAGTCCCAAGTCAGTCATAAAGTCATTCTCTTCAAAGATAACAAAGCAGATACTTTTAGCAATAGGAGGGGGCGTTTCAGTGGGTGATTTGGGACCCAATAAGGTGTACAGATCTCTCTCCCTCTCTCTCTCTCTCTCTCTCTCATCTCTTAAAGTTTGAAGTGGTAAAAGTGGATTGCTAAAGACTCGTGAAACTCAGTATAAAGAAGGCAGTGTGAGACTTTGTGTGACAGGATCCTTCATTACGCATAATTCCGTTGCATGTTACACCCCTCATACCAAGTTTAAGCTTAAGGAAGTGCTCTTGCATGTGGCTAAGATAAATAAATAGATTAGTTTCTATGTACAGCCCAGATGACAGCAGCATATAGAGTGAAGGTAGGGGCTGCGAGTTGGTGTTGCAGAGGTGGTGGTAGGCACTCCTGGCTAGGCAGCAGGTGGTGGAGTGGAGGAGGAAGGCTGCCAACAGTTCTCACAAGGGGTGAAGGGGGCAAAACAGAGAGGAGATGGGCTGCAGAATAGGCCAGAGCAGCCTGTTTTGGCAGGCAGTTTCAGGTGGCAGTGGGTAGCTGCTGGTGGAGCTGGGTGGTAGGCAGCAATGGGCTTCAGAGGGTGGCGATGGGTTGTGGCCAACTCTTCAGGTACTTCTATAAATGGAGGGGGAGTTGGCCCATGCAGCCACCTGCCATGTACTTTGTAAGAAGTGCCAAGTTTTGGTGGTTTGCATGTGGGCGTTGTGACTCCTTCACGCCACACTAATGAGATAGGTGCCCAGTGGACTGAGGTGCTGTAGGCATCTTTGTCATGGGTAGTGGTGTGTGAACACTCTAGGACTAGCCGGGGCACTTTTTCCCTCACTAGGAGGTTTTTTCACCCGGCATGGGTAACACGCTCTATCTCTTATTATTAGGTGTACTTATTATCCTTTCTGTACAACACTTATCATTATGGACTCTTCTCCCAAGAGCTTCACGATTGTATCTGCTGCACCCCACATGTGCCTTGTTTGCAGGCTGCTAACCCTAAACCTAACATTTGGTATAAGAGCTGAAGGTTTAACTTGCCTTGTCTGAGCCTTGTGTAATATAATTTTTTTTCGTCTGTCCGTACACACGAGTCAGCCTTACCTAATCTTACATATGCGCAAATCCGTACATGCTACACCATGTGCTTGCCACCCGTACACCTGCAGCAGTTGTA
Organism: Cibotium barometz; assembly: GCF_041138505.1. Classification (NCBI taxonomy): domain Eukaryota; kingdom Viridiplantae; phylum Streptophyta; class Polypodiopsida; order Cyatheales; family Cibotiaceae; genus Cibotium; species Cibotium barometz. Next base: position 33,784,278 of record NC_141054.1, read on the forward strand.
CATGTGTGCAGACCTGCCCGCCTGCTGCTGAGCACACCATGTGCAACTTTGCAACAGCTCCATATCGGCAGGTACAACAGCTGTACAGGTCCATGTTAGCAGCTGCACACTTGTAACCTATGCTTTGGTCAAAACATTTCTGCATGAGGGAAATTTCAAGGCTTTTGCAAAAATTGGCATCCTCTTGCGAAATTGGACCTCTTGCAGTCCCTGCAATTGAGGTTTTTTTTTTTTGAAATTGAGTCCAAAATCGACAAATTGGACCACCATTGGTGCCAATTTTTTGGGGCTTTTCGCAAAATTGACACCCGAACGTTTTGCAGGTTTATAGCCAGCAGTGGGCCACTTTGCCACATTGTCAAGTGTAGAGACATAAACCAAGTTGATCTCTATTGCATGGAGCCTCTCCTTGACATAACGATAATGCACCTCAATGTGCTGCATGCGAGCATGAAACACACTGTTCCTCGCAACTGCCAATGTGTTCTGAAAGTCAATGTAGATAGGAGTGGAGGGTTGTTGTCCAACACTAAGATCTGCCAAAAAGTGTCTGAGCTGTACACACTCATTGGTAGCTGTAAATGTTACCTTGTACTTAGCTTCATAGCTAGATGTGGCCATGTTCGGATGTTTCTTGCTGAGCCATTATATGCATGAACCACCAAGAAAGAAACAAAATATGCTAGTGGACACTCTGGTGTCGTTACATCGTGCCCAATCCGAATCAGTAAAGGCATGCAATTGTGACTCAACTTGCCCGCGGATAGAATAAGCAAAGGATGAAACCGGCCTTTAGTAGAAACCAAAGTGCGGTAGACTAATAGCCGCCCAAAAACAACTGTAAATCAGCAAAGAAAAAAAGAAAAAAAGGGAGCTAGAGTGCTCCTACACAAAAAAAAACGACACTTGTTGGCCCCAAAGCTTGGCGCCCCTTTTGGTATTTCTTTATTCACATTCAAGGAAGAGTTCAACTGAATACATCATGGCCCAACATGGCTTATACATATGCATGTCCAAACTGCCAGTCCCTTGGCCCTCTCAGCATAGAGGCTTCACACAACACTGTGCCCAAAACACCACACTGTACTTCACCTCTAATCTGGCAAGAAGGTACATCCATGAGGCCCTGAAAACGCAGCCAATTGACCCATGCACATTGCCATAAAACAGCCCAAGAACCCTTCCAAAAACATGCTAGAATTGCCATGTTTCCACCCTCAGAACTGCCAAACCCTTCCTTTTACAAAGGGCAAGAGGAGCACCTCTAAGACAGTCTCAAGCTAGTGAAAAGAGACTCTCATGCCCTGTTCAGTCCTGTGTACTTCTGCAGTTATGTACCTCTAGCAACCAGTTTCAGTCTCGCACCACCTTCCACAAGAGAGAGAGAGAGAGAGAAGTACCTGTTCGGCTGTGCACCTGCAGACTGCCCGCCTGCCTGCCCCCTTCCAAAAGAGAGAGAGAAGCAGTCCAGCCCTCGTGCTCTCCAGCCCGCCTCTTGTCCTGCAGCCCAATAGTCGCGAGAGAGAGAGAGAGAGAGAGAGAGAGAGAGAGAGAGAGAGAGAGAGAGAGAGAGAGAGAGAGAGAGAGAGAGAGAGAGAGAGAGAGAGAAGCACGGGCTGTTGCAGTTGAGCCCGTCTCCTGTCTTGCAGCCACCGACTTGCCCCTAAAGACCTGCGCAGCCGAGAGAGAGAGAGAGAGAGAGAGAGAGAGAGAGAGAGAGAGAGAGAGAGAGAGAGAGAGAGAGAGAAAATGAAATGAAATGATATATTAACGTCTTCAAAAGGCCAAAATGACCTATGAGACCAAAAAGGTTACAACAATTGGTGGATCTGATACAATGTCTGTGTAAGGAAAGCTAAAAACAACTAAACAACTAACTGAAACTGAAACAACTATGAGGAAAAGTACGGTACCAGGAACGCCTAATGGATAACATCTAGGAGGAAAACTCCAGCAACAAAGGTAAGCATCATACACATCACTATCCAAAGATGTCTCTCATCGGTCGATGGCGGATATCCTCAATGTCCTCCATGGTGAGTACTCTGACTGGACGTCTCCCATGCCGTGCTAGTATGATCCTGATCCTCTGTTGTAGTCTCCGCCGGTGTCGAGATGGGCCTCTCATCTTGGGGCGCCTGGACCGCCCCAGCTCTATAGCCCGATCAATCAGTGTACCTCTGGTGCGGCTGTACTCTGGGGCTAGCTGCAATGCCTGCTGACTTGACTGCTCAATCTCTGGTCGAAAGAAGTCTGTAATCTGCCTCTGTAGGTGTCTCTCCCTCTCTGATCCCCTCCCTCTCAGGAGACCCTCTCTATGTCTACGCAGCTCCAGCAAGTACAATCCGAGGCATCTCTGATCCTGGTATCTCATGACTCTAGAAAGTGGTCCAAAGCCCTCTCTGAACAGGCAGTGAAAACGGCCTCGTATCTCATAATATACTGGACAGTGACATATGTAATGTAACTCTGTCTCTGGCTCCATCTGGCATAGCTGACAAATCCTGGCCTCAGTTGGTACTCCTCTGAATCTGCCAGTCTCAATCTCTAGCTGGTGTGAGGATGTGCGCATCTGACCAATAGCACACCGTACCCCATGAGAAAGATGAGTATCCATGTAGCTGGGTCTAATCACAAACCCATCCTCCGTGAGCTGGAGAAGATGATCTCTATAGAAAGCCATCTTCGTACCAAGCTCGTGTGTCGGCTGTATCCATGTCCTCCTAGTGTCCAGCTGAGTTAAGTCTTGCCTGATAAGTCTGGTAATCTCTGCCCGTGTGAGAGAGAGGGAGGGTGCATCCAGGGAGTACTGAAATGGAGGTAGCCTGTCCATACTAAAGCCATGCAGTTGGAACCAAGCTGTCATCTGTGCATACCAACATGATCCGTCTCCCTGTGATGCCAACTGTCGTGAAGACTCCAGGGCTAAGCGAGCATATCTGTCTCTAGGGAGAGCCCAAGTGCTATGTATAAAGGAGACTGATCGAGTGAGTGCCTCTACTACCAATGGGGGGGCAGCCATCTCTGCACGGATAATATCATGTGGTACGGAGGCCTTGGCCCTAATCATCCGGGAAATCATAGAAACCAAGGACCTCTCCATACGTCTCCATCCATCAGTGCTACCAGCTCGGCTGTGGTGATCCACTGAGGGTCCCCATATCTCCACTCCATACAGCATGGCTGAAGTGACCAAAGTGTCAAAGAGCCACAGCTTTGTTCGAGGTTCCTGAAACTGAACCTGCGAACACATCCTCTCTAGTCTCCCCAATGCTGCATAAGCTCTGGTCAATCTGGTTTCCGCTGCTCTCCTCAAGGAAAATAGTGGGCCACTAAAAACCACACCAAGGTAAGTATATGCATCTGTATACTCCACTGTCTCCTGACCATATGTAAAGGTGGGCATTGACCTCCTAACCCACTGTGCTGTGGTGTTAAACACCATCACCTTGGTTTTACCAAGGTTAACAGACAATCCACTGTCCTCTGCAAACATGTGCAATGCATCCAAATGACGCTGCATCCCCTCTGGAGAATCTGAGATCAGCACAATATCATCAGCATACAATAACAGCGGAATCCATGTCCCTGCTAGCTGTGCTCCTCTGTCACCCTCCCGCTCTACATAGTCCGAAACCTCATCCACATACATCCCAAATAAGGTAGGGGAAAGGGGGCAGCCCTGTTTCACCCCAATAGTGGAGTGAACCATCTCAGATATACCCTGGGTAGTACGTACCTGCCCCACAACTGTCCTGTATAAAGCCATGATTCCCCAAATCAGCTCTGTGGGCACTCCCATCTCCTGTAGTCTGCGCATCAGTCTGGCTCTCGGTACTGTGTCAAAAGCTTTGCGGAAATCCACAAAGCAACAATAAATCCTCCTGCCATATAATCTGCCCTCCTCAATAATAGCTCTGAGTGTCAAGATATGGTCAAGAGTGGAGAAACCTCTCCTGAACCCTGCCTGCCCTGATGCACGTATGCCCTCTCTCTCTGCCCATCTACTCAACTCCTGCTCAAGAATAGATGCATATAATCTAGCCAATGTGTGACCAATCATGATGGTACGATAATTCCCAGGAAGCATGGGATCCCCTGACTTGAAGATAGGCACAATCGTGGACATATTCCAAGTCTCAGGAAAACCCTCACACATGGCTCGGTTAAACATCATAGCAATAAGCTCTGCAAGCATATCTCTGGCATGAATAAAGTGCTCTGCTACCAAACCATCATGATCATATGCTCTCCCAGTCCTCATCCTGTCAATAGCTTTCCTTACCATCTCAGCAGTAAAGAAAGCACACGTCTCTGGGCATGGCTCCGATGGGTCTGGCAGGGGCGGCTGTCCTGGTGCTGTGTACAGGGATGCTGCATACTCACCCCAAATCTCTGTGGAGGTAATGGCTGGTGATGGTGAATGCTCATGGAATAGTCTCCATGCCTCGCCTGAGTCCTGACTCATAAACAACTGGTACAAATCCCTCTCTAACTGAGCAAGATAAGCCCTCTTCTTCCGTCGCACTAGGTGCCGGAAGGTAATCCGTGACCGTCTGTGAGTGGTAACACCCATGAGCACCTCTCTCTGTAATCTGATCCTCATCTCTCTGCACTCCTCATCATACCAACTGTTCTGGGGCATGTTCCCAGATCGTCTCCGTGTAGGCTGACTATGGGGATATGCCTCTGATGCTGCAGCATGAAGCGTCTCTATCAATATCTGAGTGAGCTCATCTAATGGCCGTCCCGGCTCCTCGGCACATAGGCGTCTGTATATCTCATCCGTGTATACGGTGTCAGTCTCCCTCGTAAAGGTATAACGAGTGTGTGTGGAGACCTATCCCAATGGAGCGGTGCTGAACTGAAATGTGAGAGTGAAGGACAAGATAGCATGATCCACTGCTATTCCAACCGGCCTAGTGCCTACCATAAAATCCTGAAAAGAGGGAATGAGACTGGGCTGAGCCATAACATAGTCCACTGTACTAGCACCATGCCGATGTGGAAAGCTAGTGAAACCGCCCGATGTTGGGAATCTCTGTAGGCCATTCAGGATGGCCAATCCATGTGCAGTCCCCATGTCTATCAAATACCGCCCATACACTGTATGTTCCTCATCGTGTGAGAGTCTAGATAGGCCCATATCCCTAACATCAAGCTCCCTCAACATCTCCTCTGAGGTATCATAAAATACTGTCTGGCTATGGGCGGTCCTGGCATTGAAGTCTCCCAAGAGAATGATGTCACCATCCCTGGAGAACTCCCAAATGTCATCATCCAAAATAGAAAAGGGAGACTGCCCGCTAGGTGATGCATACACTGATGTACTAGGAGCAAAATAGCATATAGCAATGTAGAGATATCTGCCGGTCTCTGCCCTCAGTCTAACCCACATGTACCTAGCCTGCTCATCTCTGCGGACTATATGTATCAGTGGCTGTAGCTCCTCTCTAAACAATACTGCCACTCCTCCTGAGCCCCGTCCTCTATGCTCTGAACGAGTCTCCTGTCTACAAGCTGTCTCCCATCGGTATCCACTAACATGTGGCATGGACTGTCCAGGAGCCTGATGCGTCTCACAGTAGAAGATGATGTCCCTCCCAGTGAAACTATCCTCAAAAGCCCCTACATCAAGGCGTAGAGATCCATTACAATTCCAAGTAGCAACTTTGAGTGTAGTCCCATAGGTCTCGCGCCGTCATGAAGAGCGCCTCTCCATAATCACCACTCTACCATCTCTATAGAAGGCGACTTTCCCTTTCTCTCGGGCTGCCCTTATCTCGGGCATAACTTCTTTCATGTGGGCAAGTTGCGAGAGTGTGAGGTCATCTCCAAGAAATATTCCCGTTTGCTTGAGTGTAGGACGTCTCTTCAAGAAGTCCTTCTTGGCTTCCATGGAGGGGAAACGAATGATAAGTGCTCTCTCCTTAGAAGGAGATTCGCCACTACCTTCCCTCTTCTTTCCCACTCTCCATGCCTTTGTGTGCGTGGCTTCAATGCCCATCATAGAGAAGAGCTCCTTGGTTTCCCCTTCCGCATTATCACGGTCTTTTAGACCGGACACTCGTACATGTAAGGCCCGGGTCTTCCTCCTTTGCTCCTCTTCAAGGGTCATGTTGATGATGGTGGGAGTGGGGATGGGTGGCGATTCTTTACCTTTCCCTTTCTTGGCGACCTCGATCCATTTCTCGGCCTCGTCCATCTTCTTTTGTGTCTTTGTGATCACCTCCACCCATGAAGATGTCTTCTCTTTATGTTGCTCCTCCTCCTCTCGAATGATCCTCATTTGTTCCTTGATGGTATTCAGCTCTTCAATCAAGGAGGGCTGAAATTCTCCATCCTCAAGCTTGCTTTTTGAAGTGGCTTCCAACTCCTTTTTGAGGGCTGAGATTTCAGCCGCTTGACTTTTAGCATGCAGTTTGGCCTCCACTAGTTCCTCCTTTAAGGCTGAAATCTCAGCCTCTTGCTTGGAAGATCTCTCTTCGAGCTCCTGGATTTTGTCAAATCCCTTCTCGAGTTTGGAGAGGCGGTTTATGATTGCGGTAACGGAAGAGTCAACCATCTTCTTGTTTTCTTTGATAATTGTGCCGAGCTTGTCTTCTACCTTCACGAGCTCCTCTTTAAACCCGGTCTTGGCCATGACTTTTTGCAGAACTTCCCACAGCCAATGGACTGAAAATTAATCCATGACAGCAGCACGAAACAGCAGCAAAACAACAGGGAGGGGGGGGTCAAGTCATGCAGGGGAAAGGGAAAGAGAGGAGATTCAGCAGAGAGAGAGAGTTATGTTGCTGCCTTGGGGGCCTGGCTAAGGGTGGGTGGGGAAAGGGCCCAGAACAGAACAGAACAGCGGGGGGGGGGGGGGGGGGGGTGGGCGCAGGCGGAATAGCGAAGAGAGAGAGAAAGGGGGGGGGCGCAGGCAGGTAGCGGGACAGCGAAGAGAGAGAAAGAGGGGGGCGCAGGCGGAACAGCGAAGAGATAGAGAAAGGAGGGGGGGCGCAGGCAGGTAGCGGGAGGGGGGGGCGCAGAACAGAACAGAACAGCGGGCGAAGAGAGAGAGAGAGACCCACGTGCAGTCCAGCCCTGCACTTTTCTGCAGCCCGCCAGTCGCCAGCCTTCCCAGCCCGTCAAAAAGCACACATGCCTCAAGTTGCAGTCGACTCCCCTCAAATGGGCCACGATGCTCCCCAAAAAGGGGTTCTTTGATTTTAATGGGTTTTTAACCCTTTGTCCCCTCCTAACATTTATCTCCCCCACATGGGGTTATAAAAGGGAAACTTAATAATAATACCTAGAGTCCTCTAGACCACAAGTGTGCACATTTAATAAATGTCCTGCACACTTGTCCTGCAAACTGACCACCGTGCCCAATGTTCGGATATGCTGTACAAATTCACAGGGTTGCGACAAAGGAACTGAGTGTCTTGTAAGTAGCGGAAAACCCACTTCCCCAATAATAAGAGATAGAGGGTGTTCCCATGCCGGGGGAAAAAGCCTTCTAGTGAGGGAAAAAGTGCCCTAGTTAGTCCTAGAGTGTTCACACACCACTGCCCATGACATACATGTCTACAAACCCCCCTAGAGTGATGATGTGAACATGTACAAGGATATGGTTGATCAATCCCCAAAAGGCAATAAGCTTAAAGATTTCCGGAAAGCTTGGAGCTTTTCACGAAGAAGAGCCTTCGTGAATAAAATAGCCATACAGGTTGCATTCAGTGGACATTGCATTTGTAGTGTGTTTGGATCATGTTGTTATGAGCAACTTGTGTGATGAAGAGGTAGTCTCTTTTGATGAAGCACAAGGGGATGAGAATTGAGTGCCCGCCATGCACCAAGAATATGATTCCATTTGGAAGAATGGCACTTGGGATTTAGTTGACTTGTCTTTTGGCAGAAAGCTATTGGTACGAAGTGGGTCTATAAGATCAAGAGAAAGTACGATGGTAGGAGTGATACAAAGCTAGACTTGTAGCAAAGTGCTATGCATAAGAGAAAGGCATAGATTATGATGAAACCTTTGCACCCACGTCTCGTATGACCACCATCAGGTCCATCATTGCTATAGCAGCACATCATGGTTGGAATGTGTATCAATTATACATTAAAACCGCCATCTTGAACGGTGATTTGCATGAGGAGGTATACGTTTCTCGGCCTCGTGGTTTTGTTCGGAAGGGTGAGGAACACAAAGTGTGCAGGTTATGGAAGGCTTTGCATGGCTTTAAGTAGGCTCCCAGAGCATGGTATGAGAAGATACATGCATACTTAGTCTCTCATGGGTTTTCTATTAGTCCAACAGAGAGCACACTCTACGTCAGGAAATTTGTTGGTCATTGTTTTATACATTGATGACATGCTACTCAGTGGCGCCGATGTTGAGAAGATTTCAACCTTTAAGGCTGAATGATAAGCTTCTTTTGAGACGTTGGATTTGGGCCCGTTGCATTTTTATTTTGGCATTTAATTCTTACAGCGTGATGATTGGATAGTCATGATGTAGTCAAAGTATATACAGAGACTACTAAAAGGTTTGATCTTGAGGAATGTAAGCTTGTGTCTACACTAGTTGAGACAGATTCCACTCTGAGCATTCAAGATTTTGGAGAGCCTTTTGATCAGACACTATATCAGCAGGCTGTTGGATGCTCAATCTACCTATGTAACACGTGGCCAAACATTCAGTATGGGGTGTCACAATTGAGTAGATTTATGCATTGCCCATGTACCAAGCATTGGCAAGCTGTCGTACTTATTATCCTCCTTTGTCCTTTCTTTGTGTACAACACTTATCATTATTGAGTGGCACATTTCTCTTCTCCAAAGAGTTTCACGACTGAATCTGCCGCACCCTATGAGTGCCTTGTCTGCAGGCTGCTAACCCTAAACCTAACAGGTGCCTGTCCACTTATTAAGTGTGGTGTGAACATATTTCAAAACAAACTTATGTTCCCAAGAATAAAAGGTTTTACAATATTTACCACGTGTTCACATGTAGCTTTAGCAATGCACACATACTTGTCCCCAGTGGTGGTTCTAGGCATCCTCCAAGCCCTTGGCCTTTACACGGGTGTATAAACACATACTAATCTTTACTGTATTTCAAGGAATGCAATGCACAGATTGCAGTGGACAGTCTCGCATTTGCCTAAGCTTGTACATTCATCTCATGCATGGGCACCAAGCCCCTGAGTGGCTGAGAGGTCTCGTTCCACACACTAGTCACACAAAGTCAGATCCTGTTGTAGTAGTACCGATTCCTGTTGCTCCAAGTCAGATCCAAGTGGAGTGTTAGGGATGATCATGCTTTTCCAAGATAAGCATGTGCCATTTTAGATTACCGTGATTGCAGTTAACAGCTGGCCCACTTTTTGCGTAAGATCCCTCTTTCCACATTCTACACATCTTCTCTGTTCTTTAGAGTAGCCAGCCACGAGTAGATTCAGCCCTATCAGGAGCGATAAAAGCAAATCAGTCGGAGGCTTGGGAGGAATAAAAGGGTTTCTTGCACTTTTCACAAAATTGCCATCTAGTTCTCAATAATTCTAGCATAATTCTTTGTAAATATTTTCAGTTCTATTCAGTTTGGCGTTACATAGTAGCTTAGGTTTCAAGTTTTTGGCATCACATAGTAGGCTAGGTTTCAAGTTTTTGGTTGTGATTCTCTTTTGTGTCTTCCTCTTTTGTATATTTTCTCTTTCATGTCTTCCTCTTCTCTGTATATTTTCAGTATTGTGTTGCAAAGGAGTTTCAAGAACCAAACTTCCTTTAGTGCAACCTTGACAGTTGTTCATGACACAAATGTATTTTCAGGGTTCTCTCTATTTTCAATCTTAAACCATTCTCCTGCAGGCTTGTACGTTGGACAAATGCTCACAAAAGTTTTAGAGTGCTTAGCTTTTTAGGGATCTGTGAATGCTTTTGAGTTAGGTTAAGTCCTATGTTGCATCTTTCCCTTTGTTACTCATTTGTTCTTTAGACAGACAGGCCTTATGTAATTGCAGAGAATGCGTAATTTTTTGGGTATCTGTGAGTGTTTTTGAGTTAGTTCAAGTTTTTCCTTTGCATTTTTCCTTCTGTTTCTCATTTGCACTTTCAAGAGAAAGGCCTACAGTTCTTGTCCATGTTACGCTCCCCTTCTGTTTTCTTTTCTTTCCTCTCTTCTTAATTTCCCTTCTCTTTTCTCTTTTGCTCCTCCTCCTCTTCTCTCTGTTTGTTCTTGTGTGATTTTTCATCCCATATCTTATTTACATCTTCATTTACAATGTTCATCTGTGCACGCATGTGTTTGTTACGTGTGTAGCTAGATTTTGTGTATATATCCTGACTTAAAAAACATTACAAGTTCCTTGAATTGTTTCTTGGACTATGACTTTGTGGAATGTACTATTAACAATTTTGTTGTGCTTGCTCTATTGTTATCTTCAGGTGTGATTGTGGTATGTTCATGATCAAGTATGCTGATTTTTACAGTCGCGGTGATCATTTAAAATTTACCCAAGTAAGCCTGTACAGCTTGAAGTTGCAAAAAGCTCACTTTTGTCTTAGATTCGTTTTCACGGGGTTTGCTGCCTTTTGTCTCAATCTGCTAGTATATTCAACCTTAAGTCTGCTAAAGGCTTGGGGATGTCTCTTTTCAGTGTTTTGATTGGAAGAGGATATAAAGATGGATGCTGATTAGTGTTACAGGAAATCCACTCAGTCTCTGTGGGAGGATTTGATGAGCTTAGCATTCTCCTAAGTATTATGCAAAGACATTAAATCAAGTAGTCGAACAGTGAGAAAAAGCATAAAAATGTGAGATTTCATGAAAATGAAAGTAATTAGGATGGCCAAAACGTATTGAAGAAGTGAAGCTATTGAAATGAGAATTAGTGTGCCCGTACGGAGAAAGCAATAAAGTCCACAAATAAGATAGAAAAGTGAACTTAGAAAATAAACCTGAAGTGGAATAGACCACAACAAAACTCAATTATTGGGCCAACTAAGAAGAAGAACATGAAGAATATTATGCATGTAGTATTCGTAAATAATATTATAGAACTCACATTCTTACTATTGAGTCAACCAAATTGAAGCTTAGTTTGGGGAAATAATTGAAAGCGGGGCTTTGTGGTGGCTCTGCAGGTCTAACATTTCAGCTATTTTCTCTTGAATGGATCTCACAGACTTAATTAAATTTAATTATTTATTTTGTCCATGGACCCTTTTCACGGATGTGAAAGTGGAGAGACCTTTCACATCGTGAAATGGATCTCATGGACTTAATTAAATTTAAGTTTAATTTTTTTTTGCCCACAGACCATTTTCATGGACGTGAAAGTGCAGAGATCTTTCACGCTTTGAAATGGATCTCACGGACTTAATTTAAGGCTTACAAAGTTTATAAAATGACTTATAAGTTAAGTATAGTTTTTATTGGAAAAAGCTATATAAGGGCTACGTGGTGAGTGTATTGTTCTATTGTATTGTCTTGTGACAAGATGGTTTGTGCCTAGACCATGGGTGCAACCCACTCCCGATTGTCCATCTTTGATGCGTATGGTGCCCCTTAGGGCAGGTCATGGTAGTATGGGGCACCAGGGCTGATTGGTGTGTGGTTTGTATGGACAAAGCCTTAGTCCCTATGCTAGGGGGAAATCTTGTGGTGTAGGGAATCTATGGTTGGGTTGCGAGCTAGCCCCGTGGAACCCTAATCTGGATTAATCTTGTGCTTGTCCATAGGTGATCTTGGAAGAATTCCATTGCAAGAATCTCAGATTTTGTTGTGTGAATCGCTGACAAAGTGGTCCAAGTCTAGGTGCTAAAATGCAAAGAAGAGTTGGCGTAGATGCCTAAGCCAACCCTAGAAAGCAATGTGGAGGAAGTCCTTTAGTACAAATTGGATCATGCCTAGGATACTCTATGGGGAGAAAGTGAGGGAGAACTTCCCTGCCATTGCCAACTTGGATCGTGCAACGATGCTCAAACCAACTGATCTTGCTAAGAAGAGATTGACAATGATGGATATGTTTTACTAGCAGATCGGCACCTATTTCAATAGGCTTCCGCACTAGCGTTGACGAGGGCGTCTTCTAAAAAGAAAGTCCAATAGATGGAGGAGCGGAGGCTTTGAGAGATTTCTATTAGCCACAGATGTGAACAATTGTTGAGCAATATGTGCATCATTGTTAACAATGCCAAGTCAATAAGGCCGACTATCTTAGGCAGGGTGGCTTGTTGCATTTGTTAGAGATTCTTGGCAAGAAATGAAAAGGTATTTCCATGGACTTTAATGTTGGATTGCCTAGGACAGATAGAGGGCATGACACCATTCGGATAGTAGTGAATTGCTTGACTAAGCGAGAAGTTTAATGACAACACCATAGTTATAGCCATTTATATGGTGGTAGTGATGTATGGACGTAGGCTAATAATGGGCCGAGACATTTTTCCCTCTTTAGGAGGTTTTGTTTTTCACGAGCGTATGTACACACTATGAGTGTGTATAAGTGACCTTATCATGTCACTTCACTTGTACTTCACTCATTCTCATCAAGCTACTTTGAGTGTTGTGCTTCTATCTCTCTCCTTACTTGTTGCATCATGTGTGTTTTGCTACCTTGATCTCCACTTCAATAATTGGTATCACAGTAGGTCTCTTAGGTGGAGAAGGTATGCCATGTAGTGTGTTGTTAATAAAGTTTCACCACGTTTCAGGTGCGTTTGCATGTTATAAGGTTTTCGTAGACATCTCGGAGGAGTTTCAGTTTGAACTGTCTTTGTTCGATTTTGGGTTTTTTGCATTGCAACAGCATTTGGTGTGTAGATAGGGCCATCATCGTCTTCGACATAGCATCTTTGAGCTCATCAACAGATTCAACAACATTGTCAACATTATCATCGATTTTTATATTCTTGCCAATTAACATTTCCGCACTCTATACACTGTCATTGTTCATACACTTTGCAAGCTTAGTGATCTATTGGTAGCCATCTCGGTTGCATTAAGTGGGATTGACACTATCTGCAGGGAGTTGGGATATTTGCATTTTGTGTCAGAGATAAGTTATTTGCAGGCTGAAATGGCAGGCAGTGATGTATTGCTGAGCATAAGCTTGACGGGATCAACTGCGTGTTATGGATATATATGATGCATTATGTGTTGGTTGCCAAAGGGCTTTGGAATGTCGTCATTGGCATGAGGTGAATGGGAGAATTAGGGTTTCATGTGGGAGACATACACACAGAGAAGTGGGGATAAGTCAACTCATCAAGTGTGAGTGTGTGACTCCCCTATCACACATGTATATTTTGCACTAGTACACATAGTGCACTTAGTACATTAAAAGTACTAAGTGTACTATGTACTATAACTTATGGGCTTGTACACACTATAAGGGTGGGCATAATGCCTTTACCCCAACAACCTCTCACTTAAGGCAAAGTGCCCTTAAATGAAGGAAAAGAAAAATCAGCATGTACATGATAATATACAAGGCCATGTCAAGGCGAAACTGGCCTCATCCAATGCCCATCAAGTGTCTGCAATGAGCAAACCGCTCCGGAGGCAAACTCTTTGTCAACAGATCAACCGGGTTGTCATCCGTATGAATCTTAACAAGCTGAATTTGCTTGTTCTCTATCACCTCTCTGATGAAGTGATACTTCTTTTTTTTTTCCGAGAAAAGATCCTTTCATTAGTTATATAAAAAACGCCCGAAGGGCTACAAAAGATCTCTCCTGCTCCTAAGAGAGATAGAGCAGCGAATACATCATGGCAGCTCGGGAGACTCTCCCCTGGGTGTTGCAAAATACAAGCATCAGTACAAAGAACTGAGCGGCTAAATCATACAATAGGGGGGGGAAGAGCCAAACAGGTGGCCTGTAGTGCCAACGGGGGGATCCCGTGTGTAAGGTGTAGAAAGGGCCACAGCGCCAAGTGGTGTGAAAGGCCTGGCGCCGTAAGATCGCCTCATCCGAGTCTCCCCGGATGCGGTCGTACTGTCCTCGCAGGGTGTGTATCAACTCCTGCCAAATCCCCCGTACAGTCTCTGCTGGTGGCTCCAATCTCCCCTCAAAGGCCGTAAAGCACCGGGCCCTCCAGGTGAACCAGATGGTGAGGCTGCTGAGGAGCTCCCATCGTAAATCCCTCTCCTGTGTCCAGCTGGCGGACGAGAAATCCGGTGCCGGAACCAGGCGAGGCTGGCCCCTAATAAATCTGATGGCCTGACTGCCCTGCTCCATCTCATAGCCCATAGCAGGCCCTGACCAAGTCGACCAAGCAGCGGCACCCCACGTAAACATACCCTCTGGAGAGAGGGGGGCCAGAATACGCAGCATCCGCAGCCAAATCTGCTGTGCCTGAGGGCAGTCCCAAAGGCAATGTCTCTGTGTCTCCATAGGGTGGCCGCATCGGACGCAGGCCGCCGGAAGACCGCTGTAAACAAGCCAAGTGCCAACTGCTGAGCCCCTGTGGGCGACCAGCCACTGAAAAGCCGAGATCCTGCGGGCCTGCCCACTAGCCCAGAGCCGAGCCCAGAAATCCTCCAGGAACTCCTGTGAGAGTCCCTGTAGTCGCCAATGCCCCGCTGCCGCTGGAGAAACCGTCCTCCTCGCCGTCAAAATATGCCGCCCCAGCCGAACAGTATACTGGAAAAAGGTGATCTCTGTGGCCTCAGGGAATGCATAAGGATCATGCCACTCGTACTCCCCGGGGTCCCACTGTAGCCGGGCCAAGGGGCGCGTTGCATATGCCCATATGCGCCAATCCGGGAGCACTTAAGCAGGGTCGGGGTCAATATGCCACTTCCGAGAAGTGGTGGCCACTATCCGAATCCTCTGAAAGGTGCACTCTGCAACCAAAGGCAACTCCACCTCCACTCTCTGGAGTCTGGCCTCATCCTGAATCTCATAGTAGAGGCATCTGCCATCCTCAGTGCTAGCTCTGACAGCAATCAGGATCTCCAACTGTGTAAAGGCTCCCATCCACCGTGGGGCCACTGGCTCGAGAGGCGTGAACCACTCCTCTGTGAGTGCCTCCTGTATATCATCCCTCATAATCAACCCCCCTCTGAAGTGACTTAGCCTCTCCACCTGGATCTCCTCTGGTAGACTGCAGAAAGCCTGCCAGTCTCCAAAACTACGAGCTGGGCCTGCCGCTAAAGGTCCCCAGGCTAGACGAGGCCGAGAACCCAGCATGTGACCCTGCTCCGTGCGAACCGCTGGGCTCCAGATGAGTGGCTGTCTGGCCCGCTCCTCAACACAAGAAGAAAGCCGCTGAGAGAGCCCCGGTCTCAGCAGCTCCCAAGCTCTCAGGATACTCAAAGCAAATCTGTCCTCCCATCCTCTACTGAGGCTTGTCCTCCTCATCTCTATGAAGATCCAGCGAATCTCTGGTGCCCAAGTACCCCTTGCTGGGGGCGCCCGAGCCTGCAGTCGCTGCAAGAGGAGCTCTTTCCAAGGCTCAGCGCCTGGAAGCAACCCCCGAACAATAAGCTTCCCCAATAAGGCTCTACTTTGATCGACTGGATCTATAATGCCCAAACCGCCCTGAGCCAGCGGAAGTGTAATAACTGCCCATGCAACCTTTGCCCGAGCTGGCTGACCGTCCCTCCCGGACCACAGAAAGTTCCTGATCAGCCTCTGTACCTGGCTGATGCAAGAGCTCGAGAAAATCCAGCAAGACGTAATGTACCACATGGTCGCTAATAACACTTGATTTGCCACCACCACCCTCCCAGCCAAGGATAGTCGAGCTGTACTCCAATACAATAGCTTCTTTCGAATGCTCAGAAGAAGCGGGGCAATCTGCTGCTCAGGTGACAAATCTAGGCCAATCTGGCATCCCAAATACCGCACTGCTGTGCCTGGAGGAATCCATCTAAAACCGGGGTCCGGACTCCATGCCGGAGTGGGAGCGCTACTGATCCAAAAGGCCACTGTCTTGCGCCAATTGATCAGTGCTCCCGAAGCTGCACTAAAAACCTGGAGCGACTGCTCAGCCCGAATAAGATTGGCCTCATGGCCATGCAAAAATAAGCCCGTGTCGTCTGCAAACTCAGCATCAAGCAGGTCCTCCCCCCGGACTGGGAGCAGCAGTCCTCGCAAACCAACCTCTTCTGCCGTCAAATACATACTCATAGCCTCCGCAAAGAAGAGAAAAAGGAAAGGGGCGAGAGGACACCCTGACGGACTGATCTGGTCAGCTCAAAACTCGGCCCCCGTCCTCCTGCAATCAGCACCTGGCTGCGAGCTGTGGAATACAGAGCTGCCACCCCTCTGATCCATCCTGGCTCAAAGCCCAGGCGAAGCATAGTGCCCTCTAAGAAACCCCAATCAACTCTATCGTATGCCTTCTCAAAATCGAGAAGCATCACAACCAAGTCCTCGCCAAGAAATCTAGCTCGGGCCGTCGCCTCCCAGAAAGTAAAGATGTTGTCAAGGATACTGCGCTCCTTGACAAATCCTGTCTGAGTAGCATGAATCAACTCCCCCAGGAAGGGCTGGATCCTCAAACTCAAGGCCTTTGCTAAGACCTTGTAGACAGTATTGAGGATCGTAATAGGCCTCCAATGCCGAATGTCATCTGATACTCCCTCCCCCTTGGGGATAAGATAGATCAAGCCCTCTGAAAAGCTCTGCGGCATCACCCCAGTGTCCAAAACATGCTGAAAGCCCCTGCGGAGGCCTGGCCCCAAAAGGTCCCAATAGCGCATAAAAAAGGCCGGCGTCAGTCCGTCCTCCCCTGGGCAACTATGTCGCGGCAGGACCCTCAAGGCCTCGGCAAGCTCAATCTCTGACAGAGGCGCACCTAGAACTGTACGCATATGGTCTGTGACCCTCCTCTGCACATGGGCCCACACAGTCTGCCTGCAAACATCTCGATCCTCAGTGGCTGGCTCCGCTGAAAGCAGGTCACTATAAAATGCAGTAGCAATGGCTCTGATCTCCCCGAGCTCAGTAGCTACCGATCCATCCGGTCTACCAAGCTGGCGGACTCCTGCTCGCGCACGACGGGGTCCAGTGATCTCAAAAAACTCTCCAGTCACTCTATCACCAAGCTGCGTCCACTGAGAGGCCTGACGACGATAGTAAAACTCATGTCTCTGCTCCTCTACCTCTCTAACCTCCTGGCGTGCCTGGCTTAGCTGGGACGCCACCCATTCACATGCAGGCTGCTGCTCCAGAAGGCGCTGTAGCGAAGCAAGGCTGCGTCTCAGCCGTTGCTCCCGCTTGCGAATCTCTCCCAGTCGTGTCAAAGCTGCAGCGTGTAGAAAAGAGCTAAGATCAATGAGTCCCTGGGCACACTGGCCCGCTGCATCCTGGTCAGAGCACTGACTATCATGCCAGATCCTCTCAATGTCCTCAGCGAGACTGGGATCTGTAAGTACCCTCTCTGGGATCCTCAACTGCAAGCTGGGCTCCCGTGTCCCCTCCTCCAATGTCAATATAACTGGCGCATGATCTGAAAATGAGGTGCCAGCGAGAATGCCGACGGAGCCCCCTCGCTCCCCTAACCGGTCGCCCACATAAAAGCGATCAATCCGTGATAGATTAGTCCCTCCCTGCCGGCGATCCGACCGAGAGAAACTAAGACTGTCCTGAGACCGGGAGAAAGCCCATGCTGCCATGCATCAGTGATCCTCAGTGACATGCAAAACCGGTCCCAAGCTGCAAGCTCCGTGCCGTGCACTGTAACATGACTGCCTCCCACCCTATCTGCCGGGTCCTCAAGCATGTTGAAGTCTCCCCCAACACACCAATGTGCGGCCTCTGGCAATGCATCTGTAACCTCAGTCCAGAACTCTGCTCTGGCACTAGCATGATTGGGCGCATAGATGTTGAGCACACCCAATAGCTCATCATGCATCCTCAGAATGACATACTGTGCTCTACCAGGCACAATGATCCCTCGATCCACAATGGCCTGCCGCCATACATCTGCAATAACCATGCATACTCCTCCCTGTCCACCCAAAGGACCAAACCCTGCAGACCAAAAAGTGTCCCATCTACCAGGCATCACCGAACCATATCTCCGGATCCTGCTCTCACCCAAGTGGTGCTCCTGCATCATCAAAATATCAATGCTGCCACCAACCAAGCATCTCTGAAGCTCCTGCCTCAAGCAACCTCGATAGCGTATAAAGTGTGCTCCGCCAAGGCCCTGTACATTCCATGAGATGATCCTCATGGATGCCCTGCTGAGGTGGATGCTGTCTCAGCCGTTCGGCGGGCCTTCGCAAGCGGCTTGGATGGAGAGTAGTCCCCATCCGAACGGCTGCGAATCTGCCCACCCGGTGTACTGCAAGAATCCCGGATCAGGCGCCAGTGGCTGTGGCCAATGGCGACTGCCTCCTGCTCTGACAGAGCAACCTCGTGTATACTCACATATCCAGGGTCGCGTGCCAAGTCTGCCACTATGCGCACGACCAAATGCCGAATCCCTGAGGTATCCACACTCCCGGGATCCAAGAAAAAATGAGCCAACTCCCAAAGTCGGCCTATCACATCTGTCACCTCCAGATCGCTCATGTGATGAGAAAACTCAACTGCCTGAGTCTTCAAAGTGCTGAGAGCGAGCTCTAGAGTCCACTCCCGGTCACAAGGTCCACATAGAGGGAACGAGAAGGCCACCGCTGAGTCTAGTGCCTCCTCCCCGCGGGCCGGAGGTATCACTACATGAACTCGGATGGGTGCTGGCTCATGGGGGCCCTCTGCTCCAAAAAGCCGTGTGAAGGTATAATCAAAAGCCTCCGAGCGCTGTCTAATGCCAAGGCGACTCAGCCGACTGCGGATAGATGAAATCCGTGAGGCCCTAATCGGCATAGGTCTCCTCTGTGATGCTCGAGCGAGGTCAGTGCTCAGCGCTCTCCGGACTGCAGGTGAGCGCCAGGGAACTGCCAGGGCCTCCCGGGAAGGTGAGGCGGGCGGAGGGGGAGGAGGGGGAGGCGAGGGAGGTGGAGAGGGAGCCGCTGCCGAAACCGGAGCGGAGACGGGAGGAGGCGAAGGTGGAAGCGAGGCGGTGGGAGGGGACGGGGGTGGGGGAGGGGGTGCTGGCATCTCCTGGTCCTCAGTCGCTGCAGGGGTCTCCTCCTGAAGGGGAGCAAAGCTGTTCCTCACGGGAACCCAGTGAGGCTGAGACTGTGGCTGCTGCTGCAGCGGTCTCTGGGCGTGCTGCTGTGGCTGTCTCCCTCGGCGGCGCCCCTGTCCAGGCTGCCACTCCGAGGTCTCTGTGGCCTGAGCAGGTGTCCCGGAGGCAGCCTGTCGAGCCGAATCTGTGGGCGGGCTATCAGTAGCCTGCTGCTGTGGTGAGGGTCGAGGTCTCCTGCGAGGGCAGGCCTTGGCTAGATGACCGACCTGCCTGCAAATGAAGCACTGGTTCGGGAGCCCCGAAAACTCCACTCTCTGATCTATCCACCCCCCCCCTATCCTAGGTAGCTGAATGACCTTAGGAAGGGAGGAGATGTCAGACACCAACACTCTGACCGAAGGTAGCCCAGCTGCTCTGGCCACCACAGAAGCTGCTGAGGGGCCCGTCTCTAGTACCGAGCCCACCAATGCTCCGAGCCTGGAGAGGAGCGGAAGATACTCCCGGCGGAGACCAGGGAAACAAACTGTAATATGGAAGAGGCGCTCTCCCTGCTCCGCCGTTGCTGGGTCAAAACCATGCTGCCAAGGTCTGAAGAAAGCCCGAGCACCCCTGATGTCCAGAGGACTCGTGGCAAGGACCTTGGCAACGCTCTGGGCGGCCTCGAAACTCGATCTGATAATGGCCCCGGCCTAGGAGCTGTACATCCAGGATCTTGCCCACATCTGCAAGAAGGCGAGCCTGAAGAAGATCCCTGATCTCCCCTCTGCTGGGGCGAGTGCCGACTATACGGCAGATGGTGGAATGAGCGTGGAGGCGTTCCACCTCTGCGGTGAGGCTCGCTTCCTCTTCCGGCGAAAGAGAAAGCCTGATGGGGATGTCCTCGGGGGCGGGCGAGGGGGCTGCGGATGAGTCCCTCTGAGGCGAGGCGAGAGGAGTCTCCATTAGAGTCTGAAGCTCAGGCGAAGGCGAGGCGAAAGCGGAAATCCTGCAAGAAACGGGCTGCACACAAAGAGGCGGAAGACCGGATGAAAATGAAAAAACCAAACCCCCTGGGGGTGAAAACTCAGCACGAAAGAGGAGGGAAGGGGGCGAAAAAAACGAAGGAGAAGCCCTGGGGGGGGGGGGGGGGGGGGGCGGCAACAACGCGCAAGGGAGGGGGGGCGGGGCGCTGCTGAAGGGAGGCGGGCGTGAACAGGCGAAGAGGGGGGGGGGCGAACAGACGAAAAAGGGTGGGGGGGCGAACAGGCGAAGAGGGGGGGGGGGGGGGGGGGGCGAACAGACGAAGAGGCTAGGAGGGGGGGGACGAGATGGCGAGGGGGGAGGCGCAGCAGCGGGGCGCAACGGCGAGAAGAAGGGGGGGGGGGCACAGAAGCGATGGCAGGCGGGGGTGGAAGGAACGCGAGGGAGGCGATGGGTGCGCAGCGCAGGGTGGAGGCGGGAGCTTCAGCGAGCTACGATTGTTTTTGATGAAGTGATACTTCACATCCACATGCTTCGTCTTTGCATGAAAGACAGGGTTCTTTGCCAACTGGATGGCACTCTGACTGTCACAATGCAACAATGGAATATCCCCTGTATAACCCAAATCAACCACTAACCGAGATAGCCATAATGCCTCCTTGCAAGCCTCTGTGGTTGCAATATACTCGGCCTTTATAGTAGATAAGGCAGTGCACTTCTGCATCCTGGATATCCATGACACAGCACCTCCTGTGAATGTAAACACATAACCGGTAGTAGACTTCTGGTTATCTGGATGACCGGCATAATCCGAATCCGTGTAACCATGCACTAATGCATCCTGTTTGCCAAAGCATATGCACATATCCTGTGTGCCCTTCAGGTATCTCATGACACCTTTCACTGCTTCCCAATGCTTCTTGCCAGGTTTGGCCATGTATCTAGAAACCACTCCCACTGCAAATGCAATGTCCGGCCTAGTAGCAACCATGGCATACATGAGACTGCCACAAGTTGAAGCATACGGAATCTTGGCCATATCAGCCCTATCACTATCCGACTGTGGGCTGTCCATAGCACTGAGTTTCACATATGGAGGCAAAGGAGTACTAGTCTTCTTCCCCCCGTCCATATTGAACCTCTGCAAAACTTTGCCAATGTATTCCTTCTGAGACAAATACAACACATGCTGATTTCTGTCCCGAAGTATCCGCATACCCAAAATGTGATTTGCATCACCTAAATCCTTCATATCAAAGGTTTGATGCAGCCTCTTCTTCAAGGCATCCATCTCTTTACGAGATTTCCCGGCAATCAACATATCATCAACATACAAGATGAGTATCAATAGACTGCCATCCAAAGCTTTCTTGGTGTATAAGCATTGATCTATGTCACTTCTCCTGAAATCCTGGGATTTCATGAATGTATCAAATTTATGATACCATTCCCTTGGTGCATGTTTGAGCCCATAAAGACTCTTTTTCAGCTTACATACAAGCTTCTCCTTTCCATTCACTGCATAACCCTCTGGCTGTTGCATATATATCTCCTCATGGAGATCACCGTGAAGAAAAGCAGTCTTCACATCCATCTGAATCAAGTCCAGATCATCATGAGCAACCAAAGCTAATACAGCTCTAAGTGTGGTCATTTTGACCACTGGAGAGAAGATCTCATCAAAGTCCACACCATATTCTTGCTTGAAGCCCTTAGCCACTAACCTGGCTTTGTACCTTGGTTTTGCATCAGGTGCAACTTTGAGCCTGTAAACCCACTTGCATGGCAAAACCTTCTTGCCTGTAGGCAAATGCACCAACTTCCATGTTCCATTTTTGTGCAGAGAATCCATCTCTGACTTCATGGCACGCTCCCAAAGAGCCTTGTCTGCCCTCTGTAAAGCCTCCTTATAACATGAGGGCTCCCCACAGTCAGTAAGCATCAAGTAGTCAACCCCTGGAACAAACCTGTCAGGGGCTCTGGAGGGTCTTGTGGACCTCCGTACCCAATGACCATCATTTGCAGGTTGCTGTCCAGCCTGCATATCACCTATTGGTGGCTCTTGTTCCATGCCATAAGGTTGAAAAATCATGCCCGGTATCTCCTCTAGCTATGGCATATCCATAGGGATATCTTCTGCCATCTCTAGCTGTCCATTTGGACCATTTTCAGCACCATTTAAGGGCTGGTTTTGCTGCTGTAATGGCTGATTTACAGCCCTTGGTTGTTGTCCATGATGTCCATCATCATCAAAGATGACTCTGCCAGGCTCTTGTTGTGTCACGTGCATCCCGCACTTGGATGCCACGTAGACATTTCTGTACAGAAGGTGCAAGACCTGGGATGGTGAACTGGTCCCATGTGAGCCCAGTCCGGGACGAGTCAGCCAGGGATCCATCTCAGTCGTCCGAGGTCAGGTGTGCATTGTCCTGCACATGAGTCCAAGGTTAGGTGTGCACTGTCTTGCACATGAAACAGTGCCAGTCCGCGCTGTGAGTCTCCCTCTAGAATGATGTCAGTGGTTCTGTGTATCTGGTATGGTACCGGATGCCAGATCACTGAGTAGATTGGGTTTAGGACAAGGGGCCAGCCCATAGGACTACCCCGGATCTGAGTGTGGGCATGGGAATGGTTTAGAACCACCCCCATGAGGGCCAAGAAGGCCCAGGCTGAACCCACCAGCCATGGAGGGGCTGTAGGACAGCCCTAGGGCACAGATAAGGCAATCTCCAGGAGATTACAGCCTTTGTATGGCTGTAGGGCATGTATGGGGCAGCCCATACAAGCTGCCCAGCCTTGGGATTGTGGACAAAAGTGGTGTCCAGCCAATTAGAAGCAGGCGCATCACTTTCAGCCTGTTAGGGAAAAAAGGTACTATTTTTTGGGATTTAATTCAGCATTTATTGCTGAATTTCATCGGTCGTGGGACATAGCTTGTTTTTTCAGCTGGCCGACTGCTCCTGAGGAGGAGTATAAATAGGGTAGGCCTAAATCCCATCATTCATCTCAGTTTTCACCAAGTGCTCAAGCCAATCAAGGGCCAGTCAAGCCAAGGAGATTGCCAAGCAAAGGGGTGGACTTCTGAAGGTCAAGGGCAGGATTTTCCAGCCAAGAAAAGGTCAAGTTTTTTGTATTTGTTTTCAGATTTACATCATTCTAATAAAGCAAATACACCATCCGTGGTGGGGGCCCTACAGAGGGTAATTGGGACCCAATACTGTGTCCTCTCCATCTCCCCCTTCTCTCTGTATTTTCTGCACATCTCCTTTCAGTTTGTGCGTTAATTCCGTCGCGAAAAGAGTGCTGATTTCTGAGTTTTGAAGTACCGATCCTTCTTCGAAGCTTCCGCATATTACAGTGGTATCAGAGCCTACTTCAAGGACAAAGATTCAGCAAAGAAAACCAGAAATTTTTTTCGCTCGTGTGGTTGGTTTTTAGACGCCGGTGGACTACCCCTTTCGGAGTGACTCCTGTCCCTCGAAGGACGGTTGGTTTTTAGCCTCCGGAAGCCTCCGGAAGTCTCCCACACAGATAGTGGATGGTCAGATTACGTTCCGGAAAGGAATTGCATTTTCCCGCTATGGCGAGCTTTGGCGACGAGAGAGAACCAGAACCATGGGACCAGAGTGCACCAGGCAGCCCAGCGACGGCACCCGGCTTGAGTGTCACAGACATGGTCTAGCAGATGATGCGAGCAATCGCAGACCAGACAACCAAGTTGGATGAGCAAAAGGCGTGGATTTTGGCTCTGGAGGAGCGTTCTCGCTCTCCAGCGTCGCGTTTTCCATCTCCTCCTCCCTCTCCTTCCGTACCCCAGGTACCAGATCCTCGTCACAGGGACCCTCTCGAGGGGTCACAGCCGCAGCCAAGCTCCTTGCTTGAGATGCAGATGCGTGCATTGGAGATTCGACAACGAGAAGACGACGCCATGCGACGAGTGGAACACGAGCGTTACCTCAGAGCTTTGGACGCCAGATTGACACCGGCGGCGCCCTCTTATCATTTTCCCGAGAAAATGAATTTCAGTAAGTATAATGGTAAACTCATCCCACTACTCTTTATTCATGGTTCCATCAATTTGAAGCTTACTTTGCCGCAGTTAGGAAAACAGATATTGACAAAGTGATCTTAGCTAGTTGGTACTTGGAAGGTGAGGCCATTCCTTGGTGGACTGAGTGGGCTCATGCCCACACCAGAGCAGGTATGGCAGCTTATGTGTGGGACGAGTTCGTCCGCGACCTTAAGCAGCGGTTTCTACCGCCCCACTACCTTGAGCGACTCGAAGACGAGTTCAGGGGAGCGCGTCAGAATGCAGTTTGCCAATAAAATTTCGACCTTGTGTCTACAATTAGGCTTATCTGATTCGGACAAGAAAGGGTAGTTTTTGTATGGCCTGGACACGCAAATCCAATGGGAGGTGCGTATGTTAAGGCCAGCCACCTTTGAGGACGCACTCTCGCTTGCGCAGAGTGCAGAAATGAAACACAATGGTGGCAAGCCCAAAACTTCCCAGCCGGCTTCTCCCAAGGCTAACGCCTCGGGGGGCAAAAGCCAAAACCAGACGGGGTCTTTCCCAGGACAGAGCCCGGGAGCCTCTGGCTCCAAGAACTCGAACAATGCGTCTAAGCTTACTCCAGACCAGAAAGCGGAGGCAGGCAAGACAGGTGGCAAGTTGAGTGCTGAGGAGCTTTCTCAGTACAAGAAGGAGGGTAGATGTTTCTTTTGTCACACAAAAGGACATACTTCTCGGGATTGTACGAAGAAGCCTCCAAAGGCCGCCGCCGCCTGCACACCTTCCGTGGTGAGCACAGCTCCCACACAGACCCCAGCGGCTACCCCTAGTTCTTCAACCCCTGGTGCTTTAGTTGGAGCAATTATTAGCCGAGACCTCGAAGATAAGCAGAAGGGCGCCCATGACCAGGAGTATGAGCGCAACGAATTGCTCAAGTCCTTTGGCTACATAGGTGGCCAGAGAGTCGTTGTCTTGTTTGACAGCGGCAGCACGGAGGATGTGGTCACGGAACAGGCCGCTAGGCGTGCCCGTTTCGAGCTGACTCCGGTGGACAAACAGGTGGAGGGTTTTAGCACAGGTATGACAACGAGCGTCAAGTATGAAGCTCTAGGTGCTAAGTTAGTGATTCAGGGCATAGAGTTTGTGCGTGACTTTATGATTGCCCCTCTTGTAGGAGCAGACATAATTTTGGGTATCCAGTGGTTTCACAAGTTTCTTCCTGATGTCAAGTGGGACAAGCACACGTTCCAGATCGATCGGAATGTGTCAAACACCCCGGTGACCATTAAGTGTGAGCCAGGTATTCCAAACTTTCCGCTCATAAGCCACTTGCAGGCTAAGCGAGCAGTCAGGAAAGGCGCACAGTGTGCGATGATTTACATCCAAACAGCCCAGACGGTGGCCACCAGTGCTTCCGAGAAGTACTAGGTTCTCCATGAAAAGTTCCAGAAGATTTTTCTTCGGGACAGTCTCCCTCCCGAGCTCCCCCCGTCCAGACCAGAGGATCACAAGATTGACCTCCTCCCAGGCTCGGAACCCCCGAGCAAGTTTCCGTATCGCCTTTCTAAGACAATGGAATCGGAGTTGGACCGCCAACTCCAAGAATTGTTGCAAGCTGGCTTCAAATGCCCCAGCGTGTCGCCATTTGCAGCACCGATCTTGTTTGTCAAGAAGAAAGATGGGTCTTCTCGGTTGTGTGTCGATTATCGTGCACTCAACAAGCTGACTATCAAGAGCAGATTCCCGATGCCTCGAATTGACTATATTCTCGAGAGGCTGAATGGAGCTAAGGTGTTCTCTAAATTAGATTTAAAGAGTGGGTACCACCAGGTACGGATTGTAGAGGGGGACATCCCCAAAATAGCCTTCCGTACAGAACGGGCCCACTATGATATTGGGGTCACGCCATTTGGTTTGACGAACGTCGCAGCTACATTTAACCGCATGATGATGCGTGTTTTTCGGGAGTTGATTGGAGAGTTTGTGTTCATATTTTTGGACGACATACTCATATTTTCAGCTACAGTTGAGCAGCATGACATTGATGTGGAGAAAGTCCTTAAGTTGCTGGAAAGCAACGAGCTCTACGTCAATGAAAAGAAGTCAGAATTTTATCTGTTCCAGGTACATTACTTGGGATATATAACTAGTGCTGAAGGCATTCGACTGGATCCGGCTAAAGTGGCCGAGATTGTTAACTGGGAAGTACCACAGACAGCTTATGACATTAGATCATTTGTGGGTATATGCCAGGCATATTCCACCCACATTGACAAGTTTTCCGATCTCTTGGCAGACCTCACCGATCTGCTAAAGGGAGTGAAAACAAGAAGGCAAAAGATTCGAATGACTCCACGAGCGTTGGAGGCATTCCAGAACCTCAAGGTGGCTTTGTCAGAAGCGCCTTGTTTAGCCCTTGCCTCGTGGGACGAACCATTTCAAGTGATCACCGATGCGAGTAACATCGCAATTGGAGGTGTATTACAACAGAATGGTCATCCGGTAGCTTACATGTCTCGTAAGTTACTGCCCGCCGAAAAGAACTACTCAGTCTATGATCGTGAACTCCTAGCAGTTATACAGGCCTTGAAACATTGGAAACATTTCCTATATGGCCGTGACTTCGAGGTTCGCACTGACCATCAAGCATTGCGCTGGATTCAGACGATGCCAAGTGCACAGTGGAGTGATCGACAACACCGCTGGAGTCAGATATTCCAGCAGTTCGGTGGTATGATTGAGTACCTTCCAGGAAAGGCCAATCCAGTGGCCGATGCTTTGAGCAGGAAGGGACAAGTATCTGCGATTCAGACCACTAGACTTGACCTTGTTGGTACAGGACTAGAAGACATGAAGCACACGTACGCGGATTCCGAGGAATTCGGTACACAGTGGGAACAGGCATTGGATGCCACAGGACCATGCCATTTTCTGATACGCGATGGTTGGCTTTTCTACAAAGGCCGACTATGTGTCATGAAATCATTCCGGGCAGCTCTTCTCCATGATGCCCATGACGCCATTACAGGTGGTCATAGGGGCATGAATTCGACTCTGGAGAAATTAGAACGGCAATACTATTGGCCAAAGATGAGGCGTGATGTGTTTACATATGTACAACGCTGTGACATTTGTCAAAAGGTGAAAGCTCCTCGTGGAAAGAAGATAGGGTTGTTCCAGTCTTTGCCAATTCCTGAGGGTCCTTTCCAGGACATTTCGATGGACTTTGTCACAAATCTGCCTCCCAGTCCGAGTAAGCGTAATACGCAGTGTTTAACTATTGTTGATAGGTTCAGCAAATTTGTTATGCTTATTCCTTGTAGGGCCAATGTGACCGCCGAGGATGTTGCCCAGCTATTCATTCGGCATTGGTACCCGATTGGCGGGATTCGTAGAACCATAGTGTCAGACCGAGATGCCAAGTTTACCAGTCATTTTTGGAGGGCATTGTTTGATAATTTTGGTACTAAGCTGAATTTTTTCAGTGCATTCCACCCACAGACAGATGGCCAGACAGAGATATACAACCAGTTGGCCTTTGATGTGCCGAAGTGTGATGTCCACGATCAGCAAGGTAAGTGGGAATCGTTTTTGCCTTTAGTTCAAGTTGTTTTGAATGACTCTTTTTCTTCAGCTATTGGCAGGACTCCATATGAGGCAGCGTTTGGAAGGCCTTTCCAGTCGTTGTTAACCAGGACTTCGTCTTCAGTACCGGAGGCGAACAGAGTGATGGAGTCTTACCAGGAGATCCTAGAGTCCGTTAAAGACAAATTGGCTAAAGCGCAAGAGGCCTACACTCGACAGGCCAATAAAGACCGAAGCGACATGAAGTTTTCGGAAGGGGATTGGGTGTATCTTCGGATTATGAAGCAAAGATTGAAGCAGGTGGGCAAGCCATGCCCAAAGTTGTCTTTCAGGAGCTTCGGACCATTTCCCATCCGGAAAAAGATTAATGAGGTGTCTATGCAGTTAAAGCTACCTCCGAGTTGGACTATGCACGATGTTTTTCATGTCAGTTGGTTAAAGCCATACGCAGGTCCACCCCCTTCAGAGGTCAAAGACGAAGCGGAACCAGACATTGTTGATGAAGCAGAAGTAATGGTTCCTGAACAGATCCTTCTGCACCGTTTCAAGCATGGCTCAGGCCGAAGACTACGACAGTTCCTCACGAAGTTTCAGGACCGAGGAACTCATGAAGCGGTATGGCTCGACAAAGAATTTTTCGAAGACTATTCGGCATTATTGACGGATTATTTGGAGGCTATGCAGCTTCCGTCAAGTTAAGCAGAAGGGGATGTCACGTGCATCCCGCACTTGGATGCCACGTAAACATTTCTGTACAGAAGGTGCAGGACCTGGGATGGTGAACTGGTCCCATGTGAGCCCAGTCCGGGACGAGTCAGCCAGGGATCCTTCTCAGTCGTCCGAGGTCAAGTGTGCATTGTCCTGCACATGAGTCCAAGGTCAGGTGTGCACTGTCCTGCACATGAAACAGTGCTAGTCCGCGCTGTGAATCTCCCTCTAGAATGATGTCAGTGGTTTTGTGTATCTGGTATGGTACCGGATGCCAGATCACTGAGTAGATTATGTTTAGAACAAGGGGCCAGCCCATAGGACTACCCCGGATCTGAGTGTGGGCATGGGAATGGTGTAGAACCACCCCCATGAGGGCGAGGAAGGCCCAGGCTGAACCCACCAGCCATGGAGGGGCTGTAGGACAGCCCTAGGGCACAGATAAGGCAATCTCCAAGAGATTACAGCCTTTGTATGGCTGTAGGGCATGTATGGGGCAGCCCATACAAGCTGCCCAGCCTTGGGATTGTGGACAAAAGTGGTGTCCAGCCAATCAGAAGCAGGCGCATCACTTTCGGCCTGTTAGGGAAAAAAGGTAGTATTTTTTGGGATTTAATTCAGCATTTATTGCTGAATTTCACCAGTCGTGGGACATAGCTTGTTTTTTCAACTGGCCGACTGTTCCTGAGGAGGAGTATAAATAGGGTAGGCCTAAATCCCATCATTCATCTTAGTTTTCACCAAGTGCTCAAGCCAATCAAGGGCCAGTCAAGCCAAGGAGATTGCCAAGCAAAGGGGTGGACTTCTGAAGGTCAAGGGCAGGATTTTCCAGCCAAGAAAAGGTCAAGTTTTCTGTATTTGTTTTCAAATTTACATCATTCTAATAAAGCAAATACACCATCCGTGGTGGGGGCCCTACAGAGGGTAATTGGGACCCAATACTGTGTCCTCTCCATCTTCCCCTTCTCTCTCTATTTTCTGCACATCTCCTTTCAGTTTGTGCGTTAATTCCGTCGCGAAAAGAGTGCCGATTTCTGAGTTTTGAAGTACCGATCCTTCTCCGAAGCTTCCGCATATTACATGTTGCCTTGCAGGCTCCTTATACATGCATGTTTCATAAAAAATGACATCATTGCTGCGAATAATCTTTCTATTCACTGGATCCCAAAGTCTATACCGCATTTCACCTCTGTCACCATATCCTAGGAATATGCATTTGTGAGACTTAGGATCAAGTTTGGTGCGCATTTCCCTGTGTACGTACGCAACGCAACCAAACACTCTCAAGTGCTTGTAGGACGGAGGCTTCCCTCTCGATACTTCCTCTGGCACTTTCCCACCAAGCCTCGTGTTAGGTGACCTGTTTATAAGATGAACGGCTGTCATAACAGCTTCAGCCCAAAAACCATGAGGTAACGCAGCATGTGACAACATAGAACGGACCTTCTCCTGAATGGTCCTGTT
Organism: Cibotium barometz; assembly: GCF_041138505.1. NCBI lineage: Eukaryota > Viridiplantae > Streptophyta > Polypodiopsida > Cyatheales > Cibotiaceae > Cibotium > Cibotium barometz. Next base: position 33,814,085 of record NC_141054.1, read on the forward strand.
CATCCTCTCTGCTGTCCCGTTTTGTGGAGGATCATAAGGAGTAGAGAGCTCCCTCTTGTGCCTTTAGCATCACAAAAGTCCTGAAACTGTTTGGACATATACTCTCCACCATTGTCGGAACGCAAAGCCTTCAGTGTTTTGCCAGTTTGATTCTCAACAAGAGCAACAAACTTCACAAACACTGAGAATGTATCACTCTTCAAACGAAGAGGATAAACCCACACCTTGCGTGTGGCATCATCTATAAAAGACACAAAATATTTTGCCCCTCCCAAAGAAAGCTGAGGCATCTCACATACATCTGTATGCACAAGCTCTAACTGAGCATCTTTCTGTCCAAGAGCTTTCTTGTGGGGGCACTGGAGTTGCCTGCCATATATACAATGCTCACAAAACTGAAAACTTGAGAACTTTAGAGAAGGCAAGTAACCAAAACGAGACAATTGCTCCATTCCTTTGACACTCATGTGTCCCAACCGGCTATGCCACATAGAGATTTCCGGCAGCTCGGTTGCATTTACATTAGCATGGTGACAAACACCTGCATGCATGAAGTAAAGAGTGTCCACCTTAGAGCCTCTGGCAACAACCAGTGAGCCCTTACTAATCTTCCACTTTCCACGACCAAATGTGGTAACATAATCAGCATCATCAAGCTGTCCAGTAGAAAGCAGGTTCTTCTTGATCTCAGGCACATGCCTGACATCATGGAGCATAAGCTGTGAGCCATCTAAAAACACAAGTCTCACATCACCTCTGGCAAGAATCTTGCATGCAGGTTGTCACCCAAATAAACTACTCCTTCATTGCCAGCAGTATACCTGACAAACAAGTCTCTGCAACCTGTGACATGAAAGGAGGCACCTGAATCAATGATCCATGAGTGCATACCATGACCATCTCCTGTAAGAAGTGAATGGGCATCAAGTGAAGACGTGAATAGGACTTCATCCTCACTGTGCCCTGCATGTGACACATTGACTTCTTCAATCTTGACTCCACTTTTGCCCTTTGGCTTTGCATCTTTGGCTTCATCTTTGTCTTTGTCTTTTCCTTTGCCCTTTTCCTTTTGATCATTCTTCCATCTGTAGCATTGCTTTTTGAAGTGTCCCTTCTTGCCACAATAATGGCATTCCAAGTCCTTTTTGGAGCGGGACTTGCTCCTTCCTTGTTCTTGGCTTTTTCCCCTTTGCTGGGATCTCCCACGTGCATTCATTGCATTGGACTTTCCAACGGAATTGTTCTTCGTGTTCATCTCTTCTTGAAGAAGAGCACCCTCCACATCTGCATATGACAGCATAGCATTTGAATTGCTAGTGGCTGTCCTGAATGTGTCCCAACTCTCTGGCAAAGTGCATAAGAGAAAGGTGGCTTTGAACTCATCGTCCATTGCCAACTTTTGATTGATTACCTGGCTGACAACACCATTAAACTCATTTAGATGGGCTGTCATAAACGCCCCTTCCTTCATTTGAAGACCTATGAGTTTCTTCAACCAATACACTTTGCTTGAGGCACTTTGCTGGGCATACAAGTCCTGCAATCTTTGCCACATTCCCCAAGCTGTCTTCTCTTCACGAATGCTGAAAAGTAAAGAGTCTGACACAGACAACATGATAGTAGATCTTGCCAGCTCATCCATATCTTCCCACTCTTCAGCAGTAAGAGAAGCGGGCATTACACCCCTTTCTTTGATAGGCTTGTGTTGCTTCTTCTGGAAAAACACATTATAGCACTGGGTTTGCCAAATATCATAATTATGTGAGCCTTCAAGCTTCTTGATGTGAAGCAATGAAGAGCTCTCACCTGTGGTTGCCATAGCAATATGCAACCTGTCAATGCCTGACTCCCTGCAAAATGTGCAAACACTGCACCAAAAGCACACAAAGTGCTCACAGTTGTTCTCCCAAAGTTTATCTCCCACTGCGGAAGCACAAATGCAACTCTACTCCCACTGTATGTGATGAAATCACCAAAATCTGGTTGCTGCAGATTTAGGACAGCACCTTAAATGTGCTCTGTTCCCCTTCCAAAGTACTGTACAGTAGTACTAAGTGCTCACCAATGATGTACCAAATCTGTACCGGCAAGTACAGCAGCTGAAAATGAACCTTTTCCTCACTCAAATCAATGTACAGCCATGCCAAAACTTGCACAAAGTTGTACCAAATCTGTACCAGCAAGTACAGCAGCAGTAAATGCTCTCCTGGCTGTCCAAATGAGTGAAAATCAAACTTTTACAGTCCCGACCACTGCATACAACAGTCCCGAACAGAAATTGGGCAAAAGCCCCTTGACTGTAAGCTGATTTCTGAGGATTCAAGGCATAAAACTCTTGCCTGCTGCTTTGCCAAGCTCAACAAGCATAAAATCTTGAAAAGCCCCTTGATTTAAGATCAATTTCTGATCATACGTGGTACATTAACGCACATGAAGGCATCCAGAGTCTCTCAATGCTTCCCCCTGGCCACATATACATCCAATACATAAAAGCCCCTCGATTTACAGGTACATTGAGTGCTTGACAGGCATCAACACATTGCCCAAAGCATCAAATGCGAGTGCCTGCATGCAAATCAACCCAATCGGCACAAAAGCCCTTTGATCTGCACTGCAATTTGCTGCAATTTTGCCCGAATGTGAGATTTCTCACATCATACAGCATGTATGAATGCCCAATTGCACAATTACATCAAAAGCCCCAAATTTTGACATCCAATTTCTTGCAAATTGACTCTGATTGTGACCAATGTCACCTAATTTTGCCAATTTTGCTCAGAATTTGAGCAATTTGGCACCTGTACCTGCTCAATTGATTATTGTACTTGCTCAATTGCAAATCCCAAAAAAAAATTGAAGCATGTACCTCTGAAAATTTCTGTTGCAGGAAGGGGGGGGGGTCGTGCTGATTTCTGTTGCAGAAAAAAAAGGTAGCGATTGCTGATGGGCTTTTGCAGGCTGCACTAAAGAGTTTAGGTGCAGCTTGTTGTTGACGTGGTGGGAGGAGGATTGAGGGGCAAACGTGCAGACGGCAGTTCCTCAGGCGATTTATTCGACTGCAAGGACTCACAGAAGGCGACCTCCTAGCCGTCTTCGCCCAGTACAGTGAGATGTTGAGGATAGCTGTTCCCAGATATTCGCGAGGCAACCAGGGCTACCCGTCGCACGTCGCGTGTAGCGGTGGCCACGGCGAAGCTGTGCTGGCGCTTCTGCCGACGCCACCAGTTGAATGTTGCCGTGTTTGTTGCCGCCGACTCAATGTTGCCGTGTTCACCAGCAGCTCTAGCGAAGCTCCACCAGCCGACTATTTCATCACCGGGTTTACGCCTTGTGGCCACCAACGCCTTGCTACTTTGCTCACGCTGTCTAAAGTCCAGCGCTGTCTCCTACGAATTGGTTTGCCTTGTTCTGCACAGGGCAGCTTCACATGTGCCTTAGCACCTACACAAGATTCTGCCCACGCAGCACACACAGGCGACCAGTTCTGATGCAAGGTCCGTACAGTACACGCAGGCTCTGATACCAGTTGAATGGGAGAATTAGGGTTTCATGTGGGAGACATACACAGAGAGAAGTGGGGATAAGTCAACTCATCAAGTGTGAGTGTGTGACTCCCCTATCACACATGTATATTTTGCACTAGTACACATAGTGCACTTAGTACATTAAAAGTACTAAGTGTACTATGTACTATAACTTATGGGCTTGTACACACTATAAGGGTGGGCATAATGCCTTTACCCCAACATGAGGCACGCTCTATCTCGTAAGCACATGATAGTACATGTACTTTGGATGGTGACACTAGTTCTAATGTAACTGTGACATCTGTCTCCGCACCTCCTACATCAGAATAAGCCAAGTGGACACAGATACATAGGCACATGCATTGGTGGCACTTTCGGTGAAAAGGAGCATTATTCCTTGTATTCGCTCATGCAAAACTGCGCAAGTAGGCTTGGGCCTACTTGCGGAAGCAATTAAAGTCCGATGAGGGAGATTTAATGGATGAGTTTCTCACAAGGATTAAAGATCTTAGGGAGCAGCTTGCATGTATTGAAGAGGCCTATCCGGATAGTTCATTGGTGTCTATTGTTCTCACAGCTTTAGCGGATTCATAACTGGGTTTTGCATCCACATTTTGGCTCATGATGAAGGGTAATCCCCGTTCGATGACTTGGTTGCAGCTCTTACAAGAAGAGCAATCTCGGCAAAACCGAACAACTAGTAGTATGCGTGTGGGAGATTAGGCATTCATTGTCCGTCGAAAAAGTAAAGGCAAAGCCTTTCTCTCAGGGCGGCTATAAGCCAAAGGCAGAAGCAATCTAGTCTTTTGGTAAGGATACTGAGAAGTGGGGTGATACGCCTAAGAAGAAAGGCAAATGCAACATTTGTCGGAAGCCAGGCCATTATATCAATGAATGCATAAAAAGGCTGGAGAAGGAGAAGAAGAAAGAGTCAAGTATAGCTGTGGCTAATGCATTAGCACGAATTGCTAAAAAGGAGTGAACGAAATATGCATAGAATGATTGGCCATTCATTGTGCACTGCAGTTATGATCCTTTTGTCCATGATGTATGCATGTTAGTGATAGATCAACATGTTTGGTATTTCGATAGTAGTGTTAGCAAGCACATTACTTCTCAGCATGACTTGTTTTCCTCCCTTGAGTCTGCTCCTCAAGGAGGCACAATCACATGTGCAAACAGCTTCTCGTATCCAGTGAAAGGAGTTGGTAAGATTGTTCTCACTCTTGTAAATGGTGGGGCAATTACTCCCTCGGAAGTCTTGTTTGTTCTAGGCATTAAAAAGAACTTGCTGTCAGTCTCTTACCATTGTTAGGGCAAGCCTAGTGGTCATATTGTTGATGATAGGTGTACAATTCATGACCGGAGTGATGGAGACATCACTGTGGTATCCGGTAGTCTAAGCCATGGGCTTTGTAGGTTGGGCATGTATGAGAGATTGGCACATAATACTTGTTGAGTTTTACTGCCACACGTGCTATGAGTGACACTTAGCTATGGCATGCCCGATTCGAAGCCCCTGTTTAACATGTATGTGCGGGGTGCATTTTGGACAAGAAGCAACGGGCATCATTCCTGAAAGATAGATCGGTAAGGGTTGTCCAGAAATTACAGCTTATACATAGCGGTATATGTGGTCATATGAGTATACCATCGAACGGGGGATGTCTTTATTTTGTGAATTTTATTATGACTACTCCAGGCACACCTTGGTGTATCCGTTGAAAGCAAAGTCAGAGGTTTTTACATGCTTCAAACACTTTGTTTCTATGGTTGAAAATGTGTTTGCTTGTAAAGTTGGCACTCTTTGTACCATAGTTACCTGCATTCGCGAATGCACCTTCATGCAAACATCTGAAGCATGCTTGTGAATGTGTGGCCTTTGCAAACGTGGATTTTTTTTTTCCATTAAAAATTTTGGCCGGGCCAAAATTTGGCTGTTTTTACATATTTTTTAACGTTTTGTGTTATATATTGCGTGCGACGACTTCATGGGCACTGGGTAGCGTCTCGCAAGTGGGCAACGGGTTGAGCAGTGACTCGTGAGCATGACCTTGCGGGTTGAGCTGGCTGAGCAGTGAGCACTGAAGGGCCAAGGCTGTGCAGTGTGGAGTGCGGGCTGACTCCTGAGCAGTGAGGGCTGTAGCCTATGGGCAAGGGCCAGTGAGCATTGGGCAGTGGACATTTGCAAAGTGTAATACAATGAGCACAGGGCTTGAGGTACTGAAAATTACATTGTAATGCAATTGGCAATTGTAAATTGCAAATTGTAATTTGTAATACATAAAATGTGTTTTAAAAAAAAGGCCCAAATTTGACAGAGCACTAGCAAATGTGCTGGTGCTCTGTCAAATTTGGGCCTTTTTTTAAAAACACATTTTATAGGCTGAATAATGAATTTGAAATAAAAAAGGCCCAAATTTGACAGAGCACCTGCAAGTGCTCTGTCAAATTTGGGCCTTTTTTTAAACACATTAAAAAAAACACATTTTTCCCCAAATTTGGGCCTTTTTGCAATGCTGAAAATTGAAACCTCTTGTTTGCCATTTGGTTGTTCAGGAATCAGATCCTATCACCTAGCTTCAAGAATGGGGAAAAAATCTGGTCCTGAGTGGGAGTTTGTCACTCGTTTGGAGCAGACAGGGAGGGGATTGTATCATTGCAAATGTAAATATTGTCCCCACGAGTGGATTGGAGGGCCTTTCGGCATACGTGCTCACATCTTGAACATTGTGGGCAATGGTGTTGATAAATGTGCACATGCTCTAGAAATGTGAAAGATGTATGCAGAAGGTTACATGTGGGAGCACTACCTCTAGGTGGGGATAATGCCATTGATGCACAAGTGGTTGATTTGGGAGAATCACAAGGCGCATCAAATGTTGGGTCTGTATCAAATGCATGTGGTTCTTCAAGTACAGTCAATGTTACGAATGTAGCAAACAAGAGACAAAGAGTCTATAAAGCTGGCCAGTCACAAGGAAAGCTTGCAGATACATGGCAATTGCAAGCCAGAAAGAATGCAACCATTGCAGTGAGGAGGTTTTTCTATGCAGAGGACATTGCTCATTGTAAAGTGAGAAGTCCCTATTTTTGGACATGGTCAAAGCCATTGGTGAAGCAGGGCCCTTGTATAAGCCACCTACATATGAAGCATTGCGTGTTAAGGAGCTTAAAGAAGAAGTCAAATGCATAGATAAAGACTTGCTGGGTATAAGGGACAAGTGGAAGAAATATGGATGCACAATTGTATGTGACGGTTGGTCTGATACCAAGAAAAGACCGATAATAAATGTACTTGCATCATGTATTTATGGTAGTGTGTTCTTAAAAGCTGTGGACACAAGCGGCCAAATGAAATCTGGAGAGTACATCTTTGGTATTCTCAAAGATGTTATTCTCGATGTTGGACCTAGTAATGTTATGCAAGTGTGCATGGACAATGCGTCAAATTGTGTGGTAGCTGGAGAGCTTATTGAGCAGCAATGGCCTCACATCTTTTTTACTCGTTGCTCATGTCATTGCTTAGACCTTCTTTTTGAAGACATTGGCAACTTGGACTGGGTTTCACCTGTTCTTGCACGCAAAGAAGATTGTGAAGTTCATCACAAGAAAGCCTACACTTTTGACAATGTTTCGAACATACAGCAAGGAGGAGCTTTTAAAGCCAGCAGACACACGGTTTGCTTACACATTTATTGTGCTATCAAACTTACTTGATGAAAGGGTTTACAATGGCTTAAGAAAGATGGTGGTAAGTGATGAATGGACAAATGCAAAGTCTGTTAAGAACAGAGTTATTGGCTTGGAGATCACAAGCAAGGCATTGGAAACCAAGTTTTGGCACGATGCAAAGGAGATTGTGAAAATAATGGCTCCCATTTTGAAGATTCTTCGAATGTGTGACAGGGAAGGAGCTAGAATGGGATTGGTTTATGAGCTCACAGATCGCATGATAGAGAGCATACAGAATATGGTTGGTGTTGATGTAACAAAATTGAATGAGGTTAAAGCTCTATGTGTTGGTCGTTGGGACATGATGCACTCTCCCCTTCATGCAGCAGGCTATGTATTGCATCCTATATGGAGAGGTAAGGGACAAGAGGCAGACGAGGAAGTTCAAAATGGATGGATGACGCTCATAGAGCGCTATACACATAGGAACGTAGCAGAGCAAGGAGCATTGATAGATGAATTGGATGATTACAGGTCCTTAAAGGGTACTTTTTCTCGCCCACTTGCCTTAGATGAAAGTAGAATGCATGAAGGAGTAAAGTGGTGGGAGTTTTTTGGTGCAAGCACACCTAAGTTACAGCAGCTTGCCATTCGTGTGCTTTCTTTGGGAAGTACGGCTTTCCCATGCGAGAGAAACTGGAGCACTTTCTCTCTCATACATACCAAAAAGAGAAACAGGCTCAAACCATCAAACACTGAGAGATTGGTTTACATACACACCAATCTTCGATTGGTATCCAAAATCAAGGCTAGAGGATTTGAGAAATTGGAGGTAACTTTGGAGATGATCAACAAGGAGAAAGATGATGACAGACTTGTTGCTTTACAAGAGGTTCGTGAGAGTATAGAGGATGAGAATATAGAGAACATGCATGCAGCAACAAATGCCAATTATGTCCAGGTTGAAGCTAGCGATGTGGAGACGGATAAGGATTACACTTCATCTTCTTCCTCCGATAAGGAGGATGAAGAATGATAATTAAACATTTTGTTCAGTAGGTGATAGGTCTCATACACGGGCACTTTTTACCTTGGCTGGACAAGGGTTTTTTCCCCTTGTGAGCACACTTTAGTGTGTTGGGCTTTTAGCCTTGGGACTAGAGTACTTTACTCTTTAGTACTCTTACTTTTGTACTACACTTATGGCCATAATGTGAGTACATTTCCAGCACTTTTTCAGTTTCAACTTTCAATGTCCATTTTGAAGTTCTAATTCAGCTTTCAAGTTTCATGCCACGAATGCATACTCAACCACCCTCGTTGCATTCTTTTGCAAACTTGGCATTCTCGAATGCGAATGCGCGCATGCAAAGAATGCATGCAACTATGCTTTGTACAGATCGAGGGGGGGAGTATATGTTAAAGGAGTTTCATGTATATATTGCTGAAAGAGGTATAAAACATCAATGCACGGTGTCTTACACACCTCAGCAAAATGGTATGGTTGAGTGGAAGAACATGTCTTATCATGTGCACACACTTGGACATGGCTGATCCAACCTAATCCTTGATTTGGGCAACTGATAAGCAATAGGATTTAGAGCAGTAACCAAGCCTTGACAGGCATCGGAAGTTGTTCTTTAGGACATAGACCTTGTCGGCCAAGCTTATGAGGTGCCGGCAGCATTTTATAACATTTTATGTATTTATTTGTCCCATGGAACTAGCCGACCAGAAGTTAGCTTGTTGGGAAATGCTTCCAAGTGCCTATAAAAGGCAAGTCCAAGATTCGTTGTGATTCATCTCCCCGCAGATGGGGCAGATCCTAGATAGGCTTTATGTTTTGTCTTCTGGAAGGCCAAAGGCCACAGGTTTGGTACTATCTTTTGTACCATATGAATATACTGAATACACAGCCATCTCTCTCTCCCTCTATTTGCGTTTTGCATTAGGATGTTCCTATCTTAGTGTTTAGGGCTGAAAGAAGATACGGAGCTTCCGTGCATGTAACAATGTCTCTCATAGAGATGGCGCGTTTCATGATTAAAGGCCATGATTTACTTCATGTTTTTTGGTTGGAGGCAGTTATGGTGCCACTTATGTGCTAAACAGATGTACGCGAGAAATGATATGTTTAGCATAATCATAGGCAATTCCGACCAACCAAAGTGGTCTCTTGGTGTCCAAATGCATATAACATTTCACCAGGATCCGATACATCCTCTCTGTTGCCTGAAAGACTGAGGGCAATCATCACAAGTAGGAACCTATCGGAGTCAAACTGTAATTGCTTGAAGTATCCAAAAATCTAAGTTCCACACAACCATTGTGTCAAGGTAGCAAGATGCAAAGCACGAATCTGCGGGCATCAACACTCTATCGGGTCGAACTAGTATCACCCCACCAGTCAATACCTTGCTACATAGTCCTAGATAATAGCCATAGTAATAGGCTGTAAGAAGGGACATCTGCCACGTGAGTGGCTAGGCATCCTGCAATCCTGAATTATTCCATCAAAGGCTAAAACATCTGCCTCAAGACAGAATCTTGTAAACCCATAGGTCCAAGCATTCCGCACCACCACAATATATCCCATATATGTCTTACAAATTTATCACTCCTCAGCTTGCAGTCTTCCGAAGATTACCAAGGAAATGCTACCTTTATCTAGAATAGTACTGTTTATCGAAAGAAACAATAAATCCATATGAAGTTTCTAAACTCTCCCAAGGAATGACTATACACCCACTTCCACCTTTGTATCTGCACACTAGAAACTCAAGCCCCATCCAACAGATAAAATCCTCGGATGATCAAGTTCTATCAAGAAATCCATCTCACATAGAGTAAGTGATAGCCTGTCTCACTTGAAATCTAAGATGAAACAAAGGTGCACCTGAAATGCGCCCAAAGGAAACCTGCTATCATCATAACATGCAAAAATAAAAACTCTACATAAGACTACAACAAATGCCATTCCAACATTTGCTATGATGTTGGGCTAGAGGACGTGTGAGCCAAAGGCGTAAGTGTAGGTCATACCGTCATGCTGTGTATATTACACATTTGCATAACATGCCCCGTTCGGTTAACATCTCTGGTACTAAAGCCTAGTACCCATCCAACTCCGTATATAAACCAGAACTTTGGTCTGTCCTCTGTCATCCAGTCTTGGAAGAGGATATGATATCTATTTTACATAACCAAAATTTGCACATTCTGTAATTACTAGTTAACTTAGTGCACCTCAAGGAAAAAACACTCTAAGGAATGGTGCACACACATAAAGCTCCGAATCCCAACAAGTTTGACCCATGAGGGAAGCACGTCTTGACTTTTGTCAAGAAAATTACACAGACGAGGGTTCTCTATGACCATGGATAATATAATTGTTGTTAGCATGTGTAACTCGCGGCGGGTGCCCGGGGCACTAGGGCCTTTGACACACTTGTTGATACCATCAATGCATATTAAAACATTTAAACATGGCCACAGCCTTAACACATATCCATCATCACTTTGCATAAAACATAAAGCTGGACAAAACATCCACAAATGCTGAAAATGGAGCTTGCACGAGTGACACCGCATAGAGGCCGGAATGGGCCGACCCCCCCCCCCCCCGGAGTATTTTATTACCCAAGGAGAATAATATCATGTACAAGCTTTGAGGGCCTTACTCTCCCCACGGGAGATGCCGGATTATCCATATACAAATGCAATAGAGTTGGTACAGCAAGTGCAACTCTCCATTCAGTCGGTACAGTAGGTACAATGGTTAACACAGTAGGTACAGTGACTGTCCCAAGTAAATGGGCGAGACAAATCAGTCCCATAAGTCCAAATATCATAATCCATGTCCCAAGTAAATGGGCGAGACAAAATAAGTCTCCTGCCAACAAGGCATCGGTCCATATGACCCTTGGCATAGATATAAGTTCCGTGCCAACTAGGCGTCATGTCCACTTTACCACTTGCACTCCGTGTTGGTACTCTGACCACACACCTTGGATGAGAGGTGGGCTCAAGTAACAAGATAAAACAATCACTCGCAGGCATAGATAGCCTGGTGTTCCATAAGCATTTCTGCCACACAGTTTATAGGCATTTCGGCCACTAATAGTTTGTAGGCATTTCGGCCACCAACTCACACTACCCTCTCAAGTGCCCATGTTCCCTTTCATTTGCTCTCTATTGTTCCACCCACACATGGTAGAAACAATCTTCAAGAGAGCACGTAGGACAAGAGAACACTACACAGGGTATGTTGTGCTCGACACTACCCTCTGAAGTGCCCATGTTCCCTTCCATCTGCTCTCTATTGTTTCACCCACACATGGTAGAAACAATCTTCAAGAGAGCACGTAGGACAAGAGATCACTACACAGGGTATGTGAACCATGAGTTTCATAAGTCCAATGCATCCCAAATAAATGGAGCCAAAAAGAATAATCCATCCGAGTAAAAGGGAATCATAAACATAATCCATAAACCTGAGGATGGATCCAAATCCCTAGAAAAGAAGTCCAGGAATCCATAGACCTGTATACCATAATTCTTGTATACCATAACTCTTACCACATACTCCGTGCTAACCACACACCTTGGAGTAGAGGTGGACTTTATTCATAAAAGCATCATATCAATGAGATAACCAAAGATTTCTTCTCTATAAACTCGGACAAATTCGTCCATAGAAATTGCTTGTGAAGCCCAATATCTATATAAATCTCGTCCAAGAAAGAAATCTCCATAGATATAATCCATCCCAATAAAGGGAGCCATGAAAAGAATTCATCCCATTAAAGGGAGCCATAAACAATGTTTCCCTGAAACCATCTCAAGGCAAACAACACCACCTTTCTCCTTGCATGGCTATACAAGGGTTAGTGAACATCAAAAACACTTCATAGTAAATAGCAAAAGCACCAACTTTGCAAACTCAAAGTATACTTAGCTTTTCTTTGCCAGGTTGATCATGAAGCCAAAAGAAATATCTCGTCACCATGTCCTTAAGATATATCTTCATATAGCTTGCATGTAAGCTTGATAATATAATCCACAATATCCATATGGAAAGAGTGCTAAACGTGTGCACATAAAGCCAACTCCACACTTCCAAGATAAATTTTGTGAATTCATAAATCCTTAGACCAAGCTGTCTATTGCTCATGCTCTTGCTTCATAGGCTCTGAAGTGGCTGGCCATGCTTAATAGCAATGATGGTAAGTGTGGTCCCCACTTGAGATCTTTTCTCTTCCTTATTGATAGAAGGAAGCCTCCGCTTCCAAGAAAGCCTATGCTCTGATACCAATGTGGCTCGCGGCGGGTGCCCGAGGGACTAGGGCCTTTGACACACTTGTTGATACCATCAATGCATATTAAAACATTTAAACATGGCCACTGCCTTAACACATATCCATCATCACTTTGCATAAAACATAAAGCTGGACAAAACATCCACAAATGCTGAAAATGGAGCTTGCACGAGTGACACCGCATAGAGGCCGGAATGGGCCGACCCCCCCTCCCTTGGAGTATTTTATTACCCAAGGAGAATAATATCATGTACAAGCTTTGAGGGCCTTACTCTCCCCACAGGAGATGCCGGATTATCCATATACAAATGCCATAACACAGCCCAACACAAGGCAACTAAGCCGGAACATAGGCTGTAGAAATGCCGAGCCAACAATATAATCCATATACCTCCGTGTGGGTACTGATTCTTCCCCAAAAACCACGGGTCTTCATGCAATAGAGTTGGTACAGCAAGTACAACTCTCCATTCAATCGGTACAGTAGGTACAATGGCAGGTACAGAGTGGCACCAGTACAGTGGTTGGTACAGTCGGTACGGTGGCTGGTACAGTAGGTACAGCAAGTACAAATGCTTTAGTATTTCTTCGCGATGGAAGCCTTCAAAACAGTCCCCAACAGCCGGTATTCTTCATGGGCAGCCTTCAAGAGAGAGAGAAAGAGAGTAGCCATCATTAGGGCAACCTGTAACGGTGGTAGAGGCTAGTGTGGAGCAAGAGAGCCTCCATTAATGAAGAGAGAGGACTCCAATTTATAGATTTGGGCCTCCTATGAGCTAAAATGGCAAGAGAAGGCTACAATGACAAGTGGAGAGCCACACAATAGCTGAAGTGACAAGTGTGAGGCCAGTTGTCTCACTTTGATCCACTTTATAACAAGTGTCAGGCCACTTGTCTCACTTAGTTTCTTGCCACATGTCCCAATCTAAGAGATGGGTCCTTCCATAATCTTTCTCTCTAAAAATATCCCAACTGGTAGACATTTTGTCATAGGCACTTTGCCAACTGTTGGTATCTGCTCAATTCTAGATGTAATGACGCGAACAGAATTTCCAGGGCCAAAAATAGCAACTCTCCTAAATTTTAGGAGTGTGGTCCTTTGTATTCTAGGATAATCCCCCATTCCCAAAGCTTGTACTTTCCAAATATTTAGGCATCTTGGAGTCCACCAGACCCCTTTCATACTGGGAAATGTCCAGGCTGGTGACATCAAATGCTTGAGTATTTCTTCGCGATGGAAACCTTCAAAACAGTCCCCAACAGCCGGTATTCTTCATGGGCAGCCTTCAAGAGAGAGAGAAAGAGAGTAGCCATCATTAGGGCAACCTGTAACGGTGGTAGAGGCTAGTGTGGAGCAAGAGAGCCTCCATTAATGAAGAGAGAGGACTCCAATTTATAGATTTGGGCCTATCTCACTTTGGTCCAGTTTCTTGCCACATGTCCCAATCTAAGAGATGGGTCCTTCCATAATCTTTACCTCTAAAAATATCCCAACTGGTAGACATTCTGTCATAGGCACTTTGCCAACTGTTGGTATCTACTCAATTCCAGATGTAATGACGCGAACAGAATTTCCATCGGAGTCGGGCCAAAAATAGCAACTCTCCTAAATTTTAGGAGTGTGGTCCTTTGTATTCTAGGATAATCCCCCATTCCCAAAGCTTGTACTTTCCAAATATTTAGGCATCCTGGAGTCCACCAGACCCCTTTCATACTGGGAAATGTCCAGGCTGGTGACAGCATGGTGAGGATGGGCCGTAGTGCCAGCCTCTAAAGGCTAGATATTGTGTGTTATACACCCTTTCTTACTTGGATGAGATTCTAGGCTTTGTGGACCATCTACATGGCCTGGAATCATCTCATCTTTCATACTGCTGATTTTCACTAACTTCAGGAGATCTCTTCTTCTGTCTCTTCAAGATTGCCATGGTCTTGGAGAGCTTCCTTACAATTAGTTAAAGGTGTTTTATCACTGTTTCTGAGTAGTGTGTGTCTTGCAGTGAGACACACTCCTTTGTACATTTAATTAATAAACAGAACAGTGCTTTCACCCAAAAACGTATGTAGTAAGCAGTGATGTCAGCACGTGCCATGTGTCATTGTTTCAGTGTGTGTGATTGAGTCATAAGATAAGGGCTCTAAGCCTATAAAAGCATTGTACTTGGTGAAGGATTCACAACATCATCATTAATCTAATCATCATTGAGTCGGGCAACATTGTGAGCTTCGTCATATCTCTCGCTCATCTCATTGTCTCTGCAAATGCTCACACCAATGGGTGTCTCCCTAGCCTGTGCAACATTTGGTATCAAAGCTACCGCCGTCGCCGCTTCCATTCCTGCCCTGTCTGTGCCACCACCTTGAGCCCCACTGCTGCAGCGCTACCATCTCGCTGCCAGGGGTGGCGGAGTTCTTGGGTTGCTACTTGCTATTTGGGGGCTTGTGACCAAGGTGTGTATGTTTCTCTTCTTTGCCTGGCTGCTAAAAGATGGGAAGACGTGTTGATTGTAATGAGGATGTAGTAATTTATGGGGCTTGCACTTCGTAATGCTCTACAAGATTACCCTTTTGCCCAAGCCTCTTCAATTATGCAGGTACAAGTTGAAGCTCAAACTTCTGGACACAAGATTTCTACAACAATCAAGAGGCTTTTGGATCTTGTCCATTAACTGAAGGGAGTCCCATGGTGCTGCTGTGATAATATGTGAGGTGTAGAACATATGGCCTTGCCCATGATTTGTCACTGAACATGATCCTCACAAGGAAACGAGCCTTGGGCTGCTCATGATATTCCAAAGTGAGATCACTGCTTGGGTAACCTAGCGAGAAATGTATGCTTGGGTGTGGATGAGAATACGAGTGTTGCTTTGCTTACTAAAAGGCTTTACTTCTTCTTCAATTGCGTTGTACATTGCACTCTGGTGGTATGTATGTCGATTGGAAAAAAATCATGCATTCCTGTTGTTTCAGTATTCTGCAGTAGAGGTTGCTTCTCTTTCTTTCCATTGTTCTCTGCAAAGTTGTGTGTTGGGATAGACTCACATTTGTAAGATGGCTATTCCTGTTTGATTGACTGTTCCTTCACTGTAAATGTGTGAACGGAAGTAAATGGTCTACTCCTGAGAATTGCACATCAGAAAAAGATAACCACTTTTTTGAATGTGTATTCTGCCATTTGATACATTTGTGTGCTTGGTTAAAGCAGGAACACATGGAGTATTTTAGGAAAAGAACTGTACTTGAACTTCTCCAATTGAAGGCTAGGTGATGGCATTGTGAGCAATTGGAGCCTGTTTTACATTTCAATAGACGTTGCTGGGACTTGGAGTGAACATAACCATTACTATTTTAGATGCCCAAAAGCTTCAAAATGTCTTGTTATCTCTTGAGTTGTTGAGGCTTGTGACAGGATGTTCTTCTTGGTGGGTGGGCATACATGTTTTGAGTGTGGCTTCACTCAGATGCTGTAGTGAAGTTGTGTAACGCCCCATAACATAATTTCATGTGTTGAAAGGGTGTGTAACATATTTTTTAAATGAATGTGCCATGGAAGAGAAGTAAAGATGTCACACTGCTCAAATATCTGATCCCGAGAAAGAACGTGTGTGAAGGCGTCACACTTCTCAAATATCTGATCCCGAGAAAGAACGTGTGGTTACGGTAGCATGAAAACAGTGTGCAGCTCCCCCCCCCCCCCCGCCCCCATTCTGGGGGTGACATCCATTCCTCTTTTTTCCAAAGGCTGACTGTCAGCCAATGATGGGCCTTTATGGTTTGCCAGTAGCAGAAATTGGTGGATTTCAAATGATTCACTTCTGACCGAAGTGCAGCATTATTCAATATCCTTCATACTTGGCCAAAACTAACCTATTATTGCTTTATTGTTCTTTAACTTGTGAATTTTCCCAGCTTTTGATTGGAGGAAAATCTGCCGCCGGGGAAATAATGTAGAGATGTGTGGGTTCAGTTGTAAACCTTGGGTTGGGGATTTGATGGCAATGAACAAAATGGCTTACCAACTTTGATCTAGTTTTTTTAGTCATTGTGCTCACAGCAGAAATATGGTGATATGTGGCCCTCTGGATGCCGATAAATCATCTCTCATTTATAAACACCTTGCATTTGGTTAGAGAAAACTGGGAAGTGACAAGGAAGAGGGTGGATTCTCAACTACTTTTATGAAGCATTTTTGAGACTGCCTTGAAGATGGCCTTTTGTGTTTGTGTTCATTCTCTGTATTACCAAATCAAATGGAAGAGAGCCACGTGAAGATTGTATATTTTCGTACAATTAGCGTGCGAGGGTGTTTGTAAGTTTTGGTGTAGTCATGATCTCCTTGGCCATCGCCACCAAGCACTGATGGAATACATATAGAAGTCAAATTTCCATTTGAACTCCATTTAGTGGTGGCAGCTCTGATCTTGTAATTTATTTTTTGATCGCCCATGGGAGAAATAATGATAGTTTAATTTATTGTAAAGTATCATGCATCCTACTATCCTCTTGCATAGAGAACGTTGAGTGCTCTAATAGCTTCGTGTCACTAAAAAATAGATCAAGAGATGCAACAAAGGAAATCATGTATTATGAGAATGAAAAGTCCACTCGTTAGATGAATCACTAGCTACTCCACAGTCAAAATCATTGGTGGCTCCCAAGAGGGAGCATAAATAGGGAGGTGATTTTGGTCCCGTCTAGTGGTGCAAACCTTGTTCCAAGATTTTGTGGAAGAGTGTCCATGGTTTCCAAGACATGGACCCAATTCTCAAAGATATTAGGCTCAGAGGATTGTAGTCATAGTTCTCATCTTTATCATCCAATAACTTTTAACAACATTTACAGATGTTGAATGAAACAGTTTAGACAGTTGTCAGACTCATTGATGAGAACGCCTCTGCCCATGCCTCCATAGGTGAAAACAATTTGAAGCCTCAACATGCAGAAGTCTTGGGAATCACTCCACTTTTGAAGAATACATCCATTTGAAGATAAAATGATCACACGTTTTAGCAGCTAAAAGGATAGCAAGTCCCAAACATTTGAAGTATTGAATGAGGGAAGGAAATCTAATTTCTTAGCTAACATTATGGAGACCTCATGAAGCTAATTGGTAGTCAACAAAAAAACACGACAATAAAAGAAAAGATGTGAATTTAAATTATATGCATTGTAATTCTCTCCTTCGTATGTGCTATCATTTTCCTAGTCATGGGAATTGCTTGCCTTTAATGATTTCTAGTTGATGGCGCTCATAAAATACTCTCATGAACTAGGTCCAATTTCCTCTCAAAAGTATGGTGAGATTATCACAGTATTGGATGGTCAATTGTCATGGAGGTATTAGGTGAGCCCCATAAATAAACAGTTTATGAGTAGGGCAAGTGGCAAGTGACTCCAATTATGGCAAAGAAGAAGAAGATACGAGAGTATATTGTCCATCAAAATGAAAGGTTGTTATGTTCAATTAATTTTGAAGTACATTGCATATTAAGCTATGGAGTCGAATCATGCGCTTACACAAGGTGAGATCGATAATGAAGAATAAAGCACTCGATAAATGGGGATTAAGCCTAATCTCATCATTGTAGGAAGTTAGCATCTCAATTGCTGATTTAAACACTCCACTAGAGCGCCTTGCTTTGCTCCACCTGTTGGTACTAAATTCCAATTTCCATACTATACTCTCCCGACTTTGAAGAAAAAAATAACGTTTAGGTGAAATAAAATATTAGATTTTAGATAGCGCTTGAGAAGTACTTCAATTTATCACCTTACGTAGATGAGATCACCTTATTCATGCTAAATTTAGAAGATGTTGGTTTTAGAAAGGTGACAATCTGTCACATGGAACATTGAAATTGTGATACAATGTGAAAAGAGACATGTTACATGCCATGAGAAGAGGGTACAATATAATAAGGGGGTTGACACATACATAAGTGTTACAAATGCTATAGGATGGTAACATATGGCATTGCAACACATAGAAGGATGGGATTCCCACATGTGGCAATTGAAAATAGAAAAATTGGCACATATCATGTATAGGATGGACAACATGATTGGGCTCATGTTTGGAATGAGTTAAGATTAACATATCAGTTGAACCCAAAACAAACTCAAGCAAAAGTGACCACTTTAGTTGATGGCAAAAAATAAAGGATTGTTTCAAGTAAACCTAGCAATGTGTGGAAGAAAAAAATGATATAGTAAAGAGTTTCTTCACCTTTTTAGGGCAAAAAGGTGGCACAAAGTAGGAGGAGAATGAGGAACTCAACTCAGTAAAATAGTACTGAATTATCAAACCTTTTCGAGAAAGATAGATCAGGAAAAATCTTATCCGACTCGAACCTTGAATCAGACTATGACCAAGACCAAACTCTTTCTTCCGTTTTGAGGAAAGAAGGTGTGACCAGTTTAGAAAAATACACTCAAAACTCCCGCCAAATCTGAAACTAAGTTTGAGACCCTTCGAATTGATCTGTGGATCAAGGTAATAGAATTCAAGGAATTCTGGTATGAAATTCAGAATTTCGATCAAGAAGTTTTGGGAATTCTGATTCAAGAAATGGTGGCAAGCACTACTCAAGTAGACACATTAAAGGCTTGGGAGGAGGAGGAAGCTAATAGGTTAACGTTCAACTCTCCATATGGTGGAGGGGCAATGGAAATCGTGAGCAAAAAGATTTCTTCAATTATCTTAAAGCTAAACATCTGACAATATATTTTAGTTTTACAAGTTAAAGGGATCAAGATAAAGGGGGAAAATGGCTTTTCATGAGTCCCCTTGCATGCTTTCTATTCTTCCTCTTCCAAACTAGCCTCCACACACAAAAGCGGCTACTAGGCATAGAGGGGGGTGCTCGGGCTAGAGGGTTTATATAGGGTCTGGTATGGGTATGGGTAAGGAGAGAAAAAGAGGGGTGGAAAGGACGATGTACGATGAAAGTACGTCGGTCTATAGTTGAATGGGCCTATAGAAAGAGTGGTCCCTGTAAAGCGGGCCAAAGGTGCAATACACATGTACCTTCTAGGCTAGTGGTCACATGGGTGTCCACGTGGCGCCAGGGAGGACCTCACGTTAGGGTGGGTGGACTTTGGTCCGTATATGTGACCATTTGTATGGGCCCCTGGTATGTGTATGGTCCAAGGAGGCATCTTTTTGAGGTGTTGGCCTTGATATGTGTGTCGACGCGTCTGATGGCTGTGCCAAATTTTTTTCAGTGAAATTGTCCGAGGTGTTTTCCTAGTCGCAGGGGTGCAATCCATTTGTCAATCGGACACCCAGACATGCATTTATTAAGGTGGAAAGTTTACCAATGTAACTAAAAATTTACGTAGAGGCTTATTTCGGTGTCTATTTTGAGTGCTATAAAATCCATTATAAGGATAAAACTGCGCATAGATTTCAAATTTGGACTTAGAATTTTAAGATTCCATGTAAAAATAGCTCAATTATTAAAATGTTGATTTTTCGCAATAAAAAGGACCATAATTTCATCTATTAAATGGACATATATTATTATTGAAGATGGGCATGCTATATTCTTCACCCCTTAAAGAAATTGAGATGTCCTCATCTCTTCATGAATTCGGGGTAATGTCTTAACAGTGTAGCCTCCTCTAGTGGATTTATGGAATTTACTTTCTAAAGTGACAGAGTGGAAATAACACTTCCAACTACACCTTCACCTCCTCATGATTAGGTAGTGCGTGATTCTCTCACTGGGACCCATGGTGATGGGTATCCTAGTTGTGTGCCATACATCAATATAGTTGTTCCACCACCTATTTCCTATGGGAACACACTTATGCACATTCTTTAGTGAGAAGTATGCCAATGATATCAACAACAATGACAACTACTTCTAGGAGACCCATGTACATAGCAAAAGTCCAAAAGTGATGGTAGGGTTACATCTCCAGCTCCCACCTGCACTCCTTTAAGGGTGCATGCAATTCTAGTAGGAGAAGGAGCATAGGAGTCCCAGCCTCGACACCTTTAGAAAGACCTATTCATGTTGAGCCTCCAATTCATCATGATGTACCATTAGTAGAAAGGATGTCTTGCTAATGATGCCCAGTACCTAAGGCCATTGCAAGAGTGATTACAATTATAGAACCTACTATTCCTTAAGTTACACCTCCTGGTCCTCGAGATAGGGAATGAGACAAAAGAGACTTTAGAGCCTTGAGTGTGTCCAAGGTGATGCAAATTTTGGTGGGTCAGGAACCACACACACTAATCTAAAAACCTTTTAGCAAGTTAGTGATGCCTTGGATGTGAATGATGATCCCACAAAGATCAAAGCATTCGGATTTACCCTAGAGCACGAGGCTACCAAATGGTTTGGGAACCTTGGAACTAGATGCCAAAGTAACTTATGAAGATTTAAAATAATCCTCTTTAATCCCTTACACCAAAACTAGAGCCAAATGGAGTTTAGTAAACTAGCTTGACACGCTTTAGCAAAAAGAGAATAAAACAATCAAAGAATACATCAACATGGCTAATTATATGTACATCACATGTGATCTTGATGAGAGATCTAGCCAAACATGTTTGATCTCACTTTTCCTTGAAGGTTTACAAAGTGAAAATTTCATGATGCACTTTATGCTCGAAAGCACTAGATCTTTAATGTATGTGCGTTCCTAGAGAAAGGCATCATTCGAGATGGGATCCAAAAGCGATAGATCAAAGGGATGAAAATCTAAAGGGAAGAAAGAAGATCCTAATCTCATCATTAAGCTGATGAAACATTTTAAAGATGAATTTAAAATCACTCCAACAAGAGGTAGGCAATCCCTACCTCTACCCACGGAGGGACATGGTATGATGTGCATAATATAAATCTAATCATGACAATAGAGTATGTTAGTGGTGGATATCAAACATGGGAATATTAATATATTAACCAAGTAGTTTAGAGACAAACATATAGATAATTAATGATAATCATATAATGAACAAGACAAAAAGATTATAATGCAGACTATTGATGTATTCATCATATTGTGTGTTTGTGCTCCGCACTTTTTACAAGATATCCCTAGTGATACATAACGTCGTCAGAATCATGTATGACTATTGATATCTAAAATTGCACTAAGAAAACTAAGACTCTGTATAAACTAATAAGTATAAAATACTATTATGGGTTATATTCTAAGCTAACACTTAGCACACCGGTAAGTTTTCCGAACCATGGGCAAAGATCAGACTTACATATTTGTATAGGTCACTCTCAAGGTAAGAAATAGCATATCCAAAACAACCCAACCCTCATGTATCATGTGGATGCCTAAGTATAACGTCTATTATAGTAGCTTTTGGATGATTCAATTTATAAAACACTTTCAAGATGATATGAAAATGGCTTTTGTAAATCAAGTCGATTTGGATCAGAAAAACTGCATGTTTGTTCAAACCTAGCTAGCTGCCTTCAATAGCCAAATAGTCAAGTGACTACACCCCTATGTGCGAGTGGGCAGAGCACCACTTGGCTGAGAAGTTGCTCAAACAGAAGCTGCTTTTAAGTGGGATCCAAATGAACCTTTAGCAATAGCTGGAAATAGGAGATTGATGAGCGCAATAGGCTGCACATTCTTGCTAAAATGTTGGACTATCATTTTTATGGTATTCAAATTAGGTGAAAAGTCCAAATTATGAGAAAATATAAATTTAGCATAATGTTGAATGAATGTGTCATCTGTGTATTTCTTGTTCCAAGACTTTAATTGAGTTAGAAAGTGAATATTCTTCTTGATTTCTTGACCAAATCCAAATCCAATTGTTCTTCATGTTCGTCTTTTATTAGATTAATCTAAAGTTCGTATTTCTTTAATTTCATGATGTAGCATGGAATTATGCCCTTAATCAGGCTTCAGCAAGCTATCTATTTTATCTTTTATTGTTCCACCATCTTAGCTTGGTTTTTCTCGAGCTGTAGTTTTGCTAGTATAAAGCCAAATTTTCATCATATAGCTCTATGAGCATAATCATGTGCTTGCTCATAGACAATGGTGATCTCTTTAGCATGCCAGTATACATTTGCTCATGAGTCTACTACTTGTTTTCTTTATTTTCTATGGTTTGAGTAGCCATGGTGGATGTCACCTTTGGTCCTTGGGGGTTTATAGTTAAATCACCGGATTGTCCTTTGGATCTACTTCCAAATCCACTAAATCCATTTTCCAACTTTTAGTTCTATAAATTATCTAGCCAACAGATCGGATTCATGATCAATTTAAATTGCTCAATGTATCTGAAATAAATATCATCCATGAGCTACCATACATTTGCCTCATCTGAATTCAACTTCGCTCTATGGACAACTCATAGACCTCTCCCACTATAACTAATGTAAACCTTACATGAAGGAGTCTTAAATAAAGAAGATACTCATTTATTAATTATAATAATATGAGAAACAATGATAATCATATTGAGATTTAAGCAACCATAGTGTACCAAATTACACACACTTGAAGCACTATTTCTTTAATATAACCACCTCACTTGGATTTATAATTTGATCTTAAATAAGTCAAGAATTGGTTCTAAAACTAGACTTGAGCTGTAGAGCATTTAAAAATTTATGAGGCTTTAAAATTCTCAAAACACAAGGATCTATTGGGGATGCTTGTTCACTTGTAGGAACTATATAACCTTACAAGAAAAAAGTCATTACATGGAATCTACCAATTTGTAACTTGATTAGCAACCTACATGTTGCCGAAAAGCTAGAGTCCTTGATTGTATCCCCTTTTGTGTTGTCAATCTTTTAAAGACCGAATTCAATATGTGGAAGCAAGAGATTAGAGCAATGGATTTCTCCACTTAACCTTCCTATGCTAACCTCTTTCTTGAGGGGGGGGGGGAAAGAAGGTGAAGATGAAGAATAACACAAAATACTCTCAAGTGGAAAAGTCAATCCCACTCACATGCACATAGAAAAGCATGCATGTACAAAGCACAAGAGCAAACTCAATACTCAAATTGCTTAATGGGATTGTTGTGTTTCTTATTATTAAAAATTGTCTCATATACATGGCCTCTTCGTTTACATCTAGCTACCCATGGAATATTCAAAATGCCTTATTCTCAAAAGATTGTTACTTTAGACTATGTACATAACATCATACATGTGACTTTCTTTATGTAAACTTAATAACTTAGCATCCCACGTATATGTAATCATGGAGTGCATTGCATAAAATGAGAGCTCTTATTGCATTTTGCACATTATAAAAGTAAAGTTATCAAAAAATGATTAGCACAAACCCTCCCTAATTATGTCATGGGAACTATTGCGATGTTGTGATAAGCTTTCAAGCAAGGTGCCCTCTATTTGTAACATGCCCATCTTCAATAATAATATATGTCCATTTAATAAATGAAATTATGGTTATTTTTATAGCAAAAAAATCAACATTTTAATAATTGAGCTATTTTTACTTGGAATCTTAAAATTTTCAAGTCCAAATTTCAAATCTATGCACGTTTTTACCATAATAATGGATTTTACAAATGGACACCAGAATAAGTATTTACATAAATTTTTAGTTAAATTACGGTAAACTTCCGACCTTAATAAATGCATGTTCGGGTGTTCGATTGACGAATGGGCTGCACTCCTCCCCCCAGCCCGCCCAACAGCCGCCTCTATGCATGGAAGCTCTCCCCGACTGCTCTCTACAGAGTAGCCAACCTTTGTCTAGCAGCCCTCTCCAACTAAACTCTCTCCAGCCAAGCTCTCATAGCCAGCCCTTTTGTCTTATGGAGGGGGTGTCACGGTTTGAATTGACTTAAGGGGAGAACCCTTCTTCTCCCCGAAGCCCTCTGGTTTAGTTTCCAGCCAGCCCTTTCTCTCAACTTAATAACACTCTACTTTTTACCCCCAAATATAAAGAGACTTTAGCAAGCCCACTTTTGTTGTAAGAGGTGGTTTCCACACGGAAGAGTCTTTTGCTCATAAAGTGAGCAAACCAACCCCAAATCGCAATCCGTCTCGAGCGTTGAGTTCACGATTATGCAAACTATGAGAGAGTGGATAGTATGGCTCCTCCTTGAAGATGCCAAAATGTTGCCTCAAGAAGCGTGCACGATAACAACGCAAGAGGGAATACTCCAAACGCAGCCCCAACTCTTCCCTTGGGAGTCCCTCATGGAGGAAATGGCCAGGTTAGCTTAAAAATCATTTAGAAAGAGGTTTTTGGATTAATCCTTGATGTTAGTATTAATTAAGAAAGATAAAGGATGCTATTTTTTTTCCCTTATTTAGAAAGAGGTTTTTGGATTAATCCTTGATGTTAGTATTAATTAAGAAAGATAAAGGATGCTATTTTTTTCCCTTATTTTAAAAATATCAAATCTCCTCTTGTTGCTTTCTTGAAAAGAGAATGTGGTATCTCATATCTTATACGGTTGGATTGAATTATTATGTTGCTATCTTTCTTAAATTAAAATACAAGTACATCTTCTCCCCGCCTTGATGCTAACCCTATTCATGTGCTTGTGTAGCCGGGCGACGATGTTAGCGAGGCCTAAATTCAGCCCAAGGTATCCCTCATACCATTGGGAAGTTGGAACTCGCCAGTTTGGTGAGAACCATGGATACTGCCTAGTTCTGTAGGCATATGCTAGTGTGGTAAATAAGCCCACCCTAGCACGTAGACATCCCTCTGAGAAGCGATAGGATCAAGTGATGGAGCATGAGAGGGCAATAGGCCGGCTTAAGTTCTCGTTGGTTTACCAACGACGAGGTGTATGGTCCCGTAGGGATTGCCTAGTCTATGGAGAGTGGAAGCCAAATTCTAGATCATCGGCAGAATAAAACATATAATAAGAGAGCCTGGATCCGACTATAGCTGGAATTGAACCTTTGGAATTATTTTTTTAATTAAGTCCTTTGTCTTCTAGTATTGCTGTGTCATTGCTTTAAGTTAAGTGGTTGTTTTAATGAACATCGTGTAAGATCCCTATATGTCACACAGTGTGGTAGGATTAATTAGAAAACAAAAATGATAGGCGACGGGTGGAAAGTGGGAGGGTGGATCGCCCTGAGCACCATCCTATGGACGGGTGGACCTAATTAGTCAGGTAGCTTTCCAACAAATCTAATCAATTACACTACGCTAGGTAAATAAGTCCCTAGGCAATTCTATTCTAGAGGACTACTCGCATAGATGGCGATAAAGGTATTGCTTCTAGGAATCAAGGATAGAGGTTGCCCAAGATAGGTTAATCACTTTATGGGTGATTCGATTTTTAGAACTATTTAGGGGACCACGCTCCCCCTGCAAGATAGAGCTAGGTCTTGCCTAGTACTCGTATCCTCGCAAGGTCTCGATGCTAGGAATTTCTTTTAAAGGCTTAGTAGATGATCTTAAGGATTCCTCTTTTTAGGTTGGGGACCTTACAATTGCTATCAGGGCTAGATTTTAGTTCTTAGGATTTTTTATTTAGGGTTATTTTGAAGCATATGTTTTACCTCAATTAGATGTTGCTTAATGAAATACCTTACTTAGGAAACTTGATTGGTAAATGAATTGATGATTGTAGGAGGAGGAAGACGCTTACCCCAGATTCCTAGTCTTCCAATGCATCTTCGAGACAGCTTGTCGTTCCTCAAATTTTAAATTTTGTGATACGATGATGCAAATACTTGAGAATTTGTCCCTCCCTCATCCCTCCTATATCCAAAGAGGGGGGTAGAGACCACTTTTAGAGTCATGGGCCAAGATACTTTATCATCCGAGCAGACGAATTGGGAATCTCACTATCGATTTGAAGCGAGTTCGTTGGATCGAGAAAAGCTGAAAATGGTTCGCTTATTTTGGTTCATGGGTACCCCTAGGCCAAATAGTTACGTGACCATAGAAGGGAACCATATACCACATAACAATTGGGTGTATAACCAAGTAATGCAAGTCTTACCCGATGCCCGAGTAGCTGTTATGGAACACAATACAATCCAGAGTCTACCTCCCCTTCAATTAGTTTTTCGTATCTTAGAAACCACGACAGAAGCCCCATATTTTACCTACGTGAACCGCACGAGTCTTATGCCCTAGAGCAAGCCTAGGAGTCTATTTTTTTAATTACAAATGAGACTGAATAATTAGTTTGAAATCCTTATTATCAATATTATCCCTGTATCTTGAATGGTATGACCTTTTGGTGTATCTACCTTTACTCCTTGATATAAGATAATGGTAGTAGCTCTTGCTAACCCTAGGAATGGGTTAACAAAGGTATAAGTCTCGTGATCCTAAATTTAATTTTGCAATGATGTCCAGGACGATTAGTTTCCTCCCCCCAATGCGCTATACACAGACACATAGGAGAAGAAACTCCTACTCAAACAGATGCAACCTCCCTCCTTTAAAGGGGAAGGCTCAAAAATTGAGAAGGATGCCAAGGCATGGATTGAAACAATAGACGATTACTTCTTAGCCGCCGCCAATACAAGAGCTGTGAACAAATCAATGCTTACACAATTTTGCCTCACCAGGGACGCTAAGTTCTGGTGGAAGCAATGGTGCCACGAACACGATAAGGAAGTTACCAAGTACTCCCAAACTTGGGATGACATTAAACAAGCTGTGAAGGAGTGGTATCTTCCCCCATCTCATGAGTCTATCAAGATGAATGAGTTCTTCAACCTCAAGCAGGTCAACTTAACTCTGGAGGAGTACTGCTCTAAGTTCATCACTCTCCAGAAATATGCCCCATCCATGAATACCTCCCAGCAAGTAGCCCACTTCTACTAAGGCTTGAATAAACCTTTGGATTCTCGCCTCGAAGCAATGAGGCTGAGTACATTGCAAGTTGCTCTCGTACGAGCCAAACCTCTTGTGAAGGAGCTAAAGTCTTGAAAAGCTAGGCCCCATGAGAGATCTCACCCTGAATCAAACCCTAAGGATCAGTCTTACAAAAAGCCCCAGCCAAATGCTCCCAACTACATCCGAGGCTAGCCAACCAACCTCTTTGTGTGTTTCCATTGCAATGAGCTCGCACACTTTAAGGCCAAATTGCCCCAAGCTTGTGACATCCTTTCCTCAAAGTGGTCGAGCAAATCAAGGTTGTGGAACCCCCATTTTGCCAAGGTGCAAGAGGTGGTGGATGTGGCAAAGGTCACAAGGTAGTTGCTTGCGCATGTGCTATAAATGAAGAACCAACTTTGGAATTGGCCAAAGAAGTGTGTGCCACCATCCATACAGCGGTAGAGCATCGAGATCCTAACGAGCAATTTGGTGTTATTCAAAACCCAACTGCGCATCATGGTGTTATTCAAAACCCAACTGCGCATCATGGTAAGCCATTCCAGCTTTTGATTGATTGTGGCAGTGCCCATTTATTTCTTTCTCTAAGGTGTTCA
Source organism: Cibotium barometz (assembly GCF_041138505.1). Lineage (NCBI taxonomy): Eukaryota > Viridiplantae > Streptophyta > Polypodiopsida > Cyatheales > Cibotiaceae > Cibotium > Cibotium barometz. Next base: position 33,841,991 of record NC_141054.1, read on the forward strand.
CGAAAATTAAACCTGGATCAAAAACCAGCTAGGAAAATGATTGTAGAGCTACCTAATGGGGAGGAAGAAGTAGTATCTCACCACTCTATAAGAAACCTTTATTTTGAATTGGGTAGTGAACAAACTCATGGCCATTTTAGAGTCCTACCATTAGGCATTTATGTGGCATCCTTGGGATGGACTGGTTAATCACAAACAATGCTAGTATTGACTGTAACCCGAGGGGCTTATCACTTTAAAAAATGAGCATAGCCAAGTAGTACTAGGTCAGGGGAAGATAGGTAAAACCAAGTCTAGGGTAGTCAAAGCAAAACATCTTCTCAAGGGAGCACATAAGGGATAACAAGTTTTCCTTATCAAGCTCAACAACACTGTTGAACCCTATAAAGAATCAGAACCCTCTTGGCTCCAAGAATTCTATGACATCTTTCCTAAATGAGCTTACAGGACTACCATCGCCTCGAGAAGTTGACCATGAGATTGAGCTAATTCATGGTGCTCAACCTGTCTCCAAAAGACCCTGTAAGATGTCTCTCCCTAAAACCATTGAGCTCAAGTAGCATCTTCATTAACTCATTGAGCAAGGATTTGTACACCCCAACAGTTATCCTTGGGGAGCACCCATTGTTTTCCAAAAGAAGAAGGACGACACTCTTTGTCTGTGCATAGATTATCGGGGGCTAAATCAAGTCACTATCAAGAACAAGTACCCTATCCCTCGCATCAACGAGCTTCTTAATAGGCTTCATGGGGGCAAGGTTTTCTCTAAGATAGATTTAAGATCTGGCTACTATTAGATCAGAGTCAAGGAAGCATATATATCCAAGATATCTTTCAATACCCATTATGGCCACTATGAGTTTACTATGATGTCATTCAGATTAACCAATGCTCCTACAACTTTCAGCCACCTAATCCAAGATATATTCCGTCCCTACTTGGATGAATTTGTTCTTGTGTTTTTTGACAACATTCTAGTCTACTCCAAGTCAGTGGAAGAGCATGAGGAGCATGTGCGTAGAGTTCTACAATTGCTGCGTAGACATAAAATCTATGCTAAGAAAAGTAAATGTACCTTCTTTACTCACTAGATTGAGTATCTTGGATTCATTGTCTCCCAAGATGGTATCTCAGTAGATCCTGCCAAGGTCAAAGATATACTAGAGTGGCCACCCCCTAATTCAGTCCGCGAAGTTCATGGATTTTGGGGAATCATAGGATGGTACATGATTTTTATCAAAGATTACTCCCTGGTAGCTACACCCTTAACCGATCTTCTTAAGAAGGATTACAAAAATAGTGTGGTTTTCCAATCCATCAAGTCAGATCAGCTCAAAGCCATCATTACCTCAGCACCAGTCCTCCAGAAACTTCCTGATTTTACCTGGGAATTTGAGGTGGTTTACTGATGCTAATAGTCTCGGACTTGGTGGTGTCTTAGCCCAACAAGGAAGACCGATGGCTTATACTTCTTACAAGCTGAAGCAATATGAGGCCAACTATGCCACCCATGATTTGGAACTCTTATTAGTTGTTCATTGCCTCAAGTTATGGAGACATTACCTCTTGGGACGCAAGTTCCAGCTTGTATAACCGGCCACAAGAGTCTAAAGTGGATCTTCACCCAACCTAACCTCAATATGAGGCAGAGAAGATGGGTTGAAATCCTACAAGAATATGACTTTGACATCAAATTTTGCCCTGGGAAGGATAATGTGGTAGCAGATGCACTTAGCCACAAATCTTTCTTGAGTGCAATTTCTATGCCAAATGATCCCATTACTAGTCAAGGTGAAAGAAGTGTCATTTCATAATCCTGACTACCAAAGGATGGTGAACTTAGTCGAAGAAGGCGAAACTTCAAAGAAAGAGAAAAATCTAATTAAGGGCTACTTCTACTTCAATCTCACAGGCTGTGTATTCCTAAGGACCCTTCCCTAAAGAAGATAATACTCTCCATGAAGCTCATGATAGCCCCGTTGCAAGGCACCCAGGCTATGCAAAGACCTTGAATGCTCTATGGAGGAGCTATCATTAGGGTAGGCTTGAAAAATGATGCTCTTCGATACTTGAAGCAATGTCTCTCATGTGAAAGGATCAAAGCTGAAAGAGTCAAGATACCTGGAATGTTTCAACCCTTGGATATTCCTCCAATGAAGTGGGAATGCATTAGTATGGATTTTGTCACAAGTCTCCCCACTGTACAAGGAGGACATGATTCCGTTTTTGTAGTGGTGGACTTGCTCACCAAAGTAGCTCATCTTATATCGACAAAGAAAACCTTCAAAGCTTTTAATGTTGCCCGATTATTCATCAAGGAGGTCTTCAAGCTTTTGATGTTGCCCGATTATTCATCAAGGAGGTCTTCAAGCTTCATGGTTTACTAAAAAGGATAGTCATGGGACTCTGACTTCACTTCAAAGTTCTGGAAGTCCTTATTCAGGCCTTGGGTACTCAACTTTGCTTTAGTATAGCTTACCATCCAGAGACCGATGGGTGGCAGACTGAGAGAGTCAACCAAGTAATTAAAGACATTTGAGGGCAGGAGCCAAGAAGATGGATTCAATACCTCTCTCTAGTATAATACATCTTATTACTATAGCGTAGGGATGCCATCATTTAAGGCACTCTATGGGCAAGAATGCTTACCTCCTCTAAATTTCTCTGAGCCAACCTTAAGAGTCGAAGCCTCTGGAAAATTTCTTGAGGAGATGGAAGAGCATACCAAGGCTATCCAGAAAGATATTAAAGCTACTCAAGATTAGCAGAAACATTACGGCGACACAAGGAGGTCTGAAGGATCTTCAAGGAAGGAGACAAAGTTCTTCCATGGGTACAACCCAAGTGTAGCTCTCTATCACTTGGGAAATATAAGAAACTCAACCCAAGATAGTGTGGGCCCTATATAGTCATCAAGTGTTTGAGCAGAAGTGCCTATAAGCTACAACTCCCAATCCATGTTAAGGTCCACAATGTATTTCATGTAAGCTTGTTGAAGCCTTATGTGCCTAGTCTCAATCAAATTCTTGATGTGATGAGAAAGTTGTAATCCCAACACAAGGAGGCCGAAAAATCATTTTTGAATAGAGAGAACAAGGTTCAAATGCATAGAAAATTAAAAATAAGCCTTGGGTGCACGTGTGCATATATGTATATACACCTACACTTAACAAAGGAAAATTAGATTCAAAAAAATTAATAGAAAAAGATAATAAAAATAAACTATGCTACTAATAAACCCAATGCTTGGTCAACTCTTTATCTTATGTGAGCATTTACTCATTTTTGGGGTATTTTCTTTTATTCTTTGTATTTTTGTCATCCCAACACTTGGATTAATCCTATTGGCTCTTTAGAACCTTATTTAGACCTTAGTCAAAATGTGGAACCTTAGGCTAAGGTCTTTAATACACATATTCAATTAATTTCTAATGCACATTGAAAAAAAATTGAACTTCTGTTTCAGGGGAATTCATCTTAGATATTAGGAGAAACTTTGTATCCAAAATATCTCAATTTTTTATTATCTCTCTCTAGAACATTTTCTCTCTCTAGGCCAAAAACAAGGGAAAACAATGTTTTCTTGCATTCTGAAATAGGGGATGATTACAGGGGATTGAGATGAGAGCTTATACATATTTTAGGGCTGAGGAGGAACCTTACATCCTCTCCCACTTGAAAAACACAAGATGTCCTCATCTCGCACCACAAAGTGGGGGTAATCCTTTACCAGCTCTTCTTCTTTCTCCCAAGTGGCGTCCTCTAAAGGGTAGAACTTCCACTAGACCAAAAATTCTCTGGGGACTCTGTTCCTAAGAACCTTCTCCCAAACATTAAGGATTTCTTTGAGTTGGAGTACCATCTGGCGCCTTTCGAAGAAGTCAATTGTTCATCATCCAACACATGACTCGGGTTGGGTATACTTTTTAAGTAAACTGACATGGAATACATTATGTACTTTGAGATGGGGACGTAGAAGAAGTTCATAAGCTAGATCTCTTACTTTCTTAGTAATGGCGTACGGCCCACAGTATCTCGAAGACAGTTTTTTGTACTTCCCTAGAGATGAAGAACTTCTCTTGGGTCGTACATGAATGAAGACCATATCTGCTTCTTCAAACATTCTCTCTGATATCTTCTTGTCAGCATACTGCTTTTGTCTATCGTGGGCAGCCTTGATATCTTTGCGGATTTCTTGCATTTGTTGCTCCATATCATCAAGCATCTGTATGGACATCTCGACACCCTGATCAATGGGGCGGACCAAGTTAATGGTGTGAGGCAATCTTGTCCATACAGATCTTTGAATGGGCTCATCCCGATACTTCAGTGATAAGAGGCATTGTAAGCAAACTCCACTAGATGTAAGTATCTTAACCACTTCTTGGGCTCTCTGCCACCACAGCATGACCGAGGAATATCTTCAATTACTTGGTTTACTCTTTCAGTCTCTGACCATCTATCTCTGGATGATAAGCTGTACTGAGATCCAGGGAAGTTCCTACTGCTTTGAAGGATGCAGTCCAAAACCTTGATGTGAACTTAGAATCTCTGTCGCTCACGATTCTTCTGGGTAAGCCATGCAGCTTGAAAATCTCCTTAAGGAAGACTCTGGCAACATCCACTGCAGAGTAGATTTCTGTTGAGATTCAAGCTCAATGTCAGCATGTGCCAGCTGTGCTATGTGCTGGCATGTTAGGTAGCAGCATGTGTGAGACATAAATGACCGCGTCCAGCTGGTCATAGTGTGTGGACATTAGCTAGGGTTAGCTATGTGTGGACACAACACAGTGTGTGTCTTGTGTATTATGGATTATGGCTTTATGCATTGTGTGAGAAGGGAGATGGCTTCCCTCTATGGTTAGGGTTTGCAATATACATTAGGGTTTGCTTCTATGTGTGTGTCTCCTCTTCCTCTACCTATTTTTCATCATGGTATCAGAGCCTGCTGCTCTCTATTAGGGTTTATGAGTGAGTGAGAGAAGAGGAAGAAGAAGCTGTGAAGCTTACATTTGCATTAAGCAAATATGTCGGATAATCCAGTACAAATTGTGGGTGAAAAATTGGATAGACAGAACTTCTAGGCATGGAAGTACAGGATCAAAAGTTTTCTGAAGGGAAAAGGTTTTTGGAATCTTATTACAGGTGCGGAGCCAGAGCCGGCGGAACTACCCTGAAAACCTACACAGCAAAACAGGTTGTAGCTCATAATAAGCAATGGTCAAAAAGAGCATACAAAGTTTTGCATTATCTGTCTATATGTATTTTAGATGCTATACTCATACATATACATGATGCTGAGAATCCCAAGGATGCATGGGATACATTAGTAAAGCTGTTTGATACAGACACTAGTGCTTGCAAGTCTCAGTTGCAAGCGACAACAGATTCATAATGTGAAACGGAAAGGAAGGAGCATCAATGATTATGTACAAGAGATAAAGAAGTATGCAGATGCATTGGCAACAATCAATGCCCCCATGCCTAATGATAATTTGGTAGACATTACCTTGCGTGGTCTTGGCAAGGAGTATAAGTCTTTTGATATATCCATCTCGGTTCAGAGTACATGTTTACCAGACTTTGATGAGTTGGTTTCACTCTTGCTTGTTGAGGAAATCAAACTCAGTGATTCCTTTCATGATGCATCTACTAGCCATGATGATAATGGCAGAAATCAGGCTTTCTATTCCATAAAGGGGATCTAGAGGCAGGGGGAGATTTGCATCACGTGGCCGTGGTAATGGTCGTGGATGGCAGGACAGGTCACCACAACAGAATTTTCAGCCTACATATGGTGCTAGAGGTGGTCGTGTATATACACCTCAGAGAGGCAGAGGTAATCCTCGTGGTAGAGGACGTTGGCAAGGCCAACAAACATCTATGCAAAATGTGGAATGCCATTACTGTGGGAAATTTGGTCATATGGCACATGATTGTTTCCGCAAACAAAAATGATTTGAGAGGGGGTAGAGCACAACATGGTGGACATTATGCACAACATGGTGGTGAAAATTATGTATCAAGCAGTAATGATGGCAGTGCAAATCACTTGTTTGCCATGAAACATGTTGTGGGATCTATGATGTCGAATGGTGAAAATGATGACACTTGGTATATGGACTCTGGAGCATCAAACCATATGACTTGTCATGGTAAATGGTTTGAGCATATGAAGCCTATGAATGTGAAAGGCTGTGTGGAGACAGGAGATGATACCCAACATGCCATTACACATGTTGGAAGTGTACCATTGGTTATGCATAATGGTGAAACAAAGTCTATGGGGGGCAGATGTTTTGTATGTGCCTTCTATTATAAAAAGTTTGGCCTCAGTTGGTCAAATGGTGGAACAGGGATTAGGTCAAATGGTGGAACAGGGATTACAGGTTCGTTTCAACAAGCATGGTTGCTTCGTTGAGGATTTCAAAAATGGATGTAGAGTCATTGCCAAAGGCAAGAAAGAAGGCAGGTTGTTTAAGCTGGATGATGGGATTCCTGAGTTGAAATCAACCATGTTCTCTACAAGCCGAAATGTGGTACAGGACATTGACATATGGCATAAGAGGATTGGTCATGTGAATATACAAAGGTTAAAGAACATGCAGGCAAGAGGAATTTTTAGTGGGCTGCCTAGATTCAAGTATGATGGGAATATGCATGTTTGTAAAGTAGGCGAGGTTGCGATTTCCTAGAGAAGGCAACATGAGTAGCAGGCCACTTGAAATAGTTTATAGCGATGTATGGGGTCCTGCACAAAACCCATCCATTAAAGGCAGTTTATATTATGTGACATTCATTGATGATTTCAGCAGAATGACTTGGATTTACTTTCTCACAGAGAGAAAAGTGAAGTGTTGGGAAAGTTTATGGGATTTCAAAGCTTTTGCTGTATGCAATGAAGCAATATGGCTCTTGGATAAAATGTTTGAGGATAGATGGAGGTGGAATACACCTCACATGCTTTTGAGCATTTCTTGAGAAAGCATGGCATAAGAAGACAGTTAACTTGCAGGCATACACCTCAACAAAATGGTGTTGCTGAGAGAAAGAATAGAGTCATTTGTGAAGTGGCCAGGGCAATGCTCACTGAAAAGAGCATGCCAGATTATTATTGGGCAGAAGCATGTGCCACTGCAATGTATATACTTAATAAGACACCCACACCAGCCATACATGGAAGTACGCCAAAGATGCAGCTTACAGGTTTTAGGCCAGACATTGGACACCTCAAAGTGTTTGGTTGCATAGCTTATGTACATGTGCCTGACGAGAAAAGGAGGAAGTTGGATCCTAAGGCAGAGAAGTGTGTGTTTGTTGATTATGCAAGCACAGGATCGCAAGACATACAAATGTTACAATCCACAAACTAGGCAAGTGGTTATCTGACGGGATGTGGTGTTTGATGAACTTGCTAGTTGGTACAAAGCAAAGGATGAGGGTTTCATTGATTCTCTTGATGCTGATGTGCATGTGAACTTGCCACAAGCAAGTTCTATTTCTATGTCTGGGCCAGTAGAGTCTGAGAGTAGCACTATACGTCCATGGTCAGGACACTTGAGACATGAGAGTGTGAGCACTGGGAGTAGTGCTGTGGATAAAGGGAAAAAGAAAGTTGAAGGAATTGGCATTATAGGTTATGAGTCGTCAAGTTCAGAGAGTTTGGATGAGGAACTTGGCATACCAGTTTTACGCACACCTGGTGCAAGGTAGGATAGATATGTGCCTCCACATGCTAGAGTGACAGGTGTTCAGAGTGATCCGCAAGCATTGCGGAGATCCCAAAGGGTCAGGTATCCAGTTGACAGGTCGACATATCGTGATTTTGCTATGTATTATGCATATATGACCTCTTTGTGAAGCATGTGGAACCTACATGCTATACAGAAGCTATTGGGAAGCATGTATGGGAGAAGGCAATGGATGTTGAGATGGACGCATTGGTTCATTAATGAAACATGGAATTTGGTTGCATTACCACAGGACAAAAATGTCATTGGTTGCAAATGGGTTTACAAAGTGAAATGCAAGTCAGATGGTTCCATTGAGCGACATAAAGCAAGATTGGTAGCTAAGGGTTATGCACAAACCCCAAGGCTTGGACTATGATGAAACATTTAGTCCAGTTGCAAAGATGGGAACAGTGAGAGCACTCATTGCTATGGCTGCAGCAAATGGTTGGGAAATGCATCAAATGGATGAAGAAAGCTTTATATGGTTTGAAGCAAGCACCTCATTCCTAGAGTGATAAGATGAGCCGATATCTTATCTCCCTTGGATTTCAGGTTTGCGTAATGGCCCAAAACCCTCTCGGAAGAGGCAGTGATATCTCCCTCGAATCTCATAATAGACTGTACATCGGCAAATGTAGTGCTCCTCTGTCTTTGCCTCCTGGTAGCATAGCTGACAAATGCGATCATCTAGGATCTAATGCACATATCGCCCTATCTCAATCCGCAACTGGTGTGATGAGGTCTGGATCTGTCCAATGGCACAACGTATCCCATGTGATAGGTGTACATCCATGTATGCCGGGCGGGTGATAAAATCATTTGGTGAGAGGTGTAGAAAATGGCTCTTGTAATGAGCCATTTTCGTGCCTAAGGGCTCAAGGGGACTAGTCCATGTCCTCTTTGTTTCCACTCTAATGATATCCATCATGATCATGTGGTTTTGCTTTGAGCGAGTGAGATCCAAAAATGGACAATCCAGACTGTACTAAAAGGTGGTAGTGCCTCTATCCGCAAACCATGTAGGTCAAACCATGATCTCATCTGAGCGTACCAGCAATGAGTATCTCCATCCTTTGCCAACTATATGGATGAGGCCAATGCCAATCGGGAGTACCTCTGCTGAGGGATCTCCCATAGCCGCTGTAAAAAGGTAACTGTCTGCAATAGGGCCTCGGTCACTACTAGTGCGACACCCAGCTCAGCCCGAACAATCTCATGTGGTACTGATGATTTGCTCCGAATCATGCGGGCAATCATCATAAACAGTGGTCTCTCCATTTGCCTCCATCCCTTATCCATCCCTCTCTGAGATCTATGATGTATGTTGGGCCCCCAAATTGGAGCTCCGTATAATAGGAGGGTCGATGTGACAAGCGTATCAAATAGCCACAATTTGGTACGCGGCTCTTGAAACTGTATGTGTGCACACTGCCTCTCGAGTGCCCCCAAGGCTGCATGCCCTCGAGCTAATCTAGCTGCTGCTGCCTCCTTCAAGGAGAAACGCGGTCATGTGAAAGTAACTCCCAAGTAGACATATGACCTGACGTACTCAATCGGCTCCCGTCGAAAAGTGAAATGAGACTCTGATCTCGTCACCCATGCTTGTGTGGTGTTAAACACCATAACCTTGGTTTTCCCAAGGTTCACTACTGTTAGATACCTATCCACACAGAAAGCCTGTAATGATCCAGGTGTCTTTGTAATCCCTCCGGAGAGTCTAAGATTAGAACAATATCATCAGCATATAACAAGATGGGTATCAACACCCCTGCTAGACATGCCCCTGGGCCTCTCAATCTGTCTACATAATCGGAGACCACATCAATGTATAGTCCAAAGAAGAGGGTGGGTGAAGCGGGCATCCCTGCTTCACCCCTATCGTGCTGGTCACCACATCGGATAGTCTGCCTGGAGCTCGGACCCTGCCTGTCACATACTCATACAAAGCATATATCCCCCCACCACTGCATATACTCAGGAACCTCAATGCCATGCAATCTGTGACCGAGCGAAAGTATAAATACTAATTGGTATGTACAAAGGTTTGAGGCCTTAGCCTTACAAAAAGAATATAAATGCCAAAATATGTAACCATAATAGGTATTCACATGTCTTCCAAGATATCTCATTGTTGTCCAATAAATGTTCCATCCATGACTAATAAATAGTTCGCCACTCAATCATCACCTACATCAAAATAATATTAGTTAGTGTATAAAGCCGAATAAACACATTAATCCTGACTATCATACCAATGCACAACAGTTGATTAAACTCGTTATTCCTATAAAGTGATTCAAATAAAAGGCACATCCCGCACATAAAATATCCCCGATAAACATACCTCACACATATGGAATTAAATAATGGCATCACCCACATTTCCATGTGTAAGTAATGATCGCACAGGCATCCCCACTTGACCATAGAGATTGTCACTAGCATCATCAAATCCTTCCATGGAAGGCCCAACCTTAATAAAGCACCATTGCCAACCCCACAAGAAGATCTCATAGAGGATGATGGGAAGGACTTGAGATTATCCAAGAGTCGGGGTCAACTAGCCACATCACTATCTCTACTACTATGGTGGCTTTGTTGTGGGGGATCAGCCCTTAGGATTCATTGTCAACTACTTGGGCGATAAGTGAGCAATGCCTATAAGAACTAGTTGCTCCAACAAATGGGTAACCTCCCTTAGGACTACAAACAGGCTGCACTGCCATCCTCGCCAACAACAAACAGGTAAGTATGCTCACTAGTTTTGGTTGACATGCTTCTCTGTGTAGGTATAGTGGTCTTATCTTATCCCTTAGTCCTGTGAGTTTGGCTTTACATTGGCGTCAGTGCCAGGGAGGTGTGGTTGCTTCTTTAGCATTTATGATTAATTTTCTAACCTTAATCTTCTTTCATTGAGGCTTTATTATGTTTATAGTTGTGGGACTATGAAGGTAAGGTAAAGAAAGGAATGAATGAGGTTACTTTCATCCATGGATTTGGATGGGATTTTCACTATTTTTTGGCTTGATTTTGTGTTTTAGTGTTGATTTTTGTGTGGTTTTGAGGTTTTGCATGGTTTGCAGTTGTGGATAAATTAAGCTTTTCGAGTTTATTTTACTTAGATTTTAGTGTCGAGCACATTTTTTAAGTTTTCTATAGTACTCTACACATATAACTAATTTAACCTAAATTTATTTTAATAATTCAATTAATAAAATCAATCATTATTTTATTCGCATTAATAAGTTTTTATTTATTTATTTAGTTGATTGGTTAATCTTAGATTAATGAGTGAATAACTCTTAATCACAATCGTGAATTTTTAAATCGATTTTCAGTAATCTTAGATTAATGAGTGATTAACTCTTAATCACAAGCATCAATATTTTAAACCATTTTCTAGCAAATACTAATTTTCTCATAACTTTTAATTTCAAACTTTGTTTAGAAATCCAAAACCATAATTGTTGGAAAGCTTGAATCAACCTTGCCGCATTTATAGATTCAATTTGAGTTGATTAAGGTTGTAAAATATTATATTTTTAGATCTCTAATCTTGATTAGTGTTCTAGATCATATTAAACTAGGCTAACTTAGCTTTGCATTGGTGTGATTAGTTTAGTTTTTAGGTTAATGCATTATATGTTAGGAGTAATTGTAGGTTAATGTTATCATCTGTATAAAGATTATAATGAGTTAATCACTTTTGTTTAAGTCTTAAATCAAGGGGATTAATCTAATCTTTGCTTGGTTTATCTTATCCACTACATATTTTATTTTTGCAAACATTGTTTGAGCTTATGTGCATTGATTCATATCCAATGATAGCATCCTTAGAAGGTTTCATGGATGGTTATCTCTTAGCTTATATGCATTGATTCATATCCAATGATAGCATCCTTAGAAGGTTTCATGGACGTTCATCTCTTAGCTTTGTTTACTAACATTTGTTGGTGAGAGTGAGCCAAAGAATCTAGTGTGGAGTTCCGAATCAAAAAGAGAGAGAACCACAGAATGGTAAATTTTAAGTGTGGTAAGAACTCCCTATTCCTAGCTCAGAGGTGGATGCATTTTTGGCCCTAGAAGCTATTGTTTCTTGGCCTCTGGCTCATTCATCCATCTCCATGTGTGTGTGTGTGTTGGTGGTTGTACTTTCATACACACTTGGTGCTTTGATGCATTATGTTGTCTAGTTGTGCTTTTAGGAGCTAGCAGGCCCATTCTAGCACATTTTATTTGGTGTTTAGATTATGGGATTGCTTTGAAGTTTATAAGGACAAGGAGAATCAGCTCAAGAAAGCTTTAAAGTGTGGGAAAAGAACACATCATGCAACTTGAACTACTACGAGCCATCATCCATGCAGCGTGAACTACTACAAGCCATCATCCATGCAAGAACTAGTTGTCTATCCCACGCTTACACTTCAAATTTCCAGCTTGGAGGTCATTCCAACACCTCTAAGCATGAATTAGGCCTTGATGCATGCATGAGTGGAGTCGGTGAGTGATTCTTTACTCTTGGGTATTACACTTTTATGCCTTTTTGGAGTTATTCCAACACCTCTAAGCATGCATTAAGCATTGATGCATGCATGAGTGGAGTTGTTGAGTGATTCTTTACTCTTGGGTATTACACTTTTATGCCTTTTCAGTTTGTTGTTCTTTATTGGGTAGGATCTCATAAGCTTAGGGAGGTTTGTGAATCTCTAGTTGAAGTAAAGTGTAGCCAAAGGGATGAATAGGAGACAACCAAGTTGGAAGCATCCATGACATCCATGGAGTCTACACCATATGCTCTAGAATTCCAATTCATTACCTGATTTCTTGAGTACAATTAGTTTGGAATTTAGTGTTCCTTTTGCATCTATTTGGTTTGTCAAGTGCTTGCATGCATTTGTGCCTAGATTAGACACCAGTGATATAGGCAACTAGCCAATCTATGTCTAGGTGACGAATCCCATAGCTGGTCTTTGGGCTAAATTATAAGAGGGTTTTCACCCCTTTACTAAGCACTTCTAAGTTTGGTTCTAAAGACCACATGAATTATCCATTCCTGTGTGACAAGCATTTGCATGAAGATAGACCTACTTAGGACTACCATGGAGGTAGACCTATGTAGGACTACTAAGCCATCGACTTTAGATCCCAGAGTGGAGTGCATGAGCAGAAGGGAGACCCAGACCAAGAAATAGATCAAAGAGGCCAAGTTTCATTCATGGCTCTCATCATTCACCCCCCGTTTGCTTTTTTTTGGATTTGACTAATGTACATTGTTAACAACTATAGGACCTTGCCACCTACCAAGTTTGACCTCAAACTCACAAGGTTTAAAAGTTACCATTTCTTGTGTCCTTGCCTCTTCTATTCACCCTCCATTTGCTTTTTCTTAGATTTGACTAATGTACATTGTTTACAACTATGGGACCTTGCCATCTACCAAGTTTGATCTCAAACTCGCAAGGTTAAAAAGTTCCTATTTCTTACGTCCTTGCCTCTTCTAGTTTCCACATCTAGCTAAAATTAGTAGATAGAGAGCAAAAAAGTAGTTTTGAGGTGCCACTAATGTTAAGCAATGTTTTGAGGACCAATCCAAAGAGCCCCTAGACATGCTATTCTCGACTGAGAATAAGTCTAACTCTTGTGATTTTAGGGCCGAATTCAATAATTTACATGCCTAGCCATATCTCCTAGTAGGTTGACCCAAAACATGATCTTGCACAAAGAAGACCCAATACCCCAACCATGTCTAGTCAAAATCTGGAGCTGCTACCTAGTATGTGAGATTAAACTAGACATAAAAACCCTCCTAATTTTCATGCATGGCTCTATCTCTCTTCTCGTGCAATGATAACTATATTTGACTTGACAAAGTTGGATCACTACCTATTTTAGTAGTCCTTGCTAAAATTAGCAGTTATTTATTGAAAAATTAGGGTTGAAGCATCTACAGTGTGCTTAACTCCAAACATCCCAACTTTTAGTTTTGGTGCCATTCGAACAAGTTTTGCATTAGTTTTGGTTTCTCTTGAATAAAAAGCATAATTTTTTCTAAGTCTGGAACCTAAGTCTCTTTGGAAAAAGGGAATTCTCTATGCTTGATAATAACTCATAGACAGAGTAGTCTATGAAGGTAGACCCCTAGTGGAATAGTTTTTTGAGCTTGTGGTTATAAAAGTTCCTGGTCTTTCATAGCCACCAGAACAAGTTTTTTCTACCTCAAGAAGCTACGGATCTTGGTTTTGGACTATCCCACATCTTGTAGAGCCCATGGAATCGAGAGAGGATCCCTTCAAGACTGAAGGTATTACTATTTGACCAGAATTGTGTTAACTAAAGGCCCCTTCAAGTTTAGACTCATTCAGACAAGGTTTCTTTGCACTTGCATAGTGGATTAGGTAGCTCTTAGGATGATGTGGGTTAAAGAAAGCTTCTCATGCTCCAACAGTCAACAAACAAAATAGACCCCATTAAACCTAACAAACTTGGGCTAAAAGCCTGGCTGTAAAGTAGAGGCCAACTTAAGGTTCTATTTTTATAAGGATGTTTACGATAATATGTATATTCCATGTGATGAGCAGGAAGCAGATTAACCCTTGAAAAAGCTTTGGGAAGGGGATAAGGAGCCTTCACTAATCCCTCTCACCTTGAGCCTCATTCATATGGCTTTAGCTCAACCTCAATAGATGCAAGGTTTATTAGTTAAAAAATATATTTTTGACACCTCAGTAAGGAGGGAGAGGGATCATGAAATAGGTGCCTTTTTTTATCATTATCTTGAATTTTTAATTCAAAAAAATGAGATATTTTTATCTCTCCTCTCTCCTCCTGTAAACTAGATCAAAAAGTGAGCCAAACTGGTCCAAATCTTGTCCAAATTGGGTCAAACTGAAGCTAGAAGCCTCTAGAACCCTGTTGGACTTGGTTAGTGGCCTACCTCACCTATAAATAGACCCTCATTCCTTTGTATTTTCATCTTTGTGTATTTACATGCCAGTATTATCTTTATTTTAGTGTAATTTTATTATCCCTCTATTTTACCTCTACTTTGGGAAGCTTTGGAGCTTCACAAATCTCCATCCTCTCTTGGAGATTACCCTCCCCATCTTGGTGGTCAAGCTTGCTTTGTGGGCTTCACTTCTTTATCAAAGAATCAAGCCAAAAATCAAGGGTAAGCCTTAATCCATGGTGTTTTTCTATCTTTATCAATGGTTATCTTCTTCCCAACCCCTCTAATTCTTGGGAAGCTTTTTAATCAATGGTTTTTTCTTGAAATCAAGCTTTTTAATGATTCATAATGTTTAAATGGTTTAATGCTAATCTTTATACTTAATTATAATATTTTTTATTAGTAAATCTCTCCTTTTGCAAGATTAATCATCTTTATGGTTAGATCCTTGTTAGAAGGATGGATCTTAATGATAATCTCATTATCTTAACCAAAACTCTAGGCTTGATAAGCTAGAGAAGTAGATTAAATATTTTTTTATGATTTTAATCTAGTTAAAAATGATGATTAATTCTAAGCTTAATTCATTTTCAGTCAAAAAGAGAGTTATGCTAACATTTTTACAATTATTTTCACATAGGAATGATGAATGGATATTTTAAAGAATAACCAAGAGATTTAATCGTAATTATGCTTATAATTATGATTATAATTATGTTATGTATGCATAAATAAATTTTTATTTTAAAAGAGGAATTTTCACCACATTTCATAGTTATGAGTATTTATTTAAGATTAGAACATTGAACATTCTCAGAAATTGCAGCGAAGCTATGATAAAATTTTCTAGAAAAAAGATGAATCTTATTTTTATGCATAAATTGAATAAAGCAAAAAGAGGAATTCCCATCATATTCTAGGCATAGATATTTTTATGCTAAAAGAACTATTTTTGTCATATTTATGGAAAATTCTTTTGTAGTATTTATGCATAATTGTTTAAATAGAGAAAAGAGGAATTTTTGTTATATATGTACATACATAAAAATTTAGATGCAAAGAGAGGAATTCCCACGATATTCTAGATACAAATATTTTAAATATTAAAAGAGAAATTTTTGACATATATGTACATGCATAAAAATTTAGATGCAAAAAGAGGAATTCCCACGATATTCTAGATACAAATATTTTAAATATTAAAAGAGGAATTTTTGGCATATTTCAAATATGGGTATTTTTATTTATTTTAGAAAAGAGAAATTTTCATCGTACTTTAATTAGAAAATGCATAAATTAATTTCAATGTTAAAAGAGAAGGTTTCACCATAATTTCATGTAGAAAATTATAGTATATTAATGTTGAGGATCAAAATGGAGAAAAAAATATTTTAAGATATTTCTATGTGAATAAATCAATAAAATGATCTATGCATATTCACAAATGGATTTTAAAAAAAAGAGTTATCTTTATAAAATTCCATCATTCTTGAATAGAACTATTTATAATTCTATTGTGACCAGGAAATAATAAATTTTCATATTTTTTTTCCTTACGATTGGAAATCACCATTAATTTATTAGATAAATAGAAGAAAAATCTTTAGGAATCAATGCTAGGATTAAATTTGAGTAATTTATGGTTAGACCACGACCACGTGAGAATGGTGGGCTAGTAAGATGTTTTCCCATCTCTCAAGTCAGAAATTAAGCAAAACCTTGTGACCATTCCCATTTCTTTAGTACGAAGAATGGACTACCGGACTGATTTAGAGAAGTTTTCCTTAAGACCCGAAATCGACGAAAAATAAGTTATAAATTCGTTGTAACTGATGGGTGGATTACCGAGATACGAGATTCGTGATTTTCATTAAGAAAGTCTGGATTTTGAGAAAAAGGGTCTTGTGGAATCAAACTCAATGGGATATTCTTACTTGCATAGAAACTCTGTTTTTTGAAAGGGATTGTCTTACGCCAGAATGCTGGGTGGAGGAAGCATTTGGCTTATGGTTTAAACTAAGGAGAGTTACGTTGCAACAGTTGGCACGGAGTCGTCAAAGGACATCGCTCGGTGGGCAGCGACAAAGCCTGCCAAGGTGCGTAAGTGGTGTGTCTAACTTGTATTTTGCATGAGTGTTGGCTAGGGGGCATGGGAACTCTTTTCCCTGGTACCCGGGACAAAACTCAACCAAATTTTTATATAAAGAGATCCCACCAATATAGTGGTTGGGCGGTTGGCTAACCCATGGGCCGATTGGGGTTAGGCTGGATCGATGGATTCCTGCGGTACAGTTAGATACGTTCAAGTTACATTAGTTAGAATAAGTCCCAAGAAGATTCTTGTTCTGTGGGAAAGAATCAGCGGGTGGCTGTGCCTCGCTTAAGGGAAAAAAAGCGGTGATTTCTATGAGCCAAGTGCAAGTCCCTTCCTTGATCTGGCCATGTGACCTACTACGAGTTTGGTCGGAATAGAAAAGCTAGTTAAGGCCTTGACTTGTTAGATAAATTTTTTGTTAGATGATTTTCCTGGCAGAATCGTCTGTGCTTTTCGGGCGAGGGAAGTTTTTTCGGTCTCAGTTTCGGAGGAACCGTCGGATTAGTCTCTTGTCTGGACATTCATGGGCGAGGCCCTGAGTGGGAAACCCTGCCTCGCACGTGAGGCTGCTACTTCCACTACCAGCGCCTCCTCGGGGAAGGTCGCGCGGAGAGGGCAGGGGTCTCAGAGTTGGTATTAGAGCTTTGTTGAAAGCTTAAGAAGGAAAAACAAATTTTATCAGAAATTTCTAATAAAAACTTATAAAGATGTATTTTCATGTTGTATTCTCATTTAGATTAAGCTTCATTAATGAAGACTTTTAATCGATGAATTTGATTTTATAGATGGACGTTCTGTGTCTATCTGGTATTCCCAATCCTACTCAATCTCAAGATATGACTGCTTTCTCTTTTGAGCATATCCTCTCCTCTGCTATACGACTCCTCGAACAAGCAGAGCAAGACTCACAAATCATTTTGAGGAATTATATTTTTTGGACTCGACTGAGAGATGACAACATAAGTGGCATGCAGGGCAATATGTCCACGCCTTTTGCAACCAGCGCCGCCTAATGCTGAGGAAGAGTATCTCTTTAGCCATGGTCCTGTTGAGGCTAAAGGTGGTTCGCGGTGTTATCTTGTATCACCCCACACCTCAAGATTTTAGGCTTTCTTGTCATATTTATAGACTTCTTAGATGTTTTATCCCGGGAAGTAAGATTGTAGCACCTTTAGCAGTAAGGGAACAATTGTATCATGGCATCTTAGTAGCCCAGTATCGCCGTCTCATGCTTATACCACGGAGGTTTTGATTTTTTGGAGCCATGTTACTCTATGTATATATTGCAAACCTTATGTAAATAAAGAATGTTTTGTGAAAAATTTCCAGTTATCTAAGTGACTATCAAATATCGAGTTTAAAGAAATAAGATCTGTTTCCTCGGACGTATGTCGTAGATCTTTAATAAGATCGATTATCTTGTTGAAAGTAATTATTTTTGAACTTCTTAAGTCTTAGGATCTCGATGATGAAATTAAATAGAAATTTAACGATGTATCATTTTGGCAGAATCATGAGACATGCCAACCCTGGCAGCCAGATCCTCTCATAGATGAGGAAGAGCTTGACCCCGATGTTCGCAAAGCCCTTCACAGATCTCAGCCAGGTCCCTTCAAGAGTGACAGATCTCAGCCAGGTCCCTTCAAGAGTGAAGGGGAAAACTTGGGCGAGGCTGTGGAAAAGTGGATCGAAGCAATGGAAGAATACTTCGATGTCACTGGATACAATGAGAAAAGTAAACTGGCTCTTGTAAGGCTGAAGATAGTAGAAACAGCCAGGTCCCTTCAAGAGTGAAGGGAAAAACTTGGGCGAGGCTGTGGAAAAGTGGATTGAACCAATGAAAAAATACTTCGATGTCACTGGATACAATGAGAAGCTATAGCAATGTATTGTCTGTAAAAAAAATGGGTATAGAATGGGTGAGATGTGGGGACATATAACAAATTTCAATATGCATGAGATATCATGACGATACGTGAAGTAAACTTAGTGAAAATTAGCAAAGAGAAAACTTACAAATCGTGCAAGCTAGGCTGCCTTTCCTCTGGATCCATACTTCATCATACCATACTTCAGTAGTTGACTCGCGTCGTGCGTCGCCTTTTGTTGAGGCTATTGAGTACTCTCCCTTGCTTCCTTCTTCGCCTTCTTCCAGTCCTTAATGGTGTAGTTGGTAGGAATTTGTTGAGGCTATTGAGTACTCTTCCTTGCTTCCTTCTTCGCCTTCTTCCAGTCCTTAATGGTGTAGTTGGTAGGAATTTGTTTTCCCTCTTTCACACGCACCCCTTTGTGCAAGACCTCTTATTATTAAGGATCTTTATAATGCGATTTCTCGCCCAATCATCGAAAAAACGTGTGCCTGGTGGGTTTGGAAACTGCTCATGCACGCGCTGAACTACATACATGAAGTCTTTGTCTTTTTGTTCTTCCCCTGGTTTGAAGGCATCCTTATATATTTGGTTGACTAAATGACGGAAGGTATAATAAACCCGTCGTCTCATGTCATCCATATAAGGTCTGCCCTCCTCATCTACGGTATAGCAAATCATCCCACCCTCCTTGAGCACGTCACTTATCATCATAGGTGAAGGTGATCGTGCACCTCTCACAAAGCATACACCGCACCACCTCCCCCACTACTTGCTGATGGCTCTAAGAAGCTCTCGAGCTATCACCACTTGAGTGGCATCGTGATTGTTGGGGTAAAGGCATTATGCCCACCCTTATAGTGTGTACAAGCCCATAAGTTATAGTACATAGTACACTTAGTACTTTTAATGTACTAAGTGCACTATGTGTACTAGTGCAATATACATGTGTGATAGGGGAGTCACACACTCGTGCCTCATGAGTTGACTTATCCCCACAACTCTCTCTCTCTCTCTCTCTCTCTCTCCCTTGTGCTTCTCTGTGTATATCTCCTACATGACCTAACCCTAATTCTTCCTTCTCCCATCAACTGGTATCAGAGCTTAGTGATCCCTCCCTCTTCCCTCTTCTCCTTGATAGCTGAACGAGCTGCTTGCTTTGCTGCTGTCATACTACAGCTGTGGCAGAGAGCGCTGAGCAGCTTGCATCAGGGTCACAGCAGCCAGGCGGACAAGGAGTCAGGCGCAGCCAATCAAGCGAAGAAGCAGGCTGCGAACCACAGCCAGGCGTCCAATGAAGGTGAACATACAAGCTGGCTGCTGGGCGTGAGCGAAGAGGCGACGTCAATAAAAACACGCTTGTCGCGTGTAGCAACCAGGCGAGTGTGGTAACAAAACACGTGTAGCGAGCACTAGGCGAAGGTGGCGGCAACTTTGAAGCGCACAGCAGTAATCAGCTTAAATCTGCACGCGGAGGCACTGATGTCTAGACTCCAGACTCGAGAGACAACTATGACATGGGGAGCTCAAAGCTTGCGCGAGGCTTGATTCCTGCAACTGCAGCGTCTCTCACACTGTTCATAGCGACAATTCTGTATCGACGTTACTGGAGGCTCGCGCATGGCCATGGACAACGCAGCAAAAGCAAATTAACAGTCGGAGAGGTGGAGTCTTAGAAGCCATAGGCAACACACCTCTCATCAGACTCAACAGCTTGTCTGAAGCCACGGGTTGCGAGCAGCAAACGCATCAGCTTGATTGGAGCATCCATCAAATCTGCAGCAAGGATCACCTCCAAGAACCTGCACAGCAGCTCCTTCAATTGCCCATTTTTGCAAAAGCAGCAGTAGCATCATCAACCTCTTTCTCTTGCAACAACTGAAATTCAGCCTACAGATCAGAGAAATTCAAAAAATTAAGAGGTATTTGCCTTCAATTTTGGAAATTTCTTATCAATTCAATCAATTTACAGGTGCCGAATTGCTCAATTTTGAGCGAAATTGGCAAAATTGGGTGACATTGGTCACAATCAGGATCAATTTGCAGGAAATTGGTCACAATCAGGATCAATTTGCAGGAAATTGAATGTCGAAATTTGGGGCTTTTGATGTAATTGTGCAATTAAGCACTCATACATGCTGTATGATGTGAAAAATCGCACATTTGGGCAAAATTGCAGCAAATTGCAGTGCAAATCAAGGGGCTTTTGTGCCGATTTGGTTGATTTGCATGCAGGCAATCGCATTTGATGCTGTGGATAATGTGCTGATGCCTTACAAGCACTCAATGTGCCTGTAAATCAAGGGGCTTTCATGTATTTGATGTATATGTGGCCAGGGGGAAGCATCGTGAACACTCTGGATGCCTTCATGTGCGTCAATGTACCATGTATGATCAGAAATTGATCTTAATTCAAGGGGCTTTTCAAGTTCGTATGCTTGTTGAGCTTGGCAAAGCAGCAGGCAAGACATTTATGCCTTGAATCCTCAAAAATCAGCTTGCAGTCAAGGGGCTTTTGCCCAATTTCTGTGCGGGACTGTTTTATGCAGTGTTCGGGACTGTAAAAGTCTGATTTTTACTCGTTTGGACAGCCAGGAGAGTATTTATTGCTATTGTACCTGTTGGTACAGATTTGGCACAGCTTTGTGCAAGTTTTGGCATGGTTGTACACTGTTTTGAGTGACCAAAAGGTTCAATTTCAGCTGCTGTACTTGCCGGTACAGGTTTGGTACATCATTTATGAGCACTTGGTACTGTTATACAGTACTTTGGAAGGGCAATAGAGCACATTTAAGGTGCTGTCCAAAATCTGCAGCAACCAGATTTTGGTGATTTCATCACATAAAGTGGGAGAAAAGTTGCATTCTTGCTTCCGCAGTGGGAGATAAAGCTTGGGAGAACAACTGTGAGCACTTTGTGTGCTTTTGGTGCAGTGTTTGCACATTTTGCAGGGAGTCAGGCATTGACAGGTTGCATATTGCTATGGCAACCACAGGTGAGAGCTCTTCATTGCTTCACATCAAGAAGCTTGAAGGCTCGCATAATTATGATATTTGGCAAACCCAGTGCTACAATGTGTTGCTTCAGAAAAAGCAGCACAAGCCTATCAAAGAAAGGGCTGTAATGCCCGCTTCTCTTACTGCTGAAGAGTGGGAAGATATGGATGAGCTGGCAAGATCTACTATCATGTTGTCTGTGTCAGACTCATTACTTTTCAGCATTCGTGAAGAGAAGACAGCTTGGGGAATGTGGCAGAGATTGCAGGACTTGTATGCCCAACAAAGTGCCTCAAGCAAAGTGTATTGGTTGAAGAAACTCATAGGTCTTCAGATGAAGGAAGGGGCGTCTATGACAGCCCATCTAAATGAGTTTAATGGTATTGTCAGCCAGGTCATTAATCAAAAGTTGGTAATGGACAATGAGTTCAAAGCCACTTTTTTGTTATGCACTTTGCCAGAGAGTTGGGACACATTCAGGACAGCCACTAGCAATTCGCATGCTATGCTGTCATATGCAGATGTTGAGGGTGCTCTCCTTCAAGAGGAGATGAACAGGAAAAACAACTCTGTTGGAAAGTCCAATGCAATGAATGCACGTGGGAGATCCTAGCAAAGGGGAAAAAGCCAAGAACGGGGAAGGAGCAAGTCTCGCTCCAAAAAGGATTTGGAATGCCATTATTGTGGCAAGAAGGGACACATTAAAAAGCAATGCTACAAATGGAAAAATGATCAAAAGGAAAAGGGAAAAGGCAAAGACAAAGAGAAAGATGAAGCCAAAGATGTAAAGCCAAAGGGCAAAAGTGGAGTCAAAATTGAAGAAATCAATGTGTCACATGCAGGTGGCAGTGAGGATGAGGTCCTCTTTACGTCTTCACTTGCATTCACTTCTTACAAGTGGTCATGGTATGCACTCATGGATCATTGATTCAGGTGCCTCCTTTCATGTCACAGGTTGCAGAGACTTGTTTGTCAGGTATACTGCTGGCAATGAAGGAGTGGTTTATTTGGGTGATAACCATGCATGCAAGATTCTTGGCAGAGGTGATGTGAGGCTTGTGTTTTCAGATGGCTCATAGCTTATGCTCCATGATGTCAGGCATGTGCCTGAGATCAAGAAGAATCTGCTTTCTACTGGACAGCTTGATGATGCTGATTATGTTACCACATTTGGTCGTGGAAAGTGGAAGATTAGTAAGGGCTCACTGGTTGTTGCCAGAGGCTCTAAGGTGGACACTCTTTACTTTATGCATGCAGGTGTTTGTCACCATGCTAATGTAAATGCAACCGAGCTGCCGGAAATTTCTATGTGGCATAGCCGGTTGGGACACATGAGTGTCAAGGGAATGGAGCAATTGTCTCGTTTGGGTTACTTGCCTTCTCTAAAGTTTTCAAGTTTTCAGTTTTGTGAGCATTGTATATATGGTAGGCAAGTACAGTGCCCCCACAAGAAAGCTCTTGGACAGAAAGATGCTCAGTTAGAGCTTGTGCATACAGATGTATGTGAGATGCCTCAGCTTTCTTTGGGAGGGGCAAAATATTTTGTGTCTTTTATAGATGATGCCACACGCAAGGTGTGGGTTTATCCTCTTCGTTTGAAGAGTGATACATTCTCAGTGTTTCAGAAGTTTGTTGCTCATGTTGAGAATCAAACTGGCAAAACACTGAAGGCTTTGCGTTTCGACAATGGTGGAGAGTACATGTCCAAACAGTTTCAGGACTTTTGTGATGCTAAAGGCATCAAGAGGGAGCTCTCTACTCCTTATGATCCTCCACAAAACGGGACAGCAGAGAGGATGAACAGGACCATACAGGAGAAGGTTCGTTCTATGTTGTCACATGCTGCATTACCTCATGGTTTTTGGGTTGAAGCTGTTATGACAGCCGTTCACCTTATAAACAGGTCACCTAACACGAGGCTTGGTGGGAAAGTGCCAGAAGAAGTATGGACAGGGAAGCCTCCGTCATACAAGCGCTTGAGAGTGTTTGGTTGCGTTGCGTACGTGCACATACGCACGGAAATGCGCACCAAACTTGATCCTAAGTCTCACAAATGCATATTCCTAGGATATGGTGACAGAGGTGAAATGGGGTATAGACTTTGGGATCCCATGAATAGAAAGATCATACGCAACAATGATGTCATTTTTGATGAAACATGCATGTATAAGGAGCCTGCAAGGCAACAGGAGCCTGGCAGAGTCATCTTTGATGATGATGGACATCATGGACAACAACAAAGGGCTGTAAATCAGCCATTACAGCAGGAAAACCAGCCCTTAAATGGTGCTGAAAATGGTCCAAATGGACAGCCAGATATGGCAGAAGATATCCCTATGGATATACCACAGTTAGAGGAGATACCGGGCATGATTTTTCAGCCTTATGGCATGGAATAGGAGCCACCAATGGGTGATATGCAGGCTGGACAGCAACCTGCAAATGATGGTCATTGGGTACGGAGGTCCACTAGACCCTCCAGAGCCCTTGACAGGTTTGTTCCAGGGGTTGACTACTTGATGCTCACTGACTGTGGGGAGCCCTCATGTTATAAAGAGGCTTTACAGAGGGCAGACAAAGCTCTATGGGAGCGTGCCATGAAGTCAGAGATGGATTCTCTGCACAAAAATGGAACATGGAAGTTGGTGCATTTGCCTGCAGGCAAGAAGGTTTTGCCATGCAAGTGGTATACAGGCTCAAAGTTGCACCAGATGCAAAGCCAAGATACAAATCCAGGTTAGTGGCTAAGGGCTTTAAGTAGGAATATGGTGTGGACTTTGAGGAGATCTTCTCTCCAGTGGTCAAAATGACCACACTTAGAGCTGTGTTGGCTTTGGTTGCGCATGATGATCTGGACTTGATTCAGATGGATGTGAAGACTGCTTTTCTTCACGGTGATCTCCATGAGGAGATATATATGCAGCAGCCAGAGGGTTATGCAGTAAGTGGAAAGGAGAAGCTTGTATGCAAGCTGAAAAAGAGTCTTTATGGGCTCAAACAGGCACCAAGAGAATGGTATCATAAATTTGATACATTCATGAAATCTCAGAAATTCAGGAGAAGTGACATAGATCACTGCTTGTACACCAAGAAAGCTTTGGATGGCAGTCTATTGATCCTCATCTTATATGTCGATGATATGTTGATTGCCGGGAAATCTCGTAAAGAGATGGATTCCTTGAAGAAGAGGCTGCATGAAACCTTTGATATGAAGGATTTGGGTGATGCAAATCACATTTTGGGTATGCGGATACTTCGGGATAGAAATCAGCATGTGTTGTATTTGTCTCAGAAGGAATACATTGGCAAAGTCTTGCAGAGGTTCAATATGGATGGGGGGAAGAAGACTAGTACTCCTTTGCCTCCATATGTGAAACTCAGTGCTATGGACAGCCCACAGTCAGATAGAGACAGGGCTGATATGGCCAAGATTCCGTATGCTTCAGCTTGTGGCAGTCTCATGTATGCCATGGTTGCTACTAGGCCGGACATTGCATTTGCAGTGGGAGTGGTTTCTAGATACATGGCCAACCCTGGCAAGAAGCATTGGGAAGCAGTGAAAGGTGTCATGAGATACCTGAAGGGCACACAGGATTTGTGCATTTGCTTTGGCAAACAGGATGCATTAGTGCATGGTTACACGGATTCGGATTATGCCGGTCATCCAGATAACCGGAAGTCTACTACCGGTTATGTGTTTACATTCACAGGAGGTGCTGTGTCATGGATATCCAGGATGCAGAAGTGCACAGCCTTATCTACTACAGAGGCCGAGTATATTGCAGCCACAGAGGCTTGCAAGGAGGCATTATGGCTATCTCGGTTAGTGGTTGATTTGGGTTATACAGGGGATATTCCATTGTTGCATTGTGACAGTCAGAGTGCCATCCAATTGGCAAAGAACGCTGTCTTTCATGCAAAGACGAAGCATGTGGATGTGAAGTATCACTTCATCAGAGAGGTGATAGAGAACAAGCAAATTCAGCTTGTTAAGATTCACACGGATGACAACCCGGCTGATCTGTTGACAAAGAGTTTGCCTCCGGAGCGGTTTGCTCATTGCAGACACTTAATGGGCATTGGGGATGAGGCCATTTTCAACCTTGATATGGCCTTGTATATTATCATGTACATGCTGATTTTTTCTTTTCCTTTACTTAAGGACACTTTGCCTTTAAGTGGGAGGTTGTTGGGGTAAAGGCGTTATGCCCACCCTTATAGTGTGTACAAGCCCATAAGTTATAGTACATAGTACACTTAGTACTTTTAATGTACTAAGTGCACTATGTGTACTAGTGCAATATACATGTGTGATAGGGGAGTCACACACTCATGCCTCATGAGTTGACTTATCCCCACAACTCTCGATGCAGCACGTTGGGGAGATGGCACCATGGATAGGATAGGAGTGCACTAAGTACTAGGAGCCAAAGGGTGAGGAGTAGGGAAAGTGGAAGTATGAGGGGTAGGCAAAGTAGAAGCGATAGGGAAGCATGGATGTGAGAGACTATGGGATAGCTAATGTGTTAACACATAATAGGTGGGAGATAAGCTCGAGAAACTCAATTGATCGGCCTTGTACCTAGAGTTCAAGTGGTTCCAAGCTGCTTGTACCTCTAAAACATGCTGTAAATTTGGGTCATCTATGGGTATGGGCGCGGCACTAGAGGATGCCGCTCCATAAATCCGACTTGGTCCGATGGTGATGAAACCCACGATGGCCACATCTATATGCAAAAAAACATTACATAAACACATAGAAACATAGCTCACATAGAGCATACATTACATAAAAAGCTTATGAATAAAGCCTTAATGCATAGAGCTCGTACATAAGGTCTCATGCATAGAACATAAGAGCTCATGCATAGAAGGCTTCATGCATAGAGCCTCAAGCATAGAAGCCTATGTATGAAGCCTCATGCATAGAGCCTCATGCATAGAGCTCATGGACAGAGCCTATGCATAGAAGCTCATGCATAGAAGACTATTCTCATGAAGCCTCATACATAGAGCCTATAGATAGAGTCTCATGCATAGAGCCTAATGCATAGAATTTCATACATAGAGCTTAATGCATAGACTCTAATGCATAGAGCTTCTCATGCATAAGGTCTCATGCATAGAGCCTCATGCATGAATAAGGTCTCATACATACATAAGGCCTAGAGGCAAAACATATGTAAGAAAAATAATTCTCGGCAGCTGAAGGTGCAGAGCAAGGTCAAGAGGCTTACCTCTTATGCTTGTGAGAAGGGCTTGTATACGGTTAATCTTATTTAGATAAGAAACCCTAAACCTAGCCACAAAAAGAAATAAGATAAACAAAGTTTCTATATATAAAAACTATTAATACTTTTGATGATGGTGATGATGAGGCACCCGTGCAAAGTCGACGAGTGGCTATGCCAAAAGATTCCATGTCTAGGCAAGACATCAAAAGATTCCATGTCTAGGCAAGAGATTCAAGGGAGAATTGTGCGTTTACAACAACGAATCACAATAAAGCATATGCAAGATTACGATCGATTCGAAGATGTATGACATGCGGCTAGTTTGTTGGTGAATGTATATATTCTGTATCACAAGTTCTTATGCACACGATTTAGGTATTCATAAAGTAGTCCATGTTTTTTAGGATGAGGATGAGGAGGAGTCACGTCGTAGGATGAGGGAGTCTATGCCTCATTACTTTGTGTTTAGTGGACAATTACGTAAAGGCTTTAGAGACCTCCATGATTCAATTGGGGTGAGCTCGCATGCTCAACACGAGGAAGAAATGCCTCCATCAATGGAACATGGAGTCAAAGAAGATTTGGGCATGGATGAGATGATAGATGACTTCTTTGAGAAAGAAGGAGAGGAGGAGCTCGAGGTCTCAATTGATGAAGATCAACTACGACAAACCACTCCACTCAATGAGGGGTGTGCCTACTCCACCCTTTGTGTGACCTTGGAGTTGCTAAACATGCAAACCATATATGGTTGGAGCGATGCTAGTGTTACAAGCCTCTTTTGGTGAGTCCTTGGTGTTTGTGGTTAGCTTGTCAAAATTTTGACATACCATATCTTTTATAAATAATATTTGAAATTCTCTCAAACTCTTTGTAGGCTCATGAAGAATATGCTTCCTTTGGACAACAAGATGCCAAGCACAAGGGCATATGCTAGGAGAGTATTGCGACACTTGGCATATGGATCACAAACGTATACATGCATGTGTCAATGATTGTGTGCTATTTTGAGGTGCTCATAAAGATGCAACTCAACGTCCAAAATGTGGAGAGTCTTGTTACCTAAGTGATTTGCAAGGTACGATGATTCCTCAAAAGGTGTTGAGGCATTTTCCTATCATACCCTGCATTCAACACATGTTCCAGTGTAAGTCTATTGCTGAACTCATGACATGGCATGAACAAAATTGTTCCACTAGATGGCACGATGAGGGTTTTGGAGGATTCATTGGCATGGCAACACATAGAAGAAGAGTGGTCGAAATTCAAGGATGAGCCCTACCACTTAAAGGATGAGCCCTACCACTTACAACTTGTCGAAATTCAAGGATGAGCCCTACCACTTACAACTTGGATTGGGTATGGATGGATTCAATCCATTTGGTCTTAAATCGACATCATGGACCACATGACCAGTGGAAGTAGTGAACTACAATATCCCTCCTTGGAAGTCAATAAAGAAGGGTCATGTGATGCTAGCTCTTCTCGTGCTCAGTAAGCACAAGGTCAAGAACATGGATGTGTACCTTGAACCTTTGATCAAGGAGCTTGAGATACTATGGCATGGCATCCAAGTGCATGATGTGTCCCGACCACTTGCACAACATAGCACAGAGGTAAAGGCAATTTTAATGTCTTCTTTTGTCTCCCATATTGGACAAAGCTAAGAATCATTCATCTTCTAGATCCGATGCATATCATAAAAAATGTAACATCGAATATTTGGGACCACATAATTGGCAAGAGAGATTCTTTAGCAGTTCGAGAGGACTTGAGATTGATTGAATGCCTCCCCAACACTTGGCCAATAGTTCAAGAGAACGGGAAGGTAATTTTACCTAAAGCACCTTAGATCTTAACAAAGAATGAGGAGAAGAGAGTGAAGGATCAAATTGCCTCCTTTCGTACCCCTACGTGTGTCATGCATTTTTTAAAGGGGGCATTCACAAAAACAAAGAAGAAAGGAGAAACTCACTTGTATGGTCTAAAACGCATCATTGGCACAACATGTTTCATCTATGTTTAATTTATTTATATAAGTGGCATGATAGTCTTTCATTGTAATTACATATCATTGATTGCAATGTTTTGTGTTACATAGTTTATTCTTCCCATATGCATTAGCCGGGTGTGGAGATCAAAAAGTGCATGAGGCCATCTACAAAATGGGGGCGGTGGGTGAGGTATGAAAAACTAAAATTCTAACATGTTGTGCTAGTTTGTGAGACATGTCATGCTAATTAAATGGACTCAACTTCATCTTAGGTACATAAGTTCCAAGGAGATCCATCCATCCACTATTGACAGCTCAAGTAATGGCAATGGAGGCAATGTGCATGATAAGAACCTCCTAAGAACTAGCCTCACTAGTCAATTACAAGTACATCTTGTGGTACACTTGATAGATGAAGTGTCGATGTGTGGTGTTGTGCATGCTTGGTGGATGTTCTTCCTTGAGCGTTTCATAAAGACCTTGAAGGATTTTGTTAGGAAAAGAGCTAGGCCAGAAGGAAGCACGACAGAGGGTTGGTTAGTGAAAGAACCATGTGTCCACATTTCAGAGGGTTGGTTAGTGAAAAAACCATGTGTCCACATTTCAGAGTATCTCTCTCGAGTGGATCCCACAATGCTACGATTATGGAGTAATGAGGAAGATGAGTGCATAGGTTGTGTTTCACGTGGATATAAATGACAAGAAATGCTGGTATATCATACAAGTCGCTCCTCATTTAAAGAGCATTTTTAATGGATATTGAAGAGCTTATGGACAAAGGGGCATTTGAAAATGAACATGTGGAGGATCAAGTACAAGATGAAGAGCGCGAGATACCACCAACTAATAAAGATGAAGGTGTCTTTATCCAAGATAATGAGGAAGGAATTGATTCCGAGCATGATGAGGATGATGATGTGTGTTGAGTCCGGTCCATTGCTAGTGGGATAGATCTTTTTATTGATCTTGCAATGGGACATATGGATCTTGAGATAGACCAGCTAGCATGTATTAATTTGATAGAAGATGTAAGAGATATTGGGCCAAGCTCACCGTATTTGATTAAACAATTGCTCAATTTTCTAGTCTTGATTTAGTCCATATTTGATTGTATTACAATACATTTTGTGCTTCTTCTTCTGTGATATTGGGATATTTTCAGCTCTTGGGAATGCTCTTTGGAATGTTTGGATTTTTTTCCCAGTACTACGCGGCTATATCCACGTATTAGCGGTGCACAATTAGCTGCGAACTGTAATTGTGTACACCTGCCCATGTCCCCTCTCTCTATTCTCTCTCCTCTTCACGCGGCTATGCTCCCCATCTCTTGTAGTGTAATTATCTTAATTTTATAATAGGCTTTACAACCATTGGCCATCATGCATGTTCGCTTTGTGGACCATAACTTGTTTCGAAAAGACCCTCTACACTAAATTCTAAATAGTTCATAGAGAAGTGGATTAGGAGATACAAGCATGCATGTGATGTCATGCCAACTTCTTGGCAAGAAAGTCGAGCTACTAGACATGATACCAATGTCATAGAGGACATTCTTGAGTATTGTGAAACTATTCAAGATACTCTTGAGGTTGGATTTAGAGCATTTAGTCTATTCATCTTTGATGTCAAATGATTTAAGGTGATATATAGAGATGCTCAAGCAACCGTGTAGAAACATCCAAATGGGTTTTTTCAAATTGATTCCACTAAGTTTTGGAATGATGAAATTGATACTGTTATACTACCTCAATACTGTCAATAGGTTAGCACCCAAACAAATCACCAGTAAATCATGTAGTATAATGAATGTGTAGATTGCAAGCATGATTACTGATAATCCCTTTGCTTTTACCTCTTTGCTTTGTGATTTTGGATTGTGTTTCACATGCAAACCAAATTGATCCAAAGTGGTGGTATGCTATATAAGTTTCCCCTCGTTTAAAATGTATCTTTCAAGATCAAGATGTTGAGGTTGAATCTTTGGATGAGGTGCAAGTACTACCACAAATTTACTCATTGGAATAAGATGATGATCAAAATGAACAAAAAAATCTAGAGAAGGCCAACTAAGAGCGTGAGGAACATCATTCTGTGCAAAGAAGATCATAAGTCCCCATCATGACAATGCTTTATTTAGATAATGATTGTGATATTGATATCAAACCCCATCTTTTCATTGAGCTTTCATTAGATGTAGAGATTCATTAGGCAACATCTATTACAAGATGGGATGGATTCATAATCTCGAAACTATTTATGTAATCATTTCATTTAAAAAGTTTTCTTTCAAACTATCTTAAATTTTTTTCAAACATGGCTTTAAGGGTTTCGAAAGATTTTGTTTTTCAAACCATCTTTCCTTTCTATATAAATATGATATGTATAATCTAAAACCAATCCTCATTCACTCTCTAGAAATGTTTTTAACAGTGTACCAATAAAATTTCACTGTGCGATGGTATCACTGCTCATTAAGCAACAAAACTTCGTTGCTACACTATTACAAAAAAGCTATTCAGCACAGCAGAGCGAGACATTTTGCTGCTCAGCAACAACGAAATGTCGTTGCTCATGACATCCCCACTACTAGAACGATGCTAGAAACTTTGTCCTCGATGTATTGTAGTGATCGGTACTACCTAGAGTGTTCATGCCTGGTGACTGGACATATGGAATTATGCATGATATGAGAAGAATTGTATGATACTATGTTTATCTTTTATGTGAGGATTTTTTTCAAAGGAGTGTGTGTGTGAACTTATTTAAACGGTGCGTGTGAGTAAAAGGGCAGTTTTAATTATTATGAGTGCATGAGTTCCATAGGTCTAGTGTGGTATGGTAGAAAGCTATACCCATGGGATTAGACGGGGCTAGGTTGAGCCTATGGATCTAGTTTAAGTAGAAAAAGGATTAAACATTGGAAAGTGGGTTGGTAGGGTGGACCCAAGTTTGTAGGCACTTTCTTAAATAAGACAAAATTATATGTTAAAATGATAAACATTGGATGAGTAGTTTAGACTAGCAATCATGAACAAGGATAGAGAAATTATCTTCACAATTGAGAACTGAGGACATCTTATTGAGCCTCGAGAAGCCACTCAATGTGACCTATTTATGGGAATTATAAAGGGGAAACACATGGATGAATCATTCACTTTTCCTTATGTAAAGATTGAAGGCGAGCTAACAGAATAGCCAAGCATCAAGGTATTGTGATATAAGGCCCCTAGTGAGTCGCTCTACCCCTAGTGTGATTTGATGCCATATTATTGTGTATAGATAGAGGGGTAGGGGTCTCACAGTTGGAATCATAGATGAGCTAAGGTTAGAGGTAAGTATATGATGTTAAATGTGATTTTATCGTGTGATACATAACCTGAAACCAAAACTTATAGTATTTTACTTGGTTTCTCTTTTAGATGGACCTGCAGATATAGTGAGGCCTCACCTATTAAGAGTCCTTGGGTTATCTACTAAGGATGAAAAATTTGCCTTCTCCTTTGAGCATTTCCTTTCTTCGGCTCATTGTGCAGACCTAGTCGCCTCAGTGAGACACTTTGAGAACCTCTATTGTAGAACCATTGCAGATCAAAGGCATAGGTAGCCAATGTTAAGCTCACATGAAGTATTATAATAGATTATTATCATAGTTGTTTTTTGCATTCAACAAAGAATTCCTAAGTATTTCCTTGTGTTATACTAGTTTATGTTTCATAATTAATTAACATAGGAGATCATTATACCATGGAAAAATGATATTTACACTTACACAAAAAGACACAATCAATGATGTTTATTCTATTTTGTAATGCATTATCTTTCAGTGTGTCTATTTTGAAATACATGAGATTGTTAACATAGATATATGATATTTACACAAAAAGATAAATTTTATTACCACATATATGTGACATTTTATAATACATGAGATTATTACCATTGATATATGATATTTACACAAAGATTGTTACCATAGATATATGATATTTTGTAATACGTGAGATTGTTACCATAGATATATGATATTTACACTTACACAAAAAGACACAATCAAAGATGTTTACTTTATTTTGTAATGCATGACCTTTAGTTTATATTCTAAAAAGACTAGCACTAGCAACAAGTCTTCTAATTGTTGTTTTGATACTTGTTTTTTCAATAGGCTCTTATTATTAGTCTTAAAGTTTCTAACCTATTATAGACTCTCTTAATTGTACGGGATGCCATTACCTTTTAAGGTAATATTCTAAAAAGGCTACCACTAGCAAGTCTTCTAATTGTTGTTTTGATACTTCATCTTTCAATAGTCTCTCATTATTAGTCTTAAAGTATCTAACCTATCATAGGCTCTGTTAATTGCATGGGATGCCAATTCACTAAACATAGTTAAGGAATGTTATAATTAGGTTGTATTATTGCAAACTCACATATATCAAAATTATGGTGTGTCTTTGTCGAAGGATGCCAATACTCACACCGTGAATCATGAAGGGGCTTGGCCATGTCTGTGAGAAGATATTGAATGTTGACTAGCCTTCTATCGATTGATAGGAAAGTGGTTAGGTTGTCGCCACATGAGGCTCCTCAATCTTGCCAGAAGGGTACAATTGCAACATACTTGTTTACGAGATGAAATTATTGCCTATTTTCATTTAAGATACATGCATGAATAAACTTATTAACATTCACTTGCATAAAGGGTTAATAATCCTTCACTTTTCCATTTTAATTTTCATTTAATATGCATGCATGAATAAACTTATTAACATTCACTTGCATAAAGGGTTAATAATTGTCCACTTGTCCATTCAAAAAGCCACTTATATGGAACATGCCCCTTCTTTACTTACATCTTTTTCAAGAATTTACTTAAAAGGACACTATAAGGCCTAGCTAGGCATGCCAAAAAGGCATTGACTAAGTTGATTATTGAAGAGTCATTACAAAAAGCAGTTTAAAAAACTAGTGGTAGCTTCATTAAGACTAGTGGTAGCACTTCAAGGAGACTCCCTTCCATTTTAATTTTGTTGTATTATAAGCAAAAGGTTCGAATTAAAATTGTCTTTGCTTTTTAATCAATAATAATTGAAAAATAAAGCAAACTAGCGTAAGGGGTTGCGCCCATTTTATAGCATTCAAGTTATATGAGAGAGAGAGAGAGAGAGAGAGAGAGAGAGAGATACTAGAGCTTACCTTTTTGGAAAAGAATGGCAAAAAAGAATAATGCGCGTTAGTAAAAGAATGTCGTTTTTAATGCATAGGAAATAGATTGGCATTCTGAAAGAGGAAATCAACCTCGAGTAACATCATTGATCAGGGGGGTATGGAGATGTCAGGAAGTTGAGGCATACGAAGGGATGTCGTATCTATGGGATGTTTGAGTTGTTCGTTGGAGGCGACTTCGCAGAGGGCAGCTTGTTGGTTATGATGGGAGGCGATTCTGGGTATGCGCCTGCTATTATGTCGGAGAGGAGCGGCGCCGCCACGTTAACAGCGGGGTAGACGATTTGGGTCTGGTGGCATGTCGGGCATGTGATGAGGCAGTTATATCGGTGCAGTTGGGAATATAAGGATTGAGAATTAGACGAAGGTGGAGAAGATGACGACGAGGATGTATGATGGAAAGCCGCCGCTGCCTTGAGCAGCAGCAACTGCGAGTGAGCGTGCTCCCGGATCCTGTGGGCGGTTGCCAACTCTGCCTCCGCCAGCTCCCTCTCACGCTTGGCTTCTTGCCATGCTCGCTCTGCCTGAAGTTTCTCAGCTGACGCCCGTTTTAGCTGCTCTCCCGCTTCCTGCAGTAACCGCTCCGCCGCTGAATTACATCTCCCCGAGAGCAGCTGCTTCTGCCCTGGGGTTATCTGCTCCGAATCATGATCAGGGGGCGCTTCCACAGGCGCAGCTGCAGCTGATTCCCTGGACAGGCGCCGCTGCTGCTGCTGTACGGCCAAGTCCACTGCGGATGTGCTAACCTCCATGCTATTCTCCTGCAGCATCCGACGAGGAAATAAAGTTGATGTGTCCTTCCAGTCAGAGGCGGATCTGCCACCATTGCAAGATTTAGTCTGAGAGACAAGCTCCGCCCCGTTCGACTGCGACGCCGGATCAGCCCTTGAGCCAGTGGCAAGCTCGAGATTAGTTGTGTGGGTGTCCGTAGCGGATCCTCGAGCAAGCTGCTTGTCACTTGATGTAGAGCATCTCTTGGCCGTGGCCTGCATGGCCGTAGGTACAGACACATCATCATTTAGGCGTGCCGGCATCTGCAAGCTGTCCAGCGGCCTCCAAGCTAACCATGCCATGGTATCAGAGTCAGGCATCAGGCAGCGATCCTTTCCCTCGGAGGCCCTTGGCATCAAAGGGGTATTGGTATCACAGCCTGACTCCTGGTACAAGCCAATGGAAAGCTGCAGCTTTGGTGGCCCTGTATTCTTCTGCGAGCTTTTGACAGTTTTCTCATCAGTTCTTGAGGGTGAGCAGGCGGCGCTACTGATCGCAGACGTCATATCTTTTCCCCAAGTTACAGAGCTTTGAGAGGATTCTATATGCAAATGCTTTGAGGGAAGAAGCTGAAGTTCGGCTCCCCGCTGCTGTTCTTCCGAGGACGTGAGAGGTTGCGCCGCCCAACTGCTAGCCGGCGCAGCTGCTGCTGGCGGCGGAGGAGCAGCTGTAGCAGGAAGGGCAGGGGGGGAAGAATTAGGAGGAAGAGGAGCTGACTGGTGGAAGAGGAAGCCGCCGGCGCCTGCAGTGAAGCGAGGGGATGGAGCTGCGCCATCTCGATGTGGAAGCGACGTGCTGGCAGTCATGATGGCGTGATGGTAGTAGTCGTTGACGGTGTCGGCTGATGGAGTTGGGCTCGTGGCCTTTTGTGTATCACCAGCTAGTGAAGGCAATGATGCTGTTTGGTCTCTAGAGGCGACAGCCGTTTTGTCTCTTGCAGCATGACCACATGTATCCTGGTGTTCTATGAAGCTCTCAACTCTGCAGCAGGCGATCAATTAAATAATTACAGACTAATCTAGTGTTCTTAAGATCAAATTAATAGTGATTAACTAGCCTTGGAATTACCTCGAGAAGACTCGTCCACAATCACAGCAATGCCCTCTTGTTCCACAGGTCTTTAAGTGAGCTTTGTAATCAGATTGCACAGCGTAAGCCTTTGAGCATTTCTCACACTCCCATTGTTTTACACAGCTGTGCTTCCTTCTGTAGTGCTTCTTAATTCCTACCAAGTCTCCCAATGCATGGCATGCGTCGTGATGCAAGCAGGAAGGCTCCGGACATACATACACGCGCTTGCGAACCTCTGGGCTGAGCCGTTTGAGAAGCTTCCATGGAACCTTGTGCCTCCGCCTGTGCATTTGCAAATTCTGGTCTCGCTGAAAGCCTTGGTTGCATATCTCACAGATGTACCTGTCGGATTCCATCAAAGTCTTGGGAGAAAGGGCTACAACCTCGGCATCTGGATCTGCAAAACCACTCATAATTGATTATAATCATCACTGTTGATATTGATCAAGCGCTTACTTAGAACCTTTGTCGAATTATTATACACTTTACTTTGAGGAAGCATTGTGTAATAATGGAGGAGGCATGACTACCAGGAGTCCCTGCGGGTCTACGCTTTCGCTTGTTGTTTGCAGGAGCTAGGGAAGTGCTGATGGAAAATGCAGGAGCGGAGGACGGAGGGCACGACGACGCAAGAAGGGAAGCTTCGTGCAGGTGCATCGGTGTGGAGAGATCTTGTTGCATGGTGGAGGGGGTGGCATTATAATGCGTAAGGATTGCAGATGCGGTGGTGGAGGGCAGATCCGTCATTGACGAGTCGGAGGGAGGTCGGAGCACTACGTCGTCAAGCTTGTGCCGAACGTGGAAGTGGTGTGTTCATCTCCGTGCAGACAATCCACCAGGGAGGGAGACGCCGCGAGAGAGAGAGGAAATATAGAATCGGAGAGAGAGACGCCCACACAGATGAGAGAGAGAGAGAGAGAGGCAAACCATGGAGGGGGAGAGATCTAGCGATGAAGTATAGGTAGGAGAGAGAGAGACGCCCACACACACACACATAGACACACAGGTATAGGGAAGAGAGAGAGAGAGAGACGCCCACCAACACACACACACACAGAGGTGGAGCATGCAGGAGGAGTCTGTAATAGAGGAGAGAGAGACTCTGCTTCCTCCCTGCCGCTGCTTTGCTCCATTATGCCTCCTCACGGCCCCCACCCCCCATTTGCACAGGTTAGCCAGCTTGTGCTTGCAGGCCTGCTTGAGTTTTAAGTCGGGCCTACAACGTCAGGCTGATGGTCCAGACCGTGTTAAAATTAAAAAAAATTAGAGGAAAAAAGGAGTCGAGGACCTCAAATATTAATAATTTATCTTCACCTTTAAAGTTTAAAGGGCTTTAATACTTTTGTTCGTCTCTGTGCCACTGGGGTGTATGTGTGTGTGGGGCACTTGGAGTGGGCGTGCGGGTCTGCAAAATGGGGGAAAAAAAAATGGAGCCCAACAACAACTACCCCACACCGCACTGTGCCCTCGATAATAATGCATTGAGAGAGAGAGACCCACAGACTCTGCCCACAATCTCAAGTTTTGATTAATGGCTAATTTGATTAGGCTTGCGGGGCCGAGGTTGAGCCTAGAGCCCGGTGGTTGAGCTTAGAGCCCGAGTCAATGCTTGGATTGCATTACGTTTTTTTCTTTATTTTAAGAAAAAATCTATGCGAGAGAGAAGACTGGTGGTGGCAGTTTGCCCTTGGCAGCATTTGGACAAGAGTGCATGCGCGCTCTGCAGATTCCTTGGGAGAGCGATCTCCCCCTTCCGGCAGAAAGGTGCTCTTTAATTGGTTGTCTTTTGCCATCGTCACCACACAGACACAGCCATCCCCCCCCCACACCCCACACCCCACAGGTGACCGTGACAACGATTTACCGAATCCATGGTGACGGTCTCAAATTTTGTATTGATCTGGGCTCCAACTCCTCCTGAGTCCTCATTACAGCGATCGTGCGATCTGTAGTCATAGCATTCGCTAAGGTCTATTGCTTCTATGGTATCCTAAAAATTATCGCATTCTAGCTAACGTGTATTAGTCCTCATGTACGTACATCAATTATATGCATTCTACTAATGCCTCTACTCTAAAAAAATCTCTCTCTCAACACAAACAGGAAACTAAAACCATAATTGTTTTTTAATATTAATGACAAAAATTCCTATGTATTACCGTTTTGAAAAAAAGTCTTTTATTCAATACAATCACATCATTTTTTAACCAATAGTGTCAGCTCCTTCCTCAATATGGTGTGATGGAGTATGGGATCGCCCCTCTGCTTCTTGTTCTTGATTGTTTGTTGCTGCTTATCATCTCCATGGATGATGCCAACGAGCCCAATACTAAAAGGAACCCCATGGCCATCATCATGCACAAGCGTCATGGAAATGGTTTTACCATAGATGTACTCAGTACCCCTCTTCATCATCGAACATTAGAAGATGGCCCAACGAGCCTCCTCTCGTGATATCTTGGCCCTTATCCCTACATCTGTATGCAGTGGAATGTCCAGATTTAGCCCGCTCAGATTGCTCAGTGGATTGAGGCCGTTCATGCCATTGAGAAAAGGCATGCGATCATCCAGAAGTTATAAGGAAACAACGGTTTGATGAGGGAGAGTATTTACAAAAAGGATTTAGTTTTTGTAAGTTCAAAGGTTTTACATTGAACCTTTTTCAAAGTAATTAATGATTTATATTTTTTTTTCAAGAAAATAGCTTTTTTATATTAAGAAATTAGAGAAGAGTTACATAAGATAGAGAGCTTTCACCAAAACAATGTCCTTAGGAACAACTCTCAAAAGCATGAAGTCCTGAATTGCCCTGATCACACTGTCATTCCAAATCCCTTAATCTTCTCTGAATTAATGATTATATTATTAATTCAAAGAAAAAAAAAGAAACTACTTAAATTTAAGAGGAAAATTGATATTCATTAAATAAGGCGTGTTAGTACTAATGAAATCTGTTCTTCTACAAGATCAGAAGTATCCAGAGGTTGACGCTGGTTCCGATGGTGGTGGTGGTGGTGCCACTGCGAGGTGGTGTGGTCACACTAGTGTTGTGGATTGGACTAGTGTTCATTGTGTGTGTGGGGTGTGGGGGGGGGGGGTGTGTGCGCGTTGCTTTGCTTTTTCGTACGCCGTGCAAGTTTTCTAAGAATGGGGACAAATTCTTTGTTTTAGATGAAACAAACACTCGTGATTGGCCACACGAGCGCCCGCGTCTTCGTAGTCCTGTTCTTTGCGAGGTCGTACTGGGGTCGGCTTGCGGGCCTTGCTTCTTGTCTGCATTCTCCACCCACATCCAGACAAATTCGAGTTTGTGTCAGACACTGCTGCACCTCAATGAATAGGGGAGACCCCACACCCCCGCCTCATCCTCCAGATTCTTTCCCTTTATAATAATCATAACTGCCAACCAATCAAAGACCGCCAAAATCTTAAAGGCAAGCCCAAAATTGGACCATTCCTAACTTCTTATCACTTACCCCACGGCCCGCTGTAATTTTCCCGGCTGAAATTTGTACGTTTTAGTTATAAATCCCGGCACTTGTACGATTTTTAGTGATTTTTAAGTCTAAATCGTGGTTAAACCTGAGCATTGCCTTTACTTTTTACAGGGTTGAAAAAGCACTTTTTTCAAGCAGTGCCACTGGTGCTATGGTGGGTTATTAAACAAGAACCCCACAAGCATAGAGATCTTGGGTTCAAACCATGAGAGGTGCATAACTTACATGGCATTTCTTTCAACATCCTCTCTTGTAATGCAACCCTTGTAGGTCAAACACCATTTTTAAAAGAGAAATTGTTCTCACTTGAAAATTATTGGATCTATTGATTTTGGGATATAGTGGTCATTGGATTATTTTGGTTAGTGTGCGCTCTTGCCGCATGTGTCGGAGCTAGGGACTTGCCAAGCACCGTGTGCGAGCCACGAATGGCTGCAAGTACACAACCAGGAAACCAGCAAGCTCAAAATAGGGAGCAATGGTGTGTCACTCACCGCTCAGACCGCCGTTGTTGTGAAGGATTCTCGCGCCACGATGAAGAAGGAGCCGCCGCCGCTGCTCTACCGCCTCGCCGCCACCGTGCCGCCATGCAATGCTCGATCGCTACACATACACACACACACACTCTCTCTCTCTCTCTCTCACACACACACACACACACACACTGGAGAAGGAGATGGAGAAGATGAAGCAAGAGCACTCCTTGTATTCAACACTCAAAGAATGAGAGGTTTTAGGTTACATTTGACTTTTATACGTGACCTAGCCGTTCACACATGGGCGCCCACACATGGCCGGCCGATCCTAACCCTTACCTTGATGAAATTCGAGGTGCGCCTCTTATCGGCAATCACCCAATCCCCTTACCCTTTACATGTGGTGCCGACAAGCCCGGCCCATGACTCAGAATACGTAAAATAATTATATGACATAAAAAGGAATACGTCTCAATGTCCGCATAGGTACGTCTCAATGTTCGCCAATAGGTTAACATGCCCCCTTCTCCTGATGTAGATTCCGTCCTCGAAAGCTATGGTATGGTAAGCTCGATAGGGTTTGTTGTGGTAGACTGTATCTGCAAAACAGGGAAGTAGAGTGAAAGCATGCTTGGTCTTCAAAAGATATAGAGTGTATCAAAAATAAAATCAAGCATGCTAGACCACAATGGAAGTATGCCATGAGAACCTAGTTTAAGAGGTCACATTAAGGAGCTAGCGTAGCAAATTAACAGGAGTTTAAAACTATTGAAAGTAATTCAAGAGTTAGCAAGGTGTCGAAGGTTAATTAAGGTCTATAACTGGCCTAAGTCAAGGAAAATTACCAAGCTTAATAAATAAACAGATGACCACAATGTGTCTATTCTAAGAACAAGCTAATCCCAAGAGCCTAAGGACACAAGAAACATCAGAGTCATAGGAGTCTTTTGCCTTTATTTCTTTTATACACATGACAATTTTTACAAACAATGGCGACCTCCCTAAAGCAAAACTAGCATCGACCCTGGTGCCATGTTTAACAAGGCCTTCTCCAGGAATCTACTAGCTCACCTTCTTAGGCAAGGCTACCCCCTACCAACCCAGGGCATCGGTCTGGTGTGGAATACTCCTCGCCTACCAAGTGTCACTAGGGCGATAGGCCGACATGAAAGCATATAACAGACATACATTGCCATTTTTTGTAGGCCTTTCTTTTTATTTTTTATTTATCTCTTTGGATTTTTGCTCCCAAATTATCATGCGTTCTTACATCCTTTCGACAAAGCGATAGAAGCTATGTCTTAGAGGTCAACACACATGGCGAGGTTGTTCAAGCATTAAGATGGTTTTAACCCTAGGCCTAAGACAACCATATTCTTAGGTTAATTAAAGACATCATGCATTCTCAAGAAAATCTAAAATAAGGTTAAACTCAATTAATGATTTACACTAACCTTATGCAACTTCAAAAACTAAGTAGTGCTTGACAAATTCCATGTGGTCATGCATTATAGTTCATGCAATTAATTGAACAGTAAAAATGAAAGAGAGTGGGCATGGAAGAATTACACCTGTATTTTGGGAGATCTCCTTGATTCGATGAGAAATGCCCGTAATTTGATGTAGATATCCATGTATGAACATTGCGGCAGTCCCAGGACTATGAAAGCGAACCCACCTCAAACTTTTCAACCTGTACAATTAACTAACAAGCACTATACTTCGAGAGGCACATCAGTGGGAAAAAATAATCTCGTTTAAGGACACAAAACTAGAAACAACGTGAAAACACTAACCTACCTACTAATCACCACACTAATACTAAGGATCAATGTAAGAGGATGTTGTAGAGTTTTGGCTCTAGTCCTAAGGCTAAGCCTCTATCTGCCGCCGCAGCATCATCCAAATAAATAAAATCAGCCTCGGTAGTGCCATGAGTCTCATCCGTCCATTCATCGTCAGATATATCTTCTTCGTCCTCCCATCCACATAGACTCGTCAAGAATGTAACTATGCGAGGATAGTCATCCTGTGGAAAAGTAAAGACTTGGGCTATCGGGGATACGTCCTCTATGGAGTAGGGGTCAATCGTGGTCTCAAT
The DNA here is from genome assembly GCF_041138505.1 of Cibotium barometz. NCBI lineage: Eukaryota > Viridiplantae > Streptophyta > Polypodiopsida > Cyatheales > Cibotiaceae > Cibotium > Cibotium barometz. Next base: position 33,883,995 of record NC_141054.1, read on the forward strand.
AGGCGAATTAGCCATTCTAATTCCTCAATATTTTCCTCGTTGGCTAGTACATCTATATGACCCAATTCAGTTTTAATTACAGGATAGCACATGTGAAATATCTGAGAAAGGTACATCTATATGACCCAATTCAGTTTTAATTACAGGATAGCACATGTGAAATATCTGAGAAAGGTACAGATGATAACTCTCACCAAAGGTGGGAGTGGATGAAGTGTGTGATGCTCGTGCATATACCATATCTGCAAACACAGATATAGCATTAGTAGGTTCATGAAGACAGGTCAATCTTGTTTCTAATTGTGTGCGGATAACTCTCCTCTTAATGTGCTCTTGCTCTTTTAACTATTTTTTTTTTCTTTTCTTTTTTGTGTATGAAGCTATATATATACATTCCCTCGAATTTGGGAGTTACATGGTCAGGGGAGAAGGCTAGGGAGGAAGCAATAGAATGTCGAACGTGAGTACATGCTCCCCCCTTCCTTGGGTAGATCATTTTTTTTTGCAATGATGTTGTAGCCCCTTGGAACCAATTTGTCCAGTGGGTTATAGGTGGTGATGTGGGCAGATAGCTTTTTATGACCCTTGTGGCCACATCAAGTTACAGAGATGGTAGTGTATGCTCCCATGAACGAACGGAGGATATGGCTTCCGATGATACATTTACAAGGGGAGACGTAGACTCATTGGTTTCTTGGTGGGTATTGACAAGGGTAGGTGTAGAGCATGAAGAAACTTCTATATCTGTGAATGGCATGAGGAGCTAGAAGCTTCCTGTGACTCCTCCCTTCCTAAGCTAGGTGGTATCGATCGATATCGTTTGGGAATCCAAACTAGCTCTGGAAGAAGTGGTGTGGAGTACTCCGTTACCTTTCCCTTACCACGGTCTTGAATTGTCGTTGGGGTGGCAACATTTGGCTTACAAGATTTTACAGGCGATGCAGAGGAATTTAACTTATGTTTAGGGACCCAAATCTGGTCATTCCCTTCGTAGTACCCTTGGGATGCTACGTGATGTTACCTTGCCTTTTCTAGGGCGGGTAGCTGCTTTCCTACTACGAGGCTTCTTGTCTGAATGAGATTGAGCAGTAGAGGTAGTCATTAACGAAGCTTTTCGGTAAAGTAAGCGGAGCCTTGGGGACCACACTGCCTGTCTCCACTCTTGGCGTTGAAGCGTTAGAGGGGTGGCAAACAATCAAAGATGGTGTAGCCACTTGACTTTGTGATTTTTCCTTATCTAGCGTTTTGTCCAGAGTTGATGGCTTAGGTGCGGGACCCTAAGTGGTCAGGCTGAGAGCTGGTTCTTGCGTTGTAACTCGCCTGGTTGCCCAATCAATATTGCACTTGGTGGCTAACATCCATTTGCGACCTAAGTTTACAGTTCCCTCCATGGTACCAGCAGGCATAACCAAAAAGCTTTGAACCACAGTCCCCTTGTCATAGGCAACAGGAGTGTGCAGAATTCCCGAGACAGTGGTTTTCTTCTTATTGATACCCTTAACTTGGATGGTACTCTTGGATAAGGGTGGTTTTCCAAGTTGACACCACACTCCATATGACAACAAATTGTGTTGAGCTCCCGTATCCAATAATGCATTATATAGCACCTTCCCCCGTAAGGACTCTGTAGCTCAATTGGGTATCGTAGAGGCGGGTTAGATTCTAGTAAATCCTCGTCTGCCTCCTCGAAAAATGCTTACGTAATCCCCAAGTTGGCCTCTCGTTGGCGCCTAACACGTTGTGCTGACGTTCTTTAGCTTCAACTCTCGCTTGTATCTTCTTAAGCTCAGCCTGTTGTTTAGCTGCCTTCTTCTGATGGATTGCATGTAATTCCTCTTGTCTTAGGGGATCATAGTATCCTTCTCTACAAGGGCATTGTACACCGCCAATTGTCTTTCTTCGTCAAACCGCTCAAGGATATATAAATGCTCTACTAAGGGATTACCATCCTAGCCCTCTTGAGTAGCAACACGAAGACTAGGAATGACAAATTCCCACGGCATGACTGCTTCTTGGCCATATACCATCTTGAATGGTGTGCAATTAATAGCCACACTTTACACGCAGTACGATAGGCCCATAAAGCTGACGTAAGCTTTAGATTCCAATTTGTGCGATGAGCCTCAACTGTCTTTGTCAAAATAGAGATTAAGGTCTTGTTGGTACTCTCGGCTTGGCCATTCGCTTGCGGATAATAAGGAGTAGACTTATAATGGGATATCATAAAATTTATTGTGAGCTCCTTAATCACTTCATTTATAAAATGCGTACCATTGTCGCTCACAAGTTCAAAAGGACAACCAAAGCGTGTGATTACATTTTCAAAGAGGAACTTGGTTGTTGTCCTCGCATCTGCCTTACGTGTCGCTTTCGCTTCAGCCCATTTGGTCACATAGTCAGTGGCCACAATAATATAGCGAGATTGTGTGTTACGAGCCGCTGGGCTAATTGGCATTCATCACAACCCTTCACAAAAAGTGATGCATCTTGGAACATAGTGGGCCACCAATACCCCGATTGCAATATCTTTTGCGTAGTTAAGTCTCCTGAAAAGTGACCATTGGCTACGCCCATATGTGCCTCTTGCAAAATATATAGATACTCATCCTCTCGGGCACAATGCCTAAGAACGTCATCCTTTCCTCTTTTATAAAGAGTCCCGGCCATTAGGCAATAGGGTTCACATTCCTTGATCAGCTTTTGAGCTAGATCTTTACGAAGCTCTTTGGGTGGAAAACCATAAACCAAGAAGTTAACAATCTTCTCACTCCATTTAGGCATTGTCTCCACCATGAACAAGGAAGTGTCGGGTAAGTCATCATCAACTCCCGTAGGAGCTTCACCATTAGGTATGCGAGACAAATGATCAGCCATAACATGTTTTTTGCCAAGTCTCACAACAACAGTGAAATCAAACTCAAGAAGAATCAACAACCATCGTGTGATTCTTCCTATGGAGAATGGTTTGTTCACCAGATACAACAATGCTTGATGATCTACATAGAAAACAAACTTGGTGGCAAGAAGGTAATAATGAAATTTCTTTACTGCATATATCATTGCCAACCCTTCTCGCTCCGTAGTGGTGTAGTTTATTTCAGCATCGTTCAACTCGACTGGCAAAGCTAATGGGGTAGTCTAGTTTATGTTCTCCAGGTTGAGTTAGTACACACCCAATAGCAAAGTTTGATGCATCAATATGCACATGGAAGATTAAATCCTAGCTAGGCATTCGCAAGATTGGAGCACTCGCCAGGGCCTTCTTTAATAACTCATATGCACGGTCACAATCTTGGGCCAAATAAACTTGATGAGAAGCTTGTACAATGGTCGAGCTATCTTAGCGAAGAATAAAATAAACCTTCGATAATAGCCAACATGGCCCATAAAGCGCTGGACTCCCTTATAGTTGGTGGGTGGGGGCAATTCGAGAATGACCTTGATTTTACTTTCGTCGGTGGAAATCCCATTTTTGGACACTATATGCCCTAGAATAACTCGGTGTTTAACCCAAAATTGGCATTTGAAAGGATGAGATGTGATATAATCTACACCTTTCAAATACTTTTTGTAAACACATCAAGTGCTTGTCCCAAGAGGAATGAACACAAAGATCATCTAAGAAGGCTTCACAAAAGTCCCTTAGATATTCCTTAAAGGTTGTGTTTATCAATCGGTTGGAATGTTGCAGGTGCATTGGTTAAGCCAAAGGCCATGACGCGAAAGGCAAACACTCCAAACTCCGTTATAAAAGCTGTTTTAGCTTGGTCCTCTATTAGAGTACTCGTCTAAAAAGCTATAAGCCTCCTTGCCTGCAACTCTTTCAAGCACATGTTCTGAATACGGCAAGGGGTAATGATCTCTTCTGGTGGCCGCATTAACCTTTTTGAGATCAATGCACACTCTGAGTTTCCCATTCTTCTTTGGTACAATGACTATCAGAGAAACCCATTCTGAGTGCTCAATAGAGTATATGAATCCACATTTTATAAGCTTTTCAATTTCCTCTTATACAATCTTTGCATACTTAGGATTCATTGGGTAGGGATGTTGCTGGACTGGTTTAGCGGTGCTAATCATTAGAATTGTGTGTTGCACCATAGAGGGTGGAACACCCTTCATATCATGGTATGTCCAAGCAAATATGTCCTTGAATTCTTTAAGAAGCATCTTAAGTGTAGCTTCTTCCGTCTTGGTGAGGTCTTGAGCAATAAAAACTGGTTTAGACTCCTCACTTGGATCTGCTAGTTCTATCTCCTTAACTACCGCCGGGCCATCGTAGACACCGCTACTCCCATTGGTAGGCGTTCGTTGGGCTTTTATGTAGACGACTTTACGTTCCCCCGTGGTAAAAGATTTGAAATGTTCGGGTGCAGGGTGTAAGTCTACCGATTCTTGTTGTGCCATGCTTTTTTCTTTAAATTCTGCTTCCTTTTGTTGCTGAGCTAAGTCTCGGTTTTGACGCCTTCTTGTAGTACGACTTAGTTTTGGCCCCTCTTCGATTTCTAATTGGGCGATGTCATGAAGTTGCGGATTACACCACATGACACTTTGGAGAAATTCTCCCCAATTATCCACTAACTTCCGAGATGAGCGTCATATGCTCTTACATAACTAAGCCATTCTGCAGTGGATCTCTCTTTGTTTATTCTAGCTCGTACATTAGCTCGATAGCGTTGTCGCTTATGTCTCGTCTTCTTCTTATCTAGTTTCTGATTTTTGTTTATATCAGATTCAGACTCACTTGATCGATCTTCACTTGTGTCCCCCTCACTCTCGGATGAACTGCACAACAGGTTACTGTCCTAGGCCTTGAGCACGTGGCTTCCACACTTGGGTGAATATTCAATTCATACCCCCTATCAGGCTCAGAGTCAGTTTCTTCTTGAGATTCAGACTCAGAGTCGCATTGGTCAGAGTCTTCGCTACTTTCAGTGTCAAGGGAGTTTGCCACTTTCTTGCCATCAGAAGTCAAGTGCATAACAGCTATCATGTTTACTGGCTCTAATGGAGGCATATCTTGCCCCTCAGCAGGTGTTACCCAACTTGTGCCTCTATTTCCCCATGTGTCTATGGTTGCCGCTAGGTGTACCCAATCTACGTTATCTGACTCAGTCATGCCTGGTAGGACATCCATATAAGGAGAATCTTCCCCATCATCGGTCTCTTTTTTGCATGTATAGCAATACTTTAATTGGGCTAAGTGAATAGTGGTATCCGATCGATTATCAATGATAACCTTGCTTCCTAAGGGATGCGTGCGACCATTCTCAAGATCAACTCGAATGACAGAGTCCTGGAATTGTAAGTAGACATGGTTTTTCGACCAGTCATGCACCATTTATGCTTCCCTCATGAAAGGACGTCCTAAGATCATGAAAGGACGTCCTAAGATCATTTGATATGACGTAGGATGCTCATTTGTGCTTCCCTCATGAAAGGACGTCCTAAGATCATTTGATATGACATAGGATGCTCAGAGAAATCCATTACAATGAAGGTATGCCTTACCTTGTATCCCAGAACCTTGATCTTAAGATCCCTTAGCATTCCAATAGGTTTAGCTATAGTTCCGTTTGCCATCTTAACCACTATGTTTGTGACTTCTAGGTGAGGTCTTCCCATAGATTCCCAGCAGTTTTTAGTGTCACAATGCTCACTCCAGCACCACCATCAAGGTTTCCCTTTAGAGTTAATCCCTTGGTAGTAATGGTGAGGGTTGCATTAGATTCGTCACCTTCAAAGTACTGTCCCAACTTGTTAACAGGTATTTCAACGACCGGGTCTTCATTTAGGTTGGGCTGTAGATCCAAATGTTCCTCCACATCTTGAAGCGTGTTGGGTCTATCCATATTTGCAAATTGTGGTAACCCCACCTTCAGTTCTCCATTTTGAGAAATGCTCGAAGAGCTAAGAATAGCTCAGGATCTCCGTATAACTTATGATTGTGGTTTTGATTTCAGAGGACATGAAATCCATTAGTTTGGACACATTCAACGGTACTTTTTGAGATATCGGCCCTTGACTAGGGACTGGTGAAGATGGAATCACTTCCTCTTCGATGGGGTCAGGCATTCCCTCACTAAACATTCTTTCAAGCAAGAAGGGTGTCTGCCCACTTCCTGATGTCCTATCCTCACTTTCTTCCTGAATGATACTAGGTATAGCTAACGGTTTATGGCTCTAGTGAGGCTGAACTTGTGTAGGAAACACTGTGTCTGGGATCTTGATTTTTCTAGGTTCTGGCTCCAGTTCTCTTTGTGTTTCTTCCACCAGACCCCTTAAGTGTTGCACTCGTTCAATCTCCTCTACTGGGTTTGGGTAAGTCCCAATCTTTTTCTTGAGGGTTTTTGGCCCACGTGGCTTGTCTTTGAGAGTCTCAGTCAGTCTGGGTAGCTGAGAGGGCATTAGCTGACTTGGTTGTGGGGCAGGAAGAGTTTCCTTTTGTTTCCCCTGATAAATGTCTTTGCTTGATTCTCCTTCGTTGCGCTCCCGAGTGGGTTCCTCCCTTAAAGTAGTGGCTTTGGTCTCCATGGTTTCTATTGAATCAGAATCATCTTCAGGATCATTCATATACACAAGGTTGTCTCCTGTCCCTATATTAGTCTTTGAACTAGGTTTGGAGCTTGTGGCATTAAGCGATCTCTTCCGTCGCGTTTTCTTTTTCTTTGCTCGAGCAATTGATGCAGTATCCCTCTCTTCAAGAATGTAGTTTTAATTTTGAAGCATTGACCGTGTGACTACATTTGCGGGTACAAAAGGTGTGGTTCCTAGTGCCTCATTGGTGACTTCAACCAAATTCAATGGCGTAATCTTGGGTGCACTTGGATTATGTGGACATTGAGCAATCAAATAATCTATGCCACAATGATTACATGTAAGTACCGGCATTCTCGACGTGTTCCCCTGATTTGGTTGCATTTGAGTAGCGATCTTCTGTAGCCTATTAGGGCACTCCGCTACACGATGCGGTCCACCACAATCGTAGCATTGAAGAGGTGGTCTCCTGGCAAAGGTATTAAGGTTTTGCCCTCTTGTGGCAAGAGCAGCCGCTTGATATACAGGCTTGACTTGCCCAAAATGATCCTCCATGTAGTACTGTTGGGGAGTCATTTCAAACGTATAATCCCATATGGAACAGTGGGGTCTATATCCTCTTCATAATCCCCACATGCACTATGTGACTCACAACCCATCTGGTTTATAGGGGTAACACTATGTGACTCACAACCCATCTGGTTTATAGGGGTAACCCTCGGATGCGGAGGTTGTGGTCCTAGCACTGGCGGTGTGGTAACGGCACAGACTGGACTAAATTTGGGTTCCTTGGAACTATGTGTTGTGACGGTTGCTCGACAGGTGGTGCAGGCATTAGTGCGGGTACTTGAGGTGTGTTTGACTAGGCTAGTGGTGCCTGATTTGCTAACATACGCTTAAGTACTAGGCAATCCTTAGATTGATGGCCATACTTACCACATGTATTGCAAGTCCCATTGAATTTAACTCTGAATGTCGGACATTCACTCGTGCTATGTGGTCCTAAGCAAACTGAACACCATTGTTGCTCTCTTCTTGGGTACATATGGCTATTTTGAGGAGCTCGAGTACCCCTAAAGTATTCTTGGAGAGCCTTAGTAAGGTTAGCTATAGACATTTTGGATATCTTGGGCTCCTTGGCAATAGGTTTTACAGTCATTAGCTCATGCCCAGATACTTGCGAACTAACAGACTTTGTCTCCGAAGACACCTTTTTACCTTTAATCATCAAGTTGTCTTCTAACTGGATTGCATTGGCAGTGGGCTGCTTTCCACATCGTAAGACCTCTAATGACCAGGCCATTGTATATGTCCTTGTGGCGTAATCCTCGGCGGATGAATCTATCAAGAAGTTGGTTGTTATTGAAGCGCTCATCTCGGGAGTACAGCGAGAATTTAGATGCTTTAGTCAACTAATAAAATCTCTCACTGACTCTCCTTCCTCGCGTTCAGCTTTTTGGAGTTGAGATGCTACTCCCCAAAGCACACCCTCACGTATGTATTCTTTCAAGAACAATCTCTTGAGAGTGGGATAGTGAGTACGCTCTTCAACCCTTAAAGTTCGATACCAATCTCCGGCTTTTCCAGTCAAGGTTGAGCCTAAGGCTTTACACTTATGTAGCTCATTGTGCTCTTCCAAGGAATCACACACGTGTTCAAAAACTTCAATGTGCTTCCTAACATCTTCGTTACCATTGAAGTTCTGAGTGAGCTTGGCAACTTGTACTGCCTTGCTTCTCGGCTCTCTCTCAGGTATGCCACGCATGTTTTTCGTAATAGATCATCCAATTGTTTGAGCAAACACTCCTAGATCACCTAAGTGAGTAGGCATAGCTGGTGGAGGCACTTCTGGGATGGCCTGGTTGACATGAGTTGGCATTGGTCTTGGTATGTATGCAGCTGACGCAGGATATGATATGTGACTAGGCATAGCTCCTCTTGGATAAGGGTTCTGATAAGGCATTCGTGGAGCATATGCCATTGGCTTAACAGGAGGCATAGGAGCTACATGAGCATGAGTAGCGATAGGTACATATGGTCGATATGCACTAGTACGCACTGTTGTAGGTACTGTACCACTAGGTAGCGGTGTAATACTAACTACAGTGGTAGTAACGGGTGCACTTTCCGTCATGCTCATCATCGGAGTAGGCATTGTGGATTCCCTAATGGAAAGTTGAGCCAAAGTTGGAAAGCTAAAGTTACTGCTCGTCGTGGGCTCAACCTGCATTGAGACTCCAGGCGAAACAACATACAAAGGATTTACGGGTGCACTTTCCATCATGCTCATCATCGGAGTAGGCATTGTGGATTCCCTAATGGAAAGTTGGGCCAAAGTTGGAAAGCTAAAGTTACTGCTCGTCTCGTGGGCTCAACCTGCATTGAGACTCCAGGCGAAACAACATACGAAGGATCTACGAGACTCACCGAGGGAGTCTCCAATTGCAACAGGGTTGGTTGTTTAGCCTTGCCCGTATCCAAAAATCTCATAGGGCCAGTTGAAACTAGGTTCACTCCCCTATTCTGCCTCTCGAATTCGATAATTCTATGGATAACTTCACATATCATTTGTTGTTATTCATCTAGATTGGTGGCACTAGATGTAGATCGTATGACTTCTTCTAACCAACCTACATGGTATGTGTAACCCGTGTATAGGTCAGTCAGAGTTTCCGTGTGTAGGTCATATTCCCAATTTTCATTGAGAAATATCCCATCTAAACTTGGCGTTCCAAAAGGTTCTCTCGAAGTGGACACAATGTCACTTCTTGTGGTTTGACTTCTAGGGGCCTCTACTTTAGGAAGTGCGTCAGAAGGTGCTAGCTCAGTAGGGCCTTCATTACATGAAGTGGGTAGAATATCCACATGGACACTCTTTGGGAGGGCACGGTCTACATGAGATGTGAATGGCGAATCTACTTCCCCACCTCCTTCGTTTACTTCACTTGTCGTAGGTTTAGAGCACGTAGCTCTACTAAAAGTCTCTATTAGACGACTAAACATGCTAGATCCAGGTTGTGGGGCCCAAACTGGCATGTTTTGGCTTGCTTCCTCAGAGTTCTGGGTAGGATGCCCTTCCATGAATTCAGAGTCAGAGGACGAGTCACTAGCCGCTATTCGTGGATCTTGGGTTGCACTTCCTTGGGTTCCAATTGAAGGCCAAGATGCTAATGTGGAGGGATGGTGTGAGTCTGCATAAATTGAAACGCTTTCTAGTTGCTCAGACTCTAGCACCCGACCAGAGCATAGATGCATGTGATGTGGGTATCCTACGGGCGTTGATAACTACCCTTGAAGCCCACACAAGTGGTTTCTCAGGTGTTTCGCACCCCGGTTTTACTTGTTTTCGTCTTGTTTTCAACCCGTTTTTACCCCCTTATGGTCAAAATTGGACTAAGGCGTGTGATAGCTCAAGACAAGCGTATCGTTCAAGGGGTCCTAGCATGCTTTACAGCACAGTGTTCGTCTATCCGAACCTCCCGTGGCCCTCAAAACACTCTATTTGTGCCTAGGTGTGAGGCTTAAATTAGAAAGTCCAAGGGTGCCTGTGGGGGGAAAGGTGAAGGCTTTGTCCCACATGCCCACTCCACTCCTTGGGGGGGTAGACTATATATAGAGCTTCACTCCCCTTAAGCTTTCACTTGAGAGAAAGCTATGGAGGCTCACTCTCCTATATATATATATATATATATCAAAAGATCGAGGTCGGGGTCAATTGGGGGCTTTTTCTTTTTCAAAATTTTTTAAATAAAAAATTTCTTTCCACGCGGGTTGGGTTGATTTAACTTTTTTTTTTAAAATTAAAAATATTTTTAGAAAAAAAATCTTAAGGATAATGTTTTAGCTCATGTGCACCTAGGGCTGGCCGCTTGCCGCCGCGGCTGCCAACACAGCAGCACAGCGCGCATTCTACCCTCTGTCTACAGGCGTACACGCACACACTAACAGGTAACACACAGAACTAAAATGTGCAAAAAATAAAGAAAATAGAACTGAAAAATGACTGAAGAACAGCAGCAAACACACACACAGCTCCACAAACCTGCACACAGTAGCATACACACAAACACGCCTCTCTTTGCCTTTCCTGCATGATAAAATAGACTTCAAATAGCAGCCCGACACGCCTCTCTTTGCCTTTCTTGCATGATAAAATAGACTTCAAATAGTTGCATCTGCTGGAGTTTGGTGCAGGGCAATTCCCCGGCAGCGGTGCCAAAAATGTGCGCTCTTTGCCGCAGGTGTCGGAGCTAGCCTACTTGCCAAGCACCGTGTGCGAGCCACGAATGGCTGCAAGCACACAACCAGGAAACCAGCAAGCTCAAAACAGGGAGCAATGATGTGTCAAAAGTATCCTCCTGTTCAGGAACAACAGCAGCTTCTCTTTCAGGATGTATATTCTCAATCTCTGGCATCTTCACAAACTTCTTTGGCTCTTCCTGTATTCCAAACTGCCTGAGATGCTTCACGTTCCACTCCTTCTCATGAGCAACTTTGACAGCCTCCTAAAAGCTATCCAGATCTTTCAGCTCCACCTTCAGACGGAGGGTAGGCTCCAGACCAGCCCCACAAACCGGTCTCTCTTTATCATCTGTGGGGGTACTTCAGGAATCAAAGCCTCACACCATAGACTCCACAGTCTACCAAACTCTATCAGATACTGATCCACATCCTGACTATCCTTTTGCTGAATTTTGCACAACTCCTTCCATACTTCATTCGGACTCTTCACATGGACAAACTGTGTCAAAAATGCAGCTCTAGCTACACGATACTCAGGGTCCTATTGATGAGCATTCCTGTGTGTAGTCACAAACATCTGTAGCCATGCTTTTGCATCACCCTGTAAGAAATAAGTCAAAATCTGAGAAAGGATCTTCGGGGTTGCCCTGTCTTTCATCAAAGCTGTAAATTCCATCTTTTCTAGAAATCTAAACGCACTTTCATGCAGTAATCCCCACTATTCTGGAAAGTTCTGAGCCATTTCTTCAATCTTTCTTCACACAAACCCTTGTCTTCTTTCACAAACCGAAGGAAATTTCTTCCTCTGTGGAGGCACCAAAAAGTGATGACACAGAAGCGGTATAGCTATATATGCCTTTATAGAGTGTCACACTTCCACACATTGATACAAACACACCCAGAACACCAAACCCAAGAGCATGAACAAAACTTAATTTCAATACAAGTCTTCGTCTTTACAGAGTTGGACATCCATTACATCCTCAGAACCATCTTCATCTAGCACCCATTCATAATCAGCCCACTCCAGCTCCTCTGAGGGATCCTCTGCTCCCCCTCTGCTGCCCATCTTCCCCCAACTTCCACAAAAACTGCCTCATGGCCACATAGCCAAAGACCCCAGACTGTCCGCCTCAGAGAAAACAAATCAGCAACCAACATGCCATCAGCTCTAACGCTCCCTCTTGTTTCCTCTTTCCAGCTTCCACAGTGGCTGCTTCACGACACATCACATATATCCATACTCCAAGCTTCAGAGAAAACAAATACAGATGTTCTCTTCGAAACCCCAAGGCATTCCCTCATTTTTTCTGTGCTTTTTGGCTTGCAGCCACCACACGCCATCAACATGCTGAAATATGTCATCCGCCAACTCTGTGTAGCCACCTCTACTGCCCCTGAAAACTTCCAGCGTGGCCCATGCAGGTCGCCTTTCTTCTTCTGGTTCTTGACTCTGGAATCTTTGAAAACCACTTTCCCTTGCGAGATGGAGATGCAGTACTTCGACCAGCTCTCTCTTGCTTCCCTTAGCCTCCTACAACAAATTCAGCGGCCTCCTATCGCCACCTTCTCTCCGGGCATCCGTAGCAAGCCCATAGTCGACCTCTTCTGTGTTCACAGCTTACAGCACCTCCAAATTAAAAAAAAATACAGGCGCCTACTTCAGCTCCACGCTCTCCCAGCTAGCCTGTCTCCACCCTTGCAAATACTTAGTTGCTCCTTCTTTACGTGATCATCCTCCATGTGTCCACGAACTCCTTCCCGAATCCTCCTACAAGCTGTCATCTCCCTTTCCATCCAGCTCGTCGACTTGCCTTTTTTTCTCTACATAGCCACGTGCATGCTTTTCTTAAAATTAGCCACGTCACCTTTGCCTTTTACCACTCTCCAAGGATTCCCACAATTTCATACACCAAGGCACTTAAGCACATATTCATTGACTATGTGCACACAAATGCATGCCACCAGCATTTAGTGCCATATTGCCCATACTTCCACATATGGTGAACACCATCCTGACACAATGGATTTACAAGACAACCACGACAAAAAAATGCTCATGCCCTCATACAGAAAGAACACGGGACAACCATGAAAGGTGTGTATTATCCCACAACAAAACCCCGTCATACTCTCGATACCATGCTCTGGATTAGCCTGGTACTCCCACACCTTGGGCTCATCATTTCCCTTGCACATACACTTCCATCAAAGCCTAAAGCTTGATTGCCACATATAACCACACATCCATGATGCCCACACTGAGTCAATGAGTGCTGCCATGACTTTACCACAATACGGAACATCACTCATGTACACATGTACAAGTTGAGTTTGGGGTTTTCAAAAATCTTCACACACTGTCATGAAGGATTCTCGCGCCGTAATGAAGAAGGAGCCGCCACCGCCGTGCCGCCACGCAATGCTCGATCGCTACTCTCTCTCTCTCTCTCTCTCTCTCTCTCTCTCTCTCTCTCACACACACACACACACACACACACACGCGCGCGCGCGCTGGAGAAGGAGATGGAGAAGATGAAGCAAGAGCACTCCTTGTATTCAACACTCAGAGAATGAGAGGTTTTAGGTTACATTTGACTTTTATATGTGACCTGGCTGTTCACACATGGGCGCCCACACATGGCCGGCCGATCCTAACCCTTAACCTGATGAAATTCGAGGTGCGCCTCTCATTGGCGATCACCCAATCCCCTTACCCTTTACATGTGGTGCCGATGACAAGCCCGACCCATGACTCAGAATACGTAAAGTAATTATATGACGTAAAAAGTAATATGTCTCAATGTCCATAGGTACGTCGTCTCAATGTCCGCCATATGTTAACAGTTAGTCAAAGAGAGGTGGTCAACATGAACCAATCTTATCCATTCGCTATTTGCCATCTTTATGGATCTAAGGGTGTAAAATTTTCCTTTAATGTTTTCCATATTTTGGTTATTATTTACTATACTTCCCTTGCTTCGTATATTTTTATTTTGGCTATTATTTACTATTTGTTGTTATTTGTTGTATACCTTATGAGGGTTTATTGTGCTTTGAATGTGTACTTGATTGATATTATTATTTCTTTCAAAGTTTGTAAGGCACATTGTTTTTTACTTCACATACTCAAGGCTGGTTATGCATGCATGCTTTTTTAGGGTCTGTATCCCTTCTTTTCTTGCCCAATTTGGTCAATTATGACTAAAACCCATGATCCAAAAGCCTCTTTATCAGTCGTTTTAACACTTCTTAACCACTCTAATTAATTCTAACTTGCCCACATCTTTGTGGGTTTGCTCTCAAGAATCTTGTAAAATTAGCCTAGGTACTAGCCTCCTTGCAATAGAGTTGACCATAATTTTATCAAGAATCTTAACCTTGTAGGTTTAAGGATAATATTTCATTCTTGCAAGGGTATGTACATACAAACAATTGCCACCTTGTATATCACATTGAAGGTCGGATGGAAGACAAGACCCTCAACAAGGAGGGTTGGGCTTGGCTAGATGAATACTTGAGGTTGCTTAATTTCAAACCCCTTTGGGTAACATAATTACATTGTTTTATTCTTTTAATAGTGTTTTTATGTGACAAGAAATTAAACATAATTTGGGGTTTGGGGTGATTAAGATGATGGTTTGCAGTTAGATGATGATGAGTAGGGGTCTTTGTCTCACTATGTGTAGCATAGTGATAAGAGTCAAAATCTCACAAGTAGATGTCTTGCGCTTGTTAAAAACATGGTCAGGTCCAAGTAGAGGTCCGAGAGAGAGAGAGAGAGAGAGAGAGAGAGAGAGAGAGAGAGAGAGAGAGAGAGAGAGAGAGAGAGAGAGAGAGAGAGAGAGAGAGAGAGAGATGTAATAGAGCTTGAGTATATAGGAGAGAGATTGCAAAACTTGAATGGTACTCATTAGTGTAAGAATGAAGGATCCAAGTATATGCTTTTATAGGCATTCACGCCTTATCTTTTAATGACCTTATCCTTAAAAAGGGGTGTTCACACCAAACAAGACACCTAATCCTTGAAAAGGGGTGTTCACACCACCAAACAAGACACATAAACAACATTTCACACCTCTGAGACTTTGATATTTTTAACACCCCCCTTAGAGTCAAAGTGGTGTGAGAACTGAATGCAAAAGAAGCACCCAACCTCCAACTCTATGACAACGCTACATAGAGGAGACCTAGCTATGTGCACCTCGCATGCCATGCTATTCCCTCAATCAGCTTATGACCATAGCTAAGATCAATGCTTAGTCACCCCCCTCGCGACTCCTAACCAGGATAAGTATACATCATTGCCTTCCATACCATTGAGACTTTGATCTTTCCAACAAGGTTCAATTCTCACTATACTCAATGATCAAGTGTGTACTATACCAAATGCTCATGGTTGTATGGATGTGTGCATGTTAAAAAATCTCTCAAAAAATGATGCATATAGTGATGCTCGTAGATGATGATGAGCTTATTTTACAACCATGACACAATGATTTTGCCCAAATGGTGAGAAGCTTTTTGCACATCCATTCCAATAACTCATGTTAAAGACTCAACGTCTCTTGCTTTCTCATTTGGGAAGCAAGGTGAGGCTTGCATAATATCTTAGCAAATTGTGCTTGACTCTTGATAGACTCTAATTACAAAAATATTTTTTAATGTGATAAAATGAATGTTTGCAAGAGTAATTAAACATGATTATGTCATATACCCATTTTAGTCATGCAATAAACCCACTCAGATATGAGAATTTCCATGGCTTTCATAAAATGGTTTCAAATTGGTAGCTAAAGGTGCCAATAACTACCATAGTCGCTACCATATCCCCATGTTATGGAGATAAATTCTAAGCTACTTTCTTGGATCACTTTGACATCATGCAAGCCGTCATGAATCACAAACCAAGCACTCCACTAGTTGCACTATTATCATCAAGTGATTAGTGTAGAAGAAAGTTGAGAATGTCAAGCAAGTTATTAATGAATATTCAATGTGTGGGCCAGGCCTACACCTTGCCTACACAAGGCAGCACACATTAGGGTTCCTTACAAAGGGGGATGCCTTTATTAGGATTTGTATCCCACAACCTCTCGAGTTGGAATGTGTAAGCTCTTACAAAGGGGGATGCCTTTACTAGGATTTGCATCCCACAACCTCCCAAGTTAGGATGTATGAGCTCTACAATCTTGAAAACCATTGAAACATAGCTCATTTTATATTCATTCCAAATAACACTTCAACTATCAATTTATTAGGTGTTTATCCATTCTTTAAATGATAAGGCTTCTACTCACCATCTTAAATCTCAATGGAGTTAATATACAAGGCTTTAAATTTAAGAGTTATTAGCATTTCCACATTCATATCATATCTCATTGCATTTTTTACATGCTTCTCATTGTGTTCTCATCATTAACATCTTCACAAAATATTATTTGTAATCTAACTTTGTTGTGTAATATCCTTGTAGGATATTTATATATGCTTAGTAAAGATAATCTAATAAGGTTATCCCTTAGAGGTATTACACCTAAGGCTTTGAATCGCATATGAGTGAAAGAATTTTGATGCAGACTTGGTCATAATTTAGAAATAGATTTCGAGAAGTGATAAATTCTTATAATTCTCCTCTTTTTATGTCTAATGTGTGATGTTCAAAAAAAAAGTATCTTCATAATTTGGCAATCCTAGCCTATCTTCATAATTTGACAATCCTAGCTTGTCTTCATAATTTGGCCCATCCTAGTATAATTGTAAACATTAATTCCTTCATAGCAAAGAACAAAATGAATATAATTCTCCATATATCCAACACATTCTAACGTGTGACATTCAAATAGAAAGCTATCTTCATAATTTGGCAATCCTAGTCTATATGTAAACATTAAGTGCTTCACACAACGAAAAACTAAATGAATATAATTCTCAATATTTTGAGTGAATTAAGCAACAACTAAATGAATATAATTCTTAACATTAAGTGCTTCGTAGTAAAGAGCTAAATGAATACAATTCTCAATATTTTGAGTGAACTAAGCATACTAGATTTTATTTGTAAGGCAAGATGTAATATAGTATAAATGCATGTATTTTCTTAATATATTGTTTAGCTTATTTATTTTTGGACTTAGAGATAGTGCTTCAAGAAAATAGTATAAACATATGTATTTTCTTATTTATTTTTGGACTTAGAGATAGTGCTTCAAGAAAATATAATGTTTCTAGATACCCCTAACAAGGTCAAATTTGATATTTGTGTGCTCAAGTATAAAGGAGAGGGATCTAGACATATATGCATTTTGGAAAATGATTCATTGTCATATTTGATAAGGCTTTTCATGTGGATCTTGCAAGGTTATAACTTTTTTTCTAAAGACTATGTAAAGACACAAGTAGTGTTGTTTATTTACATTTGATTTTTTTATATGAATAGCATAATGAACTTTTTCTTTTGCCTTTTTCTCTTTTGAGCACATTGTCAATGGTAAGCCATTTATAATATAACACTTGTCCTGATCATAGAAGTTGTACTTACTACACATGTGCATGCGAAAGATCATACATCATTTAGAGCCAGCATTATGTTGCTATTCACAAGCACTTTCTTATTGATTAGCTCTTTCTTTTAACTAAAACATGAGGACCATTTGCATATCCCCTTGCCCTTGTTTTTTTCCTAATGCTTGTACATGTCATGATTCTTTCTGGTGACGTGTGGATAAATAAGGCATTATGCTTTTTACAAACATCAAGGTAAAACCCTAATGCCAAATGAGTTTCCCACAATTTGACATCATGCAAGCCCTCATGAATCACAAACCAAGCACTCCACTAGTTGCACTATTATCATCAAGTGATTAGTGTAGAAGAAAGTTGAGAATGCCAAGCAAGTTATTAATGAATATTCAATGTGTGGGCCAGGCCTACACCTTGCCTACACAAGGCAGCACACATTAGGGTTCCTTACAAAGGGGGATGCCTTTATTAGGACTTGTATCCCACAACCTCTCGAGCTGGAATGTGTAAGCTCTTACAAAGGGGGATGCCTTTACTAGGATTTGCATCCCACAACCTCCCAAGTTAGGATGTATGAGCTCTACAATCTTGAAAACCATTGAAACATAGCTCATTTTATATTCATTCCAAATAACACTTCAACTATTAATTTATTAGGTGTTTATCCATTCTTTAAATGATAAGGCTTCTACTCACCACCTTAAATCTCAATGGAGTTAATATACAAGGATTTAAATTTAAGAGTTATTAGCATTTCCACATTCATATCATATCTCATTGCATTTTTTACATGCTTCTCATCGTGTTCTCATCATTAACATCTTCACAAAATATTATTTGTAATCTAACGTTGTTGTGTAATATCCTTGTAGGATATTTATATATGCTTGGTAAAGATAATCTAATAAGGTTATCCCTTAGAGGTATTACACCTAAGGCTTTGAATCACATATGAGTGAAAGAATTTTGATGCAGACTTGGTCATAATTTAGAAATAGATTTTGAGAAGTGATAAATTCTTATAATTCTCCTCTTTTTATGTCTAATGTGTGATGTTCAAATAAAAAAAGTATCTTCATAATTTGGCAATCCTAGCCTATCTTCATAATTTGACAATCCTAGCCTGTCTTCATGATTTGGCTCATCCTAGTATAATTGTAAACATTAAATCCTTCATAGCAAAGAACGAAATGAATATAATTCTCCATATATCCAACACATTCTAACGTGTGACGTTCAAATAGAAAGCTATCTTCATAATTTGGCAATCCTAGTCTATATGTAAACATTAAGTGCTTCACACAACAAAAAACTAAATGAATATAATTCTCAATATTTTGAGTGAATTAAGCAAGAACTAAATGAATATAATTCTTAACATTAAGTGCTTCATAGTAAAGAGCTAAATGAATACAATTCTCAATATTTTGAGTGAACTAAGCATACTAGATTTTATTTGTAAGGCAAGATGTAATATAGTATAAATGCATGTATTTTCTTAATATATTGTTTAGCTTATTTATTTTTGGACTTAGAGATAGTTCTTCAAGAAAATAGTATAAACATATGCATTTATTTATTTATTTTTGGACTTAGAGATAGTGTTTCAAGAAAATATAATGTTTCTAGATACCCCTAACAAGGTCAAATTTGATATTTGTGTGCTCAAGTATCAAGGAGAGGGATCTAGACATATATGCATTTTGGAAAATGATTCATTGTCATATTTGATATAAGGCTTTTCATGTGGATCTTGCAAGGTTATAACTTTTTTTCTAAAGACTATGTAAAGACACAAGTAGTGTTGTTTATTTACATTTGATTCTTTTATATGAATAGCATAATGAACTTTTTCTTTTGCCTTTTTCTCTTTTGAGCACCTTGTCAATGGTAAGCCATTTATAATATAACACTTGTCCTGATCATAGAAGTTGTCCTTACTACACATGTGCATGAGAAAGATCATACATCATTAGAGCCAGCATTATGTTGCTATTCACGAGCACTTTCTTATTGATTAGCTCTTTCTTTTAACTAAAACATGAGGACCATTTGCATATCCCCTTGCCCTTGTTTTTTTCCTAATGCTTGTACATGTCATGATTCTTTCTGGTGACGTGTGGATAAATAAGGCATTATGCTTTTTACAAACATCAAGGTAAAACCCTAATCCCAAATGAGTTTCCCACAATTTTATTCAACAAGCAAAAGACTTTGAAATTTCATCATGAGATAGTTCAAGCACAAAAAATGATGTGTATACTCCATATTATATCTATATAATTTTATTGTGTCTTCTACTATAAAAATATCAAAACTAAAAAATAATTTACATGAGAAAATTATCAATACTTTTTTCGCCTAATCTCTTACATCTCACAATTTTCTCTTGTTAAAAAGCCATTATAGTAAATTTTGAGGTTTCAATGAAGAGGTTTCATTTTCATATTCTATTAACATTAGTCTAACTTTGAGGCCATTAATTGAGGGGATTTCACATGCTTGCTTGGATTCAATGTGCTTTGAGAAGCTAGGAAGCAACTCACCTTGCAACTAATTCAAAAAGAAATGCCTAGTCATGATGCTTTATAAAAGGTTATGTGGACTTTAGTAGAAAAAATAATCATTTTGCCTATTTGATTCATGACATCAAATCACATAGAACAAAAGACTTTTATTAGCAATATCCTTTTATCAATCATGCCTAGTAGTGTTCTTAGCCTAAGGATTATATGTATGCTCTTTCTTATATCTCTTATTATACTTATATAAACTCTAGTTGTTAAAAATAAAATCCTAACAAATCACCTAGGTCAAAGCAATGGAGGAAGCACTAAAAAAGCATTGTTTGGGACAACATGCTGAAAGCACCTCATTTGTGCTTTGAAGGGATTTTCTTATGTTCCAAAAAGTTCATATAGGTTATTTTTGTTGTTTGTTATTCCAACCGTTACAATAAAAGAGGAGTGGATTGTTAAAAACGAAAAAGCGTGGGATGTTTCGTGTCCCTCTCTCTCTCTCTCTCTCTCTCTCTCTATCACAGTATACTCTCCAGCATAGTGATCTCTTTGAGAAATTAGGGCAATTTCTTCTCTCCACTATGAGCAGAGCTCTCTCTCCACTGTGAGCAGAGCTCTTTCTCTCTTTCTCTCTCTCTCTCTCTCTCTCTCTCTCTCTCTCTCTCTCACACACACACACACACACACACACACACACACATACACACACACAGCAATTAGGCTCAATCTGAAACACTAAAACACAGCTCTCTCTCTCTCTCTCTCTCTCTCTCTCTCTCTCACACACACACACACACACACACACACACACACACACACACACACACACACACACACACACACACACACACACACACACACACAGAGCAATTAGGCTCAATCTGAAACACTAAAACGTAGCTCTCTCTCTCTCTCTCTCTCTCTCTCTCACACACACACACACACACACACACACACACACACACACACACACACACACACAGCAATTAGGCTCAATCTGAAACACTAAAACACAGCTCTCTCTCTCTCTCTCTCTCTCTCTCACACACACACACACACACACACACAGAGAAAGCAATTATGCCTAATCTTTGTCTTTCACACTCTCTTCGCCTTTCACACACATGCACACAAAGAAATTATGCCTAATATCTATATCTGCCTAATCTTATTTGAGGACCTATTGTTCTCTCTCTCTCTCTCTCTCTCTCTCTCTCTCTCATATGGAGAGTGTTGAAGCAATAAGACTGGAGCAGATTGAAGCAGAACTGATTTCAGATTTACAAATGCAAGGGAAACCGCGCTCTCAATGGATTTTCACGTCTCCAGAGAAGAGCATAATTAGATCCTGGGAGGCTTTTCGAAAGAAGATTGCAAAGAACCGCGGCCAAACATAAGAACAAAATGATAATGGTGTCAGATGAAGATCGAAGGAACGTAGAAAAAGAGAGAATTTGTGTTTACTTGGTTAAGCAATTGTCATCTTTTGGGAAGAAGATGGGCTCTGAAGTTATGGATGAGGTCTTACAGGATGCAGGTATTGCAAAATATGTTGAGGGATGGCATGCCAACTCAGATATGGTTCGTGCATTCAAAGAGTCTATGTACTTGATTAAGGCTCCAAAATCAAGTGATGAACTTTTCGTAAAGTGAGGTGCGTTGACTTGTTTGACAAGTGCAATAAATTGCTATGAAGATATTACCATTACATACGTTGCAAAGCTACTAGATATACATCCCAGAAATTTATTTGAAGCCCAAAAGAGGCTTTGCTCCAATGAAGGTGAAAGTTCATTATTACGACTAGATATGTGTAAGCGCCAATGCCCTTTAAGCAAGTTTCATGAGGTCAAAGATTTGGTTCGTGCCTTTTGGATAGAGAAAACCTATGTTTCTCCAAACAAGAAGGATATCTGTCATCAACGGGGAAGATGCAGCTATGAAAAACATCCAATCCACTTTCTTGATGAGACACAAGTAAGTCGCCTATGCAAACTATGTAGATGCAAAAGTGTTTGTTTTTTAGTATCAATTTTTTCTTATGTGAATATTTTCAGCATTTGCATGAGTTATACTTCTCTAGACCTGAAAATTTAGCATGCCTTTGTGCTTATGTTGCTTTTGAAAGCATAGAAGTATGCTTATGTAAAGCACTGCACATTCAATTTGAATGGTGCTGTTAAACCACTACATAAGTGCTTTGAAGCATTGTGCATGAGCTTGACTCAATCTGCATGGTGCTTTGTAGTACTGCATACATGCTTGATTCAATGTGTGGTGCTTTGAAGCTTTGCACATGCAAGATGATGTGCTAGACTCAATATGTATGGTGATTTGAATCACTACACAAATGCATGGTGCTTTGAAGTACTGCACATGAGCTCAATGTTGTGCTTGACTCAATCCACAGGTGCTTTAAAGCACTGCACATATGCTTAATTCTTTTTGCATGGTGCTTTTACTCACCACACATGTGCTCATGAAAGAAGTTGAATATTTTAAAAGCTCAATGATGAGCTTGACTCAATCTGGATGGTGCATTGAAGCACTGTAGAAATGCTTGATTCAATGTGCATGGTGCTTTGAAGCATAACATAGGAGCTGAATGTTGTGCTTGACTCAATCTACATGGTGCTTTGTAGCATTGCACATAGGGTTGATTCATTCTAAATGGTGCTTTGAAGCACTGCAGATATGCTTTAAAGGACTACACATATGCTTCATTCATTCTGAATGGTGCTTTGAAGCAATGCACATGTGCTTGATTCATTCTGAATGGTGCTTTGAAGCTTTGCATGTGTGATTGATTCATTCTGAATGTGCATACATATTTCATGTTTTTTTTATTATGATGCATTTCATAAAAATAATAAATTTGCTACTTCTTATGTGTGCAGATAGATTTATTTTTGAGATTCAAAGCTACAAACCCACAGTTGGTTATTGATCAACGTAGTTTTGAAAAGTTCAAGCCATTCTTTGTGCGCAAACTAAAAGACAGAAACACTTGTTGTTGCATCAAGCATATGCAGATGATATATCTCAAGGAGGTAGCCAATCGCATTGGGACATCCTCGTATGGACACCATGGACCATCGTGTGGATGTAATTGCAGAATTTGCTTTAAAGTTAACATGGTTGGGAAGTGTGTTGCCAATGAGCATGTGTTTAGTGGGGTCACACAGATTTGGGAATCTTTTGTGTGTCCCAAACTCTGTGATTCTGCATTTCACAAGCTAGGATGCCTAATGGGTGAGTGCAAATTGTGTGGACCAGAAAGGAAGCTAGATATTTGTCCAACTGAGCAATAAAGTTCCATGAAAGTATGCAATGTAAAAATCTTTGAGGACATTATTGTGGGTGCTGACCATGAGGGTAAATCAAAAGTAAGAAAGGTCTCTCTCAAAAGGGCATGCTTGCTGATGTATGGAAGATGTTGAAAGTTCACACTAAACAGTTCATTGCACACAATTTTGTGTACAGGTGGCAAGCCGAGCAATTTCGACAGTGCATAAAGAACTTTTTGCAAGATGTAATTGTGTCAGTTGGATTTTGCAGAGAATTACTCGTTTAAGGAGCAAAATGAGATACAATCCATGCATGCATTGGCACACCGATCAAGTCATGCTGTTTGTACACAACATAACCTATCGTCTCGCAAGGCTGAAGATGACATAGTGATTAAAGAGGTGCACTTTTATGTCTCAGATGATAAAGCTCATGATACACTCTTTGTGCAACATTGCTTCTTGATGCATTCACAGTGGTTACAGAAAGAAGGCTTGGAATTCAAGAAGCATTGGGTATGGTTTGACAGATGTGTTGCTCAATTCAAGGCTAAACATCCATTTTATTTTGTGAGTTGTTACTATGCCATTACCAATATGGAGATGACATGGAACTTTTTTGAGTCTGGCCATGGTAAAGGTGAGCATGATGGAGCAGTGTGGTAGTCAAAAGGGCACTTACTCATGAGCAACTCAAGACATATGGTGTAGATTTGAAGTGTGTGGCTAATGTGGTGGCATTCTTAAAAGACACCATGAGCACTGCAGAGCGAGCACTGGCTATATTAAGGAGAGTCTTGTGACAAGACTTTTTTGGGATGTACAGATTGGTGATGTGGATAGGTCAAATCCATGGTATTGTGCAGCAATTACCGGCTCTTGCGCACTCCATAGCATTTGTGGATATAGCAAGGTTGACTCAACCCAGCTCAAAACCAGGAAGTTATCTTGCTATTGTGATGCTTGCATGTGCAATGCAACTAGGATGTGTGTGAACAAGGCCTATGTAAAGAAATGGAGTCACATAATAGTCATTCCTAAAGAACATGATCTTGTTGAAGATGCTGCTACTACAGATGAACCTATGTTTGAGGGACCAGATGAATTTATTGGAACTTACTTACAAGTAGGGGACAATTTTGTTGTGCCTGCAAAAAAGGATAATGAAGAGAGTGTGAACTTTTACATGTTGAGGTGTTGCTGTGAGATGCACGAAGCTACACGCAAAATGAGAGATGCATGGGGAAATGAGTATTCTCGGGGCTTCCACTATGTTATTGGACATTATTACAAGGCTACAGATGCACAACACTATACTTTGTTGGATCAAGAGCCTGAAGCTATCATCCAATCCCATCTTGTTAGGTGTGCCAAGTTTGAACTGCCCCTAAAAGATGAGACAAAAAATATCTACTTTTTGTCAAAGACCTCACTCTTGAGTAAGAAGGAGAGCTTGCGCAAAAAAATTCAAGATGCTTTAGCATGTACACTCCTCCAAAAGCAGTGAAACACACCATCCCTCTCACTAAAGGCAAAATACTATCCAAATACAGAACCCTACCATATGAATCATGTTGGTGTGGATAAACATGATGGCAAAATTAAGCAATAGATAATTTATTAATACATAATCTAGAGAATATTGCACATATAATACAAAGATGGAACTAGACTCTATGTATTTTTCAATGCTCTTCTTCTTCTTGATCATCCATGATTACAACTAGAGCTTGTTGTTTGCAGGCGGGTATATAATTATCAACTTTTGAGAAATAGAACGATAGATGACTGTTGGAATCCTATTGGACTAAACTATCCCTAAGCTAACGATATAAGATTAGAGTGGTTGGCTATTTCCTAAGCTAACACTTGGCACACCTGGTGGGGGTAGTCCGCCCCACGCACAAAAGTCGCACAAAAGTCAAACCCACTTAATGTCAGGATTATTCAGATAAGTAAAAATAAATCCAAATTTTGTAATCTTTCAATTGTACAAATTTTCTTGAAAATCCAGATCTATCAGATGGCTATTTAAAATCTATATCTATAATATGGGCTTAATAGATGGACTTGTAAGAATTAATGTAGAAAGTAAATAATCTTTTAAAAAAAATCATCTGTTTTGAATTTTTAGATTCTAGATTTTCTTCATTCTTCTCAGCATCATCCAGATTGTTACTCTGACCATATAGTTAGGTAATGGCACCTCATGTTTGTGGACAAGTTTGAGTTGATGGAGCTACCGGAGGTCTTAATTTTGAAGGGCGATCTAGATTCTGATGACGATCCTCCACATCATGGTAAGATGTTTGACGATCTAATGGCAAAACTTTCTTACTCAAGTGAGCTACTGTATGTTGAACTATATGCCAATTAGCTGGAAATGACAAAACTGCCTAGATCACAAGGTTTCCACTACTTCTAGAATGCAAGTGGCACACCTTTCCATCTCCGGCTCTAAGACATGAATAGAGTACCGGTTTTTCATGCCAAGTGAAAATTTCAAGAAGCAATCATTTGTCTCAACTTTTAGCTTCATTAATCCCAATACATTAGCATCATTTTACACGATAAAACTAACTTTCCTTCATGACATGATTATCTCCCAAAAAGTTACGCGTGAAAAACCACCTTGGGTTTTCACACCACCAACATCTAAAAAAAAGCATGAGTTACTAACTTCGCTTTATCTGAGTAAGTTGTAATACTAATATGCATTAATCTTATCAAAATAAAATGATTTTTTTGATGTGAATATCTCCAATATTCACAGCCATGAAAAACCAGATTGGTTTTTCAGATTAAAAAATTTGTTTAGACTGACTTTTAACAGACTAATTGCATCTTCTTATGACTTACTAAACTATTCTAACAACCTTTTATCTTCAAATACTAACATTCTTATGGTTAAAGCATTCTTTGTTTTATTGCTCAATGTCAAACATCACACTACCTTTCTCTCTCTTAATGGCACTTGTTATTATCCTAGTAATGTATTTTATGTGCCATGAACATGTTTATGTCTTCTCTATCAGTTTTTGAACCTAGCCTCCACTATTTCTTGACTATATGCCTCCAACAAAAGGGCAGAATCCCTAAAAACAAAATATAGTCATGTTGTCCATCCCATTTTGTGATTTACACTTTCCTTAAACCTCCCTAAAAATTGTAAACTGAAATATTTGAGTGGCTGTATGGTTTTTTATGCCATAAAAACCAGATTGGTTTTTCACACAAAAATGGCTTAAACTAATCAAGGGTAAAACATCAAGTCTTACACATTCACACCTTCATGAGTACATCCATGTACTTCACATGCCTTTTTGAGGTAAACATTTTGGCATGAGTATCTTTTGATATTCATAATTATGAAAAATTAGACTGCTTTTTCACGCTAAGTGAAAATTTTAAGAAGCAATCATTTGTCTCAACTTTCACCTAGTACATATGTCTAGCATCATTTTACACCATAAACTAACTTTTCTTCGTACGTGATTATCTCCCAAAAAGTCACATGAAAAACCACCTTGGATTTTCACACCACCAAAATCTAAAAAATTGTATGAGTTACTTCATTTGAGTAAGTTATAGTACTAATATGCATTAATCTTATCAAAATAAAATGATTTTTTTGATGTGATAATATTCACGACCGTGAAAAATGAGACTAGTTTTTCAAGTCAGAAAAATTGCTTGGGACTAACATTTGGCACACTAACTGCATCTTCTTATGATTTTTTAGATGTGAATATCTCTAATGTTCACGGGCCGTGAAAAATCAGACTGGTTTTTCACGTTAGAAAAATTGACTTTTTTCACGTTTGGGACTGACTTTTTGCACACTAATTGCTTCTTCTTATGACTTAGTAATTCTAACAACCTTTTATCTTGAAATGCTATCATTCTTGTGGTTAAAGCATTCTCTCATTGTTGTTACTCAATGTGAAATATCACACTACCTTTCTCTCTCTCAATAACACTTGTTATTATCCTACCTATGTCTTTTATGTGCCATGAACATGTTTATGCCTCTATTAGTTTTTGAACCCAATCTCTCTGTGATGTATTTCTTGGCTGTGAACCCCCAACAAAAGGGAAGAAACCCTAAAAACAAAATATAGTCGTGCTATACATTCCATTTTGTGCTTTACACTCTCCTTAAATCCCCCCTAAAAACTGCAAACTAAAACATCTGATTGGCCGTGAAAAACTACTCTAGTTTTTCATGCCATAAAATTGAGACTCATTTTTCATGCCAAAATGACTTAAACTAATCAAGGGAAAACATAAAATCTTACACATTCACACCTTCCTGAGTACATTTATGTAAATCACATGCGTTTTTGAGGTAAAACATTTGGCATGAATATCTTAAGATAAAAAATTTGGCATGAATATCTTAAGATATTCACAGTCATGAAAAACCAAACTGGTTTTTCATGCCTTTTTTGAGGTAAAAAATTTGGCATATCTTAAGATATTCACAGTCATGAAAAAGCAAACTGGTTTTTCATGCCACAAGTGAAATTTTCAAGAAGCAATCATTTGTCTCGTCTTTCATCTTCACTAATCTTAGCACAAACATCTAAGATGATTCTACACCATAAAACTAGGTTTCCTTTTATGATGTGATTATCTCCCAAAAAGTCACACATGAAAAACCACCTTGGTTTTTCACACCACCAAAATCTAATAAATTGCATGAGTTACTAACTTCACTTCATCTAGTGATTTGTAGTATGCATATGCATTAATCTTATCAAAATAAAATGTTTTTTTAATGTGAATATCTCTAATATTCAGAGTCGTGAAAAAACTAGACTAGTTTTTCACGTCTAGAAATTTGTTTGGAATTAACTTTTTGTACACTAAATACATCTTCTCATGACTTAACCATTCTAACAACCTTTTATCTTCAAGTACTAACATTCTTGTGGTTAAAGCATTCTCTCGTTGTTGCTCAATGTGAAAGATCACACTACCTTTCTCTCTCTCAATGACACTTGTTATTATCCTAGCAATGTCTTTTATGTGCCATGAACATGTTTATGTCTTCTATATGTCTTTCTAGGATATACAACCCCCAACAAAAGGGAAGAAACAATAAAAACTTATGTACAAAATATAGTCATGCTATCTATCCCATTTTATGCTTTAGACTCTCCTTCAACCTCCCTAAAAATTTCAAACTGAAATATTTGAGTGGCTATGAAAAACTTCTATGGCTTTTAATGCCATAAAAACCAGATTGGTTTTTCACACCAAAATTGCTTAAACCAATCAAGGGGAAAATATCAAATCTTACACATTCATACCTTGCTGAGTATATCCATGTACTTCACATGCCTTTTTGAGGTAAAAGTTTTGGCATGAATATCTTAAGATATTCACAAAATCATGAAAAACGAGACTAGTTTTTCACGCCAAATGAAAGTTTCAAGAAGCAATCGTTTGTCTTAGATTTTATCTCCACTAATCCCAATATATACATCTAACACTCTTTTACACCATAAAACTAACTTTCCTTCGATGTGATTATCTCCCAAAAATTCACGCATGAAAAGCCACCTTGGTTTTTCATGCTACTAAAATCTAAAAAATTATATGAGTTACTAACTTCACTTCATCTGAGAGTAAGTTGTAATACCAATATGCATTAATCTTATTAAAAAAAGTTTTTTTCAATGTAAATATCTCCAATATTCATGGCCATGTGAAAAACTAGGCTGGTTTCCCACATCAAAAAAATTGTTTTAGTCCAAATTTTTGCACCCTAACTACGTCTTGTTATGACTTATTAAACCATTCTAACAATCTTTTATCTTTAAATACCAACAATTGTCGATGTGATATTCATGTTGTGAAAAATCATACTGGTTCTTCATGTTAGTAGAAGTTATTAGGAATGGATCTATTAACCTTAACCTCATCTCCTTTTGCATGAATAATCCATCCTAACATGTTTTTGCTTTAAAATGATGACATTTTTTTGATGTGAATATCTCTAGATATTCACGGCTATTGACGGCGGGCTATGAAAAACTAGACTAGTTTTCTTGAGAGTTTTTCATTCTTGAAGAAGACTTATCTAGATCATCACAAGCATACAAATAGTTTCACTAATAACATATTATAACACATTTTTTTGCTGCTATGAATATCTTCAGATAATATTCATAACATGAAAAACCAGATTGGTTGTTCATGCCTGAAGAAGACTTATCCAGATCATCACAAGCTTACAAATTTCACTAATCATAGCTCATAGCTTGTAACACTAACATACTAACTTTCCAAAAAATAGGTAAAGTAATTGACGAGTCTCCCTACCAACCAATGTATGGAGGAGCACAAGGACTCGTAGTACACATCCACATAGCTCAAAACCTCTTGTGATATCAAAACCACCCTAGCAAAGATGAAAGGAAAGAAGAAAGTCTCTAGGGTATGGAAGTTCACTCATCTAGGGCCCTACCTAAGAAATGTGGTTGGAAGGATAGCATAGAGGTGCCACAAGAAAAGGCAAGCTTTCCTTCTAGTGCCATTCACAAGAATATCTGATTTTCCTTGAAACCCTAGAGATCGAAGCTAAGCTGAAGCTAGAGGGCTAGATCAGTACACACAACAGCTCCCCAAAGTTATCAATGCACAGTTTTGTGAAGAATTTATTAAGTCCTATGATAAAAGGATAAAAATAGGTGAAGTGACATTACCACATGGGACCACCAAGAGAGTGATAATCAAGAAAGATGACATAAGATAGGCCATACAATTGCCACTAGTAGCCACAACACACACATAGGGTGGAATGCAATGAATATGGCATAAGAGAAGCCATGCACTTGCCACCATCCACACACATAGGGTGGAATCCAATGAAGATGACATAAGAGAAGCCATGTAGTCACACACATGGAACACAAGGACCAGCTCTTCACTACAATGCTCAAGGTGAAGGTGTTGTTCTTCAACACATGTAGATCAAGCCCATGGATAGGTAGAATCAGATTGACCTCCATAAGCTACAAGAAAGATACATACAAACCTCAAGGATAATTGGGTGTATTAGCTTCACAAAGAACTATATACATACTTGGCCGTAGCACACCAACAACAAGTGGTGAACTCTTACCTCCTTACCAAGGTATTAAGTCATATAATAGGTAACCCACTCCCCATAGAAGAGTTTTTTTTTATAGAACCTACCAAGATCATCCAAGCAGATGATGTAGTGGATCTAGAAGCGAAAGATGTCCTCATTTATAGTAGAGAGGAGATTCTTGCAGAGTATGGAGTAGAAGAAGAAAGTGGGGCCTCAAACCAAAAGACTCCTATTAGGCCATGCCCTCATGAGGCCAAAGGTGGACAAGAAGCTTTAGACAATGGAGAAGAGTATGTACAGGTAGCTCGTATATATATATAGGCCAAGGGTGAACAATAACCTTGCAAAGGAGAAGAGTATATATAGGCAGATCTACCTCCATCCCTGATAAATTTCTCTACAATGGTCTCAAGTGTTGATCTAGACACAAGTATATAATTTGTTGTGGCCAGGGAGAGATTCTAGCGGCTTTGGATATGGGAGTACCGACCTCTTACGCACCTCCAGTGGCACCCGGGCAAGTAGACTTGGCATGACCCCGTTGATCGCGAGGAGACTCTGGATGCCCCCTTCTTTGCATAGACAGTGTGGCTAGGCCACAGGATCTAGATGCCAGAGATTGATGGCACCCTAGCAATAGCAACAAATTGGCAGTCACAAGGCCTCTCCACTGCGTTTCCTCTCACATTTTTGGAAGAGGCTTTGGGATAGTTCTTGGCCTAGAAAGATAACCCTCTTTGGTTGATGGCTCACAGGAGCTTGGTGGTTAGCACTTGGCTGGCAGTTGGAGATAAGCTAGCAGCTTGCCTGAGGTGACCACCCTTAGGAGTCTCGGCGACAGTCTTTGGGATTGCTCGAAGGCTCAGGAGGCCCAAGTAGCACCTTCTATTAGAGCAGCTTAGTAGGTACACACCGAGAGGAACCTCTAGTACAAAAGCTCTCCATCACACAATGGAACCCACTAAGAAGCCTCTAGAAGAGCCGTGTAAAAAAAAAATCCTTGAAGAGCCCCAAATTCCTTCCCACACAACACCAAGAATAGAAAATAGAAGGTAAGGTAGAAGAAGAAGGGGAAGAGAAGGACAATACCCACAAATCCAAAGAGATAGAACTAGAGGTAGTAGTACCAGAGCAAGAGGTGCCACAAGAAGAGGTCCTGAGAGTGGAAGAGGTTTCAGGTATATAATTTGTTTCTTTCACTGAGGCCTAGGCGACACCTTCTATTAGAACACCTCAATAGGTAAACCAAGAGGAACCTCTACTATTATTTAGTACAGAAGCTATCTACCACACAGTGGAACCCACTAAGAAGCCTCTAGAGGAGCCTGTGAACAAAATAATCCTCAAATTCCTTCCCCACAACATCAAGAATAGCAAATAGAAGGTAAGGTAAAAGAAGGAGGAGGAGGAAAGAAGGAGAATTCCTGCAAAATTGAGGAGATAGCACTAGAGTCAAAGTACCAGAGTAAGAGGTGCCATAGGAAGAGGTCCTCAGAGTGGAAGAGGTTTTAGAAGAAGAGACTCCTCTCAAGGAATAGGTAGATGCTCCTAAAACTAGGGAAGTTGATACAACATGACCCTCAAGAAAGCATGGGAAACATGAGGATGTAGGAGAATCGAAGGAGCAACCAAGCAAGTTGTAGAAGATTCCCTCTTAAGGATCTCAACTCATGGATATGCATGCACCAAGTTTCCTTATCTTCCACTATTATCACCAAGCCACTCCAAGCCATAAAGAGAAAAACCTATGAAGCTATATGACTACATTAGAGCATTGCATGTTGCATGGGGAAGAAAGATAGGGATGCAAGAACTTACATTGACTCTATGGAAGGAAGATGATGACAAAATGAGAGTCTGATATCAAATTTTCATATGTTAACTAGATATATCCCTGATCACAATGAGTACTTACACATGAAAAGGCTTAAGGCTTATGAAGAGGAATTGTAAAAAATAGATGATATGTTGATAATAGAATTAAGACAGAGCAGTAAAGTAGAGCAAGAGCTCTAGAAATAGCAGTAGAAGCATGAAGATAAATTAAAGGCAATCAATATCAAGTTGAGTTTAACCTCCCATCAATATCAAGTTGAGTTTAACCTCTCAACATACACCTCCCATCAATATCAAGTTGAGTTTAACCTCTCAACATACACCTCCCATCAAGGGGAGTTACAAGCATAAAAAGAAGAATCCAAAAAGCTAAATGAATAAGTGATCCAACAACAGAAGCATCCACTGTAGGACCTAAGGGAGGATTGTGAACAGAAGTTAAAACTAGAGACAACCCACTCTAATGAATTGAAAGCCAAGTTACAATTAAGTTAGAATTTAAAGCTAGCAAGAAGTTAGCTTAAGAACATGTCACAGAATTGTATAAGGTTAAGGAGTTCAAAAGACAATGCATAGAGAATTTGGAGAAGGAATGAAAAGAACTCAATAGAGCCCATGCACAAACCATTTGTTCCCTTCATACATAGGTCCAGAAAACAAAGAGAAATTGGAACTCACCATCAATAATCATCAGTATCAACAGGTAGGGGCTCATTTGATAGATTCCATCCAGGATGTAAAAGCAGACGTATAATCAAAAGAGCTGCTTCAAAAGGCACTACTTTAGCTAAAGCATATAACAAGACAAGCCTAAGAAGCCAA
The DNA here is from genome assembly GCF_041138505.1 of Cibotium barometz. Lineage (NCBI taxonomy): Eukaryota > Viridiplantae > Streptophyta > Polypodiopsida > Cyatheales > Cibotiaceae > Cibotium > Cibotium barometz. The sequence goes on from NC_141054.1 coordinate 33,916,862, forward strand.
CACAAAGTATGCCTCTCCTATAGGCAAGGGAAACTCACCATCAATAATCATCAGTATCAACAGGTAGGGGCTCATTTGATAGATTCCATCCAGGATGTAAAAGCAGACGTATAATCAAAAGAGCTGCTTCAAAAGGCACTACTTTAGCTAAAGCATATAACAAGACAAGCCTAAGAAACCAACACAAAGTATGCCTCTCCTATAGGCAAGGGAAACTCATGGCGAAGTCATCACAACTCTGCTCAATGAAAAAAATTCCCAAATTATAAAATTAAAACACCAATTAATTCGGCAACAAAAGTGTAGACTAAATATCCCACCAATAATAAATTGAAATAGTTAGTGGAAGAGCTGGCCTCGCTTTGTCCATGACTGTGAGGGCCCCTCCACATACTCTTAACCTATTTTTTTCATCACAAATAATCAAATTTTTAGTTATTTTCAAGAAGCTTTCTATACCCCCAGCCAGTGGAGGAGCTCCCTCTCCTTGCACACTCAAAATTAGCCCAAACCCTTCTAGCCCAACATAGCCACCCTCTTCACGATCCAGCCCATCAAATCAGAAGCGCAAACCACCACCGGTTGTTTGCTGTTAAAATTCACGATTTATCAAGCGCTTGTTTTTGGGAGAAAAACTAAGATCTTCTCTTCCACAGATCAAATGGGTCTAATTCCTCTTAGCCCCAGGGGTTTTCAAGCATGCTCTACAAGCTGGTGAAGGAAGAATTGGATTTAATCAAGTCTATAGTGAGATCCAAGCTCTTCATCAAATCTGCAGGTGACTTTGGTAAAACAAAGATTAAGCATTCAATTTTTGGTCAAATCTTGTGTTTCTTGGCTTAATCCTCTACTAGACTAATTGCTATTGATGGCCTTGAAAGGATTTGAGCTCATTTGAACTCTAAGGCCTCAGATCTGGGCTCCTCGCGTACTCTGTTTTTTGCACACAAAACTGAAGATTAATTTACTAATCAATGCTAATCAATGTATTTTGGTCAATTGAGGGTTTAAATTAACCATTAGGTATCTGATACAGAACCTCATAACTTCAGATTGTAATTCGGAGTTGGTTTGATACTCCAACCATTCTGTACAAATTGGTTACCCTTGATTTATGGTAAAATTATGCTGATAAATTTGTGATAATTATCATTTTGCATTTAACCCTTGATTAATGCCTGCAAATCACACTCAAATTCAAGATTATTCACAGCCAGAGTTGCATTTGGGAATGTGCATAAGAATGAATGCTATATGCATTATGTATTGGGCACATTACATTAGTATAAAAATGGGATCAAACACTGCCCTTGTCCAAAATAAGGCAAGAGGTAAGACCTCCTGCATAGATTTGGGTTTGCATTGCATAATGATACAAGATAAACATCAAAAGCCCAAAAGAACTGTCAACAAAACATTTAAACATGTTGCTCACATGGAGTAAGAAGAACTGAGGGTGGATAAGCTCATGGCCCCAGCCACATGAAAGAAGAACATCTCTTTCCAAGAAGAGGATCCACACCGAGAAGAAGATCTAAAGGAAGCATTGAAGGAAGACATGGACACGAGAAGAGAAGCTGCCACGACAAGAAGACTGAAGACAAGAGAAGACTCTGAAGACAAGAGAAGATGTGAGGGTCCAAAAAGTGAGGAGCCATGTGAAAATCTCTGAGAGAGAGAGAGAGAAACCCCACAACCCAATGTAACCTGCCCCAACAAAGTAAAACCACCTCTGAGCCACCGATGATGTAGGCCACGTGGTAGATGTATGTGTGAGCACTTTAGTCAAGGTCGCGGTCACTTTGTAGCAGCCTTGGACACATAGAGAGAGAGAGTGTCAAGGACTGTGAGTTAAGGGACTTGAGGCACTGGTCGGGACTATCAAGTAAGAGAGAAACTTGGTATAGGGTCCAGGTGTGCTAAGTTAACTTGAGGGGAGGTGTGCTAGACACTGGTCGCGGACTATCAAGTAAGAGGGAAACTTGGTATAGGGTCCAGGTGTGCTAGGAGTATTCACTTGAGGGGAGGTGTTGAAATATACAAGTGAATAGGGTGTGTGCGGGAACAAGCCCTTGGCTAGAGGCTATAAAAGAGAATGTGTAAATGTGAGAGAACCTGTGAAAAGGTGAGAAGAATCTACTGGGAGAGAATAAAGGGTAGCGTGAGAAGATTTAGGAGGTGTGGAGATATTCTAGGAGAGGTAGAGAGAATCAAGCAAAAGAGGTGGAGTGAATCAAGGAGAAATCAGTGGGATTAGATGCTTGGATGTAAACTCTATAAATTGAGGCATTGGCCTAATGAGAACTCGCTGGTTTTTGATTATCCATGCCTACATTAAGCTATTAGTTAATTACTCACGTCTTAATTATTATCTAATCACTTTGTTAATGATGTTGATTCTAGCATTTGATGCACCATAGCTCATCACATTGCTGTAATTTTAACAATACTGTTGTTAAAGGGTAGGAGAATTGACATTGTTGGTGTAAGTATGAGATGGGATGATGTGAAAAGATGAGGAAACATGTACACTACACCCAGGCAACATGAAATGTGAATGTAGATCATCAACTACTACTTGTATTTAGCTTAGCCATCTTCATGCTCTCTTCATTTCTATTAGGAATTGCAAGTAAGTCAATCTTAATTCAAAATCTTTTTAGTTCACTACTTGGGCTCATAATTTAAATTGGTTTGATTGATGAGGACTTGAGTTGATTGAGATGAAATGATACAAAATGAGATTTTCACCCTCGTTAATCTTCTTGGGTTGTGACCAAATTTTCTATAGTTGGCCTATACATCATAGGGTAGAACTCAATTCCTTCCAAGGGTTAATTTGTACCTAAGCCTATGTGATTTCCCAAGGCCTAGGATTTGTCTTGGAAATGCCAATGTTCTCTTGAGTGCTAGGATAAGATCATAGCTATTAGCCATTGATTAAAATAAGGATTTCTTACTCCATATTATAGAGAAGTGATTGGTCTTCTTATAGAAAGGTGACTATCTTATATGGAGTTATTTATTTTGATGGTGGTGATAAGCATGGTATTAAAGTGTGAATGAGATGATGATGATGTAAACTAGGGGACTTCCTCTAGGGTAACCATTCTAACAAGATTGGCTTAGGGAAATCATTCTGATGTGATCTGTTTAGTGATTAGTATGGGGAAATTGGGTACTCCCCACCCAGGGTAACCAACTCTAGAAATACTTAGAAGAATAGAGGTCGGGGTAACCACCTTCGTTGGGTAATCCACCCACAGGGTGGGTGAGGATTCTTTCTAGTAGTTTACAAGCCTGAGTTGGAAAGGCCTTCCATAGCAAGAAGAGGGTGAAGGGGACACTTCTCATTCTACTATGGGAGTGATTTTTTACCACCATGATGGTTGTAAGCTCTAGATTGTTTTGTGACTCGGTGAGCTGAGGGATTGGAGATTGTTTAACTCAGGATGCCGAGGGTTTGAAATTATGGTTGTTATTATAACGATTGCTTTCTATGAAAGAATATATTCATTAAGGGATAAAGGAACCTCTACATAAGAATGAATTAATGAATTGTGTTGTAACTTTCATCAACGAAAAATGATGTGCTTAGTAACTTAGGAAAAACGTCATAGATGAACGGTTCTAGTCACTGAACAGGTGGTTGTGTGGACTTGATAAGTTGGGTGTTTTCTTATAAGAGACTAGAAACCAAAATGAGATACTTTGACATATTAAGCAAGACCCCTATTTCTAGGATTGATGAACTTCTAGACTAACTGTATAGAGCTAAAGTCTTCTCAAAGATTGACTTGATGTTAAGTTATTAGCAAATCAGAGTCTTAGTCAACTCACAGTAAAGAAAAAGCACCCTATTTCTAGGATTGATGAACTTCTAGACTAACTATATAGAGCTAAAGTCTTCTCAAAGATTGACTTGAAGTTAAGTTATTAGCAAATCAGAGTCAAGTAGAGTGATATTCTAAAGACAACATTGAATTCCAGGTAGGGACTACGATGTCAATTAGACTGACAAACATCCTAGCCACTTTCAACCGACTCATGTAGGATATACTAAGGGAACAACTTGACAATCAGGTCTTAGTGTTTTCAACAATATTCTAAAGATGAGATAAATCATGAAAGCCAAGTTAGGGAGGTTTTGCAAATCCTAAGAGAGCATCAATTCTTTGCCAAAAAGAGTAAGTGCACCTTCTTTACACACAAAATTGAATACATGGGATCTGTTGTCTTTAAAGAATGGATTTTGATTGACCCAGCAAAATTTTAAGATCAAGTAGATTGGCTGCAACCTCAGAATGTCAAAGAAATATATAGGTTGCAAAAGTTGCTAGGAAAGATTGTTAGTTTACTTCTTGATTTTAAACCACCCTTAGCTTAACTCTAGTGTAACCTACTATCCAGAATCCAATGGTCAAATAAAAAGGGTGAACCAAATTCATGGAAGACCCCTTAAGTCTCACTGTAGTTGTGAACCAAAGCTATGGTTGCAATACCTACCATTGGTAGAATTTGCCTATAACGCAGTCTATCACCACAGGAGAATAGATATGTCCCCTTTCAAAGCTTTATATGGTCAAGATTGTGTAAAATTATTAAATTAGTCTGATCTAATGATAGAGTAGAAACCTCTAAACAAATGTTGGATGACAAGGATCAACAAATGAAAGCCTTCCAGAAAGAAGATTAAAGTTACCCAGGATAAACAAAAGCACTATGTGGATGCTAGAAGAACTCAATGATTATTCAAAGAAGGAGATATGGTCTTCCTAATCCAAAAGCCAGCTCTATATCACCAGGAAAGTACAAAAAGCAGAGCCCTCACTATGTGAACCTTATGTCATTACTAAAAGAATCAATGACCAAGCCTATGAGCTATTACTACCCCCCTCGTTAAAGAATCCATAATGTATTCCATGTAAGTCTTTTGAAAGCCTATGTACCTAGTCTCTACCATATCCTAGATGACGAGCAAATTGTTATGCCTATGTACCTAGTCTTGACCATATCTTAGATGACGAGCAAATTGTTATGCCATCCCAAAGCACTTTGAAAATTCAACAAGTTAGAATCCTTAGCTCTAGAGAAAGGACTCTCAAAAATAGAGTCATTAGGGAACATCTAGTTTAGTGGAAGGAATTCTGAACAAAAGATGCTACCTGGGAAGAATATGAGTCTTAAGTTGTGTCAAGATTTTCCCTACCTATTTTCGAGATGAGAACATATCAATTTCTAGGAGGGGAGAAGGATGTAGAATATCTGAATTCATAGCTTTGTGCATGTGGATCTCCCCTGATACATACATAGATCATTACAGGTATATATAATATAATACATATATATATATTATATAATATATTAAATGTATTATACATGTGAATATATTATATATTACATGCATAATATATATACATCGTGCCGGCTAGAATGTTTTCTCCTTCCCACGACTGCGGCTCACTCAGCAGTCGCATATCAGCCCTCCCCCTTCTCCCTTATTTAAACCTCTCTCTCGAGCTCACCCGAGCAGGGAGCCTGTGTAATGTTGAGCCAGCACTGCCATGCGTGGCTGTGCTCCCGCGCCTGGTGGCTATGCCCACCCCTTCTTCCTGGTCCTCTCAGGCTCTCTCCCTCTCGCCCCTCCTCTCTCATTCTCTCAACCCTCCTAGGTCCTATTGTCTCCCCCATTTATTCTCGTGTATTTTATTTAACTATTTGTTAGCCATAGGAATAGGATAATAATCCTATCTTACCTCTTTGTTATATCAAGCATGTCCTATAACCGAATGGAGAATTCCCCTCATCAACACTTCTTCCCACCCAAACCTTGTCATAGAAGAACTCCCATAATACATGAGGATGGGATTGAACGAGATGAGGATATGGTCGCCTCCAAAAATCCATAAGTGCAACCAAAGGGGTGGTGGTCGTACCCATCTTTTGGGGACTATTGTCTCACACAAATTCATGGTGAGACTTCTATTAAAGACAGGAGGAGTAAGAAAACAAGAGCTGACATTGCCAATGCAAGTACAACATGGGGTGATGTAAAAAGACAAGGAAACAAGTAGACTATCCTAGGCAACATGCAATGTGAATCTCCTTGTATTCAAGTTAGCCATCTTTATTCATTCTTCATTTTTATTCAAAATTGCAAGTAACTCAATATTAACTCAAAATCTTTTTTGTTTACTACTTGGGATCATAGTTTAAATTGGTTTTATTGATGGGGACTTGAGTTGATTGATGAAATGATACAAAATGAGATTTTCGCCCTCGTTAATCTTCTTAGGTTGTGACCAAATTTTCTATAGCTGGCCTATTCATCATAGGATGGAACTGTATTCTATATTTGGCCTCTACTCCTTCCAAGGGTTAATTAGTTAGCTTCTATTCCTTCCAAGGGTTAATTTGTACCTAAGCCTATGTGATTTCCTAAGACCTAGGATTTGTCTTGGAAATGCCAATGTTCTCTTGACTGCTAGAACAAGATCTTATTAGCCATTGGTTAAAATTAGGATTGTTTATTGCATATTATAGAGAAGTGACTATTCTTTTTATAGAAAGGTGACTATCTTATATGGAGTTTTTTTCGATGGTGATAAGCCTGGTCTCAAAGTGTGAATGATGATGATGATGTGAACTAGGGGAATTCCCCTAGGGTAACCATTCTAATGAGATCGGTTTGGGGTAACTATTCTGATGTGATCTGTTTAGTGATCGGTTTAGAGAAACTATTCCGATGTGATCTATTTATTAGTGATTGATCTAGGACAACCGGGTACTCCCCATCTGGGACAATCAACTCTAGAAAGACTTGGAATTGAGGTCAGGTCAATCATCTTCGTTGTTGGTAAATGCACCACGGAGCAGGGTGAGGGTTATTTCTAGTAGTTATTATACAAGCTGGAGCTAGAAAGGTATTTCATAGTAGAAAGAAGACGGTGAATGGGACACTTCTCATTCTACTATGTGAGTGGATTTTTCCATGATGATTGTAAGCTCTAGATTATCTTGTGACTTGATGAGTCGAGAGATTGGAGATGGTTTTACTCAGGATGCCAATGATTTGAAATAATGGTTGTTCTTGTGATAAATTTCTTTCTGTATATGAAATGACTTGATTGGAAAAGAATTTATTCATTAAGGGATAAAAGAACCTTTACATAAGAATGAATCAATGAATTGTGTTGTAACTTACATTAGTTAAAAACAATGTTCTTAGTAACTTAGGAAAAACCTCATAGATAAACGGTTCTAGTAACTAGAAAGTAAGTGATTGTGTGAGATCCCACTGCCCCCTCTGTGCACCGGGATTCCCGGTTGGTAGTAGCGGAAGTAGCTTCCTCTTGCGCGGGGCAGGGTTTCCCACTCGGGGCCTCGCCCTCGAATGTCCGGGTATGAGACTAATCTGGTGGTCATTCCGAAACCGAAACCAAGAAAATTTCCCTTCCTCTTGCGCGGGGCAAGGTTTCCCACTTGGGGCCTCGCCCTCGAATGTCTGGGCACGAGACTAATCTGGTAAAACGGGGACGATTCCACCTTTTTGAATTTCTTAACGAATTTTATAATAACAGGATCAAGAGACTAAACTAACCTTCATCTGATTAAACCAACCTTCATCTGATTTAACCAGATAGAAGGAAACTATTACAGACTTAACTTGAAGAATCAAAGCTTTTTTTCTAATTGAATCAGGCACAGCCGTCGTTGATCTATTCATTTGAGAAGTCTTCAGGCTTTTATTTAACTACTCGAGTTCTAAGCATATTCCTATTAATCAATTCTATTATTAAAACTCTACTGATTCCAGCCATCCGGCCCATGGGTTAGCTATCGCCCAACCACTGGAATTGGTAGAACCAAACAAGTACTCACCCACCCATAATTGAATGCCTTTCTTAACTTTTACTTTAGAATACAGATACGCACACACTCCTCTTTAAACTTTAACTTATAAAACAATCTATTGACAAACAATTATTGGTTATAGATGTCATAACTCAAAATTTCCATCCAATCCGTGTTTCTCAACAAAAACAGTATCATTCTGGACTCTCTGTTGAGACGAGCTGGTCAGCAAAACAAGATCCAGTAATAGATTACAATAAACATTGGTCCATCATACAATATCTTCCTCGACATACGCATGGGTATCCTCGGCACCGCGAGCCCGTGAACCCTCCAGGATCCTCCTTAGGTGTCGTGGACCGCTTCGTCGGCCCTCGTCCATCGTACCCGAAGCGCACCATTTTAACCATATCGAGGCTGGTCAAGATGCTCCCTCCAGCATTCTGGCATAAGACAGTCTTTTAAGAAAACAGGGTTTCTATGCAAGTTTTCAGTTTTGATTTTCTTTTGAATACAAGGAGTATATCTTAAATCCGCGTCCCCAAAGCTTCTAGATCATAGATTTGAATTCCAAAATCAAATTCCTCGAATTCTGTAACCTTGATCCTCATATCAATTCAAAGGGTCTCAACTTAGTTTTAGATTTGGTGGGAGATTTGAGTGAATTTTCCTGAACTGGTCACATCATTTTTTCTTGAAGCTGACGAAAGAGTTTGGTCTTGGTCATAGTCTAATTTTGGGTTCGAGTCTGGTAGGGTTCTTCCTGAACTATCTTTCTCGAAAGGAGGTGATATTTCAATTACTATTTTACTGAATTTCATTCATTTAATATTCACTTCTGATTTCTAAACTAATTACGAATTTCGATGAGGAATAAATTAATCATTTATCTGTATTTTCGACTTCGATAGATTTTTTGAATTTTCTCATTACAATCCGAGTGAATATGAAACGATAGAAATTTCTCTCTCAGAGTATTTACTTATTTCATGGAATTCAAACATAGAATTAAAGAGAACTCTAATTTTGATATAAAAATTCTTTATGCATCTATTTATGCATAAAATCAATTTAATATGAATAACACTTTTAAAATAAAAAGTATTTCTGTTATGCATCCTTCCATGCATAAAAATTGAATTCAATGAAAATAACACTTTCATAATAATAAAAATTTCTACTATGCATCTTTCCATACATAGAAATTAAATCTAATGAAAATAACACTTTTATAATAAAAATTTCTTTTATGCATCTTTCCATGAATAGAAATTAAAATCTAATTAAAATAACACTTTTATAATAAAAAATTCTTTTATGCATCTTTCCATGCATAGAAATTAAATCTAATGAAAATAACACTTTTATAATTAAAAAATATCCAATATGCATCTTTCTATGCATAGAAATTGAATCTAATGAAAATAACACTTTTATAATAAAAAATATCCAATATGCATCTTTCTATGCATAGAAATTGAATCTAATGAAAATAACACTTTTATGATATTTTTTTTAAATCCAATATGCATCTTTCTATGCATAGAAATTGAATCTAATGAAAATAACACTTAATGAAAAAATATCCAATATGCATCTTTCTATGCATAGAAATTGAATCTAATGAAAATAACACTTTTATAATAAAAAATATCCAATATGCATCTTTCTATGCATAGAAATTGAATCTAATGAAAATAACACTTTTATGATATATTTTTTTAATCCAATATGCATCTTTCTATGCATAGAAATTGAATCTAATGAAAATAACACTTAATGAAAAAATATCCAATATGCATCTTTCTATGCATAGAAATTGAATCTAATGAAAATAACACTTTTATAATAAAAGAAAATCCTTTTATGCATCTATTTATACATAAAATAGGGATAACACTTTTAAAATAAAAAGAATTTCTTTTAGAATGCACAAATGGTGGGGATTATTCTTTTTGAATAACATAAAGATAAATCTTATTTCTACAAAATTTAAGAAAATTTTACCATAACCTGACCATTTCTTAATTTTTACATTCTAAATTTACTTTAAAATTTATCCCAAGATGAAATAAAGCACTCTAATCTAATCAAATTTTCACTTCTAAAGAGTAATCAATAGGAAAAGTTTAACTCAATTTGTTTGTTACTCATTTTAGGATAAAGAAAGGCTAAAATTCTTAATGAAGAGAAGGGGGAAGCCTTTTCATCAAGGCTTAACATCCATATTCACATTAAAAGCAAAGAATTCAAAAAACCATAGATTAGAATTAAAAAAAAGTAGAATTATTAACTTACATGGAGTTTTGTGAGCTTTCCTTTGGCTTGAGGGATTGAGGGTCCTACTCTTGTTTGGATCAAGAGTGGCTACCAATTCTTTGTAGAGGAAACAAGTGAATTCAATGTTTTTGGCTCTAGGGAGGAGTAGAGTAACAGTGCATAAACACTATTAAGCTTTTACAAAGGGGGATGCTTCTATTTATAGGAAAAAGTGAGCCTCAAACCAAGCAAATTAATTCTAGAATTTTCCAGATCAGTTTGGTCAAATTTTGATCATTTTTGGGTTAGTTTAGCTTACTTTTTGGAACTAGACTTGAATTAGGAGAGAGGAGAGATGAAGTATCACATTTTATTGATTTAAAATGGAAAGCAATGATGAGAAAAAAGGTGCCTCCTTCATGAGGGAAAATCCCCATTTTGAGGTGTCAAAAATTCATTTTTTAAATATTTCCTTTAGTCCACTCTTCATCTTATGTGAGTATTTACTCATTTTTGGGAGGTTTTTCTTTATTTCTTCAATTTATCTCCTCCCTACATTTGGATTAATATGATTGGCCCCTCAGAATCTTAATCTAAAATTTTCAAAAAATTTGGACCCTTAGGCTAAGGTCTCTTTAGCATAATATAATTTATTTCTAATGCACCTTAGGAAATTCTTTTTAAACTTCTGTTTCGGAGGAATTTATTTTAATAAGAAAGAATATTTTTCCATCCAAAGATATCTAAAAACTGAGTTACCTTTCTCTCTCTAGGCCAAAACAGGTAGAAACAAGATCTTTTATTATTCTGAAAAGGGGATTGATTTTACAGGGGAAGATACTGGACATCTTGAGGGGCTGGGAAAGAATCTTACATTCTCTCCCACTTGAAAAACGCGAGATGTCCTCATCTCGCAAACTGGGGGTAATCCCGTATCAATTCGACTTCTTTCTCCTAGGTGGCATCTTCCCAAAAGGATAGAACTTCCATTTGACTAAGAACTCTCTCAGAATTCTGTTCCTGAGAACCTTCTCTCGAACATCAAGAATTTCTTCAGGTTGGAGTTCCATCAGCCCTTGGGTTGAAGAAGTTAAGAGTTCATCATTAAGCACATGATTCGGGCTCGGTACATACTTCTTAAGTAGGCTGACAAGAAATACATTATGTACTTTGAGATGAGGAGTCAGAAGAAGTTCATAGGCTAAGTCACCTACTTTCTTTGTAATCAAATATGGCCCACAGTATCTGGGGGATAACTTCTTGTACTTTCCAAGAGATAGAGAACTTCTTTTCGGGTGTACAACGAATGAAGACCATATCTGCTTCTTCAAACTTTTTGTCTGACCTCTTCTTATCAGCATACTGCTTCTGTCTATCCTGGGCAGCTCTTAAATCTTTGCGGATTGACTGCATCTGCTGCTCCATGTCGTCTAGAATCTATCTTGACATCTTGACCCTAATCAATGGGTCGGACCAAGTTAATGGTGTTAGGCAGTCTTGTCCATACAGAGCTTTGAACCCGATGCTTCGGTGATAAGAGGCATTGTAGGCGAACTCAACTAGGTGCAAATAGCTTAGCCACTTCTTGGATTCCCTCTGCCACAGCATGACCAAAGTATATCTTCGATTACTTGGTTCACCCTTTCTGTTTGACCATTGGTCTCGCGAGGTGGTAAGCTGTGCTGAGATCCAAGAAAGTTCCTACTGCTTTGAAAAATGCAGTCTAGAATCTTGACGTGAACTTGGGCTGTCATGGGCTTCATTCAGAATTTGACCTTTAGTTCCCTCATCATTGGGAATTCATAGCTTGCTATTATAATACATAATTCCATCATCCAGGCTATACCCTTGAACTCGGTTCAACTACTGAGAGGAGTTGTGCTTTCCTGCATAAGTAGGGTAGCAATAGGGCCAAAGAATCTATCCTACATGATCTTCTCTCTTGCTTCATTAATCAATGGATTTGACACCACTGTGATTATAAGCAAGGAGGCTTTTCTACTGAGGGCATCTGCTACCACATTTTCTTTGCTTGGCGGTACTTGATTTCAAAATCAAATTCCTACAGGGTCTGCATCCACCTTCTTTGGCGCATGTTGAGATCCTTCTAAGTGAAGATCCACTTTAAGCTCTGATGATTTGTCATCAAAGTGAATCTTTGACCCAGTAGGTAATGTCTCCACAACTTCAAGGCATATACTACTGAAAGTAGCTCCAGGCCGTGGATAGCATAATTTCTCTCATGCATTTTGAGTTTTTGGGATTCATAGGCCACTGCATGACCTTCCTGCATGAATGCACCTCCTAGGGCCAAACCACTGGCATCAGTTACTTCCTCAAAGGGTAGAGAGAAATCTGGCGATTTCAGAACGAGATTGGTTACCAAGGCGGTCTTCATTTTATCAAAAGTGCTCTGACACCTAGCAGACCATTGAAACGGGATATCTTTCTTGAGAAGATTAGTCAGGGGGAAGCTACGAGAGCATACTTAGGTATAAAAATTCTATACCAAACAGTTAGTCCCAAGAATCCTTTGATTTCTTTCATTGTCTTTGGTTCAGGCTAATCTATGACTTCATGGACTTTTGAGAAATCTGGAGAAATCCCGTCTTTGGATACCAGAAAGCCCAAGTATTCAACATGGTCGACAGAGAAAGTGCATTTGCTCTTTTTAGCAAAGAGTTGGTGCTTCCTTAGAATCTCAAGAACTTTTTGGACGTGAGCTTCATGGTCAGCTGCATTCTTTGAGTAAGTCAGAATATCATCAAAGAAAACAAGAACAAAATCATCCAAGTATTCTTTGAAACGAGTATTGATGGCTGTCTTCGAGATATCTTGCTCATTAATCCTGATCTGGCAATACCTTGATTTGAGATCTATCTTTGTGAAGATCTGGGCTCCACTTAGCCTTTCCACAAGCTCATCGATTCTGGGGATAGGATACTTATTCTTAACTGTCAGCTGATTGAGACCTCTGTAGTCCACACAGAGTCTTAGTGTTCCATCTTTCTTTTTCTGAAAGAGAACTGGCACTCCCCAAGGTGAAACACAGGGTCTTACAAACCCTTGTTCTAACAGCTACCTAAGCTATTCCTTGAGTTCAATGGCTTCAAGGACTCACATTATGTACGTGCGCTGGGCTACTGGCTGAGCTCCGGGGGTCAATTCTATCACATGATCTACTTCTCAAATCGGAGGCATCTCAGTTAGCTCTGCTGGGAATAAATCATCATATTCACTTAACCATTCTGGTTCTTTAGCTTTTAACTTTGAGTCTACTAGATTCATTTCAACAACGTAAATGAGCTGCTTCTTTCTAAGTCCTTTCACTAACTTAGAAGCTTTTACTATTTGCAGAATTGGGGATCCTGAAATTCTGATTCCTTGAACTTTGTTTCCGTGAAGGTCACAGAAGGAAATGGTTCCATTATGACAGTGAATGTCAGCTTGACTTTTGTGGAGCCAATCCATTCCAAGGTTCCCGTCGAAAACTCCCAAAGGTAGGACTATGAACTGACAGTCAGTTATATTCCCATCTAGATTGAACTGAATACGATCTGTCTCATGGTGAGTGAAAAGGACCTTCCCACTGGCCAATTCAACTTGTATAGGTTTCCTTGATTTTTGATCTAAGACTAGCTTACGCAAGCATCCAGGGGAAATAAATGAATGAGTACTGCCTGAATCAATCAAAAGTTTGAATGACTTACCCTAATACTCAAATGGAGTATGGATGACTGAGAATTGACGATTTGGCCCTTGGTTTTCAATTGCGGCATACATCTGGCCTCTTTCCTCTTCCACTACTTCTGCTATTGTAATCACTCTGGCTTTCTGCTGCAAACTGGGGCGGAACTCTTTCTCTTTGGTTACCCCAGTTTTTGGGGGAGGGAGTTTTGAGATTACTCTGTATAGAGGCAGATGGCCGAGCTGGATTCCTCCTGGGATCGCCCTGATTTCGACGAGACAAACCTTGATTGACTGATAGTAGTAGGAAGGGACTGGTCTCTACATTTGTGAGATCCCACTGCCCCCTCTGCACACCGGATTCTCAAATGGTAGCAGCGGAAGTAGCTTCCTCTTGCACGGGGCAGGGTTTCTCACTCGGGGCCTTGCCCTCGAATGTCCGGGCATGAGACTAAGCTGGTGGTCATTCTGAAAATCGAAACCGAGAAAATTTTCCATGCCCGGAAAGCGGGGATGATTCCACCATTTTGAATTTCTTAACGAGTTTTTCTAATGAAGTCAAGACTGATCTAACCTTCATCTAAATATACCAGATAGAAGGGAAACTATAACAGACTTAACTTGAAGGAATCAACGCTTTTTTCCTAATTGAATTAGGCACAGCCCCATTGATCTATTCATTTGAGAAGTCTTCAGGTTATTATTTAACTATTCGAGTTCTAAGCGTAATCTTATTAATCAATTTTATTATTAAAACTCTACTGATTCCAGCCTAACACCATCCGGCCCATGGGTTAGCCACCACCCAACCACTAGAATAGTAGAACCAGACATAATTGAAAGCCTTTCTTAACTTTTGCTTTAGAATACAGATACTCACACACTCCTCTTCAAACTTTAATTTATAAAACAATCCATTGAGAAACAATTACTGGGTACATATGTCACAACTAAAAATTTCATTTCAATCCTTGTTTCTCACAAAACAGTATCACTCTGGACTCTCCGTTGAGACTAGCAGGTCAGCAACGAGATCCAGTAACAGATTACAATAAGTTTCTCATCATCATACATATATACATCTTCCACGACATACGCATCTCGGCACCGCGAGCCCGTGCATCTCCTGGTTAGAACCCTCTAGGATCCTCCTTAGGTGTCCTGGCACTTCACTTAGGGATCGCTTTGTCGGCCCTCGCCCATCATACCGAAAGCGCACCATTTTAACCATACCGAGGCTGGTGGTCAAGACCTGGGCAAGCTTTGCCGCGTGAGCTGTCCTTTGAACACTCCCCGCCAGCTGTTGCAACCGAACTTCCCTTATAAAAACACATATACCAAATGCTCCCTCCAGCATTCTGGCGTAAGATAGTTCTTTAAGAAAATAGGGTTTTTATGCAAGTTTTCAGTTTTGATTTTCTTTTGAATACAATGAGTATATCTTAATTCCGTATCCCAAGACTTCTAGATTATAGGTCTGGATTCCAAAGCAAAATTCCTCGAATTCTCAATTCTTAATTCTCAGATCAAAATCAAAGGTCTCAACTTAGTTTCAGATTCGGTGGGTGATTTGAGTGTAGATTATTGAACTGGTCACATCGTCTATTCTTGAAACTAACGAAGGAGTTATGTCTTGGTCATAGTCTGATTCAGGGTTTGAGTCTGTTGAATTCAAAACTAAACACGAATTCTTGTGAGGAATAAATTAGTCATTTATCTAAAATTCCGACTTCGATAGTTTTTTTGAATTTTCTCATTACCATCCTAGAGAATATGAAACGACAAAATTTTCTTTCACAGAGTATTTACTTAATTCATTTACCCATATTCATGGGATTTAAACAAGGATCAAAGAGAACTCTTATTTTGATATAAAAATTCTGTATGCATCTATTTATGCATCAAAATCCATTTTGATGAAAGTAACACTTTTATAAAATAAAAAATTCTTTTATGCATAAAAATCAATCATGATGAAAGTAACACTTTTATAATAAAAAAATTCTTTTATGCATCATTTTATGCATAAAAATCCATTTTGATGAAAGTAACACTTTTATAATAAAAAAATATTCTTTTATGCATCTATTTATGCATAAAATCCATTTTGATAAAAGTAACACTTTTATAATTAAAAAATATTCTTTTATGCATCTATTTATGCATAAAATCCATTTTGATGAAATTAACACCTTTGTAATAAAAAAATAATCAATATGCATCTTTCTATGCATAGAATTTAATTCTATTAAAAATCACGTTTTTATAATTAAAAAAATAATCAATATGCATCTTTCTATGCATAGAATTTAATTCTATTAAAAATCACTCTTTTATAATTAAAAAAATAATCAATATGCATCTTTCTATGCATAGAATTTAATTCTATTAAAAATCACTCTTTTATAATAAAAAATAATAATCAATATGCATCTTTCTATGCATGAATGAAAATGACACTTTTAGAATACACAAACGATGGGGATTACTCTTTTTGATTAATAAAAGATGTAATTTATTTTACAAATTTTTAGAAAATTTTACCATAACCTCCTTTGTACGGCTGACCATTTTTCAATTTTTCTAACCTTAATCTACTTAGGATTTATCCCCAATTGGTTTAAAGCATTCTCTAAACTAATCAATTTTCACTTTTAAGAGAGAAACAATATGAAAAGTTTAATTCCAACAATTAGATCACTTAACTAGAATAAAGAAGGGCTGATTTTTAGAATGAGAGAGGGGGAAGCCTTTCCAAGAAGGCATAGCATCTGTTTATCATTTTAAGATAACAAACAATTTAGAAAACCATTAAAAGAATAAGAAAAAGTAAGATTTCTTACTTACATGAAATTCGGGAAGCTTTCCTTTGGCTTGATGGTTTGAGGGATCTACTCTTGTTTGCAACAAGAGTGGCCACCGATTCTTTAGAAGAGGGAATGGTCAAAAACTAGTGAATTATTAAGAAATTCACAGTTCTTGGCTCTTTGGAGGAGTAGAGTAACAGTGCATAAAACACTATTAAGATTCAACAAAGAGGGAGGCTTCTATTTAAAGAAAAAAGTAAGCTTCTAACCAAGCAAACTGATTCTAGAATTTTCCAGATCAGTTTGGATAATTTTTTACCATTTTAGGTCAGTTTAGCTTACTTTTAGGATTTAGACTTGAATTAGGAGAGAGGAGAGATGAAATATCTTAATTTTTGATAATTTTAAACTCCACCACACATGTGAAGTAGGCGCCTCCTTCATGAGGGGGGAATCCCCATTATGAGGTGTCAAAATTTTATTTTTTTAGTATTTCCTTTGGTCCTTAGTCCACACTTCATCTTATGTGAGTATTTACTCATTTTTGGGGGGATTTTCTTTATTTCTTCTATTTATCTTCTCCACACATTTGGGAATTCCCATTGTGAGGTGTCAAAAATCCATTTTTTTAGTATTTCCTTTGGTCCTTAGTCCACTCTTCATCTTATGTGAGTATTTACTCATTTTTGGGAGGATTTTCTTTATTTCTTCTATTTATCTTCTCCACACATTTGGATGAATCTAATTGGCCCCTCAAAACCTTAATTTAAAATTTTCAAAAAATCTAGACCCCTAGGGTAAGGCCTCTTGAACAGATTATACTTGATTTCTAATGCACCTTCTAAAAATCTTTTTGAACTTTTGTTTCGGGGGAACTTATTTTAATAAGAAGAGATATTTTTCCATCCATATTTAAAATCTGAATAACCTCTCTCTAGAACATTTTCTCTCTCTAGGCCAAAACAGGTAGAAACAAGATCTTTTATATTTCTGAAGGGGGATTTGATTATAGGGGAAGATGCTGGGGAGAAATCTTACATTCTCTCCCACTTGAAAAATGCGAGATGTCTTCATGTCGCAAACTGGGAGTAATCCGTAATAGTTCGGCTTCTTTCTCCCAAGTGGCATCTTCAAAAGGATAGAACTTCCATTTGACCAATAATTCTCTCAGAATTCTATTTTCTTGAGAACCTTTTCTCGAACATCAAGGATTTCTTCAGGTTGGAGAACCATCTGCCCTTGGGTTGAAGAAGTTAAGATTTCATCAAGCACATGATTCGGGCTTGGTACATAATTTTTAAGAAGGCTGACATGAAATACATTATATACTTTGAGATGAGGAGGCATAAGAAGCTCGTAGGCTAAGTCACCTACTTTCTTTGTAAATCAGATATGGCCCACAATATCTAGGGGATAACTTCTTGTACTTCCCAAGATATAGAGAACTTCTTTTGGGGTGTACTTGAATGAAGACCATATTTGCTTCTTCGAATTTTCTGTCTGACCTCTTCTTATCTACATACTGCTTCTGTCTATCCTGGGGGCAGCTTTTATATCTTTGCGAATTGACTACATCTGCTGCTCCATGTCATCAAGCATCTGTCTGGACATCTCGACCCTAATCAATGGGTCGGACGAAATTAATGGAGTTAAGCAATCTTGTCCATACAAAGCTTTGAAAGGGCTCATCCCAATACTTCTATGATAAGAAGTATTATAGGCGAACTCGACTAGGTGCAGATAGCTTAGCCACTTCTTGGGTTCCCTACCATAGCATGACCAAAGTATATCTTCAATTACTTGGTTTACCCTTTCTGTTTGACCATCGATCTCAGGGTGGTAAGCTGTGTTGAGATCCAAGAAAGTTCCTACTGCTTCAAAAAATGCAGTCTAGAATCTTGACGTGAATTTGGGATCTCGATTACTTACTCTTCTGTTAGTCTATGAACTACCACGAAGATGGAGTTCTGAAGGTAATCCAGTGATAAAATCCATATTGATGCATTTCCACTTCTAATGGATGTAATTTCCCAGGCATTTTTACTCTCTCGTCCTTGACTTTCTGACAGATTAGACGTTGACATACATGATTAAGCACATCCTTTTTTATACCTGGCCAAAAGAAGCTTTTCTTCATAGACATGTAGGTTTTGATGAAACGTGGATGTCCTGCAATAAGATTGTCATGGACTTCATTCAGAATTTGACCCTTAGTTTCCTCATCACATTGGGAATGCATAGCCTGCGATTATAGTACATAATTCCATCATCCAGGCTGTACCCTTGAACTCGGTTCAACTCCTGTGGAGTTTTGCTTTCCTGCATAAGTAGGGTCGTAATAGGGCCAAAGAATCTATCTTGCATGATCTTCTCTCTTGCTTCAATAATCAAAGGATTTGACACTACAGTAATTGCAAAGCAAGGAGGCTTTTCTGCTGAGGGCATCTACTACCACATTTTCTTTGCCTGGACGGTACTTGATTTCAAAATCAAATTCCTGTAGGGCCTGCATCCACCTTCTCTGGCGCATGTTGAGATCCTTCTGAGAGTGAAGATCCACTTTAAGCTCTGATGATCTGTCTCATCAAAGTAAATCTTTGACCCAGTAGGTAATGTCTCCACAACTTTAGGGTATATACTACTGAAAGTAGTTCCAAGTCATGGACAGCATAATTCATCTCATGCATTCTGAGTTTTCGGGATTCATAGGCCACTGCATGACCTTCCTGCATGAGTGCACCTCCCAGGGAAAAACCACTGGCATTAGTTACTACCTCAAAGGGTAGAGAGAAATCTGGCAGCTTCAGAATGGGATTGGTTACCAAGGCGGTCTTCATCTTATCAAAAGCATTCTGGCACCTGGCAGACCACTGAAATGGGATATTCTTCTTGAGAAGATTAGTCAGGGGGAAGCTATGAGAGCATACTTTGGTATAAAAATTCTATACCAGCCAGTCAATTCCAAGAATCCTCTGACTTCTTTCACTGTCTTTGGTTCAGGCAATCTATGACTACTTGGACTTTTGTGGAGTCTAGAGAAATTTCATCTGTGGATACCAGAAAGCCCAAGTATTCAACATGGTCGACAGAGAAAGTGCATTTACTCTTTTTTGCAAAGAGTTGGTGCTTCCTTAGAATCTCAAGAACTTTTCTGATATGAGCTTCATGGTCAGCTGCATTCTTTGAGTAAATAAAAATATCATCAAAGAAAACAAGAACAAAATCATCCAAGTATTCTTTGAGAATGTCCTGCATTAAGCGATTGAATGTAGCTGGGGCATTTGTCAATCCAAACGGCATGATAGTGAAGCTCATCAATTATGGGGATAGGATACTTATTCTTAACTGTCAGTAGCAGCTGATTGAGACCTCTGTAGTCCACACAGAGTCTTAGCGTTCCATCTTTCTTTTTCTGAAAGAGAACTGGTGCACCCCAAGGTGAAACACTGGGTCTTACAAACCCTTGTTCTAACAGCTGTCTAATCTGTTCATTGAGTTCGATGACTTCAGGAACTGGAATTTTGTATGTGCGCAAGGCTACTGGCTAAGCTCCGAGGGTCAATTCTATGACATGATATACTTTCTGAATTGGGGGCATCTCTGTTAATTCTGCTTGGAATAAATCATCATATTCACTTAACCATTCAGGTTCTTTAGCTTTTAACTTTGAGTCTACCGGATTCATTTTGACAAGATAAATGCGCTGCTTCTTTCTAAGTCGTTTTAGTAACTTAGAAGCTTTTACTAACTATAGACTAGGGGATCCTGAAATTTCGGTTCCTTGAGCGTTGTTTCCGTGAAGGTCACGGAAGGAGACGGTTCCATTATGACAGTGAATGTCAGCTTGATTTTTGTAGAGACAATCCATTCCAAGGATCCCGTCAAAAACTCCCAAAGGTATAACTCTGAAGACTGACAGTCAGTTAAATTCCCATCTAGATTGAACTGAATACGATTTGTCTCAAGGTGAGTGAAAAGAATCTTCCCACTCGGCAATTCAACTTGCATAGGTTTCCCTAATTTCTGATCTAAGACTAGCTTACGTAAGCATCCACAGGAAATGAAAGAATGAGTACTGCCTGAATCAATCAAAAGCTTAAAAGGCTTACCTTGATACTCAGCTGGAGTATGAATGATGGAGAATTGGCGATTTGGCCCCTGGTTTTCAATTGCAGCATAAATCTGTCCTCTTTCCTCTTCCACTACTTCTGCAATTGTGACTGCTCTGGCTGCTGCAGTCTGAGGTGGAACTCTTTCTCTTTGGTTGCCCCAGTTTTGGGAAGGAGTTCTAAGGCTACTCTGGACAGAGGCAGATGGCTGAGCTGGAGTTCTCCTGGGATTTCCCTGATTTGGGCGAGATGGACCTTGATTTGACTGATAGGAAGGGGTTGGTCTTTGTACTCTTGGTCCTTGGCTTCCCTGTCCCCTTGACATGGTAGGAGTCGGGCAATCTTTCAGCTGGTGACCAAAACCCTGGCATCCAAAACACCGGTTCTCACTTTTGAGCTCATCCCTCTGGATCCTTTTGAAAAAGGTGGGTGAGAAAGTGTTCTGTGGGATGAAGGCTCTTCCTTCACTTCTGAATTTTCAAATATCTTGATTCTGATTTGGGCCTTGCTACCTCTTTGGGGGAGGAAAGTTTAAATTTTCTAATATCTTGATTTTGATTTGGGCCTTGCTGCCTCTTTGGGGGAGGAAAGTTTGAAGTACTTCCCAAGGTTTGGAATCTTTTAAAATTAGAGGGTGCAGGCTTTGGCGGGACCTTAACAACAAAGGCTTTAGCAGAGTCCTTTGCCATTCTTACTGCTTCGGCCATTGAGATAGGTTTGGCATTCTTCACTAAGGTGTCTAATGGCTCATTCATTCCTCGAATGAACCTGGCCATCACTAGCTCTTCATCCAATTACGGCGGGGAATATTTGAGGAGAAGGGCAAAAGCTTGATGGTACTCTTCAATTGTCCGACTATCCTGCTTTAGTTCCAAGAACTCATTCATCTTAGTTTCAAGGAAGCCCGGAGGACAAAACCTCTTTCTGAGGTAAGCTTTAAGATCGGTCCAGGTCTGGGTATTCCGGTCGAGACGGTTAGTCTCGCAGTGATTCCTCCAAGCGACCCTGGCCGTTTCCACAATCTTTAACCTGGCGAGAGCCATCTTGCTTCTCTCATTGTAGCCAGTTACATCAAAGTATTCCTCCATTGCCTCAATCCACTTTTCCACTACTTCACCTAACTGCTCCCCTTCACCCTTGAAGGGACCAGGTTGGGATCTGTGCAGGGCTTTTCGAACATTCGGATCTAACTCTTCGTCATCGATTAGAGGATCCGGTTGCCTTGCACAGGCCGCGCACCTCATGACTCTGACAAAGCGAGATTTTCATCAACTTAACTTTGACAACAGATTTATGATTATTTAATCTTTTAGATTTATTTTTTTAAACAGATGATTATTTCATCATACTTCATGAAACAATATTTACTCTGATAATTTTACTAACCATATTCACAATCATGAAAATAATTTGGAATTTTTTTGTAAAACATCGTTTATTATCAAAAGTTTTCAATATATACATAGAGCATCACGGCTCCCAAAATAACTACCTCAATCGTATTCGCATAAAGAAGCAAAACTGTGAAGGAGACATGCCATGGTACACACGATTCATTACAGAAAGAGGTGCTGTAATTCTACTTCTAAGGATAAAGCGGCTAAGAAGCCTAAAAACTCGGCATGAAATTCTAAAGTTCCTGGGTGAATGATCAGAGTTGAACATGCTAAATAAGCCCTAGCCTTATCAGAATCATGGCTAAGGAAATATTTTGCCTGAGCCTCTGACGCTGACTCGTACTAACATTAATATATCGTCCTCCGCAGAACCACATATACCGACGTTGCTCAAGAGGATCAGGAAAGTAAAGACTCTCAAAATGACGTGCGAGTCTCACTCTGCTTACTCAGGTCGTAGCAGAGTTGACGAGGTGCTCAAATGCAAATGCTATCATATCCTGACTCTGGGAGAGTTCAGGAATGCCAGACAGATTCAGGGTATCCATCTATAAATTTCCAATTCAATCTATGAGTTTTCAATTTTTGAAGTTCATTCAATATAAATTTAACAAGCGAAAACATTATTTCCCAGATTTACTTTAAAATTTTAAGCAATTTCTGATGCTGTTACGTAAATTTACAACATGGCTTTGATACCAACTGTGAGATCCCACTGCCCCCTCTGCGCACCGGGCGGATTCCCGGATGGTAGCAGCGGAAGTAGCTTCCTCTTACGCGGGGCAGGGTTTCTCACTCGGGGCCTCGCCCTCGAATGTCCGGGCAAGAGACTAAGCTGGTGGTCATTCCGACAACCGAAACCGGGAAAATTTCCCATGCCCAGAAAGCGGGGACGATTCCACCATTTTGAATTTCTTAAAATAACAAGTTTTTCTAACGAAGTCAAGACTGATCTAACCTTCATCTGAATAAACCAGATAGAAGGGAAACTATAACAGACTTAACTTGAAGGAATCAACAGTTTTTTCCTAATTGAATTAGGCAGAGCCATTGATCTATTCATTTGAGAAGTCTTCAGGTTATTATTTAACTATTCAAGTTCTAAGTGTAATCTTATTAATCAATTTTATTATTAAAACTCTACTGATTCTAGCCTAACCCCATCCGGCCCATGGGTTATCCACCGCCCAACCCCACTGGATTAGTAGAACCAGACAAGTACTCACCCACCCATAATTGAAAGCCTTTCTTAACTTTTGCTTTAGAATATAGATACTCACACACTCCTCTTTAAACTTTAATTTATAAAACAATCCATTGACAAACAATTACTGGGTACAAATGTCACAACTCAAAATTTCATTTCAGTCCTTGTTTCTCATAAAATAGTATCACTCTCGACTCTCCGTTGAGACCAGCGGGTCAGCAACGAGATCCAGTAACAAATTACTAATAACTTTCTCGTCATCATACATATATACATCTTCCACAACATAAGCATGGGTGTCCTTGGCACCGCAAGCCCGTGCATCTCCTGGTTAGAACCCTCCAGGATCCTCCTTAGGTGTCCTGGCACTTCACTCAGGGACTGCTTCATCGGCCCTCGCCCATCGTACCGGAAGCGCACCATTTTAACCATACCGAGGCTGGTCAAGACCTGGTGGGCAGGCTTTGCCGTGTGAGCTGTCCTTTGAACACTCCCCGCCAGCTGTTGCAACCGCACTTCCCTTAGAAAAACACATATACCAACCAAATGCTCCCTCCAGCATTCTGGCATAAGATAGTCCTTTAAGAAAACAGGGTTTCTATGCAAGTTTTCAGTTTTGATTTTCTTTTGAATACAATGAGTATATCTTAATTCTGTATCCCAAGACTTCTAGATCATAGGTCTGGATTCCCAAGCAGAATTCCTTGAATTCTGAATTCTTGATCCTCAGATCAAAATCAAAGGTCTCAACTTAGTTTCAGATTCGGTGGGTGATTTGAGTGTAGATTTGAACTCGTCACATCGTCTATTCTTGAAACTGATGAAGGAGTTATGTCTTGGTCATAGTCTGATTCAGGGTTTGAGTCTGGAAAGGTTCTCCCTGATCTATCTTTCTCGAGGGTAATAATTCAATTACTACTTTACTGAATTCAAAACTAAACAATTCTTGTGAGGAATAAATTAGTCATTTATCTAAAATTCTGACTTCGATAGTTTTTCTGAATTTTGTTATTACCATCCCAGAGAATATGAAACGATAAATTTTCTTTCACAGAGTATTTACTTAATTCATTTACCCATACTCATGGGATTTAAACAAGGATTAAAGAGAACTCTTATTTTGATATAAAAATTCTGTATACATCTATTTATGCATAAAAATCCATTTTGATGAAAGTAACACTTTTATAATAAAAAAATTCTTTTAAACATAAAAATCAATAATGATGAAAGTAACACTTTTATAATAAAAAAATTCTTTTATGCAACATTTTATGCATAAAAATTCATTTTGATGAAAGTAACACTTTTATAATAAAAAAATATTCTTTCATGCATCTATTTATGCATAAAATCCATTTTGATGAGAGTAACACTTTTATAATTAAAAAATATTCTTTTATGCATAAAATCCATTTTGATGAAATTAACACCTTTGTAATTAAAAAAATCAATATGCATCTTTCTATGCATAGAATTTAATTCTATTAAGAATCATTCTTTTATAATTAAAAAATAATCAATATGCATCTTTATATACATAGAATTTAATTCTATTAAAAATCACTCTTTTATAATAAAAAAATAATCAATATGCATCTTTCTATGCATAGAATTTAATTCTATTAAAAATCACTCTTTTATAATAATAAAAAATAATCAATATGCATCTTTCTATGCATGTATGAAAATGACACTTTTAGAATACAGAAACAATGGGGATTACTCTTTTTGATTAATAAAAGATGAAATTTATTTCACAAATTTTTAGAAAATTTTGCCATAACCTCCTTTGTATGTCTGACCATTTTTCAACTTTTCTAACCTTAATCTACTTAGGAATTATCCCCAATTGGTTTAAAGCATTCTTAACTAATCAATTTTCACTTTTAAGAGAGAAACAATGTGAAAAGTTTAATTCCAACAATTAGATCACTTAACTAGGATAAAGAAGGGCTGATTTTAAGAATGAGAGAGGGGGAAAGCCTTTCCAAGAAGGCATAGCATATGTTTATCATTTTAAGATAACAAACAATTTAGAAAACCATTAAAAGAATAAGAAAAAGTAAGATTTCTTACTTACATGAAATTCTGGGAGCTTTCCTTTGGCTTGATGGTTTGAGGGATCTACTCTTGTTTGCAACAAGAGTGGCCACCGATTCTTTAGAAGAGGGAATGGTCAAAAACTAGTGAATTATTAAGAAATTCACAGTTCTTGGCTCTTTGGAGGAGTAGAGTAACAGTGCATAAAACACTATTAAGCTTCAACAAAAAAGGAGGCTTCTATTTAAAGAAAAAAGAAAGCTTCTAATCAAGCAAACTAATTCTAGAATTTTCTAGATCAATTTGGTCATTTTTTGACCATTTTTAGGTCAGTTTAGCTTACTTTTTGGAACTAGACTTGAATTAGGAGAGAGGAGAGATAAAATATCTCAATTTTTGATAATTTTAAACTCCACCACACATGTGAAGTAGGTGCCTCCTTCATGAGGGTGGAATTCCCATTGTGAGGTGTCAAAAGTCCAAGTTTTTAGTATTTCCTTTGGTCCTTAGTCCACTCTTCATCTTATGTGAGTATTTACTCATTTTTGGGGGGATTTTCTTTATTTCTTCTATTTATCTTCTCCACACATTTGGATGAATCTAATTGGCCCCTCAAAACCTTAATTTAAAATTTTCAGAAAATCTAGACCCCTAGGATAAGGCCTCTTGAATAGATTATACTTGATTTCTAATGCACCTTCTGAAAATCTTTTTGAACTTTTGTTTCGGGGGAACTTATTTTAATAAGAAGAGATATTTTTCCATTCAAAAATATTCAAAATTTGAATAGTCTCTCTCTAGAATATTTTCTCTCTCTAGGCCAAAACAGGTAGAAACAAGATCTTTTATATTTCTGAAGAGGGATTTGATTACAGGGGAAGATGCTGGACATCTTGAGAGGCTGCGGAGGAATCTTACAGCATTCTAGGTCCTTGACTTCCCTGTCCTCTTCTTGACATGGCAGGAGTCGGGCAGTCTTTTAGCTGGTGTCCAAAACCCTGACATCCAAAACATTTGTTTTCACTTCTAAGCTCCTCCCTCTAAGTCCTTGAAAAAGGTGGGGCTCATGAAAAAGTGTTTTGAGGGAAGGGTCTTCCTTCACTTCTGAATCTGCTAGAATCTTGATTCTGACTGGGGCCTTGCTGCCTCTTTGGGGGTGGAAAGTTTGAAGCACCACCTTGGATTTGGAACCTTTTAAAGCTTTAGGGTGTAGGCCTTGGCGGGACCTTGACAACAAATGCCTTGGCAAAGTCCTTTGCCATTTTGACAGCTTCCGCCATTGAGACTGGCTTGGCATTTTTCACTAAAGTATCCAATGGCTCGTTTATTCCTCGAATGAATCTCGCCACCATCAGCTGCTCTTCATCCAAAAGTGGAGAATATTTGAGGAGAAGGGCAAATGCCTAATGGTACTCTTCAATTGTCTGGCTATCCTGCTTCAATTCCAAGAACTCATTCATTTTGGTTTCCAGGAAGCTCGGAGGACATAACCTTTTCTTGAGGTATGCTTTAAGATTTGACTAGGTGTGGGTATTTCTACCGAGACAGTTTGTCTCGCAATGGTTCCTCCATGCGATCGTGGCTGTTTCCACAATCTTTAATCTGGCGAGAGCCATCTTGCTCCTCTCATTGTAACCGGTTACATCAAAGTACTCTTCCATGGCCTCAATCCATTTTTCCACTGTTTCTCCTAACTGTTCTCCTTCACCCTTAAATGGACCAGGTTGGGATCGGTGCAGGGCTTTACGAACGTCCGGATCTAACTCTTCATCATTGGTAAGAGGATCCGGTTGCCTAGCACGGGCCGCGCGCCTTATGATTATGACAAAACAAGATTTTTGTCAACTTAACTTTGGCATCAGATTTATGATTATTTAATTTTTGAGATTTATTTCTTAAAAATAAGATTCACTCAAATAATTTTATTAACCAATATTCACAACCACGAAATCAATTTGGAATCTTTTGCAAAACATCATTTATTATCAAAAGTTTTTGATAATATACATAGAGCATCTCAGCTCCAAAAGTCACTGCCTCAATCGTGCACGCATAAAAAGGCGATACTGCGATGGAGACATGCTATGATATACACGATCCATCACTGATAAGGGTGTTGTAATTCTACTTCTAGTCTATGCATAGAAATCGAATCTAATGAAAATAACACTTTTATAATAAAAAAATATCCAATATGCATCTTTCTATGCAGAGAAATTGAATCTAGTGAAAATAACACTTTTATAATAAATTTTTTTAAATCCAATATGCATCTTTCTATGCATAGAAATTGAATCTAATGAAAATAACACGTTTATAATAAAAAATATCCAATATACATATTTCTATGCATAAAAATTGAATCTAATGAAAATAACACTTTATAATAAAAAAATATCCAATATGCATCTTTCTATGCATAGAAATTGAATCTAATGAAAATAACATTTTTATAATAAAAGAAAATCCTATTATTCATCTATTTATGCATAAAATAAGAATAACACTTTTAAAATAAAAAGAATTTCTTTTAGAGTGCACAAACGATGGGGATTATTCTTTTTGAATAATATAAAAATAAAACTTATTTCCACAAAGTTTAAGAAAATTTTACCATAACCTCCTTTGTATGGCTGACCATTTCTCAATTTTTACATTCAAAATTTACTTTAAAATTTATCCCAAGATGAAATAAAGCACTCTAATCTAATCAATTTTTCACTTCTAAAGAGTAATCAATAGGAAAAGTTTAACTCAATTTGTTTGTTACTCATTTTAGGATAAAGAAAGGCTAAAATTCTTAATGAAGAGAAGGGGGAAGCCTTTTCATCAAGGCTTAACATCCATATTCACATTAAAAGCAAAGAATTCAAAAAACCATAAATTAGAATTTAAAAAAATAGAATTATTATCTTACATGGAGTTTTGTGAGCTTTCCTTTGAATTATTAAGTGAATTCAATGTTTTTGGCTCTAGGGAGGAGAAGAGTAACAATCCATAAACACTATTAAGCTTTTACAAAGGGGGAGGCTTCTATTTATAGGAAAAAGTGAGCCTCAAACCAAGTAAACTAATTCTAGAATTTTCCAGGTCAATTTGGTCAATTTTTGACCATTTTTGGGTCAGTTTAGCTTACTTTTTGGAACTAGACTTGAATTAGAAGAGAGGAGAGATGAAATATCTCATTTTTATTGATTTAAAATGGAAAGCAATGATGAGAAAAAAGGTGCCTCCTTCATGAGGGGGAATCCATTTGGAGGGCCTTTTAGATGAGAGACAAAATAGAATGCAACCACGAGGAAGAAGCCAACGTAACGTTGAAAAATAGCACAATTCATTGAAAAATTTTAAAAAATTATCACGTTCACATTCAATGAGGGTATCTTTTTTAAAAACAGTCGAGTACACATTCAATGCAGGTATCTGTTTCAAATGAGGTAGAGTTACTTTATTAAATACGGCTTATGTCATCATTAGATATGAAAAAGCACTTCGAAGCTAAACTTTGTAGACACCTGAATCTATACATTTCTTCTGATGGTATTTTGGTTTAGAATTTGGTGCTTTTGACATCACCATTGTGTCCGGAGAGATAGAAATGACCAAAACAAGGGGAGAATTGACTCATAGCCAATTGACGCACTTAGAGGCCTTGGCCACTTGGCCAAAGGCCTCTATGCGCGTCAATTGGAAGTGGCCAAGGCCTCTATGCACGTCAATTGGTTATGAGTCAATTATCCCCTTGTTTTGGTCATTTCTATCTCTCTGTCGTGTGTCCGATTTAAGTGATTCAAAAGTCATTTAGGGAGTTTTTGGCCGCTTCGGATGCAATGGTGATGTCAAAAGTACCAAATTCTACACCAAACTACCACTAAGTGACTAGATTGTTAGAAGAGTAGCATGGAATTTTTGAAAAAGGTGCCTTATGATGACGTGAGTGCCTTTTGCGAACCCAAAAAGGTGAGAGCGATGTGTAGCTAGTGCACATATTTCAATACCTTATCAGATCCACTTTTTTGTAACTTGCAATAGTTTCTTGTCAAGTACATATTTAATGACGATATCTTTTGAACATTTTTTCTAGAGAGAGAAAATAAGAGTTTGTGAATTTCTTACAAGGCCCTACAAATGACCTCCAAAATTTCCTAATGCACCGATGAGATAGCTCTCAAAATGGGTTGGGATTGATCTTACCGAGTGAGATGTCTCCCTATCCCTGGTGATGGGTGGGTATCTTACACCTTACATCCCATAGTGCTCAATTTTAGATCATGGTGTAGAGTCCTCATGCACTCCACCATTTCTGAATGGAAGGGAAGAGATGCTAGAGTTGCTTTTATGTCACCTTACCTTTCTTCCACCCTTGCATCCCATAGTGTTGCTCAATTTTAGATCATGGTGTAGAGTCCTCATGCACTCCACCATTTTGGATGAAAGGGAAGAGATGCTAGAGTTGTTTATCATCACCTAACCTTCTTTCCACCACCCTTGCAAATTTTTAAACCCCTTCTAACTCTTTTGTATGGTTCTAAACCTAAGGGTGGCTAGAAGCATATGACACATATAAATAGTTATGTTTACATCCCTATGGTATACTTAAGCTCTATTAAAAAAAATATAAATATTTAGAGTAAATATTAGTATATCCATAGTATATGCTTTCTCTATTGAACATATCAACATAAAGTACTCTATCCTAATAAACCAAGAAGATTAAAATGATATAGATATGCTCATTAATAGCACCAAGCCACCACCACCCCCCACATTTGAGGAGGACAAGGAAGGAGACAATGTATATCATTATGCATATCCACTTAATAGACCTCTCACTTTGAAAGTCCTTTCTTCTCATGACACTATCCTTGAAAATACTAATGACCAAACCACTAACCTAGAATCATTTTCTCTCCATTCCTATTGGCACTCTTGCCTCCGAGGACACTAAGTCCTAGCGAGTAGCTTCATAGAGGTAAAACCACTACTTTCTCCTTTACAAGAATAATGTGCTAACACATATGTTTTTGGATCAATTGTCTATCAAAATTAAAAATAAAATTTACGGCCAAATATTTTTTTCAAGGTTTTGATGTAGGTTACACCACATTCAACCCCACAACAAGATCATTTCCTAAAGCATACCCAATACAACCCCACAACAATATCATTTCCTACTAGAGGCTATCTATATCTAGAAGCCTTTCATTGTATGGTTGTAATGCATATTGCAATACATTTCGTTGAGTGTGCTCATTGGCATCCACATCTCTTAATCATGGATTATCTTGATTATTTTGAGCCTCCCTAGTCTAATCTCTCTCATTATAGGCAACACTCTACCAAGCCTATACCTCGCACCTTAGATTCTCAACATGGTATCAAAACCACGCTAGGTTCTTAGATAGTTTAGAGTATATTTGCACATTGGTTCATTTGATTAGGGTTTGATTTATTTTGTTCTTTGATTTTGGAAAATTAGCATACTCATTACCTTAGGAAGAGATTATTTGGTAAGAATTTCTCATTCAAAGGTTCAATGGATAGATTGGAGGTTTCTTAAAGTTACCCATGGAGAAAGCAAGTGAAGGATTCAGCAACACGAATATTTCAGAGTCTTCACCATCACCAAGGAAGCGTATTTGAAGACTAAAAAAGAATAAGAAGAAGTGTATGTCTCTAGAAAAGGTTAGTTTTTAGTTCTTACATCATGAAGTGTTGGTTTGAGCATAGAAGGGATGCTATGTGATGGATATGACAATTCCATGGTTCTTTATATTTGGCAAGGAATTTGAAGCAGTGCAAGCTTGTCTAAGCAAGAGATAAGTGGTCATGGGCTAACGGTGGAGCACAACTTTTCACCAAAGGAAAGGGGTAGTGCTATAAATTTGCTCATGAAAGATGAACAAACTATAGTGTGGAAGTTATTGATGGCTTTCATGATGGTATGCACATCTTAAAAGAAACCTATGAAGAGCACCCTTGTAAAGATTTTGCATGCAAAGAGCGAAAGCATGCATGTTGTGGGCTCAATGGTGAGCCATAATGGCCATATATTAATGGCTATGTAAACCTTTTGCATTATCTTTTTATTAAGGCATTGTAAAGAAGCGAGACATACGTTGAAGTTATATTAGAAGTAAACTCTCTTACAAATGTTAAATTTTAACATCTTTTTATCAATGTATTGTACTTAGAATGCTTTAATGTCCATTAGATTTTGATAACCTTTTTATTCATGCCTTATACTTCCATAAAATTACATTTTTTACAATAAAATAATGTTTTAAAGTGTATTTTGTAAAATTATATATTGGTTGCTACATTGTTTAAACAAAAAAACATAGAGCCCTACCCAACATTGATTCCTTCAATAACAATTTATTTACATTTCTCCCTTGTTCATGTGCACCACTAACAAAGTCACAAATGAAACATGTAGTTAGATTTAACATTTTTTCTTTCTCAAGGATGGATTTAAAAAAAACTTTAACATCTTAATTTTTTTAAAATATTAACAAGTTTTTAAATTTATTTTATTTATAATTCAAAAGAATATCTATATACAAAATCTATTATAACTAATTGATAAAATAAAAGGCATCCTTATATCTATACATTCGTCAAGTCTATCTATACATATCTTAAGAAACATAAAACATGAAAAAAGGATTCCATCCATCACCTCTAAACCACTTAGATATATTCAACTATTTAATCCAAGCAATCTTAATCACTTGCCAATATCTTCAAATTATTTAATTTTAATCTAGTAAATTTGCAAATGTAAAGCAAGGTTCACCACATGCCAATTTACCTTAAACCCTATATTTGTAAATTGGAAAATGCAAAAAGGAAGCCTTAACACATGTTACTTTTTAGTAGTAAATTGGCAAATATAAAGTAAGATTTAGTATATTCCAAATTACAACTACCTTAAATTGCTTTTTGCAAAATTGATAAATGCAAGCTTTAAAAAATATCAAACACTTACCAATATAGCAACAAACATTAAACTTGAAATTAATTGACTAATTTCAATTTTAACTACCTCCTTTTTCTTGAGGTTCTTTGGAGATTTGTTTTATAGGACTAGGCCTTCATTTGTACAAAACCATTTGTACAAAACCATTATTTAAAAATAAAATATTTTTTTAAAATTTGAATAATACAACTTAGCTTAGATGCTGCATTTTTTTTCTTTTCCATCAACATCCTCAATGTGTCTTTTCTTAATTCTCAATGTGTCTTTTCTTAATTCTCAATTTTCTCCTTGTCCTCTCTATTCTTCTTTGAATCTATTTTTGGTATCAACAACTAGATCCTTGTCTTAGTGTTATATGTGGACCTTCTTTGTCATGTTTTCTTGATTCTCAATTTTCTTCTTGTCCTCTCTATTTTTGTCATCAACTAGATCCTTCTCTTTAGTGGTATTTATGTACCCTCCTTTGTTATGTTTTCTTAACTCTTAATTTTCTCCTTATCCTTTCTTTATTAGGATTAGAAATCACGAGATAACCCATTTCTATAAAAACCCGCAGAGTAATCAATTATGGTGAATTCACTACTTAGCCTTCCCAAACATACAAAGATAACCATTAGTGTTACTAACACCTCTAAGAGCTCAAGTGAATGTTGGAAACACTTACTATGGTAAACATTAATCAGTGAGGGATAATAAGGATCCCTAAAGTACCCTTGTCTCACTACATGTCTTACTACTGCGACATGAAAAATTGATATCTTTCATTTTCAATTTTCTACATATTTTGATGGTTTCTCAATGGTAATAAGGTGGAAGCTTGTCCAAGAAGATTGCGGTGCCCACAGTGGAATAACGGTGTGGTGATGCGATGGCTTGGTGGCTACCCTTGATAATAGCATTCTATCTTCAAATATAATGGTTTTACTTGATTTAGGGTGCACACATTGTAAATGCCACAAGTATGCTTGATAAATACTTTGGTATGGCAGATAGGCTAGTGATGTAGAAAATAAAAGTGGGCCTTCATGCTCACATGGATTTTAATTGTATTATTAATATAGTATTCACCACCATAAGGCTACAAGTTGGGGAGTGTGGAAGGCATGTGGAAGAGTGTGTGTAGGTGTATAATTGGGAAAGATTCTTCTAGAATGCCTACATGGAAGAGGAGAATTCTGCCATTTGTAAGTGGGATCTCCACCTACATGCCACTTAGACTTGGCTATTATCTCATCACACTTTCAAATTCAAAAAGTCTTCAATTTAATAATCAATAGAAGACTTAGCCTAAGATGATAATTGATGGTAACATCTACCCTTATGTCACTGAAGGGTTGAAGATTTTTATGTTGTAATTTGTAACAATGAAAGCGAGGGTGATTCTCCACCTATAAAAAGAGCCCTCCTCTCCCTTTGAAATCAATGAATGAAGCCTCCTCAATTGAGCATTTTGCGTCATTGCCATTCTCTTATCTTCAAACCCTTATTCAAACACTCTCTTTACATGTGAGTATCTCATTTAGCATTAGCTCCTCATGTTTAACCAATTTTGGACCTCTTTGATGATTCATGATAAGTGGGATAAGGAGTTATTATCTTGGTGGGCCTGTGACTTCTCAAGGTAGCCCTTGCTTTATTGCTGCCCTTTGGAGGTACCAATGGTTTTAGTAGTAATGAGCATGTGGAAAGGCTTTGGGGACCATAGGTAAATCTTTACGATTGTCCACTGAGCAATGTCAACCCTTACCCTCTAGCTTGAATCATGAAGGAGATGAAAGGCAAAAGGCTATGTGAAAATTGAGGTTTCATGCAAAGAAAGGAAAGTGCAATTTTATGGTCTAATACCCAAATTTCAACCGATAATTACTTATCACTCGAGTATTGGTTTCTAAAATTGATCATATGGCTAGGAAGCTCTTTATATGCTCTTTCCACTCATGTAACTAATTTCTTAATCCTTTACTTCATTGATGAGGTCAGAATTTCTCCCAAAGTTGCTAACTTTTTGGCGGTAGCTTTATAGTCTTAGAGTAAAATGCTCATAACTTTTTGCTCGGTTGCCCATTTTTGAAAGTTTTTATATAGACACGAAGCTCTCTTTAAGCTCTACGTATGTATGTATTTCTCTTTTGTATAGTATATATGGATTTAAAACTGTAATTGTTTGTGTGTTTCTGTTTTTATAGACTTTTGGTCATTATTTCTTCTTAATAATGATTAATTCCTCTAAATCTCTTATCAAAAAGAAAATCCCATGTATCTTATCCTCTTGTAAGTGATTGCTATATTCTTTTACTTTAAGATGTTCCATCCAAATCGGCCAATTCGAACGGATGAACCTTACCACATTCCCCGTATGTTTCTGTTCACATAATCCTGAGTCGAAAGATTTTCTTCCAACAAAGAATTGCCATCTTGTTTGGAGCTGCAAGACTGGCAGAAATTCTTGCTTCTCCTAAGCCTTTCATCTTTCCTTCCATGAATTATAATCTCACCTTTGATGTGTTTATCTTTATCTTAACATAGGGAGAGAAAGGGAGGTGAGGAGGCTGTGAGGTTTCATACAAGTGTGTTTTGATTCTAAGAAGTGACCGAAGTCAAAACCCCAACTTTGTGTCACATCTTTTGGTGGAGTCGACGGGAAGGTTTTACTTAGAATTATTCTATTTTAAGCTCAAGGTCCCGCATGATTAAAGAAAAGTTATTTTGAAATAAGTGATATCATCATTGAGGGGCAAACAATTTCTAATGCATACGTTGATGGAGGTGTTGGATATATCACCCAAATCCATTCAAAGGTTGAAAGGGGCTATATAACCTTGATTACTTTACTCAAGCCACATCCTCAAAAGGGCGCCTACTTCAAATATAGCCTAGAGGGAATCTTGCTCATTTATGGCATACCCACATGGGGGAGATGGCATACCCACATGGGGGAGATGGCATCTTATGCTTGTAAGACATCATAGGTGATGTCATGAGGTCATGTACTACTTGCCTATATAAGAGGCTCTTGCTAATGAAGAAAGCAACTCGTGTATTTCCATGATTATGCCCAAGCCATGTCTCATTAGTATCTCCTAATCCACTCTTAATCATGTTTCTAATCATGACCTAACCATGACTATAACCATGTTTGATCCTCCTTAGATTTGCTAATCCACTCTCAATATCAAGAATTGGTATCAGAGCAGGTTTTACATCATCCAAAGCTCATTTATTAGGGATTAATTAGCACTTTATTAACTTAATCATATCTTATCCTCTCCTATTATCTAGGCTGAAAGATAGGCAGTCCATGGAGCTTCAATATCTCATTACCCACTTCAAGATTCACCACAAGCTCTCAGCCAGCCATTCTCAACTCAAACACGAAGCTGCTGACGGGCGGAATTAGCCAGAAAGCGCCTGGAGCCAACGGCATTGCAGTATAAACCGGCGCCTTTTTATTTGGGGGAAAACGCTGCCCCATCGCCATCGCGTCACCATACTCTAATTCCTCAGAGCCTTAAGGGTTCTCGTAGGCTACGAACATGCTGATCTAGTCAGAATTACAAATGGCTGCGTGGTTTGGTGGCTGTAGGACTGACAGAGCTTCTGAAGCCTCAGTTCTTAACAGTAAATGAATGGGTGATTATTCAACTTAATCACCAATGTTTTGTGCTTAAAATAGTCTCAAATCACTGATATTTAAAGTACTTAAAGCATTAGATGCTTTGACCTAGGCCTCTACTTCCTTCAAGTACTCCAAGTGACCCAATTTTTGAAGGTTGTTTTGAAAGCATTTATCACATTGGTCACCATATACTTGATGAAATTACTATATTGTGATGATGATATTGTTTACATTATTTTTTGAATCACAATGGCTGAACCATCTGATGCTGAATCATCGAACATTCAACATTTGAGGCCTAAGAAGAAAAGCAAAAAGCCGAGGAGACGGGTAAGAAACAATGTCTACAACTCAAGAGCAAACAATGTTTTAGGAGGGCATGACTGGTCTGAATTTTTCATAAATAACCTTCATCTATTTGGTGAAGGTATCTAATCTTGTAAAAGCATTAGACACTGCCCTTGAGGGATACTCAAGTGGTAAGACCTTGCTTTATCATCATGTCTACATCCTCATTTCATGTTGATAAGTTTAATGGGATAGGCTTTCATACCTGGCAAGTTAGAGTAAGATTTATTCTCATGAAGAAAGGTCTGTGGGGAGTTGCTAGTGGAAAGGAGAAAAAACCTACCACTAGAGATGGTGAACAAGGATGGTTACCTAGGGATGAGAAAGCTTTTGCCATAATTGCATTAGGTCTAAGTGACAACTACATACATCATATCTCTAATGCAAACAACTCAGCTGAAGCATGGGAAATCTTAGAGAAATTATTTGGGGCAAAAGGGAAGCATTCCAAGATAGGGCTGAAAATCCAATTCTTTAAACTTGAAAAGAAAGCTTCTGAGTCTTTACCTTCTCATCTTAATTATATGAAAAGCCTAATGTCACAACTTGCAACAATAGGAGCACCAATAGATGAGGAAGATGCCATTGCAGTTTTATTGAAAAGCATGCCTTATGATGAATATGGGCATTTAGTGTCAACTCTCATGAATCTTCCGGATCCTACTTTAGAAGCCATTGAAGCTGCACTCCTTGAGGAGTACAAGAAGAAGCAAGAGAATATAGGGATAATGGAAGGGGCATACTTCTCCAACAACAAGTCACACTTCAAGAAGAAGAACTTCATCGACACAAAAGGAAAGAAGAAGACTTGTGGATTCTGCGGCAAGGACAATCATATTGAAGAAAATTGTTTCTTCAAACAAAAGGCACAAAAGGCATTTCTCGCAAGTCAAGACAAAGAAGAGCTTCAAGAAAAGGCCTCCGAAGAGGCCAATTTTATCGAAGAAGAATGGGCCTTTTGAGTAAAATCAAGGGATAGCCCATACCATGTTTAAAAACCTCTCCATCCTAAACATAACTATCTCATTGTAAGCTTTACTATGGTATTCTAGTATCATCCATCATTGCTAGCATTGTAAACCTAACTGGAATAAGACCTACGGGCACCAGCATGGTCATCATAACTAGTTTTTGTATGTTGTAACTAGAACCTAGAATTGCCATCATAAAGGTAGCATTGTCATGGATTTGGTTGAAGGAGGGTTTGTTGGATATATCACCCAAATCCATTCAAAGGTTGAAAGGGGCTATATAACCTTGATTACTTTACTCAAGCCACATCCTCAAAAGGGCGCCTACTTCAAATATAGCCTAGAGGGAATCTTGCTCATTTATGGCATACCCACATGGGGGAGATGGCATACCCACATGGGGGAGATGGCATCTTATGCTTGTAAGACATCATAGGTGATGTCATGAGGTCATGTACTACTTGCCTATATAAGAGGCTCTTGCTAATGAAGAAAGCAACTCGTGTATTTCCATGATTATGCCCAAGCCATGTCTCATTAGTATCTCCTAATCCACTCTTAATCATGTTTCTAATCATGACCTAACCATGACTATAACCATGTTTGATCCTCCTTAGATTTGCTAATCCACTCTCAATATCAAGAGGAGGTGCGTCAATCAATGTCATGAGTGAAAAAACAATGAAAGATGCTGATTTAAAGTTGTCTTCTACTAACTCTCCCTATCGCATCAAACTTGCTGATAATACTAGGGTGAAAACCTTAGGAGTTGTCAGGAATTTGGGAGTGGATGTATGTGGTATTTCTGTGCCTACAACTTTCCAGGTCATTCCTACAAAGCCTGATGCTAGGGCTTACCCATTGATATTGGGTAGGCCATGGCTTCGCCAAGTGAAGGCAATTCAAAAGTGGGAGACAGGTGATCTTATTCTACAAGGTGAGAATAAGAAGGTCTACTACAACATCAAGAGTCGTCCGCAAGAAAGTTGTAAGAGGTGAACCTTCAACTTTCAAAATTTCAGAGTCAGAGTCATCCGATGAAGAGGAGACAAGTGGTAGCTCCGAGGATTCCATCTGAGATGGAGGGAGTTGCATTTGGTCTTTCCCTAGGAAGGGATCGAGGGGATGTTGAAGACAATGGAGCCTTGGAAGGGGAAGCTTCTTCAACCATGTTCAAGAAAGGAGATGTGGACCTCACTAGTCTTCACCAACAGAATGAACTTCTTCTTGTGATGATGAGTCCATAGCAGGTACTGAAAGGGAGAATTACTTAGAAATGTTGGATGGATTTCCTAACCTTTTTGCAAACAGCTACCCACAAGTATGCCAAGTTACCCTAGTAGAGCACAAGATTAATCTCAAGCCCCAAAGTAAGCCAGTGGTACAACGGCTAAGGCGTCTGGGAGTAGTGCAAGCGGAGGTGCTTAAGAATGAGGTAACTAATTTGCTTGAAGCTGGATTTATTTTTCCAGTAGAGAATTCAGAGTGGATTTCCCCAGTTCTAGTCACTCCCAAAAAGGGTGGAAAATGCCGTGTGTGTGTGGACTTTTGCCCTTTGAATGCATGCACAAAAAGGGATTATTATCCTCTACCCTTTTAGGATGAGATTTTGGATCAAGTTGCAGGTCATGAGTTGTATTCAGTGTGTGATGGATACTCTGGATACTTTCAAATCCGGATTTGTGAAGAAGATCAAAGGAAAACCTCATTTATCACCCCTTGGGGAGTGTATGCCTATAGGGTGATGCCATTTGGCTTGACCAATACACCAGCAACTTTTCAACACTTCATGAGTCAGGTATTTGCACCTTACTTGGGAAAGTTTATAAGGGTCTTTTTGGATGATTTTCGCATTTATTCAAGCCGCATGGATCACTTGGAAAAGTTGAGGTTGGCCTTGCAAAAGTATTGATGATGCAAAAGGGTGTCTTAATCTTGAAAAATGCCGCTTGTTGGCACGAAGGAAGGTGGTTCTCTTGGGACATGTTATCTCAGAAGAAGGCATAGAGATGGATCCTGAGAAGGTGTAGGCAATTATGGCCCTCCCACCACCTACCAATGTAAGGGAGGTAAGGAGGATTTTGGGTAAAACAAAGTATTACCAATGCTTTGTTGATATGTTCTCTGAGAAGATGTATCCTATAAATCTATTGACAAAGAAGAACGTTTCTTTCCAATGGGGTTCCAATCAAATTCAATCTTCTTGTTTGCTCAAGGAATGCATGAGTCAAAGTCCAATTGTGCAGCCTCCTAGGTGGGGGGAGGACTTTTATGTGAACCCAAGTGTCTCATCACATTCAGTGGGGGTGCTATATTCTTGAACAAGGAAGAGCAAGGGCATATGCAACCAGTGTATTATGCAAGCCGACAACTCACTGATGCCGAGGAGAGGTATGGTGAAATGGAGAAAGGTAGTTTGTCTCTTGTTTTTGTAGTGAAGAAGTTCAGAAAGTGGATTTGTGAGCTTCAAGAATTCTCTTTCACTTTTATTACAGAAAACACTACTAGGGCCTCTCTTGCAGATTTGCTTACAAGGAAGGAAGAGGAAGAAGGAACAAGAACAAAGGAAGAAGTATATAAAGATTTGGAGACACCACCAACTGCTTTCACTATGCATTTTGATGGAGCCTTTAGCCCTTCCAACAGGCAATGTGGGGCTGGGGGGATAGTTTTATTTGATCCAGAAGGAAAAGAGGTATGGGCCAAGGGTAGGGAATTTTCAAAGGCTATATCAAATAATGTGGCTAAGTACAATGCATTAATTTGGGGATTAGAAGATTGCATAAAAGATGGACTTAAAGAGGTAGAGGTTAAAGGGGATTCACAATTGGTCATCCGACAAATGAAAGGAGAATATAAGGTAAGGAGTCCTAATCTCCAAGAATTGTATAAAAGTGCAATGGAGTTAAAAGAAGCTTTTGAGTTTTGTAAATTTGTGCATGTTAATAGGAAGCATAATCAAAAGGCTGATGAATTGGCTACTAAAACTTTGGCTTCTTTCAAAGTAGCTATTCTTGCATTAATGGATATAGGTGGCCTGAGCTCCAAGATCTTCAACACTATTTAGATATAGGATACTTTCCTCCTGGATTGAATCCTCAATAGAAGCAAAGGCTTACAAGGAAAGCTCATCCTTACACAATTCTAGGGGATGTTCTTTACAAGCAAGGTAAGGATAAGATTCTTAGGAGGGTAGTGAGCCTAGAAGAATCTAAAAGGATTATGGAATTATGTCATGAATGTTCAAGTCACTTTTCCTAAGCCAGCACAACTCGGAGGATCCTTAACACAAGTTATTATTGGCCTCGACTCAGCAAAGATGTCGATGAGTGGTGCAGAAGCTGTGAAGTATGCCAGGCATATGGGCATAAGCAATTGGTTCTCGGACCCTTAAACCCTATCCCAGCATATGGTCCATTTGAAAGGTGGGGATTAGATTTTGTGGGCCCACTTCCTCGTTCCTCACATGGGAAGTATTACATATTGGTAGCCACCCACAGATTATGAACAAGGTGGGCAGAAGCAAAGGCCATGTCAATAATAAAGCAATGGTGGCTATGGCATCCTTTCTCAGGGAATACATATGTGCTCGATTTGGGTGTCCATTAGAAATCCTTACGGATGGGGGGAGGTCTTTCAGGAAGGACTTGGTTGAAGCTTTGGTGCATAAATTAAAAATAAAGCATGCTATGTCAACTCCCTATTATCCCCAATGTAATGGTTTAGTAGAAAAAACTAATGGACTGCTTTGTGGATCTTTGTCTAAGCTAGTGGATACTATGAAGAATTTCTTCTTAATAATGATTAATTCCTCTAAATCTCTTATCAAAAAGAAAATCCCATGTATCTTATCCTCTTGTAAGTGATTGCTATATTCTTTTACTTTAAGATGTTCCATCCAAATTGGCCAATTCGAATGGATGAACCTTACCACATTCCCCGTATGTTTCCGTTCACATAATCTTGAGTCGGAAGATTTTCTTCCAACAAAGAATTGCCCTCTTGTTTGGAGCTGCAAGACTGGCAGAAATTCTTGCTTCTCATGAGCCTTTCATCTTTCCTTCATGAATTATGATCTCACCTTTGATGTGTTCATCTTTATCTTAACCTAGGGAGAGAAAGGGAGGTGAGGAGGCTGTGAGGTTTCATACAAGTGTGTTTTGATTCTAAGAAGTGACCGAAGTCAAAACCCCAACTTTGTGTCACACTATTATAACCAC
The DNA here is from genome assembly GCF_041138505.1 of Cibotium barometz. Taxonomy (NCBI): domain Eukaryota; kingdom Viridiplantae; phylum Streptophyta; class Polypodiopsida; order Cyatheales; family Cibotiaceae; genus Cibotium; species Cibotium barometz. The sequence goes on from NC_141054.1 coordinate 33,958,362, forward strand.
CAGTACCAAGGCTTGTGTCTATGAATCAAGTGTGCAAGTGGAGGATATAAGAAGTTTAAAATGTAGACTTAGATTGACTTGAATACACTAAAGAGCTACTGCAAAATGACATACTTATACCAATGTTTTCAGATGTTGGTTATACCACCTATGGGTAGAGGCCGAGATATGTATAATGTGACCAAGAGAGGCCTACTGCCATGTTCCCATTATCAAGGACCACCCAAAGTGTCATAATGTCCTTTGAAGTTGTTAGCATTGACATTGAACCCTACCAATGTACCAAAAGAGCATATTCACCTAGGGAACATAGAACTTGCAAGTGTAAGATAAGGAAAACTATTGTACAAAGTGTAGTTCTTCAATGAGTCTTATTTACATTGGTTGTGCCATGTTGAAGCTATTGACGCACATGAATATACAATGCATCGGTTCAAAGGTTGGGGAATGTAAGATGCTCTGTAGAGCAATCAAAGTAGACATTAGAATATAGAATGAGATATCTGCATAGGGTAGAGGGTGCTCAGCAAATCAATAGCACCTATGTTAGTCAGCTTGAGCAGGAGCTTGCACTTGCCACAAATCAAGGTGATCAAGACTGCCTCATGAAGCTCATAGCAAAATTTCAGGCCACACCGCAGGATGAAATTGCCAAGCTAGAGATGAAAGTAAATGATGCAAAGGTGTGTGCCTTATATTTTTTTAAATATTTATTTGTCTACATTATGTTGCCAGTGTACGATATATCATGGTATGCTTGCTATATAGCACAATTAGTGTGCTATATAGCTAATTTATCTTAGATGTAGCATGGTATGTTTTCTATGTAGCACAATGAGTATGCTATATAGATCATTTTTCCTAGATATAGCATGTTAGGCTTGCTATATAGCACAATTAGTGTGCTATATAGCTAATTTGTATTAGATATATCATGGTACACATTATCTATACAGCACAATGAATATGTTAAAGATCACTCATGATCCTATTTAGCATAATGAGTATGTTATACAGTACTGATGATGCTATATAGCAATTTGATATATAGTAGAGAATGTGGTATATATAGCACAATACATGCTATAACTAAGAAAGATTATGTGTCATAGCAAGGCTTATTTTTATGTAGCACACCTTGTGCTATATAGCACAACACATGCTATATCTAAGAAAGATTGTGTCATAGCAAGGCTCCTTTTATGTAGCACACCTTGTGCTATATACCACAACACATGCTATATGTAAGAAAGATTGTGTCATAGAAAGGCTCCTTTTATGTAGCACACCTTGTGCTATATAGCATTCAAGAAGTCTCATCAAGGGGGGGGGATATCTGCTGTAACATAGCTATAGTGAAGCCTCCACCTAAGGACCACCTTATGCTATATAGCACAAATTGTGCTACATAGCATTCAAGATGTCTCATAAAGGAGAGAGAATTGCTATATAGCTATAGTGAAGCCTCCACCTAAGGATCACCTTGTGCTATATAGCACAAATTGTGCTACATAGCATTCAAGAGATCTCATCAAGGGGAGATGATTGCTATATAGTTGTATTATGAAGCATAAACTAAATACTATCATATAGCTAGATTGTGTTAGGACTATCCATGATTAATAATGAGATTGAAGTCTTTTTTATTATTATTTGTATTGTATATTGTATCGACAGCAAGCTTTGAGGAGGAATTGACAAAGGAAACTACACACACCAGTTTTTGTGTTGGCCTAAAGAGGATGGCTGAGACATCAGGGCTGCATGCATTTCGTCCACTCCCCCCTACTGTAGTTATTGATCCTCTCAATGGAGCCTATGTTGTTGGCTTGTATAGTTATGCAGGATGTGGATCCCCCTTTGATGCAGCGGCCCTTGATGCCTTTTCCTTGTCTTGTTGCCATGTTTATCACATGATGTGCTTTTTACACGTGTGCATATCCCAAGGTGTAAGTGCATACCCTGGCTGTAAGTGGAGTTGTGTCTAAGAGGGCAAAGCACATGGTAGGTCAGGCTATTGAACTATTAAGACAGAGCCATGTTCCGGAAGTTGCTGACTTGGTATACAAAGCAAGTACTCCACATTGATGGTTCTGGAGTAATGAATACATTGAATTTGCATTTTCAGGTAGTGACAAGGCGACGTCTAGTTTTGTGGTAGAGGAGACCATGCAAGTACTAGAGAACATGTCAATGCATGTGACTGGTAAATTTATTTTATATATTCCTAAATAAAAACCTGAACCTGTATCTTTCAAGTTTCTTTGGGGATCTTCTAATGTCTCTACATGTATACATGTAGAACAATTCTCTCATGCTAGTTTGGGCAAGGTGGGGGGTTCTCAATTTGAAGAAAACCCAACCCTAGAGGTATGACACAAGAGTGAGGCAGAGTACATTGGATGATCAATATGTCGAGTCACCTAGGGAGATAAGCGAAGTGGCAAAGAATCTTGGAGGAACCCCCTCCCCAAAACATGTGAAGCCATCCCCAAAGTGTATACGATCCACCCCAAAATGGCTAGCGCAGGAAAAACAAAAAGCTTGCTACAAAGCAAAAGTTGTATGCTTAATGATGGTATTGTGCATTGTCACGTGCCATGCATTTCCCTTTTGTAGCCACCATCTTTAACAAATTTTTTTTTATGGCTTTCCTATTGTGGCAAGTGTCTATATTCATTGTTGCAACTTTTTGTTATGGCTTTCCAATTCTTGCATGTGTCTATATTCATTTTTTTAAATGAATGTTCTTTTATTTCTCCAACTGCCACATGACAAGGATTTTCCTTTTGTAGCCATCATCAATGGAAATGAATAACTTCTTATGATGGTTGTTCCTATTCTTGCAATATTTGACATACATGTGCATAAACGAATAATATGTTATAGGTAATAAAAAACTGAGTAGCAACTAGAGGCTATGAGGAAAACAAAGATGGATCCGCATTGTTGACAATGGTACAAGGAGCCAACCACACAGTGATGCTACTTTCGTGGATAAACTAGTGATGAAGGTAGTAAAGAAACATCACAAGTTCCAGATAATGTCACTGTGGTAGAGGCCAATGGTAGTGTTTAGGAGAATGTCAATGCTAGTGTGGAGGAGGAAGTTAAGATGGACACATTTGATTTTTGCCATAGTGGTGCCAATGCTAGTGTTGAGGACAATGCCACTGTGTTTGGTGCCAATGCCAGTGTGGAGGAGGATGTTAAGATGGACACATCTAATTTCTGTCGTAGTGGTGCTAATGCCAGTGTTGAGGACAATGCCACTGTGTCTAGTGCCAATGCTAGTGTAGAGGAGGATGTTAAGATGGACACATCTTATTTATGCCATAGTGGTGCCAATGCCAGTGTTGATTGAGGACAATGCCACTGTGTCTAGTGCCAATGCCAGTGTGGAGGAGATTGTTAATATAGACATAGTTGTGGATGTCACTATGGGGAAAATGCTGTTAGGATGGCCAATACTAGTCAAGAGAATGTCAATGTTAGTGTGGAGGAGAATAATAGCCATCGTGGTGCCAATGCCAATGTTGAGGACAATGCTACTGTGGAACAAGACAATGTTAGTGTGGAGGAGGCTGTTAACATGGACACAGAATAGGACAATGTGAGTTTAAGAAATGACACTGTGGAACTGGACAATGCCAGTGTGGAGGAGGATGTTAACATGGACACAGAACATGACAATGGTCTTGCAGCAATCCCATGTCACGTTATCTGTATGCCCTTGCATGTGAAGACTCGATGCATATTGCTTGATGTTAATGGTCTGCTAGTGAAAAGGTATAGAATAACATATAATCGGGGAGTCCCTCAAACTGATGGTAAAGTATCTATTCTATACCACATCATCACCCCCCCCAAAGGCGGATAGAAAGCCTCACCTTCAATATGTTATAAGGCCTGATGCTCTCAGATTCCTCTATGCAGTTGCGGCACACTTTCATGTTGCCTTATGGACTAGTACGGTCAAGGACAACCTATATGCAGTGTTGAAGGCATGTTTTCCTGAACTACAAAGATCCTTTTTTGTGGATATTTTGCCACAAGAGAGATGTCAGGTTGCACCATTCACCTTGAGAGATGTGACATGTATCCCCATCTCTGATTCCACAAACGAACCAATATTTTTTAAGGTGATTAAGGATGACTTCCTGTTATGGCACCCATGATTTTCTGCCCAAGACACTTTGTTGATCGATGACACATGGTACAAAAGCATGAAGAACCCCTGGGAATGTTGTATATGTCCACCCTCGTTTGAACCAAAGGATGAATCTCAAGGGCCAGAATTCTTGATGAGGACCTTGTTTCCATGGATGGTCAAGTGGAGGTGTGCTAAGGATCCCTGGCGTTATGCATGGGATAACATGTGTATAATCCTAAGGATAAGGTATCTGCTATTGTCACACATCGAATACTATATACGCTCGTAACAACGAAGGCAATGAAATATGCAAGTGCTAACCAAGCCCTGCATTGGGAGGCTTTTTGTATACACCCCCATTATCCTTTTTGTATACACCCTCATTATCCTTTTTGTATACACCCTCATTTTTGTAACAGCCCATTAACTTGAATATAATACAACTGGCGAAGTTATTATACGATTTATGGCTCAACTAGATTTGGGTCTTATTTTGTATATGCTATTTTTTCTTACTTAATCCTTGGTTTTGTGTCTTGTGCACTGTGTTGTAATGTATAGTACATGTGCTATATAGCACAACCAGACATAGTGAACTTAGAGTGAGAGGGGCATTGTGTTGTAATGTATAGTTCAAGAATTGTGCTATATAGCACAACTAGACATGTGTGAACTTAGGGTGAGAGGGGCAATGTGTTGTGCTGTATAGTACAGGAATTGTGTTATATAGCATAACCAGACATGGTGAACTTAGAGTGAGAGGGGCACTATGTTGTGCTATATAGAATAGGTATTGTGCTATATATAACAAGCCAAAGCTTCTTCTCCATTTCTCATCTAGTGTAGAAAAAAAAACCATGATTTTTTTTAAAAAAAGAGGCTTATTACAAACAAAATCATAACCTAAGATTTTCTTCTCAACAACGATTTCTTGGAGGAAGTTCATACGCAGTGTTTCTCGGCAATAATATTTCTTTTCCGCAGTGGGGCCTGTTGTTCAAAGTACTCATTAATAAAGAAATTTTAATCAAAGAAATTATTTTTTTAGATGGAAGTTCCATATTTATCCGGTGTTCTGGACCTCACCCAATCACAAGACATGACTGCGTTCACCTTCGAGCATCTCATCTCTTCTGCTACAACTCGAACAAGCTGAGTTAGACTCGCACGCCATTTCGAGGATTTATATTTTCCTGACCTAGCGGAGAGACGACAGCATAAGTGGTTTGCAGGGCAGTAGGTCCAAGCCTCTTGCGACCAGCGTGCAATGGTGAGGCAGAACCTCTCATTGGTCATGATTCCGATGAAGCTGAAAGTGGTACATGGTGTCATTCTATATCATTCAACGCCTCGGAATTTCATACTTTCATGCCAAATCTACCGGCTCCTTAGTTGCTTTACTCCTAAGGAGAAGATAATAGCTCCCTTGTCCACAGTAAAAGAGAACGTTTGTATCAAGGCAAGGCTATGGCCCAGTACCGCCGTATTATGCGTCTCCCAAGGAGATTTTGATTTCTGGAGCCGAGCTGCTCTGTGTACATATTGCAACTTTTATATAAATAAAGAAATGTTTTCTGGAGAAAAATTCCTTCTTGTATAAGTGATTGTTTATGGACGAACTGCTGATAATGAAAAATCTATTACAAGACATATATCATAGATCTCCAATAAGATCATTTATCTTGTTTAAGAAATTGTTTTCCCAATCCCTTAAGTCTTAGGATCTCATGGACGATATCAAAATAAAAATTTCATAATATATCATTTTTGGTAGAATCATGAGACGAGGAAACCATGGCCACCGTCAGCCAGACCCTCTCTCTGAAGATGATGAGCTTGACCCCGACATTCGCAAGGCTCTTCATAGAACTTACCAGTCCCTGAAGCCATAGAACTTAAGGAACAGCTAAGGCAACTGTTAAGACAACTGTTAGAACAGGGATTCGTCAAACCCAATGTCTCACCTTAGGGTGCGCCCGTTCTCTTTCAAAAGAAGAAAGGTAGAACGTTAAGACTGTGTATTGACTACAGAGGATTGAATCAATTAACAATTAAGAATAAGTATCCTATTCCTAGGATTGATGAGCTTTTGGATCGGTTAAGGGGGACCCAAATGTTCACAAAGATAGATCTCAAATCTGGGTACTACCAGATCAGAATCAAGGAGCAGGACATCCCAAAGACAGCATTCAATAGTCGCTATGGGCATTATGAGTTCACAATCATGCCGTTTGGATTGACTAATGTCCCAGCGACATTCAATCGTCTTATGCAAGATATTCTCAGAGAATACTTGGATGATTTTGTTCAAAGATCCAAGCAGCCGTAGAATGGCCAAAACCCAAGTCAGTAAAGGAAGTCACAGGATTCCTAGGGTTAATCGGATGGTATAGGATCTTTATACCTAGGTATGCTCAGATAGCATCCCTCTTAACTAACCTTCTCAAGAAGAGTATACTTTTTCAGTGGACTGCAGTGTGTCAGAGTGCCTTTGACAAGCTAAAGACAGCCTTAGTAACCAACCCTGTCCTTAAATTGCCATATTTTACCAAATCCTTTGAGGTAGGTAGTGGGTTTGCCTTAGGCGGTACTCTAATGCAGGAAGGTCATGCAGTGGCCTATGAAACCAAAAAACTCCGAACACATGAGAGAAATTATGCCATCCATGACTTGGAGTTACTCTCAGTAGTGTATGCTCTGAAGTTGTGGAGACATTATCTTTTGGGACAAAGGTTCACCTTGATGATGATGAGGACAGATCATCAAAGTTTGAAGTGGATCTTCACTCAAAGGGATCTCAACATGCGTCAAAGGAGATGGATGCAAACACTGCAAGAATTTGATTTTGAAATAAAGTATCGGTCGGGGAAAGAAAATGTGGTTGCAAATGTGCTCAGCAGAAAAGCCTCCTTGCTTGCAATAACAGTGGTGTCAAATCCATTAATTAATGAAGCAAAGGAGAAAATCTTGCAAGATAAATTCTTTGCCCCTATTGCTACCCTTCTGATGCAGGAAAGCAAGACTCCTCAGGAAATGAGTCGAGTTCTTGGATACAAACTAGATGAACGATGCATGTATTATAATAGTCAGCTATGTATCCCCAATGATGAGGGAATAAAGGGAAGAATTCTAAGAGAAGGACATCCAGGGTTTATAAAAACCTATATGTCTATGAATGAAAGTTTCTTCTGGCCAAGACTCAAAAAGGATGTACTTGATCATGTGCAAAAATGCTTAATGTGCCAAAGAGTCAAGGTAGAGAGAATCAAGATGCCAGGGAAACTGCAGCCTCTAGACATTCCATAGATGAAGTGGGAATGCATCAGTATGGACTTTGTCACTGGATTACCTTCAGTGCAATCAGGTTACAACTCCATTTTTATGGTAGTTGATAGGCTAACCAAAGTTGCCCATATGATTACAATGAAAGAAACATACTTTGCAGTGGATGTTGCCAGAGTTTTCCTTAAGGAGATCTTATTGCATGGTTTACCGAGGAGGATAGTAAGTGACAGGAGATCCCAAATTCACATTGAAATTCTGGACTACGTTCTTTGAAGCAATAGGAACTTTCTTGTATCTCAACACAGCCTATCACCTCGAAACAGATGGCCAGACGGAAAGGGTGAATCAGGTAATAGAAGATATCCTTTGGTCATGCTGCGGTAGGGAACCCAAGAAGTGGTTAAGTCATTTGCATCTAGTCAAATTTGCTTACAATGCTTCTTATCATCCGAGCATTGGGATGAGTCCTTTCAAAGCTTTGTATGGACAAGATTGCCTTACACCGTTGACTTGGTTTGACCCATTGTTTAGAGTCGAAATGTCCAAACAAATGCTTGACGACATAGACCAGTAGATGCAATCAATCCGTAAAGATATAAAGGCAGCCCAAGACAGACAAAAGCATTATAGAGATAAAAAGAGGTCAGAGAGAGAGTTTGAAGATTCAGATATGGTCTTCATTTGAGTACGACCAAAAAAAAGTTCCTTATCCTTAGGGAAGTACAAGAAGCTCTCTCCCAGATACTGTGGGCTATATGATGTCATAAAGAAAGTGGGCGATCTAGCCTACAAACTTCTTCTGCCTCCCCATCTCAAGGTACATGATGTATTCCATGTCAAGTTGCTTAAGAAGTATGTAACTAGCCCGAGTCACATGCTTGATGATGAACAATTGATCTCTCCATCTCAAGGCCAGATGGTACTCCAACCTGAGGAAATCCATAAGGTTCAAGAGAAGATTCTCAGGAGCAGAGTCCTTAGATAATTCTTAGTAAAGTGGAAGTTCATCCCTCTAGAAGACGCCACTCGGAGAAAGAAGAAGAGTTTTCGAACGATTACCCCCACTTTGCGAGATGAGGACATCTCACGTTTTTCAAGTGGGAGAGGATGTAAGATTCCTCCTCAGCCTCAAAATCAAATAAGCCTCTACTTCAATCCCTTGTAATCATTCTATGTTTCTGAATATAAGAAAATATTAATTTTCCTTGTTTGGCCTAGTAAGATAAAAATTTCTAGAGAGTGGTAAATCAATATTGGGATATTTTTGGATAAATAAATTCTACAAAATTAAAAAAATCTTTCGCTGAAACACAAAATCAAAATAGATTTTCCAAGGTACAATTGGGATTAATTAAAAATGATTTAGAAGACCTTAGCTTAAGGGTCAAGATTTTTTGAAAATATTGGATTCAGGTTCTTATGGACCAATAAGATTAATCCAAGTGTTAGGATAAGATAAATCCAAAGAATAAAAGAAAATACCCAAAAATGAGTAAATGCCCACATAAGATGAAGAGTTGACTAAGTATTGGATTTATTAGTTAAAAATTATGAAGTATTAATTAAAAAAATGAGATATTTTGGAGTAATCATTCATTTTTGACACATTGGTAAGGAGAAGGAGGCCCTTCAAGGAGGCACCTATTTCACATGTGTGGATGAGTTTTAAACTAAAAAATAATAGGATATTTTTATCTCTCCTCTCTCCTGGATCAAACCAAATCAAAAAGGGAGCCAAACTGGTCCAAATCTTATCCAAATTCAGCCAAACTAAAGCTGGAAAATTCTAGAACTCAATTGGACTCAATTAGTGGCCTCCCTCACCTATAAATAGACCCTCATTCTTTTGTATTGTCATCTGTGAACTAAATTATGCCGGTATTACTCTAAGATAAGCTTATTTTCTATTATCCTCTACAAATTGAAGAGATTGGAGCTTCTCTCTCTCTCTTCAATATTTCTTGGAGTCTTCATCAACATACCAAACCAATTGATTGATTGGGGGCCTCTACTTTGATCAAAGAATCAAGCAATCTAGGAGGTAAAATGTGGTTTATGGTCTTTTTTCTTTAATCTCCAAATGTTTCTCTCTTCTCAACCCCTCTCAAGCTTGAGAAGCATTCAATTGAATGGATTTTGAATACAACTAAAGTTCTTTAATGAATTGTAGTGATAAAACACATAAATTTCCATTTATGCTTAAATTATAATGTTTTTTTAAAGCATTTCTCTCTCTCCCCCAAAGAATGGTCATTCCTATGACCTATTCTATATTTAAATTAAGCTTCTCATCATGAAGCAATTCTCTGATCTAAAAGTAATTTCTATGCTTGTCAAATTGAGGCCAAATAAGTGGCTTTTTAATGCTTTTATGCTATTTAATTCATGGAAAAATTAGGAATCAAGTCCATAATTGGATATTGATCCAATTAATGGTTATTCTATCATATGATATTACTAAACTTTATGTTTTTAAAATTATTGAGAATTATCAGTAATAGCAGTGGAGCTATGGCAAAATTTCTGAAAAATTAACACATAAATCATTTTCATTCATAATATGAAAAAAGGACTTCCTACCATATTCTAGGATTAATCATCCTAGATTAATTGAATGATTCTCATTATAAGCATGGAAAATTTTGATTTTTATGTTTATGCATAAATAGTTAATTAGGAAAAAGAGAAATTTCTAGTAATCCATTTTTATGTTAAAAGAGTAATTCCCATGACAATGGAAATCCATGTATTCCAATGAAGTAAGATAAAAATTGGGATGCTAAAATAAGGACTAGTTTGGCTCCCTTTTTGATTTGGTTTGATCCAGGAGAGAGAAGAGATAAAAATATCCTATTATTTTTTAGTTTAAAACTCATCCAAACATGTGAAATAGGTGCCTCCTTGAAGGGCCCCCTTCTCCTTACCAATGTGTCAAAAATGAATGATTACTCTAAAATATCTCATTTTTTAATTAATACTTCATAATTTTTAACTAATTCCTCTCCCACTTGAAAAACGCAAGATGTCCTCATCTCGCAAAGTGGGGGTAATCGTTCGCCAACTCTTCTTCTTTCTCCCAAGTGGCATCTTCTAGAGGGAAGAACTTCCACTTTACTAAGAATTCTCTAAGGACTCTGCTCCTGAGAATCTTCTCCCGAACGTCAAGGATTTCCTCAGGTTGGAGTGAGAGATCAATTGTTCATCATCAAGCATGTGACTCGGGCTAGGTACATACTTCTTGTTAAGCAACTTGACATGGAATACATCATGTACCTTGAGATAGGGAGGCAGAAGAAGTTTGTAGGCTAGATCGCCCACTTTCTTTATGACAGCATAGGGCCCACAGTATCTGGGAGAGAGAGCTTCTTGTACTTCCCTAAGAATAAGGAACTTCTTTTTGGTCGTACTCGAATGAAGACCATATCTGACTCTTCAAACTCTCTCTGACCTCTTTTTATCAGCATAATGCTTTTGTCTGTCTTCGGCTGCCTTTATATCTTTACATGGATTGATTGCATCTGCTACTGGTCCATGTCATCAAGCATTTGTTGTCTGGACATTTCGACTCTGATCAATGGGTCAAACCAAGTCAACGGTGTAAGGCAATCTTGTCCATACAAAGCTTTGAAAGGACTCACCCCAATGCTCCGATGATAAGAAGCATTGTAAGCAAATTCGACTAGATGCAGATGACTTAACCACTTCTTGGGTTCCCTGCCCGCCGCAGCATGACCGAAGGATATCTTCTACTACCTGATTCACCCTTTCCGTCTGGCCATCTGTTTCGGGGTGATAAGTTGTGCTGAGATCCAAGGAAGTTCCTGCTGCTTCAAAGAACGGAGTCCAAAATTTTGATGTGAATTTGGGATCTGTGTCACTTACTATCCTCCTTGGTAAACCATGCAATAAGATCTCCTTAAGGAAAACTCTAGCAACATCCACTGTAGAGTATGTTTCTTTCACTGGAATCAGATGGGCAACTTTGGTTAGCTTGTCAAACTACCACAAAAATGGAGTTGTAACCTGATTGCACTGAAGGTAATCCAGTGACAAAGTCCATGATGATGCATTCCCACTTCATCTGTGGAATGTCTAGAGGCTGTAGTTTCCCTGGCATCTTGACTCTCTCTGCCTTGACTCTTTGGCACATCAAGCATTTCCACACATGATCAAGTACATCCTTTTTGAGTCCTCGCCAAAAGAAGCTTTTCTTCACAGACATATAGGTTTTTATAGACCCTGGATGTCCAGCTATCAGGCTATCATGGGCTTCTCTCAGAATTCTTCCCTCCTTTATTCCCTCATCATTGGTGGGGATACATAGCCGATTATTATAATACATGCATCCTTCATCTAGTTTGTTTCCAATAACTCGACTCATTTCCTGATGAGGAGTCTTGCTTTCCTGCATCAAAAGCAGGATTTCTAGGACCTTGCGCACATGATCTTCATGGTCTACAGCATTCTTTGAGTATACCAAGATATCATCAAAGAAGACAAGAACAAAATCATCCAAGTATTCTCTGAGAATATCTTGCATAAGATGATTGAATTTCGCCAGGGCATTAGTCAATCCAAACGGCATGACTATGAACTCATAATGCCCATAGCAAGTATTGAATGCTATCTTTGGGATGTCCTGCTCCTTGATTCTGATCTCGTAGTACCCGGATTTGAGATCTATCTTTGTGAACATTTGGGTCCCCCTTAACCGATCTAGAAGCTCATCAATCCTAGGAATAGGATACTTATTCTTAATTGTTAATTGATTCAGTCTCTGTAGTCAATACAGAGTCTTAACGTTCCATCTTTCTTCTTTTGAAAGAGAACGGGCGCACCCCAAGGTGAGACACTGGGTTTGACGAATCCCTATTCTAACAGTTATCTTAACTGTTCCTTAAGTTCTATGGCTTCAAGGACTGGCATTTTGTATGCACGTTGGGCTATTGGCTGAGCTCCGGGGGTTAATTCGATCTCATGATCTACTTCATGAGATGGAGGCATCGCAGTCAGCTCTTCAGGAAACACATCTACATACTCACTTAACCACTCTGGTTCTTTAGCCCTGCATTTTATGTCTATTGGATTCATTTTAACAACATACACAGCTTGCCTCTTTCTGAGCCCTTTTAATAATTTGGAAGCCTTGACTAATTGTAACACTGGGGATCCAAAAATTCTAATTCCTTGAACTTTATTCCCGTGAAGGTCAAGGAAAGAGATGGTTCCTTTGTGACCAATGAATGTCAGCCTGATTCTTTTGGAGCCAATCCATTCCAAGGATTCCATCATATATTCCCAGGGGTAGGACTGTGAACTGGCACTCTGTTACGTTCCCATCTAGGAAACTGAATAAGGTCAGTCTCAAGGTGAGTGAAAATGTGAAATCCCTGTCCCTACCACGCAATGGATTCGGGGTGCTAGCAACGGAAGTAGCACTTCTTGCGCGGGGCAAGGTCCCACACTCGGGGCCTCGTCCACGGATATCCGGACAAGAGACTAATCCGTCGGTTTTTCTGAAAATCGAACCCGAAAAAAACTTCCTTTACCCGAAAAGCACTCACGATTCCACCAGGATAACTCATCACTCTAACGTAGTCAAGACCATTACTGATGATCAAGCTGATCCGACTGCACCTATAAAGATACTCGGTCAGATCAAGGAAGAAACTTGCACTTGGATCATTTGGGATCAACGTTTTTTTCCCCATCAAGAGGCACAGCCGTTGATTCCTATCCATAGAACAATTACTATCCGAGATTTACTTTATCTATCGTAATAACAGAAATTGAGTCTCGATTTACGGATCCATCAGTCCAGCCTAACCCCATCGAGTCCCATGGGTTAGCCAACCGCCCAACCACTGTAGTGATGGGATCCAATTAGGAATTTGGTTAGGTTTTGTCCCGGGTACCAGGGAAAAGAGTTCCCAGGCCCCCTAGCCGGAAGTTCATGCAAACATAAAACTAGTCACACTACTTACACACCCAATATGAAATTGCCTTTTTCTCAGCATCAACTAACTTTAAAACAATCCTTTAATGAAACCAATATGTCACTGATGACAATCCTCGAAATCTCTGGTTGAATCCATCTTTCCAATTATTCATTCATTGGTGTACTTATGGCATTATTGGCAACCAAAACGCTCACCACCTGTTCACTCTGGGGCCTTTTCAATAGTTCCTAGCTCATAGTACCCGGCAATATTTTCACATATAAAAATCAAGATGGAATCCTCGTTGAAGATCAGCAAGATCAATCTCAACAGATCCATATAAGAGAGCCATGGACTCATCCGTTGAGGACCAGTAAGGCCGATCAACCAGATCCATGCCCGGTTTCAGAAAACAACTCTTACTCCTTGTTCCAATATCTTCCACGACGCACGTGTGGGTATCTTCGGTGACCCAGAGCCCGAGCACCGTATGGTCAGCACCCTCTAGGATCCTTCGCAAGTGACCTAGCGCTTCACTCATAGGCCGCTTCCTTGGTCCCTCATCCACCGTACCAGAAGCTCACCATTTAAATCGAACCGAGGCTGGTCAAGACCTCGGTCGACCTTGCTACGTGAGACGTCCTCCATTGACTCTCCGTCAGTAGTTGCAACTTTATCGGTTAGGTCTCCAGGACCTTAATCCACAATACAATCAAAATGCTTTCCCAGCATTCTTGACATAAAACAGTCATTTACAAACACGTCACAAAATACAGTTTCTATATCGAACTCTCGTCTTTCCACATTATCAAAATACAGTTCCTATATCGAACTCTCGTCTTTCCACATTATCAAAATACAGTTCCTATATCGAACTCTCGTCTTTCCACATTATACCTCCTCAGTCCACATTACTTATTCCACATTCCATTCATATGTGTACTCATTCTCATCTATTCACTCATATCGATGACACATTATTTCACATACACATTCACATTCATTATTCTACATACACATCCATGTTCGTACATCCACATCATACATCCAATCCCATATCCGCATTCATACAAACACATCCATATCCACTTCCATACATCCACATCCATATCCACATTCACATCCATACATCCACATCTCCATGCATACATCCACATCCACATTCACATTCACATCCATACATCTACATCTACATGCATACATCCACATCTCCATGCATACATCCACATCCCCATTCACATTCATATCCATACATTCACATCCACATCCACATCTCATCTATACATCCACATCTCCATGCATACATCCACATCCACATTCACATTCACATCCATACATCTACATCTACATGCATACATCCACATCCACATTCACATCCATTCTCGCCCTATCACAACCCATATACATCTTATCCCATCAGATACACTTCTTACCTCATCCCATACACATCTTATCACATCCTAACTCATCTTAGCACATCCTATCACATCTCATACACCTCTTATCACATCCTATCACATCTTATCACATCCTATCACTTTCCATACACATCTTATCACATCCTATCACTTCTCATACGCATCTTATCACATCCTAATATCTATTTATAGGATATAAGAGAATTCTTATATTTGATATAAGATTTCTTTACGCATCTATTTATGCATAAATTCCATTTAAGGAGACTAACACTTTCGAAATAAAAATCAATCTTTTATGCATCTTCCTATGCATAAATTCATTTTAAATGAGAATGACGCTTTTGGATTAAAATAAATTCTTTATGCATATTTTCATGCATAAATCCAATTTAGTAGGAATTGCACTTTTAGAATAAAAGAAATTTTTTTATGCATCTAATTTATGCATAAAATCCATTTATGATGAAAATCACACTTTTAGCATTAAAAAATATCTTTTATGCATACCTCTATGCATGAAATCCAAATATGATAAAAGTAACACTTTTACATTAAAATAATAATCTTTTATGCATACCTCTATGCATGAAATTCAAATATAATAAAAGTAACACTTTTATAATAAAAATTTATCTTTTATGCATACTTCTATGCATTAAAATCAAATATGATAAAAGTAACACTTTTATAATAAAAAATTATCTTTTATGCATACTTCTATGCATTAAAATCAAATGTGATAAAAGTTATATTAAAATAATAATCTTTTATGCATACCTCTATGCATGAAATCCAAAGATGATACTTTAAAATATAGAAACTGTAAGGATTACTCTTTTAGGATAATAAAAGATAAATTTTATCTCACTAATTTCTAAAAATTTTGCCATAACCTCCTTTATATGGCTGACCATTTTTTAAATTTTTAAGTCTTTAAGACTAATTAAAAGTGCACCAAAGTATTGAAATTATCCTAAAGTAAACATTTTTTCACTTAATTGAGATAAACATTATAAAAACTTAACATTAATCAATTAACCATTCACCTAGGATAGAGAATGGTTGGTTTTCCTAGTTGGGAATGCCTTTTTGTAATGAGGCATAACATTTTTAGAGAAGACATAAAGCATAAAAACCATTTAAAACCATAAAAATCATAAAATAAGTGAAAAAGAAGAATCACCAACTTACTAATGACTTTGAGAGCTTTCCTTTGGCTTGATGGTTTTAGGGTTCAACTCTTGTTTGGAACAAGAGTGGCCACCAATCTTTGGAAGAGGAAAATGTCAAAAACTAGTGAATTATTAATAAATTCACAGTTCTTGGTTTGGGAGAAGTAGAGTAACAGTGCATAAAACACTATTATTTTTCAACAAAGGGGGAGGCTTCTATTTATAGGAAAAATTGAGCTCCTAACCAAACAAACTGATTCTAGAATTTTTCAAATCAGTTTGGTCAATTTTTGACCATATTTAGGTCAGTTAAGTTAACTTTTTGGAACTAGACTTGATTTAGGAGAGAGGAGAGATGAAATATCTCAATTTTTGAAGATTTAAAACTCAATCAAGCATGTGAAGTAGGCGCCTCATTAAAGGGACTCCCCTTCCTTACATGTGTCAAAATGAAATCATTATACCCAAAATATCTCATATTTTTAATATTACTCATAGTTTCTTACTAATAAACCTTGTATATATTCAACTCTTCATCTTATGTGAGCATTGAAGGGACTCCCCTTACTCATAGTTTCTTACTAATAAACCTTGTATATATTCAACTCTTCATCTTATGTGAGCATTGAAGGGACTCCCCTTCCTTACATATGTGTCAAAATGGAATCATTATACCCAAAATATCTCATATTTTTTATATTACTCATAGTTTCTTACTAATAAACCTTGTACATATTCAACTCTTCATCTTATGTGAGCATTGAAGGGACTCCCCTTCCTTACATATGTGTCAAAATGGAATCATTATACCCAAAATATCTCATATTTTTTATATTACTCATAGTTTCTTACTAATAAACCTTGTACATAGTCAACTCTTCATCTTATGTGAGCATTTACTCATTTTTGGGTATCTTCTTTTACAAATTGGATTTATCTCCTCCCCACACATGTATTGATCTTATTGGCCCATAGGAACCTTAATTGGACCATAATCCAAAAATTTCTGAAAATCTAGACCCTTAGGCTAAGGTCCTTTATACCCATTTCCAATTAATTCCAATTGCACATTGGAAAAAAAAATTTGAATTTCTATTTCAAGGAAATTTATTTTAATATTATGAGAAATTTTTCTATCTAAAAATATTCAAAATCTAAATATTCTCTCTCTAGAATATTTTCTCTCTCTAAGTCAAAACAGGCAGAGATAAGATCTTTTATATTTCTGAAGAGGGGATTGATTACAGGGGGAAGATGTTGGACATCTTGAGAGGCTGGGGAGGAATCTTACATTCTCTCCCACTTGAAAAATGCGAGATGCCCTCATCTCGCAATTTGGGGGGTTAATTCCGCAAGATGCACAATTATGAGACTAAGAGAAAATTTAATTAAAAGTAACCACCAAGAAAAGTCTCAAAGATAGCAAGACTGAAGACAAGAACAAAGATTTCAACTTTATTCACTCTTGGAACATACACCAAGAAAAGTCTCAAAGATAGCAAGACTGAAGACAAGAACAAAGATTTCAACTTTATTTACTCTTGGAACATATACAGCAAAGATAGAACTTTTTACAATTTCATAAGCCCGTCCATCATATGGTCACAAAAGCAGCACTCACAAGCAGCACACGTATAAGGTAACTCATCTATGGGAATAATTCGGCCGTTATTGCAGCACCTATCTCATTGGTATGAGGTGACCTAATAAAAGGACCTCTAAGAGGCAAGCCGAAAATGGGATAAAGGCATATCTTCTGGTGAGGAAGAAAACACGCAAGTAAGAAGACCCGCTCAGAAAATCCACCATGCCTTGATCTCATCACGCAATAGTATCGGGGACCCAAACCCAAAGCTTCAATAACCATAGCCAGGCGAACATTGTTACGAAAGTGATGCCGACCCCACGGTGTTACCCTAATTATGTCTCGATAGATCCGCCATTTGGTCTGAGCTACAGAAGTTCCCAAGTGAGGGAAAAGTGAGCGCTCATACAGTTCTATAAAATCCTTCTTCACAGACTCGCTTGCGTCTTGAAGGTGAGAAATCATCATAGATAAAACCAAGTCCTGCTGCCAAGCCATAAAGGAGATTAAGAAAGAAAGGAGATCGATGGAAGTAAGATTACTGCGAGCGACAAGTAAGAGTTACGACTTATATAAAAGAAGGAACTAGCGTAACCTAGAAGCCAACGGGGTATCTTGCCACTGAAGTTTTACCGTCTTTCCATGATTTGGGTTTGGCACATATTTCTTTAGAAGGCTTACATGAAATACATTATGAACTTTGAGATGAGGAGGTAAAAGAAGCTCGTAGGCTAAGTCACTTACTTTCTTTGAAATCAGATAAGGCCCACAATATCTGGGGGATAACTTCTTATACTTCTCAAGAGATAAAGAACTTCTTTTGGGCCGTACTCGAATGAAGACCATATCTGCTTCTTTGAATTCTCTGACTGTCCTCTTCTTATCTGCATACTGCTTCTATCGATCTTGGGCAGCTTTTATATCTTTATGAATTGCCTGCATCTGCTGCTCCATGTCGTCAAGTATTTGTCTGGACATCTCGACCCTAATCAATGGGTCGGACCTAGTTAATGGAGTTAAGCAATCTTGTCCATACAAAGCTTTAAAAGGGCTCATCCTAATACTTCTAAGATAAGAAGCATTGTAGGCAAACTTGACTAGGTGCAGATAGCTTAGCCACTTCTTGGGTTCCCTGCCACAGCATGATCGAAGTATATCTTCGATTACTTGGTTTACCCTGATACTCTGCTGGAGTATGAATGACTGAGAATTGTCGGTTAGGCCCTTGGTTTTCAATTGTAGCATAGATCTGTCCTTTTCCCTCTTCTACTACATCTGAAATTGCGACTGCTCTGGCTGCTGCAGTCTGAGGCGGAATTCTTTCTCTTTCGTTGTCCTAGTTCTGGAAAGGAGTTCTGAGGTTATTCTGGACACTATGCATTAAAATCAAATGTGATAAAAGTACACTTTTATATTAAAATAATAATCTTTTATGCATACCTCTATGCATGAAATCCAAATATAATACTTTAAAATATAGAAACCGTAAAGGATTACTCTTTTAGGATAATAAAAGATAAATTTTATCTCACTAATTTCTAAAAATTTCGCCATAACCTCCTTTGTATGGCTGACCATTTTTTAAATTTTTAAGTCTTTAAGACTAATTAAAAGTGCACCAAAGTATTGAAATTATCCTAAAGTAAACATTTTTCCACTTAATTGAGATAAACATTATAAAAACTTAACATTAATCAATTAACCATTCACCTAGGATAGAGAATGGTTGGTTTTGCTAGAGAAGAGAGGGGAATGCCTTTTTGTAATGAGACATAACATTTTTAGAGAAGACATAAAGCATAAAAACCATTTAAAACCATAAAAACCATAAAATAAGTGAAAAAGAAGAATCACCAACTTACTAATGACTTTGAGAGCTTTCCTTTGGCTTGATGGTTTGAGGGTTCAACTCTTGTTTGGAACAAGAGTGGCCACCAATCTTTGGAAGAGGGAAATGTCAAAAACTAGTGAATTATTAATAAATTCACAGTTCTTGGCTTGGGAGAAGTAGAGTAACAGTGCATAAAACACTATTATTTTTCAACAAAGGGGGAGGCTTCTATTTATAGGAAAAATTGAGCTCCTAACCAAACAAACTAATTCTAGAATTTTCCAAATCAGTTTGGTCAATTTTTGACCATATTTAGGTCAATTAAGTTAACTTTTTGGAACTAGACTTGATTTAGGAGAGAGGAGAGATGAAATATCTCAATTTTTGAAGATTTAAAACTCAATCAAGCATGTGAAGTAGGCGCCTCATTAAAGGGACTCCCCTTCCTTACATATGTGTCAAAATGAAATCATTATACCCAAAATATCTCATATTTTTAATATTACTCATAGTTTCTTACTAATAAACCTTGTACATATTCAACTCTTCATCTTATGTGAGCATTGAAGGGACTCCCCTTCCTTACATATGTGTCAAAATGGAATCATTATACCCAAAATATCTCATATTTTTTATATTACTCATAGTTTCTTACTAATAAACCTTGTACATATTCAACTCTTCATCTTATGTGAGCATTGAAGGGACTCCCCTTCCTTACATATGTGTCAAAATGGAATCATTATACCCAAAATATCTCATATTTTTTATATTACTCATAGTTTCTTACTAATAAACCTTGTACATAGTCAACTCTTCATCTTATGTGAGCATTTACTCATTTTTGGGTATCTTCTTTTACAAATTGGATTTATCTCCTCCCCACACATCGATTGATCTTATTGGCCCATAGGAACCTTAATTTGACCATAATCCAAAAATTTCTGAAAATCTAGACCCTTAGGCGAAGGTCCTTTATACCCATTTCCAATTAATTCCAATTGCACATTGGAAAAAAAAATTTGAATTTTTGTTTCAAGGGAATTCATTTTAATATTATGAGAAATTTTTCTATCTAAAAATATTCAAAATCTAAATATTCTCTCTCTAGAATATTTTCTCTCTCTAAGTCAAAACAGGCAGAGACAAGATCTTTTATATTTCTGAAGAGGGGATTGATTACAGGGGAAAGATGCTGGACATCTTGAGAGGCTGGGGAGGCATCTCACAGAAAAGAATCTTCCCACTGGGGCTAATTCCACTTGCATAGGTTTCCCTGATTTTTTACTAATTTACACAGACATCCTGGTGGAGAAATAAAAGAATGAGTAGTGTCTGAATCAATCAAAAGCTTGAATTGCTTACCCTGGTACTTTGCTGGATTCTGGAGGACTGAGAATTGACGATTATTTCCCTGATGCTCTATTGCTGCATCGATCTGTCCTTTCTCTTCCTCTACTTCCTCAGCTATGGTGACTGCTTTGGCTGTTGCAGTCTGAGGTGGGACTCTCTCTTTTTGGTTATTCCAATTTTGGGAGGGAGTTTCGAGACTGCTTTGCATGGAGGCTGCAGACTAAGATGGCACTCTTCTTGGGTTACCCTGATTTTGGCACGGGGAACCCTGATTAGACTAATATGAAGGAGTTGGTCTCTGAACTCGGGGACCTTGGCTTCCTTGGCCCACCGAAGGAGATGGGCAATCCTTGAGCTGGTGCCCAAATCGTTGACATCCAAAGCATTTGTTCTTGCTTTCAAGCTCTTCCCTTTGAATTCTGGAGAGCCGAAGTTCTTGAGAATGTACTTCGAGGGAAAGGTCTTCCTTCATTTCTGAAGCTTCCCATCTCCACATTCTGGTTAGGACCTTGGTCTCTCTTTGGAGGCGAAAAGTTGGAAGAACTTCTCGGTGTCTGAAATCTTTTAAAGGATGAGGGAGCTAGCTTTGGCAGACTTTCACGATGAAGACTTTCACAGATGAAGGCCATTCTGACAGCTTCAGCCATGGACACTGGCTTGGCATTCTTGACCAGTGTGTGCAAGGGTTCGTTCATTCCCGGAATGAACCTGGCCATGAGTTGCTCTTCATCTAGAGGTGGTGAATATTTGAGTAGAAGAGCGAAGGCCTGGTGATATTCCTCGATGGTTTTGCTCCCCTGCTTTAGCTCTAAGAATTCGTTCATTTTGGTTTCCAAAAACCCAGGGGACAAAATCTTTTCCTCAAATAGGTTTGAGGGTCGTTCTAGGACTGAGTATTCCTTTCCAGACAGTTGGTGTCACAATGGTTCCTCGATGCTACCCTGGCTCTTTTCACTATTTTTAGCCTGGGCAAGAGCTATTTTGCTTCACTCATTGTAGCCTGTGACGTCAAAATATTCTTCCATAGCTTCCACCCATTTCTCCACAGCTGAGTTCTATGAAGAGCCTTGCGAACATTAGGGTCAAGCTCTTCATCTTCAGAGGGGAGGTGGCTTCTGACGGCCACGGTTTCCTTGTCTCATGATTATGCCAAAAATGATATATTATTAAATTTTTATTTTGATATCGTCCATGAGATCCTAAGACTTAAGGGATTTGGAAAATAATTTCTTAAACAAGATAAATGATCTTATTGGAGATCTATGACATATGTCCTATAATAGATTTTTCTTTATCAGTTCATCCATAAACAATCACTTATACAACAGGGAATTTTTCTCCAGAAAACATTTCTTTATTTAAGTTGCAATATGTACATAGAGCAGCTCGGCTCCAGAAATCAAAATCTCCTCGGAAGACGCATAAGACGACGGTACTGGTGGGCCATAGCCATGCCCTGATACAAATGTTCTCTTACTTCCAAGGGAGCTATTATCTTGTCCTTAGGAATAAAGCGACTAAGGAGTCGGTAGATTTGGCATGAAAGTCTGAAATTTCAAGGTGTTGAATGATATAGAATGACGCCATGTACCACTTTCAGCTTCATCAAAATCATGGCCAATGAGAGGTTCTACCTCAGCATTGCACGCTGGTCACAAGAGGCTTGGACATATTACCTTGCAAACCACTTATGCTGTAGTCTCTCCGTTGGGTCAGGGAAATATAAATCCTGGAAATGGCGTGCGAGTCTAACTCGGCTTGTTCGAGTTGTAGCAGAAGAGATGAGATGCTGGAAGGCGAACACAGTCATCTCTTATGATTGGGTGAGGTCGGGAACACCAGATAAATATGAAACTTCCATCTAAAAAAATAATTTCTTTGATTAAATTTTCTTTATTAATGAGACTTGCAGAATGAAAATACATTATGAAAAACGCTTTTTCTGAGTTTTTTATTATCAATTTCTGATAAGAATTCGTTTATCCTTAGCTTTCAACAAAGCTTTGATACCAGCTGTGAGGTCCCTGCCCCCTCCGCGGTGCCCTGCCCCAATGGGCGGAAGCGGCATCATCGGCCTCCTGCGCGCGGGGCAGGGATCCACACACGGGGCCTCACCTGCGGATGTCCGGGAGGACGAGAGGCTAGCCCAAGCGGTCCCTCCGAGAGACGACAGGGCCCAGAAGACTCCCCTCGCTCGGAAGGCACAGGCGATTCCACCATGGAAAAAAATCTTCTAACGGGGAATTACTCTAACGAGTAAAAGTCTTAACTAGTTAAATTGATTTGACCGAACCTAAAGTCACATAGTCAGATCAAGAAGAGACTTGCACTTGGTCCATGGAATCACCGCTTTTTTTCTCATTTACGAGGCACAGCCGCCGCCGAACAAGGTCTTCTCACGATTTAAACTAATTAACATAACTAATCGTATCTAGTTGTTTCTCAGGAATCCTCCGATCCAGCCTAACCCCATTCGGCCCATAGGTTAGCCAACCACCCAACCACTGTATTGGTGGGATTCCTTTATAAAGATTTGGTTGTGTTTTTTTGCCCGGGTATTGAGGAAAAGAGTTTCTAGGCCCCCTAGTTGGCAATTCATGCAAAAATTAAGGTAGGCATACCATGTACACACCCAATATGAAATTACCATTTATAACAGATTCAACTGGCTTTAAAACAAACCTTTATCAATAGAAATCATAATATTTCTGATCATCATTTTCTAAAATTCTGATCATCATTTTCTAAAATTCCGAGTCCATTGTATTACAATAATATCCTCTAGACTCTCCGTTGAAGACCAGCTGGCCAACCAACGAGATCCAGTATCAAAATTTTGTTCCCAAAAATCTTTCCTTTTAGTCCATCCGAAATCTTCCTCGACGTACGCATGGGTGTCCTAGCAACCGCGAGCCCGTGCATCACCTGGTCAGAACCCTCTGGGATCCTCCTTAGGTGTCCTAGCACTTCACTCAGGGACCGCTTCGTCGGTCCTCGCCCATCGTACCAGAAGCGCACCATTTTAACCGTACCGAGGCTAGTCAAGACCTCGAGAGGCTTTGCTGAGCGAGCGATGTCTCCCTGCTGGCTGTTCCAACGAACCTCCTCTTTAAAAAACATAAACCAATTGCTTCCTCCAGCATTCTTACGTAAAACAGTCCTTTTTTGAATTAAAAAAAATAGAGGTTCCAATGCAAGTAAAATTCCAATTTGAGATTGGTTCCAAAAACCCTTTTTCCATATAATTCCCTTTTTCCAAAAACCCTTTTTCCATAATTCCCAGTTTCATAATGAGGATCCTTGATCACTCATCAGGGTAATCTACCCATCATTCAGTCTGATTGTCCAACTAGATTCTTGGTGAGTTCGGTCAGGAAAAACTAGTTTAGTTTCGGTAATCTATTCTTTGTGATTAGAAACTGGAATCGGTCACACGAAGTTTTGATTAAAAACTGGAATTGGTCACACAAAGTTTTTACTTGATTCAGATCGAGAGATGGACAAGTAGGTTTACTGTCCGTCCCTCTCGTAGTCTAACCAAATTCACTCGGATTAGTTCTACAAGGATTCCCTTCAGATAAACATGTAGTTTTGGGTAAATATACATTTAGTGATTTTATCAATTAAAATATCCAAAGATATTCTTTATGCCACATAATTTCTCGACCTTAATTCATTAGGTAGACTTATGGTGGAAATTCATCTTTTGACACTAGGATTTAATTCAAATCGCTCTTTTCTTAAATATCATAAAATTTCTTCTTTTAACTAAATACCAATACCTATTTTTGAATAAACTTAAAATCCCTCTTTTTCTCATTTGATGAGTGCAATCCAATTATCATGGGAATTCCTCTTTTACCATGAATTAAATCTATCTAAAATTCTTCTTAAAAATTACGTAAAAATATCCATTAAGCTAGAAATTCCACTTTTCTCATTCAAATGATCGAATTCCAAATATGGTGGGAATTCCTCTTTCATCATTTAAACTTATCTATGCAAAAAGATAAATTTAACTAAATTTTCTCTTAAAATTTAAATAAAAATCTCCATTAATTCCTTTACACTAGGAATTACACTTTCCTCATTTAAATATTTGAATTCCAATATGGTGGGAATTTCCCTTTCATCATTTAAATTTATCTATGCAAAAAGATAAATTTAACTAAATTTTCTCTTAAAATTTAAATAAAAATCTCCATTAATTCCTTTACACTAGGAATTACACTTTCCCCATTTAAATATTTGAATTCCAGTATGGTGGGAATTCCTCTTTCATCATTTAAACTTATCTATGCAAAAAGATAAATTTCCTCTACAAATTGAAGAGATTGGAGATTCTCTCTCTCTTCAATCTTCCTTGGAGTCTTCATCAACATGCCAAACTAATTGATTGGTTGGGGGTCTCTACTTTGATCAAAGGTAAAATGTGGTTTATGGTCTTTTTTCTTTAATCTCCAAATGTTTCTCTCTTCTCAACCCCTATCAAGCTTGAGAAGCATTCAATTGAATGGCTTTTGATTACAATTGAAGTTCTTTAATGAATTGTAGTGATAAAACACATAAATTTCCATTTATACTTAAATTATAATGTTTTTTTTAAGCATTTCTCTCTCTCCCCCAAAGAATGGTCATTCCTATGACCTATTCTATATTCAAATGAAGCTTCTCATGAAGCAATTCTCTAATCTAAAAGTAATTTCTATGCTTGTCAAATTGAGGCCAAATAAGTGGCTTTTTAATGCTTTTATGCTATTTAATTCATGGAAAAATTAGGAATCAAGTCCATAATTGGATATTGATCCAATTAATGGTTATTCTATTATATGATATTACTAAACTTTATATTTTCAAAATTATTGAGAATTATCAGTAATAGCAGCGGAGCTATGGTAAAATTTCTAAAAAATTAACACACAAATCATTTTCATTCATAATATGAAAAGAGGACTTCCTACCATATTCTAGGATTAATCATCCTAGATTAATTGAATGATTCTCATTATAATCATGGAAAATTTGATTTTTATGTTTATGCATAAATAGTTAGGAAAAAGAGGAATTTCTAGTAATCCATTTTTTATGTTAAAAGAGTAATTCCCATGACAATGGAAATCCATGTATTCCAATGAAGTGAGAGAAAACTTAGGATGCTAAAATAATGTCTATTTTATTTAAAAATTAAAGAAGGATTTTAGTTAAATTTATCTTTTTGCATAGATAAGTTTAAATGATGAAAGAGGAATTCCCACCATATTGGAATTCAAATATTTAAATGAGGACAGTGTAATTCCTGGTGTAAAGGAATTAATGGAGATTTTTATTTAAATTTTAAGAGAAAATTTAGTTAAATTTATCTTTTTGCATAGATAAATTTAAATGATAAAAGAGGAATTCCCACCATATTGGAATTCAAATATTTAAATGAGGAAAGTGTAATTCTTGGTGTAAAGGAATTAATGGAGATTTTTATTTAAATTTTAGTTAAATTTATCTTTTTGCATAGATAAGTTTAAATGATGAAAGAGGAATTCCCACCATATTTGGAATTCAATCATTTGAATGAGAAAAGTGGAATTTCTAGCTTAATGGAATTAATGGATATTTTATGTAATTTTAAAGAAGAATTTTAGATAGATTAAATTTATGGTAAAAGAGGAATTCCCATGATAATTGGATTACACTCATTAAATGAGAAAAAGAGGGATTTTAAGTTTATTCAAAAATAGGTATTGGTATTTAGTTATAAGAAGAAATTTTATGATATTTAAGAAAAGAGGGATTTGAATTAAATCTTAGTGTCAAAAGATGAATTTCCACCATAATTCTACCTAATGAATTAAGGTCAAGAAATTATGTGGCATAAGAATATCTTTGGATATTTTAATTAGTAAAATCACTAAATGTATATTTACCCAAAACTAGATGTTTATCTGAAGGGAATCCTTGTAGAACTAAACCGAGTGAATTTGGTTAGACTACGAGAGGGACGGACAGTAAACCTACTTGTCCATCTCTCGATCTGAATCAAGTAAAAACTTTGTGAACCAATTCCAGTTTCTAATCACAAAGAATAGATTACCGGAACTAAACTAGTTTTTCGTGACTGAACTCACCAAGAATCTAGTTGGACAATCAAACTAAATGATGGGTAGATTACCCTGATGAGAGTGATCAAGGATCCTCATTATGAAACTGGGAATTATGAAAAAAGGGTTTTTGGAACCAATCTCAAATTGGACTTTTACTTGCATTGGAACCTCTATTTTATTTTTTTTTGAAGAGCCGTTTTACGCCAGAATGCTGGAGGAAGTAATTGGCTCATGTTTTTCTAAGAGGAGGTTCGTTGGAACAGCCGCGGGGAGTCGTCAAGGGATGTCGCTCATGGCAAAGCCTGCCGAGGTGACGAGCCTCGATACGGTTAAAATGGTGTGCTTCCGGTACGATGGGCGAGGACCAACAAAGCGGTCCCTGAGTGAAGTGCTAGGACACATAAGGAGGATCCTAGAGGGTTCTAATCAGGCGATGCACGGGCTCGCGGTTGCTAGGACACCCATGCATACGTCGAGGAAGATTTCGGATGGACTAAAAGAAAAGATTTTTGGGAACCAAATTTTGATACTGGATCTCGTTGGTTGGCCCCAGTTGGTCTTCAACGGAGAGTCTAGAGGATATTATTGTAATACAATGGACTCCGAATTTTGGAAAATCATGATCAAAAATATTATGATCTATATTGAAGGATTGTTTTTTAAAGCCAGCTAAATCTGTTATAAATGGTAATTTCATATTGGGTGTGTACGTGGTATGCCTACCTTAATTTTTGCATGAATCGTCGGCTAGGGGCCCTGGGAACTCTTTTCCTCGGTACCCGGGTAAAAATACACAACCAAATCTTTATAAAGGAATCCCACCAATAAAGTGGTCGGGTGGTTGGCTAACCCATGGGCCAGATGGGGTTAGGCTGGATCAGAGGATTCCTGAGAAACAACTAGATACGATTAGTTACGTTAATTAGTTTAAATCCTGAGAAGACCTTGTTCTGTGGGAGGGGATCAGCGGCGGCTGTGCCTCATAAATGAAGAAAAAAGCGGTGATTCCATGGACCAAGTGCAAGTCTCTTCTTGATCTGACTATGTGACTTTAGGTTTGGTCAGATCAGTTTAACTAGTTAAGACTTTGACTCGTTAGAGTAATTCCCCGTTAGAAGATTTTTTTCCATGACGGAATCGCCCGTGCCCTCCGGGCGAGGGGAGTCTTCCGGGCCCGGTCTCGGAGGGACCGCCCAGGCTAGCCTCTCATCCCGATCTGCGGGCGAGGCCCCGTGTGTGGATCCCCGCCCCGGCCGATGCCGCTTTCGCCATCTCGGCAGGGCACCGCGGAGGGGGCAGGGACCTCACAAAGCAGATTTATCAATATTTGCCACATGCAGTTCCCATAGTGGAGAAGTCTTTAGCTCAAAGAGTTCAACTTCTACAATCAACCTCGGTCCCAGCAGAAGAAGACAAAGTGGGGCAGTGGTTTCAGTGAAGGAGGATCAACAGAGGAGTCGAAGGGTTGTCAGGTGTACCACCTAGGAACAGTTTAATAGAGGGGAATGTCATGTGCACACCCAGTTGGTGTTTAGGTGACATGGCATTCTAGGCATTAAAGCATTAATCCAAAATTTACCAAGCAATTAAATCAATGTTAGCAAGCTTAGATCACAATAGTTACAGCGTGTGCAGCATTGTATGGGGCTGTTGCAGCACATACAGTAGTACAAAAGGCATTTAGGACGTGCATCACATCAAGTCGTGGCATGGGGAACCAACATGATGTGATGCATTTATGACATGCATCACATCAGTTTGGGGCATGGGGAACCAACCGACAACAGCTATGGGGCATATATGAAATCATTACGATCCAGACATGCAGGACGACAGCATAAGCTTGGCCAACTAGCAGCATCATTCCATATATATAGAAAAGTGCATCATTCATTTCAGTTATATCCTTCTTCTCACAGCATTTCTAGCCTAAGGAGCAAGGGAATTAGCAGCATAGTCAACATATAGTCAGCATTCAGCATTCAATTCATCTCCTACCTCCCACATAGAGAAAAACCAGCATCCAATGGGTGGACCTCAGCATTGGAGAAAGGAACAATAATTCATCATCATCATTCAGTATATCTCTCTCTTCTTGAGAAGGATAATAATTTAGGACATGCATAGAAGCAGTACATTACCTTACACATGAAGCTGTGCAAGTCCACTCTGGAATGATGTCAGATGATGTGAGTGTTGGATTTGCAAAAATCGAACACCATGCATCTATAGGAAGCATGTAGTTTTCATGTAAGATGGGGCTAGCCCTTAGGGCTACCCCAAGAAGGGGATGTTGCATTCCTTGAATGGGCAAGATGTAGGCCTTATGCCACCCTAAGGGGCTAACAAAGGCCCTAGGCTTTGCCCACCAGCCCATAGAAGGGCTGGGTAGGCTATCGGCGGCTAGCCCAAGGGGCTTGGCCAAGCAGCCGAGTGGCTCAAGAGAACTTGCCCAGCTAGGCGGCCAAGCACTGCGTAGGCTTGGACAATAGCCAAGAGTAAGCGCATAAGGGCCAAGGGGGATTAGTGTTTGCATTAGAAGTAATATACAAAATTTAATACAAAACAAAGCTCACAAAGCATTACGATAGGCGGTGGGCGGCAACAGCTGATCGTACGTCTACGTGGAAAGGGCGTTGATACAATGAATGCAGATGGTTCTTGGGCGAATTCGCGAGAGCCATTTGTTTTGGTTTTTTTTTTAATTCCTAGACCTTCGTGTAAGCGACGGCCCTAACGTCGCTTATACGATGCATTTCAGTTTGCAAGCGTCGCTAATGAGTGTCGTTTATACGATGCATCAATATTCATCGCTTATGCAACACCCATTACCAACGAGATTTACGATGCTACATTGTCACATTAAAAAATTGTCGCTTACGCAACATTCGTCATCATTTAAGCGACGTGCTTGGAAAAACCTATCATTTTGGGCCCATCGTTTAAGGGGGGGTTGTTGTAGTGAAAAGGACCCCATTATGGAGCATAAAAAAGAATACAAGCGTAAGCCAATAGCCAAACCAAGCGAAAAGGACCCCATTATGGAGCATAAAAAAGAATACATGCGTCAATAGCCAAACCAAGTGTTGATGTATTGTATGTATTCCATATCCAATGTACCCAATTTATACAAAAAGATAGGGCTAGAGCTTCCACCCTCCTAACCCTAAACCTAAATGCCAAAGGCCCACACTTGGCCATCCACCTTGGGGCAACCAAAAGTATAAAAAGCATCAAATGTACTCCAAACTCCTAATAAAAAGGGGGGATTAGCATGGCCATCTATAGAGAGCGGTGAATAGTGAAGCTAAGAATTGTATTCCGCTTGCTTAACCACGCTTGCTTAACCAAAAGTTTTTAAACTGACCAAAATTTGTTAATGCTTTGTTGAGAACCCCTTGGGTTTGGAGGTATGTCTATTTGGATCCCAAGAGGGAGGCATCCAATTTCCCATGAGGGTGGTCCCAAGAGGGGCAAGTTGGGCTAGGCGCCTCTCGCACACACACTCACACACACACACACACACACATATTTATATGTGTATATATATACATACATACATAACACTTGCGAGAAAAATAGGTAACTGATAAGGGTTACCTAGAAAGATTCCCTCCCAAAATGTGTGAAATCTCAAAATGCATATGGTGATGTTTGGTCTAGATAGCCATTATCATGAACATAGGTGATGGTATATCTAAGAGTAGTGTAGGAATGAGCTCTAGTTACAATTATTTAGAGTACATGTGAAGGATGTTGAGAGATGGTATGCCTAAGGGTAGTGTAGAATGAGCTCTGGTTATAATTATTTGGAGGACATGCGAAGAATGCTGAGAGATGCAATCTTTGTCCGCAACATTGTTTTTGTGTACAAAGAGAAAAGAGAGGAGCTTAGGGCTTCTTGAATGGTGGTAGAGAGGATCTTGGAGCTTTCACAATGACAGTAGATTCAAGGTCTCCTATTCTAGAGAGCATACTACTGCACATAGGCATGACAGAGTCTAGGGTCACATGCACCCCCTCCCCAACATAGATGGTCACATGCACCCCCCTCACCAACATAGATGGTCCCACCACGTGCATTTGCTTATAGTTCTTCAACTTTAAAATTGAATTATAGAATAAAATGGATTATAGGTTATCATGGATTATCTCATCTAGCTCTTCTACTATCATGAATTTTTGGCATCTACTATGTAATGATATTATCGATGATACGAAGGTTACATGGATACATAGACAATAAATTTTTTTAATGACCTCCTCCTAAATTTGTAGTCAAAGGTTGCGACCATAGACAATAAATTTTTTTAATGACCTCCTCCTAAATTTGTAGTCAAAGGCTACGACCATGTGTATTTTTCAGGTCCTTAGTCCTAAACCTATGTTCTACCTAAATCACCTTATCCTAATCATATTTTTTTCTTTAATTCTATGATTTATAGTATTTTTTAATTTTTTTGAGATTTTATTAGCTACTATCTACTATTTGGAATGAGTTTTTACAGATTTGTTGGTGATAAAAATAAAAAATTTCTCATAAAAATATTTCAAAGGTAAGAAAAATAGCCCCTTAAAAGTTGATGTTTTACATTAAAGTTAATGCAAAACATCAACTAATAGGCTAAGAGTTGATGTTTTACATTAAAGTTAATGCAAAACATCAACTCTACCAATGTTTTGCACCAAGTTTCAGATGCTCCGGAGAAGAAAGTTGGAGGATCGGAGGCCGATTTTCACAAACGGCCTGTTTTAGTGATTCCGTCAACGTGGGCATGTTTAGACGACCTATTTCACAAATTTTAAGTACGAACACAACTATGTTTTGATACAATATGCAAATGTCATAGAGCGATTTACTGTTGCATATTGCATCAAAACATAATTGTGTTGGTACTCAAAATGTGTGGAATAGGTTGTCTGAGCATGCCTACACGAACGGAATCACTAAAACAAGCCGTTTGTGAAAATTGACCTCCGATCCTCCAACTTTCTTCTCCGGAACATCTGAAACTTGATGCAAAACATCAACTCTACCACTCAGACAACCTATTCCACACATTTTGAGTATCAACATGACTATGTTTCGATGCGGTATGCATCAACAAATCGCTATGTGAGGTCTGTATATCGCATCGAAACATGGTCGTGTTGGTACTCAAAATTTGTGGAATAGGTTCTCTAAACATGCTAGTGTGGACGAAATCTCTAAAACAGACCGTTTGTGAAAATCGACCTCCTATCCTCCAACTTTCTTCTGCAGAGTGGTAGAGTTAACATCAAGCATCAACTTTTAGCCTAAAAGTTGATGTTTTGTGCATCGAGTTGATGCAAAAAAACTTTTTCACAAAACTTGATGAGGTTAAAAGTTGATGTTTTGCATCAAGTTAATGCAAAACATCAACTTTTCTACAAAACTTGATGTTTTGCATCAAGGTTGATGTAAAACATCAAGTTTTATGAAAAAATTGATGTTTTGTATCGAGTTGCTGCAAAACATCAACTTTTCCATAAAACTTGATGTTTTGTATCAACAATGCAAAACATAATCTTTTGCGGGAAAGTTGATGTTTTGCATAACATTAATGCAAAACATCAAGTTTTGTAAAAAAGTTAATCTTTTGCGTAGAAAGTCGATGTTTTATATATAAATATCAACTTGTTTGCAAAAGATTATTTTTTCATAAAAGTTGATGTTTTGTATCAAGTTGATACAAAACATCAACTCTTAGCTGAGAAGTTGTTACTCTATATCAAGTTGATACAAAACATCAACTCTTAGCTGAGAAGTTGTTACTTTGCATTAAGTTGCCTGCAAATGTTATAGTTAAAAGATCCTTACTATGTGTAGTAACCAATAGGATTCGAACCCAAGTCCCTGCTGCCTGATATTTTACGAAAAAGTATTTTGGAAAGTATAAAGTTTTGTTTCTTAAAGCGAGCTTTTTTATGCTTCCTAAACTCATTTAATGACTAAAATTACCATTTTAATCCCCCTTTTTGTCACATCAAGGACGTATCTTCTTTAAAAATAAGTGTGTAATTATTTTTCAAATTAGACAACTTTTAAATAGCTTATTCATGATGTTTTAAAATTGATCTGTACATAACGAGCTCTTTAAAAAAAAGTATATACTATCAATTAAGAAATTGTGATACTCAAGATCTTCAAAATGGGTTTTAATACTACTCTCATCAAGAGCCAAAATAGGGTTTTATAATTAAGATAATAACAGTGTCGAGATAACGTTTTTGTAATGTATTTATATAAATAGATAGTTTTTTATAGTTGCACTCTGTAGCACATCCTCGATCATGCTAATATGTCAGACGACCCAAGGAGTCTAAGCTTCAAGTGTACACATAGAAGAAGAAAATGTATTTGTGGATAGTGAAGAAGAGGATGCCTTGTCTACCTTCTGCACATCAACTAGTGATGGTGTTGGTATAGATAGCAATGATTATGAGGAACATAACTATGCCATAAGCTATATGTTTAGAAAATATCTTTCTTTTACAGTTGTATCAATTTTTTTCTAGATTGAAGATGGCAATAAAAAACATTATCTCTATTTTGGCACGTTTTTTGAAAATTTATTGCTAGATTTTCAATTATAATCTCAAAAAGTAAGCAAAACGAAGTCTTTTTTTTCATGTCAATTTTTGTAAGAAACGTATAAAGTGCCCAAAATATTATCATTTTTTTGTAGTGTTGTATGCATGCGTAGAAAAGAGGTAAAAAGTGACTTTTTTATGGAATCTTTGAAAGATGCCAATGTTTCTCAATGTTACATATATACATACGTACATATATATATTATATTTATTTATAAAAATACATGCACATACGTCCACATATATATTATATAGACATATATATACATACACAAATACACACACACACACACATACATACATACATACATACATACATATATATATATTTACGCACGTACATACATCTGCATGTGTGTGTGTGTGTGTGTGTGTGTGTTTAAATTAGGTTTATGCTCATATTCGAATTTATATTTTTGTGTGTGTAATAAGTATATACATCACATATGTGCGACGGAGACCAAGCTAGGTTTAGTAGGTTTTTGGAGGTGTGACAGAACAACATACGTAAGCCCAAAAGTAGGCCCATGCTCTATGATGGTAGTGAACCCTTGACTTCATGAGCCTTTTTGGTTCAAGCTAGGGTTTGACTAGGAACCTCATAGGGTAGGTGTGCTAGTAAGAGGGCACATACCAATAAGGAAGCACACCTACCCCCTGTAAAAGGTCAAAGCAAATAATCTTCATAGGTTATTGCTAGCATATGGAGATATGAGTTATTGATTTATGATTGCTTAGTTCATGCACATCTAGAAACTGCAAACCATCTCTCCAAGAGCGTCCCTTCATTTTAAAAAAAGTCATCTTTTTTAATAATTTATTTATTCTCTCACAACAATGAATCATTTGGTACTTTTCCTTCATCCGATGTATTATTTTTGTTGAAACAACCTGAGAAAGTACTTCATTGAAAGGAATTTCTTATTATATATATACATTTATGGCACCTCCACCCTAACCTTTTGGGTATAAATAATAACGTCATGAACGCACACACCCATGGCTACAGTCTAGTGGTTAAAGAGGCTGAACAATATCCTAGAGGTACTGGGTTCGAGCTTCATTAGCTGTAGGTGGATGTGTACCCCTTGACCCTTGAGCCGGTGGTGGTGTGTGTGTGAGTTTATACACAAATCCTGATGTAAATACTCAATGTCCTACAATTTCAAAGTTCAATCAAAAAAAAAAAAAAAAACATGAACGCATGCTACTAGCATGCAAAGAATGTGATAGATTGCATGGGTGGCCATGCAGAGTGTCGTGCGACACGTGTGGTTAGACATGGCTCCCGCGTTCGTGTCGGCCAAGGCAGCGTGATCCCCCGACAACCCAGAATAGCAAGTTTGGCCGCCTTTCCCTTCACCGTCTTTTCTGAGAGGCTTCTGCACCGCCCGTTCTTGACCTACTCTCTGCAGAGACGCCGCATTATCGACCTAAGAGAGAGCACTGCACATGGCGTAGCTTAGCATGCAGCGGCACGTCTTTTTGAAGCTCACGAAGATGAATGCACAGTCGAAATTAGGGTTTGCGCCGGGTAGCGGCAGGGAAGGCCCCGCATGGCTGGAGAAGTTTTTGAACTGTAGCTACTTCGACCCTTGCCAAGAGCACGCGTTCAACAAGAACGAGAGGAACCACTTCTGCATCGACTGCGAGGACGGCCCATTGTGCTCGAGAGGGCTTCTGGCCTCTCACGCCAACCATCGCACCCTCCAGGTCCGGAAGGCATCCCACGCTGATGGCGTTCGTGTGGAGAATGTTTGCAAGCTTCTCGACATATCAGGCATACAGACCTACATCATCAACAACCACAGGATCGTGTTTCTCCTCCGCCAGGCAAAGGGGAAGCTGATGGCCAAAGCCGGAGGCGCCGCCACCAGACACTGCCAGACCTGCGGCAGGGCCTTGTCGGACGCGGTGACGTTCTGCTCCATCAAATGCAAGCTTGCTGCCGTCCGCCGCCAAGGGATTGGTGGAGCCTCTCTCTCTCTGTCTCTCTCTGCCCCGAGTACTTCAAAGGGTTTCTCATTTTCTTTAGAGAAATTGAGATATGCAGCGCAAGTTGGTGATTTACAGGTCTCGGAATTCGAGCTAGCTGAGAGACAAGCTATGGATGGAGCTTTGAAAGCTAATCAGCGTAAGCGAAACCTTGAATTAGCAAAAGACTCAGATAACACGAGATTAGACCCCCTCTTGTCCCCCGTGTCTGTGCTACAGGCACTCAGGCCCTCAATGGCTTCTTACTCTCTAGAGCATGCAATTCCCTGTTCACCCATTGCATGCTCTCATGGCAATAATCATCTGGCATCTTTAATGCCAGGATATGAGGACAAAGATCCGGGAAGGATGAGACTTGAGGTAGCTTTGATTCATAGAATGCTGTATAGAAGAAAGAGCAGAAAGGGGTTGCCTCAAAGAGCTCCGCTATGGTAAGACACTTGTCTAATACTAAATATTTTTGTTTTTTCTATGACACCTTATTAATGTGACCTATATAATATGTGGTTGATAGGTGGAATGTAATGTTACTTGTCCAACATATGCATACTCTTGATGTCCAATTCTTCATAATGGCATGTTCAAACTCGTATTATGACCTATGTGATTGATATGTTGATAGGCAGAGTGTAAGGCTCCTTCTGACATTCAAATACACATTGTGCAAAGGTAGTCTTAATGTAACACAAAATTGTTCAATATTGCCATAGTTTTCCGTCGAATGTCCTTGGTTTTTTTCCAACAAGAAGTATTTTACTATTAATCTACTTCACGTCAAGTATTTTACTACTAGTCTACCTCACATCTAGGACTAGTATATTTTGTTGGATCTTAATTCTTCTAAGAATTGTCTTAGCTATGTTTCAAAATTTTTACTAGTTTGCTCATCTCTTGTTTATTCAATTTATAAATTTATCATCCCTCTAGAAAACCTCTAGAATAGGCTTTGCTTGCCTTCTTTCGCGAGATAGAATGGAAAGGAAAGCTTCTACACGGAGGGAGGATGAATAAAGGGAGTGGGGGGGGAAGAAAGAAGCCTTCTTTGGCTTAGACAAAGAGAAGCAAAAGCCAAGTTGTCATCCTTAGAAGAGGACATTCACTTCACATGTATGTAGCCTCAAAACTAGTAATCAAGGCTAGGGGAGTATAGGGCATCTTCACTTCACACGCATGTAGCCTCAAAACCCTAGTTCAAATCAAGTTCGAGAGGTATAGATCATCTTCGCTTCACACGTATGTAGTCTTAAATCCCTAATTTACTTAATAGATTACTATTAGTTAGGTGTAAGCCTTGATTCTCAATATATTAGTATTAATTAGGTGTCTTGATTCGTAGCTCGGGGGAGGGAGGGGGAGAGAATATTTCACAAGTATGTAACCCATAAAAACCTTGATTTCCATAGAAATCAATAGACTAGTATTAATTAGGCCACCTAACCACTATGAATTCTAGTCCTTGCTAGTCCTTAGCACTGACTCTCTTTGGAAGACCCAATTGGTATTTTTCACGAATTGGGCCTCCTATCACATGATTCCCTTTTGCCCCATTGCATGCCATGTGGCCAATTGGTTCCTAAGATTCGGCATAAGTCACTTGGAACTCCTCTCGTCCCTCTTATATCTTTAGTTTATAAGTAACCTCGTATCAAATATCCGAAGAAAGTGTGGGATAAGTTGAAGAATTTGTTTGAGAGAAGGGTATCTTAAATAGCAATTAGTAATCAACTGATTTCTATAAAAAAGAGGAGAGAATGCTACTTCACACTTTTTGTAGGTGTATATATTCACACTTTTTTGGCATGAGTTTCCCCACGGCCATCCCCTCTCTCTCTCCCTCCCTTTACTCTTTAAATGAGCCCTTTGAGGCTTTTTATAGAGAATTGTGAGGGAAAGGGAATGGGTGAATGCATGCAAATAGAAAGCATATGGGGGGTCATCATTTCATTACCTTAAATAGAAAGGATATGGAGGGGTGAATGCATGCAAATAGAAAGCACATGGGAGCTCTGTCTCACGGGACTATTTTGTACTTAAAGAAATAATTAAAACTCACAAATACATCAAAGATTAAAGCAAAGACTAGAATCAAATTGATATGAAAGAGCATAGCATAGCATAAAACAAGAGAGATAGAACACCACCACCATCAAGATAAGATTGGGTGTGCAATCTCCCTCCTCATGCGTGTAGCTCCACTTCCATGAGTATTTTGAGAATTATATTCAATAAATAGCCTAAGGAGCTATTAATAGTTGTGCGTATAAGGGCTTGGCTTTTCCACTTCTAAAAAATAGCTCAAACACGAGAGCTTGTTCACACACTAGGTGTAAATAATCAAAACTCTTCTAACTTATGTGCTAGAAATATAGCAATTCCACGCACAAGTGTGCATAAATAATATGTACAAATATTTGGCACATGGCCAACAAAAATAACTTGTGAAATAACATCGTGCTCATTCGCACATATAATAACCTTGTGCACATTCGCACATGGAATAACCTTGTGCACATTCGCATATTCCAATAAGCTGATTTCTGCATACATTAAATCAAGCATATTTTTTTACGATTGTTAAGCATAAAAAAATATGATAAAATATACATGTAATAATTCTCCCGTTTTTTAGGAAATAACTATCCTCAGTTGTGTAGAAAAAAATGCTAAACAACAACATTAGGCTCGTTGTTATCGATGTCATAACCTGCAAAGTAAACTCAGAGATCCAAACATGGTTCAGAGGTTGATTAGGCATGGCTCATAGGTTCTTATGGACATGGAATACCACAAATAGAGGTTCATTAACCAAACATGGCTCATAGGCACAAAGGCATGGCTCAAAGGCTTGGGTGAACATAGACTGTAACAACAAAACTAGTGCGACACCTAAATTGGTGATCCTTGCACTCATCAAATCACAAATAATAATATGAAATAATATAATAGACAAGATCCCTTATGTGCGACACATGCACTATCATCACCTATTTCTGTCAACATATCCCAATTAGTTGCCCTTCTCTACAGTTAATCCCAATATGAAGCGTTGATAGGCACAAACACAATATACATTCACCACTTGTTTCACTATGATGAGAGTATCATTATACACATCATCTAGCATGGTGTGAGTTACCACTTGTTACACTTCAACACTTGTTACACTTCGACTGTGTGCAGTTGTCTAGCATAGTCCACTTGTTTTACTTTAACCACAATATAATTATCAAGCATGGTACTACTTGTTACACCTGAACAACATACATCCGTCAAGCATGGTCTCAAGCTATGCTAATACCACTAGGTAATCAATATTTAATGTGGAGTCACTCACGATACCAATTCACTACTAGGATGGCACACTAGCGTCCGGGCGTCCTCGTACAACTAAAGAGTGGACATTACATGTAACATCCCTCTTGCTTGGATAAGCAACTGACCTCAGATGCGTGTTTTCTTATTTTGCGAGAAAAGGAGATCAACTGTCGTATAATATATAAATTCAAGTGTCTTCTCTCATCACATAACAAAAGACATTGTATCAAGGACTTCTATGTGTAATAAATTCTAGTGTCCCATACCACCAGAAATTATCCCATATAGACCTAGAGATAGGTATGCATTGAAATCCTTCACACAGGATTAATCTCGTGTCCCATACCACAAGATTAATACATAGTGAAAAATTCATAAAGTATAGTTCAAGATGGAAGGGCTAGTTCCTTTAAGAAGTTATACTTTTGATGCATAAAAACTCTCTTTGAAATTTACCAAAAAGTGTTAAATAATCTAATAAAATATATATGGTACCTCAAGAGTTGGAGTGGTCGTCATGGTATTCTTCTTCTTCATCATCATTGATCATATTGAGTCCAAGTGAAATAAAACTTCCGTGGTGGACAATTTGATACGATATGTCCAATCTCATTACACCTATAACACTTCTTTGAATCATGTTTATTAGATTTTTGTGAAACATCTACCTTGGTGTCCATACTTGTGTTATGGTCATTAAGAGATGTGTCAAATGATTTTGGAGAGGTTTTAGGCTTCAAAAATATTGATGCTGAGGTTTGGGGTGTCATTGTTTTCTTAGGGAAACCATTTTTTTTTCACAATTCAAGGCTAAAGAAATAGCTAAGCTAAGAGAATGTGGTTAAAACATATTTACCTCTCATCTAATTGTAGGTTTCAAACCTGCTATGAAATTTTTTCTTTGATCCTTGGTGCGAACCTTCTTGATTACCTTTATTTGTAACAAAGTTTGCCAAAACCTATCCACATAAGCTGATATATTCTTTCCATCAAACTGTCTGAATATAGACCATCGTTTGTCGAGCTTTAGTTTTATATTGTGAAGGTAGGAAATCTTTCTTGATGAGCTTTTGAAATCACTTCCAAGATTTTGGTTTGCACTTGCTGGTTCTAATGACATTCCACCGTAATGTTGCATTGTCCACCAAGTTAGTAGCACATTTGATTTTGTCTTTCTCAGAGAATTTCTCCCTTGAAAAATAATCATTTAGGTGACTGAGCCAAGGAAGTATGGTGCGAGCATCCTTTTGCTTCTGAAAAGTACAAGCTTTACAGCTAATATTCTTTTCTTTTGTAGACTCTTGAGCTCTGAGAGTAGCTTTCATCATGGCTCACTGCATTTGATCACCATCGAAATCTGAAGATGTAGCACTGACATGTCTATGCCTCTTTGCGGAATAACCCGTCTTCTAAATCCATCCTCAACTTCTTCTCAATAAGAATCTGATTTTGAAGTGATTGAAGTTGTTCTAGAATGGTTGGGGATAGAGGATAGGTTGCCATTATAGAAGAATGAAGCAAAATAATATGAAAGTGTAGAAATAAAATTTAAAAAAAGTAACAAACTTATCTAAGTCCCATATATTCGAAAAAGAAGCCTCTTTGAAGCACTCTAAGTCGATGGCATCCAATGAAGAAAAATAATCCAATAACACCTTGATGTCGATAATAAATCCAAATAATAACTCATTGAGGAAGTCGTAAAAGAGTTAAAAATTTGTCGAAGAAAAAAAACGCCTTTGTACACTTGATAAAATATGCCTTAGATTTGTCTCTATGCAATTTGTAGAAGAAGTGCTTTAGTAGAATTCCCTCTCTTTTTCTCCCCTTCCATTAGAAAAAAAAAACAATGATGGGCTTTGAACTCTTAGAAATATAAGCTTAAGGTCTTAGAAATATAAGCTTAAGGCTTTAAGAACGATAAGATCCTTTATAAAAAGAAACCTGACTCGGGCGCAGACCTGCTCACTCCTCTGTGTGTGTGTGTGTGTGTGTGTGTGTGTGTGTGTGTGTGTGTTTCCTTTGAGCGTGACTACACTAGGAGCTTTGAACGGTGAGCTACTCGAGCTATTGTTCGACTTTCGAACTGTAAACCGAGCTGGGCGAAGTGTTTTAAACAAGGGCTATCTATGCCCATGGGGACTCACTGGGTGCTTGAAAGAGTGTGCGCCTAGTTTGGAGAAAAAGATGTGGCCTGGCCAGCAGTCGCATGGAGATAGAAAATCTAGTTTTTTTTTTTATAAATTCCTTTTTTTTTTAAATTAAGCTTATATGAGCTTGTTGTAACAAGCTCCTCCATAGCAGCCAAAAGCGCCCAAAACACAACAGAAAAAGATGAAATTTAGGTTGAATTCATCGCCGTCTAGTGGAAGGAGAAGAGAGGAAAAACTGATCATCGTCAAATTGGTGGGAAGAAGGGGGAAATTAGCCAATATAATTCTTCAATTTCTGAGAGAGAAGAAAAGCGATTTGATTTTTTAAACCATAAATTGACTTGATAGGCTCCCAAATCCGTCCATTATAGAAATCACACACTTCCACTGGCTTAGCAATCTTGCTATGGCTCTATATGCTCCTTCCCTTGTTGTTTCGATCACTATGGATGGATTATGAAAAGGATTAGTGAAATTAAAAGTGTTTTTGTAGTTTTCACAAACCCACTAATGCACTTTAAATGGTTTTCCACCTTGCTTTACCCTTTGGGCAATAGATTGATGGAGGTTTGATGGAGGTTTGTTGTCCAATGGTTAACAACAAGCCTACTTTCAACCACATAACCATAAACATATTCTTCTTCAAATTAAATTGAAAAATTTACCAAAATCACCTTTTCCTTTGTCTCATTCACCTCATTGTCCACAAGTCTTTGATGGGCTTCAAGAAGATTGAATTAAACCTTTTTGTACTTCTTGAAGAAATAATTAAAAAATTCTCAAATATATCAAAGATTAAAGAAAAGACTTGAATCAAATTGATATGAAAGAGCATAGCATAGCATAAAATACTAGAAATAGAGTAACATCACCATCAAGACAAGATTGGGTGCAATCTCCCCCCTCATGCGTGTAGCTCCACTTCCACGACATGAGTAATTTGAGAATTGTATTCAATAAATAGCCCAAGGAGCTATTAATAGTTGTGCGTACAAAATTGGGCTTGCTTTTTTCTCTTCTACAAAAATAGCTCAAACACTAGAGCTTGTTCACACACTAGGTGTAAATAATCAAAACTCTTCTAACTTATGTGCTAGAAATATAGCAACGTAACGCACAAGCGTGCATAAATAATATGTACAAACGACACATGGCCAACAAAAATAACTTATAAAATAACCACTGACTCGGGAGTCGGTTGAGATTGTTCAACGCAGTTCTCCTTCTTTTCATTACAAGAGTGTAATGTTTTGAGAGAGGGGAAGTATGTTATATGCACATTATGTGTGCATATACTAGGAGGCTAACCTTGTGAGCATGGGAGCATGGGAGCATAGGAGCAAGCTCTAGTGGAGCATGGGTTAGGACTAACCTTAAGAGTTAAGGTTAGGGTCAGGCATCCAAGATTCACACATGGGAAATGGAGAGTCAAGAGTGACTTGAGGGCCCTCCTATATAATAGGGGCATGGGACACACTCAAGGGGGGCTTAGGCTATGGTCTCTTGATGTTATCTTGAGGCTAGGTTATGTTATGCTCTCTTGTGTAGAAGATCATAACTACTCACCTACCATTTCACACTATAGCTACATGCTACTATATTGGAGTTATACCTCTTGATGGTATGGGACATCAAGGTGAAGGTATTATGTAGTGCATTATAATTCATGTGTGCATTGGACACGGGGGTGGTCGGGTAGATGAGTTTATGCCTGATTTATGCATGTTTATGCATAACAATTATCTAGAGAGATCTTAGGATTTTAACAGGATCTCTCTAGGTAATTGTTATGCATAAACATGCATAAATCAGGTATAAACTTATCCACCCGACCACCCCCGAGCCCAAGGAATGCACACATAATGAACTACATCATACCTTGTGTAGCTATAGTAGTGTGAAATGGTAGGTGAGTAGATATAATCCTCTATATAAGAGAACATCATATCATAACCTAATCTCAAGATAACATAGCCTTAGCCACAAGATAACATCAAGAGACCATCGCCTCAGCCCCCCCTCGAGTGTGTCCCACGCCCCTATTATATATAGGAGAGTCCTCAAGTGACTCTTGACTCTCCATTTCCCATGTGTGCCCCTTGGATGCCTGACCCTAACCTTAACCCTTAAGGTTAGTCCTAACCCATGCTCCACTAGAGCTTGTTCCCATGCTCCCATGCTCACAAGCCTAATGTGGGTTAGCCTCCTAGTATATGCACATCTAGTGGAGTATGGGTTAGGACTAATGTGCATATACTAGGAGGCTAACCCACATTTGGCTTGTGAGCATGGGAGCATGGGAACAAGCTCTAGTGGAGCATGGGTTAGAAGACTAACCTTAAGGGTTAAGGTTAGGGTCAGGTATCCAAGGGACACACATGGAAAATGGAGAGTCAAGAGTCACTTGAGGGCCCTCCTATATAATAGGGGCATGGGGCACACTCAAGGGAGGCTTGGGCTATGGTCTCTTTATGTTATCTTGAGGCTAGGTTATGATATGATGTTCTCTTGTATAGAGGATTATATCTACTCACCTACCATTTCACACTATAGCGACATGCTACTGGATTGGAGTTATACCTCTTGATGGTATGGGACATCAAGGTAAAGGTATAATGTACTTCATTATAATTCATGTGTGCATCTCTTGGGCTCGGGGGTGGTCGGGTGGATGAGTTTATGCCTGATTTATGCATGTTTATGCATAACAATTATCTAGAGAGATCTTAGGGTTTTAACAGTGGTATCAAAGCAATCTCTAGTTAATTGTTGTTATTTTTTCTTTCTTATTGTAATTTTTAGCATTTTTTAAAATATATTTTAATATTTACTAAATAAAAATATTATTTTATTGATTTGTGTTGATGATTTGCACGTGGATCATCAATATGGTGGTTGGAACGCGTGTTACTACTATTCAATGGACGAATTGAAGTTGCGGGGGAATTTTGTGAGTTTAATGCTATTTTTTCTATTTTTTGTGGTTTAAAATAAGCATTAATGGAAAGTTTTACCAAAATACCATACATTTTATTGTGGATATTTTTGGTAGAATAGATTCCCTGAATTTCTATAATTTTAAGGAATTTTTCCTAATTTTTTTAAAAAAATTTAAAGCATTTTTATGAAAAAAATGTATTGCGGGTATGCTTTCGGTAGTACATTACAGTATATATCATTACACAATCCTACTACATGCATTTACAACAATGAAATATAT
The DNA here is from genome assembly GCF_041138505.1 of Cibotium barometz. Classification (NCBI taxonomy): domain Eukaryota; kingdom Viridiplantae; phylum Streptophyta; class Polypodiopsida; order Cyatheales; family Cibotiaceae; genus Cibotium; species Cibotium barometz. The sequence continues at coordinate 34,002,494 of NC_141054.1, forward strand.
TCAAAAATAAATCATGAGATGATAATTAAAAGACAACACATACAATAGAAATGTCATCAATTTAGAACGATACAGTGTGACGGATTGGCTAGGGTTCGATCTCATCTTCAATAAGATCCATCCTTGCCAAACGATCAACATCAATATCCATTTGATCAATTTGTAAGGCTACGATTAAATTTATTCCACTATCGATATTCTGTACTCCATTGATAATGGTATCGATGTCCTGATCATCCTCATCAACATCACCATCATCCTCAATGGTAGGGTCATTCTCATGATCATGAGAAATGGCACACTCATCCTCATTATCATGATCATCTCTTATTTCTTGATCATCGATCACAACATCTTCATTGGCATGTTCGACATCATCTTCATTGCGGCTTGTTACATCCTCCATATGCTCCATATCAGTGAATTTATTATACATCACTTTGGAACGTGGTGCAATAGGGATGACGTACCACCATTTAATGTCATGCACCATTGGTAGATAGATAACCTACTCAAATACACATACTGCAGTAATTAATTAGCATATCAAAAGTCAAGGGGTACGTGAGCTTAGATATATATGTACATGAAACACATTAGTAAAAAAATGCATACCTGCTCACATTGTTGTGGCAATACGAGCCTATCTTTCTTTGTTTGCCAAAACTTTGTAGAGTCAATAGTTACATAGCCACTTGTATGGCGTTTTATCGTTGCATTAGGCCCTTTTTCCACCACGTTCATTTGCCATTTGACATCCAAAACATACACAAAGAAGCGACGAAAGTCAAGCCTAAATATGTCTTGGATTGTGCCACAATAATCATCCATTTTTCCATTAGCTCTCTCAAAGCTACTAATGACACCGCAATCTTGTGTATTCCTCTTTTCATCAATTATTTGTGTTCGAAAATGCTTGCCTTCACACCATATAGCATTGAACATAGTGTACTGGACCAAAATAGAAGCAATATTTGTGTAAGCAATGTGAATAAATATTAAAAGCAAATCACTTACAACTAATGCAAAACATTAGTTCTATGTACCTTTAACATGCATCCTCGTGCATACTCCCCGTGATATGCAGCCCCTCGTCGCTCTCTGCTCTCTCCATTTCCTCATGCAACCAATCAACATGGATATCATTCGGAAGTGTTGCTAGATGCTTAGGGTACGCCTTACGAGAGCCATGTTGCCACCGAAAGAGAGCTCTTTCTGCTTGCCTTTTTGTCTTTGCATTCTCATATCTTGTAACCCATCTGCTCATCACATCACTATTAAGGATGCAAGTGAAATTGAGATCATCAATCAATGTTCTGTCAATTACTTTACTCTGTCCTTTTCCTTGAGGCACAATAGAGGTCATCCTCAAGTCCTCTTCATTGCTCCATAGTCGTGGCAAAGAGCTGTCCACCTGACCAAGAAATTCTGAAATATATACAAGAGACTCTTGTATCAACCAACCCTCGGCCATGCTTCCTTCAGGCCTTGCACTTTGCCTCACAAAGTCTTTTAAGGTCTTCATGAAGCGCTCTAGGAAGAACATCCAACGTGCATGCACAGTGCCACATAAAGCGATTTCGTCCACTAAATGCACAATGAGATGTAGTTGACTTGTGAGAATGGTTCGCGAAAAAGTCTCCTCTATCAAACAAACCACCTCCACTGCCATAACACGTGCATCATCCAACGTGGCTGGATCAATTGCTTTGGAACTAACATATCTGGAAAAAAAATAGTACGTTATACCTCATGCACGTTCATTTTGCAAGGTATAATGAAGGGTGATTTGACATGGGTTTTACATACCTCACAAGCTCGCCCATCTTATAAATACATTTTTTCAAACTCTTATTTGCACAATGGTCGATGCTAGTAGGTAGTATGAACTGCGCACATAAGAGCACATGTATGTATGGTTTATGACATTACAAAATTTAATTTCAACGTACAAGACTTGGAAAACACTTACTTGGAGCATCTTGTGCCAATCGTGGAACTTCAACCCATATAGTTGCTCAACGCCTCTTTTCTTAGTGGTTGTAAAGGCTCCCTTCAATGATCTCATGCATCCAGTGGGAGTACGCAAAGTGGTGATGGCGTGCTTTACCTGCTTCTCCTCTTTCTTTGATATAATCCATGGTGCAGGCCGAAGACGAACGTGCCCACCCTCCTCTCGTGGCCAAGCTTGATGCATACGTCCTGTGACCCGCAAGTCCTCACGTATGCTAACATTGTCTCGTTTACCAAGAATATGTTCCCAAATACCAGATCCCACATTCTTGAAGATGTGCATGGGATCAAAAAGATGGTTGATCTTGCATGTGCACATTCTTGAAGATGTGCATGGGATCAAAAAGATGTGCATGGGATCAAAAAGATGGTTGATCTTAAGATGGGTCCAATATGGTAGCCGAAAAAAAATGGAGTACCTACACAAGGGATTGCTCTATGTGACCTTTAATCCAATTAGAGACTACACAAAACAAGATTGAAAAACATTACTATACCTGTTCATGCCATCTAGAGGAAGAATATTTGTAGACTCCCAAATACGCTTCCAATCTTTTGCACGAAGTGTTTGTGGAGGAATGTTACTCTTACTAGCAACATATTTAGGATGATCTGAGGGGAGAAATCGATGATGATTATCGAATATGGTCTTACACAAACCGTCAGCATACTCATGTACTAACGAAGGGCCACAAACAGGACATGCATGTTTACCCGATGTTTTCAAACCTGTTAAAATATAAATAAAAGTTAGAATAATAAAGTCAATATTTATAATTAATATAGCCAATAGTATTAGAGTAGGGAGGTAATTAGAATTCTTACCAGAACAATCGATGTATCCTGAAAAGTCATGCATTGTCCACATCAACACTGCTTTTAAGTCGAAGTGTCGAGAGGAGGGAGGCCTACTAATGTCCACCACCGCAACACCTCTCCATAGTTCCTCCAACTCATCATTCAACGGTTAGAGATAAACATCCATATGCTTGACTTTATGTTTTCCTGGAATTAGAAGGGATAACATAAGATGTCCCTTCTTGATCGCCATTGATGGTGGAAGGTTGTAATTCACCAACACAACTGGCCACACGCTGTATGCGGTACTTTTGAAACCAAACGGATTCACTCCATCCATACCTAGGCCAAGTCTCAAGTTTCTGGGCTCTGTTTTAAAGCTGGGCCACTCATCTTCAATATGCTTCCAAGCAGGAGTGTCTGCGGGAATTCTCCACATGCCATCATCCGATCGATGTGAGGAATGCCATGACATGAGCTCTGCTTGGATTTACACTTGAACATGTGTTTGATGCGAGGAATTATAGGAAAGTGTCGCAAGCCTTTACGAGGTACATCAAAACTCTTCACATCTGTTCTATACCTTGCTTCACCACAAGTGGGACAATGTCGAGCCTCCTTATGCATCCCACGAAAGAGAATGCAATCATTGATGCATGCATGTATGCGATCATAATCCAATCCTCCAAGAGATGTCACATAGTGCCTCGCTATGTCTCTTGAGGTGGGTAGTCTATTTTCTTTTGGAAGCATGTTTGATAATAGCCTGCATCCAATATCATCAATTAGTCCTAAATCTTAAACCTTAAACCACTAATTCAAATTTGCATGTATGCGATCATAATCCAATCCTCCAAGAGATGTCACATAGCGCCTCGCTATGTCGCTTGAGGTGGGTAGTCTATTTTCTTTTGGAAGCATGTTTGATAATAGCCTGCATCCAATATCATCAATTAGTCCTAAATCTTAAACCTTAAACCACTAATTCAAATTTGCAAGTTAGAATGCTTACTTCAATAAATGCGTCAAGACTTGCATTTCTCCATCCATAAACTGTTTGTATATTGAGTAGTTCAAGTGAAGCACGTAAAATAGAGAATGTGCACCCTTCAAAAACCGGTGTCGATGAAGCCTTGTAAAGATGCTCTTGTTCCATATCATCGTCGTCCATACCTTTGGGATCATCCTTAAAAAGATTCCGCACCATATCATCAAACACTTCCTCTTCCACAACTTCGTGGGGTGCAGGGCTATTGTCATCCCTTTCCCACTCATCTCTGACAATAGATCCCGAAGCTCCAGTATCATCTTGTCGACGCTTTGCGTGCTCTCGTTGCGCATAGGGCACCATGTTAGGGTGTGGTACTGCATCCTGCTTCAATTAGAGTTTATATATTATAACTCCATTAATTTAATTTGGATACCATGAGTCATTTGAATACCATCAATTTACATCTACTCACCTCTAAACCTGTTTGATTCCTTTCTCCATACATGGAGATGTGATTTAAGGTAATTCGACGTGCTCGTACAATGCATCCTTGACATCAATTACACATACATTTGATCCGTTGTCCCAACCACACATCGCGATTACGATGACGCATTGTCTCATCTTCCCCAGAACTGCTTGAGGAGGTTGATGACATCCTATGTGTAAACCAGAAAACACAAAATCATGCCAATGTTTTTAATGAAAGAGAAAAAAACGCGTGTATAAACACGGCTATTTCTCAAAAATTGCGTGTATTAACGCGGCTATTTAACGCGGGTACTTCTTGAAAATCGCGTGTATGAACGCGGCTAATTTCTTGTACACGCGTTTCTACACGCGACGAACTGTTTAAACTAAAAATAGCCCGCCTTTCCCAAATAAACATTTTCAACTAACAGATCTGCCCTCTTTCGTTTTCGCCTCTTCCAACAGACACTAATAACGCAAGGAGGGAGCAGAGAAGGAGCACACACGGGTGAAGGAAACCGACCAAGAAAGAAGACTCACTTTTTCAGAAGTGAGTCAGTTTGTCCTTTGCCTTGTCTCCTTCCTCAAATTTGTTCTCAGATTTGTTTATGCTATTTTGTCTTTGCTTTTTGGATTTGTCTCCGTCCTTTTACTTCTATGGTTGCGATTTTCGGTGAACGATTCTGACAGGGGCGACAGTGGGTTTTTATAAGGACACATTGTTGGAGGTCGGTCGCTTTCGAAAATTTTTTAAAATAGGTCGCGTGTAAAAACGCGTGTATCCTGTCTGCACAGACTGTTCACGCAGATATACATGCGTTTTTGGACAGGTGTATACACGCGTTTCTGGACGGGTGTATACACGTGTTCCTGGCTGGGTGTATACACGCGTTCCTGGCTGGGTGTATACACGCGTTTCTGGACGGGTGTATACACGAGATTGTGTTTCCTGTTTCTATGGTTTGCAGGCTAATAGGTGACTTGAATGATGATATTTGTGTGAGTCAAGAGACAACCCATGATGTACATGAGGATTATTTTTGCAGATTCTTTATGGATATTCCAGGTTCTTCATCCGATCCATTTGCGTACAGTAATTGGCTGATGGAGATGCTAAATCATTTTGGGTGCCATCCTGGTCCAGTTGAGCTTACAGAGTACATGTATGCCCATCCCCCTCCTTCCATGCCTGGTGTCTATACCCCTACCGCGAGTATCCAGGGCACTCCACTGCCGTCTATGCCTATGAGTCCGACGAGACGGCGTGTAGCTTCTCCTCTTCCACGCCCACCAAGGAGACATACCTCGTCCCAGACACACTCACGCACACCCTCCCAAGCACCGTCACGTCAAGGATCACAGCCACCATCACATACTCCCTCTCAGAGCCACCGTCACGTCAGGGCTCACAGCCACTGTCACGTAGACAATCCCCCAGTGGGAGTGGCGGCGGGTGCTTTGGTGGGGGAGGTAGTAGGGCACACGGTGAGAGAGGAGATAGAGGGAGAAGAGTTAGAGGAGACAGTTCGGAAGAGGAGGAGATGAGAGAGGTGGAGGGAGTGATCTGCTATGATGTGACGGATAGGGGCGGGATAGTGATGGATGCGAGGGGGAGGGAGGTAATGGAGTACATGCGTGGGGTAGTATCAAACTTGTATAGAAATTGTTTTATTAAATTTAAAGATCAAAATAGCCGATTAGTTGGGGAGGTGATAGAGGCTGTACATAGTCGGTACCCCAATCCCCCACATGCTACATTCTCGGATGTATGGGAAAGGACGCGAATAAGGGAGATCTTAAGTAATAAAAGATCTCACCTTAAAAAACTCGCGTACGATGACCGGCTAAATGTAGCTGCGGGTGGCTATCCTGCCGAGAAACCTGCCACTGCGCACAAACGCGAGTGGAAGGAGGCAAAGAAATGAGCAGAGGGTGGCGTGAAGAGCAGGCAGCATGTGGAGGCACGACGGATCCAGATGGAGACCATTGGATCTTCGCATTTCGGATCTGGCGGCGTCGAGTCATGGGAGGCAGAGTTCGTAAGTATCTTGCCACTTTATTTGATTGTTTACTTAATTCATTGATTCTATGATTGTTTTAATCTTACAAATTGTGTTGATTATGATACAGCGACGGGTTACGGGGAGGAAGCCCACAACCCACGATACTGCGTATGCTCGCCGGCATAGCAGACGTGACACGTGGGCCATCTTCAGAGCCGAGGGACGTATTACGGACGCGCAGTTTGAGATGGCCATGACACCATACGGTCGACAGGTACTTGAAAACTCTAAACAAATGATTTTGGTTTATTGAATTACATATATATATACTTATATACTATATATTACTTGAACAGGCACAAGCTACTGATGATCCACCCGCCGCCACTCTGCAGAGGGTGGACGTGAGCACTACTCATCGGACATTCCGACCGATGTGAGCTCATCTGAGCATGGAGGGAGCACCGAGTCATCATCTGGGTCTGAGTAGTACTCAGACTTATAGTATCACATTCCATATTGAGGATGTGGTTGTATATGTTTTTTTGTAAACTGAAGCCATGGGCTACTTCGACATATGGACTCCCTTGTATATATGTGTGAAATTTTGATAGTAATATTGAATCGTGAATCGATAGTATTGCATTCATGTCTGTCTTGAATCATGTATTGACAATGTATGCATTCATGTCGTTCTTGTCTTAATCTTTCTCATGGATATGTTCTTCGTGGATGGTCCAATGCACAAAAAAAAAATCCAGAGAGTGTTATTGGGTGCTGGAATGCTGGAACAGCATTCAGGTACCAAATAGCACTCTCTGGAATTTTTTTTTGCTCTCTGTTCGCGTGTATAAATGCATCAGAACTGCAAACAATCGCGTGTATATACGCGGATAATCTATAAAATACGCGTGTATAAACGCGTCAAACCTGAGAAATACGCGTGTATAAGCGCATCTAAATTCAGAAAACGCGTGTATAGACGGAGAAGCATTCATCACATAAAGCTCAGATGAGGCTGAAGCTCAAAGATTACAAGCAGAAGGGAAGAAGCATGTAGATTTGTGGGTTCAAAGAGGTCTATACGCTCTTGACCCATCAATTGGTAAGCCTCCATCATTTAGCACTTTACATGATCTTGTTCGATTCATTGGAGATGGTAGAGAAGGCTTATTTGGATATTGCTCAAGATTGAATAATCAAGCTGTTATTTTCCATTATCAACACACACACATAGCTGAAACTATGCTTGGTTTATATAAGTAATCTGTTAAAGGGCTAGAAGACATTGTAATCTCATAAACTCAGTGTGTAAATGAGTTAGAAAGACTACTTCAATCATCTTAGGAAGAGGTTACAGAGTTAAGACAAACTAACAAGAATTTAGAGAAACATGCACTCTAAAAAACCTAACTAAAAAGTACTCTTTTTGGATTAAGAGCGAGATCTAGATAGTTTAGGAGTGTTACATGCCTAGCAACACATGGGTGCTAAGAAGAAATGGATGAAGCTTGTTCGAAGCTACATGAATAGTGTGGGAGATTTATTCTTGGATAATCCTCTAGATAGAATTGCTATAATCAAGTCTAGGTGGTTACAAGATGAGGTTATCTAGTTTCATGTAGTGGGCGCCCTTGGCTTTAGCCTGAAAACAAGCATTTTTTCAAGAAGAATAGCCAATCTCTTCTAGTTAGCCAAGGAGTTTCACTTCAAGGTCTTCTAATGAAACATCATATGCAAAGTTGGGCACCTAAAACTATAATTTGATCAAATATCCAATAATTGCAAATCCCCTTTTCTTTGGGAACCAAAATTTTGTACAGGCCCTGTCTCTCGGAGGTTTAGACAGGTACAGTAAATGTGACTAAATTACCTATAACTTTTACATTATTGCTCATATGATGTGTTATATGTACATTATGTGTGCTATGTTATATACACATTATGTGTGCATATACTAGGAGGCTAACCCACATTAGGCTTGTGAGCATGGGAGCATGGGAACAAGCTCTAGTGGAGCATGGGTTAGGACTAACCTTAAGGATTAAGGTTAGGGTCAGGCATCCAAGGGTCACACATGAGGAATGGAAAGTCAAGAGTCACTTGAGGGCCCTCCTATATAATAGGGGCATGGGGCACACTCAAGGGAGCTTGGAAGCTTTGGGAAGCTTGGAGGCTTGGAGGCTTATGCTATGGTCTCTTGTGTAGAGGTCCATATCTACTCACCTACCATTTCACACTATAGCTATATGCTATTGGATTGTGTTATACCTCTTGATGGTATGGGACATCAAGGTAGAGGTATGATGTATTTCATTTATGATTCATGTGTGCATCCCTTGGGCTCGGGGGTGGTTGGGTGGTTGAGTTTATGCCTGATTTATGCATGTTTATGCATAACAATTATCTAGAGAGATCTTAGGGTTTTAACAGTGGTATCAGAGCAATCTCTATTTAATTGTTGTTGATTTTTTTAAGTAAATTTTAATATTTACTAATAAAATATTATTTTGTTGATTTGTGTTGATGAAATGCACATGGATCATCGTTATGGTGATTGGAATGTGTGGTACTTCAATTCAATGGACGAATCGACGTTGCGGGGGAATACCGTGAGTTAATGCTATTTTTCCCTATTTTTTATGGTTAAAATCGAGCATTAATGGAATTTTTTACAAAAATACCATAAAGTTTATGGTGGATATTTTTGTAGGATGGATTCCCTGAATTTCTAGAAATTTTAGAAATTTTTTCCTAATTTTTTAGGAATTTTTTGAGCATTTTTATGATTTAAAATGTATTTTTATACATTTTTTGCGGGTTTTTTCCGCGGGAATGCGATCAAATTTCTGTCAATTTCTACTGAAATTCAGTAGGGGACAGCGTGTTGATGCATGAGATGCTCTCCCGTGCGCGTGGGACTATCTCCGCCTCTCAAATCTGATATTTCTTTCATTTTTTCATGAAATTTCTCTTAAAAAGGAATTTTTTAAATTAAACATTAATCATAATTAATGTTAATTATGATTAGGAGTTTAATTGAAAATCTTAATCAAAGATTAAGAAAGATTAAGGTAATCTCTCTGATTAACAGAGAGAGAGAGAGAGAAGAGATGTGGAAAGGGAGAGGAGAGGGTGGAGAGGGTGGAGAGAAGTGATTTCTCCCTCTCATTCAATCCTACGCGCAGGCGACGGGAGGGGGGGGGCTGCGCAGCAGCCGCCGGCGAAAAATCGCCCCCCCCCTTAAAAAAATCAAATTGCTATAAGCTTAAAAAAAGCTTATTTTTCAATTTTTTTTCATTTTTTTAAAATAATGAGTTTTTTATTTCCAAAAAAAGGCTTTTGAATATATTTCAGAAAAAAGCTTGGAAAAAGCCTGAAAATTACTGAAAAATTTGGGATTTGAGGAAAAAAATCCTTGAAAATTTTCTGAAAAATTCTTATTGAAAATTTTTGGCTTTTCAACTTCCGGAAAACCTTTGGCTTTCCGTTTTCCCGAAACCTTTTGGCTTTCCAAATTCCGGAAAAACTTTTGACCTTCCGTATTCCAGAAACCTTTGACCTTTCACATTCCGATTTTTTTTTGTCTTTTCATTTTCCCAAAACTTTTGGCTTTCCGTATTCCGGGAAAACCATTGGAATTCTGAAATTTTTTGACCGTTCGTATTCTAAATGCGTTCGGGGTTGATTAAAAATTTTAAAAAATTCCTGAAAATTTGTGAAAAATTAGACAAAGGTTATTTTAAATTTTGGAAAAATGTGGGGTTGGTGTTTGGCATGTGGTGTGTCCATTCGGGCGCCCATGACCATTCAGATTCTTTTAAAAATATATTTTTTGAACCAGAAAATTAAAAAAATCCATTAAAATTAAAAATTTTCATTGGATTTGAGAATTGTCGGGCGGAATTGGAAATTTCGTGAACGATGGGATTCTCAGGGAAAATTAGGAATATTCTAGATATTATATTTAGAAATTCTAAAAATTGATATTTTTAAAATATCAATGGTATTTTGGCAAATTTAATTGCTAAAAATTTTCTGGAAAAATATAGGTTTGGAATGCCATGAGATAGGTTTGGTGGAATTCAAAATTAATATATTTTGAGGCCCTATAAATTTGGGAAAATTAGAAAAAAATCATGATAATTCTTTTTCTCGAGAATTTAATATTTTCGAGGGTTATTTAATGTGAAGTACGTTTTCTCGTGCTGACATTAGATAGATGCGGGTTATTCGCATATTATTAATATGAGTATACCTCGTATTAATGGATATTTATGTTTGGATTAATTCTAAACGATGTATTCATGATTTTTTTACCATTGTTTAGCCATTCTTTTTGGACATGTTCCTTAATTTCTTTTGATGGCTATAATTTACGTTCAAAGTGTGTTTCACCTTTGACACTGTTCCATGATAATTTATTCTGGCACTTATTAAAGTGTGGATTGTGCTTAATTTCTTAAGCCTAAGACAAATTCTATCATGGGTTAGTTGATCGGTTTGTTTTGGTGGATTTTACTGGATGTTTTCCAAGTTTTATATAGACTCATCAGGTTCTGCCTAGATCACTTATGTCTAGGGTTTTCTTATTGAGTGCTACACACATGTGTTTCACTTTTTTACTTTGGAGTTTTATTTGAACAACATAACGTTCATATATTCCGGATTGATGATGAGTTGGCCCACCAATTTTAATGCTTCTTTTGGCATGATTTATGTCCATTAGATGGTATGCATTGATTTTTATGATCAACTATGGTTTTTATGGATTTAAGGAGCTTCTATGCTTTTATCCATGGTTTTATAAGGATCTTTTGATCTTTTGAATATTTACATGTGCTTTGAAGGTAGCATTTGCCTTCGTTTTTTGCACATAATTTTGGAGTATATTTCTTATACTCTTGTATATATTCCAACTCGGATACCTAGTTGTTTATATATCTAGGTGAGTTATTTTTCTACCCTAACTTTATTGTGTTTTGGGTAGTTATCATTAGAAAGGCGCCAATAATTCAATTTCTTTTCTGATGATGTACTCAGAGGGAGTTATTCCTTGATGTAGTCTCAAGTATATAGAGACAGGTTTAGTATGTGAAAGTCTGGATAAGGCCATCTTATTCCTTTTATACAGGATTTTATTCATATTTTCCTAGACGGCATACTAAGGAGTTTCAAATTGTTAAGATATGTATGAGTGGTATCATGGTGGTATGGGACGCTAGGGATCCCTCACATATATTATCTTATGGGATAATTTGGACTCAAGATTGTTGCTTTGCTTACATCACTTAGCATGTTGACCTCAACATTCAAAGACAATCTTATTTTCTAAATTCACTAGAAGTTATGCTGTGGGCATTCTCTAGATAAACATCTTTTATCTATAGCCTACATGTTATGATGAGGGCAATCTCATCGGCATTTTCACTTGTTGAAATCTCTTTCTTTAGAGTTCAAACAAGTTTATCTTGTTGTGTTCGGATAAGGAAATTTGGATTCTTTCTTTGTTGGCATTTCTTTCTCTAGTTCCGTACTTTAGGTAATTTACACAATCAACCTGATAGGTTTACGGATGGACATATGTGACTCATCGAGACGTTGATGACTCTATGTTGATATGGGTAACTCGAGACGTCGACTATTCCATATGCAGATGTGGGTATGTCGGGGCGCCGATGAATCCCTGGTTTCTGCTGTTATAATGCCATGCTTTCCTAGTTTATTCCGAAAGGTTTACAACGAAAAAGTTACTTTGAATGTGAATTATTCTGATCATCCGCAGTATTCTGATGGGCAAATAGAGTGTATGAATCAGATTGTAGAGGATATGCTTCGTGCATGTCTCTAGAAAATCATCATATTGGGAAATATCTTCCAATGATGGAATTTGCCTATAACAGTTCTAAATTTACGGCTATTATTTTAGTCCGTGCATACTTATGTATGGGTATCAACTCAGGGCACCTATTGATGTCAGTCTTAAGGACATCGAGCTTGATGCATCGAGGGATTTCTTGCGAGATATGCAGGAAATTCTGACCGAAGCTCGGGATTCTATCAGGAGTGCTCATGATAGGGCACAGTTTTATGCTGATAGAGAACGCTCATCTCGGTCTTTTGAACCAGGAGCGTTGGTTTTTTTTAATGTTCCTAAAGATTTTTCAGACTTTGTCAATGGGAAAATGCTCGAATTTATCTCCTAGATATTGTGGTCCATTTCGAGATATATATCGGATTGGCACAGTTGCGTATGAACTAAAACTATCTCCAATTGTTAGAGTTCATCCAGTCTTTCAGATCGATAGATTGAAAGGGAAACTGGGAGGTGAGGATGACACAGTTACTCCTGAAGAACTCGTTGAAGTCGATGAATTATCCTATGTTCCACATGAACCTGATAAGGTACTTGAATTCAAGGAAAGGAAACTTTGTAGTTGACTAATCCCTGAGGTTAAAATAAGGTGGAAAGATAGGGAAATTGAGAATTCGACTTGGGAGTCGGTTGAGATTGTTCAGTGCAGTTCTCCTTCTTTTCATTGCAAGAGTGCAATGTTTTGAGAGAGGGGAAGTATGTTATATGTACATTATGTGTGCTATGTTATATACACATTATGTGTGCATATACTAGGAGGCTAACCCACATTAGGCTTGTGAGCATGGGAGCATGGGAACAAGCTCTAGTGGAGCATGGGTTAGGACTAACCTTAAGGATTAAGGTTAGGGTCAGGCATCCAAGGGTCACACATGAGGAATGGAAAGTCAAGAGTCACTTGAGGGCCCTCCTATATAATAGGGGCATGGGGCACACTCAAGGGAGCTTGGAAGCTTTGGGAAGCTTGGAGGCTTGGAGGCTTATGCTATGGTCTCTTGTGTAGAGGTCCATATCTACTCACCTACCATTTCACACTATAGCTATATGCTATTGGATTGTGTTATACCTCTTGATGGTATGGGACATCAAGGTAGAGGTATGATGTATTTCATTTATGATTCATGTGTGCATCCCTTGGGCTCGGGGGTGGTTGGGTGGTTGAGTTTATGCCTGATTTATGCATGTTTATGCATAACAATTATCTAGAGAGATCTTAGGGTTTTAACATGATGTTCCCACTTTGCATATCACAAATACAAATAACATAGAGCTTAACTTGATTTATCGAGAGTAATTTTTGATGTGTTTTACTATTTTCTATATTATTTAAAAGATATTAGAATTGTAAAAAAAACATACTATTTTGTCCTCCCACCACATCTACCATTTAAAATGCTCAAATTGTATGGATCTAGTGATGATTAGATTGGAAAATATTAGTATAATGTGGGTATAAGGTAAAATTACAAATCTAGCGGTTGGATTTTCGTATATTTACTTTGGAAAATTTGTTATGACTGTTAGAGGCCCATTAAATCAATTGTAATTTAATTCTAGAAAATCAAATATTGAATCTTTCAATCTAAAAACTCTAGGGATCAATACGCTTGTTGCCATGAATTTATTTAAAAAAATTGGCTTAATTTGAGTATGGGAAGGTCCATTTTCAATCCTCCCAAGTGAAAATTCCCATATTGTGTCCACTCTCCCCTTTTCAAGTCTAAAACCAATCCTAGTTAGGTTTGGAAATCTAGGCTTAGTAAACTTCAAAGCCTAGATATCATTCCATGTGTGAGGCTTGGGTAGGCACAAATCTTATATATACATGCCACTTTATGTCCACATCAGCTTCGAGAGGATCCACATAAGCAGCTTGCCACCTCACCTTGCCACCTCCACCCTCCATGTCAACATGGTCAACCTAGTTGACTCCCCACCTCATCATCCTAGTCATCATTAATGCCACATCTTCTTGCCACCTTTGCATGCCACCTCACACTTGGTGACATGGCACCTCACACTTGGTGACATGGCATGCCACATCATGGAATTGCCACATCAACCATAATAGTGCCACATGTCAAGAGAATGCCACATGTCATGCACGCATGTGACACGTGGCACCTCCTTCCCACCTTCTCTTTTTTTTCAAAAATATATTTTTGAAAAAGTTAATTTAGTAATTTAGAGAAATAGAATATAAAATTTTAAATAATAAAATATATATATAACTTATTAAATACAAGAATTTAAAATCACTAATTTTAAAGGATTATATTTTAGAATTAGATCAATAATATTAATTTTAAAGTTCATGTTATTCAATTTAAAAAATATATATTTTTAAGTTTAATATTTCTTAAAAATATTTTGTGTAGAATAAACCTTTGAATAAAATTTGAAAAAAAAAATATTATAAAAAATTAATAGTTATATAATTATAAAATAAAATATATATTTAAAGATATATTTATATATCTAGTAATGATAAATATTTAGACTTATTAATAAATATTATTTTAATAATATTGATTTTTAAGTGGATAATAGTTTATCTTTAATTATCTTTATGTTTATCTTAATTATCCAATCAATCTTAGATAGGACATCCAATGAGATTTGAAGTGGATAACCTATTTTTTCTATATAATCACACATCTCTAGTACTATCTCACACTTATCTCTAGTACTATCCCACACTTATCTCTACTATCCCATCATTGAGCCTTCATAATTTTTTCTCTCTTAGCTTCCTTGAGAATGGGTTCTCAAAGTCGTAGGAGTCAGAAATGTGATAGGACTAGACTTTCCCCCGTCCACCAAGTTCAAGAGGAGGAGAGGAAAAGGGTAGCTCGTGAGAGAAAGAGAGAGTGGAGAGCACGTCAACGATGATCCAAGCCTTGCTCCTCCTCTTCCACTTCCTCTCCCTCCGCCCTCTTCCCCCCCACTACCCCTTAGTTCAGATAATCCACATGATCCCGCACTTCCTGAGTCCCCTTCTCTTCTCAAGAACCCACCCCCCTCCTTTGGGCGCCCATCGTGTGGATAGGAAAGAACTATCAAAGTCAGGGGCACATCGTCGTGCCCATGCAATCTTTCATTCCTATCCCTTTTGCTCAAGGGAATATCCAATAAACACACATTTTTCAGCTTTCGGATCCAGCTTCGTTCTCAGCTCATCTGGCACATGCACATATGCAATGCATCCAAAGACTTTCAGATGAGACAAATCTGGTTTTCTGCCCGTAAACCTCTCCTCTGGAGTTACATCATGTATGGCTGCAGTTGGAATCCTGTTCATGATGTATACTGCTGTGTAGAAACAGCCTCAGCCCAATAACTGTGCGGCGTATTCTTCTCTTCCATCAATGCTCGTGTAATCTCAGCAATGTGCCTGTTTTTCCTCTCAGCAACTCCATTTTGTTACGGAGTGTATCTGCATGTAAACTGTCTTCGAATACCATTCTGCTTCAAAAATTCAGAGAACTCATTGGAGAAGTATTCTCCCCCTCCATCTAACCTTAGGCACTTTACATATTTCCCTGTTTGCTTTTCAACCAAAACTCTGAAATTCTGAAAGTGAGTGAACACCTCACGCTTCTCCATGAAATATACCCACACTTTCCTTGTGTGGTCATCGATGAATGTCACATAATATCTACAGCCTCCCATAGACATGGTCTTCGTAGGATCCCATACATCTGAATGCACAACATCTAGTGCATTTCTGCTCACATATCTATTACGTGGAAATACATGCTTTGTTTGTTTTCCAAATTGGCATGCTTCACATATTCTCTGCATACCTTCCACTTTAAACTTTGGCAGCCCTGTCACAATTCCTTTAGTCTGCATAGACTTCATTCGCTGCACATTCACATGTCCAATTCTTTTATGCCAAATGTCTGTAACTGCAACAATTCCTGAACCATTTGCAAACATCGCAGTACTCATTTCAGGCATGTCTACATTCAACGTAAACATTCTGCCCACTCTGTTGCCTTTTGCAACCAACCTGCACTTGTCTTTAAAGTCTTCAACATAACAACCATTAGGGTTAAACCGAACCTGCAAACCCTGCTCAATCATTTGGCCAACTGAAACCAGATTCTTTGTTATGTTCGGAACGTGAAGTACATCTACAAGGTACTTCACTTGGCCATCCTGCATAGACAATGGCACATCTCTAATATGGGCAATTGGATGAGCAGTGTCATCCCCTGTTTCCACAAAACCTGGTCTTTCCGGGTTTTTCATCTCCTTGAACCACTCCCCATGACTTGTCATGTGGTTCGAAGCACCTGAATCCACATACCATACATCATCTTTTTGTGCTGCATCAACATTCTCAGACATGGCATTCACGACATGCTGCATAACAAACAACCTTTCATTATCCTCATTATTTCTGCTTGAGGATGCATAGTTGTTTTGCTGGACTTTCCCATTTTGCATGTTAGCCTGCTTCTTATAGCATTCTGCCTCCACATGTCCAGGCTTACCACAATAATAGCATTCACGTGCATCATTATATTGCCTTTGCCAATTTCCACGGCCTCTTTGACTCCCCCTGCCTCTGAATTTGCCTCTTCCACCTGCGTGTTGTTGTTGTTGTTATTGTGTATTCTGGGACTGTTGTTGCTGCTGTTGCTGCTGTCCATAATTCTGATTACCTGTTCGGCCACCTCCTTGACCGCATCCACGGCCTCCTCTACCTCGTCCTCTTCTTAAACTTATGTAGAAGGCCTGTTGCTCTGAACTGTTTTTGTTTTGTGAAGACTGTTGGTCTTCACCCAAGCTCTTCTCTTCTATAATCAGCATGGACACCAAATCTATAAAGTTGGGAATGTTTTCCTGAGTCTAAATAGACGTCTTGAACACCTTGTATTGTGGCCCGAGACCACGTAGACAGACTTCCACCTTATCATCATCATCTACTGACACACCAATAGATGCAAGGGATTCCACAATACCCTTTATCTTCAATGCATAGTCATTCACACAGACATGCTCTTTTTCTCCACAGTATGAAGTTCGTTCTTCAACTGTATCTTGCGTGCCTTGGTATTTGTTTCATAGAGTTTTACCAAGGTGTCCCACGCCTCCTTGGGGGACTTGGCATCCTGAATGTGCCCAATCATGGTGTCCTGTATACTAATGGAGAGCCAATACATAACTTTCCTGGCTCCTTGGTTCCAATCTTTAAACTCTTTCACATCTGCAGCAGTCGGATTTATGTCCGGTATCTCCGGCGCCTCTTCATGCTCACCTTCTATGTAGTCCCAATAGCCCTTTTCCATCAGGAAATTCGTCAACCTGAACCTCCAAGCATGGAAGTTATTCTTATCAAGCTTCTCTGCCACAATCTGGGTTATCCCATCATTTGACATCTTGCCAAACACACAATTTAACCAGAAACAGCACTCTTGGTTTGTTGGTGTTCTATACTTGTGAGAACTCTCCCTCTTCTACCTACTCTTTGGTTTGTTGGTGTTCTATTGGATTCGTGCTTACTTGATATGTGGATGCTTGCTTGGATAGGTTTGACTATAGGTTTCTCCCTTACATAAGCTTCCCCTCTTCTACCCACCTTTTATGAGTGAAATCCATAGTGGAGGAACCTTCTTCTTGCCTCCATCAAGGTGGCTTCAACTCTTCGTTCACACCCCATGGATATGGATGATTTGGCAACGGAGTGAGGATCCAAATAACAGGGTAGCACACCCACAATTGGGGTGAAGTTACATCTTGTGGCTCTAAGGTAAATCTAGTATAAGCAAAAAAATAGGGAGACAAAAATAAAGAGGAGAAAAGGGGGAGAAGAAGAAGAAAAAGAAGAAGAAGGGAGGGCTGTCTCCATCTCCAACTTCCTAAGTAATCATAGTAAAGCAAGAAGAACCTAGTTAAGCAACAACGTCCAAATCAATCTCAAAAGTAAGTAAGAAGAACTCGGGAAGTAATAGATTCCAAAGCACATTAAAATGCAAGTTTGTTTGCATCTTCTCTTCATGTTGACAGTAGTGCTTTTCTTCACCTTGTCCTTTCCCATTCCTTGAGCATGCCTCTGGATTGTCGCCCCCATATAAGTGTTAGTTTGTGGTTTATGCACATTGTTTTAACTCTTGTCCCTTCATAGTGTCCTTGTTTATGCTTGAATAAACCACTTCTCAAGTGAGCACTGCTTCACATAAAACAGATGTGCACTACTTCATAATCCTAAACATAGGTACATTGAAGATGTCATAATATAATAAGCTAAACACATTGCAAGAAGTAGCTCATGGTTCTCTTTGATCAATTTTCCAAGACCATAAGGCCAACTAAAGAACATAGTCACTCCGTAGAAATGAAATTACTACAAAGTTTGCATGAACCATACCCTCACCATGCACAACCACTCACTAGAAACCAAATTACTACAAAGTGTGCATGAGCCATACCCTCACCACATTGATATCTTTCCAATAAGTATATCTCTGGGGATAGAGATCCATGGCGGGAAAAAGCTTGGTCCATGGTATGGCGAATCTCCTTGTGTAAGCTAATTAAGTGAACGTTATCAATATGCCACTACCATTCTATTTAGCAAACCAACCTCATATGTAACTAGCCCCTTCAATGATAACCTTTTTACATATACACCCCTCAATCTTCTCTCAAAGCACATGGAATAAATGATAACCTCTTCACATATATGCCCATTAATCTTCTCTTAAGAAAACTATTCTATTAAGCAAACTAACCTCTTCACATATATGCCCATCAATATTCTCTTAAGTAAACTATTCTATTAAGTAAACTAACCTCTCTAGTAAGGAAAGTAGAAATAAGAGTCAAAGAAAGTAGAAGAGTTGAAACTATCACATAGTGGAGAACACCCACATGGGCACACCATCAAGCCACATAGCCCATGCACAACACGTGCATTATTCACTATGAGCTTGGCACTTCCCTGTTGGCACATTTTACAAGTATAGGAACTCACAAACACATAGTGGAGAACACCCACATGGGCACACCATTAGGCCATATAGCCCATTCACATCACTTGCAGTATTCACTACTATGAGATTAGCACTTTCCTGCTAGCACATTTTATAGGTAGAGGCACTCACAAACACTTGCACTATATATATGCTTAAGGCTATGCCATGGACGATTTTTAATTTATGACTAGCCAAGTGTGAACATTTACCATTTTTATATAAGGTAATTTTGACATTAAGCAATACATAATCATTTCCCTTATAATATAATACATAATCCATTAAGCCAAGTGTGAACATTTACCATTTTTATATAAGGTAATTTTGACATTAAGTAATACATAATCATTTCCCTTATAATATAATACATAATCATTACATTCAACATTAAGCAATACATAATCATTACAATCGACATTAAGTAATACATAATCGTTTCCCTTGAACTACATAATCATTCTCCTTATAATCATTCAACATTAAGCAATACATAATCATTACAATCGACATTAAGTAATACATAATCATTTCCCTTGAACTACATAATCATTCTCCTTATAATAGAATTCTCTTCCATGAATTCTCTTAAATACTTTAAAAAAATCTTATTTTAAAGATCTAACCAAAGATATCATGTATTTAAAACACTTATCTACTAATGCATAATCATCTAATTGAATGAGGAAATCTTTTCTTATTATTTAGAATATCGAATAGAATGCAGGATAAGATAGTGTTCTTTCCTACACTTCTATCCTCATTTCATTTAATCAGAGCTTGGTATCTAGTCTTCATAGCATTTTAGAGAATGCGATCACAAATCCGTATAAGCAATAAATATGATAGGAATAGGAAACCCCCTGCTCTAGGCTCAGGAAGCTGAGAGGAAGAGGGTGGCTCATGAGTGGAAAAGAGAGTATAGAGCATGCCAATGGACAGCCTCTAATGTTGACAGGCCAACACCACCCTCACCTCCTCCACCTCTCCCCATTGTTTCTCCCCTTGGTTTGGATGAACTACGTGAGCCTCCTTCTCCTCCTCCCCCTCCTCCTAGTGAGAGTGTGGACAATGGGATATACTTCGTCAACTTGACAAAGACATTGTACACCTATATGTGGATAAATTTTGGCAAAGACGATCGTATAGCTATATGTGGATCAAAAATGCAAAATCATTGCCAGATTAAAGCCTCCTCTTCGAGCAGAGATCAATATGTTCTAACAAACCGTCGTGTGTAAATCGTGGGGACCGCCATGCATGTGCTCCTGATGGAATATAAGCCTAAGGTGCAAGGTACTGTGTCACAATCATGGGAGGCTCTACGGTCAATCATGCCACCATCCACATGCCAAAAAAATCTCCTGACAATCCGAGCATCACGTTTGGGATACGATGATGTTGCACTCCCACAAAAATGTTGGGAGCACCACACTCGACTACGTGGCCCGCATCTTTGAACCGCTCAGCATCCTGCCATAGCTGATGACACCTCAAGGCACATTTCACACACATGACCGCACCATCATGCTCTCCCTTCCCATGACCAGTATCAAAGAATAACCAAATCACTGGGATACTAGACTGCACATGCCACCTATAAATCCATAAAACAAAGTCTTAGTTATTGTTTTCTTTAAGATGTTCTAGTGAATTTAGTTTTGCGAATATAAGAGAACCATAAGTACTACCTGTAGAGCCAATAGAATTGTCATGTGACAACTTGAACTGTGCGCCATAACCATCTGACCAAACCCATCGTTGGCCATGTATGATCCCACAATCTCGTAAAAAATCATCATGGAGACAAAAATAGTGTTGCACAAAATGTGCATCATGTGAACGATCATCATCACTGACATAGAAATGATACTCTGGAATAATGACACGGGTCTTGGGGGTACTCGCTATCCCATCTACATGAGCCTCTGCATGTCGATAGCTAATGTGGACCATAATAGCAACCTGGTGAGGTAATGTTGAGATATCGAGCTCATCTACTAGTGAGGCGGTGGACACTGACGACCCGCCTGGGGAATAGGCCCCACACTTACACCACTGGCATGGTTGGTGAGATCATGGGTGATATGCGGCCAGTGGGATGACAGGCTATGTGACAACCATTCTAGAGACTGGCATAGTTATAGCGCCAGCTCATTTAGTTGGGTTCACACTATAGAGAACCCGTGTATGTATTGGTTGAGTACCTTTCATATTATGTGTACTCTTATCTTGTATATGGTGTGTTGAGTGTTGAGAGAAGAAGAAGAAGATTTCCAGCCTCTCACCTTGTGTGTTCTCTATTAGGGTTTTGTGAGTGTGTGTGTGTGCTTGCAAGAGCTCAAGCTCTCTTTCCCCCTACATCTTTTCATGGTATCAGAGCCTGGTTCATTCTAAGGGCTGAGCTACAAGCAAGAGAACCACAGGAAGCGGTATGAGGGTAAGAGCTTCAACAACTCTCCCCTATTTGTGTTGGTGACTACACCCTTGTCGGGAGCTCTACGGCTTTCTTCGCGGGAGTAAAGCTATAGGGCAACTATATAGTCCTATCGGATAGTATTTTTTGGGCCGAAAACGCGTTTCGGGCACGTCTGGACCTCTGTTTTTCAGAAAGCAGGCGATTTCGAGCACTGCGAGACGGGTAAGTCATTCGATTCTCTACAGAACTCTGTTTTAAGAACTGCAGGAAAACAGATTGACTGTGCAAACACAGTGGGTGCTGCAAACAGGTCAACAGTTGCCATTGGGTGTATGTATGCACATTGAAGTCACTGGTTTTGACATTTGAGAGTACTACAGTACTGCTCTGCAGAGATACAACAGTTTGTGCAGGACAAGTTCTCACAAGTATTGTATTATTAGGGGAATGATTTTTTATTGCTTAATGTTAAAATTATCTTATATGCAAATGACACTTGGAACTTAAAAGTAGTGCATGGCCACTATGTCTAGCCTTAAGCAAGTATATACATGAAGTCTATAGCATAGGGTAAAGCTGCTTCATATATTCGAGCACCATCTTACAAAAGATAGGCTTCCGCTAGGAAAAAGTAAGAAAATAGTAGGATAGATGTGCAAGACCATGTTAATTAGAGTGGTTGTTAACATAGCCCTTGGTAACTACGGCCTTATATCACATATCTTGAGCGTTGAAGATGTCAATTTTGAAAGGGTGTGGATGGTCAAACTGGTGAAGTTAACTTATGAAGATGTTGTCAGTTTTAAAAAGGTGTGGATGGTTAAAGATGTAGTTAGTGAAGTTGACTTGCTAGGCTTAATGGTATAAGCAAGAGACTAATCCACTGGAGATAGATTTCGATTAGCTCTCAACATAAGAATCTTGTCACATCTCCATGTGGTGTAGTGTTAGGATAGAAATTATTGATGCAAGGCCTTATCTTCAGGGTTATAAGTGGTTTGGGCAAAGGGAAAGTGATTGAAGAGGCCTCGTCTTTAGGGTTATAAGTGGTTTAGGCCCATAAACAGAGGGAAAGTGATAGAAGAGACCTGTTTTTACTTTGTGGCTTCTTGTACCAAGATAGATTTTGGTTAGCTCTTAAGGTAAGCAGGAAGCTTGTCAAAGCTACATGTGGTGAAGTGTTGGCATAGAGATTCTTGATGCAAGGCCTCATCTCTAGGGTGGTTCAGGCATGTAAGAGAAAGTGATAGAAAAGGCATGTGCATTTACTTTGTGGTTTCTTGCACCAAGGCTAAATTTAACTAATGGTGGTTCAAAATTCTTTGGTATATCAATGTATGGTTCCCACATCTCAGGGTGATACTAGAGATTGGGCTTCTTTATTACTTGTTGCATCTTCGATAGTGAGGTTTTTATTGTGATGGCTATAGTGAAACAAGATGTTATATTCTTTAAAGTTCTCAAGGTTCCCACACATTTTAAGGGAATTTAGGTGATGGTTCATACCGTGGACCAAAGCTTGTGCCCCCTACCATGTTCCTCCCAATTAGAGATGTGCCTAGATGGGTATCAATAATGAGGCGTTAGTGTAGGTGTGCTAGTGATTGTGAGTGTCTATGCATGTAAGATGTGCATATGGAGAGCAAAGCTCAGTAATGTGTGTGGTCCAATGAGACTACTTTTTTAAGAAGATACTTATACTTTGTTATATCATTGATAACTATAGCAAGGTTGGTCTTACCCTATGAAGGAAAAATCAAAGGTGTTTTCTCATTTTCAACACTTTGTTGCTATGGTTGAAAATGAAATTGGCTTAAAAGTTTAAAGTCTCTATTCAGATAGAGGATGGGAATACATATCTAATACATTCAAAGATTTTTTAGCACAAAAAGGTATTAAGCATCAATGTACAACTCCTATACACCACGACAAAATGGTGGTGTTGTTGAGAGGAGAAATAGAACTCTCTCATGGCGATGGTTAGATGCATGTTTAAAGACCAGTAAGCTTCCACATAAGTTTTGGATGGAAGCAGTTCTTTGTGCTACCTATGTGCTAAACAGTTATCCCACTAAAGCTTTAAATACTATCACTCCGTATAAGACTTGGCTCAATCGAAAACCTAAGGTTGAACACATGCATGTTTTTGGTTGTTTGTCATATGCACATGTGTCAACACAAAGAAAAACTAGGCTTGATGACAAGGTAATGAAATGCATTTTTATTGGTTATAATACTAAAGAAAAGATTATCGTCTCTACAATCCTCTCTCAAAGAGGATTATTATCAATAGGAATGTTGGTTATAATGCTAAAAGAAAATATTATCATCTCTACAATCCTCTCACAAAGAGGATTATTATCAGTATAGGGATGTTGGTTATAATGCTAAAAGAAAATATTATCATCTCTACAATCCTCTCACACAAAGAGGATTATTATAAGGGATATTGGTTATAATGCTAAAAGAAAAGATTATCATTTCTACAATCCTCTCATAAAGAGGATTATTATCAGTAGGGATGTTTTTGTAGAGGATTTTGTCTATCCAATGATGAAATTCAATAAGCATACCTATGCCAATTCTCTGGACATGTTTGATGGGTTATTACCTATGCCAGTATCTATTGTGTAATGAAGTAGATTTAGTATGCACATGCACATGAACTTGGGTTATGTACTTCATGCTAATGACAACAATCCCTACGTCCTCTTCATTGCATTAGTATCAGAGCTTGATCTTTAATCCTAGTTTAGGCTTTTTTACTCTTAGATTAGTGAAACCCTAAATTCTATGTTTTCTTATATTTGTTACCATATTATAGTAGTGATGTGTGTGAACACACTTAGGACCGCCGGGGCACTTTTTCCCTCACTAGGAGGTTTTTTCCCCCGTGCATTGTATATACGCCCATTATCTTCTAGGGCTTGTTATCTTTCATTTTTGGCACTCATAATACACTACTGTGTTGTGCTCAAGCTTCCTCATCTTCTTGAAGTTGTGTGTGCATTCCTGCAACCCTAATTCCAACAATTGGTATCAGAGCAGGCTTCCTCCTCCCGGGCAGCATCACCGGCACCTGCCGCTTCATCTCCTCCGATTGCGACGAGGTTTCACGAGCGTCTGCAGGTTAGTATATGCCGTGGGGTTGCCCGTAGGGCTCAGTCGTTTCAGAATTTTGATCTGAAGTCATTTCGCCCTCCGTTTTTGCATTCCAAGTACTGCGCAGGCAAAATCGTCCTACTGTGCAGATTTTCTGTCAAGATTAAAATCTGCAGGACAGGTGCCCATTCGTCTGTTTTGGGCTGTGCTACATAGCACAGGTCGATTTTATACAGGTTTACCTCTTACAGACAGCATTTACATCTAGTAGTACAGTCATTGGCCATGGCTGACAACAATGATGTATTCCGCATGTTGGCTGCTGAGGATAAGTTGGATGGCACCAACTATCCATTGTGGGCATATATGATGCGACATGTATTGGTAGCAAAGGGGTTATGGAACATTGTGCAGGGTATTGATGCACGTCCTATTGTGGCTGGGAATGCTGCAAACACATCAGAAACAGGTACTGTTGATGATGGTGCAGGCACAAGTGCTGTAGCAGCTGTTCGAGAACCACCACTTTCAGCAGAGCAGATTCGTTGGGATGGTAGAGATGCGCAGGCTCATGCCTTGATTGCGCTGTCTGTCAAACGTACCATTATCCCACATATTCGCTCCTGCAGGACTTCTAAGGATGCTTGGGATGTACTTGCCACATTGTATCAGGCAAGAAATGAGGCTCGTGTTGCTTACCTCCGAAAACAGTTGGAGAGTGAGCATATGAACGAAGGTGATTCTATGGATAGCTTTTTGACAAAGATCAAGGATTTCAAAGAGCAGCTCATTTCTGCAGATGAAATCCTGTCAGACAGTTCACTTGTGCAGACTGTTTTGAATGGTCTACCAGATTCTTATCAGGGTTTTGCTTCCACTCTTCGCTTGATGATGAAAGGCAATCCCAATGCCTTATCATTTGAGGAGTTAGTTTCTGTTTTGCTGCAAGAAGACCAGTCAAGGCAAAACAGGAATATTATGCGTGTCGCAGATCAAGCTTTCGTTGCTAGTCAGAGAAGCGGGAAAGGTAAAGCTGGCTTTTCTTCTAGTAAGCAGAAATCTGCAAATGCTGCGCAACCAAAGAAGGAAGACAAAGATGAGAAGAAGGGTGACAAACAGAAGACATTTTGCAAGTACTGTAAGGGAAATGATCATGTCATCAAAGCGTGTCCTAAGCTGGCTGCGAAAGAGGCTAAGAAGAAAGAGGCTGGTATGGCTGTTGCAGATGCCTCTCCTTCTAACAATGAATCTGCTAATGTTGTTCAAGATACAGAATGGGCATTCAATGCGCAGTGCAGTTATGACCCATCTTTGCATGACACATGTATGTCTGCAGTAGATTCAGATGTATGGTACTTTGACAGTGGTGCCACTAAGCATATCACCTCGCAGCGCAGTTTATTCACTTTCCTTGAGTCTGCTCCCACAGGGAATACTGTCACTTGTGCCAATAACTCCTCTTATCCCGTTAAAGGAGTTGGACAGATTGTGCTGAATGTTGCAAATTGCAACACCTTTACACTTTTTGATGCATTGTATGTGCCAGGGATCAAAAAGAATCTGCTGTCAGTCTCCGCATTTGCCAAAACAGGTTTGGTTGTAAAATTTGTGGATGACAGATGTACTGTTCATGATCTCTCTTGTGGTGACATCATTGTAGCATCTGGTTCACTATGTCGAGGGCTGTATAAGCTCAATATGGATGGCAAATGTGTAGAGGATTCAGCATGTGCTATTATGGATACGCAGGCTATTTCAAATGCAAAACTGTGGCATGCACGTTTTGGTCATCTGAATTTTGCAAGTTTGCTGCGCCTGCAGAAATCTGAAATGGTGTCTTCTTTGCCTAAGCTTGAGGCACCTGTCAAGCATGTTTGTGAGGGCTGCATATTGGGTAAAATGCAGCGTGCTTCCTTTCCCAAAGATGGATCAGTGAGAGCTGAACGCAGATTGCAGCTTGTTCACAGTGATGTTTGTGGTCCCATGCAAACTCCATCATTTGGAAACTACCTTTACTTCGTGACTTTCATTGATGATTTTACCAGGCATGCATGGGTATATCCTTTGAAGGCAAAGTCCGAAGTGTTTTTGTGCTTCAAACAGTTTTTGGTTATGGCTGAAAATGTGTCAGAAAGTAAGATGGGCACCCTCCGTTCAGATCGAGGGGGGGAGTATATGTCTTCAGAATTTAATGCATTTCTGGCTGAGCGTGGGATAAAACACCAATGTACAGTGCCGTATACACCACAGCAAAATGGTGTGGCTGAGAGAAAAAACAGGTCTCTCATGGAAATGGCAAGATGTATGGTTAAGAGTCAAAGTCTACCACATGGTTTTTGGCTTGAGGCTGTCATGTGTGCCACTTATGTACTAAACAGGTGTCCCACCAAAGCATTACAGGTTGTCACTCCATATGAGGCTTGGCATAGCCGCAAGCCATCTGTTGGCCATTTACGTGTTTTTGGTTGCCTGGCATATGCATTAGTGCCTGTGCAACATCGCAGAAAATTGGATGACAAAGCTGTCAAATGTATTTTTGTTGGATATAGTGCTGAGAGCAAAGGCTATCGTTTGTATCATCCACAGACAAAGCGCATTTTGGTTAGCCGTGATGTTGTATTTGTGGAAGATGCAGTTCAGCCCTTGGTTTCATGTACTAAGGAGACAGATATCAGCTCACGTGATGTCTATGATATATTGTTGCCTCTTTTCAGTGGTGCACAGTCAAGTGCAATACCTCATGAGGCAGTTTTTCAGCCTATGCAGGTTTTAAATGATGGCACAGATCAGCCTATATCTGATGCAGATGTGCATGATGCACTTGAGGATGAGAGACAAGAGATTGAGGGCTCTAGGAACATGCCTAGATGGCTGGTGCAGACTTTGTGTGACAGCAAGTTGGATGCCCCTTTGTCTAGTCGCACTCGTTCTGGCTCTCATGGTGCCTCTTATGCGTCAGATTGTTATGCATTGGCTGTTTCTAGTATGTGCGATGAAAGTGAGCCTGTTTCATTTGATGAGGCACAAAGTTCAGAAAATTGGATGGCTGCTATGCAAGCAGAATACGATGCTATTATGAAGAATAGTACATGGTCTTTATGTGACTTGCCCCCTGGCAAGAAGGCCATTGGCACTAAGTGGGTATACAAATTGAAGCGTAAGCCTGATGGCACAGTGGATCGCCATAAGGCTAGGCTTGTTGCAAAAGGTTATGCTCAAGAGAAGGGCATTGATTTTGATGAGACTTTTGCTCCCACATGTCGTATGACCACTGTTCGTAGCATCTGTGCATTAGCAGCTCATAATGGTTGGAATGTACATCAGCTGGACATAAAGACTGCGTTCTTAAATGGAGATTTGCATGAGGAGGTGTATGTATCGCAGCCTCGTGGTTTTGTTCAAAGAGGGCAGGAAAACAAAGTGTGCAGGTTAAAAAAGGCTTTATATGGTTTAAAGCAAGCTCCACGAGCTTGGTATGAAAAAATACATGCATATTTGACTGCACATGGGTTTCAGAATAGTCCAACAGAAAGCACTTTGTATGTTAAACGTGTGGATGGTGTACATCTAATCATTGCTCTCTATGTCGATGACATGCTGCTCACAGGACCAAATGAGAGTCATATTGCTGATTTTAAGGCTGATTTGAATGCCTCTTTTGAGATGTCAGATTTGGGGCATTTGCATCATTATTTGGGGATACAATTTAAGCAGTGTGATGGAGGTATTGCTTTGTGTCAGACAAAGTATATTGAAACATTGTTGCGGAGATTTGGCCTTGAAGACTGCAAGCCTATTGCTACTCCAATGGAGACAGGTTTGAAGTTGAGTCTTCATGATGCTGGAGATCACTTTGATGTCACACTCTATCAGACAGCTGTTGGTTGCCTCATTTATGTATGCATTACGAGGCCAGACATTCAGTTTGCAGTCTCACAGGTGAGCAGATTTATGCATAGCCCAGGCATTAAGCATTGGCAGGCAGTGAAGCGTATCTTTCGCTATTTGAGTGGTACTCGGCATCTTGGGTTGTTTTATCCCAAGGGGGGATCATTGCCGCCAGATTTACATGTTTTTTCAGATTCTGACTGGGCTGGTTGTTATGACACACGCGTGTCCACGAGTGGTTTTTGCTTCATGCTTGGAAGCTCATGCATATCATGGTTGAGCAAGAAGCAGCCTACTGTGGCCACTTCTAGTTGTGAAGCTGAGTACAGGGCAGCTTTCACAGCTACGGTTGAGTGTGTGTGGCTCAGACGCCTTATGGCTGATTTGGGTGTTGGGCAGCCATCTGCCACCACCATCTTCACTGACAGTCAGAGCGCATTGGCAGTTGCGCGGAACCCAGTGTTCCATGCTCGTACGAAGCACATTGAGGTGCACTACCATTATGTCAGGGAGAGACTCTCTGCAGGAGAGATCAGTTTGGCTTATGTGCCAACACAGGATAACCTTGCAGACCTTTTCACAAAGGCTCTGCCTCGTGAGAAGTTCGAAGCTTTTCGCAAAGCTTTGGGCTTACTCCCTTTTGTGGATTCGTCCACATAGCTAGACACTTCCCTATACATGAGTGCTAGCTCTTGTTCACCGCATCACTCCAGGGGGGATTTGTTACCATATTATAGTAGTGATGTGTGTGAACACACTTAGGACCGCCGGGGCACTTTTTCCCTCACTAGGAGGTTTTTTCCCCCGTGCATTGTATATACGCCCATTATCTTCTAGGGCTTGTTATCTTTCATTTTTGGCACTCATAATACACTAGTGTGTTGTGCTCAAGCTTCCTCATCTTCTTGAAGTTGTGTGTGCATTCCTGCAACCCTAATTCCAACAATATTTTCTTGCCAAATTCAGGAGTTTCAACCATTTTATGGATTATCTCTCAGTTTTAATCTTGGTGTTATGATTAAAGAGTGATTTGAGCCTTAATCATTTTTAGAATCGATTTTTACATAGTTTTCAGATTTGTTAATTTCTTGACTTGAAAAGATTAGCAATGAAATTTATGTTAATAATTTTTAAATTTGTATTAATCACTATTTTCAAAAACCCTAATCCACTTTAATATTCTTGAATTTCTTGACCTTCTTGCCTTGATTTTGTTAAAATTTTCTTGATTCTTGAAATTAGGGTTTACAAAAATTTTAGCAACTAGTTTTGAGTGATTTCTTATATTATCTTACTTAGAGAGCATACTTTTTCAAAGATTAATCCTTAGAGCCCGTATTTCTTCAAGATTAAAACCCTAGATTGCCCAATTTTTGAGTTCTTGAAGGAATACTACAAGAAGAAGGGTGCTGTACAAAAATCTTGGTGCAACTTTCAAGAAAGTGTACAGAATTACTGGTGTAAAGTGTTGTAGTTTTTGCAGATTTAAGAAAAGTTTGTAGATAGCATTGTAGAATACAGTTTGTTATGCAGTTTCAAGTGCAGAGTTAAAGATTCAAGTGTAGGGTTTAAGAACAGTGAAGATTTGTTTAAAGATCAATTTAGAATTGAAGATTCAAGTGTAGAGAGCAAGATTCATGCAAAGATTCAAAATTGTGAGTGATATTTGTCAAAATCCTACACATTCCTTGCATCTCTTTGCTATTTGTTGCAGTTCTTGTTGATTTCTAGCAACAAAAAGTTGAAATACCAAGAAATAGTTGAAATCCCAAGAAATGTTTACAAAGAAAAATTCAACAACAGTGGTTTGTAAAGATTATCCTCGGATTAGGTTATTGAATGTCCATAGGGTAGAATAGCAAATTAGTGATAAGCTATAGGAATGTCAACAAATTAAGTAGGCTATCCAGTACCAACAAACGTCGTCATGGAAATCGCAACAAAGAATTCCTCTAAATGTCTAGGCAAAAATTTATATAGCAGCACAAAGGCAAGAAGAGAATGTTAAAAAGGCACAATGGTAAACTCTATAAAAATAGCGGTAGTTGACCATTAAAAAAAGGGCTACACCTAAAACTAGAGGGAAAATATAGATAGTGTTATCAATGATGTGTGCAAAAGCAAGATAGCTCAATGTTTACGAACTCTAACCACTACAGAAGACCTTCTTTGCCATAGATGGCCCCTATTAAAAAAGTCTGAAATGCTCTCCTACTTTTCGACTAAAGCCACAATTGCAAAGATATGGCAGGGGGATCTATGCTTTCCATGTTGCTAATTGATAACGGCATGCTGAGCAAAGCAAAAGCTAACGTTCATCGCTGCCACACTTGTGAGTTTGTCATCTGAGCACAGTGAAAGCTAACCATCACCAGACTGCATCCTTGATTGGCCTCAAGAAGAGAAAGCAGCTAAGTTTGTCATCTGAGCAAAGCAAAGGCGAACCATCACCGGCTTGCATCCTTGCTTGGCCTTTGTTTGTCACAATGCTTCATCATTTTCTGTAACAATGCAACACAATGTTTCTCTCACAACGCAACACAATGTCTTTTTTTTTCTTCTTCTTACAGAGAAAAGACTCAAGGAAAAAGAAAGAAAGAGAAGTGGCTCCATCGCCTTAGAAGATTTCACCGTCTGGCCATCATAGCTTTGTTAGAAGCTAGGCATCTGCCGTCTCTGGCTATGGATAGCATCAAGAGGAGAAGTTAATCAAGGGAAGTTGGGACATTGTGATCACTCTGCAGAGAAAGGGAATTGATCTGTGAGCTAGAGTGAGGAAGATGGAGATTGTAGAAGCACGAATACCATTTAGACTAACTCTAGGGTTAGTCCATTACCCACTCACACTAGGATAGTCTTTTACCTATTTTCAGTGCATTATCCTCCTCTCCTTTCACTTTTTTTTTTCTAGCCCATTATCTCCTTGCCCACCCTCTTCACCATGAACCCATTCCATTTCTAAAGGGTAGCGATGGTAGTGAGCACACCAAGCATCGACACTTCTATGCCTATTGTCTTTCCTAAAGATCATGTGGACACTCTAGTTGACCGTGGTGACATTTTAGATAATAGTGTACATTTGATTAGTGATGCATCCATTAGCACGCTTGGGATTAGTGTATCCATTAGCACAATTGAGATTAGTGTATCCATTAGCACACTTGGGATTAGTGTATCCATTAGCACACCTAGGGTTAGTGATGCTCTGCATACAAGTGTCAGAGACACCTATGAGCATAGACATGAGTTCCTAGTGTTAGATATGCCATGCTATTCTTCTAGGATTTCTATTGTGGATATTGTTGATACGACCACTACTCCTAGTATTCATTGCATTCCTGGCAGCTTTCATGTAGATAAAGTTCATGTGTTTGAGTAGTCAGGGATAGTGCATGAGAGTAGTGATGATTTCATTGAGGTGACACATCAATGTAAGATTATGCATATTGATCATATCCATAGTAGATCATATGGCATAGATTTTGAGAGATTTGCGTTTGATCTAGACATCTCCTTAGGTCCTATATTGTTTGAGATAGATTTGCCATGGGATGTAGGTCACATAGGTGCATCATTAATGAAGATAGACCATGTTTATGTAAGGAAGACCTTGGAGACCTTGGGGATGCCATAGATGATGCTTTAGGAGATGATACCATTTATTTTTCATTTGAGGATACCTCTTCATTTTTCAGTTAATGACTATGATGATGCTAATGATCATATTGTTATCTTAGATCATCATACACACATAGAGGGTTTTTCACGAGGAGATGGTGCATGGTTTGGCTCATGCCCATATACCTACTAATGCAATGGACCGTCTCTTTGATGTTTTGTGTGCTGCTACATGGGATGAAAGCATCGATTCTCTCTTACTCTCGCATAATGCTAACCTTGAGATATATTCTTTTTGGCTCCTATGGGTGTCGACATCATCCTATCTTCTTTGGAGTGTAATTTACTTTTGGATGTAGTATATGTCATTTGGGATTCATGGTGGTATTTGATTATGTGGTGCATTATATAGATTTACATGCATCACATCCATATTTTCATGCGAGCAGTTATTTGGGCCATGGATTTGATGGTATTTCTAGTGGTCATTTCACCTTGGATGAGAAGCTTGGATACTTCCTTCTTGATTCAGGTGGTCACACATTTGTTCACTGGTTGGATGGTCTACACTTTGGCTATCCATTTAACTGAGGTAGATATATAGCGAGTTACATCATCGACATGGGTGGCTATTCATTTAATCCAGGAGGATTGGTCAGCCGCATCACCGACATTGGCTCTCTACATTTTCCATTTGATCCAGGCGGTTTGAGAGCCATTTCTTTGGAGTCTACATGGCTTGGATTTATATTTCATCCATGCGGTAGTGGTTGTGTGGATTACCTCATCTTCAAAGCGACACTCATATCTTTTTCATTTGATCTTGGAGGATATCCGACTAGCCTCATCATCAACGAGAGTCCTTTATCTTTTCCATTTAACCCCGGGGGTCATGAGACTCATGTATTGGTATTGATTGTCGGTGATGGTGACACTTGGTCATGTATTGGGCTTTTTGTACATAGCCTTTGTATTTGTCTTTTGTGCACGACCACCCTTCGATTTCGAGGACAAAATCATTGTAGGAGGGGATGGTTTGTAATGGTATATACATGCACATGGGGGATGGGGCTTAGGCATTGAGGGTTTAGGGTCATTCATATGTGTACTTTTGGGAGCCTTGAGCTATATTAGGCATAGGGCTTATAGACATTGTACCCTTTTTGATGATCTTTTACTCTATAGATATCTTGTCTTCTTAGAGCTTATGCCCAAGCTTTCATGGTTGATTCAAGGCAGTCTTTCCATGTTTAGGTGCTACTCCCTAGGATGAGTGAGACATGTGTGTACTCCATGCTAATGAGTGCAACCCCTAAGTTTGCTTCATTGTATGTTGATCCTTAGAAAATTTGTCTACTGATCCTTGTTTGTTGCAATGGGAAAATAAATGCTCAAGAATTTGATGCACCAACTTCAGATCAGCTGAAGAAGGTACAATAAATACTAAAAGATTAGTCAGTGAATTTAGGCTTTTGGCTAAATGGGTTAGAAGCATCTTGTAAGGATAGCAATTGTCTGTCCTTTGTAGAGTAGAACCATATTCGGTGTTAGAACCACTTCTTCAGTAGATATTGTTGAGTTTGCATTTCTTAGTTCTCTACATGATGTGGATAAACCTCAGTCTTTAGAAGAGGCTCAAAAAAATCTGAATTGGGTGAAAGCTATGCGAGATGAAATTCATGCCATTCAAAAAAATCTGAATTGGGTGAAAGCTATGCGAGATGAAATTCATGCCATTCAAAAAAATGGTACTTGGGATTTAGTGGGTCTACCACTTGGTAAAAAAGCTATTGGTACTAAAATCAAAAGAAAGGCAGGTGGACGTGTTGCCAGATTTAAGGCCAGACTTGTAAAAGGTTATACCTAGTAGAAAAGGATTGATTATAATGAAACTTTTGCTCCCACACTTCTCATATGACCATTATCCAATTTGTTACTACCATAACAACCCATCATAAATGGAAAGTGCACCAATTGGACATCAAAACTACATTCTTAAATGGTGACTTATAAATGGAAAGGAGTTTGCGTGAGTCAACCAACTGGTTTTGCCCAACTTAGTCAATCAAGAATAGAAGGTATGCAAGCTTAATAAAGCTTTATATGGTTTGAAACAAGCTCCAAGAGCTTGGTACCAAAATTGGTTGGACATGGATTTCAAAACTACATTCTTAAATGGTGACTTATAAATGGAAAGGAGTTTGCGTGAGTCAACCAACTAGTTTTGCCCAACTTAGTCAATCAAGAATAGAAGGTATGCAAGCTTAATAAAGCTTTATATGGTTTGAAACAAGCTCTTGGAGCTTGGTACCAAGCTCCAAGAGCTTGGTACCAAAATTGGTTGGACATGGATTTCAAAACAGTCCTACAAAAGTACTTTACATGTGAAAAAGGACAAGTCAACTTTTCTTATCGTCATTCTCTATGTTAACGGCATGTTAGCAATAGGCATTAGTGAAGATTTCATTACAGCTTTCATGACCTTGCCACAAATTTTAAGATGTCAAATCTTGGTCTTTTACACTACTACTAAGGTATGCAGTTTATACAACAAGATGATGGTATAGTCATTAAGTAGTCAAAGTGCGTGAAGAAGGCACTACTTAAAAGGTTTAATATGGACAGTTGTAAACTCTGTACTAATGGAACCTGGTGTAATTCTTAGTCTATAAGATGCAGTGAACCATTCGACGTAACTACTTATGATCAAGCTATTGAATGCCTAATCTATTTGTACAACTCATGGACAAACATCCAGTATGGTGTGTCACAACTTTCAAAGTTCATGCTTTTGCCAAGAACTAAGCATTGGCAGGCAGTCAAACATATCTTCAGATACTTGCAAGGCACTCAAGATCTTGGATTGTTCTATGCCAAGGGGGGTGATTTACAACTGCGAGCCTTAAGTGATTCCAACTAGGCAAGCAATTACAATACACGACAGTCCACATCTGGAAACTACTTCTTTCTAGGTAATTTGTGCATATCTTGCCTAAGTAAGAAGCAACCAATTGTGGCAACATCGGCTTGTGAAGCTCCATACATAGCAGCATTCACTATGACAATTGAATCTATATGGTTGGAAGATTAATGGAGAATCTTTGTGTCCCTTACTCCTATTCTCGCTATAACAGTTAGAGCACAATGGTAGTTGCAAAGAATCCTGTCTTTCACGCTAGGACCAAGCACATTAACGTGCATTAACACTATGTTTGAAGAGAGGCTCCATACAAGAGAGATCACTAAACCCTTATCGCATGAAAAGTTTGAGGTCCTCTGCACTCTTCTCTTTCAGAGATATGCAATCTTTGTAAAACCTCACATTAGTAATACAGGGGAGTTTGTTAGATATATGGTAGTATTGCATTGTGAGGCCATGTACTTATGCCAAGGGCACTTTTGTCCCACATTAGGTTTTTTCCCACGGCCATCCATGTGTGAATGGGTACCTTAGGGTTAGCTAGCATATAAGCAACCTCATCCATAGTTTAGGGTTGCTGCTCATTTATATTTTCTCTTTATACTTGTAGAGAGCTTCATCTCTCACCTTTGAGCTTACCAATCTCTGTCACACTCTACACCTCTGTGTTCTTGATTTTGAGCATTGTGTGTGTGTGTGTGTGTGTTTGAGTCTAGCTCCATTATCTCAGCTAACAATTTAAGAGATAGTCAGTGCACTTGTTAATTGAGAGGCATAAGGCAATGGATCTAGGCAATGTGGGTGACACATGAGGCTATGTGGATGGCGATCGAGGCGACCCTACATGAGGTGAGGCAAGTAAATGTAAGGATTGGGCCAGATATAATGTGTAGAAGTGTGGTTTGTGATAGGTTTGAGCATGGGTGCTAGGAACGGTAAGGCTTAGGGGGGGATTCGTTTCTAGGGCTAAGGAGGCTCATGACCAAGCAGATTTAGAGCTATGGGGGGGGGGTAATTTTTCTTTTATGGTATTAACTTTAAGAAAGGGTGTTTTTTAATGGTGAGTGTATTATTTTAATGGTGAGTGTATTATTTTTATGGTATTTTTAAGAAAGGGGGTTTTTTATGGTGAGTGTATTATTTTTATTATATTATGTTATTATTGTTGGGTAAAATAAAGAGTAGGAGAGGGGGGACTATTTTTGGCTGGAGAGGGGGAATTTAAATATGGAACGAGGGGGCGGGAAAAGAAAGAAGGGGGGGGGGTGTAATTTTGATTGAGGGTTACTAGATAGGGGATAAAATAATAAACTAGGGGGGCTTTAAAAAATAAAAGGGATTAGGGAGACGTAAAAGAAAAAAGGAATATAGAGAAAAATAGTAAAAGAGGGGTGAAATCGAGGAAAATAAGAATAGGAAAAGTAGAAATCGAGGAAAAATAGAATAGGAAAAGTAGAAATTGAGGAAAGATAGAATAAGAGAAGTAGAAATAAAGGAAAAACTAGAGTAATATGAATAAAGAAAATTTTGAAAAAAGAGTAATAGAGAAAAAGGGAAAAACAAAAAAAGGGGCATAGAGATCAAGAGAAAATAGAAAAAGGGGAAT
The DNA here is from genome assembly GCF_041138505.1 of Cibotium barometz. Taxonomy (NCBI): domain Eukaryota; kingdom Viridiplantae; phylum Streptophyta; class Polypodiopsida; order Cyatheales; family Cibotiaceae; genus Cibotium; species Cibotium barometz. The sequence continues at coordinate 34,039,181 of NC_141054.1, forward strand.
AGGAATTTTTAAAAAATTGGGGGGGAGGAAGGAATGTGTTTAATGGAGCATAAGTAAGGTGTCTGTGTGTGTGTGTGTGTGTGTGTGTGTGTGAGAGAGAGAGAGAGAGAGAGAGAGAGAGAGAGAGAGAGAGAGAGAGAGGGAGTGGGAGAGGGAGAGGGAGAGGGAGAGAGGGAGTGGGAGTGGGAGAGGGAGAGGGAGAGGGAGAGAGAGAGACGTGAGTAAGGGGGTAGAAAAAGAGGGGTAAAATTGATGAAAATTAGAATAAGAGAAGTAGAAATCGAGGAAAAATAGAATAAGAGAAGTAGAAATCAAGGAAAAATAGAATAAGAGAAGTAGAAATGGAGGGTAGAGTAATAGATATAAAGAAAATTTTGAAAAAGAGTGATAGAAATAAAGGGAAAAATAGAAAAAGGGGGATAGATATACATGAAAAAAAAGAAAAAGGGAAATAGGAATAAAGACTTTTTTTTTGAGGGGGGCGGGGGATGTGTTTAATGGAGTACAAGTAAGATATGAGAGAGAGAGAGAGAGAGAGAGAGAGATGACATGAGGGGTGGGTACCTCTTAGAATGACCACTCACGTAGGTGCTGTTGATCTTGATCTTTTTGTATGAGATGGAGATAGATTACTTGGTGGCTTTGCAAGGGAAGAAGCTTCAAAGCTCTCATCCGAACCACTTAATGTCATGCGTACACTTTTGTGTGCTCTTTGGCGTTTTCTTCTTTTAGACCTCTGTTTTCGGTCCCTTGGTCTTTTTAGGGGTGACTGTAGCGTTTAGGCCTTACGCCTTGGGCTCTTTAGTTGCTTACTTTGAGGTTAAAGCTCGAGCTTTTTGCTAGCCTTCGATATTCCCTTTGTTATTGTCCTCATCTTAGCTTAGACCCTTATGATAGCATTTAGGGGAAATGCATGAATAAGTCCTCCTTGTACACTCAACAAGTTAAGGCTCATCAAAGTGGTTGATGATTTTGCCACTGGGGCGATTGTTACCACTCTGTTGGGACAATCTATAAGCATGATCAAAGCTCATGCTTCACTTGTACATATGTAATGTAAACCCACCTCCTCCCCCCTAAACTCTTCTTTTCCACATGTCTATTTGTAAGGAAGCCTCTATGGGTCTTTGTGGTGGGACAAGGTCATGAACTTTACCTCTATTTTTATAGATTACATCAAGGTCAGGAGCAAGTTGGCAAGCATTTTGGGTGAGGAGTCTCACTTAAACTAGCTCTTCATAAAGAAAAGAAGCCCATTGATAATGCAAACCTTCCCAAGAAACTCAAGTAGTACCCCAACAAGGAAACAAGCCGAAAAGCTTGTGAGGAATGTGCAAGCTAAACTAGAGCCTATCCTTTGCAAGTGGTTGAGTATAAACCACTAACCCAATCCTAGAACCTATTCCAGAGCCAAATAAATAACTTGTTGAGGGAACCTCAGAGCTTGCCAAAGGCCTTGACCGAACTTGTGATTATCCTCACAAAAAGCCTCAAAAAGAACCAGTTCTAAAGCCTCTAGCCCTAGACGCAACACATCATTGCTAGTAAATGTAGTGAAAGAGGACTCAATGAGAGGCAAAAGTTGGCCTCTAGCCCTCTTGGAACCAACTAGATGCAACACATCATTGCTAATAAATGTAGTGAAAGAGGACTCAATGAGAGGCAAAAGTTGGCCTTTAATGGGTCATCATAATATTTTCTCCTAGGTGATTAGTGTTGACTTCATTATGTCTTCTTCAAAGGCAGTACCTCCTAGGGAAGACTTAGTGCACACGATGGCGGCAGGTCCTAGCCCACCTCCAAGTGAGTGTGCGCGTGGAAACCTTATTGTCTTTGGAAGTCCAAGTCTTGGTAAGTTCTCTTTTGCAAGGAAATTCTCAACTTTGGAGAGAATTCTCCAACTAGATGAATGGGAATCTAAGAGCCCACGTAGCTGAGCTTGAAGAGAATGAGGATGAGCCATGCCACGTTAAGCGCTCTCTATCCTTACCCAAGACCAAAAGATAGCCTAAAGTGCCAATGAACAACCTGGGATACTATTTCAAAGGCGATGAATGAATGACATGCTACCGAGCATGCTACCCATAATTTATATAGGAAAATTAATCTTCTGCACAATCTTGGATGGTGGTGCCAATGTCACAAATATTCAACAATTACTGGGAGGCCTAGGGAAGCCCACCACTTGTAGATACCATTCTGATGGAGTGGGAACATAGTAAAACCATTGGGCATCCTTTCGAATACAAAAATTAAGACCTTTGGGCTAAGCTTCCACTACTCATTCATGGTGATGGATTTCTAGAGAAGAGGGTCATACACCATGTAAGAGGATACAACATGCGGTGTATAGAAGAGAACACTCACAAGGATCCTTCCGTAGCACAAAACTTCAAAGAGTTGAATTACAAAATAACAAAGATAGAGAAGAATGATGTATTAATTAATTGATATAAAAAAGATGGCAAAGCCCCACACCTGTGTGCTCCTCTTATGGATGATCTGGAACTACTAACGCTAGTAGAGTGATGATTGAACTATGTGGAGAAGGGGGTTAGCCATGTATCTATATAGATCTACATAAACCTATATACATGAGGCGACCATGACATGATTACGTAGGTTTGTGGTCATAAAAAGATGCATTCTAAGCCTAGATAAACCTATGTGGATGCTAAATGAACCATTTAAATCAATATAAAGATAACAAAACAAAAAATTAAGCTAAAACACATTCTTTTCAAAACAAAAAAGAGAGCAAAAACAACTAAAATTACCACAAATCTTTACCAAGCCAACTCTTTTTTGTGGGAATCCACTATTAGAGAGTATATGCAATGGGTTATTTGTAGATTTAGAGAGAAAACAACAAAAAAAGCCAAAGGATTGCTCCTCGACACAGCGGTGCTAAAATGTTATTGTTTACTTCGGCCTTCTCTCCTAGAAATACATTTATAAGAGATTACCTTAGAAAACTACAACTGTTCATGGAATGGCCGGAGCTTGAGCACACCGCTTCAAGAGCTCCACACCTCCTTTTGTAGTAGTCGTTTCCGTCACTGTCTCCCATGAGCGTTGTCACACTATTGAGTTGGACTACGTGTCCTTGTCTCGCTATGGAGTGTAGGAATGGATTAAACTTATGGTTTTAACATAATAGCGTACTAATGATAATTAGTAATTAGATTAGCAAAATAACAAGGTGATGTACACATACAAATTGCATTAGGTGGGTGCCTCTTAATAAATAAGCTAAGAATATATCATCATTAGCCACTAATTTGGCTCTATAATCATGCTTAATCAAACTCCAACTAATCAAGGCCCCCCACTTTTAGGTGTGTTGTTGAGACTACAACTCATCCACTAGCCCACTCGTCAACTTTTGGACTACCGAAGTAAGAACTACGGAAGTAAAGATGAACTTCATTGGGCACCGAAGTAAAGATGAGCTTAATTGCGCACCCAAAATTTGTTTTTTTTAAAATTTAGTAAGAAGAACAATATACACACGATTTTTACCTCGTCCCTTGAGGAGGGAGAATTGAACCTGGGAGACCACCTCTATTGTCCCTACCCCTATTGGGCGGCCGAGGGTGACTGGCCCCCTCGGAGTGTTACGGTGTGAACATTGAACCTTTGGGGAGTATTATGTTTGATATATAATATATATTAAATAATATCTTATTACGATTAAAGCAGGCCAAATATGAGAGAAACAGCTTACTTTCCTCCTCATCGGAATGCGGGAATAGCTAGCTTGCCGTCCCGTGACATAGAAACAGCGTACAGCAGCGTCTCTGGAACACCCTTTCCTCCTCACGGAATGCGGGAATAGCTAGCTTGCATATACCGTGAACATGTTGATAACAGGAAGTTCATTACAGCCTTGGAGGAGGTGGAGAACTTGTTGCCGGTGCGGCGGAGGAGGCGGAGGAGGAGGAGGAGGAGGAGGGGGAAGGGATTTCCACATCGACGCTTCTTCTGATAAGCGTGAGAGCGAGGAGTCAAGCACACCATGGGTCCGTACGGTTCAAAGGTAACCACTACTTCCAAACCAATTGCCACTCCAAGCAGCATCCCATGCATTCTTTGCCCAGCTTCACACCCGCCCACCTAAAGATTTCATCCTTGTTTTTGTAAGAAGGTGTACAGATTCTCACGGTCATCCCTTCCACAGAGACTGTCCTTCATTTGCACAGACACCCTCCTCGCTTGTTAAGAGCGTCCCTCCACTGCGTTCGGGAGCATCTCTGAGGTGACTCTTAGGTCATCTGAGAGTGTGGAGCTACTTTTCTCTGCATTTAAAGCTGGGGATCTTTTCTCATGCTGGCAGTAACCCTCCGCAGTCCTTGGGAGCATGCATCTCCAAGGGTGACTCTTAGGTCATGTGAGAGCGCTGAGCTGCATTTCTCGGCATTTGAAGCTGGGGACCCTTTCTCACTGGCACTAACACAGGCATCATTTGGCAACTACAAGGCCCCCAGTGTTGCTTTTCTTCCCAGCTTCACTTGGCTCATGGGCCACATCGTTTCTCCTGACTTTAGTAGTTGTCATATGGTTTTTGTAATAAACCCTTCAATGTGTAAGCTCGTATTGGGCACCGTATCGTGGTTTAGCAATACTTAGACACTTAAGATCTTTATGACAACTCTAGACATAGACGAAACTGAAAAGAGAAAATGCTCAGTAACACCAGATTGGGGCGGGCTGACCCCCCCCCCCCCCCTTAATACCAAGTATATTATTTGAGTATTTTATTGGTACAATGTTCCATGGGCTTTTAAGCTAGATTTTCCATGATGAAATATGAAAACATACTCATCAAACCAGAGTTTGTCGGAGATGGTTTCCGTAGTCATAGCCGCCTTCCAGCAGACCTCGTCAGTTCTTGGAGTGATGCAAGCCTTTCCCTGGTGTTCTAGGTCCACACACTGGTCTGGTGTGCCCGTACTAGCACAACCTACACCCCAGTCCTTAGACTATTCCGGCCGCACTAGAGTCTCCCTTGTTGTCATAGGTGCCGCGACCAAAACAGCTCCAAAACAGAATTCAGCACTGTAGATTTGGTCGACCAGCAATACACCTTCCGGCCGCAACGGACCCTTCACACAAGCTGCCTGGACAGACCCTAGAGGCTGGTTGCTGATGTGGAAGCCTGCATAGGACCAAATTTAGGGTTTGCAGAAAACTGATGTTTGAGGCATGGAATGGGGCGCCCTCAGCGTGTAGATCCCAAATATATGCTCGGTTTCACCAACAGATGAAAATGTTGATAGTCATCTCCTATCTGTACACTATACCAGGGCCTCTGTTGTGGGTGTGCTCGCCCGTTTTAGTGTTTTCCCATTTTTCCTCACTCTTCATGTATTTTCCCCATTTTTCGGAGGTGTGGGCTGTCGGCTGTCCCCAGATGTTGGCCGACTCAATGCTTTGGTACCCGACTTGTCCAGGTGACTTGGCCGACTTCAGACACCTGGTTGACTTGATCATGTGCTGGTCGGGGGCTGCCCAATTGCTGTTCGTGAGCATGGGCTGCCCTTGCCCCCACACTTCACATTGTATATTTCTGGGATTTTCCTTGGTGTATAGAGCAGAGTTACACAACTTCTATCTCTCTCTTTCATCTGCGTTTTGCTCTCTACAGCAGTTGTCTTCATTTCCGCTGTGCATTTTGACATGGTATCAGAGCCCTAGTTGGCTTGAAGCTTGGAGATAGTGGGATGTCGAGGGTTTGCTGATTTGAGGTGCGGATTGGAGATTGTTTGGGCTGTACGGGACTTGGAGATCAGGTAGAAGGTGGCCATCACCGTTGGACAGCCACCTTGCATATTATTTGTAGCCTGTTCTTCTTCTTTTTTCCCACTCACCCTCCCTTCACAAGACCTTGTGAACCCTTGAGATGGCAGACTTGCTTGAGATGGCTGAGAAGCACATGAAGATCCCAACACTCTCCACGTTCCCGGTAGATCGACAGTTGGACGGGAACAACTACGGCATATGGAAGGTAATGATGGAGTTCGTTTTGGAGTCTTACGACTTGGCTGATTTCATTGTTGTTAGGGTTCCAGGACCGGAGTTGGAAGACGGGGAGTTACCCTCTATACGGAAGGAACGGGAGGCACATGCACAATTATGAGATCATGTTAATGCCCACGTCCATTCTTTCATCTTCCTAAATTGCACACCAGAGGTGATCAATCACATAAAGTATATGAGGCTGGCCAGAGGGATTTGGCAGCATTTGGCTTCTCTGTACAACAAGGTATCACCCATGAAGAGGATCTCCTTGGAAGTTCAGATACGGGTGATGAATCCTGCAAAGTCGTTGACGATGCGGGAGCACATCAATAAGTTGCAGGCTCTTCAGCAGGAGGTTCTCCAGGCATATATCGTCGGAGGATATGGCCATCACGTTGTTGTTCCATTTGCCCTCTTAGCACTTAGCATTTTACTCCTCTTTGATCACCAGTGTGGCAGGCTCAGCAGCATCACGTGGGAGGAGCTTGTGCCAATGGTCTTGGACTAGAAAGAGCGATTTACGAACCCTCCACAGGGTGGAGGTTCTGAGGCCTTGACTGGCCAGCGGTCGAAAGGCCATAACAACAACAAGGGCGAAGGGAAGTCTTCTGAGAAGAAGTCTTCCCAGAAGAAGCCCGATTTAGACAGTGAGAAACTGAAGGCCGAGCGGACTTGTAACGATTGTGGCGAGAAAGGCCGCTATTGGAGGAAGTGTCCCAAGCGGAATAACATGAAGAGTGCCGATTCTTCAGCTTCAGTTGCAAAGACTCAAGCCTTTGTGTACTTGGAGATTTTGGACACAAATGCCTCATCTTCTTAGAGCGAGGAGGTAGCTGGCTTCACCGCCAGGGATTCTCGGGAGTGGATTCTTGATAGTGGTGCTTCCAAGCACATGACTCCTTCTCGTGATTTCTTACAGGATCTTAAACGGCAATCATGTCGCATTTTCATTGGCGACAATTCCACCATACCAATTCATAGTGAGGGCCGGATGGAGATCATCCCTGATGGCAGAGGAGGGAAGCATTCCTCTCGTGTTCTTTACGTCCCCTGCACTTGGTTTTCATCTGTTGTCAGTGCATGAGGTTTGCAAGACTGGCTTCCGGGTGGAGTTTGAGGAGCATTCTGTTGCTCTACGGGACAAAGAGACAGGCCAGGTTGTTTGGGAAGGCGGAGTGGAGAACGGTATATACAAACTCTTAGCACTCTCCTCTCTTACAGGCTCTCAGATTGGTGACTTGTGGCACTTTCGGTTTGCCACTTGAATGTGGATGCGCTGCGGGGCGAGCTTTCTGGGACCAGATGGTGGTTGGCTTGCCAGATGTTGGCAGCAGGCAGGGACACTGTAGTTCTTCCATTCGTGGTAAGCAGCACAGGGAATCTTTTCCGAAGCAGGCTTCCAGGCGGGCTTCGAAACCTTTGGAGTTGGTGCACACTGACTTGTGTGGACCTATGCAGACACCATCCTTGGGAGATTCTTTGTATTTTATGCTGTTGCTTGATGATTGTAGCAGATTCACTTGGGTTTATTTCCTTTCCTAGAAGGACCAAGCTTTTGCTCGGTACAAGGAGTGGGAGGAAGAGTCTGGCTTGCAGATAAAGACTCTTAGGGCTGACAAAGGAGGAGAGTTTTCGATGAGCCGCCACTTCTTGGAGACCCAAATGATTCTGATGATGATTCCCAGTCGATTGTTCCAGCTAGACGGCCTCAGTCAGTTGAGGAGGTTGAGCCCGCGGTTCGAGACGAGCCCCCTTAGCAGCAGGAGGCTCCGTGTTCTATACGAGTACCCAAGTGGTTGCTAGACACCCTTCGGGAGTCAGGTGTTACAAAGCTTCCCTCCGAATGGATCACAAAGGACGGACCTCGAAGATCGCATAGAGTTCGTGACAAAAGTCATTCAGCGGAGCTCTTCCAGGTAAACTATGCTTTGATGTCTCGTATCATGCAGGACAAAGAGCCCACCTCCGTCAAGGAAACCCTTGCACAGGATACTTGGAGGAAAGCCATGGAGGTGGAACTGGATGCCATAGAGAAGAATAAAACTTGGGAGTTGATTCCGAGGCCGTCGAAATGGTCTGTCGTTGGTGTTAAGTGGGTCTTTAAGACCAAGTATATGTTAGATGGGTCGGTGGACAAACACAAAGCTAGACTTGTGGCTAAGGGTTATGCTCAGCGGCTTGGCATCGACTATGAGGATACCTTTGCACCGACAGCAAGGATGACCACGATTCGGACGGTTCTTGCCCTTGCTTCTTCTCAGCGGTGGCCCATATATTAGATGGATGTGAAATCCGCATTCCTTAATGGTGACCTGTAAGAGGAGTGTATGGTAGGCATCCGAGGTCCATGAGCTGGACATTCATAGCTAGCAAACACACGAATACAGATCACGAGAAAACAATGTCATTCATGCAAACACGTGTGCATGTGCTCTTGATTTATGGACAAATCTCCCGGTCATGGAACATGTACAACATTGGCGTTTCCGGGCACGAATCTAGCACATCGCAAAGCGTGGAACTGGGACCCAGAACACTCGGATCCACACACTGGCTACATTTGGGCGCGAGAAATACGAGAAATTGGGGAAAACCATATAAATGGCCAAATGATGACATCCCTCGGGCTTCTAAACAGTTGTCCTCAATTGAAAAGCGTTGAGGTATGCCTGTAGAAGTTGTGGATAGTCGATGAAGAAGTCATCGTCAACCCACTTTTCACATCGATGGGAAGATAGTTTTTAAACTATAGCTTGGAAAGTTTGCCTGCAGCTAGCTTTCTCTCCTTGTGGAAGACTATCTGTTCTAGTTGAAGTATTTCTTCTAGTTCATTAGCTTCTATCGGCTCTTGCGGTTGTGGCCCCACGTACTTCCGCAACAAACTCACATGAAAAGCATTGTAAATCCTCCAATGATTAGGTAATGTACTTATGCCAATCGGAAGGCAACTTCATTGATATGCATGATTACTTTGAAGGGACCATAATACTTGGTAGAGAGCTTAGGGTATGCTTCCTCTTTACTTGGCCTCTTGTGAAGTCATACTTTCTCAAATTTCAGCAATACCCAATCTCCTTCTTTGATGTCCAATTGCCTTCTATGTTTGTCAGGAGCCTCTTTATGCTTATCTTGAGATCTAGCAATGGCTGTCCATACTTGTGCAAATGCTACATCAAGATCTCTTACATACTCATCAGTAGCAAAGATCTCATCCTTAGTGCAAAGGATTGGAGGTAGAACCACTTTGCCATGTACAATCTCAAATGGGGCCTTCCCTGTGGATGCATGTATCGTGTTGTTGTAGGCAAACTCTACAAGCGGTAGATATTTCTCCCATGCTGTCTTTTGATCTGCAACATAGCATTTGAGAAGATCTAACACGGCTGAATTTGCAGCTTCACTTTGGCCATCAGTTTGGGGATGATAAGTTGATGAGAACATACCTAGCTAGAAGAAATAGCGCTCAATCATGCGTGTAGTAGGCAATATTCCTCTATGACCAGCATAAAGAGAAGCATGGCATTCGTCCATAACCTTTTGCCTTATGCCAGAGACAACGTAGAGGCAATTATCTTTCATGAGATATCCTTCTTTTATCATAAATCATAAGATGCATGTGCATAACCAGCCATCAAATCAGTCCATAAATGTCGAAAATCAGCATCTTGAGGATACAAATCATGCATGGCAGACAAGTCCCCACGTGAGGCAATTGAAACTGTAGCCACATATGGTCTCTTGGACAATGCATCTACCACCAGATTCTTCTTTCCCAGAGTGTGTACAATCTGAAAATGAAACATAGAGAGAAAATTTGGCATCCTCATTTGTTTCTTAGAAAGCTTCGTTTGCGTGAGAAAGTACCGCAAACTTTGGTGATCTATCTTGACTATAAAATCATCCCCAAGTAGGTAATGTTTCCAAATCTTCAAGGCATGAATTACAGCCAAGAGTTCTTTCTCATAGACATCCAAGTGAATCTCGGCATCATGTAATTGTTGGCTCTCATAAGCTACAACATGACCTTATTGATTTAGGATAGCTCCAATGCAATCCCCACAAGCACCACATTCTACATTGAATGGTTTATGCAAGTCTGGAATGATCAACACCGGCCCATGTATGATTGCATCCTTGAGATGACGAAAGGTATGCTTCTTATCATCAGTCCATTTGAATGATGCTTTCTTCTTAGTCAGTTCATGTAGCGGCGAGGCAATAAGAGCAAAGTGTCTTATGAACTCGGGGGGTGCACTATATGGAAGCCCCTCCTACGACGTGCGTTCAAGGGGTATTTAAAAAACCCCTTATCTGTGAATTTTGAGCTAATAAAACTACCCCTTTTTCTTTATAGACTTACGGGTTTTTTTCCAAAGTACAATTAAAATACCCCTCTTGTAATTGTATTTCTGTAAATTTACCCAATATTTTGGATTAAAAAAACCCCACCTGATGATCGCACGTGGTAGACTTACATTTTTTGAGGTGCACCCCCCGAGCTTATGAATTGCCTGTAATATGAAAACACCATCTTTTGAGACAATGTGACCCAAATAGTGCATCTCTGAAAGAAAGAATTCACTCTTCTTGGCATTAATGAATAGTTTGTGGTTTCGTAGCTCATAAAAAACAATGGGCAAATGAGTTCGATGTTCTTCTTCATTCTTGGAGAATACTAAGATGTCATTGAAAAAGACACCTGTAGATTTCCGATGTTCTCGGAAAATTCGGTCCATCATTCTATTGAATGTTGTGGGGGCATTTGTAAGATTGAAAGGCATGACCAAGTACTCATACAAACCAAAAGTTGTCTAGAATGCCGTCTTATGTTCATCTTGGAGTCCTACACGCACTTGGTGATACCCACTCTTCAAATCAATACGGCTAAAGCATGCCGATCCATCCAACTTAAAGCCCTGTAATCCACACACATTCGGAAGGATCCATCCTTCTTTTGTACTAGAAGCACAGGAGAACATAATGGTGAAGAGCTCAGCTGAACCCAACCCTTCTCCAAAAGCTCATTTACTTGCTTCATAATCTCCTCTTGTTGTGTGGCACTTACACGATTTAGCTGGAGAACTACCTGGCACAAGGTCTATGTGATGATCCTCCGGTCTTTTTGGAGATAGCTATCACGTGCACCCCGCACTTGGATGCCACGTGGACATATTTGAACAAGAAGGTGGAGGTACTGGAGTGGAAACTGGTCCCATGTGTGTCCCGAGTCAGCTAGGGTTCCACTCTACGTGTCCGAGGTTAGGCGTGCAGTGCCTTGCACCTGAAGCAGTGCCAGTCCGTATTGTGAGTCTCCCTTTGGAATGATGTCAGATGACCTAAGTGTTTGGTTTGCAACTAGATGCTAGGCATCTGTAGGAGCACGTAGAAACTGCATGTAGGATGGGGTCCAGCCCATAGGGCTACCCCATAAGAGAGTGTTATACTCGTGGTATGGGCATTGGGTATGCTTAGGCTACCCAAGAGGGGCCAGGAAGGCCCTAGGCCTTGCCTACCAACCCATAGGAGGGCTGGTAGGTTGTCGGCCAGCCCAAGGGACCTGGCTAGGTATCCGACAAGCCATATAGCTAGTCTAGCCAGGCGGCCAGTCCTAGGTGCTGTCCAGCACCCAGTTAGCTAGGGCCAGGGGGCTGCCCAGCAGCTTGCACAGGGCTGTCCAGCAGCCAGAAGTATGCGCCCAGTGGAGAGCCTACCAGCCAATGTGAAAATTGACAAAGTGCCAAACAATGAAAGAGAACTGAAGTTAACAAATACAGGATGCACAGGAACTGAAGGAAGATCATATACACGAAAAGGTGGTTACAAAGCTGGAGTAGGTAGCACGAGGCACACCGTAGGTGCAGCCAAGATCCCAGAATATGCGGAAAATGAGATAATAGAATTGGGGACAAAGCCCATGTAGTGGAAGACTGGGTTCCGTGCAAGAGCCATGGCACTCTGACTGTCGGAGTAGACAACGGTAGGCATCGGAGGAGGGATATGAAGATGATCAAGTAGCTGATGAAGCCATAGAAGCTCTTTGACTGTTTCAAAGTAAGTACGATACTCTGCCTCTGTTGAAGAACCGGTGTAGGCTGCTTCTTCGTTTGCTAAGAAACGAGTCCGGTACCAAGTAAGCAATAGTAGCCCATTGTAGACCCCAAGTATCTGGATCACCTGCCCGGTTAGAACCGACAGGTTGTAAGTACGATACTTTGCTTTTGTTGAAGAACCGGCCACTGTAGGCTGCTTCTTCGTTTGCCAAGAAATGAGTCTGGTACCAAGTAAGTAACAATAGCCCATTGTAGACCTCCAAGTATGTGGATCACCTGCCTAGTCAAAATCTGAATATCCAACCAAATCAAGATAACGCTGTAAGCAAGATCAGGCCTAGTAATGGTGAGATGAAAAAGCGAGCCGACACGCTCTCTGTAGTGAGTAGGATCATGTTAGGGTGGAGAGTCATCGTTTTTACTCAACTTTTGATTTGGGTCCATAAAGCAAGTTAAAGAGCGACATTCCTTCATACCAAATCTCTCCAAAATTTGAGAAGCATACTTTTGTTGAGAGAGAAATATCTCCTGTGGGCACTGCCAGACCTCCATGCCAAGAAAGTAGTGAAGCAGACCAAGATTAGTCATCTCAAAGGTACGACTCAGAAGATCCATAATCATAGTAGTGCGGTTGGGGTCAGACCCAGTGAGAATAAGATCATCGACATACAAAATGATAATCACAATGTGATCCTCCTCTATGAAAACGTAAAGGTTACTGTCCGTAGGAGTTCTCTCAAAGGAATGAGAGAGAAAGAACGCATCAATCTTTTGGTACCATGTCCTAGGAGCCTATTTAAGGCCATAAAGAGCTTTTTGCAAAAGATAAATATGGTCCTCGAAACCATTGCGGATGAAGCTGGGGGGTTGTTCAACATATATTTCCTCTTGAAGGTCTCCGTTGAGAAAGGTGGACTTGACATCCATTTGAAAGATGGGCCAAGAGAAGTGAGTAGCAATGGCAAGAACAGTGCAAATGGTGGTATACCTGGTGGTGGGAGCAAAAGTCTCTGAGAAGTCCTCGCCTTTCTTCTGGGCATAGCCCTTAGCCACCAAGCGGGCATCCAAGGCAATGGAATACTGCCAACTCTACGAACTGTTGCAATCTGGCTTCATACACCCCAGTGTGTCGCCATTTGGAGCACCGATCCCGTTCGTCTCGCGAAGAAAGATGGGTCTTCTTGATTGTGTGTCGACTATCGTGCACTCAATAAGCTGACTATCAAGAGTAAGTTCCCGATGCCTTGAATAGATTATATTCTCGAGAGGCTGAATGAGGCCAAGGTGTTCTCCTAACTGGACTTGAAGAGTGGGTACCACCAGGTGAGGATTGTTGAGGGGGGCATTCCCAAGACAGTCTTCCAGACGGGCTCACTGTGAATTTGTGGTCATGCCTTTTGGCTTGACGAATGTCCCATCCGCATTCAACCGCATGATGATGCGTGTTTTCAAGGACTTAATTGAACAGTGTGTTCATATTTTTGGATGACATACTGGTTTTTTTAGCTACAGTTGAGCAGCATGACATTGATGTGGCGAAAGTTTTGAAGTTGCTGGAAAGCAATGAGCTTTACATCAATGAGAAGAAGTTGTAATTTTATTTGTTCGAGGTTCACTACCTTGGATACATAATCAGTGCCAAGGGCATCCGACTTGATCCGGCCAAGGTGGCCAAGATTGTCAATTGGGAAATACCACAGACGGCATATGACATTAGATCTTTCGACGTCTCACACGGAGAAAGAAGAGAGCCTACCTAGCCAGGCTTGAGCAGGAGCTATACCAACTATTTCTTTGAAGGGACTGTAAGGAGGCCTGGAGGATCTTCCAGGATCATCGCCTTCCGACTCCAATTACTTCACCCAGCACCTGGCACACCTATGCCACCTCTCTCTACCATGTCCCCGAGCAGCGACCTCTCCCCCGTCCACCCGAACCACGTCCCCCCACTCTTCCTTCTTTCACCTCAGCATGGTGAGAGATGCTATTGACAGGATGCAGACTGGGAGAGCAAGGATCACATGATGGACTCCTCACTGAGCATTTCTCTCATGCTAGGGACACACTAGCCCCTTTACTGGTTCACATGTTTAACAGGGCTTTATGTGAGGGCTTCCCTGTCAGCTGGTCATCCAATACTACTGTACCTATCTTGAAAGCAGGTGACCCCATGGACCCCAACAACTATAGTTCTATCATGATTGGTCACACCTTGGCCAAGATTTATGGTTCGATTTTGGAGCATGAGCTTAGTAGATGGTCCGAGGAGCAGAGACTCAGAGCACCGGGGTAGGTAGGCACTCCACACTAGATCATATCTTTACACTACGGGGGATCATTGAGGAGGGGAGAGCTCACGGGCATCGGATATATTGCTGCTTTGTGGATTTCCGCAAAGCTTTTGATACTGTCCACGGGCCAGATTGATGAGGAGACTGCGAGTGCCAACAGAGATGCTGTGGGGGATCATTTCACTCTATGAGTCAGTCACAGGCAGAGTACGGGGTCGAGGAGGTGACTCGGAGATTATACACAGCACTATCGGGGTGAAGCAGGGCTGCCCCTTGTCTCCTACTATATTTGGTCTATACATTGACGAGATCTCGGATTACATAGACAGACAGGGAGGACCAAGAGCACATTTGGCAGGAGTCCTGATACCGATCCTCTTGTATGCAGATGATATTGTTCTTATTTCTGATTCACCAGAGGGGCTGCAGAGGCATTTGGATGCATTAGGGGCCTTTTGTGAGGAACGGGACCTCACTGTGAACCTTGGAAAAACCAAGGTCATGATCTTTAACACCTCCTCACAGTGGATAAGTAGATCTGCAGTATAGTTTACATATAGTGGAGAGCCTGTGGAGTATGTTACCTCATATGTATACCTTGGGATCACTTTTGCTGGACCTCAGTTCTCGATGCGGAAGGCGGCCAACGCTAGATTGATGAGGGGATATGTAGCCCTTGACTCGCTAGAAAGGCAATGCTCACAGATACAGTTTCAGGAGCCGAGGACGAAGTTTTGGCTATTTGATACTCTAGTTATGCCTGCACTACTGTATGGTGCCCCCATCTGGGGTCCTAGACAGAGGAGAGAGCCGGCGGAGACAGATACAGAGGAGGTATATGATGGGTGGAAGCCGATGGAGAGGCCCCTAGTGGCGATGATCTCACACATGATTAGGAGTAAGCCATCAGTGCCACATGAGATTGTGCGGGCAGAGATGGGGGCTGCACTGATAGTGACAGAGGCTCTATTCCAGATAGTGACATACTGGCATAGGCTATGGGAGCTTCCACTTGATAGATACCCCCGGCTAGCCCTGGAGTCCTCGAGGCAGTTGACACTTGAGGGAGATACAGAGTGTTGGTATGCACAGGTAGCACTTGGTTTGGCATGCACGGTATGCAGATGGAGGCACTCCCCCCCTCCCAGTACAGCATAGAGGCCCCGTCATTTGCTCTCAGCCGCACAGAGCGGAACAGGGTTATTAGGAAGGACATTGTGAGACTGGATACTCAGAGGACATGGAGTTCACCTAGTCGTCCACCGGGGACGAAGATGGCCTTCTAGAGAGATCACCTCCTATGCGTGACAGAGGATGGGTTCATCATCCGGCCATGCTACATGGACATACACCTATCCTTTGGGGTGAGATGTGCGATCGGCCAGATCCGCACCTCGTCCCACCAGCTGAGAGTGGAGACTGCCAGATATGGGCCTAGGGCGGCCGCACCAGAGGACAGGATATGCCAGCTCTGTCACATATGCTGATGCCCTGTATACTATGAGATTCGGGGGAGGTTCCACTGCCTCTTCCGAGCTGGATTCGGACCACTTTCCAGGATCATGGACTTCCTGGATCAGAGATGCCTGCTGGGACTTTTTCTTCTAGAGCTCCGTAGACATAGGGAGTCCTTAGTGAGATCCAGATCAGCTGTACTTGCTCGAGGACGAGCACAGAGAGCTCTCATCGACTTTTTCCATACTAGCACTCCGAGGGCCGAGAGGTGTCCGATCGACCCATCATACCTAGACCACAGGCTAGTGCAGGAGCTCGGCCGAGAGGTGTGACACTTGATAGAGCCACGGAGTTATGCAGAGCTCGACGCCCTAGACCCCATGGCCCTCGCCCACGGCCACGCCACCACAGGAGGATCCGGGCCATCATCTCCCATCAACGCAGGACCTTCTCGCGCCAGCTCAGTTTTACAACCTTGAGCATCTGCCGCCACAGCGGCACATGAGGGATGTATTAGGGTGATATGAGAGCTCTCTGCTCATGTACCTAGATCAGATTTTAAAGTTCTAGATTTTTGTTATCTTTCTTTGTTACTATTTTGTACCCAGGATGTACCTCATGGATATGATGTAACCTTTTGGTCTCATAGGTGATTTTGGCCTTTTGAAGACGTTAATACAACTTCTCTCTCTCTCTCTCTCTCTCTCTCTCTCTCTCTCTCTCTCTCTCTCTCTCTCTTTCTGCACATATCTCTCTATATTGTGCGTTATCTTCGTCATGAACGATTGCTGAATTTTGAGCATTGAAGTTACCGATTCTTCCACCAAGCTTCCACAAGTTACAATAGCTCCGCGGGCAATATGCTAGCAAAACAATCTTTAAAGCCATTTAGGAATTTCAGCCTATCCCGTGTCCACACAAACATCGCTATGTTCTACATTATCTCAAACAAAAACCAAGTACGCAGAAAGGCTCTTTTTCATTGCTTTATTAATTTGGATGTGGGATACAATTGCGATTGAATCCCCTTCCTTGCCGGCATCAATAACATGCTTACGGCCCTTATGCATGAAAGTTATCTTATTGGTCTTGTAGTCCTTGAAAGGTTCAAGACGGTGATGCCATAGTTTGCCAAGTAACACATCATATCCATTGAGTGGAGCAACCAAGAAATGCTCATGATCGAGATATCCCTGAATATGCACACACAACTTTCCAATAAGAGGAGGAACCTGCACCTCCTTTCCCACAAAGGCAAATTCTGCCATGTCCCCAACCTCAATGCCCAATGTGGGTGCCATATGAGTAGAGATGAAGTTGTCAGTGGCACAATTATCAAACATGAAAAGAGCGGGATGATCCTTAATTTGGCCCCATGCTTTGCATACAACCCTCTCTTTATTGTCATGCCCTGTATTTCCTTGTACATCTGGTTTCTTGTCCTCTTCTTTCTTTTTGTGTTGCAGGCAATCCCGAAACATGTGGTCTTTACTCCCACAAGAGAATCACTTACCTTCCTTTGCATATTGTTCTCTTGTTGCTTTGGAGTGATCCCAAACCTGTGCCTCTTACTAGGACTGTCTTTGGTAGAAGGATTTTCAGCTTTCCCTCCACTTTTTTCCTCTTTAAAGTCCCTTTTTGCAGGTTTGGGACAGCCCTCTCTTTTGCTTTGTAAGCACGGCTATCCCTCTCAAATTGCTTGATCTTTTGCTCCAGTTGCCCGGTAGCCAGTGTGGAAGCTATAAGCTGCTGTAAGGTGTGGTTTGGACGCAACTCCAATCCCGATTGGTACTCTAGATGAAGACCCGACTCAAGCTTCTGCTTCCTCTCAGCTTCTCCAATATGCATGAATGGGGAAAATTCCAAAAGAACCTTCCAAAATTTGGCTACATAGGATTTGATCGACTCATTGTCCTTTTGTTCAAGCTTGTCCCACTTCTTAGTGATTTGCCTAACTGCATTTGGAGGTAGGAATTGAACATAAAATTTCTCCTTGAACTCCTCCTAAGTGGTAATAGGAGTTCTTGAGAGCTTTTCTGAGATCCACCAATGAGCAGCTGTCCCTTTAAGAAACATGCTTACATGTCTTAATTTTGACTTTTCGGAAAAAGCCTCATCACTAAATGCAATATCAAACTGAGCAACAAAATCCATCACCTTGGAAGCATCATACTCCCCATGGTAAGCTTCAAACTTGACAAATTTGTCACCTGCGTTAAAGTCCTTGAGCCTTCTTGTATTAGGCTCTTGCTCTTCCCTCTTTCTCTTACCCCTATCCAATGGGGCAGCCCTAGATGCATGGGCATCCTGCACATTACGACGAGATACATGAGGCACGGTTGCATGTGCCCTCTGAATTGGTGGCCTTTGCAACGGTGGCCGACCTGCATGCACAGATACATCTCTTCTTGCATCACCATGCTCACGGGGATACTCTTTGGCATGAGTACCGTGAGCTGAATTTTCATAATATTCATCACTTGTACAGCGAGAAAATATCAGCCCATGTGTGGTTTCTCCACTAGCCAATTCTGTGGGCAAAGTACTATGTCTTGCATGATGTTCATGTCTTGTATGCGCATAACCACCTGGCTGTCCACCCTCTTTGGCATAAGCATGTCTCTCGTGAGCTGAATTTTCATAATATTCATCACTTGTACAGCGATAAAATATCAGCCCATGTGTGGTTTCTCCACTAGCCAATTCTGTGGGCAAAGTACTATGTCCTGCATGATGTTCATGTCTTGTATGTGCATAACCACCTGGCTGTCCACCCTCTTTGGCATAAGCATGTCTCTCTCCCCTTGCATTAAGTGGCGAAGAAGCATGGCAAGAAGTCACTATGCTATGACGTGTTTCTCCCTCTGGACAAGCAGCAGGTGGGCACGGGCACGGGCACGGGCACGGGACGCAAAGTGTGGACAGGCATCAGTTGAATGTGAAAAGGAAACTCATAAGTGTGGCTAGCCCAAGTGTGAAAGGGGACAAAAGGGATTTTGAGGTTATAAGGTTTTTAAAACCTTTGATGATAATAATATTATTTTTGAAAAAAAAGAGCATGCGTTTTTAATCCTTGCTTTTGGCTTTTTAAGAAAAGCGATTTGAATCGCATGCTTATAAAGGCGAAAGTTGATGGAGATTCATGGGGGGCCGTGTGGTGGTCGCCGTATGGATCTTCAAGGGTGACCGGGTACAGCTGCCGCCGCTGCTGTTGCCGCCACCGTAGTTGTTGCCATCGTCGGGTACAGGGCTGCCGTTGCCAGCGACTGCTGCTGTCGCCGCTGGTGCTGCTGTACTTGAGCGCATGGATTGCTGCCGGGTACTATTGTGGCTACCACCACTACTGCATGTGCTACTGCTGCCAGCTGCTACCACCGCCGCCAGATGCTAATGCTGCCACCAGTTGCTGCTGCTACCGCCAGGTGTGCCGCTGCTATCGCTAGGTGTGCTGCTATGGTCGGTTGTGGACTACAGACGAGCAGTATAGGGCAGCCAAGCAGTGAACCAGATGGGCAACCAGTGATGGGTAGCCAGGCAAGCGTCAAGCAGGAAATTCTTTGCAGACAGTTGGGCAACTAGACGAGTGTCAGACGGGAGGTCCTCTACGCCAGGTGGCTGCATGTGTGGAAGCAGTCAGCGTGGGTCTCTCTCTATCTCTCTTAAAGAAGGTGAGCTGAAGGAGGCACCGAAGGGCTAACAACCAAGGAGTCTCTCTCTCTCTCTCTTTGCAAGCAGGCTTTGTTTACGAGATTTGGATACAGAGGATCAAGTTAAGATGCACAGGATGATATTCTTGGAAGAGGTGTGTTGCTCTTCGTCTTGGACCTATGTGTATTCAGGGATTGCTTGACACACATCCTCTATCTTTCTCTCTCTGAGTTTTTGGCATCGTGATTGGATGGTGCATATGTGGATTTATCTGTCATGGAAAGAGGACATTGGTCTTTCGAGAAGAAACAGGACTTTGGTAACGAGGATACAGGCCTATGGTTTATGGGATACAGGACTATGGTTTATCGGATACAGGTCTTTGGTTTCGTGTGGAAAGCATGTCTCTGGATTCATGTGAACAGGTTCTAGTTTTCTCTAGGTTACATGTAGGCTGTGACTGTAGGAAGGACATATGGTTTGGTACAGCCCTACTGCTGTTTGGGAAAGGGTTGTGGGATCCATGGTTGAGATGGAGAAGACCTTTTCAAGCAGGGAGGTGTCGTACAGGTGTGCCTTCTCTCTATAGAATGCTTTGTTGTATTTGCGAGAGATCTTATTTGGAAAGTCCTGGGTGAAAAGCTATAAGGGATCCTATTGGTAAAGGATTTGACAAGTTGTACTTTGTACTCATATCTGATCAAGTAAAGAAATACCACAAGGGGTGCCACTGTGTTTTGGGGCCAATCGGTGTACTTGTATTATTTGCAGGAGCACTCTAGCTGCCTTGTTTGTTTTACTTTTCCAAGTTCCCATGGGTGATGAAGTGTTTTGAGTGTGGGTGTTTTGTTCCACCGCCCGTCAGATTTCTGAAGGCCGGTTTCATGGTTCCATTACCGGGATATCGTCGACTTTCTCAAGGAGGCGAGCCCGTGGTTGTGACAGCTTCTACATGAGGAAAGTGTAAAGGAAGTACAGGAGAGAGTGCTGTGTCTTTACCTGTATGAGGTGAAGAGCAAAAGCTAAAGATGAAGCTCAGGAGAAGAGACACCAAGGACAGGAAGTAGTCAGCGAGGAACAAAAAGCAGTTGAAGTGTTATGTTGCAAAACATGGGTTAAAGGCTATGGTTTTTGACATTTTGTCACCAGTGGTATCTTCACAGAGACTTCATGGGTTCGGAAGGCCGCTTCTTTCTATTTTTAGTAGTGGTGATCTACTATGCTTCATCAGGAACTTGTGCTCACCACTTGGGTGGAGTGCAAGCAGGTTTTGGGTGCCTGTGGATGTATCAGATGAGGCTCAGTCGGAAGCGGAGGAACGTGATGAGGTTCTTATTCCAGAGCAGATACTGGCACATAAAGGAAAGAAAGGTACAAGGTAAAGTTTTCCGTTGCTATCTTGTGAAGTTTAAAGAACTATTCACTGATGGATGCGAAGTGTATGGAGGAGGGTGACTTAGCAGATTCACCTCAGGTATTGCAGCTTTATCTCGATGCCTTCGAGTTGGAGCCGACTCTTGCGACGGCTCATTCAGGTTCAGCAGAGCATGGGTCTGGAGCATTGCCTGATGCTCAAGAGGGGGGTAGCACCTCCACTCCCTTGTTACAGACAGGCTCAGTTTTCATCTAGAAGTCGCTCGGTGACATCTTTGTATTCACCCAAAGGTACTGATAGCTGACAGTACATTTGCTTATGGGACTTCTATGATATTGTGTACTAGTCACATGAGATGGTAAAGTTGGGTATGGTTCACAGTCGGCCGCACCTTGAACCATAACTGCAACTATGGAAAACACTGTTTACACTTATGGATAACAGAGATGGTTTTTGCCTTTGAAACTAAGGTATGACTGATGAAGATTGGGAGATTCACCTCTGTTATATGGTTCTGGCACAGGATTGGTCAATTGGATATTGAGATGATGCTATTTGTGGAGTTGGTCTCCTTTGGAATGGCATGGTTTGGTTGAGCTCAAAGTTTGCAGCAACCTGAGCTAACACTTCGAGACTCTATGGAGGGCATAAGTCTTGCGAGCAGTCCTAGAGTTTTTTTGGTTCATTGATATATATGGATTGAACTCTATTTGTGCATGTATTGATACACTTTCTGAGGTATTATTTTATTCTGGTGCCATTGGATCCTGGTATCCTTGAGAATACATTGGGTAATACTCTGGATGTGTCAGGATGAGATGCATGTATGTTGGTATGATACATCAGGTACTTTACCATGTTCATGGTGTATCACTGAGTGTGGCTCGTGTGGGATGGCCATGTGTAGAGTGTGTAAAGCATCAAGAGGGACATATGTGGGAAGTACTTCGTGGATGTATAGTTTAGATGCATTGAGTGCTTTCATATGCTCATGTTGTACCATCAGTCTGTTAGAAGTCATCTCCTGTCTAGTTTTATACACCAGGGCCTCTGTTGTGGGTGTGCCCGCCCTGTATAAGGTGTTTTATCATTTTTTCTCACTCCCCGTATTTTCCCTATTTTTTCCCATTTTTTCTAGTGGTGGGGAGGGATGCCAGAGGTTGGCAGGAGCACTTCAGGGCTGGCCGATTGTCCCAACAGCAGTCCTGTGGCTGGCCGACTGCACAGAGATGATGCGTGGGCTTCTGGATTGCTGGCCGACTGCATACACACAGTCGTGGACATCTTTTGTGCTGGCCGACTGCACATGCAGTCGTGGACATCTTCAGTGCTGGCCGACTGCTCTCCCAGGGGCATATAAATAGGCCCCTTGTCCCCACCACTTCCTCATTCAATTTTCTCAAGATCTTGTGTATAGAGAAGAGTTTACACACCTATCTCTCTGTGTTTCTTGTGCTATCTATTTCCTGCATTCTACTTGCTCTTGTCTACCCAAGTTTGGTTATCATTTCCGCTGCATATTCTGACATGGTATCAGAGCCCTAGGCTCTAGATAGGTCTTGGGATTTGTGTGAGCAAGAGGGGGACTGTTTTGTGGCTGATTGGTGGACTGTTTTGGACTGTTCGGGAAGAGGAGAAGCAAGAGGAAGGCGGGCTGATTTGCTGGACAGCCACTTGCAGGTTTTAGTTCTTCTTTGTTCCCACCCACCCACCCTTTTCAGAGTACATCTCCGCAATGGCAGATTTGTTTGAGATGGCCGAGAGACATGTGAAGATCCCGACACTCCCCACGTTCCCGGTGGACCGTCAGTTGGACGGGAGCAACTACGGTATATGGAAGGTGATGATGGAATCTGTTCTGGAGTCTTACGATCTCGCTGATTTCGTCGTTGTTGGTGTTCCACGGCCGGAAGTAGAGGAAGGGGAGTTACCGTCGATCCGAAAGGACCGGGAGGCTCAGACACAGATATGGGATCGTGTCAACGCTAGGGTCCGTTCGTTTATCTTCCTCAACTGCACACCACAAGTAATCAATCATGTAAAGCATATGACGCTGGCCAGAGGGATATGGCAGCATTTGGCCTCACTTTACAACAGGGTATCGCCCATGAAGAGGATTTCCTTGGAAGTACAGATGCGGGTTATGAACCCTGCAAAGTCGTCGATGATGCGGGAGCATATTAACAAGCTGCAGGCTCTTTAGCAGGAAGTTCTTCAGGCTGGGAAGGAGATATCGTCAGAGGACATGGCCATAACGTTGCTGTCGCACTTGCCCTCTTCGTACTCAGCATTTTACTCGTCTTTGATTACCAGTGGTGGCAGGCTTAGCACCATCACGTGGGAGGAGCTTGTGCCCATGGTCCTAGACCAGGAGAAACGATTCACGAACCCTTCTCAGGGTGGAGGTTCGGAGGCCTTAACTGGCCAACGGTCGAAAGGCCGTAACTTGGGCAAAGGGAAGGCTTCATCGGAGAAGTCTTCTGAGAAGAAGTCAGACCGAGAAGGGTGAAGATTCCTCAGTAGCAATCATGAAGACTCCGGCTTTTGTGCACCTGGAGGTGTTGGACACCGATGTGTCATTTTCTTCAGGCAGGGAGGAGATTGGAGGACTCTCCGCAACAGATACACGGGAGTGGATTCTCGATAGTGGTGCTTCCAGGCACATGACTCCTTCCCGTTCCGGTTTACAGGATCTTTGCAGGCTTTCTGGTCACATTCTTACTGGGGATACATCCACTATCCCAGTTCACAGTGAGGGCAGGATGGAGATAGTTCCCGATGGCAGAGGGGGGAAGCATTCCTCCCAGGTGTTGTATGTTCCGTCACTTGGTTTTCATCTGTTGTCAGTGCATCAGGTTTGCAAGACTGGCATACGGGTGGAGTTTGATGAGCATTTTGTTGCTCTCCGGGACAAAGCAACAGGCCAAGTGGTTTGGAAAGGTGGAGTGGAGAATGGAGTTTACAAGCTTTCAGCACTCTCTCTCCCAGGTCCTCAGGTTTGTGATGAGTGGCAGTCTGGTAATGGCCACTTAAGTGTGGATACGCTGCAGGTGCAGGCTTTCCGGGACCAGATGGTGGATAGCTTGCCAGTAGTTGGCAGCAGTTGTTGGCAGGAACTTTCCAGTACTGATGTTGGTAGTTCTTGTGTTCGTCAGTCAGAGGAAGCTGAACAGGTCACTTATGCTCTGATGTCTCGTAGTATTCGGGACAAAGAACCTCCAGTAGTTGAGGATGTTCTTTTCATGGGGACCTTTCGGAAAGCCAGGCAGGTGGCAGGTGCTTACTTGCAGAAGGAGGTGGTTTCTCCAGGCTTTGTGGTTCCGGATTCAGAGGGGGTGGTTGACAGGTTTCATCAGGTTTCCAGGACTTGTTTGTGCACCGTAACAGGTGTTGATCCTTGTGAGCAGTGTGATGTCTCTGTGACTCAAAAGCTGTATGGTTCATTGATCTGGTTGATGGACACCAGATTGGACGGGAGCTTCCTGATGAGGCAGTTGAGCTCATGGTTGCGGATGACTCTTTGGGAGGCAGGATTGTGTTTCCTGTGGTTTCTGCAGCATGCGAAGGATCATGGACTCTTGCACACAGGAGGGGGATTGTTGGATGGAGTCCGACTCCACGGTTGGAGTGACTCGGTTTGGGGAGGAGATCCGGACACGAGGAGATCTACTTCCGGCCCAGGAGCAGGTTTTTGGAGCAGTAAGAGACAGTCATCTTTTGCCTTGTCGCGGACAGAGGCAGAGTACCGGGCTGTTTGCGATGCTGCTTGTGAGGTGGTGAGGATGCAGAGGTTGCATTGCAGGTTTGGGCTTCCACTTGAGGAACCCATGGTCATCCAGAGGTACTTTGTTCGTGAACAGATCGTTGCTAATGACATCTTGCTAGAGTTCTGTTCGACGGAGGACAGTACGGTGGACCTCTTCACGAAGTCGCTCTCTCAGGATTTGCTCAGGCGGCACCCCAGCTCCCTGTTGTTGGTTTCACAGCCAGGAGCTGAGAGGGGGTGTTAGAAGTCATCTCCTGTCTAGTTTTATACACCAGGGCCTCTGTTGTGGGTGTGCCCGCCCTGTATAAGGTGTTTTATCATTTTTCCTCACTCCCCGTATTTTCCCTATTTTTTCCCATTTTTTCTAGTGGTGGGGAGGGATGCCAGAGGTTGGCAGGAGCACTTCAAGGCTGGCCGACTGTCCCAACAGCAGTCCTGTGGCTGGCCGACTGCACACAGATGATGCGTGGGCTTCTGGACTGCTGGCCGATTGCATACACACAGTCGTGGACATCTTCTCTGCTGGCCGACTGCACATGCAGTCGTGGACATCTTCAGTGCTGGCCGACTGCTCTCCTGTTGGGGTAAAGGCATTATGCCCACCCTTATAGTGTGTACAAGCCCATAAGTTATAGTACATAGTACACTTAGTACTTTTAATGTACTAAGTGCACTATGTGTACTAGTGCAATATACATGTGTGATAGGGGAGTCACACACTCATATCTTGATGAGTTGACTTATCCCCACAACTCTCTCTCTCTCTCTCCCTTGCTTCTCTGTGTATGTCTCCCACATGAATAACTCTAATCCTAATTTTCTCTCTCCCATTCAACTGGTATCAGAGCCAGTGCTGTCTTGATCCTCCCCCTTTGCCCTAGAGCTTGCCATTTTCCGGTGCAGCACACTCGGCTCATATTCTTTGTGCATCTCTGCTGATGTACAAGCCTAAAGCGCTACTGTACCTGCCAACCAGGCGCCTACAGCAGCAGCAGCAGCAGCAGCGCCCACCAGATAGCACAGTAAGAGGCGTTGGTCCAAGAAGCGTGTAGCGCTACCAGCTGCAGAGGCCGTGGTGGCATATCTGGGAGGACGAGCAAGGAGCTCGGGCTGATACGCGATAGGAGCGCCATAGCCAACAGCCAGTCGTAGGCTTGCAAAAGGCGCCTGGCCACAAGGCGTAAGATACGCAGGCGAAGGCGGCGGCAACTGGGCGTGAGCGAGCGCATCGTAGCGAACCACTAGGCGAAGGCGTAAAACCACGTCTACAAGCAAGCGTCGAAGCCCATGCGTGTTATCGCTGGGCGATTTCAACTGTCCCCGTGGGATCTTCTTCCCGACTCGGTTGGGCAGCGTCAACAGCTTGAGACGCCAACTCTCCCATGACAGCACAACTAGCTGGGACAGTCGCCAACGAAAAGAGCTACGCAAGGAAAGCTACGCACCACTGCCAGCCTGCGGCCCCGTGGAATTCCTCGCCTGTCATTCTGTCTCCACGACTTCTGCAGCACGCCTGAAGAGCCCTCCAACAGCATCAGATTTTCTGCAACAGCATCAACACAAAGAAATTCAGCCAGCAAATCTCAGAATAATTCAAAAATTAAGAGGTATTTGCCTTCAATTTTGGGAATTTCTTATCAATTCAATCAATTGAGCAGGTACAGGTGCCGAATTGCTCAATTTTTGAGCAAAATTGGCAAAATTGGGTGACATTGGTCACAATTAGGATCAATTTGCAGGAAATTGGATGTCGAAATTTTGGGCTTTTGATGTAATTGTGCAATTAAGCATTCATACATGCTGTATGATGTGAGAAATTGCACATTCGGGCAAAATTGCAGTGCAAATCAAGGGGCTTTTGTGCCGATTTGCAGGCAATCGCATTTGATGCTTTGGGCAATGTGTTGATGCCTGACAAGCACTCAATGTGCCTGTAAATCAAGGGGCTTTCATGTATTGGATGTATATGTGGCCAGGGGGAAGCATTGCGAAGACTCTGGATGCCTTCATGTGCGTCAATGTACCATGTATGATCAGCAATTGATCTTAAATCAAGGGGCTTTTCAAGATTTTATGCTTGTTAAGCTTGGCAAAGCAGCAGGCAAGACATTTATGCCTTGAATCCTCAGAAATCAGCTTGCAGTCAAGGGGCTTTTGCCCAATTTCTGTTCGGGACTGTTGTATGCAGTGTTCGGGACTGTAAAAGTCTGATTTTCACTCATTTGGACAGCCAGGAGAGCATTTATTGCTATTGTACCTGTTGGTACAGATTTGGTACAGTTTTGTACAAGTTTTGGCATGGCTGTACACTGATTTGAGTGAGCAAAAGGTTCAATTTCAGTTGCTGTACTTGCTGGTACAGGTTTGGTACATCATTGGTGAGCACTTAGTACTGCTGTACAGTACTTTGGAAGGACAACAGAGCACATTTAAGGTGCTGTCCTAAATCTGCAGCAGCCAGATTTTGGTGATTTCATCACATAAAGTGGGAGAAAAGTTGCATTTGTGCTTCCGCAGTGGGAGATAAAGTTTGGGAGAACAACTGTGAGCACTTTGTGTGCTTTTGGTGCAGTGTTTGCACATTTTGCAGGGAGTCAGGCATTGACAGGTTGCATATTGCTATGGCAACCACAGGTGAGAGCTCTTCATTGCTTCACATCAAGAAGCTTGAAGGCTCACATAACTATGATATTTGGCAAACCCAGTGCTATAATGTGTTGCTCCAGAAGAAGCAGCACAAGCCTATCAAAGAAAGGGGTGTAATGCCCGCTTCTCTTACTGCTGAAGAGTGGGAAGATATGGATGAGCTGGCAAGATCTACTATCATGTTATCTGTGTCAAACTCTTTACTTTTCAGCATTCGTGAAGAGAAGACAGCTTGGGAAATGTGGCAGAGATTGCAGGACTTGTATGCCCAGCAAAGTGCCTCAAGCAAAGTGTATTGGTTGAAGAAACTCAATAGGTCTTCAGATGAAGGAAGGGGCGTCTATGGCAGCCCACCTCAATGAGTTTAATGGTATTGTCAGCCAAGTTATAAATCAAAAGTTGGCAATGGACGATGAGTTCAAAGCCACTTTTCTCTTATGCACTTTGCCAGAGAGTTGGGACACATTCAGGACAGCCACTAGCAATTCGAATGCTATGCTGTCATATGCAGATGTTGAGGGTGCTCTTCTTCAAGAAGAGAGGAACAGGAAAAACAACTCTGTTGGAAAGTCCAATGCAATGAATGCACGTGGGAGATCCCAGCAAAGGGGTAAAAGCCAAGAACGGGGAAGGAGCAAGTCCCGCTCCAAAAAGGACTTGGAATGCCATTATTGTGGCAAGAAGGGACACATTAAAAAGCAATGCTACAAATGGAAAAATGATCAAAAAGAAAAGGAAAAAGGCAAAGACAAAGACAAAGATGAAGCCAAAGATGTAAAGCCCCAAAGGGCAAAAGTGGAGTCAAGATTGAAGAAGTCAATGTGTCACATGCAGGTGACAGTGAGGATGAGGTCCTATTTACGTCTTCACTTGATGCCCATTCACTTCTTACAGGTGGTCATGGTATGCACTCATGGATCATTGATTCAGGTGCCTCCTTTCATGTCACAGGTTGCAGAGACTTGTTTGTCAGGTATACTGCTGGCAATGAAGGAGTGGTTTATTTGGGTGATAACCATGCATGCAAGATTCTTGGCAGAGGTGATGTGAGGCTTGTGTTTTCAGATGGCTCACAGCTTATGCTCCATGATGTCTGAGATCAAGAAGAATCTGCTTTCTACTGGACAGCTTGATGATGCTGATTATGTTACCACATTTGGTCGTGGAAAGTGGAAAATTAGTAAGGGCTCACTGGTCGTTGCGAGAGGCTCTAAGGTGGACACTCTTTACTTTATGCATGCAGGTGTTTGTCACTATGCTAATGTAAATGCAACCGAGCTGCCGGAAATCTCTATGTGGCATAACCGGTTGGGACACATGAGTGTCAAAGGAATGGAGCAATTGTCTCGTTTGGGTTACTTGCCTTCTCTAAAGTTTTCAAGTTTTCAGTTTTGTGAGCATTGTATATATGGCAGGCAACTGCAGTGCCCCCACAAGAAAGCTCTTGGACAGAAAGATGCTCAGTTAGAGCTTGTGCATACTGATGTATGTGAGATGCCTCAGCTTTCTTTGGGAGGGGCAAAATACTTTGTGTCTTTTATTGATGATGCCACACGCAAGGTGTGGGTCTATCCTCTTCGTTTGAAGAGTGATACATTCTCAGTGTTTGAGAAGTTTGTTGCTCTTGTTGAGAATCAAACTGGCAAAACACTGAAGGCTTTGCGTTCCGACAATGGTGGAGAGTATATGTCCAAACAGTTTCAGGACTTTTGTGATGCTAAAGGCATCAAGAGGGAGCTCTCTACTCCTTATGATCCTCCACAAAACGGGACAGCAGAGAGGATGAACAGGATCATTCAGGAGAAGGTCCGTTCTATGTTGTCACATGCTGCGTTGCCTCATGGTTTTTGGGCTGAAGCTGTTATGACAGCCGTTCATCTTATAAACAGGTCACCTAACACGAGGCTTGGTGGGAAAGTGCCAGAGGAAGTATGGACAGGGAAGCCTCCGTCATACAAGCACTTGAGAGTGTTTGGTTGCGTTGCGTACGTGCACATACGCAGGGAAATGCGCACCAAACTTGATCCTAAGTCTCACAAATGCATATTCCTAGGATATGGTGACAAAGGTGAAATGGGGTATAGACTTTGGGATCCCGTGAATAGAAAGATTATACGCAGCAATGATGTCATTTTTGATGAAACATGCATGTATAAGGAGCCTGCAAGGCAACAGGAGCCTAGCAGAGTCATCTTTGATGATGATGGACATCATGGACAACAACCAAGGGCTGTAAATCAGCCATTACAGCAGCAAAACCAGCCCTTAAATGGTGCTGAAAATGGTCCAAATAGACAGCCAGACATGGCAGAAGATATCCCTATGGATATACCACAGTTAGAGGAGATACCGGGCATGATTTTTTAGCCTTATGGCATGGAACAGGAGCCACCAATAGGCGATATGCAGGCTGGACAGCAACCTGCAAATGATGGTCATTGGGTACGGAGGTCCACAAGACCCTCCAGAGCCCCTGACAGGTTTGTTCCAAGGGTTGACTACTTGATGCTCACTGATTGTGGGGAGCCCTCATGTTATAAGGAGGCTTTACAGAGGGCAGACAAGGCTCTTTGGGAGCGTGCCATGAAGTCAGAGATGGATTCTCTGCACAAAAATGGAACATGGAAGTTGGTGCATTTGCCTGCAGGCAAGAAAGTTTTGCCATGCAAGTGGGTTTACAGGCTCAAAGTTGCACCTGATGCAAAGTCAAGATACAAAGCCAGGTTAGTGGCTAAGGGCTTCAAGCAGGAATATGGTGTGGACTTTGATGAGATCTTCTCTCCAGTGGTCAAAATGACCACACTTAGAGCTGTGTTAGCTTTGGTTGCACATGATGATCTGGACTTGATTCAGATGGATGTGAAGACTGCTTTTCTTCACGGTGATCTCCATGAGGAGATATATATGCAACAACCAGAGGGTTATGCAGTGAGTGGAAAGGAGAAGCTTGTATGCAAGCTGAAAAAGAGTCTTTATGGGCTCAAACTGTCACCATTTGGCCACCCAAATGGTTCACTCTTGCTTTCACACTATGTACATATTGGATTGGTGTCCATGGCTTATGGAATATGCCTATGCAGGTGATTGACACGTGTCATGCTGTATAGTTGGATATGATATTCCGCTGGGACTTGATGTTATCATGCCCGGAATATCTGGAGGACTTGGCTTTCCGCTGGGACTTGTGCCTTTGTGTACATGCCCGGAAACGCCTGGAGGACTTGGCTTTCCGCTGGGACTTGTGCCTTTGTGTACATGCCCGGAAACGCCTGGAGGATTGGCTTTCCACTGGGTCTGGTATTGCGTATACTTGCCTGGAAACGCCTGGTCTTATATGGTTTCATGAACGGAAATTGCTCATGCCAATGCTGCATTGCATAGCATCTTTATGTGCTTGCCTGCAAATGAAATTGCATGCTGTTTTCATGCCTGCATGACCTATGTGTAGTTCCGGGCTAGGGGACGCCCGCCCGTGAACCGTGCGTGTGAAACTGTCTGTTGACATGGTTGTGTGGCATGTGAACAGGTGGTAAGTATTACCCAATCTAGGCTCAAATAGCCCTTAGGACTTAGCCAATATTTATAAGTGAGTGCGTTCCCACTTCATTAAAGTTTGGGCGCCCAAAAGTCACTTATAAATTATGACCGCTTCCAAGTTCACACTCACTGAAGTCCCGAGGCGGACAAGACTCAATGTCCAGGACCTGATCCTCCCTTTTTACTCATAAATGGGCATCTCCCCATGTCCCTTCACCTGATTGGACCCCAATTCACTTACTTATTAAGAGAAATTCGTGTTTTCTCTTCATGAGGATTTTTGGAGGCTGAAAACTCTGTTTTTCCACCATTTCTCTCCATTTCCAAGCTCTCCATAGCCATACCCAACTTGCTAGGGTGTTTTCCAAGCTTCCAAGAGTGTTTCCAAGTGCTAA
Source organism: Cibotium barometz (assembly GCF_041138505.1). Classification (NCBI taxonomy): domain Eukaryota; kingdom Viridiplantae; phylum Streptophyta; class Polypodiopsida; order Cyatheales; family Cibotiaceae; genus Cibotium; species Cibotium barometz. The sequence continues at coordinate 34,070,365 of NC_141054.1, forward strand.
TCACTCTCCTACTCACTCCCAATGACTGAAATTCAGCAAAACAGCTCTCATTTTTGCTGTAATTTCTGGTCTTTTTGCTGAAAACCCTAATTTCAGCCTTCCTTTATCAAGTTGAACCATAGGGGAAGCTTTCCCAAGGTTCCCTTCATCCTCTTGAAGACTTTTGTCGCGAAGGATTGCGGCAAATCGAAGATATTAACACTTCTAAAGCTTCCAACGCGAAGGCTTCCGCTTGCAACAACTTCTATGAAGACTGGTAAGCTAATTGGACAATGTGTTGTCATTACTTACTCAGTAGAAGGGCAGGACTCCTTGATTAGCCGCCCTGTGTAGTATATCTCTTGTCCTATGTGCTCTTGAAGATGTTGCTACCTTGCTTGGTAGAACATAGAGCCAATGGTAGAGAATATGGGCACTGAAGTCGGGCCGGGCATCAAGGCAGCTCCTTGGTGATCTACATCGACATACCATTGTTTTCTAAATGCTGAATTTCATATGCATTGGCATGGAGGATTTGGCAATGAATGCCCGTGAAGCTATGTATTGAATTTCTCCAATAGTAATACAATTTACTCAAGGGAGGGGTCGGCCGTTCCGGCTCATTGTGTGCCTCTTGTCAATTCAGCAATTTACTTCTTGTATTTGAGCAAGTGTCCTTCAAATCTTAGTGTATTTAAGTGTATTGATTAGCATTGTGTTCAACCAAGTTACATTGGTATCAGAGCATACGGTTCTCTTTCACTTCTATCGTGAGAGACGATCACCGTGAACACTAGCTATCTCTACACTTAGAACATTATGGACAGCCATACAATGAATGTTGGAGATGCTAATACAAGTGGCAGGGACAATGAAATGCATGCCTCCAATGCTTTACAGGATGAGCAAACTCATGTGGTGCACAATAGGGAACATGAATATGTGGGACAGCCGTTTCGTGGCAAAGAGAAGATGCAAGAAGAAGAGTCCATAGTCTTGAGAGCTGAACTTACTCGTATGCAGGCTCTTCTCCATGCACAACAAGAAGAATTGAATCTCTATCGCCGCGAGGACCCATTGGTACATGATCGTTTGAAGGCCAAGAAAGCTGAATCTTATATGGATCATGCAATGGCAATGATTGCTCAAGAGTTGCACATGCAACCAAGGGATGCAGCACGTGCATACTTGGCTCGTACCGAGGATGCCTATGCAGAAAAGGCAACCATCCCACATGTCTTGGAATCCCCACAAGTGCCCGAACAAGAAGTTATGTCTAAGAGGATGAATCTCCATGCTATGGGAGAGGAACAATCAGTGACTTCACGCCATGCAGGAATATCTCATGTAGCCCGTGAAGGATACAATGTTTATGGCAGTGGTCAAAATGTATGTCAAATGCCATTGCCGGCTGAAAATGTACATGCACAACACATGCAACATGGGCTGCAATTTTCTGTTGGTGCAGGTATTCCGCGTATCTCTCATGCCACTCATGCCTTCGAGTGTGCTCGTGAGGGAGAAGCTATGGCTGAAAATGTATCAATGCATGTTGAGGGGCCAGCCATGCCTCATGCTTACAGGGCACATGTATCTATGCCTTATGCATCACCTTTTGGTCCAAAAATGATGCCAATTACAGGGACTGTCCCAATGGACAAACATGGGGGAAAACATGTTGAGATGCACACACATGCATCAAAGTCTCGTGACTTTAAAGCCGGAGACAAATCTGTGAAGTTTGACACATATCATGGAGAATATGATGCATCAAAGGCACTTGCTTTTATTGCCCAGTTTGATATTGCTTTCAGTGATGAGGATTTCACTCAGAAATCCATGATCCGGCATGTAAGCATGTTCATGAAAGGCACTGCTGCCCATTGGTGGCTCACGGAGAAGCTCTCACCGAATCCTGTTAGATCATGGGAAGAGTTCAAGGAGAGGTTCTATGCTCAATTCTTGCCTCCCAATGCATTGAATGAGATAACAATGAAGTGGGATTGGGTAAAGCAAAATGAGGGGGAATCGGTAAATGCATATGTACAAAAGTTTTGGAAAGTGCTCTTGGAGGTGTCTCCATTTATGCATGTCACCGAGGCGGAAAGGAAGAGAAGGTTTCAATCGGGATTGCAACCCGTGTACAAAGCGGGATTACAAATGTATCCTGGTCATACCTTACACCAATTAATCGCAGCCGCCACCGCCACCGAGCAATTGGAACTCAAATTGAGTCGATCCAATAAGGCTAAACCCTCATTTCAAGGCAAAGAGAGGGCTGTCCAAAACCTGCAAAATGATGGACAGCCACCTAAAAGGGACCAAAACCAAGCCAAATCAGGTCCAAAAGCTGAAAATAAGTTTGCTAACAAGCGCCCTTATAAGCCGGCAAACTTTGGTCTTAGTGCTGAGAAGAAGGAGCAATATATGCGTGAAGGCAAATGCTTTACTTGTGGCAGCACTGAGCACATGGCAAGAGCATGCCCAAATAAGAAGAACAAAGCTGAAAATGCTAATGTACCGAAGCCTAATGTGCATATGGTTCCGGATGTGCAGGGCAACACTTCACATGATAGCAAAGATAGGGTTGTATGTAAAGCTTGGGGACAGCTCAAAGATCAACCCGCTTTGTTCATGTTTGATGATTGTGCATCGGAGAATTTCATATCCACTCAGATGGCAGCTGCTTTGGGTATTGAAGTGGAGGACATGGGTCCTCAAATTGAAGCAGGGGCTGCCTTTGTTGGTAGAGAAGTGCAGGTCATGCCTATTTTTGGCAAGTTGCGCATACACATTCAAGGCTATGTGGATCATGAGGATTTTCTTGTGGCGCCTTTGAATGGCTGTGATGTATTGCTTGGAAAGCCTTGGCATACACGTATTGATCCGTGCAAGGCTTACAAGACTAACAGGATCACCTTCATGCATAAAGGCCGAGAACATGTAATTGATGCTGGTGAAGAGGGTGATACCATTCCCCTTGTATCTCATGTACAAATTAAGAAAGTAATGAAAAAGAGTGTTTTTGCGTACTTGATTTTTGTACGAGATCCTATTGAGAAAACTAATGTACATGTAAACACTCTTTGTAATGATAGGCTGAAATTTTTGCAAGAGCACAATGATTGTTTTGCTGATGAGTTACCAAATGAGTTACCACCTGTACGACCGGAAGATCATCGCATTGATCTTGTGCCGGGTAACTCACCACCTATAAGGCCAGCCTATCGTGTAAGTGCATCCCAAAAAGAGGAGATCATGAAGCAAGTGAATGAGCTTCTTGAGAAGGGTTTGGTTCAACCAAGCTCTTCTCCATATTGTTCACCCGTCCTCTTGGTTCAAAAGAAGGATGGATCCTTTCGTATGTGTGTGGATTATAGAGCTTTGAATAAGCTTACCATCAAGAATCGGTTTCCGATTCCACGCATAGACGACATCCTTGACAAGTTGGATGGATCGGCATGCTTTAGCCGAATTGATCTCAAGAGTGGTTATCATCAAGTGCGTGTAGTGCCTCAGGATGTACACAAAACTGCTTTCAGGACAGCATTTGGGCTTTATGAGTATCTTGTTATGCCTTTTGGTCTTACAAATGCCCCGGCTACATTCAATAGAATGATGGATCGCATATTCCGTGAGTACAGGAAATTTACAGGTGTCTTCTTTGATGACATCCTAGTCTTCTCGAAGACCGAAGAAGAGCATAAAGCTCATTTGGCTATTGTTTTTGAAGAGCTCCATAAGCATAAACTCTTCATAAATGCAAAGAAGAGTGAGTTCTTCTTGTCAGAGATACATTATCTTGGGCATATTGTGTCCAAAGATGGAGTGCGAATGGATCCTGCAAAGATTGATGCAATTCGGAATTGGCCCGAATTGAGTTCGGTGCATGAGATCCGTAGTTTTCTTGGATTATGCTCTTACTACCGCAGGTTCATTCGGCACTTTGCATGGATTGCTTCTCCTTTGCATGATTTGACAAACAAGAAGGCCGTGTTCAAATGGACTAATGTAGAGAGAGATGCATTCCTCAAATTGAAAGATGCAACTACTCATGGTCCAGTGTTGATCGTTCCGGATTTGCAAAAGCCTTTTTGTGTGGAATGTGATGCATCTGGAAATTGCATAGGGGCTGTCCTTAATCAAGAGGGACATGCCGTGGCTTATGAGAGTCGTAGATTGCATGATGCAGAGCTATCTCTTGGCATTTATGAGAAAGAGCTCTTGGCTGTAATTCATGCACTTACTATATGGAAACATTATCTTCTTCTGATTTCACTGTGAAGACAGATCACCAGAGTTTGAGATATTTTCTTACTCAAACTAAATTGTCAGAGAAGCATATGAGGATGGCCAATTTCCTCTCTATGTTTCATTTTCAGATCTTGCACACCCCGGGAAAGAAGAATGTAGTGGCCGATGCATTGTCACGAAAGCCGTATGTAGCAGCTATCTCGGTTGCCTCTCATGGGGACTTGTCTACCATGCGTGATTTGTATCATACGGATGCTGATTTTGCCACTATTTGGGCTGATTTGATGGCTGGTCATGCACATGCCTCATATGTGATCAAAGAGGGTTATCTCATGAAAGATAATTGCCTATGTGTAGTGTCTGACATGAGGCAAAAGGTTTTGGATGAGTGCCATGCTCCTCCATATGCTGGTCATAGAGGCATAATGCCTACTACGCACATGATTGAGCGGTATTTCTTTTGGCCAGGTATACGGAAGGACATAGAGGCACATGTACGTGCATGTATCACCTGTCAAAAGGTCAAATTTGATAGGCAAAAGGCACCAGGTTTGCTTCAGCCATTGCCTATTCCCACGCAGCCATGGGAAAGTATTACAATGGATTTCATTATGGACTTGCCACGTACCCAACAGGGTAATGATGCAATTTGGACAATTGTGGACAGGTTTAGCAAGCAAGCTCATTTCTTGCCGGTCAAAAAGACCATCAAAGCTGAGCATATGGTTAAAATATATCTTGCACAAGTGTTCAAACATCATGGAATGCCGAAGTCCATTGTGGGGGATAGAGATCCCAGGACTACAAGTCTCTTTTGGCGGGCCTTATTTGATAATATGGGTACCAAATTGGACTTCTCATCAGCTTATCACCCTCAAACGGATGGGCAAAGTGAGGCTGCAAATTCAGCCGTGTTGGATCTCTTGAAATGTTATGTGGCGGATCAGAAGTCTTCTTGGGAGAAGTACTTACCGCTTGTGGAATTTGCATACAACAACACGGTGCATGCATCTACGGGAAAGGCCCCGTTTGAGATTGTTTATGGTAAGGTGGTTTTGCCACCCATCCTTCGCACAAAGGATGAGATATTTGCAGCTGATGAGTATGTAAGAGACTTGGATATTGCTTTTGCTCAGGTGCGGACAGCCATTGCAAGGTCACAAGACAAGCATAAAAAGGCTGCCGACAAGCATAGAAGGCAATTGGATGTTAAAGAGAATGATTGGGTATTGCTGAAATTTGAGAAAGCAAGACTTGCAAAGAGGCCTGGCAAAGAGGGTGCATATCCTAAGCTTGCAACCAGGTACTATGGACCTTTTCGAGTGATCGAGAAGATCAATGAAGTGGCTTTCAGATTGGCATTACCTAGTCATTGGCACATACACAATGCTTTTCATGTGAGTCTCCTTCGCAAGTATGTAGGGCCGGAGCCCAGTGAAATGGTCATTGAGGATCCACCAGAAGTGGATGAGCTTGAGGAGATCTTGCAGCCAGAGCAAATTGTGTATCACAAGGAACGCAAGCTTGCTGCAGGCAAAGTTGTGAGGCGTTACCTTGTGAAGTTTAAGAACTATCTTCCCATTGATGCTAAATGGGTAGATGAAGAGTTCTTCAAAGATTGCCCGCATGTGCTTCAGACATATTTGGATGCATTTCAGTTGCGGACAACTGTTTAGAAGCGGGGGGGAATGTCACCATTTGGCCACCCAAATGGTTCACTCTTGCTTTCACACTATGTACATATTGGATTGGTGTCCATGGCTTATGGAATATGCCTATGCAGGTGATTGACACGTGTCATGCTGTATAGTTGGATATGATATTCCGCTGGGACTTGATGTTATCATGCCCGGAATATCTGGAGGACTTGGCTTTCCGCTGGGACTTGTGCCTTTGTGTACATGCCCGGAAACGCCTGGAGGACTTGGCTTTCCGCTGGGACTTGTGCCTTTGTGTACATGCCCGGAAACGCCTGGAGGATTGGCTTTCCACTGGGTCTGGTATTGCGTATACTTGCCTGGAAACGCCTGGTCTTATATGGTTTCATGAACGGAAATTGCTCATGCCAATGCTGCATTGCATAGCATCTTTATGTGCTTGCCTGCAAATGAAATTGCATGCTGTTTTCATGCCTGCATGACCTATGTGTAGTTCCGGGCTAGGGGACGCCCGCCCGTGAACCGTGCGTGTGAAACTGTCTGTTGACATGGTTGTGTGGCATGTGAACAGGTGGTAAGTATTACCCAATCTAGGCTCAAATAGCCCTTAGGACTTAGCCAATATTTATAAGTGAGTGCGTTCCCACTTCATTAAAGTTTGGGCGCCCAAAAGTCACTTATAAATTATGACCGCTTCCAAGTTCACACTCACTGAAGTCCCGAGGCGGACAAGACTCAATGTCCAGGACCTGATCCTCCCTTTTTACTCATAAATGGGCATCTCCCCATGTCCCTTCACCTGATTGGACCCCAATTCACTTACTTATTAAGAGAAATTCGTGTTTTCTCTTCATGAGGATTTTTGGAGGCTGAAAACTCTGTTTTTCCACCATTTCTCTCCATTTCCAAGCTCTCCATAGCCATACCCAACTTGCTAGGGTGTTTTCCAAGCTTCCAAGAGTGTTTCCAAGTGCTAATCACTCTCCTACTCACTCCCAATGACTGAAATTCAGCAAAACAGCTCTCATTTTTGCTGTAATTTCTGGTCTTTTTGCTGAAAACCCTAATTTCAGCCTTCCTTTATCAAGTTGAACCATAGGGGAAGCTTTCCCAAGGTTCCCTTCATCCTCTTGAAGACTTTTGTCGCGAAGGATTGCGGCAAATCGAAGATATCAACACTTCTAAAGCTTCCAACGCGAAGGCTTCCGCTTGCAACAACTTCTATGAAGACTGGTAAGCTAATTGGACAATGTGTTGTCATTACTTACTCAGTAGAAGGGCAGGACTCCTTGATTAGCCGCCCTGTGTAGTATATCTCTTGTCCTATGTGCTCTTGAAGATGTTGCTACCTTGCTTGGTAGAACATAGAGCCAATGGTAGAGAATATGGGCACTGAAGTCGGGCCGGGCATCAAGGCAGCTCCTTGGTGATCTACATCGACATACCATTGTTTTCTAAATGCTGAATTTCATATGCATTGGCATGGAGGATTTGGCAATGAATGCCCGTGAAGCTATGTATTGAATTTCTCCAATAGTAATACAATTTACTCAAGGGAGGGGTCGGCCGTTCCGGCTCATTGTGTGCCTCTTGTCAATTCAGCAATTTACTTCTTGTATTTGAGCAAGTGTCCTTCAAATCTTAGTGTATTTAAGTGTATTGATTAGCATTGTGTTCAACCAAGTTACATTGGTATCAGAGCATACGGTTCTCTTTCACTTCTATCGTGAGAGACGATCACCGTGAACACTAGCTATCTCTACACTTAGAACATTATGGACAGCCATACAATGAATGTTGGAGATGCTAATACAAGTGGCAGGGACAATGAAATGCATGCCTCCAATGCTTTACAGGATGAGCAAACTCATGTGGTGCACAATAGGGAACATGAATATGTGGGACAGCCGTTTCGTGGCAAAGAGAAGATGCAAGAAGAAGAGTCCATAGTCTTGAGAGCTGAACTTACTCGTATGCAGGCTCTTCTCCATGCACAACAAGAAGAATTGAATCTCTATCGCCGCGAGGACCCATTGGTACATGATCGTTTGAAGGCCAAGAAAGCTGAATCTTATATGGATCATGCAATGGCAATGATTGCTCAAGAGTTGCACATGCAACCAAGGGATGCAGCACGTGCATACTTGGCTCGTACCGAGGATGCCTATGCAGAAAAGGCAACCATCCCACATGTCTTGGAATCCCCACAAGTGCCCGAACAAGAAGTTATGTCTAAGAGGATGAATCTCCATGCTATGGGAGAGGAACAATCAGTGACTTCACGCCATGCAGGAATATCTCATGTAGCCCGTGAAGGATACAATGTTTATGGCAGTGGTCAAAATGTATGTCAAATGCCATTGCCGGCTGAAAATGTACATGCACAACACATGCAACATGGGCTGCAATTTTCTGTTGGTGCAGGTATTCCGCGTATCTCTCATGCCACTCATGTCTTCGAGTGTGCTCGTGAGGGAGAAGCTATGGCTGAAAATGTATCAATGCATGTTGAGGGGCCAGCCATGCCTCATGCTTACAGGGCACATGTATCTATGCCTTATGCATCACCTTTTGGTCCAAAAATGATGCCAATTACAGGGACTGTCCCAATGGACAAACATGGGGGAAAACATGTTGAGATGCACACACATGCATCAAAGTCTCGTGACTTTAAAGCCGGAGACAAATCTGTGAAGTTTGACACATATCATGGAGAATATGATGCATCAAAGGCACTTGCTTTTATTGCCCAGTTTGATATTGCTTTCAGTGATGAGGATTTCACTCAGAAATCCATGATCCGGCATGTAAGCATGTTCATGAAAGGCACTGCTGCCCATTGGTGGCTCACGGAGAAGCTCTCACCGAATCCTGTTAGATCATGGGAAGAGTTCAAGGAGAGGTTCTATGCTCAATTCTTGCCTCCCAATGCATTGAATGAGATAACAATGAAGTGGGATTGGGTAAAGCAAAATGAGGGGGAATCGGTAAATGCATATGTACAAAAGTTTTGGAAAGTGCTCTTGGAGGTGTCTCCATTTATGCATGTCACCGAGGCGGAAAGGAAGAGAAGGTTTCAATCGGGATTGCAACCCGTGTACAAAGCGGGATTACAAATGTATCCTGGTCATACCTTACACCAATTAATCGCAGCCGCCACCGCCACCGAGCAATTGGAACTCAAATTGAGTCGATCCAATAAGGCTAAACCCTCATTTCAAGGCAAAGAGAGGGCTGTCCAAAACCTGCAAAATGATGGACAGCCACCTAAAAGGGACCAAAACCAAGCCAAATCAGGTCCAAAAGCTGAAAATAAGTTTGCTAATAAGCGCCCTTATAAGCCGGCAAACTTTGGTCTTAGTGCTGAGAAGAAGGAGCAATATATGCGTGAAGGCAAATGCTTTACTTGTGGCAGCACTGAGCACATGGCAAGAGCATGCCCAAATAAGAAGAACAAAGCTGAAAATGCTAATGTACCGAAGCCTAATGTGCATATGGTTCCGGATGTGCAGGGCAACACTTCACATGATAGCAAAGATAGGGTTGTATGTAAAGCTTGGGGACAGCTCAAAGATCAACCCGCTTTGTTCATGTTTGATGATTGTGCATCGGAGAATTTCATATCCACTCAGATGGCAGCTGCTTTGGGTATTGAAGTGGAGGACATGGGTCCTCAAATTGAAGCAGGGGCTGCCTTTGTTGGTAGAGAAGTGCAGGTCATGCCTATTTTTGGCAAGTTGCGCATACACATTCAAGGCTATGTGGATCATGAGGATTTTCTTGTGGCGCCTTTGAATGGCTGTGATGTATTGCTTGGAAAGCCTTGGCATACACGTATTGATCCGTGCAAGGCTTACAAGACTAACAGGATCACCTTCATGCATAAAGGCCGAGAACATGTAATTGATGCTGGTGAAGAGGGTGATACCATTCCCCTTGTATCTCATGTACAAATTAAGAAAGTAATGAAAAAGAGTGTTTTTGCGTACTTGATTTTTGTACGAGATCCTATTGAGAAAACTAATGTACATGTAAACACTCTTTGTAATGATAGGCTGAAATTTTTGCAAGAGCACAATGATTGTTTTGCTGATGAGTTACCAAATGAGTTACCACCTGTACGACCGGAAGATCATCGCATTGATCTTGTGCCGGGTAACTCACCACCTATAAGGCCAGCCTATCGTGTAAGTGCATCCCAAAAAGAGGAGATCATGAAGCAAGTGAATGAGCTTCTTGAGAAGGGTTTGGTTCAACCAAGCTCTTCTCCATATTGTTCACCCGTCCTCTTGGTTCAAAAGAAGGATGGATCCTTTCGTATGTGTGTGGATTATAGAGCTTTGAATAAGCTTACCATCAAGAATCGGTTTCCGATTCCACGCATAGACGACATCCTTGACAAGTTGGATGGATCGGCATGCTTTAGCCGAATTGATCTCAAGAGTGGTTATCATCAAGTGCGTGTAGTGCCTCAGGATGTACACAAAACTGCTTTCAGGACAGCATTTGGGCTTTATGAGTATCTTGTTATGCCTTTTGGTCTTACAAATGCCCCGGCTACATTCAATAGAATGATGGATCGCATATTCCGTGAGTACAGGAAATTTACAGGTGTCTTCTTTGATGACATCCTAGTCTTCTCGAAGACCGAAGAAGAGCATAAAGCTCATTTGGCTATTGTTTTTGAAGAGCTCCATAAGCATAAACTCTTCATAAATGCAAAGAAGAGTGAGTTCTTCTTGTCAGAGATACATTATCTTGGGCATATTGTGTCCAAAGATGGAGTGCGAATGGATCCTGCAAAGATTGATGCAATTCGGAATTGGCCCGAATTGAGTTCGGTGCATGAGATCCGTAGTTTTCTTGGATTATGCTCTTACTACCGCAGGTTCATTCGGCACTTTGCATGGATTGCTTCTCCTTTGCATGATTTGACAAACAAGAAGGCCGTGTTCAAATGGACTAATGTAGAGAGAGATGCATTCCTCAAATTGAAAGATGCAACTACTCATGGTCCAGTGTTGATCGTTCCGGATTTGCAAAAGCCTTTTTGTGTGGAATGTGATGCATCTGGAAATTGCATAGGGGCTGTCCTTAATCAAGAGGGACATGCCGTGGCTTATGAGAGTCGTAGATTGCATGATGCAGAGCTATCTCTTGGCATTTATGAGAAAGAGCTCTTGGCTGTAATTCATGCACTTACTATATGGAAACATTATCTTCTTGGGGCTGATTTCACTGTGAAGACAGATCACCAGAGTTTGAGATATTTTCTTACTCAAACTAAATTGTCAGAGAAGCATATGAGGATGGCCAATTTCCTCTCTATGTTTCATTTTCAGATCTTGCACACCCCGGGAAAGAAGAATGTAGTGGCCGATGCATTGTCACGAAAGCCGTATGTAGCAGCTATCTCGGTTGCCTCTCATGGGGACTTGTCTACCATGCGTGATTTGTATCATACGGATGCTGATTTTGCCACTATTTGGGCTGATTTGATGGCTGGTCATGCACATGCCTCATATGTGATCAAAGAGGGTTATCTCATGAAAGATAATTGCCTATGTGTAGTGTCTGACATGAGGCAAAAGGTTTTGGATGAGTGCCATGCTCCTCCATATGCTGGTCATAGAGGCATAATGCCTACTACGCACATGATTGAGCGGTATTTCTTTTGGCCAGGTATACGGAAGGACATAGAGGCACATGTACGTGCATGTATCACCTGTCAAAAGGTCAAATTTGATAGGCAAAAGGCACCAGGTTTGCTTCAGCCATTGCCTATTCCCACGCAGCCATGGGAAAGTATTACAATGGATTTCATTATGGACTTGCCACGTACCCAACAGGGTAATGATGCAATTTGGACAATTGTGGACAGGTTTAGCAAGCAAGCTCATTTCTTGCCGGTCAAAAAGACCATCAAAGCTGAGCATATGGTTAAAATATATCTTGCACAAGTGTTCAAACATCATGGAATGCCGAAGTCCATTGTGGGGGATAGAGATCCCAGGACTACAAGTCTCTTTTGGCGGGCCTTATTTGATAATATGGGTACCAAATTGGACTTCTCATCAGCTTATCACCCTCAAACGGATGGGCAAAGTGAGGCTGCAAATTCAGCCGTGTTGGATCTCTTGAAATGTTATGTGGCGGATCAGAAGTCTTCTTGGGAGAAGTACTTACCGCTTGTGGAATTTGCATACAACAACACGGTGCATGCATCTACGGGAAAGGCCCCGTTTGAGATTGTTTATGGTAAGGTGGTTTTGCCACCCATCCTTCGCACAAAGGATGAGATATTTGCAGCTGATGAGTATGTAAGAGACTTGGATATTGCTTTTGCTCAGGTGCGGACAGCCATTGCAAGGTCACAAGACAAGCATAAAAAGGCTGCCGACAAGCATAGAAGGCAATTGGATGTTAAAGAGAATGATTGGGTATTGCTGAAATTTGAGAAAGCAAGACTTGCAAAGAGGCCTGGCAAAGAGGGTGCATATCCTAAGCTTGCAACCAGGTACTATGGACCTTTTCGAGTGATCGAGAAGATCAATGAAGTGGCTTTCAGATTGGCATTACCTAGTCATTGGCACATACACAATGCTTTTCATGTGAGTCTCCTTCGCAAGTATGTAGGGCCGGAGCCCAGTGAAATGGTCATTGAGGATCCACCAGAAGTGGATGAGCTTGAGGAGATCTTGCAGCCAGAGCAAATTGTGTATCACAAGGAACGCAAGCTTGCTGCAGGCAAAGTTGTGAGGCGTTACCTTGTGAAGTTTAAGAACTATCTTCCCATTGATGCTAAATGGGTAGATGAAGAGTTCTTCAAAGATTGCCCGCATGTGCTTCAGACATATTTGGATGCATTTCAGTTGCGGACAACTGTTTAGAAGCGGGGGGGAATGTCACCATTTGGCCACCCAAATGGTTCACTCTTGCTTTCACACTATGTACATATTGGATTGGTGTCCATGGCTTATGGAATATGCCTATGCAGGTGATTGACACGTGTCATGCTGTATAGTTGGATATGATATTCCGCTGGGACTTGATGTTATCATGCCCGGAATATCTGGAGGACTTGGCTTTCCGCTGGGACTTGTGCCTTTGTGTACATGCCCGGAAACGCCTGGAGGACTTGGCTTTCCGCTGGGACTTGTGCCTTTGTGTACATGCCCGGAAACGCCTGGAGGATTGGCTTTCCACTGGGTCTGGTATTGCGTATACTTGCCTGGAAACGCCTGGTCTTATATGGTTTCATGAACGGAAATTGCTCATGCCAATGCTGCATTGCATAGCATCTTTATGTGCTTGCCTGCAAATGAAATTGCATGCTGTTTTCATGCCTGCATGACCTATGTGTAGTTCCGGGCTAGGGGACGCCCGCCCGTGAACCGTGCGTGTGAAACTGTCTGTTGACATGGTTGTGTGGCATGTGAACAGGTGGTAAGTATTACCCAATCTAGGCTCAAATAGCCCTTAGGACTTAGCCAATATTTATAAGTGAGTGCGTTCCCACTTCATTAAAGTTTGGGCGCCCAAAAGTCACTTATAAATTATGACCGCTTCCAAGTTCACACTCACTGAAGTCCCGAGGCGGACAAGACTCAATGTCCAGGACCTGATCCTCCCTTTTTACTCATAAATGGGCATCTCCCCATGTCCCTTCACCTGATTGGACCCCAATTCACTTACTTATTAAGAGAAATTCGTGTTTTCTCTTCATGAGGATTTTTGGAGGCTGAAAACTCTGTTTTTCCACCATTTCTCTCCATTTCCAAGCTCTCCATAGCCATACCCAACTTGCTAGGGTGTTTTCCAAGCTTCCAAGAGTGTTTCCAAGTGCTAATCACTCTCCTACTCACTCCCAATGACTGAAATTCAGCAAAACAGCTCTCATTTTTGCTGTAATTTCTGGTCTTTTTGCTGAAAACCCTAATTTCAGCCTTCCTTTATCAAGTTGAACCATAGGGGAAGCTTTCCCAAGGTTCCCTTCATCCTCTTGAAGACTTTTGTCGCGAAGGATTGCGGCAAATCGAAGATATCAACACTTCTAAAGCTTCCAACGCGAAGGCTTCCGCTTGCAACAACTTCTATGAAGACTGGTAAGCTAATTGGACAATGTGTTGTCATTACTTACTCAGTAGAAGGGCAGGACTCCTTGATTAGCCGCCCTGTGTAGTATATCTCTTGTCCTATGTGCTCTTGAAGATGTTGCTACCTTGCTTGGTAGAACATAGAGCCAATGGTAGAGAATATGGGCACTGAAGTCGGGCCGGGCATCAAGGCAGCTCCTTGGTGATCTACATCGACATACCATTGTTTTCTAAATGCTGAATTTCATATGCATTGGCATGGAGGATTTGGCAATGAATGCCCGTGAAGCTATGTATTGAATTTCTCCAATAGTAATACAATTTACTCAAGGGAGGGGTCGGCCGTTCCGGCTCATTGTGTGCCTCTTGTCAATTCAGCAATTTACTTCTTGTATTTGAGCAAGTGTCCTTCAAATCTTAGTGTATTTAAGTGTATTGATTAGCATTGTGTTCAACCAAGTTACACAAACAGGCACCAAGGGAATGGTATCATAAATTTGATAAATTCATGAAATCCCAGAAATTCAGGAGAAGTGACATAGATCACTGCTTATACACCAAGAAAGCTTTGGATGGCAGTCTATTGATCCTCATCTTGTATGTTGATGATATGTTGATTGCCGGGAAATCTCGTAAGGAGATGGATGCCTTGAAGCAGAGGCTGCATCAAACCTTTGATATGAAGGATTTGGGTGATGCAAATCACATTTTGGGTATGCGGATACTTCGGGACAGAAATCAGCATGTGTTGTATTTGTCTCAGAAGGAATACATTGGCAAAGTCTTGCAGAGGTTCAATATGGACGGGGGGAAGAAGACTAGTACTCCTTTGCCTCCATATGTGAAACTCAGTGCTATGGACAGCCCACAGTCAGATAGAGACAGGGCTAATATGGCCAAGATTCCGTATGCTTCAGCTTGTGGCAGTCTCATGTATGCCATGGTTGCTACTAGGCCGGACATTGCATTTGCAGTGGGAGTGGTTTCTAGATACATGGCCAACCCTGGCAAGAAGCATTGGGAAGCAGTGAAAGGTGTCATGAGATACCTGAAGGGCACACAGGATATGTGCATTTGTTTTGGCAAACAGGATGCATTAGTGCATGGTTACACGGATTCGGATTATGCCGGTCATCCAGATAACCGGAAGTCTACTACCGGTTATGTATTTACATTCACAGGAGGTGCTGTGTCATGGATATCCAGGATGCAGAAGTGCACAGCCTTATCTACTACAGAGGCCGAGTATATTGCAGCCACAGAGGCTTGCAAGGAGGCATTATGGCTATCTTGGTTAGTGGTTGATTTGGGTTATACAGGGGATATTCCATTGTTGCATTGTGACAGTCAGAGTGCCATCCAGTTGGCAAAGAACCCTGTCTTTCATGCAAAGACGAAGCATGTGGATGTGAAGTATCACTTCATCAGAGAGGTGATAGAGAACAAGCAAATTCAGCTTGTTAAGATTCATACGGATGACAACCCGGCTGATCTGTTGACAAAAAGTTTGCCTGCGGAGCGGTTTGCTCATTGCAGACACTTGATGGGCATTGGATGAGGCCAGTTTCAGCCTTGATATGGCCTTGTATATTATCATGTACATGCTGATTTTTTCTTTTCCTTCATTTAAGGGCACTTTGCCTTTAAGTGGGAGGTTGTTGGGATAAAGGCATTATGCCCACCCTTATAGTGTGTACAAGCCCAGAAGTTATAGTACATAGTACACTTAGTACTTTTAATGTACTAAGTGCACTATGTGTACTAGTGCAATATACATGTGTGATAGGGGAGTCACACACTCATATCTTGATGAGTTGACTTATCCCCACAACTCTCTCTCTCTCTCTCTCCCTTGCTTCTCTGTGTATGTCTCCCACATGAATAACTCTAACCCTAATTTTCTCTCTCCCATTCATCTCCCAGGGGCATATAAATAGGCCCCTTGCCCCCACCACTTCCTCATTCAGTTTTCTCAGGATCTTGTGTATAGAGAAGAGTTTACACACCTATCTCTCTGTGTTTCTTGTGCTGTCCATTTCCTGCATTCTACTTGCTCTTGTCTACCCAAGTTTGGTTATCATTTCCGCTGCATATTCTGACACAGTCGTGGGTCTTGTGGGATATTCATGTGTGTAAGGCTTGCGAACAACCCTTAGACTGTTATTTTGGAGTGGGTAGAGCATCTTGAGGAGTATATTGTTTGCGAATGCATATATGTGTCATGCATATGTTTGTCATATGTAGAATTATGTAGGGTTTTTTTTTTTGGTTAACACAGGTTACGTGTTTCCACTTGGTTTTAGACTTTTGCTGCAGGTTTTGAAAGAACAAGGAAGAGTTCTTTGTCACCTTGACGTGATGGTTTGGCCTTATTGTTCAGGATGATTGTTGCATCACCCAGAAGCACTGGAGGGGCATTCTTTTGGTCATATGGGGAATCTTTTGGATGCTTATTGTGTTATTGAGTGCAATCGAGAACGCTTGCTATTTTTCAAGAGGGGGGTATGTTACAACCCTGTGTTTTTCCCTCTGGACAACAAGCAGGTGGGCACGGGCACGGGCATGGGACGCAAAGTGTGGACAGGCATCAGTTGAATGTGAAAAGGAAACTCATAAGTGTGGCCAACCCAAGTGTGAAAGGGGACAAAAGGGATTTTGAGGTTATAAGGTTTTTAAAACCTTTGATGATAATAATATTATTTTTGAAAAAAAAGAGCATGCGTTTTTAATCCTTGCTTTTGGCTTTTTGAGAAAAGCGATTTGAATCGCATGCTTATAAAGGCGAAAGTTGATGGAGATTCATGGGGGGCCGTGTGGTGGTCGCCGTATGGATCTTCAAGGGTGACCGGGTACAGCTGCCGCTGCTGCTGTTGCCGCCACCGTAGTTGCTGCCACCGTCGGGGACAGGGCTGCTGCCACCGTTGGTGCTGCTATACTTGAGTGCATGGATTGCTGCCGGGTACTGCTGTGGCTACCACCGCCAGCTCCTACCACCACCGCCAGATGCTAATGCTGCCACCTGTTGCTGCTGCTACCGCCAGGTGTGCCGTTGCTATCGCTAGGTGTGCTGCTACCGCCGGTTGTGGACTAGAGATGGGCAGTACAGGGCAGCCAAGTAGTGAACCAGATGGGCAACCAGTGATGGGTAGCCAGGCAGGCGTCAAGTAGGAGATTCTTTGTAGTCAGTTGGGCAACCAGACGAGTGTCAGACGGGAGGTCCTCTACGCCAGGTGGCTGCATGTGTGGAAGCAGTCAGCGTGGGTCTCTCTCTATCTCTCTTGAAGAAGGTGAGCTGAAGGAGGCACCGAGGGGCTAACAGCCAAGGAGTCTCTCTCTCTCTCTCTTTGCAACGCAGGCTTTGTTTATGAGATTTGGATACAGAGGATCAAGTTAAGATGCACAGGATGATATTCTTGGAAGAGATGTGTGTTGCTCTTCGTCTTGGACCTATGTGTATTCAGGGATTGCTTGACACATCCTCTATCTTTCTCTCTTTGAGTTTCGGCATCATGATTGGATGGTGCATATGTGGATTTATCTGTCATGGAAAGAGGACATTGGTCTTTCGAGAAGAAACAGGACTTTGGTAACGAGGATACAGGCCTATGGTTTATGGGATACAGGACTATGGTTTATCGGATACAGGTCTTTGGTTTCGTGTGGAAAGCATGTCTCTGGATTCATGTGAACAGGTTCTAGTTTTCTCTAGGTTACATGCAGGCTGTGACTGTAGGAAGGACATATGGTTTGGTACAGCCCTACTGCTGTTTGGGGAAGGGTTGTGGGATCCATGGTTGAGATGGAGAAGACCTTTTCAAGCAGGGAGGTGTCGTACAGGTGTGCCTTCTCTCTATAGAATGCTTTGCTGTATTTGCGAGAGATCTTATTTGGAAAGTCCTGGGTGAAAAGCTACAAGGGATCCTATTGGTAAAGGATTCGACAAGTTGTACTTTGTACTCATATTTGATCAAGTAAAGAAATACCGCAAGGGGCGCCATTGCGTTTTTGGGCCAATTGGTGTACTTGTATTATTTGCAGGAGCACTCTAGCTCCCCTGTTTGTTTTACTTTTCCAGGTTCCCATGGGTGATGAAGTGTTTTGAGTGTGGGTGTTTTGTTCCACCGCCCATTAGATTTCTGAAGGCCGGTTTCACACTGAGGGTTCTTCTCGTTGGGCAAAAGAGTTCTGCGAGAAATGGCACCACTCAGCTCTATGCGAGGAGGCTTTTTTGACTTAAGAACACCCACTTCACCTTCCATTACATCTCCATTGCGTATATACTATAAATAAGTAAGGGTCAACTCCCTTGGCTTCACACCCAACTCCCTGGCCATGGCGTCAAAAGTACAGTCCACCATGGATTCAGCTTTGGTGGCTTCAATGAGCTTGTGAACCTTTTGGTTCTCATGAGGAAGCTTCAACTCCTCTTCTCTTGGCAACTGTCTCTTTAATGATCCAATTCAGCCCTCAATGCATTGGGCTCCTCTTCTTAAACCTTTTCCTTGCCATGAGACGGATGTTCCACCAAAACCACATTTAGGTCGTGAGGGTTTGCCACATATCGGCTACGAGATGCATCCGAGGCATGCGTAGCACTAGAGTACCGTAACTATTTGGCCCTCCTAGCTCTATTTCACATGATGAAATCCATGCGCGGACACCAGATAGGTGGAAGAAGACATGGGGACAGGGTCCATAAGGTTTGATTAAGAAAAAGCACCATTCTTGGTCAAAAAGCAAGAAAAAGCAAAAAGTCAAACAGGGTTGATTGTCCCGAGCCAAGGGCACCATTGGAAAGAGGAGACTGAGCCGGACCAAAAAGCTAAAAGGTGCTTTCTCAAAAAGCAGCTCTAAGGCCAAAAAGCAAGGCCTTAAAGCTAGAAAAGCAAAGCCCCAAAAGTTGAGTAATATTTTTTTAATAAAAGTAAAAAGAGCAAAAGCAAAGGCAAAAAGAGAAAAGCAAAGCATAAAAAGGCAAAGCAAAAGCATGAAGGCTTTTTGGCATGAACTTGGATTTTAACTTGGACTTGGATATGAACTTGGACATGAACATGGAATTTGGACTAGGATCTGGACTTGGACTTGGACTTGGATTTGGACTTGGACTTGGACTTGGACTTGGATTTGGATTTGGATTCATTGGATTCAGATTTGGATATTAGATTTGGTACTAGCCCGGTGAGAGATACTTGTCGGTCATCCCCGTGGTGTGCTCGGCATCACAGATCTTGTGCCTCGACATCAACATCGACTTGGATATCCTACATCGGCATATCTGTTTGTTTTGTATTCATTGATTGTATTGATCCTGGCCGGCGTGCCCATGGATTGTTCCTGAATAAATTCTTGAAAGGGGGCGGGGCCTGTTCCCCGCTCAATGTGGTGTACTGTGCAACATCCCTATTCCCTTCTATCTCTCCCCTCTCTCTCTCTATATCTTTATCTCTTGGGCACGTGGTTGAGTCTGTCACTGCATGCCCCGCTAGGCTTACAAGTACCCTCTAGAGTTGGGCACCTCTTCACGTCTTGCTTGGCTGTCCATTGTGTCAAGTGTGATATCAACACCCACAAGATTGTTTCCCTACTAAGGAGAGGGAAACAACCGTGCTGTGATACCAATGTAATAAACCCTTCAATGTGTAAGCTCTTATTGGGCACTGTATCCTGGTTTAGCAACACTTAGACACTTAAAAAATCTTTTTGACAGCTCAAGACATAGACGAAACTGAAAAGAGAAAATGGTCAGTAACGACACATTGAACACCACACTGGGTCCGGAATCCTGGGCTGACCCCCCCTCAATACCAAGTATATTATTGGACTATTTTACTCGTACAATGTTCCACGGGCTTTTAAGCTAGATTTGCCATAATGAAATATGAAAACATGATCATCTTACCATAGTTTGTCGGAGATGGTTTTCGTAGTCGTAGCCGCCTTCTAGCAGACCTTGTCAGTTCCTGGACTGATGCAAGCCTTTCCCAGGTGTCGAGGCCCACACACTGGTTTGGTGTGCCCATACTAGCACAACCTACACCCCTCACAACGAGATCTCGGCTGAAAGCTCAATTCTTGGCACTGGAGAACATTTCTGTTAGAAGGCATCTCCTGTCTTTATTACTGAGACACCAGGGCCTTTGTTGTGGGTGTGCCCGCCCTTGCAGGTGTTGTTCTCATTTTTCCTCACTCCCCGTATTTTTTCCATATTTTTCCTTATTTTTCTTGGCTTGGGTGGATGCCCAGTGTTGGCAGGAGGGCCCATGAGCTGGCCGACTGATGCTACAGGTCTACGACCCCACACATGCACTGGCCGACTGTTGACAACTGGCCGATTGGCTGTCTTGGCTGGTCGTGGAGGATCAGGGCCTGTCCGCTACCCTTCTACAGGCCGACTGCATCATTGGGGCCATATAAAATGGCCCCACAGCCCCTTGCCATTCTTGTATTGTATTCTGGGATCTTGTGTATATACAGTAGAGTTATACGCCTCTCTCTCTCCATTGCTATCTATTTTCTGCACTTGCTCTTGTGTTTCCAGATTTGGTCATCATCTCTGTTGTGTATTTTGACATGGTATCAGAGCCCTAGGCTCTTGATAGTTCTTTGATTTGTGTGAGCAAGAGGGGGACTGTTGTGTTGCTGATTGGTGGACTGTTCGGGACTGTTTGGGAAGAGGTGAAGCAAGAGAACGACGGGCTGATTTGTTGGACAGCCACTTGCAGGTGTAAGTTCTTCTTTGTTCCCACCCACCCACCCTTTTTCAGATTACATCCCCGCAATGGCAGATTTGTTAGAGATGGTTGAGAGGCATGTGAAGATCCCTACACTCCCCACGTTCCCGGTGGACCGTTAGTTGGATGGGAACAACTACGGCATATGGAAGGTTATGATGGAATCTGTGCTGGAGTCTTACGACCTTGCTGATTTCATCGTTGTTGGGGTTCCACGGCCGGAAGTAGAGGAAGGGGAGTTACCGTTCATCCGTAAGGACCGGGGGGCACAGGCACAGTTGTGGGATCGTGTCAACGCCAGGGTCCGTTCATTTATCTTCCTCAACTACACACCGCAAGTAATCAATCATGTAAAGCATATGACGCTGGCCAGTGGTATATGGCAGCATTTGGCTTCTCTTTACAACAGGGTATTGCCCATGAAGAGGATTTCCTTGGAAGTACAGCTGCGGGTTATGAGCCCTGCAAAGTCGTCGACGATGCGGGATCATATTAACAAGCTGCAGGCTCTTCAGCAGGAAGTTCTTCAGGTTGGGAAGGAGATATCGTCAGAGGACATGGCCATAACGTTGCTGTCGCACTTTCCCTCTCAGTACTCAGCATTTTACTCGTCTTTGATTACCAGTGGTGGCAGGCTCAGCACCATCTTGTGGGAGGAGCTTGTGCCCATGGTCTTGGAACAGGAGGAACGATTCACAAACCCTCCACAGGGCGGAGGTTCGGAGGCCTTAACTGGCCAACAGTCGAAAGGCCGTAACACGGGGAAAGGGAAGGCTTCATCGGAGAAGTCTTCTGAGAAGAAGTCTGACGCTGATCGCGAGAAACTAAAGGCAGAGAGGACCTGTAATGATTGTGGTGAGAAAGACCACTATTGGAGGCAGTGTCCCAAGCGGAAGACCGAGAAGGGTGAAGATTCCTCAGCAGCAATCATGAAGACTCCGGCTTTTGTGCACCTGAAGGTGATGGACACCGATGTTTCATTTTCTTTAGGCAGGGAGGAGGTTGGAGGATTCTCCGCAATGGATACTCGGGAGTGGATTCTAGACAGTGGTGCTTCCAGGCACATGACTCCTTCCCCTTCAGATTTACAGGTCTCTGCAGGTATTGTGGTCACATTCTTACTGGGGATACATCCACTATCCCAGTTCACAGTGAGGGCAGGTTGGAGATAGTTCCCGATGGCAGGGGTGGGAAGCATTCTTCCCAGGTGTTGTATGTTCCCACACTTGGTTTTCATCTGTTGTCAGTGCATCAGGTTTGCAAGACTGGCGTACGGGTGGAGTTTGATGAGCATTTTGTTGCTCTTCGGGACAAAGCAACAGGCTAGGTAGTCTGGGAAGACGGAGTGGAGAATGGAGTTTACAAGCTTTCAGCACTCTCTCTCCCAGGTCCTCAGGTTTGTGATGAGTGGCAGTCTGGTAATGGCCACTTAAGTGTGGATACGCTGCAGGTGCAGGCTTTCCGGGACCAGATGGAGGATTGCTTGCCAGTTGATGGCAGCAGTTGGCAGGAACTTTCCAGTACTGATGTTGGTGGTTCTTGTGTTCGACAGTCAAAGGAAACTGAACAGGTAACTTATGCTCTGATGTCTTGTAGCATTCGAGACAAAGAAATTCCTGTAGATAAGGGTGTTCTTTCCACTAGGACCTCTCGGAAAGCCAGGCAGGTGGCAGTTAATTACTTGCAGAAGGAGGTGGATTTTCCAGGCTTTGTGGTTCCGGATTCAGAGGGGGTGGTTGACAGGTTTCAGAAGGCCTTGCGTGGTCTTCAGCAGGTTTCCAGGACTTGGCTTTGCACTGTAACAGGTGTTGATCCTTGTGAGCAGTGTGATGCCTCTTTGACACGGAAGCATAATGGTTCATTGATTTGGTTGATGGACACCAGATTGGACAGGAGCTTCCTGATGAGGCAGTTGAGCTCATGGTTGCAGATGACTCTTTGGGAGGTAGGATTGCGTATCTTGTGGTTGCTGCAGCATGCGAAGGATCATGGACTCTTTTACAAAGGAGGGGGATCGATTGATGGAGTCCGACTCCACGGTTGGAGTGACTCAGATTGGGGAGGAGATCCGGACACGAGGAGATCTACTTCAGGCCCAGGAGCAGTTTTACGAAGCAGTAAGAGGCAGCCATCTTTTGCCTTGTCGCGTCGACAGAGGCAGAGTACCGGGCTGCTTGTGATGCTGCTTGTGAGGTGGTAAGGTTGCAGAGGGCATGGCAGTATTGGGCTTCCACTGGAGGAACCCACGGTCATCCAGAGGCACTTTGTTCGTGAACAGTTCGTTGCTGATGACATCTTGCTAGAGTTCTGTTTGACGGAGGATAGTACGGTGGACCTCTTCACGAAGTCGCTATCTCAGGATCTGCTCAGGCGACACCCCAGCTCCCTGTGGTTGGTTTCATAGCTAGGAGCTGATAGGGGGTGTTAGAAGTCATCTCCTATCTTTACTGAGACACCAGGGCCTTTGTTGTGGGTGTGCCCGCCCTTGAAGGTGTTGTTCTCATTTTTCCTCACTCCCCGTATTTTCCCGATATTTTTCCTTATTTTTCTTGGCTTGGGTGGATGCCCAGTGTTTGCAGGAGGGCCCATGAGCTGGCCGACTGATGCTACAGGTCCACGACCCCACACATGCATTGGCCGACTGTTGACAACTGGGCGACTGGCTGTCTTGGCTGGTCGTGGAGGATCAGGGCTTGTCGGCTGCCCTTTTACAGGCCGATTACATCATTGGGGCCATATAAAATGGCCCCACAGCCCCTTGCCATTCTTGTATTGTATTCCGGAATCTTGTGTATATACAGTAGAGTTATACGCCTCTCTCTCTCCATTGCTGCCTATTTTCTGCACTTGCTCTTGTGTTTCCAGATTTGGTCATCATCTCCGCTGCGTATTTTGACAATTTCCAGGCCCAATCTCCAGTAGTAGCTAGTCCTTAGACTATTCTGGCCGCGCTAGAGTCTCCTTGGTTGTCGCGGGCACTGCCCAAGGACTCAATCCGGTACTTTGGCTGCCCGAAACAGCTCCAAAACAGAATTCAGCACTGTAGACGTGGTCGACCAGCAGCAATACACCTTCTGGCCGCAACAGACTCTTCACACAAGCTGCCTAGACAGCCCGTATAGGCTGGTTTTGCTGATGTGGCAGTCTGCGCAGGACCAAATGTAACTTGGTTGAACACAGTGCTAATCAATACACTTAAATACACTAAGATTTGATGGACACTTGCTCAAATACAAGAAGTAAATTGCTGAATTGACAAGAGACACACAATGAGCCGGAACGGCTGACCTCCCTCAAATAAAGTATATTAATCTTGGGAGAATCAAGTACATAGTGTCATGGGCATTTCTGACCAGATTTCCATACCAATGCATATGAATACAGTATTGCAAACAAGTGGTTGTCGATGTAGACTTGCAACCCACACTACCCTCTCAAGTGCCCATGTTCCCTACCATCTGCTCTCTATTGTTCCACCAACACATGGTAGCAACAATCTGCAAGAGAGCACGTAGGACAAGAGAACACTACACAGGGTATGTGATCTTGTAATCCGGTTCCTCCCTCCTACTACTTGCTCCCATATTTAAGCATAAAAGCTTACCAATAGCAAGTAGAATCGATAACAGCGGAAGTCTTCGCGATGGAAGTCCTTGGAGTGTTGAGATCTTTGATTTGTCGCCTTTCTTCGTGACAAAAAGTCTTCAAGAGGATGAAGGGAACCTTGGGAAAGCTTCCCCTATGGTTCAACTTGAGAAAGGAAGACTGAAATCAGGGTTTTCAGCAAAAAGACCAGAAATTACAGCAAAAATGAGAGTTGTTTTGCTGAATTTCAGTCATTGGGAGTGAGTAGGAGAGTGATTAGCACTTGGAAACATTTTGGAAGCTTGGAAAACACCCTAGCAAGTTGGGTATGGCTATGGAGAGCTTGGAAATGGAGAGAAATGGTGGAAAAACAGAGTTTTCAGCCTCCAAAAATCTTCATGAAGAGAAAACACGAATTTTCTCTTAATAAGTAAGTGAATTGGGGTCCAATCGGGTGAAGGGACATGGGGAGATGCCCATTTATGAGTAAAACGGGAGGATCAGGTCCTGGACATTGAGTCTTGTCTGCCTCGAGACTTGAGTGAGTGTGAACTTGGAAGCGGTCATAATTTATAAGTGACTTTTGGGCGCCCAAACTTTAATGAAGTGGGAACGCACTCACTTATAAATATTGGCTAAGTCCTAAGGGCTACTTGAGCCTAGATTGGGTAATACTTACCACCTGTTCACATGCCACACAACCATGTCAGCAGACAGTTTCACACGCACGGTTCACGGGCGGGCGTCCCCTTACCCGGAACTACACATTGGTCAAGCAAGCATGAAAACAGCATGCAATTTCAATTGCAAGAAAGCACATAAAGATGCTATGCAATGCAGCATTGGTATGGACAATCCCCGTTCATGAGACTATACCAAAATAGACGTGCTCTAGGCAAGTACACAAGGTACTAGACCCAATGGAACACCAATCCACCAAGCATTTCTGGGCATGTACACGGAGGCACAAGTCCCAACGGAAAGCCAAGTCTACAGTAGCACATGAGTGGCATCAATTCCCGGCATAAACAATTGCCATGGACACCAGTCCAATGTACATACATGATAAGAAAGCACGGGTGGACCAATTGGGTGGCCAAATGGTGACATCTTCCCCGGCTTCTAAACAGATTTCCGCAACTGAAAAGCATCCAAATATGTCTGAGGCACATGCGGGTAATCTTTGAAGAACTCTTCATCTACCCATTTAGCATCAATGGGAAGATAGTTCTTAAACTTCACAAGGTAACGCCTCACAACTTTGCGTGCAGCAAGCTTGCGACAATCTGCTCTGGTTGCAAGATCTCCTCAAGCTTGGTGGATCCTCAATGACCATTTCACTGGGCTCCGGCCTTACATACTTGCGAAGGAGACTCACATGAAAAGCATTGTGTATGTGCCAATGACTAGGTTATGCCAATCTGAAAGCCACTTCATTGATCTTCTCGATCACTTGAAAAGGCCCATAGTACCTGGTTGCAAGCTTAGGATATGCACCCTCTTTGCCAGGCCTCTTTGCAAGTCTTGCTTTCGCAAATTTCAACAATACCCAATCATTCTCTTTAACATCCAATTGCCTTCTATGCTTGTCCGCAGCCTTTTTATGCTTGTCTTGTGACCTTGCAATGGCTGTCTGCAGCTGAGCAAAAGCAATATCCAAGTCTCTTACATACTCATCAGCTGCAAATATCTCATCCTTTGTGCGAAGGATGGGTGGCAAAACCACCTTACCATAAACAATCTCAAACAGGGCCTTTCCCGTAGATGAATGCACCGTGTTGTATGCAAATTCCACAAGCGGTAAGTACTTCTCCCAAGAAGACTTCTGATCCGCCACAACATTTCACGAGATCCAACACGGCTGAATTTGCAGCCTCACTTTGCCCATCCGTTTGAGGGTGATAAGCTGATGAGAAGTCCAATTTGGTGCCCATATTATCAAATAAGGCCCGCCAAAAGAGACTTGTAGTCTTGGGATCTCTATCCCCCACAATGGACTTCGGCATTCCATGATGTTTGAACACTTGTGCAAGATACATTTTAACCATATGCTCAGCTTTGAGGGTCTTTTTGACCGGCAAGAAATGAGCTTGCTTGCTAAACCTGTCTACAATTGTCCAATTGCATCATTACCCTGTTGGGTACGTGGCAAGTCCATAATGAAATCCATTGTAATACTTTCCCATGGCTGCGTGGGAATAGGCAATGGCTGAAGCAAACCTGGTGCCTTTTGCCTATTAAATTTGACTTTTTGACAGGTGATACATGCACGTACATGTGCCTCTATGTCCTTCCGCATACCTGGCCAAAAGAAATACCGCTCAATCATGTGCGTAGTAGGCATTATGCCTCTATGACCAGCATATGGAGGAGCATGGCACTCATCCAAAACCTTTTGCCTCATGTCAGACACCACACATCGGCAATTATCTTTCATGAGATAACCCTCTTTGATCACATATGAGGCATGTGCATGACCAGTCATCAAATCAGCCCAAATAGTGGCAAAATCAGCATCCGTATGATACAAATCACGCATGGTAGACAAGTCCCCATGATAGGCAAGCGAGATAGCTGCTACATACGGCTTTCGTGACAATGCATCGGCCACTACATTCTTCTTTCCTGGGGTGTGCAAGATCTGAAAATGAAACATAGGGAGGAAATTGGCTATCCTCATATGCTTCTCTGACAACTTAGTTTGAGTAAGAAAACACCTCAAACTCTGGTGATCTGTCTTCACAGTGAAATCAGCCCCAAGAAGGTAATGTTTCCATATAGTAAGTGCATGAATTACAGCCAAGAGCTCTTTCTCATAAATGCCAAGAGATAGCTCTGCATCATGCAATCTACGACTCTCATAAGCCACGGCATGTCCCTCTTGATTAAGGACAGCTCCTATGCAATTTCCAGATGCATCACATTCCACACAAAAAGGCTTTTGCAAATCCGGAATGATCAATACTGGACCATGAGTAGTTGCATCTTTCAATTTGAGGAATACATCTCTCTCTACATTAGTCCATTTGAACACGGCCTTCTTCTTTGTCAAATCATTTAAAGGAGAAGCAATCCATGCAAAGTGCCAAATGAATCTGCGCTAGTAAGAGCATAATTCAAGAAAACTACGGATCTCATGCACCGAGACAATTCGGGCCAATTCCGAATTGCATCAATCTTTGCAGGATCCATCCGCACTCCATCTTTGGACACAATATGCCCAAGATAATGTATCTCTGACAAGAAGAACTCACTCTTCTTTGCATTTATGAAGAGTTTATGCTTATGGAGCTCTTTAAAAACAATAGCCAAATGAGCTTTATGCTCTTCTTCGGTCTTTGAGAAGACTAGGATGTTATCAAAGAAGACACCTGTAAACTTCCTGTATCCACGGAATATGCGATCCATCATTCTATTGAATGTAGCTGGGGCATTTGTAAGACCAAAAGGCATAACAAGATACTTATAAAGCCCAAATGCTGTCTTGAAAGCAGTTTTGTGTACATCTTCAAACACTACACGCACTTGATGATACCCACTCTTGAGATTAATTCGGCTAAAGCATGCCAATCCATCCAACTTGTCAAGGATGTCGTCTATGCATGGAATCGGAAACCGATTCTTGATGGTAAGCTTCTTCAATGCTCTATAATCCACACACATACGAAAGGATTCATCCTTCTTTTGAACCAAGAGGACGGGTGAACAATATGGGGAAGAGCTTGGCTGAACCAAACCCTTCTCAAGAAGCTCATTCACTTGCTTCATGATCTTCTCTTTTTGGGATGCACTTACACGATAGGCTGGCCTATTAGGTGGTGAGCTACTCGGCACAAGATCAATGCGATGATCTTCCGGTTGTGCAGGTGGTAACTCATTAGCAAAACAATCATTGTGCTCTTGCAAAAATTTCAGCCTATCATTACTAAGAGTGTTTACATGTACATTATTTTCCTCAACATAATCTCGTACAAAAATCACGTACGCAAAAACACTCTTTTTCATTACTTTCTTAATTTGTACATGAGATACAAGGGGAATGGTATCACCCTCTTCACCAGCATCAATTACATGTTCTCGGCCTTTATGCATGAAGGTGATCCTGTTGGTCTTGTAAGCCTTGCACAGATCAATACGTGTATGCCAAGGCTTTCAAGTTTCCAAGCAATACATCACAACCATTCAAAGGCGCCACAAGAAAATCCTCATGATCCACATAGCCTTGAATGTGTATGCGCAACTTGCCAAAAATAGGCATGACCTGCACTTCTCTATCAACAAAGGCAGCCCCTGCTTCAATTTGAGGATCCATGTCCTCCACTTCAATACCCAAAGCAGCTGCCATCCGTGTGGATATAAAATTTTCAGATTCACAATCATCAAACATGAACAAAGCGGGCTGATCTTTGAGCTGTCCCCAAGCTTTACATACAACCCTATCTTTGCTATCATGTGAAGTGTTGCCCTGCACATCCGGAACCATATGCACATTAGGCTTTGATGCATTTGCATTATCACGCTTCGTCTTGTTTGGGCATGCCTTTGCAATATGCTCGGTGCTACCACAAGTAAAGCATCTCCCCTCACTCGTATATTGCTTTTTCTGTTCCGGAGTGAGACCATAGTCTCTCAGTTTAAAGGGATGCTTCTTGGTAGTGTTATTTTGAGCCTTTGGACCATTTTTATCTTGGGTTTGGTCCTTTTTAGGTGGCTGTCCATCATTTTGCAGGTTTTGGACAGCCCTCTCTTTGCCTTGAAATGAGGGTTTAGCCTTATTGGATCGACTCAATTTGAGTTCCAATTGCTGGGTGGCAGTGGCGGTGGCGGCTGCGATTAATTGGTGTAAGGTATGACCAGGATACATTTGTAGTCCTGCTTTGTACACGGGTTGCAATCCCGATTGAAACCTTCTCTTCCTTTCCGCCTCGGTGACATGCATAAATGGAGACACCTCCAAGAGCACTTTTCAAAACTTTTGTACATATGCATTTACCGATTCCCCCTCATTTTGCTTAACCCAATCCCACTTCATTGTTATCTCATTCAATGCATTGGGAGGCAAGAATTGTGCGTAGAACCTCTCCTTGAACTCTTCCCATGATCTAACAGGATTCGGTGAGAGCTTCTCCGTGAGCCACCAATGGGCAGCAGTGCCTTTCATGAACATGATTACATGTTGGATCATGGATTTCTGAGTGAAATCCTCATCATTGAAATCAATATCAAACTGGGCAATAAAAGCAAGTGCCTTCGATGCATCATATTCCCCATGATATGTGTCAAACTTCACAGATTTATCTCCGGCTTTGAAGTCACGAGACTTTGATGCATGTGTGTGCATCTCAACATGTTTTCCCCCATGTTTGTCCATTGGGACAGCCCCTGTGCCTGGCATCATTTTTGGACCAAAAGGTGATGCATAAGGCATAGATACATGTGCCCTGTAAGCATGAGGCATGGCTGGCCCCTCAACATGCATTGATACATTTTCAGCCATAACTTCTCCCTCACGAGCACACTCGAAGGCATGAGTGGCATGAGAGATACGCGGAATACCTGCACCAACAGAAAATTGCAGCCCATGATGCATGTGTTGTGCATGCACATTTTCAGCCGGCAATGGCATTTGACATACATTTTGACCACTGCCATAAACATTGTATCCTTCACGGGCTACATAAGGTATTCCTGCATGGCGTGAAGTCACTGATTGTTCCTCTCCCATAGCATGGAGATTCATCCTCTTAGACATAAGTTCTTGTTCGGGCACTTGTGGGGATTCCAAGACATGTGGGATGGTTGCCTTTTCTGCATAGGCATCCTCAGTATGAGCCAAGTATGCACGTGCTGCATCCCTTGGTTGCATGTGCAACTCTTGAGTAATCATTGCCATTGCATGATCCATATAAGATTTAGCTTTCTTGGCCTTCAAACGGTCATGTACCAATGGATCCTCGCGGCGGTAGAGATTTAATTCTCCTTTTTGTTCATGGAGAAGAGTCTGCATACGAGTAAGTTCAGCCCTCAAGACTATGGACTCTTCTTCCTGCATCTTCTCTCTGCTACGGGACGGCTATCCCACATATTCATGTTCCCTATTGTGCATCACATGAGTTTGCTCATCCTATAAAGCATTGGAGACATGCATTTCATTGTCCCTGCCTCTTGTATTAGCATCTCCAACATTCATTGTATGGCTGTCCATAATGTTCTAAGTGTAGAGATAGCTAGTGTTCATGGTGATCGTCTCTCACGATAGAAGTGAAAGAGAACCGTATGCTCTGATACCAATGTAACTTGGTTGAACACAATGCTAATCAATACACTTAAATACACTAAGATTTGATGGACACTTGCTCAAATACAAGAAGTAAATTGCTGAATCGATAAGAGACACACAATGAGCCGGAACGGCCGACCCCTCCCTCAAATAAAGTATATTAATCTTGGGAGAATCAAGTACATAGTGTCATGGGTATTTCTGATCAGATTTCCATACCAATGCATATGAATACAGTATTGCAAACAAGGGGTTGTCGATGTAGACTTGCAACCCACACTACCCTCTCAAGTGCCCATGTTCCCTACCATCTGCTCTCTATTGTTCCACCAACACACGGTAGCAACAATTTGCAAGAGAGCACGTAGGACAAGAGAATACTACACATTGTATGTGGTCTTATAATCCGGTTCCTCCCTCCTGCTACTTGCTCCCATATTTAACATAAAAGCTTACCAATAGCAAGTAGAGTCGATGATAGCGGAAGTCTTTGCGATGGAAGTCCTTGGAGTGTTGAGATCTTTGATTTGTCGCCTTTCTTTACGACAAAAAGTCTTCAAGAGGATGAAGGGAACCTTGGGAAAGCTTCCCCTATGGTTCAACTTGAGAAAGGAAGGCTGAAATTAGGGTTTTCAGCAAAAAGACAAAAAATTACAGCAAAAATGAGAGCTGTTTTACTAAATTTCAGTCATTGGGAGTGAGTAGGAGAGTGATTAGCACTTGGAAACACTCTTGGAAGCTTGGAAAACACCCTAGCAAGTTGGGTATGGCTATGGAGAGAAATGGTGGAAAAACAGAGTTTTCAGCCTCCAAAAATCTTCATGAAGAGAAAAGAATTTTCTCTTAATAAGTAAGTGAATTGGGGTCCAATCAGGTGAAGGGACATGGAGAGATGCCCATTTATGAGTAAAAGGGGAGGATCAGGTCTTGGACATTGAGTCTTGTCCGCCTCGAGACTTTAGTGAGTGTGAACTTGGAAGCGGTCATAATTTATAAGTGACTTTTGGGCGCCCAAACTTTAATGAAGTGGGAACGCACTCACTTATAAATATTGGATAAGTCCTAAGGGCTACTTGAGCCTAGATTGGGTAATACTTACCACCTGTTCACATGCCACACAACCATGTCAGCAGACAGTTTCACACGCACGGTTCACGCGCGGGCGTCCCCTTACCTGGAACTACACATTGGTCAAGCAAGCATGAAAACAGCATGCAATTTCAATTGCAAGCAAGCACATAAAGATGCTATGCAATGCAGCATTGGTATGGACAATCCCCGTTCATGAGACTATACCAAAATAGACGTGCTCCAGGCAAGTACACGAGGTACCAGACCCAATGGAACACCAATCCACCAAGCATTTCCGGGCATGTACACGGAGGCACAAGTCCCAACGGAAAGCCAAGTCTATAGTATCACATGAGTGGCATCAATCCCCGGCATAAACAACTGCCATGGACACGAATCCAATGTACATACATGATAAGAAAGCACGGGTGGACCAATTGGGTGGCCAAATGGTGACACCAAATTTTGGGTTTGCAGAAAACTGATGTTTGAGGCATGGAATGGGGCGCCCTCAGCTTGTAGATCCCAAATATATGCTCGATTTCACCGACAGATGAAAATTGAGCCCTCCATGAGCAAGAACGAGGATCAGCTGGGTAGCAGTGAAAGATGACGATTTGCAGCAGCAAGGGATGAAATGAGACCTCTTGATCACAGATATGTGCTCAGTTTTGCAAAAGGATGCCTGTAGCACTTGGTAGGATGAAGAGAGCCTGCACAAGGATGGTCGCTTGAAAATGATACGTGGGAGAGAGGAGGAGGCGTGCTTGAGCTTGCCAGTCTCCACACCAACCTTGTGCCATATGGCTGGCTTGGGCCACTTACTAGGTGTCTAGTCCATGCCATATGGTCACTTGGGTGCCCAAGCAGGGTTGGTGTTGAGTGGATTTGGGCCCTGGGCACTTTAATAAAGTGTCGGCCTAATTTTAAGTGAGTGTGAACTTGCAAAGGTTATAACATTACATTGAAAATTTAATGAAATAAACAAAGGTTTCTCCCGGTCATGGAACATGTACAACATTGGCACTTTCGGGCACGAATCTGGCACATGGGAAAGCGCGGAACTGGACCCAGAACACTCGGATCCACACATTGGTCACAATTGGGCGCGTGACAAACTGGCCACATTGAGTGTGAACTTGCAAAGGCTATAACATTACAGAGAAAATTTAATGAAATAAACAAAGGTTTCGCCCGGTCATGGAACATGTACAGCAGTGGCATTTTCGGGCACGAATCTGGCACCTCGGAAAGTGCAGAATTGGACCCAGAACACTCAGATCCACACACTGGTCACAATTGGGCGTGAGAAATTGGCCACATTTGGGTACGAGAAATTGGGGAAAACCATATAAATAGCCAAATGATGACATTTTCCCTGTAATCTTTAATTTTAAATCAAACAGATCGAAGGAGTCATATAATAATTGTGCATAGATGCATACTTGCAGCTAATAGTATGTCTACTTTTCTCCAAACTTGCTAGATCAATCATCCTCCCCCTCCCCCCCCCTTTCCAAAAAAAAAAAACACTCGCAAAAGTTAGGTCCTTTCTGTAAAAAAAGGGTGTACAATTATGGCAGCAGATTTAGCCCTCAATAGGGAAAGAATGTGAAAGGAGGGGTGTACTCCATATGCGAGACTGCATGAGGGGGGGATAGCCACACTAGGGGACAATCAGTGACAAATGATGCCTTCGTCACCATGGATGAAAGCATCAAGTTCCTTTTTTTACAAGGTTCAAAACATGTGTACTGTCTATTGACGTACACATGTGAGGTAGTTAACAAAAGCATGCTTTTATCTGACACCTTTTATTTCTTTTGAGTTCAAAATGGAGTACTGCCTAAGTAGATCAAGACCTTTAAGTTACGCTTTGATCATAGCTAGAAATTTCAATGTAGTTCAAGCTCATGTTGGAAGCAACTTTTTCATTGGCAAAAAAAATACCATCCACTTTTCTTTTTGAGAGTAATTATATTATTTTTAAATATAGGGGTTTGAACTCGTGGCCCAAGCTGGCGAACATGGTGGGATAGCCACTTGGGCAAGGGCCTGCAGACAAAAAGCTTGCATTTAAAAAAAAATGGTTACATTTATTTGAGGGGAATCAAATTGTTGGAAATTGTCACTCCTTACTTCATTGATGTTAGGGTATTGCTAGTTGTAATCAGCTTGGGTTTTGCGATTAATTTTTGATTCATTTTTAGATGAATTTGTTTCCAGTGGAATTGATCTTTTGCGAAATCCAAAGTACAATAAGGGGATGGCCTTTACAAAATTGGAGCGCGACAGAAATCATCTTCATGGTTTACTGCCACCAGCATTAATGAGTCAAGACTTGCAGGTCCAAAGAGCCTCATTGTCCAATATTAGGAGTTGGCAATTCCAGAGTTGCACCTGTGTTTTGCTTCTGCTTTTACTTGTTTGAATTCATTGCCTTTGTTTCACAGCAAAATTTTCTGATTGTAGAGGAATCCTTCTTTGAAAAACTTCTGAAGTCATCTGCATCTTGGGAAACCATGCTGACGTCCACTTTCATGCATTCAGAACCCAATGTTCTTAGGCCTTCTTTACCAGAATCCGCAGCCAATGTTCAGCAGAAGTTGCATACTCACTGTGGACTGCCTCAGAATTTGCCTTGCAGTGCTGACATCACCAACGGTCAGCCGGTCAGGTGTTCCCTAAAACGGGTTGCTGCTGTTGTGGCTTCTTGTTTTCAAAATGGCAACAGCCTCTTGGAGATTGTTCCCTCTCTTTTCTTTGCTTTTTCAGCAGCTTGTGACCTTGTCCTCATGGCAATCTTTTGGTATCCTTCTTCCATGGTTTGAGATGTTTTTTTTGGCGGTCCCCACTGTTTGCCAAATAGGAGGTTTTTGGAGCTTAAAATGTGATACTTAAATCTTGTTGTCCAATTTTTTGATAAATGGCAACATAGGTGTTACATGCACCTGTTGTGTTAGGGGGCCACGTTGACATAACTGGGACGTTTGAGCACTGAGCAAGTTCTGTCCAGGGGCAGCAGGTCGCCAATTGCCAGTTGGGTCTAGGTAAAGGGTATTTTGGAATTTATCGCCTCATTTGAAGTTCTTGAAGACAAAAGCAACCTTCCTTCAAGAAAGAGAACCCACGCAAGCCCTAGCTGACCCAGGTTTGCAGAGGATCGGTGTATGTATCCTCTGAAGCTCCAAAGGCAACTGCCCCGGCAAGGTACAACAGCTTAGTGTGGAAGCTCGCGTCAGCTTGGAACAGAAAAACACAGCTCTCATAAAATCCAGACACTTAGGCAAGTTAACAAATTAATGGTAATATCTACTGTACCTTGTATAATTCAGCAATACAAGCAAATATCAGGTGTTGTACCTTCTTCTCTATTTCTGCACTTAATCTCTTCCACTTCAGTTTTATACACTTCTGATAAGCATTCTTCGGCTATGTATGTAACATTGGTATCCCAGCTTTGGCTTTGATAAGGCGGTGAAGGATTTTTTTTTACTTTTTTTTATTTTTTTGCTGTGGTGGATAGTTTACTGGTGCTCCAGGGAATACCTGTTCTAGCTACCCATGCATCTGTAGTGGATAGTTTTCACGCTCTGGTAGAATTATCGAGAGCTGCCAACTATTGCGATATGGAAGAGGATTCATGGTCCCAGGTGGCCACTTGAACCCCTTTAGATCAAGATGCATCCGAAGTACCCAATGTGCGAGAGATCTGGAGAGTCTTGCAAGCAAGTGTTCAGTAGTGAGTCCCTCCACCCGAAGATCCCCACGAAGCAGCACACCAAAGAGCCATGGAGCTAGTGCGTTTATGGGCTGACATAGCGGCTAATTGCCAATAGAGGCTGAGGCTGCTCACCTGCTGACTGGTTGAGGAGGATTGTTGAAAGGATGGTGATGTATGCCGGAACCTGGAGTTTGTAGTCATCCTCAACCAAGCTCAACAATCTCCTATATCAACCACACAGCCACCCAAGAAAATCTAGTTCAGTAAGTATGATGATAAGATGGATTCTAACGCTTTACATTCATGGCTACATCAATTTGCAGCTTATTTTGCACCCGTACATAGATTAGATAGGGAGGTGGTCATGCTTGCATCTTGTCACTTGATGATGGTGATGCATGCAGATGGTGGCAAGGCTAGGTTAACAACAAAAATTTCTGATGTTGTGACCTACTACTGAAGATTTCCCGAAAGCCTTCGACACACCAACCAATGTACTCGCCATTGTGCACGGCATGAGCATGTCTGCTCTCTGGTTCAAGCCAGACCTTCAGTGGTGCATCCACACAACTATGTCTCATAATAACCCAAGTCCTCACTTACATAGTAACAACTACGCCATAAATAGCTAACTTGCTATAAACACCTTTAAGCCTATTTATCAATGGTATCTAGAACACATTGAAACACTTCATATTTAGAATCCTTTACCATATTATGAAGTTCAACTGAGTTTACAAGAGTAGTGGATGGGACATCAAAATCACCGTGTAGACAATTGGACACCATCCATGACGAAAGATACCTTATGACCCTTCCAAACTATTTATATATCGTAGTTATGAAACCACTCTTTACCTATAATAACATCTACTCTATCTAGACTCATAATCATGAAATCTAATGGGTCTAAGTAGCTATGTATAGTTATAGGCATTTGAGACACTTGCCGATCCCAAAACTGTGTCCGATGTCATGTTGACACGATATTTGTGATCACTTGGCTGTTTCTCCACTCCCAACTTCTGCACAAGCTTGGCATTCACAAAGTTGTGAGTACTCCCAAGGTCAAAAAGAATGTGTACAGTTTTCCCCATGATTGACCCATACATTTGTATCAGGTGCGTGGGACTGAAAACTTTTTATGTCAAAGCTACAACCATTGGGACTATATAAGCAAGCGCATAAAATCAGCATAATATCATTCATTATCAGAAAAGTCTCAAGTCAGCGAATCAGCAAACAAGTCTCCTATCCTCTCGAGGCTAACATTGAAGCTCCTCTTCCATTCTCAGCCAGCATATGTGCAGTCCTATAGGTATCTTGGACTTGCATAAGTGGCCCCGAAGAGTCTTCTGCAGCACCCTTGGATTGGTGGATACTCAGGCGACATACGGTCTTCCTTGTCCTTGCGTTGGGAAGTCATATCGCTTGTTCTTAAGCATTGTACAGCATTTCTCCAAAGAAGTAATATAATAAAATACTCCTGCTTGCAGGGGGGGGGGCCTTCAGTGGGTAATTCGGACCCAATATTGTGTCATCTACTTCTCTTCTATTCTCTTCTCTCTCTCTCTCTACTCTGTGAATGGATGCTAAAGATCTCACCACATAAAGGTATAAAGAAGGCCCTGTTGTGCGTTACCACGACCAACCTCAGTGCATGTAACATTGGTATTAGAGCATCAAGTTGGTGACCCGACTCGGCTACATAAAGAAGTGAGAGCATCTGGATTCTGGTGGATGGTAATACTGCGGTCTGGAAAAAACACCTAGGCTCCATGTCGGGACAGATATCGCATCAAGAAGAAAGCTAGCAGGAAGTTACGGAGGCACAAAGCTTCCAAAGCGACACACCAAACAAAAGTATGCTTCCGCCAAGCATAGAAGAGCTCTTGAGAACAATGATGGAGCAAATAAATTCATTGAAGATGCAGCTTATGAAGGAGATAGCACAAGCGGAAGCATAAACAGTAAACATATGAGAGTGCAAAGTAGAATGAGAGAGTTGGACAAGATCACCTTTTATAACAGCAGTAAAGCTTTACAATGGCAATGGCCAGCACTTGGATTGGGCTACTTCTCAAGGCCCGTTTTCTTCCTCCACAGTATATGATCAATCTTGAGGATGAGTTTTACAAACTCACTTAGAATGGTTCGCCTGTTTTGACCTATTCCAACAAGGTCATTACCATGGCCCAACAGTTTTGGGGGGGGGGGGGGGGGGGGGGGGGGGGGGGGGGGGATGTGGTAAGGGAGTGGAGGAGGCTCTAGAGAGGAGGCGGAGGCAAAAAGGGTGAGGCTGAGGAGCCTCTTGAGGGGAGGAAGGGGAAGAGGCTGAGGGGGGAGGGAGGGATCAAAGGAGGGAAGCACCGAAGAGAGGAGGGGGGGGAGGTGGTTTTCAAAAATTGGGAAAATTGGCATTGTACCAGTACGTGGGACGGGTCTCCAAGCTGGACCTAACGTTGGGACCCTCTTGGGGGGCGGGTGGGGCCTCCACTTCAAATGGATGATCCTGAAATAAATGCTCGAAATGGTTCTCTAACACAACTGGTTCCGCTAAGGTCCCTTCGGTTTGTCTGGCTTGTTGGCGGTGGGGGAGCGTTGCTCTGGCTGGGCGTCGGTGCTGCCTCCACCCTGTCGTTTGCCACCTATCCCCATCCTCGACGTCAGGGTTAGGGTGCTGGGGCTTTGTATTACTAGAGGAGGGAGGAGGTGGCGCTAAAGTGCTCAGCCCACTCTTGCTACTCTGTGGGGGGAGAAGGGGCTGGACCAGCGTGTAGAGCTCACCTTGACTGGCGATGAGGGTAAGCTCTAGCAAGGTGACCGATCAAACGACAAATGAATTGTCTAGGGAGGCCTCAATACTCCACCTACTGAAGGACGGGGTCCCCCCCAGAGGCATCAAAAAGAGATGACATGCGGTATTGTCTCCGGAGAGGAAATGCTGATGGAGAGTAAAGGAAAAATCCCAACCACCCGCGCCAACATCAAGGTGGTTGTCGCCAGGGATTCAAACACTTGCCTTACTGTTCTCCCAATGATGGGGATAAGTGGAAGGTACTCCTCCTTGAGGTGTGGAAAATAGATTGTCACCGGGAATCCAGACACTACAGCTAGAGGGTTGGAGGTGGGATCAAATCCATGCTGTCAACGTGCAAAAAACGCTTAGGCTGTGGGTAACGAAATGGGGCTTGGCTGAAGCACGTGGTCCAAAGTTGCTGGGGTGTCGAACTCCACCTGGTAGTAGCCACGCCCAAGGGTGTGGATATCTATGATTTCGCCTAGCTCGGGAAGGAGGCTGGCCTGGAGCAAGTCATGAAGCTGGCTGTGCACTGGGCGGTTACCCACAATCTTGCAAACCAATGTTGAGGCTTTGAGGGAGGCTACTCTTGATGCTAGGAGCTGGAGGTCAAGGGGCGGCAGCCTTGGTCAGGGATGACAGAGCGGCTGTCGTGGAGTCCTCTTGAAGATCAAAGGAAGCTGACACCTGTCGAAAGAAAGCAGTCCGAATCCTAAAACCTGCTGAGAAGAAGTGCAAGGGGAAGGCAAAGAGGGGGGCTCACAAGAGGGAGGAGGAGGTGACACAGACGCGGAAGGTGGAGAGAAAGGGCTGTACAGGGACGGGAAGGAGGAGGTGGGACGAAATGGGGGCTAAGGTGCACACGAGCAGGGGCAGCAGGGCGGAAAACAGGAAAATACACCTTGAAAAAATGGCGGGCAGGAGGCGGAAATGCCCCGCGGGGGGGGGGGGGGGGGGGGGGGGGGGGGGAGGGGGTGGGGGGCGCAGTGCGCAGGAGAAAGGGAGGGGAGGAGAGGACGAAGGTGGAGGGAGATGAAGAGAGGAGGGAGGCAGGTGTTGCACGAAGGAGGAAGGGGTGGAGGCGGTAGGTTCGCGAGCAGGGGGAGTGTCACGATTGTGACTAACTCTCTTAATCTCTCCTTAATTACCCATTAATCCCTTATTAACTGAAAGGACACCTGTGAAGGGTCACACCCTTACACATGGGTCACTATCAAAGGACATGTCTATTCATTAAAAGGCACACCCCTAAGTCCAAAGGACATAACCGTTGACTCAAGAGTCACACCCCTTCCCAGGGATGTGTCTCTTCACTTGTAATTTTTCGGCCTCTATTTAAGAAAGGCCCCTGTCTCAATGCAAATATCTCATCTCAATCTTTCTATCAGCATTTGTCTTATGTTTGTTAATTAAGTCTTAATCATGTTAATAAAGCTATAAAAGCTTTACAGTGGTATCAGAGCAAACTTTTTTCCGCCCTGTGAGATGCCCAAACCCTAACCCTAACCCTAACCCTAAAATCAGTCCAAACCCTAACCCTGAAATCAGGCCACCCAAACCCTAAAATTGGGTGTAGCAAGTGTTGAATGGAAGAGCAGGAGAGAATGCCCCATTTAATTTTACCCAATTTTGCCAATTTTGCTTGATTAAGCATTTTCCCAATTTCATAAAAAAAAAAAACGATGGGAACCAGAGACTCACATCACAGACCCATCTAAGTGCTTGTAGTATGCTGTGCTCTACTGGAGGCCCTCATCGCATTTTGTTCGGGCTGCATATCTCTCCACACAGGGGGCGCCACCCTTCGGTCTCTTGCCTCTTCAGGTTTTCTTTTAAAACGTGACGTTTCATATAAAAAAAAAAAAACCAAAAGCCTTATTACACGTGGCTTCACCAGCCACGTGAAGCAACCGGCAGCCAGCACCTAACGGCCAGCGCCAGCGCACGCAAGGAAACCTGCCAGCGAGGAACAGCAGCGCACACATAAAAAAAAAAAACCGTAAGGGAGAACCCGACGTGAAGCCGCCGGCCAGCGCATTTAAAAAAAAACAAAAAAAACAAAGGAGTATCCCACGGCCAGCGATCAGCACATTCTCAAAAAAAAACACTTACCTTTCGGGTTCCCACGAAATGGCACCTGCCTTGATCTTTTGCGCACCAACTAGCAGCCTTCTTCATTGCTAGGCTCCTGCGGTCTATGATGGTGTTCTCTGCGGCTTGACGGCGACCTTGGTGCTTCTTCTCCAGCAATACTATGGCAACCTACTTCAGGTGTGATCTTTCCATTGTCTTGGGTATACATATTTCACCTAAAGTGGAGTATTAACATATCAGCAACCTGCCATTTATTCCTTTTCGGGCTCTCCACTCCTCCGGGGCCAATACCTTTTTTTTAATGGGATCACGTGGACACACACTACCCTCTTCTCCGACGGCTTATGGCAGAGGAGGAAACCTATGACTTCAGTTATTTACCGGATACACCCTCTCAGTCCATAGTGCCCTCTCCTACCCGTGTTTCTCCACCAGTCCCAGCCCCTGTTCCAGTGAGTGTGCCTCCCTATTTCCAGCCCACGCATTACCGCATACAGATAGCCACACCGACTTCTCACCTCCGAGAATTCGACGTGTGGGTTATCCGTGTTCGTACTTCTGCACAAGATCTGGATCATTATTGTTTTATGCTCAGGCGTCATCCTTATTGGGGTTTTATCCTCCCCGAGTGTAGCATCATCTTTCATGAATATTGCACTTATTCTGAAGACATTCATCCCTCTTCATTTACGGTTATAGGCGCTTCACCAGTACGTAGCCTCTCCTCTCGGGATTTACAGATGCCGCACCCTCCAGCCGATGGTTCTTACTAGAGCCCAGCGGCGTCATCAGCAGCAAAAACCCCCAGAGCCTCATCACCCTGAAGCCTCTACATCAACATCTCCTCTCATGGCAGAACCTGTTGACATACCAGCCCCTCCGGAATGGCAGTCAGCTTTGCAGCAACTCCAATAGCAGTTCCAACAGCAACTTTAGGAGTCTATGGCATCCTTGGCCTCTCGGATCCAGCAGCTTCACACGGATTGCCACTCCAACACAAGTTCTGTACCAGCAGCAGATGTTTCAGCAACAGTACCAGCAGACGAAGACGTCATTCCTTCCGAGGTAGAAGGTGACGACCTTAAAACTCTTTATCGTCTTTTACAAGCCAATAAAACAAAGAAATTGGAAATTAAACCCCCTGACTCTTATGGTGGTCAGCGCAATAAGTGCATCTTAGACCAATGGCTCTACAAACTGCAGTTATACTTTGAATCCATGACCCTTTCTGATTCCAAAAAGATGATTTTTGCGGTATCCCTCCTCAAAGACACTGCTTTATTATGGTGGCAACGACGACAGCACTCTGGAAAAACGGTTACAACGTGGGAAAAATTCGAGCGGGTGGTCCTCCGTAAGCAGTTCATACCTGCTAATGCACACTGCATGCCGATGTCCAGAAATATAACCCTGTCGATCTTGCCGATGCCATACGATATGCCGAGCGTGTTGCAGACATTAATTCTCGACATTCGGCCTCTTCCGGTCGAGCTAATGACTTTCAGAAAGCCAATGGATCTCGTATGAGCCGAGACAGTCGCAGAGAGTCATCTGGCTCTTCTAACTCCCAGCCTAATCCTCAATGGAATAATTCTCAACAACCTCGCCGATCAGAAGGATCGTCCTCTTTTCGGTTCCGACGTCCTAACTCCTTCCAACCACGCAGTTCGGATCGTGGACAGGACCAAAGACGTGACCAATCTCGCAATCCTCGTCCTTCTACTGTTCCTTCTGGACGGGATCAACAAAAGACAGGATTGTG
The DNA here is from genome assembly GCF_041138505.1 of Cibotium barometz. Lineage (NCBI taxonomy): Eukaryota > Viridiplantae > Streptophyta > Polypodiopsida > Cyatheales > Cibotiaceae > Cibotium > Cibotium barometz. The sequence continues at coordinate 34,112,399 of NC_141054.1, forward strand.
CACAATTTGTAATGGACCTCATCGTTGGTTTGAGTGCCCCAAAAGACCAACCCATCGACAGAATTCTAATGCTGTACCCCCCATTTCTACGGAGAAACCCCTAATTGCTGACAAAGGAAAGCGTGCAGTTAATCACCACGCTATTGCACATGCTTCAGTAATTACCGCTACTGCTACAGCACAACCTGCCTCTTCACCGTTGCCTCAGCGGTCTACTCAGGTTTTGGTTCTTCAAGGTTCTATTTCCAGTCACCCTATCCAGGTGCTCATTAACAGTGGGTGTTCTCATAATTTTGTGGGAACCACCTTGACTCAGAGATTGAAGATTCGGACTTCTCCAAGTATTGTTGTTTATGAAGTAGAGCTTGCCGATGGTTCCACATCCTCGTGTAACACCATTGTCTCCTTTCGAATTCAGCACTATCGTGACAAATTGGATTTCCAAGTCATGAATTTGGCACATTATGATATGATCCTTGGTCAAGAATGGTTGTATCAATATGATCCCCTGATCAGTTTCCGGAACCATTCTATACAATTTGCTCAAAATGATATGCTTGTGGCTCTCGAAGGAATCCGAGACCAACCTTCTACACCAACCCTTTCAGCTCTTCAAGTGAAACGGTGGGTTCGCAAGAGTGGTTGTTCCTCAGCACTTTTAATGGTCTATTCAACAAACGACCCTCCCGAGGACATAGATACAAAGGTGATGTATCTCAGGCAACCTTTCTTTGCTCCATACCTGGATCTTTTTCCTCAGGAGCTTCCTGCGGTCCTCCCACCTCGTCGACCAGTCGACCATGCTATTGATATTCTTCCTGGCAGTGCTCCACCTACTCGTGCTCCATATCGAGTTTCTTTTACGGAATCTCAGGAGAGACAGCGACAACTTACTGAGCTTTTGGAGAAAGGATATATTCGACCAAGTAAAAGCCCTTTTGGAGCTCCAGTGCTTTTGGTGAAAAAGAAGGATAAGTCTATGCGTCTTTGCATCGACTATCGTGCCCTTAATAAGTTAACTATCAAGAATAAGTATCCTCTTCCACGCATTGATGAATTGTTTGATCAATTGGTCCATGCAAAGGTCTTCTCCAAAATTGATCTTAAGTCTGGATATCATCAAATTCGCATTCGCAAAGGTGATGAATATAAGACAGCTTTTCACACAAAATATGGTCATTACAAGTACTTGGTCATGCCATTCGGGTTAACCAATGCCCCTGCAACATTTATGAGTCTGATGAATGATCTTTTTCGTCCTTTTTTGGACAAGTTCGTCATTATTTATCTTGACGACATCCTGGTGTTCAGTCGTAATATGGAAGAACACAAGGCACATCTTAAGATTGTTTTCTAGGTGCTTCGAGACAATGCTCTTTATATTAATCCAGGCAAAAGTAAATTCTTCAAGACATCCTTGGAATACCTTGGACATGTTGTTTCAGCAGACGGAATTTCCATGGATCCAAAGAAAATACAGGTTATTGTCAATTGGCCAACTCCCACAAACATCCATGATATTCACTCTTTTCTGGGACTTGCCAACTTCTATCACACAAAGGTTCATCGATTTTCCAAAATAGCTGCTCCTCTCACCGAACTTTTAAAGTCCGCTCCTGCATTCCAATGGACTGAAGCCGCAACAGAAGCTTTTGCAAATTTAAAGACAGCTTTGACAACAACTCCTGTTATGGCTTTCCAGACCCTACTCTCCCCTTTGATGTTTACACGGATGCTTCTGTAACAAGGACGTGCTATTGCGTTCGACAGTCATAAGCACTCTGCAATTCAAGGAAGATACCCGGTATATGACAAGGAATTTTTTGCTATTGTTCATGCCTATCGTGCATGGAAACATTATCTCCTTGGTGCGGATTCAGTGGTGAAAACAGATCATCATTCTTTGAAATATATCTTCATGCAGCCAGTTATGAATGCTAGGCAAGCACGTTGGGTCGAATTCTTAGCCAATTTTCATATGATAATTGAGTATGTTCTTGGTCTTACCAATGTGGTTGCGGATGCCCTCAGTTGTATGCTGTCAGCTTTGGTCTTGGCTATTTCTACAGTTGAAATGGATATACCTCAAAGTTTCAAGGACCGTTATTCAACAGATCGTGATTTTGGAAATGCATTTCGAATTCTCAATTCTCAGAATGCAACTCCTTCCGACTTAAAGATTTATGGCGCATATACAATAGTGGATGATTTATTATATTATCAGGACCGTATTTGTGTACCTCATGATACTCATGTTCGAAGAGTATTGGTGAAAGAACATCACGAGGTCACTTATGCTGCCACCCAGGCATCAACAAGACTTATCGTCTTTTGACAGCTACATACTATTGGCCTCAAATGAAGCAAGATGTTATTAAGTTTGTTACAGCGTGTCTCTCGTGCCAACGTATGAAAGCTAGCAGACAAGTTCCAGCTGGTCTTCTTCAACCACTTCCAGTTCCCAATGAACGCTGGGAAAGTGTTAGTATGGATTTTATCACTTCATTGCCACGTTCTTCTAAAGGCAATACGCAGATTCTTGTGGTGGTTGATAGATTTTCTAAAATGGCACATTTCATCCCATGCAAGAAAGCAGCCCAAGCTTCAGATATTGCAGTATTGTTTATACAGTATATCTTTAAACTTCATGGATTGCCAAAATCTATAGTTTCGGATCGAGATCCAAAGTTTACAGGACATTTTTGGACTTCGATATTCAAGTCTCTTGGTACAAATTTACTCTTTAGCTCTGCTTATCATCCTCAGACAGATGGCCAAACGGAACGAGTTAATCAGATTCTGGAAGAAATGCTGCGACATTATGTTCAGTCTCGATTAGCTTCATGGGAAGAATATTTACCTTTGGTAGAATTTGCTTATAATAATTCTTATCATTCAGCTATTGGAATGACACCTTTTCAAGCAGCTTATGGCCATACTCCCCTTATTCCTACCAACTTTGTTCTTCAACATAAAGTGGCTTTAGTAGATCACCTCATTCAGGAAATGCAAGATATTCTATTACAGATTAAGGATAAGATGATCAGCGTCCAAGAGCAATATCAACGCACAGCTAATAAGTGTCGTCGTCACATTGAATTTCAAGAAGGAGACTTGGTATTATTATATATTGCCCCTCATCGATACAAGACAGTGAAATCAGTTTTTCCAAAGCTTCGTCCAAGATATTATGGACCCTTTCGTATTATTAAGAAGAACTCATCTCTCAGTTATAAGTTAGAGTTACTACCTTCTTGGGGTAGAATTCATCCAACTTTCCACATTTCTTGGCTCAAGAAGTTTGTGGACGGTGATTTTCCAGTTTTAGATCATTTGGATTATGTTCCAGAAATCGAAGATGAACACATACTCTTAATTCCAGAGATAATTCTTGATGTCAGACAGAAAGAAACAAGACATAAACTCACTACAGAATTTTTGGTTAAATGGAGAGATCTTGATGATTCTGACTCTACTTGGCAAAGTGATGAAGACTTACAGGAATATCCAAAACTTCTTCGGGAATTCTTTCAAAGACAACCATCTCTTCTTAGCCGGAGTCTTATTTTAAGTGGGAGGGAATGTCACGATTGTGACTAACTCTCTTAATCTCTCCTTAATTACTCATTTAATCCCTTATTAACTGAAAGGACACCTGTGAAGGGTCACACCCTTACACATGGGTCACTATCAAAGGACATGTCTATTCATTAAAAGGCACACCCCTAAGTCCAAAGGACATAACCGTTGACTCAAGAGTCACACCCCTTCCCAGGGATGTGTCTCTTCACTTGTACCTTTTCGGCCTCTATTTAAGAAAGGCCCCTGTCTCAATGCAAATATCTCATCTCAATCTTTCTATCAACATTTGTCTTATGTTTGTTAATTAAGTCTTAATCATGTTAATAAAGCTATAAAAGCTTTACAGGGAGAGCTCCAGCTCCTCGTTTCTCTTCCTTGTGTTTTGAAAAAGAATCAGATAGACATGCCAGATTTATCCTAGAACATAAACAAAATCCAGTATACAAGAGGGCCTTAAGCACAATGCCCAAATATTCCATGAGAAACCATATATATATTAGTTTCTACTTATAGTGGGTACTGTGTGAAAATATTCCCAAACTGATATTTTATCCAGCCCAAAAGGGTTTGTTTTTTGGCATTTATTTGTCTTCTCTGCTGGCCGACAGCTATCCCTGGCCGACCAGCACCCCTTGAACATATATATACAAAAAGCCTCATTATTCAGCAGCACACAATCATCAGAAGATCATCGTTATACCCTGCTGCTGCTGCTGCTGCCGGCACATCAACATCAACACACTGTTCATCGTCATTCTCTGTACTTTGCTGTTGCTTCTGCTGCTACCGGCGCATCAACATCAACAGGTTGCTCATCGTTATGCTCTGCTGCTGCTGTTGGCTTCTGCAAACGCACTCTTCCTGCAGCCATCGTCGGCCTACATCTCTGGATCTGCAGCACTTGTGCTTCTCATACTCTGGAGCAGTACTACACCTCTGCAGTAGCCTACGTCTACAGTACTTCAGCGTTTTACATCTACATCTACATCATTGGGACAACAACCCTTTCTGCTACACATCATAGGGACAGCAGCCCTCTCTGCTACACATCATTGGGACAGCAGCCCTTTCTGCTACACATCATAGGGACAGCAGCCCTCTCTGCTAGACATCTTTGGGACAGCAGCCCTCTCTGCTCATTCGACACCAACCGTGCTTCACCTCACATCAGAGGGACTTTGTACTAGAATTCATTCATTAGTATACAATGTACATACACTCTCTCAACTCTTCCATGGTGTATTGATTTGCTCTGATCTCTCATACATCCGGTTTTTTTGTCCTTTTGCCCTCACATGGTATCAGAGCGAGTCAAGATCTTGAGAGCTTCTCAGCATGGATAGTCTACCCTAAATTCCAGAGGATTAGCTTGTTGATTCTCCGTATTTTGATATAGACCACACGGAGGATGGGATTTCCTTGGAGAGCCCCATTCGCAGCCTTTCATCGGGAGATGACTGTCCTATTTATACCTACTCACCCTCTACACCGTTGGCATCTCGTCCTTCTTCTCCAAGCTTACCAGATTCTCCTTCCAAAGGGGGATACATGTCTACTGCCAGTGTGCCAGTACTGGACCTTGGTATTCAGCCTCATTTGGAGAATCCTGCTGCTCAGTCTAGCTGACAGCCCGGATTTCGATGTGGGATTTTCTCTCAGGGAGGACAGCTACCACCATGGTTGTCTGGAGTTCCATTGTCATCAACTCTGCCGGGGGCTGTGTCAGGCCCAGCCCTATCTTGCATAGGCGCCTAGTGCCCAGCCATCAGGGAAAAGATGTGCAGCTTTTATTTGAATTATTTCAGCATTTAATGCTGATTATTCAGTCATGGGCAGAATAAGAGACAGCTGACTGGGATTATAGTTGGCCGATTGCTTTATTTGAGGAGTATAAATACGTGAGCCACAAATCCATTGTGTTATCTCATCTTCACCAAGAGCTAAGGCAAACAAGGGCCAGGACAGCCAAGAAGTTGCTAACGCAAAGGGGTGAAGGACTGCAGGTCAAGGGTAGAGTTATCTCAGCTAAGAAAGGTCAAGTTTTCCTGTATTTTCTTTCAGATTTATATCATTCTTATAAAGCAAATACACCATTCGTGGTGGGGGCCCTACAGAGGGTATTTAGGACCCAATACTGTGTCCTCTCTCCCTCTCTCTCTTTATTTTCTGCACATCTTCATTCAGTTTTGTGCATTAATTCCGTCGCAAAAAGTGTGCTGATTTCTGAGCATTGAAGTTACCGATCTCCCCGAAGCTTCCGCATGTTACAGTGGTATCAGAGCCTACTTCAAGTGCAAAGATTCAGCAAAGAAACCAGAATTTTTTCTCGCTCGTGTGGTTAGTTTTCAGACGCCGGTGGACTACCCCTTTCGGAGTGACTCCTGTCCCTCGAAGGACGGTTGGTTTTCAGCCTCCGGAAGCCTCCGGACGTCTCCCACACACATAGTGGATGGTCAGATTGCGCTCTGGAAAGGAAGTGCGTTTTCCTGCTATGACGAGCTTCGACGACGAGAGAGACCAAGAACCTTGGGGCTAGAGTGCATTGGGCAGCCCAGCTAGGGCACCAGGCTTGAGTGTTACAGATATGTTCCAGCAGATGATGCGAGCAATCGCAGACCAGACAACCAAGTCGGAAGAGCAAAAGGCACAGATTTTGGTTCTGGAAGAGCGTACTTGTTCTCCAACGTCGCGTTTTCCATCTTCTCCCTCCCTTTCCATCCGTATACCAGATTCCAGATCCTTGACATAGGGACACTCTCGTGGGGTCACGACCGCAACCAAGCTCTTTGCTTGAGTTGCAGATGTGTGCATTGGAGATCCGACAACGTGAAGACGAAGCTAGCGACGTGTGGAACATGAGCGTTACCTTGTAGCTTTGGACGCCAGATTGACACCAGCGGTGCCCTCGAATCATTTTCCTGAGAAAATGAGCTTCAGTAAGTATAATGGTAAACTCGACCCCCACAACTCTTTATTCATGGTTGCATTAGTTTGAAGCTTACTTTGCCGTAGTCAGAAAGACAGATACTGACAGAGTGATCTTAGCCAGTTGGTACTTGGAAGGTAAGGCCATTCCTTGGTGGACTCGGTGGGCTCATGCCTACACCAGATTAGGTATGGCAGCTTATGTGTGGGACGAGTTTGTCCGCAACCTTAAGCAGCGGTTTCTACCGCCCCACTACCTTGAGCGACTCGAAGACGAGTTTAGGGGAGCGCGTCAGAACACGCAACCAATCCTTCAGTTTGCCAATAGAATTTCGACTTTATGTTTGCAATTAGGCTTATTTGATTCGGACAAGAAAGGGTAGTTTTTGTATGGCCTTGATATGCAAATCTAGTGGGAGGTGCGTATGTTTAGGCCAGCCACCTTCGAAGATGCACTCTCGCTTGCGCAGAGTGCAGAAATGAAGCATAATGGTGGCAAGCCCAAGACTTCCCAGCCAGCTACTCCCAAGGCTACCGCCTCGGGGGGAAAAGGCCAAAGCCAGACGGGGTCTTCCCCAGGACAGAGCACAGGAGCCTCTGGCTCCAAGAACTCGAACAATGCGTCTAAGCTTACTCCAGACCAGAAAGCGGAGGCAGGCAAGACAGGTGCCAAGTTAAGTGCTGAGGAGCTTTCTCAGTACAAGGAGGAGGGTAGATGTTTCTTTTGTCATACAAAAGGACATACTTCTCGGGAGTGTCCTAAGAAGACTCCAAAGACCGCCGCCGCCGCTGCCTCCACAGCTTCCGTGGTGAGCCCAGCCCCCACACAGACCCCAGTGGCTGCCCCTAGTTCTTCAAATCTTGGTGCTTCAGTTGGAGCAATTATTAGCCGGGAACTCGAGGGCGCCCATGACCAGGAGTATGAGCGCAATGAATTGCTCAAGTCCTTTGGCTACATAGGTGGCCAGAGAGTCGTCGTCTTGTTTTACAGGGGCAGCACGGAGGATGTGGTCACGGAACAGGCCGCTAGGCGTGCCCTCGTCCTGACTTCGATGGACAAACAAGTTGAGGGTTTTAGCATAGGCATGACAACGAGCGTCAAGTATGAAGCTCTAGGTGCTAAGTTAGTTATTCAGGGCATAGAATTTTTGCGTGATTTTATGGTTGCCCCTCTTGTAGGAGCAGACATAATTTTGGGCATTCAGTGGTTTCACAAGTTCCTTCCGGATGTCAAGTGGGACAAGCACACGTTCCAGATCAATCGGAATGTGTCAAACGCCCCAGTGACCATTAAGTGTGAGCCAGGAATTCCGAACTTTCTGCTCATAAGCCACTTGCAGGCTAAGCGAGTAGTCAGGAAAGGCGCACATTGTGCGATGATATACATCCAGACAGCCGAGACGGTGGCCAGTGCTTCCGAGAAGTACGCGGCTCTCCATGAAAAGTTTCAGAAGATTTTTCTTCGGGACAGTCTCCCTCCCGAGCTCCCCTCGTCCAGACCAGAGGACCACAAGATTGACCTCCTCCCAGGCTCGGAACCCCCGAGTAAGTTTTCGTATCGCCTTTCCAAGGCAATGGAATCGGAGTTGGACCGCCAACTCCAAGAATTGTTGCAATCGAGCTTCATCCGAGAATTGTTGCAATGGAGCTTCATCCGCCCCAGTGTGTCGCCATTTGCAGCCCCGATCTGATTTGCCAAGAAGAAATTTGGGTCTTCCCATTTGTGTGTCGATTATCGTACACTCAATAAGTTGACTATCAAGAGTAGATTCCCGATGCCTCGAATAGATTATATTCTTGAGAGGCTGAATGGAGCAAAGGTGTTCTCGAAACTTGATTTAAAGAGTGGGTACCACTAAGCGAGGATTGTGGAGGGGGACATCCCCAAGACAGTCTTTCGTACGGAACGGGCCCACTATGAATTTGTGGTCATGCCATTTGGCTTGACGAACACCTCACGCCCCAGCTACACTTAACCGCATGATGATGCGTGTTTTCTGGGATTTGATTGGAAAGTGTGTGCTCATATTTCTGGACGACATACTCGTATTTTCAGAGCTACGGTTGAGCAGCATGACATTGATGTGGAGAAAGTCCTTAAGTTGCTGGAAACCAACGAGCTCTACGTCAATGAAAAGAAGTCGGAATTTTATTTGTTCCAGGTGCATTACTTGGGATACATAATTAGTGCCGAAGGCATTCGACTTGATCCATCTAAAGTGGCTGAGATTGTCAATTGGGGAATACCTCAGACAGCATATGACATCAAATCCTTTGTGGGTATATGCCAGGCATACTCCACCCACATAGACAAGTTTTCTAACCTCTTGGCGGATCTCACCGATCTGCTAAAGGGTGTGAAGACAAGAAGGCAACAGAGTCGAATGACTCCACGAGCGTTGGAGGCATTCAAGAACCTCAAGGTGGCTTTATCAGAAGCGCCTTGTTTAGCACTTGCTTCGTGGGATAAGCCATTTCAGGTGATCACCGATGCGAGTAACATCGCAATTGGCGGTGCATTACAACAGAATGGTCATCCAATAGTTTACATGTCTCGTAAGTTACTGCCCGTAGAGAAAAATTACTCAATCTACAATCGTGAATTCCTTGCAGTTATACAGGCCTTGAAACATTGGAAACATTTTTCTGTATGGCTGTGACTTTGAGGTTTGCACTGACCATTAGGCATTACGTTGGATTCAGACAATGCCAAGTGCACAGTGGAGTGGCCGACAACACCGTTGGAGCCAGATATTCCAGCAATTCGGTGGTATGATTGAGTACCTTCCGGGAAAGGCCAATCCAGTGGCCGATGCTTTGAGCAGGAAGGGACAAGTGACTTCGATTCAGACCACTAGACTCGATCTTGTTGGTACAGGACTAGATGATATGAAGCACACGTACGTGGATTCCGAGGAAGTTGATACACAGTGGGAACATGCATTGGATGCCACAGGACCATGCCACTTTCTGATATGCGATGGTTGGCTTTTCTACAAAGGCCGACTGTGTGTCATGAAGTCGTTCAGGGCAGCTCTTCTCCATGATGCCCATGACGCCATTACTGGTGGTCATAGGGGCATGAATTCGACTCTGGAGAAATTGGAACGGCAATATTATTGGCCAAAGATGAGGCGAGATGTATTTACATATGTACAACGCTGTGATATTTGTCAAAAGGTGAAAGCTCCTCGTGGAAAGAAGATAGGGTTGTTATAGTCCTTGCCAATTCTTGAGGGTCCTTTCCAAGATATTTCAATGGACTTTGTCATGAATTTGCCTCCCAGTCCGAGTAAGCGTAATACGCAGTTCTTAACTATTGTTGATAGATTTAGCAAATTTGTTATGCTTATTCCTTGCAGGGCCAATGTGACCGCCGAGGATGTTGCCTAGTTGTTCATTCGGCATTGGTACCCGATTGGTGGGATTCCTAGGACCAAGATGCCAAGTTTACCAGTCATTTTTGGAGGGCATTGTTTGATAACTTTGGTACTAAATTGATTTTTTCCAGTGCATTCCACCCATAGACGGACGGCCAGACAGAGATATACTAGCAGTTGTCCTTTGATGTGCTGAAGTGTTGTGTCCACGATCAGCAAGGTAAGTGGAAATCTTATTTGCCTTTAGTTCAAGCTGTTTTGAATGATTCTTTTTCTTTAGCTATTGGCAGGGCTCCATATGAGACAGCGTTTGGAAGACCTTTCCAGTCGTTGTTAACCAGGACCTCGTCTTCAGTATCTGAAGCGAACAGAGTGACGGAGTCTTACCAAGAGATTTTAGAGTCAATAAAAGACAGGTTGGCTAAAGCGCAAGAGGCCTACACTCGACAGGCCAATAAAGACCGAAGGGATATGAAGTTTTCGGAAGGGGATTTGGTTTATCTTTGGATTATGAAGCAAAGGTTGAAGCAGGTGGGCAAGGGATGCCCAAAGTTGTCTTTCAGGAGCTTCGGACCTTTTCCCATCCAGAAGAAGATTAATGAGGTGTCTATGCAGTTAAAGCTACCTTCGAGTTGGACTATGCACGATGTATTTCACGTCAGTTGGTTAAAGCCATATGCAGGTCCGATCCCTTTAGAAGTTAAAGATGAGGCGGAACCAGATATTGTTGATGAAGCAGAAGTTATGGTTCCAGAACAGATCCTTCTGCACCGTTTCAAGCATGGCTCAGGCCAAAGACAAAGACAGTTCCTCATGAAGTTTCAAGACCGAGGGACCCACGAAGCGGTATGGCTTGACAAAGAGTTTTTCGAGGACTATTCGGCGTTATTGACAGATTATTTGGAGGCTATGCAGCTTCCATCAAGTTAAGCAGAAGGGGATGTCACGTGCATCTCGCACTTGGATGCCATCATGCCACGTAGACATATCTGTACAGAAGGTGCAGGACCTGGGATGATAAACTGGTCCCATGTGAGCCCAGTCCGAGACGAGTTAGCCAGGGATCCATCCCAGTCGTCCGAGGTCAGGTGTGCATTGTCTTGCACATGAGTCCAAGGTTAGGTGTGCACTGTCTTGCACATGAAACAGTGCCAGTCCGCGCTGTGAGTCTCCCTCTGGAATGATGTCAGTGATTCTGTGTATCTGGTATGGTACTGGATGCCAGATCATTGTGTAGATAGTTAGGGTTTGCTTTTAGGAAAGGGGCTAGCCCATAGGGCTACCCCAAGTGCTTGTGTGGGCATGGGGATAGTGTAAAACCACTCCCATGAGGGCCAGAAAGGCCCTGGCTGTACACACCAGCCATGGATAGGCCATGGAGGGCTGTAGGACAGCCCTAGGGCCAGGCCAGGGGAAGCATACAGGCTGTACAGCCTATTTAGGGCTGTAAGGACAAGTTTGGGGCAGCCCATACAGGCTGCCCAGTCCCCAAACAGCCTGTAAACAGTGCCCAGCCCTATCTTGCACAGGCGCCTAGTGCCCAGCCATCAGGGAAAAGATGCGCAGCTTTTATTTGAATTATTTCAGCATTTAGTGCTGATTATTCAGTTGTGGGCAGAATAAGAGACAATCGACTGGGATTATAGCTGGCCGACTTCTTTATTTGAGGAGTAAAAATACGTGAGCCACAAATCCATTGTGTTATCTCATCATTCACCAAGAGCTAAGGCAAACAAGGGCCAAGACAAACAAGAAGTTGCTAACGCAAAGGGGTGAAGGACTGCAGGTCAAGGGCAGATTTATCTCAGCCAAGAAAGGTCAAGTTTTCTTCATCCCAAGAAGTCCCCTTCTTCCTCCTCTACTCAAGAGGGGGCCCTTGTGTCCAATACCACCTCTACTCAAAAAGGGCATCAAGGGAAGGGGAACAACAACTCAGGTAATCAAGGCAACAATACTGATCCCAAAAACCCTTCCTCAACACCCACTCCCCACTGGCAGAATATTCCCGAAAAGAATAGATTTTGCACTCATTGCCAAATATTTGGACATGTTGATGGTGAGTGTGGCATTAAAGCCAAGGAAACTAGAGGTAACAATCCCAACATCACTAACTTGAATCGCCAAAACAACCAAGGTGGCAGCAATGCCCGAAATTGGCGGTCAAGAGGTGGTAATAATCCGGCACCTACTTTGTAGGGTTCCCCACCAAGGAACCAACAACAAGGCAATGGTACGAATTGGCCTTGATCCTCTCTCTGGTTAGGTCGCTCAAGGTTCCCCCCCCCCCCCCCCCGTTTCTTTTGCCATCCCGAAAGAGATGTCTGATTGGTCATCACTTATACCACATCCCGGCCCCTTGGCCAATATCGCTCAGATCACATTTGAGGTTGACTTTTGGCCACTTTTCTAGAAGGAAGAAGAAACAAAGACCTCGACGAGGTTGTCAGCGTGTGAAAGCATCTGCCTTCGTTCAGATCTGTCAGTTACCTGATAATCCTCCTGTGCCCATCATTGAAGCCCACCCAACTCTTCCTTGTGGCCATTCGGTCACTTGGGTAGTTGACAGTGGAGCTACACACCATTTGGCACGCAATGTTGACATTTTCATCTCTCAGCGTCTTTTCTTGCTAAGGGTGAAGTTCAATGTGGCAACAAAACATTGATGCCCATCAAATCTGTTGGCACCGTCTTATTTGACACTAACACAAGTCCCAACCAGGCAACTTTGGACAATGTTTATCTTGTCCCTAACTTGGGCCTCAACTTACTTTCTGTATCCAAGCTGACCCAACTCGATCGTGGAGTTTACTTCAACAAGCAAGTTGTCGAGGTAATTGATGAGACTACCAGTCTTGTTGTTGCCAGAGGTCAAGCTCAGAAGGATGGCTTATACCGGATGTCTATTTTTTTAAACTGAGCCATCCTCCGAGGGTTCAAAGTTTCATTGGGTTTGTGCTTATGGGACTCAAGCTCCTTCGAACACTGAACGACTATGGCACTATCGCTTTGGTTATCTTCCCTATGACACGCTCTATGAGTTGTCTAGAGACCAGTTGGTTGAAGGCATACCCCACCTCAAATTGACAAAGGATGTTTGCCAGCCATGTCAAATGGGTAAGCAACATTGTACACCGTTCCCACATCATGCTACTCATCGTGCTCAGGGTACTCAAGTTGATACATTTCGACTTGAGTGGGCAATCCCCAACTCCCTCCTTGAATGGGTCTCTCTACTAAATGTTGATTGTAGATGACTATTGGAGGTACATGTGGGTGTATTTCCTGAAGCATAAATCAGATGCCTTCCAATACTTTTCCACGTGGGTTTTGTTAGTCACTAACCAAATGGGCATCTCAATTGGGATTGCTCGCAGTGACAATGGTGGTGAGTTTATCTCCCATCAATTTACCAAGTTCTTGCAAGAGCAGGGCATTCAACACCAACTCACCTCCACCAACTCCCCCTCACAAAATGGAGTGGTCGAGTGCAAGAACGGGACCATTATGGACATGGCACGCTCCATGCTCTTTGCAGCAGAGCCGCCTGAACGCCTTTGGTCAGAATCGGTCAACACTAATGTGTACCTTCTGAACCGTTGCCTCACGGTTGCTGTCCCTCATAGGACCCCGTTCGAGGAATTTTATGGTGAAAAACCAATTGTTTTCCATCTCCGTGTATTTGGGTGTCGTGCGTACACACACACTCCGAATGACATGAGGGGTAGCATGCTTGAGCCAAGGAGTGAATTGCTGATTTTTGTGGGCTACTCTTTTGAATCAAAGGCTTACAAAGTCTTTGATCCTAGATCAAACAAAGTCTTCGTTCGTCGAGACATCGTCTTTGATGAGCGGGATTTACTTCGTCTTCTCCTGCCCATACCACCCCAACAAGAATCTCCGACTGTGCCACATGAACCCAATGAGTCAACTATTACTCCGCCTCTTGAGGAGCCTCCCTCCTCCCGACAGCCACCCAAGGACCCTTTACCCCGCTGGTACCAACAGACCATGTGTGACTCTGGCATGCTTCCTCATGATACTCCCTTGGATGATCCTTGTCGGTCCACCAGGCTCACTCCTCATGCCTCATTTGCCTTTGTTTTTTCCGCAGACTATGTGGCGCATGATGAGCCAACATTGTGGAAAGATGCTATCAAACTTCCATCTTGGAAACAGGCTATGGAACAAGAACTCGAAAGCATTGATCGTAATAGCACGCGGTCTCTTGTGGATCACCCTTGTCAGAAGAAGGTCATTGGAACCAAGTGGATCTTTCGCACCAAATTTAAAGCCGATGGTACCTTGGACAAGTACAAAGCCCGGCTTGTTGTGCAAGGCTTTCGTCAGAAAGAAGGCATTGACTTCGACGAGACCCTCACACCCATTGCTCGAATGAGGACAATCCGTCTTTTACTCAATCTGGTTGCTCACCACAAATGGCCAGTCTACCAGATGGATGTTAAGAGTGCTTTTTTAAATGGCATTCTCGAGGAGGAAGTCTATGTTGACCAACCTCCAGGCTTCCCACTCCCCAGGTATGAGGACAAAGTCTTCCACTTGCATAAAGCTCTTTATGGGCTTAAGCAAGCCCCCCGAGTGTGGTATCATTGCATCGACAAATTTTTATGCAGCCAAGGTTTTCAACCATCTCAATGTGATCCCAATATTTATATCCACACAGATCAGGGGATGGTTTGCTACCTAGTGCGGTATTTCGATGACCTCATCATCTCTGGTTCAAATCAAGTCAAAGTGGCTGATATCATGGCACAATTGAGACGAACTTTTGAGATGACTGCTGATCTCGATCTTTTCTCATATTTCCTTGGCATGGAGGTGGTCCAACATCCCGATGGTATTTTTGTGTCACAGCAAAAGTATTGTCTTCAACTCATTACTTCCTACTTTCCTTATGGTGCTATCCTTGTGGCTGTCCCATTGGATCCCACCATCAAACTATCAAAGAAAGAGGACTCACGGCCACATGAAGAGCGAGCGTACTGCCAAGTGGTAGGGAAACTCATATGGCTCACAAACTCTCGACTTGACATTTCCTATTGCACATCCATTTTAAGTGAGTATTTCAATGCTCCTAAGGAGCCACATTGGAGTTCAGCGCGATGAGGGTTGTTCGCTATCTCATGGGTACCTATATGTTTGGACTTCACTTTAGTAGTGGGATCACCCTGTGTGGTTACACGGACTCCGATTGGCCGGTGACATCGATTCCTGGCGTTCTCATGGTGGTTATTTGTACTCACTTGGATCTGGTCCTTTCTCTTGGTCTAGCAAGAAGCAGGATACTATTGTAGGTTCTTCCACTGAGGTTGAGTACCGGGCCCTCTATGACGCGACCACTGACGCTATGTATCTTCGTCAGCATCTTGTGGAGATGCGCGTTACCATTGACTCCACTTCTACCATCTTCGTTGACAATTGGAGTGTGATTGCCCTTGCTGGCAATCCTATTTTTTCTAACCGTAGCAAGCATGTGGGTGTCCATTTTCATTTTATCAGGGAACAGGTTGAGCTTGGTACCATCAGGGTCCACCCTTAGGCAACTCCCATGAAATGGTAACATTTCTCATCCATGAAGGAAGCATGATCAACACAAACCACTTGAACTTTGTCCGGAACGAACCAACCACATCCATCTGAAAGCCTTCACTTATACATCGCACTCAGGGTTCTAGTACAAGAGAAAGGTACATGATATAGGTCTTCACGTTTTTCACAATCACACACCCACACCTTCACAGTTGAGAGAGTAAGGAGAGAGAGATAATACACCTTGTAGTGATAACTCCAAAACAACCAAATAGTTTTGCACAAGAGTACTTTTGGAATCTTGCAACACACCAACTCAAAGATCACCACGACAACACACACCAAACACCTTATTTACCTGACGACAAGCTTAACTTGAGGGTAGTAAGGCTCAAACCTCAAGGGGCTCACCCAACCCACACGTACACTAACCACGGCAGTATCGAGGGATTTTCACAAGCTGGAGTCTCAGGCACATGGAAGGTTTGGATTATGCTTAACAAAAACAATCACAAGATGGCGTCATACACAAGGAAACATTTAAAATCCAGGGCTCAAGATCAGACTTTGGCTCAAGCGAAATTCATCCAGCATGGATGCACAAATGGCTATGGGTGACGAGTTAAAGAAGAAAAAAACAGCCAAGCTCTTGCCAATTACGAGTTCACCCTTGTATCTTGAGAAGGAAAACACCATAGGAGTCTCGTTCACGGCCGCAGCATGGCCCTTCAGCAAGATTAAAGCTTCAGGTCCACAGTGGTCTTCACAGAGTCGCTGATCTTCTCTTCACGGAATCTCCAGAATGAGTGCTGCTTTCAAACCAGAAGTATCTCCCCAATCTCTCACTCTCTCTCTTTGCACAACTCGATGATCAACAGCATGTTGACTTCTCCATCTCCTCCCTTGTGAGTTCTTTACAGAAAAAGTTCCTCTGCAGTTGTACTTCTTCACTTCTCATCTGTTGTCAGGACCCTGTTTATATATCGTGAGGCTACGAGCACCAGAAGCATTATACAAAGCAAGTGTGCCCAATGGCATCATCTCGTCACTTTTGCTGGCAGCCACCCCGTCGTTTTCATCGACTTTCCTTTTGTGCACCATCAACTTGCCAAAGACGATGCCTCCATCCTGCTGTCGTGGATCAGTCGTGCACAGGGTTCCATACTGCTTGCAGTCGGCAGCCACCTGCATGCCATGCCATGCCATGTGGCCTATCCAGCTCCATACTCCATCATCTTTCCTCTCTCAGGTCCTGCATGAGGTCATCATCAATACTACCATATCAGCACACCTGCAACGTGGTCGTTGGCTAGCCGACTCCACGCTATGCCACTACACTAAGGTTTAAAACGTTAGTATTATGTTACTGAAATTTTCGAAATTATTAGCCTGGGTTCACACCATGCCACTTGTAATGAAAAAAAGTCTTCAAATGCCATCATCCATAGAGACCAAGAGTACAATGTCATGGGAGAGTCTTCACACAGGTGTTGTCATCATTTCTTCAGCCCATGATTACATACACAACAAACAAATGCTATATTTTGTACATATGATGAAAATGCATATACACACCAAAAATGCAACTCTCATCTGGATACATAAACTTATTGCCAGCTAGTCTAAGATTTCTTTACAAGGGCAAAAAACAAAAACAAACACATTACCAATGAGTGTACCAAGGCAAAGGGCATGAGCTTTGACCACTCTTGTATAAGATTTTTGGGGTTTGCTAATTTCTCTTAACAATGGAAAGAATATGAAATCGTACTGGGCTGTATGGGAAGATGTGCGTTAGAGGGTAAAGGTTGGCAATGATGAAAACGACACCTCGGAGAGGGATGAGATGATGTAAAAACTATCATTGTAATGTTTTACAACCTTAGATTTGCATAACAATAAAATCCAGGTGTTTGGGGTCTAGCTTATAAGTGAGTGTGAAACCCTTTAAAAACCAGGGAGCCTATATTATAATTTGTCCATTCTATAGCCTTACTAGAGCTTGTTTCCATGCCAAAACCTTTCCCAAATTCTGGGGGCTTGCTGGATGTGCTCCAACTGTTGTCCAATGTCCAGTACTAGGTGATGTATCCAAGTTCTAGTAATTGTACGGGATGATTCCCCATTCCCAAAGCTTGTACTATCTTAGTGTTTTGGGCATCTTGGTGTCCACTAGAGCCCAGATGCATATGAAAAACAAGGAACTGTCCAAGGTGGTGACAAGACATGTGCACTCGCAGGGTCTAGTGGCGAGGACTTTCTGGCATCCCGGGCACCACTAGATTAACATTAACTTAGTCCAAGTAGGCATCACAATACATTCATAAAACTATTCACACATGCTATCCGGGTTGCAATGTTAGTCCTTGTACTAGACAATCTCCCACTCATATCCCTTGTCGATCCAGGCAATGATTTCAAAGATTTAACATGTCCCTGGATATCCAGCCACCACCTATGAGCTTAAACATAGGGACTCCTTGGGGATTTGGCACAAACTGTGACAGGTTACCCAACAAAAAGATTGCATTCACGGGAGATTTGATTGGGGTGGTTGGAGTTGCTTTCAGGGGGACGACCAACTAATCATCACCAGAATGCCTTGGGAAGAAAAGTTAATGTAGACTGGGTTGAGAAATGAAAAAATCTCAAATAAAATATTTTTTATAAAAGAAGGAAAAAGCAAAAGTGAGGAGAGAGAATGACAGAGAGGAACAGGGACGAGGGAGAAAAAAAGAGGGAAAAGGGCTGAAGAGAAGGGGAGTGGTTGGATAATGGGAGGTGATAGTAATGCATCATACCTGTTTTTTAGTTTGTTGATTCAAGTAGAATTGAGAAATGTCTTTTAAGCATGGAATTTTTCACATAATGGGGCCTTAGCATGTATCTGTTGTAGACCTTGCATGATGATGGAACTTTGTCGGTGAAGTGAATCTGTGTCAGTTTAGGGATCTTGCACCAAGTCTATGTATGGATGTTGAGAGGAAAGAATGCCTTGGCATGTAGTCTATGCTTATAGGCAATAGTGTTTATATCTGAATTAAACCATGTTGATGCAGGTACGGCGTGTCATGTCCAATGTAAGGGATACAGAGTCCAATCTACAGAAATATATGTTTCTAATGGCTTTACAGGCAAGGATTAATTAATCATCTATTCTGTTGTATGGTTTTTTGATGTTTTTTTTTTTTTGGGAATTCTTGCTTCTCAGTGGTGGTGGTCGCACTGGTTTTCTTATGACTATGCAACATTACACTTGTCTATCTTTTGTTGAACGATGTTTGCTGGATAATTTCAAGTATTTTTATACGTGTCCCACTTCTTTTTTTTGGTGGGAGCGGGGAAACCTTGGTTTTAACAGGAACGGAATGAAAAGCTGTTCTTCAGGGTTCTTTTGAACTACCTAGAAGAGCTTCTTCCCATTGTTTACACTCCAACAGTGGGAATTGTGTGTCAAAAATATGGCCTGTTGTTTAGAAGGCCACGAGGTCTTTTTATAAGCATTAGAGACAGAGGGCAAGTTATGGATCTTCTGAAGAATTGGCCGGAACGGCACCTTAGAGTCATTGTTGTCACTGATGGAGAGCGTGTTCTAGGTCTGGGTGACCTTGGAGTGCAGGTTTATTGTTCAAACTATAATGGCAAACATGCTTGATGTTCAGAATCTATTTCGTGATTCCAGCTGAACATCTTGTCTTGAGGGTTTGCAGGGAATGGGAATACCTGTTGGGAAGATAACTTTGTATACAGCTTGTGGGGGTATCCCGCCTCACGAGGTAGATTGTGTAATTGTCTAGCTCACTGGTTTTGATATTGTGCTGGTTATTGCTGAGAACTTTACTAACCAGGTATTACTTTCATCTAGTGCCTGCCAGTCATGATTGATGCTGGAACAAACAATGAGACATTGCTCAAAGATTACTTCTATCCTGGCATTCGTCAACGACGAGTTGAAGAGGAGGTGATTGCGGTGAATGTTATGTCACAAAGACCATCAAATGGACACTTTTCTGAATCTTGAAACGGAAATTCTATGCGCAGTTGTATAATGAGCTTATTGACGAATTCATGGATGCTGTTAAGACACGATATGGTGACAAAGTTCTTGTTCAGGTTGCTTGTTGGTTTTTTATTCCTCTTTACATTTATAGGGCTTCTGAGTGTCATGTGTAGTAGGGAAGTTTCTCATACTTTATCTTGAATGGACAGTTCGAAGACTTCGCCAATAGGAATGCTTTCCGTTTACTTCTCCAGTATCGCGGTACTCATCTTGTTTTCAATGGTGATATTCAGGTCAGCAGCTCTGTCTATACTTCCAGAGGAGAATGGTTGAGATAACTGTTCATTAAGAATTTTTTTCAGCTCAAAAAGTATCGTTAGTGCTCGAAGGAGCTGACAATAACATGCTTCTTCTTAGGCAGTCGGAGCAGTTGCTTTAGGAGGGATTATTGCTTCTTTGCCCTTGACTGGAGGTAGAGTATCGGATCACATTTTCCTCTTTAGAGGAGCTGGTGAGGTAACTACTCAACCTTTAACTATGTATTGATTCATAATGTCTGATTTTGTTGATTCCTTCTCTCTGTGTACTATGTGATGGCTCACTTGTGTCAAAGTGCTCACTTTGATTTATTAAAACTATCGTTCAAAAGCTTCATGTATACATACATGTGTTAGAACCAGCCATAAAACAGCTCATTGCAAATGCATGAACAGCTGCCCTTTCACCTACGTGTACCTTCCTCTTATGCTTGCATGCACTCATGTGCACACCTATTTTCTGTTTTACAAATTCTCTATCTTTAGAGTTTTTGAATAAAAATTTGCTCTTTCCATTTCATTCTCTGCAGACTGGTACTGGCATAGCTGAATTACTGGCTACATATATCAGCAAAGAGGTGACATAATTTTCCTAAACAAAAGCTACATACATGGTAACCTGTCTTAGGTGTAATCTATGCGAATTGCTTAAGATTTTGAGGGACATCATTGATTTAGTTCGTTCAAGTTCTTTAGGCTTGTTGTGAACCATCTTTAACTGTCCTATGGTGTCAAGGCTTATATTCCACCAGGAATCATTGTTGGATATACCTTAATCTTCCCTATTTAGCTTTCGGAGATGGTTCATGGGATTTTGTTAGCCTAGGTCCCACCTTCCTGTAATGGATGTAATGAAACCAAGACTGCCCCATCTAGATCAGATAGTGCATGAGTATTATAGATGTGGGGCTGTTGGTGTTCCCTCCTATCCCATATTCAGAAAGTGATGTTGACATAGATGTTTTCTAGTCCCCAATGGCAACTTTTAAGTTTCTATATATCTAATCAATGTGTATCTCCTAGTGGTCAAAGCTAACAATTATGTTATGTCCCATTGTTTGGACATAATGAGGCTAGCATGAGGCCAGACAATCTACTTAGTGTGAACTAGCTATAGAGTTGGGTTGTGGTTCATTTATAAAGGGAGTTCCTTAGTGGGACTCATTCCTTGGGAGAGGGGCCTCCCGAGGGCCCAAGTACTGATTAGCTCACTGGCTAGTCGCATCAGTGACAATTATGAGGAGTGGGGGTGCGTGATATGGACATGCGTGGCGTGCTTTGAGGATACGGCTAGGCTCGGGTTGCGTGTCTCTAGCTTTTGTTGGATATTTCGGAGTTAGTCTGGAGTCTAGTCTAGTGTCCTTTGTGGTGTGAACACCCTCTAGGTGTGTACACCCCTTATTTAGGTTCATGGTCAAAAGACAAAGGTCTTGGTGCCTATAAAAGCATGTACTTGGGTCCTTCATTCTTACACAATGAGTACCATTCAAGTTGTGCAGTCTCTCTCTTCCAGACGGTCACTTTCATACATAGGCTATGGAGCCTCTCGAGGCATAAATACTCTAGAATCACACTAGAGTCATCCAGACAGCTCGCATCACAAGGTGACACGGAGTGCTGGTATTCCCAGACTAGCACATGGCTACATCTACATGGTATGCATATGGACTGCCTTCCACCTTTATAGTACAGCCTGGAATCCCCCTTCCTGGAGTTGAGCCGGAGTGAGCTCAACAAGATCATCAGGATGGATATCAATCAGCTACACATAGCACGCACATGGATCACACTGGCCGAGCCACTAGGAACGAAGATGGCTTTCTACCGAGAGCATCTTCTCCACTTACCCCCTGCTGATGGTTTTGTTGTCCGCCTGAGGTACATGGACATTCACCTCTCTCATGGAGTCAGATGTGCTATTGGCCAGATCCGCACGTCTTCACATCAGTTAAGGATAGAGACCGGTCGATATGGAGCCGTCTCCCTTGCCCTTGAGGATCGGATTTGCCAGCTTTGTCAGCTAGAGCCAGAGACTGAGGAGCACTACATATGTCGGTGCCCAGTGTACTATGAGATCTGGGGGCGCTTTCATTGCCCCTTCCGAGATGGATTTGGGATATTGTCCAGAGTGATGGACTACTTAGACCAGCGTTGCCTTGGGCTTTTTCTCCTCGAGCTGCGCAGACACCGAGACCACATCCTGCGCTCCAGACAGGGGGCCCGGGGGACATGTCCGAGACATAGGCCAGCGCACCCTTACCGACTTCTTCAGAGCAGCAGTGACCCTGCGCACTGTTGACCACGAGTCGACTGGGCCCACACAAACACCTCGAGGAGTTACCCTGGACAGAGCTGGAGAGCTATGTAGAGCATGGCGTCCACGACCCGCTGGGCTGTGGCCCCAGCCGAGACATTATCAGAGGATACATGCGATATTGGCACGACCTCGGTGCTTCAGCTTGTCTATGCAAGATCGACCTATGCGAGACATTATGGGATGAGGCTATCTCAGCTGCTTCCCATAGCCTACCATTTTTCCAGTTCCACACTTTTATCAGGTATGCCTTTTTTTGGCAGTTGTATTAGGCCACTAGTTCCTCTTTGGCCACATGTTATAGCTAGTTGTTTTTCAGTTTATGCTTTGCATTTTCTACTCGGGACATTTAGTTTCCTTGAGTTTTGGATGTATTGGTACCTTAGTCGTATAGGCCACTTTGGCCTCTTGTAGACGTTAATATATCTCTTTCTTTCTTTTCTTTTTCAAACTTGAGCTCTCTCTGTCTGTCTCTCTCTCTCTCGCGCACACACACTCCACCATGATGATGATATTTGATCCTCCATAACTCCTTGTGTGATCTTTTTTTTTCTCGAGAAAAGATCCTTTCATTAGTTATAAAAAAACGCCCAGTGGGCTACAAAACCCCTCTCCTGCTCATAAGAAGGCAGAGCAGAGATCCAATCAAGGCAGCTAGGGAGACTCTCCCTAGGTGCAAAAAAGTACAAATAACTGAGAGGCTATATCATACAATAGGAGGGGGGAAAATCCACACAGGTGGCCTGTAGTGCCAACGGGGGGTACCCGCGTGTAGAGTATAGAAAGGGCCGCTGCGACAAGTGGTGTAGAAGGCCTGGCGCCACAAGATCGCTCGATCCGAGTCGCCTAGGATGCGGTCATACTGTCCTCACAGGGTGTGAATCAACTCTTGCCAGATAGCCCGAACAGTCTCTGCTGGTGGCTCCAGTCTCCCCTCAAAGGCCCTGAAACAACGGGCTCTCCAGGTGAACCAGATGGTGAGGCTGCTGAGGAGCTCCCATCGTAAATCCCTCTCCTGTGTCCAGCCGGCGGACGAGAAATCCGGTGAGGGAACAAGGCGAGGCTGGCCCCTAATGAATCTGATGGCCTGGCTGTCCTGCTCCGTCTTGTATCCCAGAGCAGGCCCTGACGAAGTCGACCAGGCAGCGGCTCCCCACGTATACATGCCCTCTGGAGAGAGAGGGGGGCCAAAATGCGCAGCATCCTCAGCCAAATTTGGTGCGCTTGTGTGGTGGACAGTCCCAAAGGCAATGTCTCTGTGTCTCCAATGGGTGGCCGCATCGGACGCAGGCCGATGGAAGGCCACTGTAGACAAGCCAGGTGCCAACTGCAGAGCCCCTGTGGGCAACCAGCCACTGGAAAGTCGAGATCCTGCGTGCTTGTCGACTAGCCCAGAGCCTAGTCCAAAAATCCTCCAGGAACTCCTTTGAGAGTCCCTGTAGCCGCCAATGCTCCGATGCAGCTGGAGAGACTCTCCTCCTCGCAGTCAAAATATGCCTCCCCAACCGAACAGTGTACTGGAAGAAGGTGATCTCTGTGGCCTCAGAGGATGCACAAGGATCGTGCCACTCGTACTCGCTAGGGTCCCACTGGAGCCGGGGGCCAAGAGGCGCGCAGCATATGCCCATATGCGCCAATCAGAGTCCACATCTGCAGGGTTTGGATCAATATGCCACTTCCGAGAAGCGGCAGCCACTACCCGAATCCTCTGAAAGATGCACTCTGCAACCAAAGGCGACTCCGCCTCCACTCTCTGAAGTCTGCCCTCCTCCTATATCTCATAGTAGAGGCATCTGCCATCCTTAGTGCAAGCTCTGATAGCAATCAGGATCTCCAACTGTGTAAAGGCTCCCATCCACCGTGGGGCTGCTGGCTCGAAAGGCGTGAACCACTCCTCAGTGAGTGCCTCCTGAATGTCATCCCTCATAATCAGCCCCCCTCTGAAGTGACTAGCCTCTCCGCCTTGGATCTCCTCCGGGAGACTACAAAAGGCCTGTCAATCTCCAAAACTGCGTGCTGGGCCTGCCGCCAATGGTCCCAAGCTAGACGAGGCCGAGAGCCCAACATATGACCCTGCTCTGTGCGTACCGCGGGGCTTCAGATGAGCGGCTGTCTGGCCCGCTCCTCATCACAAGTAGGAACTCCTTGTGTGATCTTATGGGTACCAACATGGTATCAGAGCCATGTTTCTCTGTGTTTATGCTTAATCTTTGGTCATCATCTACTCTCTTTCAGCATGATTAGCTTCATCTTATCATTTAACTAATCATGATCAATAGCTAATCACTTTTTCCACCATTTTTCCACTTCCTTGCAAAAACGCAGCTCTACCCCCTTTTGGTTTTTTGATTGGTTCTCCCTCCACACATAACATCTTTGAAAACCCTCTTAGCCACACCTTTCCAACATCATTGCTAAGCTAGCCCTCAAAGGGTTCAGCCCAATTCGAAGGAGAGAAAGCGCATGAAGCCGGCGAACGCAACGCATCGAATCTGGAGTAAAACAAAAAAATCTCCATCATCCTTTCGAATTGGTCTAATTGCTCTTAGCTGTAGTTACTCTATAGTAAGAGTAACAAGCTCATGAAGTTTGAGCTTATTTGGTCCAAAGGAGCACCCGAGAGGTGTAAATCAAAAACGCAGTCTTCATTGATGAAAATGAGCAACTCTACTCGAATCAATCTAATGTCTCTTAGAATATTTATCAATCCAAATTCGGATATAAATCTGTATTAGCATTGTTTGGAATGATGGGATTTCTGAGCTTATATGCGTCATGTACCTCATCTATCATGCTCACGAATCAATTGTACAAGTGCAAGACAGTGGCCATTGATAAGGCTAAGACTCTCTTAAGCAGATTCAATGCATTATCATCTGGAAGGGATATGTATCATCAACATGTCAGGCTTCATGATAACATTGAGAATATGATCCATCTTTGCCTACATGGATTTCATTAGGGCTACATCAACATCAAGATCTACCTCAACAGAAAGAAGATCAAGAGCTACATCGACATTACGAGCTACATCAAGAAGATCTTCATTAGCATGTTGGTCATCAACAAGGGGGACTCTCCCTTTATTTCTAATTCCTATTTTATGTTGAGTCAAGGGTTCTCTGCCGCCCAGGTAGTCCCCCAAAATCTGAGTTATTTATCTTTTGGATCCTTTTGGATGATGTAACGCCTTATTTCTATAAAAGGCCCTTCTCCATCATACCCTTTTCGCCCTTGCTTTAGGCAAAGGGGGGTTGTTTTGGTATGCCGATGTGGGCTGTCTTTGTCACTTGAGGCAAGACCCGACCTTTCGCCCAAACCATGCTTGGTAAGCCCCCTCGGAGTGATGGTGGAGTTGCATGCATTGCCTTCAATAGTCCTGTACACCAACACAAGCAGACACAAAATGTGTTTCCCACTTCAGACCCAGAGGCTAGTAAGCATGTCTCAGAGACCAGTGAAGGTGGCACAAAAGGCTAAGAGACTCAACAAGCATGGTTTATTGGATATATGAGTCTAGTCTAGTGTCCTTTGTGGTGTGAACACCCTCTAGATGTGAACACCCCTTATTTAGGTTTAGAGTCAAACGACAGGCCTTGGTATCTATAAAAGCATGTACTTGGGTCCTTCATTCTTACACAATGAGTATCATTCAAGTTGTGCAATCTCTCTCTCACACTCGAGGTCTCCCTCCCCCCCCCTCTCTCTCTCTCTCTCTCTCTCTCTCTCTCTCTCTCTCTCTCTCTCCATTATGTATGCAGATGCAGAGCATATAGTGTCATTAGAGAGAGATACACCACCATCTTCAGTGGGGACATCCCTCACTCCGCCAGATCATGGAGTCCGCAGACCAGTGCAGATTTGGCTAGTTCTTGACACAGAGAGACTGCTACGGACTCATACCACAGGGAGAGGTGGGCTCCAGCTCCAACTCACTGATTTCTTCCAGAGATCTATCCCACTGCCTACCCTGACACAGGAGGGGGTTACACTTCAGCGCGCTGCGGACCTCTGAGTCAGACTACATCAGAGGGAGATCACAGAGATACGGGCTCGACATCAGCACCATATCCAGGAGCGGCTAGCTCACTTACACTCACACCTGGAGATCATGCTCCCAGGTATTTTTGCCTCGCCATCGCCTATGTATCACATATTACACCCCCATTATGGTACTGGTTGGATCATAGGTCGAGTTCGGCCTCTAGTAGATGTTAATATAGCTAGGGGTTACCTTCTCTGCAGCAGCCACACGCTTCACCATGGGTTCAGCAGCCAGAGCTAGATTGACACGGGGATATGCAGCATTGGCTATGCTAGAGAGACAATGCCACCAGGCGCATTTTCAGGAGCCCCGGACGAAGGGGTGGCTATTTGACACATTAGTCACACCGGCATTGATGTATGGAGCAGCGGTATGGGCGCCAGGCCTTGCTACCCATTGGTGGACACAGATAGAGAGACCATAGGCCCTCATGATGGCACGCATGATACGCAGCAAACCGTCAGTACCTCATGACATTATCCGAGCAGAGTTTGCTGCGCCTCCTATGATGGTAGAGGCCATATTTCAGACTATATGCCTGCTAGACAGATTCAGAGAGATGCCACAGGACAGATTGTCATACAGAGCTTTTGAGGCATCTAGACAGCTGGCTGAGGCAGGAGACAGAGGATCATGGTATGCACAGGTCACACATTGGTTCTCACAGCATGGCCTAGACATGGATCATCTACCACCATTCCAGTATGATAGGGATGCACCACATATCCGTCTCTCTCATAGTGAGAGGAACAGAGTATTGAGACAGGATCTATGGCAGCTCTATACACGAGAGACATGGATATCGCCTACACAGCCTCTTCCACCGAAGATGCTATACTACAGAGATCACTTCATGAGTATCACTGATGATGGATTTATAGAGAGGCCTAGATACATGGAGGGCTTTTTATCACACGGCTCCCGAGTGGCTATTGGTCAACTCAGAGTTTCATCACACCGATTGGAGATTGAGACTGGCAGAGCAGCACGGATCCCCCGAGAGGAGAGGGTATGCAGATTGTGCAGAGAGGAGGTGGAGAGTGAGGAGCATTATGTATGCAGATGCAGAGCATATACAGCCATCAGAGAGAGATATCCCATTCTATTCAGAGAGCCACGTTCCCTACGCCAGATCTTTGAGGCAGCAGACCAGCGCATACTGGGGAGATACATTCTAGACATACAGCGCCACAGAGAGACATTATTACAGGCTCAGACAGCTCTAGAGGGGGGGAGACAGACACAGATTACTGCATTTTTTCAGAGATCCATCCCCCTCCCAGCCCCTACACGGCAGGGAATTACTCTCCAGAGAGCAGAGACACTTAGAGCCCGCAGGAGACAGAGGGCACCTGGCTTTCGGACACCACGCCTATACCAGAGAGAGATGACAGAGATCAGAGCTCAGTTTCACAGAGAGGGTGCGGAGCGACTGGCTCGCTTCAGAGCACACCCAGGCATGTTCTTCAGGGAGCTGTGGACACCCCCTTCACTGATGTATACCATTCTATACCCCCATTATGGTATAGGATGGAGCTAGCTAGGTTGCATATCATGATTGTATACTCCATGCATATAGCTTTGCATTTTTCTCCTAGTAGTAGAGCTCCATCCCCCGCACACCCAGATTCAGCTTTTTTTTGTTCAGTACTTTTTCATTTTGTTGGGATGACAGAGGATACCCCATACAGGTACTCCGATTTGTCTCATAGGCCGAGTTCGGTCTTTTGGAAGACGTTAATAAAATCTCTCTCTCTCTCTCTCTCTCTCTCTCTCTCTCTCTCTCTCTCTCTCTCTCTCTCTCTCTCTCTCTCTCTCTCTCTCTCTCTCTCTCTCTCTCTCTCTCTCTCTCTCTCTCTCTGTGTGCCCAGTTCGCCTTAGGTCTGGTCCCCAGTCCATTTCGCCTCTGCCCGCCAGTCCATTTCGCCTCTGCCCGCCAGTTCATTCCGCCTCTCTGCCCAGTTCGCATTCGGTCTGGCCCCTTTCCCCACCCAGTCCATTTCGCCTCTCTGCCCAGTTCGCATTAGGTCTGGCCCCTTTCCCCACCCACCCTTGCTCAGGCCCCCAAGGCAGCAACATAACTCTCTCTCTCTCTCTCTCCTCCCTGCCTGTGGGAAGGACTGCAGAGTGATTTGGAGGAATGGCCCCGAGCCTCCAAGAGAAACTCGAGGCCCTCGAGATGGCAATGAAGGCACTAATCAAGGAGAACAAGAAGACATCCGATTCCAACCTCAATGAGGTGGAAAACAAACTACACAGGCACATCATAGCTCTCGAAGCACGGGTCACGAACCTCGAACAAGAGAACACGGCACTCAAGGAGGAGGTGAGTGCATTGAAAGTGGAAATGGTAGCCATCAAGAATGCTGAGAAGGAAGAAGGGGAGATCAATGACAACACTCTCACGGCCATCAAAGAAGAGATCTCCAAGGAGATCACAAAGGACATGGAGGGAAAGCTCGAAGCCAAGCAGTCAGGATGGGTCGAGGTGGTGAAGAAGAACATCCGTAAAGAAGTGAGGGAGGAGACTCAAAGGGAAGAAAACCAAATCATTCACACCACCATTGAGGAGGAGAAGATGAGGCATGCTCGCCGCCTCAACATTCGGGTCACAGGTATAGCCGAGACACCCGACTCCACTCCCGAGAAAGATGGACAGCTTCTATGCATGAAGCTCGGCTACAAGGAAGAGCACCCTCTCCCCTTCACCAAAGCATGGAGAGCCGGGAAAGACTCAACACGCAAGCGAGCCCTCATCCTACAGTTTGTAGGGGAGACGGAGAGGGTCACCTTCATGAGGAAGAGGGTCATACTACGGGGTTTAGAGGGAGCTCCCATTTTCTTGGATGATGATCTCACTAGGATGCAGCTTGAGCATAGGAGAACTTGCATGCCACGAGTCTTATACGTGAGGAGAGAAGGCAAGAAGGCCTTCTATCGAGATGGTCGGGTCATCATTGATGGCCGGCCCATGGATTAGCGGTTTGGGGCCTATGGGACACAGACCAGGCCACTGACAGAGATACACATAGCAGTATGGAACTATAATGGTTCACTATGGGTGCAGCTTGGACGACTGGAGCATGTTATGGTGGGGAGAGACATCATACTTCTGACAGAGACACATCAGAGCCCAGAGAGAGGGCTACCTCGAGTAGAGGGATTCCAGTGGGAGTCAGCATACAGGAGGACCACACGCCAGGGTACCTCGAGAGGGTCGGGGGGAGTAGCAGTCCTATTCAGACGGGAGCTACAGGGGAGACTGAGAGTGGTAGCACAGGATCCAGAGGCCAGATACATGTGGATCAGCTTACAGCTCTCACAGGACAGGGTTATATACATAGCTCTATGTTACTTTTCTCCATCAGGATCCTCCTATGTCATTACAGAGGACATGCCACAGGAGGAGGAGACAGGAGCCTCGCCATACACTTGTCTGTCAGAGGAGATTATGCATTATTCTACACTAGGGGAAGTATTTCTTACGGGCGACTTCAATGCCCACACACAGAGCAGACAGTGTGAGGTGTATGACTATGATGACATGGAGATCCTCCACCCTGTGGATCCAGAGGAGATAGGGGCTAGTTGGGCATCAGAGGACACTGGACCAGACAGAGGACATTATGGGGACCACTTACTAGAGTTGGGAGCCAGGCATCGTCTCGTTATTTATAATGGGATGCTACAGTGGCCGGGATCAGGAGGGCTGACATGCTTCCCACATGGGGGTCATACACGGACCGGAGGCACGGTGGTAGACTACATTATGGGGTCTTTGGAGGCATCACAGCTTGTCACCTCATTCTCCATTCCACCTCGTCCTATTGGGGCAGATCATACATACTTGGCATTTTCACTAGCCGGATCACCAGTATCACCAGCCCCCCACATACCGACGCCACACACTACCATCTACTTCACACATGACATGGCAGACATATACACTGGCAGAGTAGAGGATGGGCTCCTACTCATGGATCCCCTGGCATCTATGGATACCATTACAGCCCAGCTCGCATCACTCCTACACACGGCTGCATTACAGAGCTTCCCACATCGTGTACACTCAGGAGAGCCTGCGAGACCTGGGACTATGCCCCAGAACAGATGGTATGATGACGAGTGCAGAGCCCTATACTCACGGCTCCGCATACAGAGAGCCTTGGGAGCCATCACAGAGCAGGAGTCGAGGAGAGAGATGAGGAGACTTACTCGCCGCAAAAGGCGGGCCTTCGCAGAGACACAGGAGCTAGAGATCTTTCATTTCTTCGTGAGTAGAGATAGCCCTGTCTCATGGCGGCACTTCAGAGAGCCCCGGACCCCGACACCTATTGCAGACCCACAGAAATGGCACACATATGCAGAGGGTCTATACCATGCCCAACAGCAGCCACCTATACCTCAGCCCACAGGAGCCTCGACCTACCACAGCTAGCTTCTTTACCCACTCGATGGTACAGGAAGCTATCCGCCGCCTACAGCATGGACGGGCCGCTGACCATATGGGCCTGGGGGCTGTCTCTCAGCATGCTGCCTACACTACATCCCTGTGTCGTCTGAGCTCCATCAAGTACATGCCCAAGCACCTCTGATCCTCAAACTGTATCACTCGTGTGAGTGGTCCGAATCCCCCTCGAAAGAGGCAATGGAACCTCCCCCGTATCTCATAGTAAGCTAGGCAACTGAGCATATAATGGGCCCCATCCTCTATTGCTCCTGTGATGCATATTGTGCATGTCCTCTCCTCATGTGGGATATCCTCAACTCTACCAGTCTCTACTCTTGAGGCGGTGGGAGGATACCCTGAGCTGGCCGATCCTGATACGCATAGCATGTGACATGTGTATCTATATGTATCCCGGGATCTCAAAGCATCCATCGGAGAGTCTCAAGAAGTGATCTTTGTACAACTCACACTTCTTACCAATCTCTGACGGAGACACCCATGTCTAGTGTATGTGTAGCCCGAGTAGATCTAACCGGATGATCCGGTTGATCTCCTGACGTGAGAGATCAAGGTATGGGGAACCCAGGCTATACTGAAACAGGGGGGGACGGTCCATCTGTATGCCATGTGCATGAAACCACTCGACTACCTCAGAGTACCATGCATGTGTCGGTAATGGTGGTGGCCGTGTTGCTAAGGAGGAGGGCAGTCCAGCTTGTCTCAATCGCTCCCTCTCCCTCTTGCCGCGTATAATTGCATAGAGGACTCTAGTGCTAGTCGTGGGAGGCGATCTCTGTCAAGCAGGTATACATGCTGAATATAAGTGACAGTCTGAAAAAGGGCATCTGTAACCAGTGGGGCCACCCCAAACTCTGCATGTCGAATGTCATGTGGTACAGATGGCTTACTCCTGATCCTGCGTGACAACATCATCACCTATACCCTCTCTATGCTCCTTGAAACCGATCCCGTCAAGTGGGAAGACTCCGTTGGACACCCACACGCTTAATAGCACAACTTTAAAACCACAAATTTGAAATGGACAACTTAATACAACTTGAAATTGAAATGAAATGAAATGAAATGGAAAGATGGACACCAGCACTCGGGCCGGAACGGGCCGACCCCCCCCTCAATATATGATATATTTATTGGGAGTATTTAATGAATACAATGCTCCATGGGTTCCAAGAACCAGATGATGTCCATGTACATATGAAAACAGTACCAAACAAATAGGCTCGAAGTCGAATTTCGATGTAGAAGCTCGAAGCAGAACAACCACTAGCGTGGTCCAATCTCTACGGTCCTGTGCTTTCACTGGACTCCGCGGAGAGCGCCTCACTGGTGTTCCAAGACCACGCACAAACAGGCGCTCTCGTACTAACGCCTGGCTCTCCCGATCTCAGCACCTTTGGACCGAGGTTCTCCAATAAAGCTTGGACAACCCGGCACCGAACGGGTGTGGCCTTAGAGGGAGTCGGGAATCCCTTATCAGATTTAAACACAAAATACTTTTATTTAAATCTGAAATTTCACTTACTTGTGGTTAGCTGATAGAAAACCAATACTTGTGGTGTTTGTGTAGAATATGAAGCCACCCAGGAGATGCGAAGTTCCCTTGTAGAACGCCAGTGGAGTAGATGTGCCACCTCTTTCAAAGTAGAAAACCAAGAGATAGCCTTAGAAGATATAACACCTTGATGAAGACACAGTCGCCTCGTGGGGTGAACCACCAAGACAAGTACCACCGCAAGAGACCACAGCCGCCTGCTGTGAAAGGAGGAGTACCCACTTGCAAGGAGAGGATACCCGATTGCAGTGTGGAAAGAAGGTGGTGTGGAGGAGCAGCCGGTTATGAAGAGAGTGTACACACACAGCTGCCTGCAAGAGAAAAAGGGCAGCCAAGCTAAGAAGATAGTGGGCAGCCCTGCAGGTAAAACAGGCACAGCCGGTAGAGGATGGGCAGCCTGCAGGTAACACCAGCGCAAGGAAGAGGGCAGCGCAGCCCGCTGGTTTACTATCGCCTGCGAGAGTAGTCGCCTGGGGAAAAACAGCAGCAGCACGCTGCAGTTATGAGCAGCCGTACAGCTAGTTATGGCAGCCGCCTCTGGCCTGTACAGCAGCTCAGCCTATTGGAGGTGACAGCCGCCTGCTGAAGGGGCTGTAGGAGGGGAGATGGTGTAAGCGCAGCCCTTTTATGCAGTTGATAGGGCAGCCAGCCGCCTGGGAAAAACAGGCGCAAGAGAGAGATGATCACCGGTTGGTGAACAAACGCAAGATAGAAGCGATTGATCCCTACGCTTGAAGGAGGGAGCTTTTTTAATAAAATTAAAGTGGAGTCTTCTCTAGTGAATTCCACGCATGCATGTGGGGGGACTAGTGTGGGTAGGTGACCATGCCCACCCCCACACTCACTTAAAAGTGGGGCTCCCCACCTTGGCCCCTAAGTGGGTGCCCAAAGGGGGTGCCCAAGTGTGTGTGAACATTAAACCTTATAAAATAAAAGGTTAGAATATGAAACATTAAAACAACATGTGCGACATACTTACCACCTGTTCACATGCACCAAAACTCGTCAGAATACAGAGCAGACTTCACGACTCACTGGCAAGCGTCCCCGCTCAGTAAGTAACACGTCAAGCAGGCAAACACAAAAATACAAGTCATGCGAAAACAGTTTCAAGCATGCAAATCATGTGTGCATGTGCAAATAGTAACATGGACATATCTCTCGTTCATGGAACAAGTACAAAATATCTGTCGGCTTAAAACTGGCACGACATAAAAACATAAAAACCTGGTCTTCCTATGGAGTAACAGTCCCATAGGTAAGACACAGTTCCAGGCACGAGTCTCCATATGGTGTGACAGTCCCATAGGCAAAACACGGCACGAATACTGGCTCTTCCATGGCGTGACAATCCCATGGATCGAACACAGTCCAGGTCATACACGGGTGGCACTGGTCTGGCTCCCGTCCATACGACACCATCCTGCTAACACACGGGTGGCACCAGTCTGGCTCCCGTCCATGTCAGCAAAATACTGGCCTCTTCACACGAGACACCGGCCTGGCCTCAAGTGAACGAGACGCAAAAACTGGAGATGGACCAAATGGTCGGCCAATTGGTGACATCCCCGCGGGCTTCTAAAGAGTTGACCTCAACTGAAAAGCCTCAAGATATGCCTGCAACAATTGCGGATAATCTGCAAAATAATCCTCATTTACCCACTTGGCATCAATAGGCAAATAATTCTTAAACTTCACAAGGTATCTCCTGGAAAGCTTTCCTGCAGGTAGCTTTCTCTCCTTGTGAAAAACAATCTGTTCTGGCTGGAGGATCTCCTCAAGCTCTTCAATCTCTGGCGGATCTTCTGTGACAGGCTCATCAGGATCTGGCCCCACATATTTCCGAAATAGACTCACATGAAAAGCATTGTGAATCTTCCAGTGACTAGGTAAAGCAAGCCTGTATGACACGTCATTGATCTTGTGAATCACCTTGAAGGGTCCATAATAACGAGGAGAAAGCTTAGGATATGATCCTTCTCGTCCTGGCCTCTTCCGAAGCCTAGCCTTCTCAAATTTCAGCAATACCCAATCACCTTCTTTGACTTCCATGTCCCTTCTATGCTTGTCAGCAGCCATTTTATGCTTATCCTGAGATCTTGCAATGGCTGTCCGCACCTGACCAAAGGCAACATCCAAGTCACGAACATATTCATCAGCTGCAAAAATCTCATCCTTTGTTCGAAGGATGGGTGGCAATACCACTTTGCCATAGATAATCTCAAAAGGAGCCTTTCCCGTGGAAGCATGGATTGTATTGTTGTAGGCAAACTCAACAAGTGGAAGATACTTCTCCCATGCACTCTTTTGATCTGCCACATAACACTTCAATAAATCCAACACGGCTGAATTTGCAGCTTCACTTTGGCCATCCGTTTGGGGATGATAAGCTGATGAAAACTCAAGTACCCATATTATCAAATAAAGCCCTCCAAAATAGGCTTGTAGTCTTGGGATCTCTATCCCCAACAATGGATTTAGGCATACCATGATGCTTGAAAATATTAGCAAGAAAAAGCTTTACCATATGATCAGCTTTAATGGTTTTCTTGACGGGCAAGAAATGAGCTTGCTTGCTAAACCTGTCCACAATAGTCCAAATAGCATCATTCCCATGCTGGGATCTAGGCAAGTCCATAATAAAATCCATAGTGATACTTTCCCAAGGTTGCGAGGGAATAGGCAATGGCTGAAGCAAACCTGGAGGTTTTTGCCTATCAAATTTCACCTTTTGGCAATTAATACATGCACGCACATAAGCCTCAATGTCTTTACGCATGCTTGGCCAAAAGAAATATCTCTGAATCATGCGAGTAGTGGGCATAATACCTCTATGACCAGCATATGGTGGTGGAGCGTGACATTCGTCCATGACCTTTGGACGCAAATCCTTCACCACACATAGGCAATTATCCTTCATAAGATAACCCTCGTTGATAACATAAGAGGCATGTGAATGACCAGCCATCAAATCAGTCCATATATAGCAAAAATCAGCATCCAAATGATACAAATCTCGCATAGCAGATAAGTCGCCATGAGAGGCCACTGAGACTGCAGCTACATAAGGCCTCCTGGATGGCCACCACATTTTTCTTTCCTGGAGTATGCACAATCTGAAAATGAAACATGGAAAGAAAATTTGCCATTCTCATTTGCTTCTCTGAAAGCTTTGTTTGAGATAGAAAATATCTCAAGCTTTGATGATCTGTCTTGACTACAAATTCAGCCCCAAGAAGATAATGTTTCCATATCTTTAAGGCATGAATTACAGCCAAGAGCTCTTTCTCATAGATATCCATATGAAGCTCAGCATCATGCAAACGACGGCTCTCGTATGCAACTGCATGCCCTTCTTGATTTAGGACAGCTCCTATGCAATCACCACAAGCATCACATTCAACCACGAATGACTTGTGCAAGTCAGGAACAATCAATACTGGACCACATATGATCGCATGCTTGAGCTGCAAGAAAGCATCCTGTTCCTTTGAAGTCCATTTGAAAGTAGTTTTCTTCTTCGTGAGATCATGTAGAGGAGTGGCAATCATGGCGAAATGCCTTATGAAACGCCTCTAATACGAACATAATCCCAGAAAACTACGTACTTGATGTACGTTTTGCAATTCGGGCCAATTTCGAATAGTCTCTATCTTTGCAGGATCCATTGTAACTCCATCTTTGGATACAATATGACCCAGATAATGAATCTCTGAAACGAAAAACTCACTTTTCTTGGCATTGACGAAAAGTTTATGCTTCCGCAACTCTTCGAACACTGTGACCAAATGAGTTCTGTGTTCCTGCTCATTCTTGGAGAAAACCAAGATATCATCAAAGAAGACTCCTGTGAACTTGCGATGGGGTCGGAATATCCTATCCATCATTCGATTAAAAGTAGCAGGAGCATTGGTGAGACCAAAAGGCATTACCAAGAATTCATATAATCCGAAGGCTGTCCTGAATGCAGTCTTATGGACATCTTGTGGCACCACGCGTATCTAGTGATAACCACTCTTCAAATCAAGTCTGCTAAAGCAAGCTGAGCCATCAAGCTTATCCAAGATATCATCAATACGTGGAATTGGGAATCTGTTCTTGATGGTAAGCTTGTTCAAAGCTCTATAGTCCACACACATACTGAATGATCCGTCCTTCTTTTGAACAAGAAGCACACGAGAGCAGTAAGGTGAAGAACTGGGCTGAACCAATCCTTTCTCTAAAAGCTCGTTTACCTGCTTCATGATTTCTTCTTGTTGTGCAGCACTCACTCGGTATGCGGGTTTGTTGGGTGGAGAACTACCTGGCACAAGATCTATGCGATGATCTTCGGGCCTTTGGGGAGGTAATTCACCGGGCAATGAGTCAGCAAAATAGTCGTATGCATTAAGAAAATTCAGCCTATCATTAGACATAGCATCCACATTTTGATGATTTGGCACAAGACTATCACGCACAAAAACCAAGTACGCTGAAAGACTCTTTTTCATTGCTTTATTAATTTAGATGTGTGATACAAGTGGGATGGAATCCCCTTCTTTGCCAGCATCAATAAAATGCATGCGGCCTTTATGCATAAAAGAAATC
Source organism: Cibotium barometz (assembly GCF_041138505.1). Taxonomy (NCBI): domain Eukaryota; kingdom Viridiplantae; phylum Streptophyta; class Polypodiopsida; order Cyatheales; family Cibotiaceae; genus Cibotium; species Cibotium barometz. The sequence continues at coordinate 34,149,119 of NC_141054.1, forward strand.
ATATTAGACTTGTAGTCTTTGCGGGGCTCAAGCCTATGGTGCCACGGCTTGCCCAACAATACATCACATCCATTCAGTGGAGAAACTAGGAAATGCTCATTATCAAGGTAGCCCTGGATATGGATGCGCAACTTCCCTATCAAAGGGGTAACCTGCACCTCTTTACCAATAAATGCAGCTTCGGCTTCAATCTGAGGTCCCATGTTTTCAACCTCAATACCCAATGCAGCTGCCATTTGCATAGAGATGAAATTGTCAATTGCACAGTCATCAAACATGAAGAGTGCGGGCTGATCCTTGATTTGCCCCCAAGCCTTGCAAACCATTCGCTCTTTTGCATCATGACCTGTATTTCCTTGCACATCAGGAACTGCATGTACATTAGCTTTGGTGTGCTTGTCCTCGTGCTTTGGTTTGCGATCTGGGCATTGTCGAAACATGTGGTCTTTGCTACCACAAGAAAAGCATTTTCCATCCTTGGCATATTGCTCTCTTTGCTCTGGGGTTAAGCCGAATTTGTTCTTCCTTGGGCCCTGTTCTTTAGATGTGTTATTTTCAGCTTTACCACCCTTGTAGGGCTCCCGGAAGTTCTTTTTAGGTGGCTGTCCACCCTTTTGCTGATTTGGGACAGCCTTGTCCTTCCCTTTGGAACCTCCTTGATCCTGCTTAATCTTGAGCACCAATTTCTCCGTAGCAAGAGCAGAAGTTGCGAGTTGTTGCAACGTATGTTTCGGGTGCAATTCAATGCCCGAACGATATGCTGGTTGCAGTCCAGAACGAAACTTCCTCTTTCTTTCATCCTCAGTGATTTGCATAAAGGGAGTCACTTCCAGCAACACTTTCCAGAATTTGTTAACATACTGTCGCACACTTTCATTATCTTTTTATTCCAGCCTGTCCCACTTTTGAGTGAGAGTTTGCTCTGCATTTGGTGGCAAAAACTGAGCATAGAATCTGTCTTTGAATTCCTTCCAAGTGGAGATGGGATCCTTGGTGATCTTTTCAGTGATCCACCAATGAGCAGCAGTCCCTTTCAAAAAATTTATGGCGCATCTTTGACTTTTCTGTGAAATCCTCATCGCTAAAAGCAATGTCGAACTATGCCACAAATGCTAACACCTTAGAAGCATCATGTTCACCATGAAAAGCATCAAATTTAACAGATTTGTCACCTGCTTTGAATTCCTTGAGCTTCCTGGCATGAGGTTCATGGTCTTCTCTTTTTCTTTTCTCCTTATCCAACGGGGTAGCCCTGTCTGCATGGGCTCCATGGGCCATTATAGAAGTTTCATGGGGCACGGTGGCATGTGCTCCACGAACTCGAAACTCAGATGCATGTGACTTACCTGCATATGGCATTGTCTCTCCATGAGACAACTCAGAAGGCAAAATTTTTCTAGAAGCAAACCTGTCACCATGAGATACATGTCTTGCATGCATGTGACTTTCATGCCCTCCATGAGCACTGGCATACATATATTTGTCAGGCTTTGTGCCTTGTGGAGAGGATGCATGTCGAGAGGTGACTGTCATCTCTTCCTTTTGCATAAAAGATTTCAGCCTTTGAGATGCGGGATCTCCATGCTTCAAACGAGGTGGATTTCTGAATTTCAGCTCTCCGTCATCCCCCTCTTTGATATCACCTTTGCGGAGGAGGTAGGCAAGTGCCAACTCCCTTGGTTTCTTGCCCACTTCACGAGCCATTGATTCAAAAGTTACATCTACCATAGCATCAGCCTTCCTGGCTTCAATAGCACTTTGCAGATGGGGATCTTCATGTAAAAACTTTAACTCTTGCTCTTGAGCCTGCAAAAGTTTTCTCATATGTTCCATTTCAGCCCTCATAGCATCAGGCTCTTGTTCAAGCATAACTGTCTTTCCTGGAGACAGTTGACCCTTGGATTCACTATCAATAACCCTTTCAAGGGGCATGTGTCTACCTCATAGGGCATCAGTCCCACAAGAGACACTAGATGGACCCCTCGAATTTGGCACTTCCAAAGGGTTGCCTTGGCTGTCCATTGTGTTTTAAGTTTGCTAAAAGCGGGATGTCCAGTACACAGGTTCGTTTCCCCACTAGAAAGAGGGAAACAACCGTGCTCTGATACCAATGAAACCGATCCCGTCAAGTGGGAAGACTCCGTTGGACACCCACACGCTTAATAGCACAACTTTAAAACCACAAATTTGAAATGGACAACTTAATACAACTTGAAATTGAAATGAAATGAAATGAAATGGAAAGATGGACACCAGCACTGGGGCCGGAACGGGCCGACCCCCCCCTCAATATATGATATATTTATTGGGAGTATTTAATGAATACAATGCTCCATGGGTTCCAAGAACCAGATGATGTCCATGTACATATGAAAACAGTACCAAACAAATAGGCTCGAAGTCGAATTTCGATGTAGAAGCTCGAAGCAGAACGACCACTAGCGTGGTCCAATCTCTACGGTCCTGTGCTTTCACTGGACTCCGCGGAGAGCGCCTCACTGGTGTTCCGAGACCACGCACAAACAGGCGCTCTCGTACTAACGCCTGGATCTCCCGATCTCAGCACCTTTGGACCGAGGTTCTCCAATAGAGCTTGGACAACCCGGCACCGAACGGGTGTGGCCGTAGAGGGAGTCGAGAATCCCTTATCAGATTTAAACACAAAATACTTTTATTTAAATCTGAAATTTCACTTACTTGTGGTTAGCTGATAGAAAACCAATACTTGTGGTGTTTGTGTAGAATATGAAGCCACCCAGGAGATGCGAAGTCCCCTTGTAGAACGCCAGTGGAGTAGATGTGCCACCTCTTTCAAAGTAGAAAACCAAGAGATAGCCTTAGAAGATATAACACCTTGATGAAGACACAGTCGCCTCGTGGTGAACCACCAAGACAAGTACCACCGCAAGAGACCACAGCCGCCTGCTGTGAAAGGAGGAGTACCCACTTGCAAGGGAGAGGATACCCGATTGCAGTGTGGAAAGAAGGTGGTGTGGAGGAGCAGCCGGTTATGAAGAGAGTGTACACACACAGCTGCCTGCAAGAGAAAAAGGGCAGCCAAGCTAAGAAGATAGTGGGCAGCCTTGCAGGTAAAACAGGCACAGCCGGTAGAGGATGGGCAGCCTGCAGGTAACACCAGCGCAAGGGAGAGGGCAGCGCAGCCCGCTGGTTTACTATCGCCTGCGAGAGTAGTCGCCTGGGGAAAAACAGCAGCAGCACGCTGCAGTTATGAGCAGCCGTACAGCTAGTTATGGCAGCCGCCTCTGGCCTGTACAGCAGCTCAGCCTATTGGAGGTGACAGCCGCCTGCTGAAGGGGCTGTAGGAGGGGAGATGGTGTAAGCGCAGCCCTTTTATGCAGTTGATAGGGCAGCCAGCCGCCTGGGAAAAACAGGCGCAAGAGAGAGATGATCACCGGTTGGTGAACAAACAGAAGATAGAAGCGATTGATCCCTACGCTTGAAGGAGGGAGCTTTTTTAATAAAATTAAAGTGGAGTCTTCTCTAGTGAATTCCACGCATGCATGTGGGGGGACTAGTGTGGGTAGGTGACCATGCCCACCCCCACACTCACTTAAAAGTGGGGCTCCCCACCTTGGCCCCTAAGTGGGTGCCCAAAGGGGGTGCCCACTTTTAAGTGTGTGTGAACATTAAACCTTATAAAATAAAAGGTTAGAATATGAAACATTAAAACAACATGTGCGACATACTTACCACCTGTTCACATGCACCAAAACTCGTCAGAATACAGAGCAGACTTCACGACTCACTGGCAGGCGTCCCCGCTCAGTAAGTAACACGTCAAGCAAGCAAACACAAAAATACAAGTCATGCGAAAACAGTTTCAAGCATGCAAATCATGTGTGCATGTGCAAATAGTAACATGGACATATCTCCCGTTCATGGAACAAGTACAAAATATCTGTCGGCACAAAACTGGCACGACATAAAAACATAAAAACTTGGTCTTCCTATGGAGTAACAGTCCCATAGGTAAGACACAGTTCCAGGCACGAGTCTCCCTATGGTGTGACAGTCCCATAGGCAAAACACGGCACGAATACTGGCTCTTCCATGGCGTGACAATCCCATGGGTCGAACACAGTCCAGGTCATACACGGGTGGCACTGGTCTGGTTCCCTCCATACGACACCATCCTGCTAACACACGGGTGGCACCAGTCTGGCTCCCGTCCATGTCAGCAAAATACTGGCCTCTTCACACGAGACACCGGCCTGGCCTCAAGTGAACGAGACGCAAAAATTGGAGATGGACCAAATGGTCGGCCAATTAATGACACTCCTCCAGTGATCCTTCCCTAGGCCTGGCCCCCAAAGGGCTGCACCATACATAGCCGGTCGTCGTACTAGAGTATCAAAGAGCCTGCACTTAGTGCGAGGTTCTTGGAAATGTGCCTGGAAACACTGTCTCTCCATACGGGCTAGGAAGCATGCCCCCTCACTAGTGGGTCAGTGGCAGCTGTGGTCATGCAAAACAAAGGGCCTGTAAAAGTGACTCCTAGATACACATACTTCTGCACAATCTCCACTAGGGCATCTCTAGATATGAAAGAGAATCGTGAGGCGACTGCATAAGATGTGTTGAAGACCATAACCTTGTTTTTGCCCAAATTGACCATAAGGTCTCTCTCCCTGCAAAATCTGTCCAATGCATTTAAGTGTTTCTATAAACCCTCGACTGAATCTCAGATCAAGACAATGTCGTCAGCATATAGCAATATGGGCACTACTGTATGAGCCAATGGTAAACCTCTACCTCCGAAACTATCCACAAATACTGCGATCTCATCAATGTATAGGCCAAAGAGTGTAGGTGAGAGTGGGCATCCCTGCTTAACCCCAATAGTGCTACACATATCTCCCGAGGTCCCACCGAGTGCACGTACTCGGCCAAGTACTGCCTCATATAGTGCCATCACACCCCATATCATCTCATGTGAGAAGTGGAACTCTTGCAAGCATCCTGTTAGACAAGATCAAGGGACGGAGTCAAAGGCTTTGCGGAAATCCACAAAGCAGCAATACACATGTCTATTTGAGGACCTCGCTTCCTCTATGATAGCCCGTAAAGTAAAGATATGGTCCAACATGGAGAAGTTTCTCCTAAAGCCTGCCTAGCCTGGTGCTGTATTTCCCATCCTCTCTGCCATAGAGCTCATCATGTCCTCTAGTACTGCCCCATAGATTTTGGCCATTGTGTGACCAATCATGATAGTCCTGTAGTTACCTACGTCCGTGGGATCTCCTATTTTGTGGATGGGGACAATGGTGTTGGTGGTCCAAGAGGGTGGGAAGCCTTCACAAAGTGCTCTGTTAAAAAGACTGGCAAGAATGGGAGCCAATATGTGGGAAATGTTCCGCGCATAGATCCTCATGATCTTTTGCTCTCCCATTATGCAGCTTTTTAAGAGCCCTAGTGACATTGGGGGAATCGAAGAGATAAGATGATGTAGGCCTATGGATGTGTAACATTTGTGGTATAGGGTGGTTTGGCACATCATACAGCTGTCGTGTATAGGCTTCCCAAAGGCTAGGATCTGTGATAGGTGTAGGTGCTCTTTTTTGTTCCAAAATGCGCCAAGCTTCTGAGTTGTCCTTGCTCAAAAAGAGCTGGTATAACTCTTGTTCTCGTCTGGCGAGAAATGCCCATTTCTTTCGGCGAGTGAATGTATGGAAGATGTGTTGCATCTTATGTGCTGAAATCAGCCCATGTTCCCTCTCGCGTAAGAGGCAAAGCCTGGTAGTTTTGCACTCTTCATCATACCATCCATTCTGGGGTTGGGATCCCTGTCACGTGGAAAGGTAGCTCGATGGCGGTGGAGCATGTCCTGGATCTCGAGCTGATGAGGTGATTGTGGCCGATTGGGGTGGGGGGGGGTGCAGGGGCGTCGGGCATGCTGGTCTTCAATGTCGATCCTCTCCATCTTGTCTTGGGCTGAAGAAGGCTGGTTTCGGGTTAAAAATTAATTAACCCTTGGCCATAGGAAGAGCTCTGTGCTTGTCTGCAGCGCTTCCCACACAGAGAGAGGCCAGAGGGGGCCGTTGCGAAGAGAGAGAAAGATAAGCAGCAGGTGGAGGAGAGAGAGAGAGAGAGAGAGAGAGAGAGAGAGAGTTATGTTGCTGCCTTGGGAGCCTGAGCAAGGGTGGGTGGGGAAAGGGGGCACAGACAGGCGGACAGGGAGACGGGCAGGGTGCGCAAGAGAGAGAGGGAGGCGAGGCGAACAGTGAAGACAGGCGAAATGCAGGCGGGCGGATAGGGAGACGGGCAGGGTGCGCAAGAGAGAGAGGGAGGCAAGGCGAACGGTGAAGACAGGCGAAATGAAATGAAATGAAATGATATATTAACGTCTTCACAAGGCCAAAATGACCTATGAGACCAAAAAGGTTACAACAATTGGTGGATCTGATACAATGTCTGTGTAAGAAAAGCTAAAAACAACTAAACAACTAACTGAAACTGAAACAACTATGAGGAAAAGTACGGTACTAGGAACTCCTAATGGATAACATCTGGGAGGAAAACTCCAGCAACAAAGGTAAGCATCATACACATCACTATCCAAAGATGTCTCTCATCGGTCGATGGCGGATATCCTCAATGTCCTCCATGGTGAGTACTCTGACTGACTGGACGTCTCCCATGCCGTGCTAGTATGGTCTTGATCCTCTGTTGTAGTCCCCGCCGGTGGAGAGAGAGAGAAAGAAAGAAAGAAAGAAAGAAAGATTTTATTAACGTCTTCCAAAAGACCGAACTCGGCCTATGAGACAAATCGGAGTACCTGTATGGGGTATCCTCTGTCATCCCAACAAAATGAAAAAGTACTGAATAAAAAAGCTGAATCTGGGTGTGCAGGGGATGGAGCTCTACTACTAGGAGAATGCAAAGCTATATGCATGGAGTATACAATCATGATATGCAACCTAGCTAGCTCCATCCTGTACCATACTGGGGGTATAAAATGGTATACATCAGTGAAGGGGGTGTCCACAGCTCCCTGAAGAACATGCCTGGGTGTGCTCTGAAGCGAGCCAGTCGCTCCGCACCCTCTCTGTGAAACTGAGCTCTGATCTCTGTCATCTCTCTCTGGTATAGGCGTGGTGTCCGAAAGCCAGGTGTCCTCTGTCTCCTGCGGGCTCTAAGTGTCTCTGCTCTCTGGAGAGTAATTCCCTGCCGTGTAGGGGCTGGGAGGGGTATGGATCTCTGAAAAAATGTAGTAATCTGTGTCTGTCGCCCCCCTTCTGGAGCTGTCTGAGCCTGTAATAATGTCTCTCTGTGGCGCTGTATGTCTAGAATGTATCTCCCCAGTATGCGCTGGTCTGCTGCCTCAAAGATCTGGCGTAGGGAATGTGGCTCTCTGAATAAAATGGGATATCTCTCTCTGATGGCTGTATATGCTCTGCATCTGCATACATAATGCTCCTCACTCTCCACCTCCTCTCTGCACAATCTGCATACCCTCTCCTCTCAGGGGATCCGTGTTGCTCTGCCAGTCTCAATCTCCAATCGGTGTGATGAAACTCTGAGCTGACCAATAGCCACTCGGGAGCCGTGTGGTAAAAAGCCCTCCATGTATCTAGGCCTCTCTATAAATCCATCATCAGTGATACTCATGAAGTGATCTCTGTAGTATAGCATCTTCGGTGGAAGAGGCTGTGTAGGCGATATCCATGTCTCTCGTGTATAGAGCTGCCATAGATCCTGTCTCAATACTCTGTTCCTCTCACTATGAGAGAGACGGATATGTGGTGCATCCCTGTCATACTGGAACGGTGGTAGATGATCCATGTCTAGGCCATGCTGTGAGAACCAATGTGTGACCTGTGCATACCATGATCCTCTGTCTCGTGCCTCAGCCAACTGTCTAGATGCCTGAAAAGCTCTGTATGATAATCTGTCCTGTGGCATCTCTTTGAATCTGTCTAGCAGGCATATAGTCTGAAATATGGCCTCTACCATCATAGGAGGCGCAGCAAACTCTGCTCGGATAATGTCATGAGGTACTGACGGTTTGCTGCGTATCATGCGTGCCATCATGCGGGCCTGTGGTCTCTCTATCTGTGTCCACCAATGGGTAGCAAGGCCTGGCGCCCATACTGCTACTCCATACATCAATGCCGGTGTGACTAATGTGTCAAATAGCCACCTCTTCGTCCGGGGCTCCTGAAAATGCGCCTGGTGGCACTGTCTCTCTAGCATAGCCAATGCTGCATATCCCCGTGTCAATCTAGCTCTGGCTGCTGAACCCATGGTAAAGCGTGTGGCTGCTGCAGAGAAGGTAACCCCTAGGTACACGTATGATGTCACCACCTCCACCTGGCATCCTGCGAGAGTGAATGTCAGCTGACTCCTGCCCTGTCTCGATGTATGAAAGACCATAACCTTGGTTTTCCCAAGGTTCACAGTAAGACCCCTCTGTGTGCAGAAATCATCGAGTGCATGTAGATGCTGCTGTAGACCACCTGGGGACTCAGACACTAATACAATATCATCAGCATAGAGCATAATATGTACTGAGGTACCTGCTAAATCAACTCCATCTCCGCCTCCCCGTGTAATGAAGTCAGCCACCTCATCAATGTATAACCCAAATAGCGTGGGGGAAAGTGGGCATCCTTGCTTCACACCAATGGTGCTAGCAATAGTCTCGGACATACCTCCTGGACATCTGACTCGCCCAAAAACCTGCTCATATAATGCATAGATGCCCCATGTCATATCTGCTGGTATGCCAAGAGACTGCAGGCGCTGAAAGAGCCTCTCTCGTGGTACTGTGTCAAATGCCTTGCGGAAATCCACAAAGCAGCAATAGAGCTTTCTCTTCCTCACTCTGGCCTGATCAATCATACATCTCAAAGTGAATACATGGTCAGTGGTAGAGAAAGCTCTCCTGAAGCCTGCCTGCCCTGATGAGCGTAAACCTGCTCGCTCAGCATATAAGCTAAGCTCTTGCTCCAGCACTGCACCATAGAGTTTGGCCAGCACGTGGCCAACCATAACCGTCCTGTAGTTGCTCGGATCGAGCATATCCCCTTTAGAGGCGATTTTTGAAACAGGAGGCAAACTCTTTTGTTTATTTTGTTACTTTATGTACATAACATCTTTCTTTCACTTCTAAATTAAATGCGAACGACAATGATGCTTTCTTCCAAAGGTTTTTAAATCTTGTTTTTGAAGAAACTCTTGCCTTTTTATCATGCTTATAGAAATGGCATTTGGGTACTCTGTCCTTGTAGGCGAATATATCAATACAAGAGGCACGGGAACACATATGGCTTGTTGACTCCAAGGTATGTTACTTGATTATGTAAATGCAAGGGAAGTATTGCCATGAGTTTTCTAAAGTGACTGCTTGTATCTTAGGATTGGCAATAGATTCAAGTCTTTCATCTAGCTGTGTACGAGAACATTTTTTGGGCTCTTCTTCATTTTATGAAAGAAACCATATCATGAAGTTTTAAATGAAAAGGTATGTTGCTTATGATGCAAGTTGTGGTAAGTTTGTTGGTAATATTACTGCTCCACTCCAGGGTTTGGGATGACTCAAAGCTGTCCATGATCTGGTTGACATGGTAGGATAATGTGGAACACTTAAATGACAACTAATGTTGTCATTCATGGGGAAAACTTAGCTCGACATAGTATGACTACTTATAGTCTTACCTTTCTTTCCCTAAGAAAAGGTCCTTATTTTATTAAATCAAAATGTGTGCGTGTGATTGGGCTACAACACAATGAGGTAAAATGTTCAAAGTAAAAAAAAGGAGGGGGGGGGGGAGCTATATTGTGGGCTTCTAATGCCAAATGACACTTGCTGCCCCATCAGGTAAGGAAGGGACTCGCGCTCCAAGTGCGAAATAATACTTCCCTGTGCTGCTTGATGCTCTCCGAATAACCCGTCAGGTGCTCCACTCATCTTTGGAGAGTGTGAATGAGGTCCGTTGAGATAGAGCGGATAGTTTTTGGTGGCAGGGTGACGTTGCCCTCAATGATCTCACTACATTATTACGCTGGTAAGAGCGAGGTTGCAATTCTATTGGTGGGTTTACATTGCTTGTCCCTGTGGGTCTGGACTCAGGGGTGCCATTTGTGCAATTGACAAGCGAGTGAGTTGAAGACGAGACCGGCGCTGTTGTCCAAGTGACAACCCAACAGTTCCTTGGGTCCAAAGTACATAGGCACAAGATATTCCACCAAACTTGTTGTGCCTTTGGGCAATCCCAAAGGCAATGTAGCTGTGTCTTCTGGGGGTGCCACACTGTTAGCAAGAGGCAGGGCAATTGGTGATTGCAAGTCGGGTGCCCACGGCAAGATGAAGGAATTTTTCAATGTAAATGTGGTTAATTTGAATGTAAACGTGGTTACATGGATCTTAATCAACTCCATGATTAGTGGCCACCTTAGTTAGCGGCGGGTAATCATAGTTGTGGATTGGAGATATTTACTTACCAACCTAATACCTAGGTTGGTAGCCTAGGTTTAGGACTATATACTAGGCAAATCACATGCTTAACATAGTCTATATACTAGCCTAGGTTTAGGACAGAGTCAAGGCCTTCTTGAGATCCACAGAAACTCAGTACGAAGGGCTGTGTGAATATATGCTCGTATGTGTGTGTGTGTGGAGTACGTTTGTGAGAGCATATCTTGATACAGTGTTCTACACCCACTATTGGGCAATGATGACGCTAGTGGGGATGTCGTAGTATCTAGTCCATACTATGCATAATGGAGTTGATAGTTATATATATTGTGTGTGTGTGTGTGTGTGGAGTGCGTGTGTGAGAGCATATCCTGATACAGAGTTCTACACCCGCTATTGGGCACTGATGACGTTAGTGGGGATGTCTTAGTATCTAGTCCATACTATGCATAATGGAGTCGATAGTTATATAGTCTTGTGGGTTGACCACCATCATGAGTATATAATATGCACGTTCCTAAAAGGTGAATTTGGGCATGTTCCTGGATTCATCTAGGTATATATATATATATCCACAAGACAACAATACTTGTTGCTTTTGTGCTATTCCCTCCTCAATAATGGCTTGGTGAGTGACGAGTAAAGTGAAGATATGATCAAGAGTATAGTAGTTCCTCATGAAGCCTGCTTGGCCTGTCCCTGATTCGTTGCCAAAAAACCAGCCTTCGTCTCTGATACTGCCCCCCTCCTAGAAATCTTGGCCATAGTGTGGCCTATCATGATGGTCCTATAGTTTTTAGGGTTGGTGGAATCTCCTGCTTTATGGATGGGGACAATATTGTTTGTGGTCCAAGAGGGGGGGATGCCTTCACGCAAGACTCTATTAAAGAGGTTTGCAAGCATGGTCGCCAAGATGTTGTCCATGTGCAAAGTATTTGATACACAGATCCACATGGTCCTTAGCCTAACCATTGTGCAGCTTTCGGAAGTCCTTGGGTGACGTTGGTAATGTTGAAGAGGATTTTTTAAATGGGGCATGTAATGTGAGGTATGGACTCATAAAGGTGTCACGTTAGGCGTCACGTTAGGCTTCTCACGGTAGTAGACGATTTATGTGGGTTCTTTCTTTTCTTTAAGATTACCCCATGCATCCCACTCGTCTTCACCCAAGAAGAGCTGGTACAACTCCATCTCATGTTTGGCTAAGAATGCATGCTTTATCTGGCGGGTAAGGTGGTGAAAGGATCTCTGCATCCCACATTTATAGATATGTCTACGCTGCGCACGCTTGCTTTTGTAGGAGGTGAAGCCATGTGTTCCTGCATTCATCATCAAGTGGAGCAAATAGTGCGAGGGAAACTGGCTTGGGCTGATTAATGAATGATGGAAGAGAGCTTTAATGTGAGGGTGGAGATGGGCAATGTGAGTTTAAGGTTGGAAGTGAGGAGAGATAGATGATCCTTACTATACGGAATTTGAGCCACAATCTTATGACAGGGTTCTCACTCTTTCTCAGAATCAGGAAATGATGCTGAACGGAGGTAAGCCCAAGCAACTCCCGACTAGCTCCAACAAACCCCAACAATAGTCATACAACCCAACAGTCATCATATCAGGGGGGGAAGGGGGCTTAGAATAGCAAAGACACCAAGAAAGGTTCCCACAGCACTTCAGGAGGGTAGAAGGATAAAAACATTGTGCCTAAGAAAACACCTGAGGAAAAAACCAAGGAGGGCATCACTAGTGGATATCTCCAACCAGAAGAGCAAACGCAGTATAAGGGGGAGAACATATGTTTCTTCTGTCACACCTTGGGGCGTGTTAAGAAAGACTCTACCAAGTGGCAAGCTGCACAAGCGGCCAAAACCTCTGCCTCCAGTAGCCCACTGCCACAACTACATGTACACCTCCCGCATCAGCCACCAATGCAATCCAACTCTTACGCGCCTTAAACGCTGCACCCATAGTGGTATTTGACGATAAGCAGGAGGGAGAGGTTACGGAGCAAAAGAAAGCCCTCATTCGTGCTTATGGCACAGCAAAGGGACAACATTTCATTGTTCTCTTTGATATGGGCAGCTCTAAGGATGCCATTTCTCCTCAGTTGGCTAAAAAGATGAGTTGTACACTCATACCCCATCATCTGGACGTGGACGGGTTTACACCCGGTCTTTGTATGCACATATCTCATAAGGCTCAACAATTCTCATTCATGGTTCAAAGGCCACATTTGAGCGAGACTTCATTGTCTCATCTCTTTTGGGATGTCATATCATTCTTGGCATTCAGTGGTCAAGGGAGTATACACCCATTCCTGATTGGAGGCAGGACACTTTCACTATTGTTGATGGTATTCCTGAGCCTGTCCTAATTTGCGGGGATAGGAGCATTCTAGGTGTTTCCCTAATTTCACAAATCAGGCCCAACGAGCTATTAGAAAAGGAGCTGAATGTGCATTGATATATGTCTGTAGCCAGTAGTCTGTTGTTCAGTTAACAACCCCATTAAAGCTAAAGTTGGATGGTCTCCTAGCACAGTTTTAGAACATTATGCTAAAGGATGATCTTCCACCGCAACTCCCACCGAGTCGTCGCGAGGATCATCACATTGAGTTGGTCCTCGGGACAAAACCGCCTAGTAAGTTCCCCTATCGCCTTTCTAAGGCATTGGAAGGCGAAATGGAGCAACAACTTTTCCAGTTACTCCGAGTTGGATTTATCCGGCCTTCATCCTCGCCCTTTGTTGCACCTATCTTGTTTGTGTAGAAGAAAGATAAGTACGCAGGATTATGCATGGACTACGGGCTCTTAACAAGCTCACAATGAAGAATAGGTTCCCAATGCCCAGGATTGAGTATATCTTTAAGTGACTCAACAGTGCAAAGTTCTTTTCAAAGATAGACCTCAAGAGTGGCTATCATCAGGTTCAGATCTTTATGGTTGACATTCCAAAAACAGCCTCCAGGACTGAACGTGGCCATTACGAGTTTGTGGTGATGCCATTCGGTCTCACCAATGCACCGGCGACGTTTAACAAGATGATGTCTCCAGTATTTTTGGAGCTCATAGGAAAGTGCGTATTCATCTTTTTAGATGATATACTCATTTTTTCTGCTACTACAGAGAGCAGCATGCGTTGGATGTCGAAAAAGGTCTTGCAACTTTTGCAAGACAATGCACTCTACGTCAATGCAAAGAAGAGCGAATTTGGAGTAGAAGAAATCCATTCCCTAGGATATGTTATCAATGCATACGAGAGATTAGCCTTGACCCTGAAAAGGTAAGGGCAATTCTCTAATGGGATGTTCCCAAGGATGCACAGGAGATCCGCTCTTTTGTAGGTCTCTGCCAAGCATACAGTACCCATATGGACAAATTTTCCGACCTTGCAGCACCTCTTACATATCTGCGCAAGGGTGTGAAGACACGGCGATAGAAGTTGTTCGTTATGGGCAACGCACTCAAGGCATTTCATGCAATGAAAAAAGTTTCCTTTGAGTCTCTGGTTCTCAAATTGGCTCATGGGATAATCCTTTCGAGGTAATCACGGATGCCAACAATCTAGCCGTAGGAGCTGTCCTCCAGTAGTAGGAAGGGCGCCCATGGCTTGTTATAGCTCGAAATTAAATGATGCAAAAAAGAATTATTTTGTGTATGACAAAGAGCCATTGGGGGTGATGACAACGCTTAAACATTGGAAACATTTCCTTTATGGGAGAGAGTTCACAATTAAGACAGATCATCGGGCACTGAAATGGTGCAAACCATGCCTAGTGCCCAATGGAGTGACAGACAAGCCAGATGGAGCCAGATCTTCCAACAGTTTGGAGGTATGATTGAATACATCCCTGGCTCAAATAACCCCGTTGCCGAAGCTCTCAGTTGAAAAGGCACATTTCAAAATTTACAAGAGTCCACTTTGCTCGAAATACAGGGAAAAGATCTCGATAGTATGAAGGCACAATACGAGGATTCATTGGAATTCAAGACTCAGTATAGATTGGCCCTACAAGAAGAAATGGGTCACTATACCATCCATGATGGCTGATTCAATAAATTTTGCATGTTGATCCCATGCAAGCCAACTGAAGACATTGCTCGCCTGTTCATCTGACATTGGTACCCCATCGGAGATTTGCCAAGGACAATAACATCAGACAGGGATCCCAAGTTTACTTCAAATTTTTGGAGAGCATTATTCCATTATGAAGTTGTATCTGTTCAGTGCATTTCATCCACAGTCAGATGGCCAGAAAAAAATATATAATCAGCTTGCTTTTGATGTTCTCAAATCATATTGCCATAATAGGCAATCAAAGTGGGAGCAATATCTTCCTTTGGTTCAGGCCATCCTCAACGACACTCATTCATCTATCATTGGTCGGACTCCGTACGTGGCAACTTTTGGTCACCGTTTCTTGTCACTTATGACAAGAATGGTATCACCTTCCTTGGAGGCCAACAAGACCACCGAAACATTTTCAAATATCATTGAGTCTGTCAAAGCGCCTTGCCAAAGCACATGAGACATACACCAGGCAAGCCAACAAATCAAGACAAGATGTCAACTTTAAAGAAGGGGACTTGGTATAACTCCCGATAATGAAGCAAGTGAGCAAACATTGTCCAAAACTCTCCTTTCGTAGCTTGAGACCCTTTCCTATCATTAAAAGATAAATGATGTCTCTATGAACCTTAAGCTTCTAGATAGTTAGACTATACATAATGTTTTTCATGTTTCTTGGTTGAAGTCCTACTTTGGTCCAACTTTGTAGGATATTGCAGATGAGCAACAACCAAACGTGGTAGACGAAGCCAAAGTCATTGAGCATGAACAGATTCTCCTCCACAAGTGGAAGCATGGATCCAGTCGAAGACAAAGACAATTCTACACGAAGTTTCAAGACTGAGGTACCCATGAAGCAGTATGGCTTGACGAAGAGTTCTTCTCGGAGTACCCCCCCAGCTCCTGGCAGACTATTTAGAAGTGATGAACTTGCTGCCAAACTAAGTAGGAGGGAATGTCACATGCACCCTGCACCGGAGAGCTATGTGAACAGTGACACACTGGCTCTACATCAGTGCAACATTCATCGGAAGGAGGTTGGCGTGATTTTGCTCTTGTTCTCTAGCCATCCGCTTGTAGCATCTTTCTTCAGTGTGTCCCAGGTCCTTGCAAAATGTGTACTTGACTGCTTTTCCCTTGGGTTTACCTTTCATTTGGAAAAGCATCCTCTCTCTATGCCATGACTGATAGAAGCGTGCTCTCGAAGCGATGATCCTCATCAATGAGAATAGCCACCATGTCATTAGATGGCATCTCTCTGGACACCGGAACTGAAGTTATCACTTCTTTGTACTTTTCCATCTCTTCCAAGCTGGAAAAGAGTATACTGCTTTCTTGTCATCCTCATCAATGTTGGCCTTAAAGCAACTAGTTGTTGGAGGAGGGAACCTATGGTGTTGAGGTGCTCTTGCAATGTGTGATGTTCTTTCATTTTTAAACCTTTGAATTGTTAATCTTGTTCCTGGACAGATTTTCAAGATTGTCTTATACCTGTTTGGCAGTCTTGTCAAAGTCGACATGATGAATGAGGTTGTCGGCAAGCCCTAGACCAATGTGTGCCAGTGCTCGGTCATTCTTCTCTGTCAAGGCTCTCACTGCAGCTGCTATAACTGACCTTCAAGCTTCTCTTTTGTGCTGTTGACAACACTCCAAACTCCATCTGAGATCTCTCATGAGCAAGAGTCTGACTTTTGTCTGCCATGCTGGGAAATCGTTGCCAGAGAACTTCTCGAATGTGGTTGCTGATCTAGGAAGGTCCATGACTATGGATGGTGAGACTCAAGGGAGAAACACCGCAAAGAAAGGATCTATGGAGATGCTAGGAGAGGAGCTGGAAGACTAGGCAGTAGGGAACTTGGGTACTGTAGAAGCAGCTCAAAGAGTGTTGCTTTGATGCCAAATGAAGGATCGAGAAGAACAGTAGAGCCTAGCTAAAGGGGATCGAACGTGTCCATGGCTGCAAAGAAGAGAGAGAGAGCTAGAGAGAGAAATGAAATGCTCTAGGGAGAGATGATTGCACGACTCAATGTTGATTGAATTGATTTAGAACTCATAGAGTACATGTCTTTTTGTAGGTATAAAACCTATCTTTTGACGCAATCACATCACACACACGAGACTACAAGAGGTGGTTATCCTTTTTCTTTGGTTGAAGACCAACCCTTGAAGATAAAGCTCACTTGTATTTTAGACTGATCTAGAAGGCCAAGGAACTGAACCGTGGTTAGAAAGAGGCTCACCAACCTGTTGTGAGAAGTACCTTGAGCACCTAACAAGGTCCTTAATTTAAAGCAACCAGCATACTGTTGCTGAGCAAACAAAGAACTGAAAGGCAAGGAAATTTGCCAAATGAAAATACATCGATGAGGGGGGAAAAAAGGGCATCGAAGCCTCAACCTCTAGCCAGCATCATTGGCAGTTATCAGCATATAAATGAAATAAATGGCATGCAGATTTGACAATCAACATTCCACTATTGGAAAACAAGGTATGTACATCATATGCTATCTATGAAAGTTTCAAATGATGAATCTTAACTAGAAGCCTTGCATAAAAATTTAAACATTGGTATGGAAAAGGAAAAAATATACCAACAAACGGAGAGATCTTTCTAGAAATAGATGTATTTGGAGCCATGGATCTAGCTAAGGATAAGAGAGTCCATGATGAGCTATTGGTTGTGGAGTGAAAGAGAAATGTTTCCATGCAGGTTGCTACATCAAAAAAGTTAATGCCTGCAAAACTTAACTTAGCTAAGTAGGCTTAGCCATTCGTTTAACTTTCAACCATGGAAATACATTCAAGGAAAGACTCCAGAGAAGCCAGTCTCTCGTGTGGTTGCTGCAAGAAGGGTACAGAGAGTTTTTTTCTGATAAACATTGGTGTGATTCTTGTCTGTATGGCTCTAGAACTAAAGAAACTCTTCTTGTGAGGATTTGAAGATTCTCTTCGACGCATTAAACTGACATGGATATCAAGCATGTGGATGAAACAGCCCTAAGAAAGTGCCAATGCCAATGTAGTAGAGTTGGAAGGAGAGCAACCAAAGTCAACCAATTACACTGCTTAGATGCTAAAAGGCCAACTTAATTCAGATTCACTTTAGATAGACATTTTTTGACCTCATAAGAAAAGGAATTTTGATTTTCCAAAAACAGGTTGAAATTATGTACTTTTTTTTGCACCTCAAGGGTGGATCATATGATTGGGAGGTCTTAGGGGATACACATACATGGAATTCAGACTATAAGGCACAACAGGGTACCGAGCATACACAAAAAATTGACTGTTGAAACGGTGAAGTTCAAAAGATGCCAAAAAGCTTTTCGGGTTTAAGCTTTCACAAGCAACGTATGATGTAGATATAATTAATAGTCATCATCAATTGCTAGGTCAATGTTGATGGCTTCTCCATTACTTTTCTTCAGGTACTTCAACAAAAGGTAATGATGCACCATCAGCAAGTAACAGGAACTCTATATGGTAGTTTCTTCTTGCATAGAAAAAGCAATGAATTCCACCATGAACTCATGCAAGACATTGATTAAACTGCTTGTGCTTTGTGAACACAAAGCTTGAAAAAAAGACAATTTCCAATGCTAAATGGGTAGTCACTCTTTCTCGGGTGAAAATATAATTGATGTAAAAGCTTAGTTCATCCTTGCAATTCTTGTAGCTATGTCATGTACAACGTTTGCCCTCTCGATTGAGGTATCAAATGCAGTAGAAGGTGAAGACTATCAAGAGAGAACAATTCATAATTTGATGGAATCACATTTTGTGATAAGACTTTTCTCTACTTGTTTCAGTAGGATACAATGTCCGGGTATGATGTCCTAAGAATTTTCCATGTATGATGTTGAAGAGTTAGTACACTAAGAAAAGTAAGCATCATTTTCTTTTTCTAGGGAGAAATGAGAGACTTACCTATAAAATTCTCAAGCAAAAGAGACTTAAATTAAGTATTAAAAAGAATATAAACTGAGTTCCTTTCAGAAACGATACTCTATAAAGACAAGGTGAAACCAAGTAGGGATGCTGTGGAATTGGTATGAATCGCAAAGGGGCTATGCCCCCGAACATGCATGAAGGTTTTGTGTTTGTATTATTGCAATTTTGGATGAGCCATGGATTTTATTTTCTAACACTCTTCCTCGGGGTCTTTTGGAGTGTGAACCGATCTTTATGGCTGGATGAAGATGCAGCATCAACTGGTCCACGTTGAGCATTATGGGTGAATATGTCAGCACAATTATTTGAACTCTAGGGAGACCAGCTCAGAGTTCATGGATGCGATGAGCTCGTACACAAAATGACATTGAATCTTGATGTGCTTTACTGTTCCCATGGAGATGTAGTGGTGGCCAGACGAACATCAGTGAAATCAGAGGGGCAGTTAAAGGGTTTTTTAATAAGTATGCAAAAGAGCACGCTGAAAGCTTTCAAATGAATATGCCTGCCCCCCAAAACCAAAAAATGAGAGAAAAAAACCACACACACACACAAAGCAACCCCCAAGCGCATGTTCTTTGTTTTATTCTGTTATTGGGAGTCATTTTCCTATCCTGGGGAAACTGGTACTGCTCCAACCTTGAATACATTTCTTTGCAATGAAACTGTATGAATATTTTAGTGCAACTTTAGCAGGGTCTTGTGGTCAAATCAAGAATGGACGCTTTGGAAAACCATAAGCTGCCTTTTGCCAAAGACCTTCCTCAACAACATGACTTAATCAGTTCAGTAAAAGTAAGTGCATATTTTCTCTGCCTCTGGCATATTCACGTGTGAAAAATCGAGACTGGTGAAACAGGGGTAGCATCATTGAATTTTTATGACCTTATCAAGGTGGTGTGTTGCAGGCTGTGCGTCCTACTGCTCTTCTTGGCTTTTCAGGGACAGCAAACTGCTTTACCAAGGATGTATGTGAGGCAATGACAAGTTTCAATAAGGTGATTAGATGGATGCTCATGTAATTGGTTGCTGGCCAATCACCATGTAAATATAACCTTTTTTGTGTCTTTTACTGGTTAATAATCTCTCTCCCCCCCCCCTCTCTCTTCCTCTTTCTCTCTCAAAAAAAAAACACCCCAAAAAGGAATTATGATAAATTCAGCAGGATAAGGGTAATTAAAGTTACATACTCTGCTAGAAAAAGTGAAAATTGCCTCTGAAGAAAGAGGAAATTGGACCTTCCATCTGAGAAATAGGCACTCGTTCTTCACTTTGTGACTAGCCAGGATTGGATGTTAATAAAGGTGAAGACAATTTTGTAACCTTATTCATATTAAATGTTCACAATTTGTTTATATTTGGCTTATGTGTAAGAATAGGCTCTACGAAGTCCACACCAACCTAAAGAAGAGTTCCTCTTCTTAATTTTGCAGCAGAGTGATTCTCATGCATTGCTTATATTAGAGATTTTTTATAGCAGTGCAGGAAAAAGGAAAAGGGCGGGAAAAGCATTCTAATGCATGCAAATCGTGGATTCCACAACTTTGGATTGGGTGGTCGTGAATCCTGTCATAGTTCACTCTGTTAACTTTCAATGGCTTTAACTGTATCTTTACTTCAGGATTGGGTGGTCGTGAATCCTGTCATAGTTCACTCTGTTAACTTTCAATGGCTTTAACTGTATCTTTACTTCAGGATGTGCAAAGATAAGGGCTGTATCATAGGTTGACCTTCAGGGAGAATGGCCATAGTAATAGCTTCAATATTAGCCATGCAGGCTCGAGCTAAACTGTGTTGGGTATTCGGAGTCTAACAGGTGTAAAAAAAGCCCTTGTATGTGTGTTTGAATACTCACTTATGTAAGTGTGTAAGAGTGTGTGAACCACCTCTTTTAGCCACTTATGTGTGTATGTAATAAGCAATGATGTCATGGGCACTTGCCATGTGTCATTGCCGCCTTGTGTGGTCTGTCAAAAGATAAGGCTCTAAAAGCCTATAAATGCATTGTACTCTTTGAAACTTTATAATCATCAATCAAAGGATCGTTGAGTCGTGCAAATAGTGCCTTTCTCGTTTAGTTTGTCACATCTCTCACTCCCTCTTTACTACAGTCATGACCATGTATCCTTTTAAGCCTCCATAGCAACTGCTCGGCTAACCCTAACTACCCACAAACTGGTCATCGTTGAGTGTTTCTTATTTGATTAAATTGTTTAATGGAACGATCCTCTCTTGAAGGTGCTTTTTCTGCCCCCCTCTTCCCCACAAAAAAAGATCCTCCAATTAATAGAAAAAGAAACTTCTGCCCGTGGGCAGATTACAACCTTCTGAGGAGATAAACATGCTTTTTTTGGGGGGGAGGGGGGAGTGGGGGGGGTTCCCTCCATGGCTGGCCGCTCTTGGAGCATCCTTGGGGGAGGGGGAAAAAAAGCCACACTTGGGGAATGTAATGTCATAGTGGGTGAGAAAGAGAACTGTGCTCCTAGTGTGTAAGAAGGCTATGCACCTATGTTGCACGATCTCTGAGTCACCCTGCAACCGTTCCAAGCATCCCTGGAGGGTGCAGATGATGTCAGCCCAGATGAAGCGAATTGTTTCTGCTTGGCGGGATGTTGGGTGTGTGACCATAGCATCTTTAGTCTCACTACAGCACGCCCCAGCAAATGTTTCAAGGGCGTGCAGGAAATGAGAGCCTCTAGTCGAGGTATCATGAGGTGCTGAGAAAGGTTCTTTGGGGATGAAACAAGCACTTGTAAGGTAGGGAGACCCGCTGCCTGGGCCACTGCCACTCCTGTTGTCCAGGGGGGTCTCAAGCACTTGCCTGTGGATGCCCGATTGCCGGGGAAGCTCGTGGTGGTATTTGGGCAGGCCCTGGAAGGAGATTCTGATCTGGAAGCCAGCCGCAGCAGCTAGCTGATTAGAGTGGTGTCAGAAACCATGTTACCATGTTGCCATGTTGCCATGGAGCACGATGTGTTTGTGCAGTGCATAACACGATGGGGCTTTGCTGCATGATTCTCTCATCAAGGGGGCTGAGTCGAATTCAATTCAACCTGGTGGTCGTTGTTTCCGAGGAACTGGATGTTGGATAATTTGTCCATTCTTGCCATCAAAGTGGCTTGCAGGAGGTCCTGAATCTGTCCTCTTGTAGGTGTGCTGCTAACTATCTTGCAAATCAGGGTCTTGGCTTCCAGAGAAGCCATTGAAGTAGACAATAACTAGAGGTCTGTTTCCACAAAATGACAGTCGAGAGAGGATTCATCGGGGAAGATGGAGTGGCTGCTGTGGAATCCTGTGAAAAGCAGAAGATGCAGTTCAAGTCTGGGATGAAGAACTAGTGCTGACTTGGAGAGTAGCTGAGGAGAAGAAATAGACCAAGCAGTGGGAGGGAAAAATGGAACTCAGAGAAAGAAAAATGGAAGGGGGAGAGCTGAGTGAAAAGGAGATGGGGAATAGGAGGAAGAGACAGGTGGCAGAGCCCAGGGGGTAGTAAGCACGCAGGAGACGGGAGGCAGGGGAGGTGTACGAGCTCAGACAGGGGGGCACTCATGTCAACGGGCGCTCTTGCTTATAGCTAGTAATTCTTGGGAGGATCTAAATGTGTGCTTTATGTATTTGGAAGATTTCATAAGAGGTCTCAGGCCTCAGTATACCATACAGTGCCTGTTCTTGATTCATCGTTTCAGTTTTCTGTCTGTGAGTTGTGTTTATTTTGTAACATATTTGAATTGTCTGACATGTTATCTACACATACACAGCAAACAAAAGGGAACACACCACATTTTGAAGGTTGCGTATCATGCAAATCTGCAGTAAGCAGCACAGTTCGTACAGGCTACACATCTAGTTCACTATGAACATCACATATGCGGTGCACTTATTAATGTGCCTGAAGTTTTGTTCAAGATTTGTCAACCTGGTTATCACAATTGCAAAATAAAGCTTAACTATGGTACAGTCTATAGATGCCAACAAGGATAGCCTTTGATGGCCATCTAAAAGCTCTTAAGTAGTATTATTGCCACGTATAGCTAGAAATATGGATGCTATGTGACTCCATTCTCAATGGGTTTCTTATCAATTCTGGTACTGGTTTCTAGAGACCAATTATTTTCGCCCTTTCACATCCCACGACACCAGAGTGCACTGCTGAGCAGGCGTATACTTGGACTCAGGTATGAATACATTTTTTATGTTCCTTTCTTTAAGGGGAAAAATGCTTTGTTTTATGATAATATAGCTGACGGTTTTGATTAGTTTACTGGCTACATTATTTACCGTCAGGGACATTGTATATTTGCAAGTGGCAGCCATAGCCCTCCAGTTGAGGTCAACGGGAGATTATTTAATGCAGGACAGGTGCATTCACATCTTATTCATGGTGCCTATAATGCAAAAAAAGTACATGTTTTTAGTGTTTTTGCATCATGCTTGTTCTGTATGTTCAGGGTAACAGCGCTTTCATATTTCCTGGACTTGGTTTAGGGTGTGTTGTGGCTGGCACAACTCGCATACGAGATGAAATGTTTTTAGCAGCAGGTAAAGTGAAGAGTTTCCATGCTTTGCTTTATGTGAACCTGGTCAACAAGTGTAGAGGAAAGATATTGCTGTGCAATACTAGTTTCTGAAAATCTGCTTAAGGAAGACAATGAGTTCATTGCTTAATTTGTTTTCTTCTTTTGTAGCTGATGCTTTGGCATCACAAGTCAGTGACAAGGATAGGGAATTGGGACTTGTTTATCCTCCACTCCACAGGATTCGAGAGACTTCTGCCCATGTGGCCAAGGCAGTTGCCAATATGGCTTACAAGCTTGGTATGAACTTTACCAATCCCAAAAGATGGCTGACATTTTATGTAGTATAAGACAATGGAATGCTGTGATGATTTTTGGACTGTGTTATGATCTGGTATAAAGTCCTGAGAGTTGTATGGGATGTAGGGCGTATTTCAGTCTAACTTGCTAGGAAACAGCTCTTTTTTGTTACGATGTTGAATGCAAACTTCTAATCTATTTGGGAGGGGGGATGCTGGAAGAACCATGCTAACCTTTGGGTATTCTACAACATGACTGTGAACATGCTTCCCTTGAGAGTTGCAACCTTAGTAAAATTTGATGTATGTTCGGGGCATTGTTATTCCAGCAAGTGCAATGTAAGCCTGCTGCACATCACATCAATGCACTTACTAACGTAGACATCTCATTTCTTGCTTGCAAAGAAGCCCTGATTAAAGCTGGTGCAATTTTGGAACAGGGCTTGCCACCAATTTACCCAAACCCCATGACTTGCTAAAAGTAGCAAAAGCACGGATGTGGAATCCATCATATCGATGCTACAGCTAGTGTGGTACCTTGAGTCAGTACACATGTATCCAACCACCACTTAAGCAGCAGGTCAACCAAGGCAGGGCACTGCGACTGCTGTTTTGGCAGTAGTGTCACACAGATCACTCAATAATACTCTGTTTGATCCTCATTCTTACTGCTCTTTTGATCAAGGAAATAAGAATAGTAAGGTGCCTTGGAAAAACACTGGCATTTGCTATCCACATTTCATATCATTGAGCAAAGCTATTATTAAAACTTACGCAACTCATGTCAATTCCTCAATGTTGTCTTTCTTGTGGTTTAGTTTTTCGACCATTGCAGGTGGCTTTATGTTTTATTTAGGCTGTTTTGTCACAAGAATTCCAGATCTCAGGATGCTTCCTTAGCTTCTACTGGTTTTTGTACACGTGAACTTAAATCTGAATCTCAATATTGAAGCAAACAGCTGGAAGACATGCTTCGCTGTCTATTCTTAGACTCTCCGTGGTGACACCTCAAGGTAAGAACTGGCATTTGCAATCAAACTTGGTAGGCATAATTTAGACTTGTATGCCTTGAGCAAGCAGGAGTTGCCCTAAAAGAATTCCCATCCAGCATAGTCCATGGGATGCTAATGGTCTCCACCAAGGGGTAGGGAGGGCCCTCTCATTAGCTTCCCTGCAATAAGATAAGGCTTGCCCACCAGATATGCTAGGCCATTACGTACTGATTACCTATTTCTTGAAACCCCATTGTGTAGAGGGATTCTTCTGGAGGCCCTATATTGTGATGATCTGAAGAGGTTTGACAAGCAACACCAGGTTGTTCTATATTGTGATGATCTGAAGAGGTTTGAGGAGAAACACCAGGTTGTATAGTGTAGTGTGGATGAGCCATGGTCCACCAACACACCTCTCAGGTGATGAAGCTACTGTGAAGGCTGGACTGAGAAACAACTGCACCATACTTGTTGCCATGTACATGCATGATGCAGGTCATTGCCATCCTCCATGTAGTGTAGAGCTTGACCCATTTCTATGGTCCAAGGCACCAGTTCCATTTAATGAACCTAGTGCGGGTATGGCCATGACTACTAAATAACAGCACGACCTGCAGCTAACATACCTTGCTCGGGGACTACCACAGTGCTTTCCTTGGTGGTGATAAGTGGCATGTCTGGCCAACCAGGAGCCTGCTGCAAGACCACTATGAGTTGATCTGGCAGGTTCATAGAAGGGCTTCCATCAACACCATTTAAGATTGATCAAGAAAGGGCCTAGGATCCAAATGCTGTGCGTTCCTACGTGATCACCTCTTACCTTTGAAAGCACTTCGTCGAGCCTCTGACTTATTTCTTCATGTCGCGCCAGTAGTCCCTTAAGTGCTTAAATGTGAGGCTATTAATGATCTCCCACTTCAAATTCGGAGATGCGGAGGGATACCAACTTGTCAGTTGGCCAAAAAATGGTCAAAAGAATTCTGTGAAGAACAACGAAGGTGGCCATCTTGGGCTGAAGTGATGGCTTCTCCATGTAAATTGAGGCTGCAGCCAGGTGGTTAGCCGGTTAGTTTGTCAATTTACTCCCAAATTGTGCAAGACAGTGTGCTATTATGGGCACCCTTGCCTACTGGCATGTCCAGCTACACTCTCCACCCCTATGACTTCTCATCCACAATAGACAAAGGAGGAGAACAACCAACCTTTCTTTAGGCAACAAATCCCCAACAATTGTGGAAATAGAACTCTTCTCAGCCAACCTACCTTTAGGCAAGAAATCCCCACTCACTTTTGAAGGTATTAACGTGACCAACAATAGCAAAGGAGGAAAGCAACCAACCTACCTTTAGGTAAGAAATCCAGTTGCATATGCTGGGTATTGATGCCACTCATGTGATACTGTGGACTTGGCTTTCCATTGGGACTTGTGTCAACTCCTTGGGGTGTGCATCCCCAAGAGCAAGTCTCTTGCATCCATCCTTGGCCAGATGAGTAGAAAGCTACCCCCACCATCCAAGATGGACACTTGAAAAGCTTTAGGCTAGGGAGCTTCCACGACATGATCATCCAAGAGATCTACAACCTTAATTTTTAATTTCCCTCAAAGTGGTTCCATTTCCCTTCCAACCCCTCCCTTCAAATAAAAATAAAAAATCCAATAGGTCAAAAGTCAAATTTCAACCTCTATTTCTCTTTTCCAAGCTCCTAAACCTCTAACAAACTACCCTCTTGCTATCTCCCCTTCCATAACCCCTAATCTTCTCCCTTCCCAAGCTCTCTCACTCTCTTGCTCTCTTTCTCTCTCTACCTCTCCATAGCCACAAATCTTCTTCCTCCCCAAGCTCTCTTCCTCTGTCTACCTCTCTATAGCCATAGGCAACCCTCATGTCTTTGGGTGGCTCGAATGGAGGAGGGTGTTGGAGGCAATTTGAACCATGAAATGACTAGAAGGTATGTTGGATTATCCCATATGCAGAAACATGGGAAATCGAAGAGCCATTTATAGGTTAGAAATCCACCTTGTCATAGTCTTCTCCCTTGATTGGTATTTTTATGGTGGGTAGGTTTGTTTGCAATGCCCAAGGGGGGCGTGGTGGTTGTGCTCGTGGTGGTTGCCTCTTGGTAGTGTGTTGCTTGGTTGTCTTGATGAATCTAGGTTGTTCCTAGTGGTGCGTTTCTTGGACGTTGATGGTGCTACTATGACTTCTCTCATAGACACGTTGTGTTATCTCAATCTCTTCTCTCAGACAATGCCCCAAACTAGCCAGGGGACTACCTCTAGTCCCCATCTTGACTTGGAATGGGGCTAGTTGCATTACTATGATTCACAACTTCTTGGCTAGGCTATCTGAGAGTATGTTGACACTAGACCCTCCATCTAGGATTACTTGGGATACCAATTTCCCTTGTATGATGCTAAGTCTGTGACTACTGCTTAATGCTCCTGCCACTCATGCAGTCCACATATCTCGGACTTCAGCACTAAACCTTGGTAGTTCCATTAGTTTCTCTATGGACATTATTTTTTGGAGCATGTAGTTAGGCACCAAGTTGATGAACTGCTCTAGCGTAATATTGAGCTTCATCTTGCTAAGATCTTCCCTTAGCTGATATCCTACTCTACTTTACAAGTTCCATCAATTTCTCTATGGGCACTATTTTTTGGAGCATGTAGTTAGGCACCAAGTTTAGGAATTGGTCTAGAGTAATATTGAGCTTCATCTTGCTAAGATCTTCCCGTAGCTCATATCCTACTCTACTTTCACTAAGTTCTTCTTCTCTTGAGGGACTTGTTTTTTTTTATAGCAAGATTGGTCTTGTCTAGAATGTCCTTAGCCTACTCCTATAGGTATGGTCCCAAAAAGTTGAAATCAATTCATCCAATCTTCTCATCGGCCGTGGGTGGGATCCCGCTTGATGTCCGCAGCTTTGGAGATGTCCTTGACATCCTCACTTCCACATCCTCTATGGCCAACCTTTGGAGAGCAAGAACTTCTCTCCAACACGCTGGAATTGTGGATCATTCACAAGTACCTACTCTACCTCAACCACACAAGGCTTAAATTTTTAAGAGCAGGAATGTCTAAGAGAGAGTAGGATGGGAGTGCCCAGATGAGCACATAATGTCTACTAACATAGGGAGTTGCGTGGCTAACCTAAGTGGTGTATCCCTTATCTCCTCCAAAAAATGTACTTTTGAGTCACATCTTTTTGTGCTAAGTGGCAGGCACTTCATGTAATAGATTTAGGGATATCTCTGAGCTTATGGCATGTAATTTTGGATGATCATTAGAGTATCAAGGTTATGACTTATGTAACATCAGTAGTAATATACATACCTTGGCAAATTAACTTATTCTAGCTTTAGGCCCCCTCGAGCAGTAGTCGAACATTGTAAAAGTAAGCATTGTGCTTAAAGCTTATGTCTTAAGCATATTCCTAATCAACGATAGATCAATAAACTGAAAAAAAGGAGAATATATTAATTGAAGCATAACATCAAAACGTATGCACCTCTTTCAATAAAGAATAGAAAAGAGGGCGTATACTATTAAAATGAAAAAAAGGACAATATATTAATTGGGGCATAACAACAAACTAATTTGAACCTAAAAGATCGAAGTGAAGACATTACCCATAAGTTTTGTGAGAACTTTTGCAATTGCGCTATCTATTTCATCATCTGAATTGGTGAACATTTGCTTGATATTTTTGCATGCTTTGAGTTGACGTTTCCATTGTCCACCTCTAATGAATAGCTTATCGATTGGTCTCAGGTTCTTAGCAAAATGATGTGGCCTCAATGTAGTTCTCTTCCCTAGCATGGTTTATACCTTCCTATTAATGTTCCTATACCTTCCTATTAATGGTTTATACCTTCCTATTAATGTTCTCCAATCTTTGCATTGCATATCATGATGTGATCTTGAAATTTTCTCCAATCTTTGCACATTATTAGATAACTAAGCATTTTCTATTTGCATATCATGCTGCACATCCCACAAATTTTCACTCTCTTTTTCTTTCTCATTTAACGTATGAGTGTTGCACAATCCTTGCTCCCTTACCCATGAGTAGACGTTGAGTGGATGTATAAATACTACATGCTTGGTTAACAAATTAGCATGATCCTCACATACATACTAAATGAAAGATGTTAACCTTGAAAATTGAGGAGGCCGTGAGTGTAACACGATCAAGTGGATATACTAATCCCTCCACCCAAAGGTTTACAATCTTTTTTTTAAAACCTACATCCCTATGACATTGCTTCAATGATTGTTGCATCGTACTTACTTCCATGCTCTTGTATAAAGGTGCATGCTCAGTATCTAGTTGAAAGTGTATGTCTCCTTTTTTATTTCTTTTGCATCTTACATACAAAACCTAACAATAAATTAAATTAAAACATTATATTATAGAACTAAAAATATTACATAACAAAAAGTTACATCATTCAAATTACCTCATGTTCAATAAACCATTTAACAATTAATCTATAGTAATAAAACGTAGCATTATTCTATAACATTAAACCAAGTACAATACAATACTAAAACTAAATATTGAATACTAAACATAATAGTAAACCATAACAATTAAACCATGATATCAAAACATAACATTATTCTATAACATCAAAACCATAGTATAACAGTAAAGGCTTAAAAGTAAATCGTAAAATATAATAAAAATAATATAGTAATAATAACAATATCTTTTACCATAACATTAAGCATAAGAATTAAATTATAATGTTAATTATAACAAATATACATTTAGAAAATTAGAATATAATATAAAATATTAAACCATTATAATAAACCTTAACAAAAAATTAAAATATAACAATAGACCATAATAAAACATCAAAACATAGCTTTTTTTTTCTTTGAAGTTGCAGCACAATGGATATCCTCGATTGTAAGATGAATGAAGGAAAAGATGAGTTTTTGGCTGGCACCAAAACATCAACACACCCTTTATTCTCAGTCTTTTTTTATCATCATCTCTTCAACCTAGTCCCATGATTGAGAAGATCAACTGCTATTAATGTGGGAATGGAGGAAAAGGAAGATGAGAGCTAAAAAAGAGTGGCTAACTACAAAATTTGAAGGCCTCACACATAGAGATTCAATTTTTTCATAGAGCAAAGGAGAAAAAAAATTTAGGGACACTATTAAAAAGACTCTAAACAAGAACATTCAAAATAGACCTCGAAATAAAAGAAAACCTATACACTCTAAAATTCTAAATATAAATAGGAAAAATAAATAGAAACACTGTTTATGCTTTAACGTAAATGTGAATCAAAAGAATTTCCAAAATCCAAAGTCTTCATGTAGATATTTGAAATAATCAATTTAAATGTATATAGAGCTTAGATCCACCGAAGAATTTGAAGGGAAAAGTTAAGTGGTTAGTTAAGAGGGTCACACATCAACCAAGATGTGACCCTCTTAACTAATTGTTTGACTTTGAAGGAAAATTGAATTAGATGGAATTTGAAGGGAACTCAAATTACCTTCAAAGTACGGCAGTTAGTTAAGAGGGTCACATTAACTAAGATGTGCATTTTTAGTTCAAATAGAAAATTTCTTTTTTTTTTTCAAATTTTGAGGAGACTGGCATCAGTCTTGTTAGAATAAAAAATGGGTTGAATCTAACATAATATAGCAAAAAATTGATCCTTAAGATCCTACAAGAAGAGAGGGAGAGGGAGAGTGACCATATTTAATATTTCTTTTTGCACTTTTCCTTGATTCATGGAAGAGAGAAATCCCTTACAGAGCCCTTTTTTGACTCTAATTTTTTCCTAATGTATCTCATCATGTGTGCTAGCCGTGTATGGTTCAAACTTTTCACCACCTACCTATAGTTATTTCCATCCACAAGTGGAGAAGTGTCTTTTTTATAAATAACTTTGCATCAACCTCCATAGCGGTTGTTAGAGCTGACAATGGAGTTGAACTCACATACACACACACAGTGCTCAATGAGAAGAACACAAGGGTGTAGAGTGAGAGAGAATGGCTAGCTCAATAACAAAGAAGCAAGAGATCAAAAACTAGTATAAGGTGAAAGTATTAAACTTATCAGATCTTAAAAATAATGGATGTTAACCCTAAGGTGTCCGTTCACACCTAGATGGCCATGGAAAAAAATCCGATAGGATAAAAGTGTTAATGGTCTCAGTGTAGTACTATCATAAATATCTAATAAACCCCCTGTAGTATAAATGTGAGGTTTACAGAGATTACAGATTAGTCTTTGAAAGAGATGACTCCCAAAGCTCTGCAGAGGCCTCGAACTTTTCACATGATAAGGCTTTAATAAAAAGATCTACCACATTGTCACGTGTATTGCAATGGATCAGATTGATCTTTACCCACATGGAGTCTCTCTTTGACATAGTGGTAGTGCAGACTTATAAAACTTTTAAATATAAACAAACAATAACATAAACAACTTCATATTGGAATTAACAAAATGTTCTTAACTTTCTTAAATACTATAGGAGAGAGCTATAGCACTCTATTTGGACCTTTAAATGAAGTTGGCATGAGATTTACCTTTCTTAATTACTATAGGAGAGATCTATAGCACTCTATTTGGACCTTTAAATGAAGTTGGCATGCAATTTTACCCAAATGTAATAAAATTTACTAGAAGATGCATACACTAGAGAGGAAGCTAACTGTACATTTCTCTTGAAGAAAATGAAGCAAGGAAGCATAAGAAAGGTTACCTATAAGGCCAGCATGAAAAATTGGTAATATCTATGTGAGCTTTGTTTCAAATCAAAGAAAATTTTACAAGAGGAGATATGGCAAAATCAAATTTCACATAGGAAAAAAGGAAGAGAGAGCGAAAAAGGAAAAAATCAAAGCATGAAAAGTGAAAGAGGGAAAGAAATTTGTAATTTATAATAAAAATTCACTTTTTTGACATGAAATATCTTATTATGAGAACCACAAGGTATATTTGAGATTTCTCAAGTTTTTAAAGATAGGGCCCCAATATTATATTCCACTAACTTGATATTATAAGATTTAGTAGCAAGAGATCCATGTTTCATAGATCTAGAATCTCAGCTCTCTTATTAGCTAGCCCATTCCTTTTTAATACTTTCTTTGAGGGCGCTTTTATTTCTCCAAATGTGAGCTTTATAGTTGGTGTCTTGAGTATCACCCCCGAACACAAGAATGCAGTTGTTGAAATACGTCTGAGGTACACTTAAGTACAACATTATATCTCAAGCAACATTACTATACCTTAGGCATGACCTTGGGTATTGTGACCCAGATTGGGCATGGGATTGTGATGGGAAGGAAATTAGCTTTAGGTTATTATTTCCACTTGGGTGTGGAGTTACCTCCTATTCAATCAGTAAACAACCTACAATAGCTCTTTCTTCTACAAAGGCTGAGTATAAAAGATGTTATGCTTCATGTGAAGTGGTTTGGTTGATGAGAATTTTAGGAGACATGGGTGTGGTGGCTCAAGAAGCTAATTGAGTTATTGTGTGATACTCAAAGTTTCATGGCTATTACAAAGAACCTGGTGTTCCATGCTTGCACTATTAAGCATATTGAGATACATAATCACTTTATGCTCAATTTCATAAATTGGATTTAGGTCTAAATGATAGTTATTCTACCATAATAGTATTACAAAGTCTTATTCTTTCAAAATTTATTGAAAATTATCAGTAATAGTAGCGGAGCTATGGTAAAAATTTTAGAAATTAATACATAAATCATTTTTATGCATAATGTGAAAAGAGGACTTCCTACCATATTCTAGGATTAGTCATCCTATGCTAAAAGAATAATTTTCATTACATTCATGGAGTTTAGTATTTATGCGTAGATAAGAGAAATGAGAAAATTTTTATATTTCTATTTTTATACAAAAAGAGAAAGTCCCATGATAATGGATATCCATGTAATTAAATGAAAAAAGAAAAAATTTGATATATTAAAATAACAAATATTTTTAGAAGAATTTTAGATAAATTTATTTTATGCATGTAAAAATTTAAATGATAAAAGAGGAATTTCCATGACATTTGAAATTCAATCATGTAAATAGTAAAAGTGAAATTCTTGGCATATTTGAATTAATGGATATTTTTATTTAAATTTAAAGAGAAATTTTAGATAAATTTAATTTATGCATGAGAAAATTTAAATGATAAAAAAGGAATTCCCATGACATTTGGAATTCAATCATTTAAATGGTAAAAGTGGAATTCTTGGTAAAATTGAAATAATGGATATTTTATTAAAGAAAAGAGAAATTTTAGATAAATTTATTTTATGATAAAGAGGAACTCCCATGACATTTGGAATTCAATCATTTAAATGTAAAAAGAGAAATTCGCATGATATTTGAGATCCAAGAAATTAAATGGGAAGAAGAGAAATTTTTAGCATAATTCCAATTTGAGTATTTATCAAAAGTGGAATTTTGAGCATTATTTGGAAATATGGGTAGAATTAATTTTTGTAAATCCTATGAATCTTTTACTCAAAAAGAAGAATATTGAATATATTTCACTTGAGAAAATTGAGAAAGAATATGAAAATATTCATTGAAAAAAAGAACCTTTACCTAGGCCAAGCAATTGGCAGAAATTTAGAAAAGTCCCATGGGTATCAAAAATAGAAAATGTTACTAAATGTGAATAGATGTAAATAAGATGTGAATGGGATGTGAATAAGATGTGAATGCAAAGTGAATAAGATGTGAATGCGACGTGATAAGATGTGAGTGGATGTGTTAAGATGTGGTGTGATGTAAATGAATGTGGATGGGATGTGAGGTGATGTAAATGGATGTGGATGTGAATGAAGAGAGGAGAATGAGATGTGAGGATATGTGAAAGGATGTAAATGGATGGGGATATGGATGTGATAAGATGTGGTGTGATATGAAAGTGGATGTGGATGTGATAAGATGTGATGTAATGTAAATGGATGTGGATGTGGATGAAATGTGATGTGATGTGAATATATGTAGATGTGAATGAAGGAGATGTGATGGTGATGTGAAATAGATGTAATGTGAATGGATGGGATGTGATGTGATGTGAATCAGGATAGATGTGAATGGATGAGATGTGATGTGATGCGATGTGAGTCAGGATAGATGTGAATGGATGAGATGTGATGTGAATGGATGTGATGCGATATGAGTCAGGATAGATGTAAATAAGATGTGAATGGGATGTGAATAAGATGTGAATGCGAAGTGAATAAGACGTGAATGCGACGTGATAAGATGTGAGTGGATGTGTTAAGATGTGGTGTGATGTAAATGAATGTGGATGGGATGTGAGGTGATGTAAATGGATGTGAATGTGAATGAAGAGAGGAGAATGAGATGTGAGGATATGTGAAAGGATGTGATGGGATGTAAATGGATGGGGATATGGATGTGATAAGATGTGGTGTGATGTAAATTAAAGTGGATGTGGATGTGATAAGATGTGATGTAATGTAAATGGATGTGGATGTGGATGAAATGTGATGTGATGTGAATATATATAGATGTGAATGAAGGAGATGTGATGGTGATGTGAAATAGATGTGATGTGATGTGATGTGAATGGATGGGATGTGATGTGAATCAGGATAGATGTGAATGGATGAGATGTGATGTGATGCGATGTGAGTCAGGATAGATGTGAATGGATGAGATGTGATGTGAATGGATGTGATGCGATGTGAGTCAGGATAGGTGTGAATGGATGAGATGTGATGTGAATGGATGTGATGTGATGTGTCAGAATAGATGTGAATGGATGAGATGTGATGTGGATGGATGTGAATCGGGATAGATGTGAATGAATGAGATGTGATGTGAATCGGGATAGATGTGAATGGATGTGATGTGATGTGATGTGATGTGATGTGATGTGGATCGGGGTAGTTGTGAATGGATGAGATGTGATGTGAATGGATGTGATGTGGATCGGGGTAGTTGTGAATGGATGAGATGTGATGTGAATGGATGTGATGTGATGTGGATATGGGTAGATGAGAATGGATGTGATGTGATGTGGATATGGGTAGATGAGAATGGATGAGATGTGATGGGATGTAATATAATGTGATTGGATGTAATATAATGTGATTGGATGAGAATGGATGAAGGACGATGGGAATACATATGATTGGATGTAATATAATGTGATTGGATGTAATATAATGTGATTGGATGAGAATGGATGAAGGACGATGGGAATACATATGATTGGATGTGGATTAAGCAAAGTGAATTGATTTAGAAGAATGTGGAATAATGGAAAATGATGTGGAAGGATGTGAAAAGATGAGAGTTCGTTAGAAACTGTATTTATGACCTGTTTTTAAATGACTGTTTTATGTCAAGAATACTGGGGAAGCATTTTGACCATCTTGTGAATGAGGTCATGGAGACCTAAGTGATAAAGTTACAATAGCTGACGGAGAGTCAATGGAGGACGTCTCACATAGTAAGGTCGTCCGAGGTCTTGACCAACCTCGGTTTGATTTAAATGGTGAGCTTCCGGTACAGTGGATGAGGGACCAAGGAAGCGGCCTATGAGTGAAGCTCTAGGTGACTTGCGAGGATCCTAGAGGGTGCTGACCATACCGTGCTCAGGCTTTGGGTCGCCGTCGAAGATACCCACGTGTGCGTCGAGGAAGAAAATGGAACAAGGTGTTAGAGTTGTTTTTTGAGCTTGGGCATGGATTTGGTTGATTGACCTTGTTGGTCCTCAACGGATGAGTCCATGGCTCTTTTATATGGATCTGTTAGTTGATCTTGCAAAACGGAGAGTCCATCTGGATTTTTATAAGTGAATATATTTCCGGGTACTATGAGCTAGGAACTATTGAAAAGGTCCCTGAGTGGATAGGTGGTGAGCGTTCTGGTTGCCAATGATGCCATAGCTACACCGATGAAGGAATGATTTAGAAATTAGAATTCAACCTGGATATTTTGGAGGATTACAATCAGTAACACTATGGTCTCATTAAAAGATTGTTTTAAAGACAATGATGCCATAGGTACACCGATGAAGGAATGATTGGAAATTAGAATTCAACCTGGATATTTTGGAGGATTACAATCAGTAACACTATGGTTTCTATTATGTTACGATAGATGAAGTAAATCCCGGATACTCCTTGTTCTATGGAAAAGAATCAACAACTGTGCCTCTTGATGAGGAAAAAAGCGTTGGTCTCTATGATCCAAGTGCAAGTCTCTTCCTTGATTTGACAATGTGACTTACGGGTTCGGTCGGATCAGTTTGGTTAGTTAAGACTCTTGACTACGTTAGAATAAAAATATCCTGGAGGAATCGCCCGTGCTTTCTGGGCGAGGGAAGTTTTTCCGCGTTCGGTTTTGGAAAAAACCAAGGGATTAGTCTCTTGTCCGGATATTCGTGGGCGAGGCCCCGAGTGAGAGGCTCTGCCTTGCGCAAGAAGTGCTACTTCCGTTGCTAGCACCCCCGAATTCGTTGCGCGGAGGGGGCAGGGATCTTTCAGCTATCAGAGTAAATTGGCTAAAGTGGATCAACCGAGAAGCAAGAAATGTCAAAAATTTATGAAGTACCAGTAAAAGATTGTAATTGTGTGATGAAATTCATACAAATTGATATTCAAAATAAAATTTCGTAAATTGGTAATTGGGTCTTCAGATGGAAGTACCGCAATTGTATGGAATCCTTGACTTGCTTAAGGCCTGGATATGATGGTATTTACCTTATAACTCCAAGGACCGTGACTACCCGTATATACCATGGGTATAACTGCAGCTCTTTACTGACAATATATATGAGTAAATCTAAGACCTTGAAATTATAAGCAAAAATGCTATCTAGATGATGAATTCGAATGCTGGCTGATATGATTTTAGAATTCTGGTTGAGAATTGATGAGTTGATTTGGATTCTGATTGAAAGATAATGATTCCTGAATTCAAGTTGAAAGATAATGATTCCTGAATTCAAGTTGAAAGAAGATAAGCTTAACAAAACCACAATGAGGATGAATGGGACGAATCCGAGTGATGATGATAGTAATGGGAATGATGATTGTGACTTTCGCAAATCACTACGAGATTTAGTGGATTGTGCTGACAGATTGCTAATGTTGACCTTGACCCAGTGACTCTAATTAAGGGATGACAAATTGAGAACCTGCATAACTGAAATTTCCGTGGAGGAATGTTGAGATGGAATTTCCGGTCTGATGAACCATTACTGTGTTAAGAATATAAATGAATTATTCTCTGATAATGAGTTCTGTATGTTCTTCTATTAGAAGGGATCTTTATCCAATGATTTTATGGGGGGATGACCAATCTAAAGAACCCCAGAATGAGTTGGATCTAAAGTCAGATTTGAATTATAAATAAAGGGACGTAACAAAAATTTTCGTATTGATAGGATCATGGATCGAGGTTGTTGTGGTAGGAATGATAACCCCCAACTTGATGAGGAAGAGCTTGAGTTGGATGTTCGTAAAACTCTTCATAGATTGCAGCTTGGACCTTTCAAGGGTGAAGGGAAAAACTTGGGCGAGGCTGTGGAGAAATGGATCGAAGCAATGAAAGAATACTTCAATGTCATTGGGTACAACGAGAAAAGTAAAATGGCTCTTGCAAGGCTGAAGATAGTAGAAATAGCCAGAGTGGCATGGAGAAACCACTGCGAGACAAACCGTCTAGGTCGGAACACCCAGACATGGAATGATCTCAAAATTTACCTAAGAGGAAGAGATTCTGTCCTCCCGGCTTTTTGGAAACCAAGATGAACGAATTCTTATAGTTAACAGAGGGGAGCAGAACTATTGAAGTGTATCACTAAGCGTTCGCTCTCCTCCTCAAATACTCGCCACCGCTGGACAAAAACAGCTGATGGGGCCAGGTTCATTCGGGGACTGAACGAACCTTTGAATATCCTAGTGAAGAATGCCAAGCCAGTTTCCATGGCTGAAGTAGTGCGGATGGTGAAGGATTTTGCCAAGGCCTTTGATGTCAAGGTCCCGCTGAAGCCAGCACCATCATCTTTCAAAAGATTTCTAGCTCTAGATGGTGATTCCAACCTTCCACTTCCTAAGAGACAACAAAGTCAAGCTCAAGATATGGAAAGTTTCAGAATGGAAGAAAGGTCCTTTTCCCGCAACTCAATCCCTTGGAATTCAACTTCAGAAGTTCCACCCCCTTGAACAAGGAAGTGAAATGCTATAACTGTCAAGGAGTTAGACATCGCAGTATGGATTGCCCAACTCTTTTTGGATCAAGGTTTTCGGGGAGGGAAAATCAGGGACCAAGATTCTAGACTCTAGCTCCTTCCTTCTAGAGTAATCAGGTTCCTTTCTGCCAAAATCAGGGAAATCCCAGAGGTAGACCCTCTAACCAACCCTCAGTTTCAATCCAAAGTAATGCAAAACCTCCGCCTCAGATAGGGGAAGTCAAAGGGAGATGTTCCCGAATCGGCCGTCCACTTCCAAGGCAGTAACGCTGGAAGTGATTGAAGAAGAAGAAGATGAAAGAGATTATACTTCACCTCTGCGAGAGATGAGAACATCTCGCGTTTTTTAAGTAGGGTAGGATGTAAGATTCCTCCCTCCATCTTTTGAGGTGTAAAGGTTGAAGAACCTCCCATTCTGTTCTTGTAATTATTCCCCTCTCTGAAATAGAAGAAAATCCTTATTTTACCCTGTTTTGGTCGAGAGAGAGAGAAAATGTCTAGAGAGAGGTAATCCAAAATTGAGATATTTTTGGATATAAAAATCCTCCTAGTGTCTGAAATGGTTTCCCCCGAAACAGAAGTTCAAAATAAATTCTCCAAAGTGCATTAGGAATCAATTAAAAATGATTTAAAAGACCTTGGCCTAAGGGTCAAGATTTTCTGAAAATTTTAAACTATGGTCCAATAAAGGTTCCTATGGACCAATAAGATTAATCCAAGTGTTGGGATGAGATAAATCCAAAGAATAAAAGAAAATACCCAAAAATGAGTAAATGCTCACATAAGATGAAGAGTTGACTGAGTACAAGGTTTATTAGTTAAAAACTATGAGATATTTTGGAATAATGATACATTTTTGACACCTTGGTAAGGAGGGGGAGACTTTCAGGTAGGTGCCTATTTCACACATATGGATGAGTTTTTAATTCAAAAATATTAAGATATTTTTATCTCTCCTCTCTCCTGAATCAAACTAGATCAAAATGGGAGCTAAACTGGTCCAAATCTTATCCAAATTCAACCAAACTGAAGCTGGAAAATTCTAGAGCTTAGTTGGACTCAGTGAGTGGCCTCCCTCACCTATAAATAGACCCTCATTCTTTTTTATTCTCATCTGTGAACTATACCATGCTAATATTACATTAAAATAATGATATTTTCTATTATCTCTTAAAAATCCTCTATTTTTGGAGAGATTGGAGCCTCTCTCTCTCTTCAACAATCCTTGGGGCTTTCTTCTCAACAGACTAAACCAATTGATTGGTTGGGGGCTTTCTTCTATGATAAAGAAGCAAGCAAAATCAAGAGGTAAGATGTAATTTCATGGTTTTGCTCTACTATTCTCAATGTTTTCACTTCTCAACACCTCTCAAGCCTGAGAAGTTTCTAATTAAGTGTTTATAATGTAAATCAAGCTTTTCTTAAGAGTTGTAATGAATAATTAAGAAAAGTTTATCTTTATGCTTAATTTAGGATGTTCTTTATGTATATCTCTCTCCCCCCAAAAGAATGCTATGACCAATTCTCTATTCAAATGATGCTTCTCCACTAGGAAATTTTTGGACCCAAAAAGGGCCTCCTAAGGATTCCTAATTTTAAGGGATTAGAGCTTAA
This sequence comes from Cibotium barometz, assembly GCF_041138505.1. Classification (NCBI taxonomy): domain Eukaryota; kingdom Viridiplantae; phylum Streptophyta; class Polypodiopsida; order Cyatheales; family Cibotiaceae; genus Cibotium; species Cibotium barometz. Next base: position 34,188,241 of record NC_141054.1, read on the forward strand.
AAAGCTGGGCTTAAGGGAGACAAAGGCTATGATGACCCCTATTTTTTGAATTGCCACATCAGCCATACCCCCCTAGTTTCACTTTTTAAAGGAAATATTCTCATACTCTCTCTTACTTTTTGACTTTTCTCATACTTTCTCGCTTACTTTTTGAAATTTTTATCTTCACTCTCTACAAATTGAATCTTTCTTGTCAGTTTAAAATCTCCTTTCTCATTAACTCCCACCATATCTCCCTTCCACATTAGCAAAACATTCCCGTATTTAGGTGGGCCCCAAAAAGTTTAAAAAATTTATTTTTTATTTTTTTACATTTTGAGGTGGAAAAAACACCACCCAACCAATATGTATGATGATAAAATTTTTCCTTCAAAAAGCTTGTAATTCAAGGGTCACGTCAGAAGCCTGTCAGGAGCCAGTACATCCATAACTAACTGTAAGGTCCCCACAATCCCATAAACATAACTAACTGTTCAGGAACCACTACATCCATGAGATCTCAAAATTGTGGGGACCCCAAAAATTATTATTTTTTAATTTTTCTCATAAATATAATTTATTGATGATCATGCTAGTATATTTGTATATCAAAAATATCATTTTTTACTTAGAAAAACGGATTTGTGTTAAACCTGCAGCAACAGCAAAGTTTTAATAGTCTCTCTCATTCACTCCCTCTCTCTCTCTCTCGCTCTCTCTCTCTCTCTCTCTCTCTCTCCCTCTCCCTATGAGGATCTCTCTGCTTTAGCTTCTTCCTCTACTTAGCTATGGAGCCTTTGCAAGCTGTGTGAAGACACCAACCTCCTTGCAATACATGCAAAGAGGATTACCATATCTGCGAAGGACATGTAACTAGCTCAGCGCATTCGAGGCGAGTGAGACACGATCTAGAGATCTTAGATGTTAACCTTTTTTTTGAAGCAACTCTTTTGTTTCAAACCCCCCTTTGTAACAAGCCTATCTGGCTTTTCATTTGTAACCTTCTTATTGGATATCACTGCTCCACCCTCAGGTAACTACACAGGCACCGGCTAACTCTACTTTGTGAGCCCCCCTATATGGGGAGAAGGCATTTATGAGTAGCACGGGTCGCCTGGTAGGTCCCGGTTTAAACACCGGATGGTGGCCGATTGTGGCTAGATAGCATGAGACGATTCTGGAGAAGGTTGGCACACTGCCAACCAGGCTACATGCATATGCGGTGAGTTATTATACACCTACTGCATATGGGCTATAAATTTTGGGTCCGTTGCGGCGCGCAGTTTCACACCAGCCTACTTGGGGGAAGGTGCGGAGGGGGGCGTGAGCCCCTCTTTGCAGGGGGTCCGGGGGGGAGATGACTCCCCCCCAAGCCCGAAGGGCCGTTTACGCTAAACTCCAAGCAGACTTTGCGGGCCAACCGGAATATAGATTCGATGGTCATTTATGATTGCATGATGAAAAATCATGCACACAAAGCTCTATTTAGTGAGACGGTCTTTTCACTAAAAATCACTCTTCACCCACGCTTTTTGCATACAGCCTTCGCTCTCACTTCTTCTAGTCAGCTATCAAAGCTTCTTCACCGAAGCACACAGCTGGGAAGCGGTAGCTATCTATTGTAATTGCATACAGTAATAAAAAATTTTTGATTCTTTATATCTGTATTTTCTCTTGTCTACAAAGATCTTGGCTTCTGTTGTTTCGTAATTTCTTACACTTCTGATAATTAAAATTTTAAGTTTCTCTTACAATGTCTTGGTGTCATCATGTTTGTTTAACATGGAGTGTCTATCATGTGCCAGTTTGTCACCCAAGGCATCAGAAATGCTCCTGGAGGACTGAGGAAGCTGTGCCAGAACATTGCGAATTTGGCCTCTGCAACGGCGATGTAGGCTCAAAATTCGCACTGTTCTGGCACTTCTCCCCCAGCAACTTAGGATCATTTCTCATGCATTTAATGAAGTTGAGCACACTAATTATGAGAAATAGTAGTTTATAAGATAAAAACACCTTTAATCATATGTAAAAATATAGTATTTATCATCCAATGCATCAGAATTGCTCTTGGAGGACTAGGAAAGCTATGCCAGAATAGTGCGAATTTAGCCTCTGCACAGCGGTGATGCAGGCTCAAAATTCGCACTGTTCTGGCATTGCTCCCCCAGCCACTCAGGATCATTTCTGATGCATTTATAATAATGTAGTTGAGCACACTAATTGTGAGAAATAGTAGTTTATAAGATAAAAACACCTTTAATCATGTGTAAAAATATAGTGTTTATCATCCAATGCATCAGAATTGCTCCTGGAGGACTCGGGAAGCTATGCCAGAACAATGCGAATTTAGCCTCTGCGCAGTGGTGCACGCTCAAAATTCGTACTGTTCTGGCACTGCTCCCCCAACCACTCAAGATCATTTCTGATGCATTTAATGAAGTTGAGCACACTAATTGTGAGAAATAGTAGTTTATAAGATAAAAACACCTTTAATCATGTGTAAAAATATAGTGTTTATCATCCAATGCATCAGAATTGCTCCTGGAGGACTAGGGAAGCTATGCCAGAACAGTGCGAATTTAGCCTCTACAGCGGCGGTGCTGCAGGCTCAAAATTCGCACTGTTCTGGCACTGCTCCTCAAGCAACTCAGGATCATTTCTAATGCATTTAATGAAGTTGAGCACACTAATTGTGAGAAATAGTAGTTTATAAGATAAAAACACCTTTAATCATGTGTAAAAATATAGTGTTTATCATCCAATGCATCAGAATTGCTCCTGGAGGACTTGGGAAGCTATGCCAGAACAGTACGAATTTAGCCTCTCAGCGGCGGTGCAGGCTAAAAATCCGCACTGTTCTGGCACTGCTCCCCCAGCCACTCAGGGTCATTTATGATGCATTTATAATGAAGTTGAGCACACTAATTGTGAGAAATAGTAGTTTATAAGATAAAAACACCTTTAATCATGTGTAAAAATATAGTGTTTATCATCAAATACATCAGAATTGCTCCTGGAGGACTGGGGAAACTATGCCAGAACAGTGCGAATTTAGGCTCTGCAGCAGCGGCGCGGCGGTGCAGGCTCAAAACTTGCACTATTCTAGCATTGTTCCCCCAGCCACTCAGGATCATTTTTGATGCATTTATAATGAAGTTGAGCACACTAATTGTGAGAAATAGTAGTTTATAAGATAAAAACACCTTTAATCATGTGTAAAAATATAGTGTTTATCATCCACAGAATTTCTCCTGGAGGACTGGAGAAGCTATGCAGAACAGTGCAAATTTAGCCTCTGCAGCAGCAGCAGTGCAGGCTCAAAATTCGCACTGTTCTGGCACTGCTCCCCCAGCAACTCAGGATCATTTCTGATGCATTTAATGAAGTTGAGCACACTAATTGTGAGAAATAGTAGTTTATAAGATAAAAACACCTTTAATCATGTGTAAAAATATAGTGTTTATCATCCAATGCATCAGAATTGCTCCTAGAGGACTAGGAAAGCTATGCCAGAATAGTGCGAATTTAGCCTCTGCACAGCGGTGATGCAGGCTCAAAATTCGCACTGTTCTGGCACTGCTCCCCCAGCCACTCAGGATCATTTATGATGCATTTATAATGAAGTTGAGCACAGTAATTGTGAGAAATAGTAGTTTATAAGATAAAAACACCTTTAATCGTGTAAAAATATAGTGTTTATTATCCAATGCATCAGAATTGCTCCTGGAGGACTGGTGAAGCTATGCCAGAATAGTGCGAATTTAGCCTCTGCAGCGGCAGTGCAAGCTCAAAATTCACAATGTTCTGGCACTGCTCCCCCGATAACTCAGGATCATTTCTGATGCATTTATAATGAAGTTGAGCACACTACTTGTGAGAAATAGTAGTTTATAAGATAAAACACCTTTAATCATGTGTAAAAATATAGTGTTTATCATCCAATGCATCAGAATTGCTCTTGGAGGACTGGGGAAGCTATGCCAGAACAATGCGAATTTAGCCTCTGCAGCGGCGACAGTGCAGGCTCAAAATTCGCACTGTTCTGGCACTGCTCCCCCAACCACTCAGGATCATTTCTGATGCATTTATAATAAAGTTGAGTACACTAATTGTGAGAAACAATAGTTTATAAGATAAAAACAACTTTAATCATGTGTAAAATTACATTGTTTGTCATTCAATGCATCAGAATTGCTCCTAGAGGACTGGGGAAGCTACGCTAGAATAGTGCGAATTTAAGCTATGCAGCGGTGGTGCAGGCTCAAAATTCGCACTGTTGTGGCACTGCTCCCCTAGCCACTCAGGATCATTTCTGATGCATTTATAATGAAGTTGAGTATATTAATTATAAAAATAGTAATTTACAAAATAAAAATACCTTTAATCATGTATAAAAATACAGTATTTGTCATCTAATGCATCATAATTGCTCCTGGAGAGCTAGGGAAGCTATGCCAGAACAATGCGAATTTGGGCTCTACAGCAACGGTGCAGGCTCAAAATTTGCAGTGTTTTGGCACTGCTCCCCCAGCCACTCAGAATCATTTTTGATGCATTTATAATCAAGTTGAGTACATTGATTATGAGAAATAGTAATTTACAAGATAAAAATACATTTAATCATGTATAAAAATACATTATTTGTCATCCAATGCATCATAATTGCTCTTGAAGGGCTGGGGAAGCTGTGCCAAAACAGTGCGAATTTGGGCTCTACAGCACAGCGGTGCAGGCTCAAAATTCGCACTGTTCTGGCATTACTCCCCCAGGCTCCCAGGGTCATTTCTGATGCATTCACAAAAACATTGATGGTACAAACTAAAAAAAACAATGATATGCTTGATGAAAATAAGTTTGCAAAAATTGTATTGTATTCATAAAAATAAGAAGTGATACATCTTTACAAAAGCTTTCTTACAATATTGAGCTTCCTTCTCTTGTTATTGGGCAGAGTGTGCTCAAGGAGTGATTGGGCTATTTCTTGAGGATCCTCTATGCCTATGCTTTTGGCTATACCTATACGAGAGCAAGAAGCTTACCCCTAATTCCAGAACCAAAAACATCGAAGGCAAGGGATTTTTTAATCAAAACTATACATTTGGTGCTCTGTGCCATAGGGGCTACACAGAGCACCTTAGAGAGGGCTTTCAAAAAGAAGAGAGTGAAGGCAGATTGAGGGGTGTAGTCCCTGTGGATAATGGAAATGCCATCCACAGGAAGTTGACCAAGATAGTGCGCCAACGCAACATCATGTCCATGGACCTTGGCCTGGTCTCTGCTGCTGCCGCCGCCTCTCCCAGCAAATGCGTCAATTTCAACCACCCTCTGCAATCAAAGGAAAAATCAAAATATTTTTCTATACATAATTACAAATGTTTCTAGGTTGTAAAAGGTCGATTATTATCTCTTGCTCAATGTCTTCATCATCACGAGGACTTTTCAAAGTCAACTTCACGAGAGAACATGACAAAGAGCTCGCTCTTGCCCACACACGAGTATGTCCATGGTTTTCATCTTAGATAACAAACATCTTCCCAACCATGTGTTTCCATCCTTCCGTCTGCTCTAGTATCATGTCAAACTTTGTTAACAATGATAGGTCATAACCAACTGCACTTTGATGGTCAAATGAAAAGGGCTCTTGGCCAAGGAAACCCTCAGAGACAATGAACGCCACCATTGTCGACTAGTAGTGCTCTCTTCCATGATTTTAATCAACCCTTCGATGGTATCCTCACTCGTACGAATTGTCGGGTTTGCAAGGAGGCGATAAAGAGAAACTCTAGGAAGGTGGTTATGATTATTAAACCAAGTGGTCGTCTACCCAATTCATGGAGATGTGTCGATCAACCACTTGGCCGCTGAAACTCTCCTTTATGGACTCCTCTTCTTTAGCAATTGTGGCACTACTGTTGGCAACACGATTGTTGGTGGGCATTGCAGGAGCAGGCCTCACAATCAACTGTAATCCAGATGTGTTGGTTACATCGCTTGATGTGAAAACTTATGACATGCCCACTTCCTGTGATACTGTGATCTCGTCTGGATTTTTATTAAAGCCCTTGGATTGCAAACGTGTTCAGGGAGGCATTTTCTTTGCAGACATGGAGATTTGAGAACTCAAGAGTGAGAGAGATGGAGGCATTGAGGGAGATTTAAATGAGGGACAAAGAGACGCATTGAGGGCAAGGACATGTGAGGGGCATTCTTGGAGAGGGCGCGTTGAGGGAAAGGGCATGTTAAGGGAGAGGGCACTTGTGAGGGGGAGGGCTCGTTGATGGAGAGGGCGCTTGTGAGGGGGAGGGCTCATTGAGGGAGAGGGTGGGTTTGAGGTTGGATTTCATTGTCTAAGGGTTTAAGAAGCCATTAGACATTGAAAGCCAGCATGGCACGTGGCACATGCCATGTGTCATACGTCACGTGCATGGCATGCACATGCCTACATGGATTGCATTGTCCATGTCAGTAGTCTAGAGAGAGAGAGAGAGAAAGAGAGAGAGAGAGAGAGAGAGATCCTCTTCGTTACTCTCCCAATGCCGTAGTTGAAAAGCCTACACATGCTATTATTACAAGTCGTGTTGCTTATAGTGATTGATATACATATCAATCCAAAGGTAATTAATTTAATTTAATGAGACATTTTATAATGATATAACAATGCAATAAACGTTCTAGATGGAGGAGAGAACAATTGCCTTTGGATTGATATACATATCAATCCAAAGGCAATTAATTTAATTTAATGAGACATTTTATAATGATATAACAATGCAATAAACGTTCTAGATGGAGGAGAGAACAAAGTTATAAACAAAGATTAAGTAAAAAATAAAGATTTCATCTCCACTTTACAAGGTTGATCACTTACATGTCAAAAGAGTAGATGTCATTGGCTACAATCATGCACTCTACATGTTATAAGAGTAGATGTCATCGGCTACAATCATGCACTCTACATGTTATAAGAGTAGATGTCATTGGCTATAATCATGTACTCAACATGCAAAAATGATGTATTTCTTGAAAGGATATATATTATGTATATTGCAAGGTCTATGATGGGACAAATTGATATGATAAAACTTAAGGTGAATGGGTATATCAAAACATTGTATAGAGCCATCTTAGATAGCCTGCCCCACAACTCAGTCTACTAATGTGATAGATTTATGCATCCCCTTATAAGATGACAACAAAAACGGTGCATTAGCCTCATCCATTGTTGCAAGAGAAGATGGTAAAATAATTTTGGAATATCTTCGGAGCATGAAGAAGGGAAACACATTAACAAAGATTTTGTTGAATGCCAAAGAGGTCATCAAGACAGTGGAGATTCCTAGGCAATATAATGGTGATATTGAATTTGAGTTCCTACTAACCATGGAAACACATGTAGGAATGGACTCCATGGAGCATAAGTATGATCCCCACCACTGGTGGTCAAAGCCACAAACCTCTAACATTGCCTTCCCTAGACTGTGTTGTCGGAGAAGCCATCACCTAGGCAGCTTGAAGTGTGTGAATGAACTTTGACCACATTTAACGAACCACAGGGTCTCAAATACATCATATTTTACTAGAAGTATGCTAAAGGCACCGACCACTGGAGAGGGCTGCAACAATGCGCCTGGAAAGCTCCTTTGCCATTACTGCTCTCAGTGATGTGCATTGCTACATGCAATTGCTACATCTATTATGTGATGCCCTCCAACAAGACAATGAGTTGAATAATGATACACATCGGTTTCCATCAACATAATGTACGGGCAGGCACATCAAAGGCACTAACTAATAGGACAAAGCAAATGGTATCCAGGGTGTTAGGAGTAGATCGCAATGTGGGGAAAGAAAGGAACAGATATATATGGCAAAATAAATCATAATGGTCGCGTTAGTGCAAGAAGGTGGTTCCTCATATTTCATTGGGGAACAAGGTTCATCAACATTGCAAAGGAGGTGGGACCACTTGGTGAAAGACAACTAGTAAGCTAATTTGGTTAGGCAGTTATGTTTTTGTAAAAGAGTTATTAAAATCTAGATAAGTAAAGTTTGAAGTTTGAACAATTTAATTTTTAGGTTTTGGAGGTCAGTCCCGACTGTAGCTAGGCATGGGCCTTCAAAGGAGAGATTTGGCTTGCATGTACTTCTAAAGCTGAAACCAAAGTGCACTTACGACTTTTTTCATGGAAGTAGGTTCTTGAGACAAGGGTCCTCAAGTGAGAAGTGCTTTGTTTTCAAGATGTCCACTATTGGAGCCGCTTCAAGGTTGGATTTGGTGAATCAAATGTGACGGACTAGCTCTAGTGACATGCGACATTCATGGATACAATTCGACCACACCCAATGAACATCAGCAGATTGAGTGACCATGGCTTGTCATGTGTATGATCCAAGGTAGAATATTATGAATATAGACTATAAAAGTATTTAAAGCTGGTTAACATCATAAATGGCTAGAGTTTTCACACAACATGCGAGATCTTCTAACAATTGCGACATGTGAAATGAAAGAGGAGGATATGGAGTTTCAAGTAGGTATGGCATTGTAGAACATGGTCATCTATTGATGAATAGTATTCACGTTAACGAGCATTAAACGGTTAGAAATATTAGGGAAATGAGAGGAGAACGACGAGCTAGAGAGAGAAGAGAAGGGCAAGGTGTTCCACAAAGCATATAACCCCTTATCTGAAATTGCATGTATTAAAAAAAATACATACTCGCTCTTCCCCAAAAAAGTACAAAAAGATTCCTTTATTATTGTAGTGTAAAAATTCGAGAAAAGATGCCTTTATTATTGACATTAAAAAAGACAAAATGTGTTTTTTTTTGGGTTTGTTGCAAAAGTAGAGTACACCTCTCCCACTACTATAAATATAGAGATAAGCTCCATAGCACTTTGTTTCTCATATCCTTGCTACCGAGCCTTGTTAGTAGAGTACACCACCCTAAACCCTCCTTCGTATTGTTTGTGATGGCCTCATCAAATAAGTTGTTGTTGCACGTATCACGGGAGGCCACCACAATGTGGAGGTCAAGCAGAACACCATAGATGGTGCACAAGCATGGAAAGACTTCACATCCTTTCCACTTCCTGGTAATAATGATGATGCTATTTCTTAAGTGAATACCAAAGTGGTAGGCTTAATTGTGATATGGCGACCCATGGTTTTATTGATGGATCGTCTGAGCGTGTCTTGCTAAAGGAACTGTGGAAGGGTACAAATTCCATTCGCTTACTTTGTGCCTTCACCCTGGAGGACAAGTAAGGCCCATAGTACTAAAGATGATGATTTTTATATTTTTGTATTTGGAAGTTGCACATGAAAGAACTTAGTTTTATTTTCACTTTAAAGTAATAACCTCGATGTAAAGGATGTGATGTTGTCACGTTTTCTCTTTTTCACTCCCTTTCGATCTCTCTCACCCTCTCCCTCGTAAATAATTATGTCATGAATCTCTCTCCAACTCTCTTCGCCCCTCTCTCTCATGATGAAGGGGGAGGGAATCTTTGTGGAATCCGCTCGCCCGATTCCCACAAAGTGCTTGCTAGAAAATGCTCACCAGAAAAAATCCCCCCCATTCTAGCTTGTCATAGCCCTTTTAAAAATCAATTTTAAGAAAAAAAAATCTTGGTTGGATTTTTTTAAATCATATTTAATGCCTTTGCATAGAGCATCTCCCTTTAATAATTCCTTTATACTTAAGTTTGATCCAGTTATTCATTTGGCTAGATAACCTTGTACTATAGCTTTGGCAAAGATTTTTGTAGGCTATAGTAAGCATTTTTAGGGTTCTCTAGTAGGGATTTCATCTTCACTCCCTCTTTTATGAATAAGCTTGGTGATTCTAGTGTTAAGGTGAGGAAGAAGAGTATTGTAGGCATTAGAGAACTCCCAAATGGTTATGAATAAGCTTGGTGATTCTAGTGTTAAGGTGAGGAAGAAGAGTATTGTAGGCATTAGAGTATTGTAGGCATTAGAGAACTCCCAAATGGTTATGGGTTTGAAAAACACTTTCCAAAAGACCCTAATATAACACATCAGGGATGGTCACTGAGGGAGCTTGGTGGAGGAAGCTTTTCTTGGCTCTCTACTTGAACAATCTCTCTCTAACTATTGCCACCACCATCTCCACCCACCACCGCGCCCAGCCTAGTTTAGCCCATCCCACACAACACTCTCTCTCCTTCTCCCACCCTCTTCCCTCCCCCTCTCTCTCTTCTCTCCTTCTCTCTCACCCTCCCTCTCTCACTCTCTCTATCCTTGTCTCTCTTTGTTGCTAACTCTCTCTCTCTCTCTATCTATTACCACCATCCCTTCCCCTCCCTGCCTCCTTTTCACTCTCCGACCCTCCCTCTCTCTCTTTCTCCCACCCTCTTCCCTCTCTCACTCTTTCATCTCCCTCTCTTTCACCCTACTCCTCTCACTCTCTCTATCCTTCTCTTTACTCACTCTCTCTATCCCCCCCTCTCTCACTCTCTCTATCCTTCTCTTTACTCTCTCTATCCTCCCCCTCTCACTCTCTCCTTCATTTCCCTCTCCCTGCCTCCCTTTCACTCTCCCATGGTCCTCTCTCTCTATATCTTTCTCCCTCTCTATCCTTCTCATACCTCTTATCCTCATTCCCTCTATCGCTCTCTATATCCTCCTCCTCTCTCTATATCCTCCTCCTCTCTCTCTATCCATCTCTTTACTTGCTCTCTCTATCCTTCTATTTACTCTCTCTCTCTCTCCCTCTCTCTCTCTCTATCCTCCCCCCCTCTCTCTCTCTCTCTCTCTATCCTTCTCTCTTTTGTAGCTCTCTCTATCCTCTCTCTATCTCACTCTCTCTATCATTCTCTTTACACTCTCTCTCTATCCTCTCCTCGTCTCTCTCTCTCTACCCTTCTCTTCTCTCTCTCTCTCTCTCTCTCTCTCTCTCTCTCTCTCTCTCTCTCTCTCACTCTTTCAGCCCTTTTCTTTGCTCACTCTTTATCTCTCCCTCTCTACCCTTCTCTTTGCTCTCTCTCTCTCTCTCTCTCTCTCTCTCTCTCTCTCTCTCTCTCTCTCTCTCTCCTTTTCTTTTCTCACTCTCTCTATCCTCCCTCCCTCTCTCTCTTCCCTTCTATTTTCTCTCACTCCCTCTCTCTCTCTTCCCTTCTATTTTCTCTCCCTCCCTCCCTCTCTCTCTCTCTCTCTCTCTCTCTCTCTCTCTCTCTCTCTCTCTCTGTCCTTCTCTTTGCTCACTCTCTCTATATTTCCTTCTCATTTCTCAACACAGCATACTTAACTCATGTTTTGTGTACAGATCCTTGAGTCTACAAATGTTTCACTACATTATTCATCCACACAATACAAAAAATGTCGATTCTTTATTGGTTTGTACATGTTGTACATAAACATCATTGTATAGGAGAATGATGTCTTATTGCAAAACCCCAACATGCATTGCTCTCGCCCTCTTTCTCTCTTTTTTAATATGAAAAATAAGATCATGACATAATCATAAACAATTGCTAAACCTAGTCACTTGAATATTCACAAATAAATATGTTTAATCTTCATCAAGACGCCCTCCACTACATCCTCTTCGGGATCAATACAAACAATGTTCATGCTTAATTTTGTGCTACCATAGCACAATCTCCACATCCAGCATAAAGCTATACTATCACTTGTCCTTGCCTTACATGACTGCTAGTAGGGGAGTATGACTGCTTATTCCCATTGCAACCTACTGAGATTCATTGTTTATGTATGCAGCATACACCAGATAATTACAGAACTAACACATTAAACACAACACACAGATTACTGAACACTACCGGGTTGCCCGCTTGATAAAGTAGTGACGAGACACGATACGTTAACATATAACTCTAACGTATGTAGCATAACTAAAATATACAGAAATGTAGCAAGAAGATGAATGGACACAAGAGAGAGAGAGCAAAAAAGGGGGATGATCTTGCTTATATCAATCCAAAACAAAAATGATACAATCAACAGCCAGCCTTTGCAAGGCCACGGATTCATCCTTATATAGTGCCTTCGTATAATATCTACCAATTTTGTAATGATAAGATGTGTCGAGACTGAGTGTTTAAGGAAGTGTCATTTCCTATAATAAAGTAGGCGGCCCAGACAGTTGTTGGCGGTGCTCACATGTGGTTGCTGCCCTCTTGCAGTGCTGGTTGACACTAGCCCGTGGCTCAGGCTAGCCCCTGGGCTAACACTTGGCACACTCGGTGAGACGGATTGCCAATCCGTCGACTCGAACCCACAAATTATCATATTTTGGATTGTTAGATGTCTTTCATTTGAGCGAGTTCTGACCAGAGTCGGTGATGATCTTTGGTTCGGTGTTTGTAGAAGCCAAATCCTGAATACTATGGTAGTAGGTACATCTTGGACAAGTTGATCTGGAAGGCACGGTAGTATTGACTTCTTCCCAGTGTGCTTGCCTTGAGTTCCTTGATGTGGGCGAGGATCTTGGCGGTGTTGTGGTTGTCAGTTTGTTACTAGTCTTTGTCGAGCATTATCATGGAGATTAGCCGGTCATGCAGCTAGTCATGCAGCGGGTCGTAGTTCTTTTGGAGAGCGGTGGAGTAGTCCTTCAGCACTTCCAATAGTAGTTGCAGCCTTCCCATGTTGATAGGTGTCTGCGGATTTAGTGTTGGCAGTTTCTGTTGGGGTATCTCCACTTCCGTTGCTTTTGTCGCTTTACTGTCTTGACCACTTACTTCAGAGCGCAAGGTGATGCTCTGAGGTGAGGATGGCTCTGCCTCTTCTAGTGTTATTTCAACGACCTCGGGTAGGAGCACATAGATAGGTGGTAGAGGAGTTGCCCATGATCCTTGAATACGAGTCCTTGTGTTTGCATATTCCTCCATGTTACTACTACTATTAGTAACTTAAGAATCATATTATTGTCTTGTAGATGGTATTTTTAGTGTCATTATTGCTATATATTCATCTTTTAGAATGCTAACTTCTTTGCCTTGTGCTACCAAAGTAATATCATTGTCAACAGAGTTATGACTATCGTGTTGTGGCTGTTAGCATAGCCAAGAGTGAGCTTTGAGAATGCATTCTTTGATCTACAATGTTGTGAAGAAGGAAGGTCTCTTTTTAGTTGTCCTTGACTTCTCCCTTAGTTGTAAAGATCTTGATTGGTGGCACCGAAGCATTGTCCTTCATGATGGAAACTTCTACGAGGGCCAAGACTGCCACTGTAGATGGTGGCTTCTTTTCTAGGGTAATGGTGACTACGGGTTGTGCACTTGGAGACAAAAGAAGGAACTACATGTTGGTGGATTTTGGGAGTATGTTGTGCCTCATGAGATGTGGATGTACAGATAGGTGGTACTTGAGTTTTGGATACGGGGGTTGGGTTTTCTAAGGTTAGGAGTTTGGCTTTTGGGTATGTATATGGTATTCTTCATGGCTGTATGCAGAACATGTGTAAGGTGAGAGGAAATGTAGAAGGTGGTTGTTGCAGGAAAAGGGTTATGGCTTGGGGTGAGAAGGGGTGATGCATTCAAACATATAGATACACCCATATTAGTTGAATTTAGGGGGGTTTAAAAAGAGTTACCATGTAGCATTGACGGACATCGATTGAAAATATTTGATTAGACTATGTCATGTCGGTGAGCACTTGAGGTGAATCTTTCATGATTGTTTGGAGAGGGGTGTTGTCTCATGATGGTGATGGATGCTGAGATAGCGGATTGGTGGTTTTGTCACCTTAATGAAGGGATTCGGTGGCATCGGCGCTTGGTAGGGTCACAGAGCGATAGCAGTTGACTAGCTTCTGAAAACGTTTGCCGTTGAGTGTGTCGAGAAGGAAAGTGCCGTTCATAGAACTTTTCAAACAATCCAAAATGGTCCTGTCCCACTGGAGCTTCAATTTTTTAGAATGTGGACCCATGTGAGACTAAAATAGTAGGATTGGATCTTCTTCTTTAAACATCCGAAATTTGAAATGACGGTCAACCCATTCTTCTTTCTGAATGACTGTGGTGACATAGAAACTCTTGAGGTGAACTTCATCCAGTGCAAGGAGCTAGTCCAGGCGATGTTGAAGGGAATCTTTCAAGCTTAGATTTTTTGCAATAACAATGCAGAGACTTGGCACTACGAATTCCATTGGTACGACTGCTTCAGTGCCATATACTAATTTGAAGGAGGTCATTCCAATGGAGATCTTATAGGGTGTGGAATGCCCATAAAGTTGAATAAAGCTTTTCATTGATTGACCAACTTTGTGAGGATCTTCTTGAGAATTTTGTTAGTTGATTCAACTTGATCATTGGCTTGCGGATAGTATACTGTGGAATGATGAGATGTTGGGTGACCAGTTCTTAAATGACATCATTGAAAAAGTGCTTGCCTTGGTCACTAATCAACTTGATCAGGCATCCAAAATGAGTGATGATCATCTCGTATAGAAATTTGGTAGTTGATTGGGCCATGTTATCCCGGAAAGCATGGGCGTTTACCCACTTGGTGCTGTAGTTTGTTGCTATTAAGATATACTTGTGACTGGTGAAATGGGCTGGTGGCTTAAATGGGCCAACAAAGTCGAGGCCCCATTTATGGAATGGTTCTAGGGGAAAGATTGGGTTGTGTGGTATCTTGTCTCTGTCTGTTGGATGGCCGAGATGACGTTGAGGCATCACCATTAGAGTCCTGATTGGAGGATTTTCCTCCCCAATGATTTCTCTCAAGAAGTGTCCTCCATGAGATTCTCTAAGATAGCTTCTTGCTCATGTGGTGGGATCATGTGGTGGGATGCACCTCCAGAGGATTTGGTCAATCCCTTTCTTGTAAAGCTAGCTGGCTATAACTTGAAAATACTGGCTCTGCGGCGGATAGCAATCTGCTTTCATTGATCTCTAGAAAGGTTATCCTCCATCAAACTTGTAATAACAAATGTTAGCATTTCATCATACCATGTCTAGGGGATGGGAGTGACTGTGTGAGTTGTGAGAAGTTCAACATCTAGTAGGTCATATGCCACTTCGGTTGGGGCTTCTCCAGACTCAAGCTGGGATAAATAATTTGCCACTGTATGATTGGGCACCTGGGGTGTGCACTTGTGAACTCAAATTCTTGGAGTATTAATATCCATCTAGCTAGCTTTCCTGCTAGACTCTACTTATCTAGCAAATACAACAAGGCAGAGTGATCTACATGAAAGGTAAATTTATTACCCAATAGGTAGTGCCAGAACTTGGTTACTGAGTAGAGTGTGCCAAGGGCTTCTCTATGTGTGGTTGAGTAGTTCCGCTCAGCTTTAGAGAGCCTTCAAATGGCGTAGTAGACAAGCCGAAACCATTTCTTCTTGACCTCTTGCATCAACACACTCCCAATTGTGACATCAGAGGTGTCTACAAAGACATGAAAGGGTAGGTCCTAGTTTGGAGGTTGGACCATTGGTGCTTCTGATAGCATGAGCTTAAGATGCCGGAATGTGATGTTGCATTCCTCAATCCAATTGAAATTTGCCTTCCTTAACTGCTTAGTCAAATGTTTTTTTACCTGTACCATTCTTTGATTCAGAGGGGCTGCTACATGGGCAAGGTATCTGAGCATTCTGCTATACCATCTGACTTGTCTTGAAAATCTTCTGAACTCTTTCTCATTTATTGGAGGTGGGGCTTTCTGGATTACCTCGACCTTGGCTGGGTCAACTGTGCTATTCCTTCTTTGGAAATGATGTGGCCTAGTAGCATTCCACTTTAGACAGCAAAGGCACATTTGGCTAGGTTTAGACTTAATCTGAAGAGTCTGCATTTGGCCAAGCATAGTTGTAGATGCATCAAATGTTGAGATGTTTTACCAAAAACACTGAAGTCATCAATGAATACTCGCATGAAGGAGGTCAAGAAATCGGCAAAAGTTTCATGAACCATGCACTGGAATGTGGCGGGCGCATTCTTGAGGCCAAAGATCATGACGTTTGATGCAAAAACTCCCCATTCTGTGATGAAATCTGTTTTGTGCTGGTCTTCTAGGGCCATTTGTACCTTATATCCACTAAACCCATCTAGAAATGAATACATTTTATGGCTTGCTATAGCATCAAGCATGGAATCTGTGAATGGCCCGGGAAAAGGATCTGTGATTGTTGTTGCATTTAGCTTCCGATAATCTATACAGACCCTTAATTTTTTATTTTTCTTGGGCACTATTACGATTGGGGACAACCATGTTGCCTGATCTATCAGATATATGAATCTGACTAGCAGCTTATCTATTTCTTCCTTCACCCTTTTGGCATAATTTGGGTTCATCCGGTATCTTTGTTGTCGGATAGGGATGGCACCTTCCTTTAGATTGATCCAGTGTTGGTAAAATATGGGATCAATCCCTTTCATCTCAGTGTAGCTCCAAGCAAAGACATCTTTGAAAGAAGTGAGCAACACTCGGACCTCTTCTCGGAACTCAATGTCTAGCTTTGCACTGACTCGGACCATTTTGGGGGGTCATTATCAATTCCGAGGATCATTTTTATGAGTTCATCTTCTTTGACTCTTTTGGAGTGCCTAAGATCTTTGTCAAAATCTTTATCTTCTACAATGAGTTGCTGTAAGCTTGGAGTAGTGTCTTCCTTAACTAAAGCCTCATAAAAATCTTCTTTTGTTTCTACACTATGTTCCTTCGTCCTTGGGGTGGAGTGATCCTTAAGAACCTCATCCTTGGGTACTGCTTGGTCGATATCTATCCATTATTCAGACTACATCAACCTCAAACAAGCTAATCAAATGAGAATTTTGTTGGAGATACTCCTCCTCCTCATCAAGGTCTAGCCCTTTGAGCATGTTGACTCCTTCAACTACTTTAGGCTGGGCTGGTTTTTCCACCTTTTGCCCTGCTGATGACCAAGATCTTGATTTTCTTCTTTTACCACGCTAGATAGTAATCATATCCGCGTCTCAATCTTACTTGATTCGTGCTTGGTGGTGGAGATAGGGTCACCTGTAGAGAGGGGGGGAGTGGCTGATGTCTATAGGGGGGAGGGTCAAGAATTTAATAAGGGGGACCCCCCACGAAGGGTGACGATTTCCCTTAGTGGGGGGTGGGACACCCCCCACCGCCTAAGGGCGACGGTCTTCCTTAGTTGGCACACTCCCCCCCCACCAACTAAGGGCACCTGTTGCCCTTAGATGGTGGGGGGAGGGGGATCCCCAACTAACTAAGGGCACCTGTTGCCCTTAGATGGTGGGGGGGAGGGGGATCCCCCCCCACCATCTAAGGGCGACCGTCTGCCGCGCCCCCACCAACTAAAGGCAACAGTCTCCCTTAGAGTTGGTGACCCCCCCACCAACTAAGGGCGATTGTTGCCCTTAGTTGGTGGGGGAAATACCATGACCCCCCACCCTCACTAAAGGGCGACCATCGCCCTTAGTGAGGGTGGGGGGTCATGGTATTGCAAATTACTTTAATACTTATGTCTCTTTCTCTTTCTCTCTCTCTCTCTCTCTCTCTCTCTCTCTCTCTCTCTCACACACACACACACACACACACACACACACGACCAATTAATTTATCAATCACATGTATAACTCTATTGTCATGGTATTGCAAATTACTTTAATACTTCTCTCTCTCTCTCTCTCTCTCTCTCTCTCTCACACACACACACACACACACACACACACACACACACATACGACCAATTAATTTATCAATCACATGTATAACTCTATTGCCCAGTATCGATTCCATGGGGTGAGGGAGGGACGCTGTTCTCATGTTCTTATGAAACTTTATGCAGGATGGATAGATATGGAACTACCCACTCTTTTCAAGCATAGGCCTAAACTACCCACCCACCACTCTTTCCAAGCAATGCCTAAACTACCCACCCACCACTCTTTCCAAGCAATGCCTAAACTACCCACTCTTTCCAAGCACACCCTTACTTGGGGTTAAAATCAGTGGCTTAAGAACTATACAAGTATGTACTCTTTACTTGAAATAAAAATGGATGGAATCATAAAAAGGTACAAGAGCTATTTGATGTGCTTTTGCTTTGCAATAGTCCTAGATGATGACTGGCACAATAAGGTTATAGCCTAAATTGGGATTACAGAAGACATGTAAAGGTTATGCAATCATTATAAGGGAGTTAGTTACGGAATAATTTCTATATGGGAGTTAGTTATGGAATAATCAGAGTTAGTTATGCAAGCATTTATTACATAGTATAATTATTGAAAATGAATTTTAGATTTTATGTATTAATGACACTATTTATAATGATTGAAGAATGTTTTTATGTTTGTCAAAATAATGATTATTTTTAAAAAATGAGTATATAATTTTTAAATTTATTTCTAATATGTATGAATTAGTGTTTAGATTTTTAATTCGTTGTTGTCATTAGTTTGTTGTGTGTTTGTGAGCTAGTTTTTGAGAGCTTTTCTTGCCATGGAGAACACTTCTTTTCACATTTTTGTAGGAGGTTTGGAGAGTGATTCTATTGTTAGAACTGTACAGGGTCTTTTTTATATTACTAAAGCTGATGATTTTGATGGAATATGATGTCCTCACTCTAGATTGAAAGTATTTGCAATCAAACAACAAGATGATGGTGTAGATCATCTTATACCTATCCAATCAGCTAGACCCGCTAGAGAGGAACCATGTTATATCTTTGATAAAGATATAACAGTAGGATACCTTGTTATTCCAATAATAGGAGAGTCAAGCAACACTACAACAAGCAACCCCAAAAGAAGTCATTATTGATCTTACAATAGAAGATTCTCCTATAGGTACACCACTTCAAAAGAGTGTGGTCAAATACTTATTATCTGAGGAATCTCATGCTGGTGTTCTTCATAGAATGTTATTAGAAAGTACACACATTGATAAAGTAGAAGAGATTCCTCAAATCTATAATGGTAATGTGGCTTTTGAGTTGCCGAATGTACGTGATCCTTCAGTCTCTCCAATATAAGGAATGGAGTAAGCACATGATGGTGGCCATTATTGGGTGAAACCTGTAGGAGAGTCATGTGAAGTTTCCTAGGGTTGTATATGAAAGAGTTCCCGTGGAGGCTTATTTGAGTGCACTTATGTCTTGTGTGGAAGCAGAATGATGAATGGCACACCGAATATAACATCATAGATTGGTAAGTTTATTGTCTTGGCTTAATTTCACTAAATTTTGATTTATAAGAGTATTTATTGAAACTTTGTAATTTTTCACATAATAGGGAAGCTCACACAAAAACTTCCCTCTCTGGGCTTAACAACGGATGGATATGGATCACTATCTTGTTTCTATTGCAAGAATAAACCTATACATGTAGAAGAATGTGTGGTGCTACGGTGCATTATTGTATGCTTGCTAACCCACATATGTTGAGATTGATGATAAATCAAGGGGAACATTTGCATGAGGTGTAAAGGGGCACATCAAGGCAAGCATTGCAAAATATAAGAGAACTTGTGCAAGAAGAGGCAGTTTCAGAGGTGGCTACAAGTGGTCCAAGGAAAGTACAAATGGATATCACCAAACAACTCGTATTGGATGCAATTGTCAAGAAGTATATGAAAAATGAAACAAATATTAGCAACATGGAGTTGTCACTATTATTGGAACACATGCATCCCTTAATTCAATGTCAAAGGTAATGTTAATTCCATATTGATTTTAATTTTGTTTGGTAATTCTTGTGAACTTAAGTTTACATAGTTTGTTAAGTTGTCTAATTCTCTTGTAGATTCAGGAGGATGGTGCGTGCTTCTAGGATCAACAGTTCAGTGCAAGGAGCAGAGTCAAGTATCCTAGAATTAAAGAGACAATGCGCTTTTGAGTTCTTCCATGGTAATCATTTTCCTGGGTAAGCTTTGGATGAGTTAGAGAGGTGTTATATGTTTAAAATGTCAACCACAAGGCCTTCATTGGGTTTAGATTTGGTGAAACATAATTGCCAAATAGGAGATGTGGATTTGAGGAAGGCTTGGGTTTGTTTTGATCACGTCAGGCGTGTGAAGGATGGACAACAATGACTACACATGTATATGATCCAAGGCACAGTTTGGTCTTGTAAAGTTCTTAAAAATTTTGATCTTGTTTTTAATACTTTTTCAATCGTGTATGATGGCATGGAGCCTGCAAGAGCTCATGACAATTGCAACTTGTGAAAGGAAAGAGGAGGACACAATGGCACAAGTTATTTTCTGGGAAATAATTAACAATGTTGTGGTTCAAAAAGGATTTTCCAAGCTAGATTTTTTTAAGCTTCATGTCTAATGAGGCTGGAGCTAACTGGAGGGTAGTTAGGATAGTCTATAATAATGGACTAGAGAATATATTGAAAGGTCGTGAGCATTCGTGTCTTTTTTTGTGGGAACAAAGCTTGAACATCCATACAGTACAATATGTAGTTAGGAATTTTCAAGACGAGCACAAGCGACTATGTCGTCAGTGGCATTGTGCATTGAGTGAGGAAGAGGCACTTTCAAAATACAGACGTATTAGATCGTGTGGTGGATGATTGGTAAAGTTGTTGATGCCATGGATTGTTGGCTTAGTTGGTGGCATACTAGATGTCCCCATTGGAGGAAACATCTTGTAGGAGTATTACTTTGTTGGTTTTCAAAAATAATAGCTTGTATTTAGAATATGAATTGTTAACTATTTGGTTATAGAATGTGATCAGAGCGCTTGCAATTAACTTAATCTCCTATTGTAGGATGTCGATGGCGCTAGTGTGTTACACATGCCGACCACCAATCTAGTAGAAATGAAACATGCAAGTTGGTTAGAAGGAGAGGGTTTCAGGGGAACCATCTCTTTATATGATACAGCTGTTTTAGACCTCTTTAGTGCCTTCTTGCAATCCACAAAGAAGCATGCATTCATGCAAGGTAAATATCACGGAGCAGGCCCTACAGTAAACAAAGTTGATGAAGAAGGCTAGAACATCAAAAGCTCCAAGTCCATCAAGCACTAGAGCAGATTGGTGGGGGAAGCAGTGATTGAGTGGCACACCAATGCACATGCAACCAAACTTTTTTGGTGATAACATTACCGTTAGCCAGCGTCAAAAAACCATAGTTATAAATCTTGAGGAAGATAACTCATCACATCGTCCAGAGTATGTCACAGAAAACCAGCCATGCAAGAAACAAGGTAAGAGATTAAACTAGCCATGCAAGAAACAAGGTAGGAGATTAAACCAGCCATGCAAGAAACAAGGTAGGAGATTAAACTTTCCACCCAGTATTCCTTTAGCTATAGAAGGTGTTCAGCACAATGCAGAGGGAGAGACAACTGAAGCAGAGGTACAAGAAATTGTGGAGAGTGACATACATGATTCAATGTGAGCTATACATCAAACATCTCTACACAACAAGGTAACTTGCCAAGGATGTTAGTGGCCAAGATAACAAGTGCAAAAAGAGCATCAAGAACTGTGGGGCAAGGGGTTCCACAACTCCTTCTTTCTATGGTATGAGAGAATGGTCTGGGGGCCAAAGACGTCAGTTCATGTGGTTTTGCAATAGTAGTGTGAATCATACTTGGAGAGTATGTAACACCATATGTAAATCACCTACTAGAATCCTAGCTGTTTGGCCAGTGAGTCAAGGTACAAACTTGATTGTGGATCAGATCCGAGCATTGGAGGAGGCTGGTGGGTTTATGTAGTATGTAAAGGGAATGGAGTACCATGCAATGACATGCACATGTAATAACATCTAGATGTAATGCCATGCCATGCCATGTAATGCAATGCAATGTATTGTAATGTCACATACATGCATTGATATAAAATTGGATAATAAAGGCATGCAATGACATGCAATATTATACAAAGGGCATGGATTACCATGCACATGTAATAACATCTAGATGCAATGCCATGCCATGCAATGCAATGTATTGTAATGGTACATACATGCATTGACATGCACTTGGATAATAAAAAGCAAGAAATGTCATGTAAAGGTAAAAATACAAACGTAGTTGAAAATAAACTCACATGCAATGCTATGCAAACGCATGTGAAGATGAGGGAGAGAGAGAGAGAAGGTGAAAGAGAGACAGGGGCCAAAGGGAGGGAAGAAGAGATTATGCATAGGGACGGTGGGATGACAAGGAGAGAGAGGGAGGGTGGGAGAGTGAGAGGGATGGAGGGAGAGGGAAATGAAGGGGAGAGAGAGAGAGAGAGGGAGGGTGGGAGAGTGAGAGGGATGGAGGGAGAGGGAAATGAAGGGGAGAGAGAGAGAGAGAGAGAGAGAGAGAGAGGGAGGATAGAAAGAGCTACCAAAGAGAGTGAAGGATAGAGAGAGTTAGGAAAGAGAAGGATAGAGAGAGTGAGGTAGGGAGGATACAGAGAGTGAGAAAAGAGAAGGGTATAGAGAGTGAAAGGGGAGGATAGAGAGAGTTAGCAAAGAGATACCTCCGGTGCTTATTCAAGAGAAGATTGACAAGGAGAAGGATAATGTCCAAGGGAGAATCTTCTCTTGAACAAGGCGGGGGTCTAGCCTACTAGAGGGTATCTCCGATGCTTATTCAAGAGAAGATTGACAAGGAGAAGGGGTTAAGATTGATAAGGAGAATTTCTTATTCAATAGATTGACAAGGAGATCTTACTTATTCAGTAGATTGATAAGAAGGGGTAAATATTGATAAGGAGATGTTTCTGATTTAGTAGATTGACAAGGAGATGGAATAAAGATTGACAAGGACAAGGGGTAAAGATTTAGAGAATTATATTTTAGCAAAGTGGAGGTTATCGTTTTCAAAAGTAGTATGGTGGTGGGGGAGTTAGGTAGCCGGAGGGGAGGGGGATTGTAATACTCTACCCTTATATTCGCTAGTGTACAAGAATGGCTAGCTCTCGTACGGGCCCTATTATGAGGAGTAGACATGGTCGTGTGAGTAGCCCGAATGTATAGCATTCCCGAATTCACATGAGACGGTGGCCTAGGAGGCCAGATGGTTTATATATGGCTTAGATCATATCACTGCTAAATAGGTTACATGCTACACTAGACCATTATTTCATAACAATCCGAACATTGTAGGTTTTACCCAAGATGAGCCTGGATAGCCATGGGAGATATAGTAACTCTAAAGAAAAAGATTTCAACAAGTGAATATGCCGACGAGATTACACTCATCAATACATGCAAGCTATAGATAAAAGAAGTTTATCTAGAGAATGCCCACACAACAACTTTAAATGAATTCAAAAAATGAGATTGTCTTTGAATATTGAGGTCAACATTCTAAGTGATGTGAGCAAAGCATTAATCTTGAGCCTAAATTATCCCATAAGATAATATATGTGAGGGTTCTTTAGCGTCCCATACCACCATGATACAACCCATACATACCTTACCAATTTGAAACTCCCTAGTATGCCGTCTAGGAAATATGAATAAAATCCTATATAAAAGGAATAAGATGGCCTTATCCTAGACTTTCACATACTAAAACCTGTCTCTATATACCTGAGACCACACCAAGGAATAACTCTTTCCGAGTACATCATTAGAAAAGAATTTGAATTATTGGCGCCTTTCTAATGATAACTACCCAATAAACACAATAAATCTAGGGTAGAAAAATAACTCACCTAGATATATAAGCAACTAGGTATCCAAGTTGGAATATGTACAAGAGTACAAGGAACATAGTCTAAAATTATGTGCGAAAAAATGAAGGCAAATGCTACCTTCAAAGTACATGATATTATCCAAAAGATCAAAAGATCCTTATAAAACCATGGATAAAAGCATAAAAGCTCCTCGAATCCATGAAAACCATAGTTGATCATAAAAATCAATGCATGCCATCTAATGGTCATTAATCATGCCAAAAGAAGCATTAAAATTGGTGGCCAACTCATCAATCTAGAGTATATGAACGTGATGTCGTTCAAGCAAAACTCCAAAGTAAGCAAGTGAAACACATATGTGTAGCACTCATTAAAAACCCCTAGACACAAGTGATCTAGGCAGAACCTGATGAGTCCAAATAAAAGTTGGAAAACATCCAATAAAATCCACCAAAACAAACAGATCAACTAACCCATTATAGAATTTGTCTTAGGCTTAAGAAATTAAGCATAGACCACACTTAAACAAGTACAAAATAAATTATCATGGAAAAGTGTCAAAGGTGAAACACACTTTGAACGCAAATTCTAGCCACCATCATTGAAGAAAGTAAGGAACATGTCCAAAAAGAATGGCTAAACAATGGTAAAAAATCATGAAAACATCGTTTAGAATTAATCCAAATAGAAATAACTATTAATATGAGGTATAATCGTATTAATAATATGTGAATAACCCGCATCTATCTAATGCCAGCACGAGAAAATGTACTTCAACATTAAATAACCCTCGAAAATATTAAATTCTCGAGAAAAAGAATTATAATGAATTTTTTCTAATTTTATAGGACCTTAAAATACAATAATTTTGAATTCCACCAAACCTATCTTATGGCATTCCAAACCTATATTTTTTTAAAAAAAATTAGCAATTAGATTTGCCAAAATAGCATTAATATTTTCAAGGGTTATTTAATGTTGAAGTACGTTTTCTTGCGTTGACATTAGATAGATGCGGGTTATTCGCATATTATTGTTAGAATTCTAAATGTATGAATGAGCTTGATCTCATACTCAATGGATGAGCTATGGTGGATGGAAATGAGCCATATCATAAAGCTAGTAATTAAGCACTAGTTAAGCATGATTAGGGAGACTTAATCACAGCATAATAACAACATAAATGGGGCAATAGAATTCGTGTTTCTTCATTAGGAATAGCCTCTTAAATAGGCATGATACAACCTTTTCAAAGAGCCAAAAGGCATCTCCTAAAATCTCTCCATCTCCCCAAAGGTCATTGTCCTTTCACACACCCAAGAGGTACTACATACATCATCAGTTATGTCATGACAGAATCTACCTCATTTACTTGATCCTCTAGCTTTTACATTGCATTTAACCTTAGGCCATGAAGTACCCTTCAACCTTAGTTCATTTGACATGACTTGGGATCATTCCTTCTAACACCCTTCCTTGATCAAGGCATGTCATAGTGTAATACCCTTCCTTGACCAATACATTGCATAAAAGAAAATAGCATGGCTCATAGGGAGCATAGCTCTACATTGCATGAAAGAGATAGCATAGCTCATAGGGAGCATAGCTCTACATTGCATGAAAGAGATAGCATAGCTCATAGGGAGCATAGCTCTAAAAACTGAAAAAAACATAAACATGAAAACATGTCTCTCCAATACTCCATATCCATGAACATTGTGCCTCATGTGCACCATCATGTGTTGAGCATGGAGACCCAACTCCCATCAATCCCCCCCTTGTGGGCTACATGGCCAACGTATGAGAACTGTGAGCATACATCATATCACATGACCTACATCATCGGTGGTCAGAGGTGAACATACATCTTGAGTAAAGGAGAGCATCATCATGGCTTTAGAAAGCCCATTCATCATCAGGTACCTCTTCATCATTATAAGAGGTGGATATATGATTACATTGTTCGGTGGTAGTAGTGTTGGCTGCATTGGTTGAAGTGCTAGCAATGTTTGCTTCCACTTTGTTGTAGCATTTGTCTGCTAGATGTCCTGGCTTTCCACAAATGGTGCATTGACGCTTTGGTTTGTCTTTGTGGTAGCAGTTCTTTATGGTGTGTCCCATTCTTCCACAGTGTGAGCATTGAAGAGCTTTACCATTTTGTTTTTGAACAAGATATGCAGGAGTCATAAGTTCTGTGGTGGCCCTTCCTTTAAGTTTCTTTTCTTCTTCTAGAAGGACACTTTCAATGCCTTCTAAAGTGGGATCTTGCATATACTTCAAAGTGGGCATTATGGTGTCATATTCAGGAGGCATAGATTTGAGAAGTATAGCAATGGCATCACTTTCTTTGACTGTTTCATTTATGGCTTCTAGTTGAGCCATTATGCTCTTCATTTTGTTGATATGAGACGCAAGTGTCTCTTCCATTTTTAGCTCCAAGCTGTAAAAGTCAACCTTTAAACTGATTTTACTGTGTAGACCTTGTGCTCCAAAAGATTTGTCAAGTGTGTTCCAAGCTATTTGTGACGAGTTACCATTACCAATGTAATGAATGTAACTATCTTCCAATCCAAGAGCAATGAGAGCAAGAGCTTTCTCATCCTTGGTTTGCCATGAGATTTCCCCTTCTCTAGTGTTGGGCTTAGGTATAGATCCATTGACGATGCCCCAAACACCATCTTTCATCAACAAAAACTTCATTTTGACTTGCCATGTGTGGAAGTCATGGCCATTGAATTTTTTAATGAGGATTTGAGATGACATCTCCATGAGAAGGTCTTACCAAACAATGGCAGTGTCTAGTCTCATGAGAAATAAGAGAGTTAAAAAACTAGAAGGCACCATCACAATACAAGTGCATGTTGTTACTTAGAAATTCCCCAAACCCTAAAGCTCTAGCATGATGATAGTAGTAGGTTCTAGTTTTCACCCGCATCCTTGGCTTTCTGATTCTTCTTGTGCTTTTGAGGGATTTTCTCACATATGATTCATTTGAGGATTCTGCATCACTTTCCATCATGATAAACATCATCACAATACCATATGATAGTGAAGTACAAAATCATATTGGATTAGCTCAAACCTTATCCATTCATATGAAGGCTGTCCCTAAAACAGAGTTGACTTTGAGTGTTTCATTGAAGAGCTTCCCAAATGATTCACTTAAAATGCTTTGAACACAATGAATAGCAGTGATTTGCTAAGCTATTGAGCTCAACACCATCCAAAACAAGTGAGTAAATCACTGATATGAGCCTCAACACTCCAGACACTTTGAAAACTGATGAATGACTTGAAGCAGCAGCTACAGTGCATCAATGCTCATGAAATTCAATATGTATAAGCTTCATAACATTGCTAAAGTGCTCACCAAAGGAATTAGTAAGCCATGGACCATGTCTCCTGCTGTAGCTGATTTTTGCAGAAAAAAAGCGCCGATTTGCAGACGTAATGGCGACGCGATGCTGGCGATTGAACTCACGGGCAGCTACACGCTGAAAGCGCCGCCTCTTAGCTCTCTTTTGCACCAAAAAGTTTGTGAAATGGTTGAGTATTCAGCCCGCAATCAGCAAAAGACCAGGGTTATGTAGTTGAAGCTTCAATGGAAAGCTTCATTTTGATGAAAATGAAGACCATGGTTTAATGCCTTGAAGATGATGATGATAACTAGGCCTAGGAATGAAATGTGGCTCTGATACCATGTTAAAATTCTAAATGTATGAATGAGCTTGATCTCATACTCAATGGATGAGCTATGGTGGATGGAAATGAGCCATATCATAAAGCTAGTAATTAAGCACTAGTTAAGCATGATTAGGGAGACTTAATCACAGCATAATAACAACATAAATGGGGCAATAGAATTCGTGTTTCTTCATTAGGAATAGCCTCTTAAATAGGCATGATACAACCTTTTCAAAGAGCCAAAAGGCATCTCCTAAAATCTCTCCATCTCCCCAAAGGTCATTGTCCTTTCACACACCCAAGAGGTACTACATACATCATCAGTTATGTCATGACAGAATCTACCTCATTTACTTGATCCTCTAGCTTTTACATTGCATTTAACCTTAGGCCATGAAGTACCCTTCAACCTTAGTTCATTTGACATGACTTGGGATCATTCCTTCTAACAATTATTAATATGATTATACCTTGTATTAATAGTTATTTTTGTTTGGATTAATTCTAAATGATGTTTTCATGATTTTTTACCATTGTTTAGCCATTCTTTTTGGACATGTTTCTTAATTTTTTCAATGATGGCTATAAGTGTGTGTCACCTTTGACACTTGTCCATGGTAATTTATTTTGCACTTGTTTAAGTGTGGTATATGCTTAGTTTCTTAAGCCTAAGATAAATTATATCATGGGTTGGTTGATCTATTTGTTTTGGTGGATTTTATTGGATGTTTTCCAAGTTTTATATGGACTCATAAGGTTTTGCCTAGATCACTTGTATCTAGGGGTTTTTTTTAATGAGTGTTACACACGTGTTTCACTTACTTTGGAGTTTTGCTTGAACGACACCACGTTCATATACTCCGGATTGATGAGTTGGCCACCAATTTTAATGCTTCTTTTGGCATGATTAATGACCATTAGATGACATGCATTGATTTTTATGATCAACTATGGTTTTTATGGATTCGAGGAGCTTCTATGCTTTTATCCATGGTTTTAAAAGGCTCTTTTGATCTTTTGGATAATATCATGTGCTTTGAAGGTAGCATTTGTCTTCGTTTTTTTGCACTTAATTTTGGAGTATATTGCTTGTACTTCTGTACATATTCCAACTTGGATACCTAATTACTTATGTATCTAAGTGAGTTATTTTTCTACCCTAGCTTTATTGTGTTTATTGGGTAGTTATCATTAGAAAGGCACCAATAATTCAAAATTCTTTTCTAATAATGTACTCGGAAAGAGTTATTCTTTGATGTAGTCTCAGGAATATAGAGAAAGGTTTTAGTATGTGAAGGTCTAGGATAAGGCCATCTTATTCCTTTTATACATGATTTTATTCATATTTCCTAGACGGCATATGTTAACCCATGGCGGACATTGCGACATACTATATTTTACGTCATTAATTTAAATATTCTGAGTCATGGGCCGGGCTTGTCGGCACCATATGTTAAGGATGAAGGGATTGGGTGATCGCCGATGAGAGGCGCACCTTGGATATCAGTAGGATAAGGGTTAGGGTCGGCCGGCCATGTATGGGCGCCCAAGTGTGAACCGCCAAGTCACCTATATGAGTCAAATGTAACCCTAAAATCCTCATTCTCATGTGTTGTGAATAGAAGAGTGCTCTTGCCTTATCTCCTTGTTTTCCTTCTCCTGCGTGTGAGAGAGAGAGAGAGAGAGAGTGAGAGAGCGATCGAGCGCACTGTGTAGCGGCACGGCGAGGCGGCGGAGAGGCGGTAGAGCGGCGACGGCGGCTCCTCCTTCACAGCTGCGACGCGGGAATCCTTCAAGGCGGCAGTTAAGCGGTGAGTGACACACCTTTTGCATTCTGTTTTGAGCTTGCCTTCCTGGTTGTATGCTTGCAGCCATTCGTGGCTCGCATACGGTGTTCGGCAAGTCCCCAGCTACGACCTGTGCGGCAAAAGCGCACATTTTTGGCGCCGCTGTCGGGGAGTTGCCCTGCACCAAGCTCCAATTTGCAGCTCGGCTACTGCGTGAAGTTTAATCTACACTGTAGGAAAGGCGTCTGTGTTGCTGTTGAGGTGTTTCTGTGGTTTTCAATCTCTGTTTCTGCAATTTGTCTTCTGTATTCCTTTTGTTATATTTTCGCTCCGCGTGTGGGCGCACGTTCTGTTATCTGGTTTCTGCGTGTGAGAGGGATTTCTGAATCCCCAGATCTGTGCTGTGTGTGCGAACTGCGCCGCGGCCAAGGTTGGACCGCAAGGAAACCCTAGAAAACTTATCCCACCAAAAAAAAAAACAGAAAATAAAAAATAAGAAAATTATAAAAAAGAAAAAAGAAAAAATTAAATTTTATTTTCAAAGAAAGAACCAAACGTGTGGAGAGGAAAGCTTTTCTAATTGGAGAAAAAAATTTTGAAAAGAAAGAACCCCAATTGACCCACGACCCACGACCCACGACCCCGGCCTCGGTCTCGGTCTCGGTCTTTTGATATATATATATAGGAGAGTGAGCCTCCATAGCTTTCTCTCAAGTGAGAGCTTATGGGAAGTCGTGCCCTATATGTAGCCCACTCCCCAAGGAGTAAAGTGAGCATGTGGGATAAAGCCCTCACCCTTTCCTCCACAAGCAAATAGGCTTTTGCCCCTTTCCCCCAAAGGAAACGGACTGTTTTGAGGACTACAAGAGCTCTGGATAGGCAAACACGGTACTGTAAAGCACACTAGGACCCTTTAAACGATACGCTCGTTTCGAGCTATCACACGCCCTAGTCCAAGTTCGACCGTAAGTAAGGGGGTCAAAAACGGGTTAAAAACAACACAAAAACAAGTAAAAACGGGGTGCGAAACACCTAAGAAACCACTTGTGTGAGTTTCAAGGGTAGTTACCAACGCACGTAGGGTACCCACGTCACATGTATCTACGCTCTGGTCGGGTGCTAGAGCCTGAACCACTAGAAAGCGTTTCAGTCTACGCAGGCTCACACCATCCCTCCACGTTGGCATCTTGGCCTTCGGCTGGAACCCAAGGGAGTGCAACCCAAGATCCACGAATAGTGGATAGTGACTCATCCTCCGACTCAGAAGCCATGGAAGGGCACCCTACCAAGAACCCTGAGGAGACAAGCCAAAACATGCCAGTGTGGGCCCCACAGCCCGGATCTAGCATGTTTAGTCGTTTAATAGAGACCTTTAGTAGAGCTACACGCTCTGAGCATGCGACAAGCGAAGTAAATGAGGAAGGAGGGGTAGTAGATTCACCATTCACATCTTATGTAGACCCTACCCTCCCAAAGAGTGTCCATGTGGATATTCTACCCACTTTGTTTAATGAGGGCCCTACTGAGCTACCACATTCCGATGCTCTTCCTAAAGTAGAGGTCCCTAGAAGCCAATCCATAAGAAGTGACATTGCGTCCACTTCAAGAGAACCGTTTGGCACACCAAGTCTAGATGGGACATTTCTCAATGAAAATTGGGAATATGATCTACACACAGAGACTCTAACGGACCTATACACGGGTTACACATACCATGTAGGTTGGTTAGAAGTCCTACGATCTACATCTAGCGCCACTAATCTAGAGGAGCAGCAACACATGATATGTGAGGTGATTCATAGAATTATCCAAATTGAGAGGAAAAATAGGGGAGTGAACCTAGTTTCCACTGGCCCTATGAGATTTTTGGATACGGGCAAGGCCAAACAACCAACCCTATCACAATTGGAGACTCCCTCCGTGAGTCCCATAGACCCTTCATATGTTGTTTCGCCTGGAGTCTCAATGCAGGTTGAGCCCACGAGTAGTAACTTTAGCTTTCCAACCTTGGCTCAACTTTCCATTAGGGAATCCGCAATGCCTACCCCAATGATGAGCATGACAGAAAGTGCACCTGTTACCACTGTAGTTAGTACGACACCACTACCTAGTGGAACAGTACCTACAACAGTGCATGGTAGTGCCTATCGGCCTTATGTACCTATTGCTACTCATGCCCATGTAGCTCCTACACCTCCTAGTATGCCAATGGCGTATGCTCCACGACCGCCTTATCACCACCCTTATCCAAGAGGAGCTAGGCCTAGCCACATATCATATCCTACGTCATTTGCCAACCTACTCAGACCAACGCCAACTCCTATCAGCCAGGCTATCCCAGAAGTGCCTCCACCAACTATGCCTGCTCACTTAGGTGATCTCGCAGCATTTGCTCAGACGATCGGACGATCCATTGCGGAAAACATGCGGGGCATGCCTGAGAGAGAACCTAGAAGCAAGGCAGTACAAGTGGCTAAGCTCACTCAAAACTTCAGTGGTAACGAGGATGTTAGGAAGCACATTGAAGTCTTTGAACACGTGTGTGATTCCTTGGAAGAGCATAATGAGCTACATAAGTGTAAAGCCTTAGGCTTAACCTTAAGTGGGAAGGCCGGAGATTGGTATCGAACCTTAAGGGTTGAAGAGCGCACTCACTACCCCACTCTCAAGAGACTGTTCTTGAAGGAATACATACGTGAGGGTGTGCTTTGGGGGGTAGCATCTCAACTCCAAAAAGCTGAACGCGAGGAAGGGGAGTCAGTGAGAGACTTTATAAGTCGATTGAAGCATCTAAATTCTCGCTGCACTCCCGATGAACGCTTCAATAACAACCAACTCCTCGATAGATTCATCCGAGGATTGCGCCACGAGGACATTTACAATGGCCTAGTCATTAGAGGTCTTACAACGTGGGAAGCAGTCACTGCCAATGCAATCCAGTTAGAAGACAACTTGATGATTGCAGGTAAAAAGGTGTCTTCAGAAACAAAATCCGTTAGTTCGCAAGTATCTGGGCACGAGCCAATGACGGTAAAACCAATTGCCAAGGAGCCCAAGATATCTGAAATGTCTGTGACCGACCTTACTAAGGCTCTCCAAGAATACTTTAGGGGTAATCGAGCTCCTCAGAATAGCCATATGTACCCAAGAAGAGAGCAACAATGGTGTTCGGTGTGCTTAGGACCACATAGCACGAGTGAATGTCCCACATTTAGAGTCAAATTCAATGGGAATTGCAATGCATGTGGTAAGTATGGCCATCAATCTAAAGATTGCCTAACACTTAAGCGAATGTTGGCAAACCAGGCACCACTAGCTTGGTCAACCACACCTCAAGTACCCGCGCTAATGCCTGCACAACCTATCGAGCAACCGTCACAGCACATAGTTCCAAGGAATCCGAATGTAGTCCAGTCTGTGCCATTACCACCGCCAGTGCTAGGACCACAACCTCCACATCCAAGGATTACCCCTGTAAACCAGATGGGTTGTGAGTCACATAGTGCATGTGGGGATTATGAAGAGGAGATAGACCCCACTGCTCCATACGGGATTGATACGTTTGAAATGATTCCCCAGTACTACATGGAGGATCATTTCGGGCAAGTCAAGCCTGTATATCAAGCGGCTGCTCTTGCCACAAGAGGGCAAAACCTTAATACCATGGCGAGGAGACCACCTCTTCAATGTTACGAGTGTGGTGGACCGCATCGTGTAGCGGAGTGCCCTAATAGGTTACAAAAGATCGCTACTCAGATGCAACCAAATCAAGGGAGCACATCGGGAATGCCGGTACTTACATGTAATCGTTGTGGCATAGATCATTTGATCGCTCAATGTCCACATAATCCTAATGCACCCAAGATTACGCCATTGAATTTGGTTGAGGTCACCAACCAAGCACGAAGAACCACACCCGTTGTACCCGCGAATGTAGTTACACGGTCAATGCTTCAAAATCAAAACTACATTCTTGAAGAAAGGGATACTGCATCAATCGCTCAGGCAAAGAAAAAGAAAACACGGCGGAAGAGATCGCTTAATGCCACGAGCTCCAAGCCTAGTTCAAAGACTAACATAGGGACAGGAGACGACCCCGTGTATATGAATGATCCTGAAGATGATTCCGATTCAATAGAAACCATGGGGACCAAAGCCACTACCTTAAGGGAGGAACCCACTCGGGAGCTCAATGAAGGAGAATCAAGCGAGTACAAAAATAAGGGGAAACAGAAGGAAACTTCTTCGGCCCCACAACCAAGTCAGTTAATGCCCTCTCGACCACCCAAACTGACTGAGACTCCCCAAGACAAGCCACGTGGGCCAAAAACCCTCAAGAAAAAGATTGGAACTTACCCAAACCCAGTTGAGGAGATTGAACAAGTGCAACACTTAAGGGGTTTGGTGGAAGAAACACAAAGAGAACTGGAGCCAAACCCGAGAAAAATCAAAATTCCAGACACAGTGTTTCCTACGCAAGTTCAGCCTCACCGGAACCATAAACCGTTAGCTATACCTAGTATCATTCGGGAAGAAAGTGAGGATAGGACATCCGGAAGTGGGCAAACACCCTTCTTGCTGGAAAGAATGTTTAGTGAGGGAATGCCTGACCCCATCGAAGAGGAAGTGATTCCATCTTCACCAGTCCCTAGTCAAGGGGCGATGTCTCGAAAAGTACCGTTGAATGTGTCTAAGCTAATGGATTTCATGTCCTCAGAGATCAGAACCACGATCATATCCAAATTATACGGAGATCCTGAGCTATTCTTAGCTCTTCGGGCATTTCTCAATGGAGAACTAAAGGCGGGGCTACCACAATTTGCAAATATGGATAGACCCGACACGCTTCAAGATGAAGGGGAGCATTGGGATCTACAACCCAACTTTGATGAAGATTCGGTCGTGGAAATACCTGTGAACAAGTTGGGACAGTACTTTGAAGGTGACGAATCTAATGCCACCCTCCCCATTACTACCAAGGGATTAACTTTAAAGGGAATCCTTGATGGTGGTGCTGGAGTGAGCATTGTGACTAAAAACTGTTGGGAATCTATGGGAAGGCCTCACCTCGAAGTCACAAACATAGTGGTTAAGATGGCAAACGGAACCATAGCTAAACCTATTGGAATGTTAAGGGACCTTAAGATCAAGGTCCTGGGATACAAGGTAAAACATACCTTCATTGTAATGGATTTCTCCAAGCATCCTATGTCATATCAAATGATCTTAGGACGTCCTTTCATGAGGGAAGCACAAATGGTACATGACTGGTCGAAAAACCATGTCTACCTACAATTCCAGGACTCTGTCATTCGAGTTGATCTTGAGAATGGTCGTGCGCATCCTTTAGGAAGCAAGGTTATCATTGATAATCGATCGGATACCACTATTCACTCCGCCCCATTAAGGTATTGCTATACATGCAAAAAAGAGACTGATGATGGAAAAGATTCTCCTTACATGGATGTCCTACCGGGTATGACTGAGTCGGATAACGTGGATTGGGTACACCTAGCGGCAACCATAGACACATGGGGAAATAGAGGCACAAGTTGGGTAACGCCTGAGGGGCAAGATATGCCACCGTTAGTGCCAATAAACATGATAGGTGTTATGCACATGACTCCTGATGGCGAGAACGTGGCAAACTCCACCGACACTGAAAGTAGCGAAGACTCTGACCAATGCAACTCTGAGTATGAATCTCAAGAAGAAACTGACCCTGAGCCTGATGGAGAAAATGAATCAAATATTCACCCAAATGTGGAAGCAAGGTGCTCAAGGCCTAGGACAGTGGCCTCCTGCAGTTCATCCGAAAGTGAAGATCGACCAAGTGAGTCCGAATCGGATAGAAACAAAAATCAAAAACTTGGTAAGAAGAAAACGAGACATAAGCGCCAACGCTATCGAGCTAATGTACGAACTGCAATAAACAAGGAAAGATCCACTGCAGAATGGCTTAGTTATGTAGGAGCCATTGATGCTCATCGGAAGATAGCGGATAATTGGGGACAATACCTCCAAAGTGTCATGTGGTGTATTCCGCAACCTCATGACGTCGCCCAATTAGAAATCGAAGAGAAGCCGAAACTAAGTCGTACTGCAAGAAGGCGGCAAAACCAAGAGTACACAAAAGCCCAACGAACGCCTACCAATGGGAGTAGCGGTGTCTACGATGGCCCTGCGGTAGTTAAGAAGATAGACTTAGCAGATCCGGGTGAGGAGTCTAAACCAGTTTATATTGCTCAAGACCTCACCAAGGCGGAAGAAGCTGCACTTACGAAGCTTCTTAAAGAATTCAAGGACATATTTGCTTGGACATATCATGATATGAAGGGTGTTCCACCCTCGGTGGTGCAACACACGATTCCAATGATTAGCACTGCTAAACCAGTCCAGCAACGTCCCTACCCAATGAATCCTAAGTACGCAAAGATTGTACAAGAGGAAATTGAAAAGCTGGTAAAATGTGGATTCATATACCCAATTGAGCACTCAGAATGGGTTTCTCCGATAGTCATCGTGCCAAAGAAGAATGGGAAACTTAGAGTGTGCGTTGATCTCAAAAAGGTTAATGCAGCCACCAGAAGGGATCATTACCCCTTGCCATATTCTGAACATGTGCTTGAAAGAGTGGCAGGCAAGGAGGCATATAGCTTTTTAGATGGGTACTCGGGTTACAATCAGATCACAATTGCAGACGAGGACCAAGCTAAAACAGCATTTATCACGGAGTTTGGAGTGTTTGCCTTTCGCGTCATGGCTTTTGGCCTGACCAATGCACCTGCAACATTCCAACGATTGATAAACACGGCCTTTAAGGAATATCTAAGGGACTTCTGTGAAGCTTTCTTAGATGATCTTTGTGTTCATTCCTCTTGGGACGAGCACTTGATGTGTTTACGAAAAATATTTGAAAGGTGTAGATTATATCGCATCTCCTTGAATCCTTTCAAATGCCAATTCTGGGTTAAACACGGAGTTATCTTAGGGCATATAGTGTCCAAAAATGGGATTTCCACTGATGAGAGTAAAATCAAGGTCATTCTGGAATTACCCCCACCCACCAACTACAAGGGAGTCCAACGCTTTATGGGCCACGTTGGTTATTATCGAAGGTTTATTCTCTTCTTCGCCGAGATAGCTCGACCATTGTATAAGCTTCTCATCGAGTTTATTTGGACCGAAGAATGTGACCGTGCCTATGAGCTATTAAAGAAGGCCTTGGCGAGTGCTCCAATCTTGAGAATGCCTAACTGGGATTTACTCTTCCATGTGCATATTGATGCATCAAACTTTGCTATTGGGAGTGTGTTAACTCAACCTGGAGAACACAAGCTAGACTACCCCATTAGCTTTGCCAGTCGCCAGTTGAACGATGCTGAGATGAACTACACCACTACGGAGCGAGAAGGGTTGGCAATGATATATGCAGTAAGGAAATTTCGTTATTACCTCCTTGCCACCAAGTTTGTTTTCTATGTGGATCATCAAGCATTGTTGTATCTGGTAAACAAACCATGCTCCACAGGAAGAATCACACGATGGCTATTGATTCTTCTTGAGTTTGATTTCACGGTTGTTGTGAGACCTGGCAAGAAACATGTTATGGCTGATCATTTGTCTCGCATACCCAATGGTGAGGCTCCTACAGGGGTTGATGATGACTTACCTGACACTTCCCTGTTCATGGTGGAGACAATGCCTGAATGTAGTGAGAAGATTGTTAACTTTTTGGTTAATGGCTTTCCACCCAAGGAGCTTCGTAAAGATCTAGCTCGAAAGCTGATCAAAGAATGCGAACCCTATTGCCTGATAGCTGGGACTCTTTATAAAAGAGGAAAGGATGACGTTCTTAGGCGTTGTGCCCGAGAGGATGAGTATCTATACATTTTACAAGAGGCACATATGGGCGTAGCCGGTGGTCACTTCTCAGGAGACTTAACTGCGCGAAAGATCTTACAATCAGGGTATTGGTGGCCCACTATGTTCCAAGATGCATCACTCTTTGTGAAGGGTTGCGATGAATGCCAACGATACAAGAAACCCCAGAGGAAAGATCAGATGCCCCTACATCCAATCAAAGTAAACCAACCATTTGAAAAGTGGGGTTTAGACTTTGTAGGTCCGATTAGCCCAGCGGCCCGAAACACACAATCTCGCTATATTATTGTGGCCACTGACTATATGACCAAATGGGCTGAAGCGAAAGCGACACGTAAGGCAGATGCAAGGACAACAGCCAAGTTCCTCTTTGAAAATATAATCACACGATTCGGTTGTCCTTTTGAACTTGTGAGCGACAATGGTACGCATTTTATAAATGAAGTGATTAAGGAGCTCACAACAAATTTCATGATATCCCATCATAAATCTACTCCTTACTATCCGCAAGCGAATGGCCAAGCCGAGAGTACCAACAAGACCTTAATCTCTATTTTGACAAAGACAGTTGAAGCTCATCGCACGGATTGGGATCTAAAGCTTACGACAGCTTTATGGGCCTATCGTACTGCGTACAAAGTGGCTATTAATTGCACACCATTCAAAATGGTATATGGCCAAGAAGCAGTCATGCCGTGGGAATTTGTCATTCCAAGTCTTCGTGTTGCTACTCAAGAGGGTTGGGATGGTAATCCCTTAGCAGAACGTCTGTATATCCTTGAGCGGCTAAATGAAGAAAGACAATTGGCTGTATACAATGCCCTTGTGGAGAAGGATAGGAGGAAAAAATGGTTTGATCGCCATCTAAAGGACAAGGACATCAAGGTTGGGGATAAAGTCCTGATGTATGGAGTGCGAAACGAAAAGAAGAAGCTCAAATATGCTGGTAAGGGACCATATAGAGTATGTGAAATTACCCCGCAAGGTACCATCAGAGTGGAGACTCTCGACGGAGTTGAAACCATTGGATTCCTTAATGGGAGTAAATTCAAAAGATACTATGACCCCCTAAGCCAGGAGGAGTTACATGCAATCCATCAAAAGAAGGCAGCTAAAGAACAAGCTGAGCTTAAAAAGATACAAGCGAGAGTCGAAGCCAAAGAACGTCAACAGCGTGCTAGGCGACAACGAGAAGCCAACTTGGGAATTACGCAAGTATTTTTCGAGGAAGCAGAGGAGGATGCACTAGAATCTGACCCACCTCTAAGATACCCAATTGAGTTACAGAGTCCTTACAGGGAGGTGCTGTATAATGCATTATTGGATACAGGAGCTCAACATAATTTGCTATCATATGGCGTGTGGTGTCAACTGGGAAAACCACCTTTAACCAAGAGTTCTATCCAAGTTCAAGGAATCAACAAGAAGAAAACCCCTGTATCAGGAATTCTGCACACTCCGGTTGCCTATGACAAGGGAACCATAATTCAAAGCTTTTTGGTTATGCCTACTGGTACCATGGGAGGGACTGTAATCTTAGGGCGCAAATGGATGATGGCCACCAAGTGCAATATCGATTGGGCAACCAGACAAGTCACAACGCAAGAACCAACACTAGGTCTGACCGCTCAAAATCCCGCACCTAAGTCATCCGCTCAAATATTAGATAACGAAAAATCACAAAGTCCAGTGGCAAAACCATCTTCGATTGTTGGCCACCCCTCTAACGCTTCAATGCCAAGAGTGGAAACAGGCAAGGTGGTCCCTAAAGCTTCACTTACTATGCCAAAGAGTATATACAAATGGGTTCCCAAAGCTTCGTTAATAGCTACTTTCCCTGCTCAATCTCGTTCAGCCACCAAGAAGCCTCGTAAAAGGAAAGCAGCTACCCACCCGAGAAAGGACAATGTAACATCGCGATGGATCCCTAAAAAATTATTAGTAGCCCAAGGGTACTACGAGGGGAATGACCAGATTTGGGTCCCTAAACATAAGGTGAATCCCTCTACATCACCTGTAAAACCTTGCAAACCAATTGTTGCCACCCCAATGACAATTCAAGACCGTGGTAAGGGAAAGGTAACAGAGTGCTCCGCACCACTTCCAGAGTTAGTTTGGATTCCCAAACGATATCGATCATTACCACCTAGCTCAGGAAGGGGGGAGCCACATGAAGCTTCTAGCTCCTCATGCCAGGCACACACTCATATAGAAGTTTCTACATGCTCTACACCTACTCTTGTCAACACCCAACAAAAAACCGATGAGCCTACATCTCCCCTTGTAATAGTATCGATGGAAACCATTTCCTCCATTCGTCAATGGGAGCGTACACTACCATCTTTGCAATTGGATGTGGCCACAAGGGTCATAAAAAGCTATCTGCCCACATCACAACCTATGACCCGCTGGACAAATTGGTTCCAAGAGGCTGCAACATCATTGCAAATAATATGATCTACCCAAGGAAAGGGGG
Organism: Cibotium barometz; assembly: GCF_041138505.1. Classification (NCBI taxonomy): domain Eukaryota; kingdom Viridiplantae; phylum Streptophyta; class Polypodiopsida; order Cyatheales; family Cibotiaceae; genus Cibotium; species Cibotium barometz. Next base: position 34,227,623 of record NC_141054.1, read on the forward strand.
AGCATGTACTCACGCTAATTGCCAAATTCAAGGGGATGTATATATATAGCTTCATACATTATAAAAAACAAAAAAAAAACAAAACAAAGAAAAGAAAAATAAAAAATAGTAAAAAGAGCAAGAGCACAAAAAGAGGATAAATATCCGTATACAATCAAGAACTAGATTGACCTGTCTCACAAACCTACTGATGCTATATCTGTGTTTGCAGATATGGCAGATGCACGATCATCATACACTTCATCCACTCCCGCCTTTGATGAGAGGTATCATCTGTACCTTTCTCAGATATTTCACATGTGCTATCCTGTAATTGAAATTGAATGGGATCATATAGATGTATTAGCCAGAGAGGAAAATGTTGAGGAATTAGAATGGCTAATTCGCCTATTAACCATGACTGACCCCTACTCCGTAGAGGACATATCCCCGATAGCCCAATGCTTTCCTTTTCCACAAGATGACTATCCTCGCATCGTTACATTCTTAATGAGTCTATGTGGATGGGAAAATGAAAAGGAAATATCTGACAATGATGAATGGACGGATGAAACTCATGGCACTACTGAGGTTGATTTTATTTATTTGGATGAGGCGGATAGAGGCTTAGCCTTAGGGCTAGAGCCAGGACTCTACAACATCCTCTTACCGTATCCTCAGTAGTAGTGTGGTGACTGGTAGGTAGGTTAGTGTTTTCAAGTTTTTTCTAGTTTAGATTCTTTAAACGAGTCTTGAATTTTCACACTCATGTGCCTCTCGAGGTATAGTGCTTGTTAGTTGATTGTACAGGTTAAAAAGTTTGAGATGGGTTCGCTTCCAAGTCCAGAGACTGCCGCAACGTTCATCAAAATATATCTACATCAAATTGCAAGTTGTCTCGTCAAATCAAGGAGATCTCCAATTACAGGTGTAATTCTTCCATACCCACTCTCTTTCGTTTTTACTGTTCAATCAATTGCATAAACTATAATGCATGACCACATGGAAATTATCAATGTACTACTTAGTTTTTGAAGTTGCTTACATGCTAGTGTAAATCATTAATGAGCTTAACTTTATTGGAAATATTCCTAGGCAGCATGACGTCTTTAGTAAACCTTGGAATACGATTGTCTTAGGTCTAGGGTCAAACCATCTTAATGTTTGAACACCTGGCTGTGTGTGTGTTGACCTCTAGGACATAGATTTTACCCCTTGTCGAAAAGATGTAAGAACACATTTTAGTTCAGGAGCGAAGATCAAAACAAACTTTAAAAAAAAAAAAAAGAAAGCCTACAATAAATGGCAATACAAGTCTATGATGCGCTTTAATGTTGGCCTATCGCCTTATTGATACTTGGTAGGCGAGGAGTATTCTACTCCAGACCGATGCCTTGGTTGGTAGGGGGTAGCCTTGCCTAAAGTGAGCTAATAGATTCCTGGATAATGCCTTGTGTTAAACATGGTACCAGGATCGATGTTAGTTTTACCTTAGGAAGGTCGCCATTGTGTATAAAAATTGTCATGTGCAAAAAAAAAAAGAAAAAAAGGCAAAAGGCTCCTGTAACTCTGATGTTTCTTGTGTCCCTAGGCTCGTGGTAACTACTTGTTCTTAGAGTAGACACAGTATGGTCATCTGTTTATTTATTAAGCTTGGTTATTTTCCTTGACTTAGGCCAGTTATAAACCTTGGTTAACCTTTGACACCTTGCTAACTCTTGAATTCCTTTCAATAATTTTAAACTCCTATTAATTTGCTACACTAGCTCACTCATGTACCCTTAAACTAAGTTCTAATAGCAACATCCATTGTGGTCTCACACGCTTGAATTTATACACTTTATATCTTTTGAATTCCAGCATACCTTCACTCTACTTCCCTGTTTTGCAGACGGTCTACCACAACAACCCTCTCGAGCTTACCATACCATAGCTTCCGAGGACGGAATCTACATCAGGAAGGGGGGCATGTTAACCCATGGCGGACATTGCGACATACTATATTTTACGTCATTAATTTAAATATTCTGAGTCATGGGCCGGGCTTGTCGGCACCATATGTTAAGGATGAAGGGATTGGGTGATCGCCGATGAGAGGCGCACCTTGGATATCAGTAGGATAAGGGTTAGGGTCGGCCGGCCATGTATGGGCGCCCAAGTGTGAACCGCCAAGTCACCTATATGAGTCAAATGTAACCCTAAAATCCTCATTCTCATGTGTTGTGAATAGAAGAGTGCTCTTGCCTTATCTCCTTGTTTTCCTTCTCCTGCGTGTGAGAGAGAGAGAGAGAGAGAGAGTGAGAGAGCGATCGAGCGCACTGTGTAGCGGCACGGCGAGGCGGCGGAGAGGCGGTAGAGCGGCGACGGCGGCTCCTCCTTCACGGCTGCGACGCGGGAATCCTTCAAGGCGGCAGTTAAGCGGTGAGTGACACACCTTTTGCATTCTGTTTTGAGCTTGCCTTCCTGGTTGTATGCTTGCAGCCATTCGTGGCTCGCATACGGTGTTCGGCAAGTCCCCAGCTACGACCTGACCCGGGTTCGATCCCCGGCAGCGGCGCCAAAAATGTGCGCTTTTGCCGCACAGGTCGTAGCTGGGGACTTGCCGAACACCGTATGCGAGCCACGAATGGCTGCAAGCATACAACCAGGAAGGCAAGCTCAAAACAGAATGCAAAAGGTGTGTCACTCACCGCTTAACTGCCGCCTTGAAGGATTCCCGCGTCGCAGCCGTGAAGGAGGAGCCGCCGTCGCCGCTCTACCGCCTCTCCGCCGCCTCGCCGTGCCGCTACACAGTGCGCTCGATCGCTCTCTCACTCTCTCTCTCTCTCTCTCTCACACGCAGGAGAAGGAAAACAAGGAGATAAAACAAGAGCACTCTTCTATTCACAACACATGAGAATGAGGATTTTAGGGTTACATTTGACTCATATAGGTGACTTGGCGGTTCACACTTGGGCGCCCATACATGGCCGGCCGACCCTAACCCTTATCCTACTGATATCCAAGGTGCGCCTCTCATCGGCGATCACCCAATCCCTTCATCCTTAACATATGGTGCCGACAAGCCCGGCCCATGACTCAGAATATTTAAATTAATGACGTAAAATATAGTATGTCGCAATGTCCGCCATGGGTTAACAGCATACTAGGGAGTTTCAAATTGGTAAGGTATGTATGGGTGGTATCATGGTGGTATGGCACGCTAGCGATCCCTCACATATATTATCTTATGGGATAATTTGGGCTCAAGATTGTTGCTTTGCTAACATCACTTAGCATGTTGACCTCAACATTCAAAGACAATCTCATTTTCTTAATTCACTTGAAGTTGTAGTGTAGGCATTCTCTACATAAACTTCTTTTATCTATAGCCTACATGTTTTTATGAGTGTAATCTCGACAGCATATTCACTTGTTGAAATCTCTTTCTTTAGAGTTTATCTTGTTGTGTTCGGATAAGGAAATTTAGATTCTTTCTTTGTTGGCATTTCTTTCTCTAGTTTCGTACTTTAGGTGATTTATACAGTCAACCTGATAGGTTTACGGATGAACATATGTGACTCATCGAGACATTGATGACTCTCTATGTTGATATGGATAACTTAGGATGTCAATAATTTCATGTGCAGATGTGGGTACGTCGGGGTGCCAATGAATCCCTGGTTCCTGTTGTTATAATGCCATGTTTTTCTACTTTATTTTCCGAATGGTTTACAACGAGGAAATTACTTTGAATATGAATTCCTATGATCATTCGCAGTCTGATGGGCAAACAGAGCATATGAATCAGATTATAGAGGATATGCTTCGTGCATATGTCTCTAGAAAAGCATCAAATTGGAAAAAATATCTTCCAATGATGGAATTTATCTATAACAGTTTTAAACATACTGCTATTGGTTTTAGTCTGTTCATGCTTATGTATGGGTATCAACCCAAGTCACCTATTGATGTCGGTCTTAAGGACATCGAGCTTGATGCATCGAGGGATTTCTTGCATAATATGTAGGAAATGCTGACCGAAGCTCAGGATTCTATCAGGAGTGCTCAAGATAGGGCATGGTTCTATGCTGATAGAGGATACTCAACTTGGTCTTTTGAACCAGGAGCGTTGGTTTATTTAAGAGTTCCTAAAGATTCTCAGATTTTGTCAAAAGGAAAATGCTCGAATTTATCTCTTAGATATTGTGGTCCATTTCAATTTATACATCGGATTGGCACGGTTGCGTGTATGAACTTAAAACTACCTCCACGTGTTAGAGTTCATCCAATCTTTTATATCAATAGATTGAAAGGGAAACTGGGAGAGGTGAGGATAACACAATTACTCTTGAGGAACTCGTTGAAGTCGAAGAATTATCCTATGTTCACATGAACTTGATAAGGTACTTGAATTCAGGGAAAGGAAACTTTGTAGTTGACTAATCCTTGAGGTTAAAATTAGGTGGAAAGATAGGAAAATAGAGGATTCGACTTGGGAGTTGGTTGATATTGTTCAGTGCAGTTCTCCTTCTTTTCATTGCAAGAGTGCAATATTTTGAGAGAGGGGAAGTGTTAAAACCCTAAGATCTCTCTAGATAATTGTTACGCATAAACGAGCATAAATCAGGCATCAACTCATCCACCCGACCACCCCCGAGCCACCCAAGATATGCACACATGAATTATAATGAAGTACATCATACCTTTACCTTGATGTCCCATACCATCAAGAGGTATAACTCCAATCCAGTAGCATGTAGCTATAGTGTGAAATGGTAGGTGAGTAGATATAATCCTCTATACAAGAGAACATCATATCATAACCTAGCCTCAAGAAGGTAACATAGCCTTAGCCTCAAGATAACATAAAGAGACCATAGCCTAAGCCTCCCTTGAGTGTGCCCCATGCCCCTATTATATAGGAGGACCCTCGAGTCACTCTTGACTCTCCATTTCCCATGTGTGAACCTTGGATGCCTGACCCTAACCTTAACCCTTAAGGTTGGTTCTAACCCATGCTCCACTAGAGCTAGTTCCCATGCTCCCATGCTCCACTAGAGCTGGTTCCCATGCTCCACTAGAGCTGGTTCCCATGCTCCCATGCTCACAAGCCTAATGTGGGTTAGCCTCCTAGTATATGCACACATAATGTGCATATAACATACTTCCCCTCTCTCAAAACATTGCACTCTTGTAGTGAAAAGAAGGAGAACTGTGCTGAACAATCTCAACCGACTCCCAAGTCGAATCTTCTATTTCCCTATCTTCCAACTAATTTTAACCTCAGGGATTAGTCAACTACAAAGTTTTCTTTCCCTGAATTCAAGTACCTTATCAAGTTCATGTGGAACATAGGATAATTCTTCGACTTCAACGAGTTCTTGAGAGTAACTATGTTATCCTCACCTCCTAGTTTCCCTTTCAATCTATTGATATGAAAGACTGGATGAACTCTAACATGTAGAGGTAGTTTAAGTTCATACACAACCGTGCCAATCCGATGTGAAAAATCGAAATGGACCACAATATCCAGGAGATAAATTCGAGCACTTTCCTTTTTACAAAGTCTGAAAATCTTTAGGAACTTTTTAAATAAACCAAAGATCCTGGTTCAAAAGACCAAATTGAGCGTCCTCTATCAGCATAGAACCGTGCCCTATTCCTGTGCACTCCTGATAGAATCTCGAGCTTCGGTCAACATTTCTTGCATATCATGCAAGAAATCCCTCGATGCATCAAGCTCGATGTCCTTAAGACCAACATCAATAGGTACCCTGGGTTTATACCTATACATAAGCATGAACGGACTAAAACCAATAGCCATATGTTTAAAACTGTTATAGGCAAATTCCATCATTGGAAGATATTTTTCCCAATTTGATGCTTTTCTAGAGACATATGCACGAAGCATATCCTTTACAATCTGATTTATACGCTCTGTTTACCCATTAGACTGCAGATGATCAAAGAAATTGATACCCAAAGTAGTTTCCTTGTTGTAAACCATTCGGAATAAAGTAGAAAAACATGGCATTATAACAACAGGAATCAGGAATCCATCGGTAACCCGATGTACCCCACATCTGCTCATGGAATTATCGGTATCCCGAGTTACCCATATCAACATAGAGAGTCATCAACGTCTCGATGAGTCACATATGTCCATCCGTAAACCATCAGGTTGATTGTATAAATCGCCTAAAGTACAAAAGTAGAGAAAGAAATGCCAACAAAGGAAAAATCCAAATTTCCTTAATCCAAACACAACAAGATAAACTTGTTGAACTCTAAAGAAAGGGATTTGAACAAGTGAATATGTCGATGAGATTACACTCATCAATACATGCAGGCTATAGATAAAAGAAGTTTATCTAGAGAATGCCCACACAATAACTTTAAATGAATTCAGAAAATGAGATTATCTTTGAATGTTGAGGTCAACATGCTAAGTGATGTTAGCAAAGCAACAAGCTTTAGCCCAAATTATCCCATAAGATAATATATGTGAGGAATCGCTAGCATCCCATACCACCATGATACCACCCATACATACCTTACCAATTTGAAACTCCCTAGTATGCCGTCTAGGAAATATGAATAAAATCCTATATAAAAGGAATAAGATGTCCTTATCCTAGACTTTCACATACTAAAAACTGTCTCTATATTCCCGAGACTACATCAAGGAATAACTCTTTCCGAGTATATCATTAGAAAAGACTTTTGAATTATTGGTGCCTTTCTAATGATAACTATCCAAAATACAATAAAGCTAGGGTAGAAAAATAACTCACCTAGATACATACGCAACTAGGTATCCAAGTTGGAATATGTACAAGAGTACAAGCAATATACTCCAAAATTAAGTGTAAAAAATGAAGACAAAGCACATGATATTATCCAAAAGATCAAAAGATCCTTATAAAACCATGGATAAAAGCATAGAAGCTCCTCAAATCCATGAAAACCATAGTTGATCATAACAATCAATGCATACCATCTAATGGTCATTAATCATGCCAAAAGAACTATTAAAATTGGTGGCCAACTCATCAATCCGGATTATATGAACGTGGTGTCATTCAAGCAAAACTCCAAAGTAAGCAAGTGAAACACATGTGTGTAACACTCATTAAAAAACCCCTAGATACAAGTGATCTACGCAGAACCTGATGAGTCCATATAAAACTTGGAAAACATCCAATAAAATCTACCAAAACAAACCGATCAACTAACCCATGATAGAATTTGTCTTAGGCTTAGGAAATTAAGCATAAACCACACTTAAACAAGTGCAAAATAAATTATCATGGAAAAGTGTCAAAGGTGAAACACACTTTGAACGCAAATTCTAGCCATCATTGAAGAAATTAAGGAACATGTCCAAAAAGAATGGCTAAACAATGGTAAAAAATCATGAAAACATCATTTAGAATAAATCTAAACAAAAATATTTACTAATATAAGGTATAATCGTATTAATAATATGTGAATAACCTACATCTATCTAATGTCAGCATGTGAAAACGTACTTCAACATTAAATAACCCTCGAAAATATTAAATTCTCGAGAAAAAGAATTATCATGATTTTTTTTAAAATTTTTCTACTTTTATAGGGCCTCAAAATATGATAATTTTGAATTCCACCAAACCTATCTTATGACATTCCAAACCTATATATTTCCACAAAATTTTTAACAATTTAATTTGCCAAAATACCATTGATATTTTATAAATACCAAATTTTTAGAATTTTTAAAAAAAATTTCTAGAAAATTTCTAATTTTTCATGAGAATCTCATCATTCACAAAATTTTTGATTTCGTCCGACAATTCTTAAATCCAATGAAAATTTATAATTTTAATGTATTTTTTAAATTTTGGGTCAAAAAATATGTTTTTAAAGGAATTTGAATGGTCATGGGTGCCCGAATGGACACACCACATGCCAAACACCAACCCCGCATTTTTTAGAAATTTAAAATAACCTTTGTCTAATTTTTCACTAATTTTTAAGAATTTTTTAAAATTTTTAATTTACCCCGAACACATTTAGAATACGAACGGTCAAAAAATTTTGAAATCCCAACGCTCTTCCTGGAATACGGAAAGCCAACAGTTTCAGGAAACTGAAAAGACAAAAAAAAAATTCAGAATGTGAAAGGTCAAAAGTTTCCGGAATCCGAAAGGTCAAAAGATTTTTGGAATTTGGAAAGCCAAAAGGTTTCCTGCGAATGCGAAAAGCCAAGAGGTTTCAAGAAAATAAATTGAGAAAATTTTAGAGATTTTTCTTTCTCTAATTTCATATTTTCTCCCTTTTTAGGCTTTTTCTCCAAGCTTAATTTTTGAAAATATTTTGAAAAAGAAACCTTTTTTTAATTTTTAAAGCTAAAAAACAAAGCTTTTTTAATATAATTTTTTTTAAATAAAGATTTATTAGGCCTTATTGCCCCCCTCCCCCCTTTTTCTCCAAGCTTAATTTTTGAAAATATTTTGAAAAAGAAACCTTTTTTATATTTTTAAATCTAAAAAAATAAAGCTTTTTTAATATAATTTTTTTAAATAAAGCTTAAGCCTTATTGAAAAGCCTTCAAAAAAACAATTTCTAAGGGGGGAGGGTGAATTTTGCCCGATGGCTGGCGTGCAGAATTGAGAGAGAGGGAGAAGGGTCTCCCTCTCCACTCTCCTCTCTCCTTCTTCTCCAAATTATTCATCTCTCTCACCACCCCTCCTTTGTTATATCACAGAGAGGATTAACAATTGATTAAATTACCTTAATCATAATCAGAATTTAATCATGATTAAATTACCTTAATCATAATCAAAATTTAATCATGATTAAAAATTAATCAATTTGTGCCTAATAAGAGATGTTCACACGTGCTAGAGGAAAATAAAAGAGAAATTCAGATTTGAGAGGTGAAGAGGATCCCACGCACATGGGAGAGCATTCCATGCGTCAATTGACTGCAGAAAACCGAAAGCATACCCGCAATACATTTTTTTCCATAAAAATGCTTTAAATTTTTTTAAAAAAATTAGAAAAAATTCCTTAAAATTATAGAAATTCGGAGAATCTATTCTACCAAAAATATCCACAAAAAAAATATATGGTATTTTGGTAAAACTTTCCATTAATGCTTATTTTAAACCACAAAAAATAGCATTAAACTCACAAAATTTTCCCGCAACTTTAATTCGTCCATTGAATAGTAGTAACACGCGTTCCAACCACCATATTGATGATCCACGTGCAAATCATTAACACAAATCAATAAAATAATATTTTTATTTAATAAATATTAAAATTTACTTTAAAAAATACTAAAAATTACAATAAGAAAGAAAAAATAACAATAATTAACTAGAGATTGCTTTGATATCACTGTTAAAACCCTAAGATCTCTCTAGATAATTGTTATGCATAAACATGCATAAATCAGGCATAAACTCATCCACCCGACCACCCCCGCCCAAGAGATGCACACATGAATTATAATGAAGTACATCATACCTTTACCTTGATGTCCCATACCATCAAGAGGTATAACTCCAATCCAGTAGCATGTCGCTATAGTGTGAAATGGTAGGTGAGTAGATATAATCCTCTATACAAGAGAACGTCATATCATAACCTAGCCTCAAGATAACATAGCCTTAGCCTCAAGATAACATAAAGAGACCATAGCCCAAGCCTCCCTTGAATGTGCCCCATGCCCCTATTATATAGGAGGGCCCTCAAGTGACTCTTGACTCTCCATTTCCCATGTGTGTCCCTTGGATACCTGACGCTAACCTTAACCCTTAAGGTTAGTCTTCTAACCCATGCTCCACTAGAGCTTGTTCCCATGCTCCCATGCTCACAAGCCAAATGTGGGTTAGCCTCCTAGTATATGCACATTAGTCCTAACCCATACTCCACTAGATGTGCATATACTAGGAGGCTAACCCACATTAGGCTTGTGAGCATGGGAGCATGGGAACAAGCTCTAGTGGAGCATGGGTTAGGACTAACCTTAAGGGTTAAGGTTAGGGTCAGGCATCCCCAAGGGGCACACATGGGAAATGGAGAGTCAAGAGTCACTTAAGGACCCTCCTATATATAATAGGGGCATGGGACACACTCGAGGGGGGGCTGAGGCGATGGTCTCTTGATGTTATCTTGTGGCTAAGGCTATGTTATCTTGAGGTTAGGTTATGATATGATGTTCTCTTATATAGAGGATTATATCTACTCACCTACCATTTCACACTACTATAGCTACACAAGGTATGATGTAGTTCATTATAATTCATGTGTGCATTCCTTGGGCTCGGGGGTGGTCGGGTGGATGAGTTTATACCTGATTTATGCATGTTTATGCATAACAATTACCTAGAGAGATCCTGTTAAAACCCTAAGATCTCTCTAGATAATTGTTATGCATAAACATGCATAAATCAGGCATAAACTCATCTACCCGACCACCCCCGTGCCCAATGCACACATGAATTATAATGCACTACATAATACCTTCACCTTGATGTCCCATACCATCAAGAGGTATAACTCCAATATAGTAGCATGTAGCTGTAGTGTGAAATGGTAGGTGAGTAGTTATGATCTTCTACACAAGAGAGCATAACATAACCTAGCCTCAAGATAACATCAAGAGACCATAGCCTAAGCCCCCCTTGAGTGTGCCCCATGCCCCTATTATATAGGAGGGCCCTCAAGTCACTCTTGACTCTCCATTTCCCATGTGTGAACCTTGGATGCCTGACCCTAACCTTAACCCTTAAGGTTAGTCCTAACCCATGCTCCACTAGAGCTTGCTCCCATGCTCCCATGCTCACAAGGGTAGCCTCCTAGTAACATACTTCCCCTCTCTCAAAACATTACACTCTTGTAATGAAAAGAAGGAGAACTGCGTTGAACAATCTCAACCGACTCTCGAGTCAGTTTCCTTTCCCTGAATTCAAGTACCTTATCAAGTTCATGTGGAACATACGATAAATCTTTGACTTCAACGAGTTCTTGAGGGAGTAACTGTGTTCTCCTTACCTCCCAGTTTCCCTTTCAATCTATCGATATGAAAGACTGGATGAACTTTAACAATTGGAGGTAGTTTTAGTTCATACGCAACCATGCCAATCCGATGTATAACTCGAAATAGACCACAATTGGAGGTAGTTTTAGTTCATACGCAACCATGCCAATCCAATGTATAACTCAAAATAGACCACAATATCTAGGAGATAAATTCGAGCATTTTCTTATTGACAAAGTCTGAGAATCTTTAGGAACTTTTAAATAAACCAACGCTCCTAGTTTAAAAGACCGAGGTGAGCGTCCCCTATTCAACATAAAACCATGCCCTATCTTGAGCACTCCTGATAGAATCCTAAGCTTCAATCAGCATTTCCTACATATCATGCAAGAAATCCCTCGATGCATCAAGCTTGATGTCCTTAAGACCGACATCAATAGGTACCCTGGGTTGATACCCATACATAAGCATGAACGGACTAAAACCAATAGCCGTATGTTTAAAATTGTTATAGGCAAATTCCATCATTGGAAGATATTTTTCCTAATTTGATGCTTTTCCAGAAACATTTGCACGAAGCATATCCTCTACAATCTGATTCATACGCTCTTTTTGCCCATCAGACTGCGGATGATCAGACAAATTCATGCTCAAAGTAGTTTCCTCGTTGTAAACCATTTGGAATAAAGTAGGAAAACATGGCATTATAATAGCAGGAACCAGGTATCCATCGACGACCCGACGTACCCACATCTGCACATGGTATTATCGGCATGCCGAGTTACCCATATCAACATAGAGAGTCATCAATATCTCAATGAGTCACATATGTTCATCCATAAACCATCAGGTGGACTGTATAAATCACCTAAAGGACAGAACTAATGCCAACAAAGGAAGAATTCAAAATTTCTTAATCCGAACACAACAAGATAAACTCGTTGAACTCTAAAGAAAGAGATTTCAACAAGTGAATATGCGGATGAGATTACACCCATCAAAACATATAGGCTATAGATAAAATAAGTTTATCTAGAGAATGCCCATGCTACAACTTCAAATGAATTCAGAAAATGAGATTGTCTTTGAAAGTTGAGGTCAACATGCTAAGTGATGTAAGCAAAGAAACAATCTTGAGTCCAAATTATCTCATAAGATAATGTATGTGAGGGATCGCTAGCGTCCCATACCACCATGATACAACCCATACATACCTTACTAATTTAAAACTCGCTAGTATGCCATCTAGGAAATATGAATAAAATCCTGTATAAAAGGAATAAGACGGCCTTATCCTAGACTTTCACATACTAAAACCTGTCTCTATATACCTGAGACCGCATCAAGGAATAACTCTTTCCAAGTACATCATTAGAAAAGAAATTGAATTATTGGTTCCTTTCTAATGAGAACTACCCAATAAATACAATAAAGTTGGGGTAGAAAAATAACTCACCTAGATACATAAACAACTAGGTATCCGAGTTGGAATATGTACAAGAGTACAAGAAATATACTCCAAAATTACGTGCAAAACATAAAGGCAACTACTACCTTCAAAGCACATAAAATTATCCAAAAGATCCCATGGATAAAAGCATAGAAGCTCCTCAAATCCATAAAAACCATAGTTGATCTCATAAAACTCAATGCATACCATCTAATGGTCATTAATCATGCCAAAAGAAGCATTAAATTTGGTGGTTAACTCATCAATCCGGAGTATATGAACGTGGTGTTGTTCAAGCAAAACTCCAAAGTAAGCAAGTGAAACACATGTGTGCAACACTCATTAAAAACCCCTAGATACAAGTGATCTAGGCAGAACCTTATGAGTCCATATAAAACTTGGAAAACATCCAATAAAATCCACCAAAATAAACCGATCAACTAACCCATGATAAAATTTATCTTAGGCTTAAGAAATTAAGCACAACCCACACTTAAACAAGTGCAAAATAAATTATCATGGAAAAGTATCAAAGGTGAAACACACTTTGAACGCAAATTATAGCCATCAAAAGAAATTAAGGAACATGTCCAAAAAGAATGGCTAAACAATGGTAAAAAATCATGAAAACATCGTTTAGAATTAATCCAAACAAAAATAACTACTAATACGAGATACAATCGTATTAATAATATGCAAATAACCCGCATCTATCTAATGTCAGCACGTGAACACATAATTCAATACTAAATAACCCTCGAAAATATTAAATTCTTGAGAAAAAATTTACCATGATTTTTTTCTAATTTTTTCTAATTTTATAGGGCCTCAAAATACGACAATTTTGAATTCCACCAAACCTATTTTATGGCATTCCAAACCTATATTTTTTCAAAAAAAAATCAGCAAATAAATTTGCTAAAATACCATTGATATTTTAAAAATATCAATTTCTAGGGTTTCTAAAAATAATTTTTAGAAAATTCCTAATTTTTTTTGAGAATCCCATCGTTCATGAAATTTCTAATTTCGCCAGACAATTCTCAAATCCAATGAAAATTTATAATTTTTATGAAATTTTTAAATTTTTGGATCAAAAAAATATTTTTAAAGGAATTTGAATGGTCTCACAGGCGCCCCCACATTTTCCAAAAATTTAAAATAACCTTTGTCTAATTTTCCACTAATTTTTAGGAATTTTTAAAAATTTTAAATTTACCCCGAACGCATTTAGAATATGAACGGTCAAAAAATTTTGGAATCACAACCGTCTTCCCGGAATACAGAAAGCCAAAAGTTTCGAGAAAATGAAAAGACAAAAAAAAAATTGGAATGTGAAAGGTCAAAAGTTTCCGGAATGCAAAAGGTCAAAAGATTTTTCAGAATTCGGAAAGCCAAAAGGTTTCTCGGGAATGTGGAAAGTCAAAAAAACTCTAAGAGAAAATTTTAGAAAAATTCAGAGAAATTTTTTTAATATTTCATATTTTCCTTCTCTTTTTTTTTCTAGCTTTTTTCCAAGCTTTGAAAAGCTTTATTTTTTGGAATAAAAAAAACTCTTTTTTAATATATTTTTAAAAGCTAAAAATAAAACCTTTGTAACTAAGGTTTTTTAAAAAAAATTTAAAAAATGAATTTTGGGAGGGGGGTGGTGATTTTCGCCCGCGCCTGCAGTGAACCCCCCCGCCCACCCCCTCCCCCCCCCCCCCCCCGACGGCGCGATTTGATTCAGGTGAGGTGAGAGAGAGGAGGTTCTCTCTCTTCTCTCTCCGCACTCCTCTCTCCTCTCCAAAAAACTAACTTCTCTCTCCACCCCCTCTTCTCTGTTAACAGAGAAGGGAATTAAATATTGATTAATTTTTTTCTTAATCATGATTAAGTTTAATTATGATTAAAATTTAATCCATTTGTGCCTAATAAGAGGCATTCACACGTGGGAGAGGAAAATAGAAGAGAAATTCCGATTTGAGAGACAAAGAGGAAAATAGAAGAGAAATTCTGATTTGAGAGACAAAGAGGATCCCACGCACACGGGAGAGCATTCCATGCATCAATTGACTACCCCACTACATTTTAGTATAAATTTGGCAGAAAATCGAAAGAATATCCACGAAAAACCTGCAAAAATGCATTAAAAATTTCTAAAAAATTATAGAAATTGAGGGAATCCATTCCACCAAAAATATCTGCAATAAAATATGCGACATTTTGGTAAACATTTCCATTAATGCTTATTTTAAACCACAAAAAAATAGAGAAAAATAGCATTTAAACTCACAGAATTTTCCTGCAACGTCGATTCATCCATTGAATTGAAGAAACGCGCGTTCCAATTGCCATATCGACGATCCACATGATAACCATCAACACAAATCAACAAAATAATATTTTTATTTAGTAAATATGAAAATTTACTTGAAACAATGCCAAAATTACAATAAGAAAGAAAAAATAACAACAATTAACTAGAGATTGCTCTGATACCACTGTTAAACTATGTTATATGCACATTATGTGTGCATTACTAGGAGACTAACCCACATTAGGCTTGTGAGAATGAGAGCATGGGAACAAGTTCTAGTGGAGCATGGGTTAAGACTAACCTTAAGGGTTAAGGTTAGGGTCAGGCATCCAAGGGTCACACATAAGAAATGGAGAGTTAAGAGTCACTTGAGGGCCCTCCTATATAATAGGAGCATGGGGCACACTCAAGGGAGGCTTAGGCTATGGTCACTTGAT
Organism: Cibotium barometz; assembly: GCF_041138505.1. NCBI lineage: Eukaryota > Viridiplantae > Streptophyta > Polypodiopsida > Cyatheales > Cibotiaceae > Cibotium > Cibotium barometz. Next base: position 34,242,802 of record NC_141054.1, read on the forward strand.
GTTACCTTGAGGCTAGGTTATTTTATGCTCTCTTGTATAGAGGATCATAACTACTCACCTACCATTTCACACTATAGCTACATGCTACTGGATTGGAGTTATACCTTTTGATGGTATGGGAAATCAAGGTAAAGGTATGATGAATTTCATTATAATTCATGTGTGCATCCCTCCTTGGGCTAGGGTGGTCAGGTGGATGAGTTTATCCCTGATTTATGCATGTTTATGCATAAGAAGTATCTAGAGAGATCTTAGGGTTTTAATAGTGGTATCAGAGCAATCTCTAGTTAATTGTTGTTGTTTTTTTTTTCTTATTGTAATTTTGGTATTTTTTGAAGTAAATTTTAATATTTACTAAATAAAAATGTTATTTTGTTGATTTGTGTTGATGATTTACACGTGGATCGTCGATATGAAGGTTGGAACATGTGTTTCTTTTATTCAATAGACGAATCGATGTTGCGGGAGAATTTCGTGAGTTTAATGCTATTTTTTTCTATTTTTTGTGGTTAAAAATAAGCATTAATGAAAATTTTTACCAAAATACCGCACATTTTACTATGGATATTTTTGGTAGAATGAATTTCTTGAATTTCTATAATTTTTAGGAATTTTTTCTATTTTTCAAAGAAATCTTTAGAGCATTTTTATGGTTAAAAATGCATTTTTTATACATTTTTGTGGGTTTTTTCGCGGGTATGCTATCAAAGTTCTGCCGATATTCTACTGAAATGCAGTAGGGGGAACATGTTGATACATGGAATGCTCTCCCGTGTGCGCGAGACTCTCTTCGCCTCTCAATTTTGAATTTTTCTTCTATTTTTCTCTCCCGCGTGTGAACGCCTCTTAGTTGGCATAATTTGATTAATTTTTAATCATAATTAACTTTTGATTATGATTAATAAAAAAATTTAATTAAATTGTTAATCCTTCTCTCTGATTACAAAGAAGGAGGGGGTGGAGAGAGAAAGCTTTTTAGTTGGCGAAGAAGGGGAGAGGAGAGGGGAGCCTGCTCCTCCCTCTCTATCTTGATGCGCAGCGCACGCTGGGACGGGGGGGTCGTTGGCAGGCGGGCAAAAATTACCACCTCCCATATAAAAAAAAATTTAAAGCTTTAAAAAAAGCTTGTATTAAATTTTTTTTATATTTAAAAAATAAAGCTTTTCAAAGCTTGAAAAAAAGCTAAAAAAAGAGAGAAAAATATGAGTTTTGAGACCTTAAGACTGACATCAATAGGTACCCTGGGTTGATATCCATACATAAGCATGAACGGACTAAAACCAATAACCGTGTGTTTAACACTGTTATAGGCCAATTCCATCATTGGAATATACTTTTTCCAATTTGATGCTTTTCTAGAGACATATGCACGAAGCATATCCTCTATAATCTAATTCATACGCTCTGTTTTCCCATCAGACTGTAGATGATCAGAGGAATTCATACTCAAATTAGTTTTCTCGTTGTAAACCATTCGGAATAAAGTAGGAAAACATGGCATTATAATAGCAGGAACCAGGTATCCATCGGCAACCCGACATACCCACATCTGCACATGGTATTATCGACATCCCGAGTTATCCATATCAACATAGAGAGTCATCAACGTCTCGATGAGTCACATATGTTCATCTATAAACCTATCAGGTGGACTGTATAAATCACCTAAAGTATGGAACTAGAGAAAGAAATGCCAAAAAAGGAAAAATCTAAATTTTCTTAATTTGAACACAACAAGATAAACTCGTTGAACTCTAAAGAAAAAGATTTGAACAAGTGAATATGCCGATAAGATTACACTCATCAATACATGCAAGCTATAGATAAAAGAAGTTTATCTAGAGAATGCCCACACAACAACTTTAAATGAATTCAGAAAAATGAGATTGTCTTTGAATGTTGAGGTCAACATGCTACGTGATGTAAGCAAAGCAACAATCTTGAGTCCAAATTATCCCATAAGATAATATATGTGAGGGATCTCTAGCGTCTCATACCACCATGATACCACCCATACATACCTTACCAATTTAAAACTCCCTAGTATTCCGTCTAGGAAATATGAATAAAATCCTATATAAAAGAAATAAGATGGCCTTATCCTAGACTTTCATATACTAAAACCTATATACCTGAGACCACACCAAGGAATAACTCTTTCCGAGTACATCATTAGAAAAGAATTTGGAATATCTAGCGTCCCATACCACCATGATACCACCCATACATACCTTACCAATTTAAAACTCCCTAGTATTCTGTCTAGGAAATATGAATAAAATCCTATATAAAAGAAATAAGATGGCCTTATCCTAGACTTTCATATACTAAAACCTATCTCTATATACCTGAGACCACACCAAGGAATAACTCTTTCCGAGTACATCATTAGAAAAGAATTTGAAATATTGGCATCTTTCTAATGAAAACTATCCAATAAACACAATAAAGCTAGGGTAGAAAAATAACTCACCTAGATATATAAGCAACTAGGTATCCAAGTTAAAATATTTACAAGAGTACAAGGAACATAGTCCAAAATTATGTGCCAAAAAACGAAGGCAAATGCTACCTTCAAAGCACATGATATTATCCAAAAGATCAAAAGATCCTTATAAAACCATGGATAAAAGCATAGAAGCTCCTCGAATCCATGGAAACCATAGTTTATCATAAAAATCAATGCATGCCATCTAATGGTCATTAATCATGCCAAAAGAAGCATTAAAATTGGTGGCCAACTCATCAATTCGGAGTATATGAACGTGGTGTCGTTCAAGCAAAACTTCAAAGTAAGCAAGTGAAACACATGTGTGTAAAGCACTCATTAAAAACCCCTAGATACAAGTGCTCTAGGCAGAACCTGATGATGAGTCCAAATAAAAGTTGGAAAACATCTAATAAAAAACCCTAGATACAAGTGATCTAGGCGAACCTGGTGAGATGAGTCCAAATAAAAGTTGGAAAACATTCAATAAAATCCACCAAAACAAACAGATCAACTAACCCATAATAGAATTAATCTTAGGCTTAAGAAATTAAGCATACACCACACTTATACAAGTGCAAAATAAATTATCATGAAAAAGTGTCAAAGGTGAAACACACTTTGAATGCAAATTCTAGCCATCATTGAAGAAAGTAAGGAACATGTCCAAAAAGAATGGCTAAACAATGGTAAAAAATCATGAAAACATCGTTTAGAATTAATTCAAATAAAAATAACTACTAATACGAGGTATAATCGTATTAATGATATGCGAATAATCCGCATCTATATAATGTCAGCAGCACGAGAAAACGTACTTCAACATTAAATAACCCTCAAAAATATTAAATTCTCGAGAAAAAGAATTATCATGCATTTTCTTGAATTTTTTCTAATTTTATAAGGCCTCAAAATATGATAATTTTAAATTCCACCACACCTATCTTATGGCATTCAAACCTATATTTTTCTAAAAAAAATTTAGCAATTAGATATGCCAAAACACCATTGATATTTTAAAAATACAAATTTTTAGGATTTTTAAAAATAATTTCTAGAATATTCCTAATTTCTCCTAAGAATCCCACCGTTCAAGAAATTTCCAATTCCGCGCGACAATTCTCAAATCCAATAAAAATTTATAATTTTAATGGATTTTTTAATTTTCTGAGTCAAAATATATATATTTTAAAGGAATTTGAATGGTCACGGGTGCCCGAATGGACACACTACATGCCAATCACCAACCCCATATTTTTCAAAAATTTAAAATAACCTTTGTCTAATTTTTCAATAATTTTTTTAAAAAAATTAAATTACCCCGAACGCATCAGAATACGAACGGTCAAAAAAATTTAGAATTCCAATGGTTTTCCTGGAATACGGAAAGCCAATAGTTTCAGGAAAATGAAAAGACAAAAAAAATCAGAATGTGAAAGGTCAAAAGTTTTTGAAATCCGAAAGGTCTAAAGATTTTCCAGAATTCGGAAAGCCATGGGTTTCCTGAGAATGCAGAAAGCCAAGAGGTTTCAAGAAGATAATTTCAGAAATTTTCAGAGAAAATCAAGCTTGATGCATCGAGGGATTTCTTGCATGATATGCAAGAAATGTTGATCGAAGCTCGGGATTCTATCAGTGAGTGCTCAGGATAGGGCACAGTTTTATGTTGATAAGGGACGCTCATCTCGGTCTTTTGAACTAAGAGCGTTGGTTTATTTTAATGTTCCTAAAGATTCTCAGACTTTGTCAATAGGAAAATGCTCAAATTTATCTCCTAGATATTGTGGTCTATTTCGAGTTATACATCGGATTGGCATGGTTGCGTATGAACTAAAACTACCTCCAATTGTTAGAGTACATCCAGTCTTTCATATCGATAGATTAAAAGGGAAACTGGGAGGTGAGGATAGCACAGTTACTCCTCAAGAACTCGTTGAAGTCGAAGATTTATCCTATGTTCTACATGAACTTGATAAGGTACTTGAATTCAGGGAAAGGAAACTTTGTAGTTGACTAATCCTAGAGTTAAATTTAGGTGGACAGATAGGGAAATAGAGGATTCGACTTGGGAGTCGGTTGCGATTGTTCAGTGTAGTTCTCCTTCTTTTCATTGCAAAAGTGCAATGTTTTGAGAGAGGAAAAGTATGTTATATGCACATTATGTGTGCATATACTAGGAGGCTAACCCACATTAGGCTTGTGAGCATGGAAGCATGGGAACAAGTTCTAGTGGAGCATGGGTTAGGACTAACCTTAAGGGTTAAGGTTAGGGTCAGGCATCCAAGGGTCACACATGGGAAATGGAGAGTCAAGAGTCACTTGAGGGTCTTCCTATATAATAGGGGCATGGGGCACACTCAAGGGAAGCTTAGGCTATGGTCTCTTGATGTTATCTTGAGGCTAGGTTATGTTATCCAAAATTTTAAAATTCTCAAAAAAAAAGCTTTTGAAAGTTTTTCAAAAAAAACTTGGAAAAAGCCTGAAAATTACGAGAAAATGTGAGATTTGAGGAAAAAAATCTCTGGAATTTTTTGAAATTTTATTTTATTGGAACCTTTGGCTTTTCGCTTTCCTGAAACATTTTGGCTTTCCGAATTCTGGAAAATCTTTTGACCTTTCGGATTCTGGAAACTTTTGACCTTTCACATTCCTTTTTTTTTGTCTTTTCATTTTCCCGAAACTATTGACTCTCTCCATATTTCGGGAAGACCGTTGCAATTTCGAAATTTCTTGACCGTTCGTATTCTAAATGCGTTCGAGGTAAATTAAGAATTTTAAAAATTCTCAAAAATTAGTGGAAAATTAGACAAAGGTTATTTTAAATTTTTGAAGAATGTGGGGTTGATGTTTGGCATGTGGTGTGTCCATTCGGGAGCCCGTGACCATTCAAATTCCTTTAAAAATATATTTTTTGACCCAAAAATTTAAAAAAATCCATTAAAATCATAAATTTTCATTGGATTTAAGAATTGTTAGGCGGAATTGGAAATTTCGTGAACGATGGGATTCTCAGGAGAAATTAGAAATATTCTAGAATTTATTTTTAGAAATCTTAAAAATTAGTATTTTTAAAATATCAATAGTATTTTGGGAAAAATTTTTGCTAAATATTTTCTCAAAAAATATAGGTTTGGAATGCCATAAGATAGGTTTGGTGGAATTTAAAATTATCGTATTTTGAGGCCCTATAAAATTAGAAAAAAATAATGATAATTCTTTTTCTCCAGAATTTAATATTTTTGAGGATCATTTAGTGTTGAAGTACGTGTTCACGTACTGACATTAGATAGATGCGGGTTATTCGCATATTATTAATATGATTATACCTTGTATTAGTAGTTATTTTTGTTTGGATTAATTCTATACCATATTTTCATGATTTTCTACCATGGTTTAGCCATTCTTTTTTGACATGTTCCTTAATTTCTTTTGATGGCTATAATTTACGTTCAAAGTGTATTTCACCTTTGACACTTTTCCATGATAAATTATTTTACACTTGTTTAAGTGTGGTTTGTGCTTAATTTCTTAAGCCTAAGACAATTTCTATCATGGGTTAGTTGATCGGTTTGTTTTGGTGCATTTTATTGGATGTTTTTCAAGTTTTATATGGACTCATCATGTTCTGCCTAGATCACTTGTATCTAGGGGTTTTTTAATGAGTGTTATACACATGTGTTCCACTTGCTTACTTTGGAGTTTTTCTTGATGAGCGACACCACGTTCATATACTCCGGATTGATGAGTTAACCACCAATTTTAATGCTTCTTTTGGCATGATTAATGACCATTAGATGGTATGCATTGATTTTTATGATCAACTATGGTTTTCATGGATTTGAGGAGCTTCTATGCTTTTATCCATGGTTTTATAAGGATCTTTTGATCTTTTGGATAATTTTATGTGCTTTGAAGGTAGCATTTATATACTTGAGACTACATCAAGGAATAACTCTTTCTGAGTACATCATTAGAAAAGAAATTAAATTATTGACGCCTTTCTAATGATAACTATCCAATAAACACAATAAAGTTGGGGTAGAAAAATAACTCACCTAGATACATAAACAACTAGGTATCCGAGTTGGAATATGCACAAGAGTACAAGAAATATACTCCAAAATTACGTGCAAAAAATAAAGGCAAATGCTATCTTCAAAGCACATAAAATTATCCAAAAGATCAAAAGATCCTTATAAAACCATGGATAAAACCATAGAAGCTCCTTGAATCCATGAAAACCATAGTTGATCATAAAAATCAATGCAAACCATCTAATGGTCATTAATCATTCTAAAAGAAGCATTAAAATTGGTGGTTAACTCATCAATCCAGAGTATATGAACGTGGTGTTGTTCAAGAAAAACTCCAAAAAGTAAGCAAGTGGAACACATGTATGTAACACTCAATAAAAAACCCCTAGATACAAGTGATCTAGGTAGAACCTGATGAGTCCATATAAAACTTGGAAAACATCCAATAAAATCCACCACAAAACAAACCAATCAACTAACCCATGATAGAATTTGTCTTAGGCTTAAGAAATTAAGCACAAACCACACTTAATTAAGTGCAAGATAAATTATCATGGAAAAGTGTCAAAGGTGAAACACACTTTGAACGTAAATTATAGCCATCAAAAGAATTAAGGAACATGTCCAAAAAGAATGGCTAAACAATGGTAAAAAATCATGAAAACATCGTTTAAAATTAATCCAAATAAAAAAAACTACTAATATGAGGTACAATCATATTAATAATATGCAAATAACTCGCATCTATCTAATGTCAGCACATGAACACTACTTCAACACTAAATAACCCTTGAAAATATTAAATTCTCGAGAAAAAGAATTATTATGATTTTTTTCTAATTTTTTCTAATTTTATAGGGTCTCAAAATATGATAATTTTAAATTTCACCAAACCTATCTTATGGCATTCCAAACCTATATTTTTTCAGAAAATTTTTGGCAAATAATTTTACCAAAATACCATTGATATTTTAAAAATACCAATTTTTAAGATTTCTAAAAATAATTTCTAGAATATTCTTAATTTCTCCTGAAAATCCCATCGTTTATGAAATTTTCAATTTTGCTCGACAATTCTCAAATCTAATGAAAATTTATAATTTTAATGGACTTTCTAACTTTTGGGTCAAAAAATATATTTTTAAAGGAATTTAAATGGTCACGGGCTCCTGAATGGACACACCACACATGCCAAACACCAACCCCACATTTTCTAGAAATTTAAAATAACCTTTGTTTAATTTTTACTAATTTTTAGGAATTTTTTGAAATTTTTAATTTACCCCAAACGCATTTAGAATAAGAACGGTCAAAAAATTTCGGAATCCCAACGGTCTTCTTGGAATACGGAAAGTCAACAGTTTCAAGAAAATGAAAAGACAAAAAAAAATCGAAATGTGAAAGGTCAAAAGATTTTTCGAAATTCGGAAAGCCATAGGTTTCTTGAGAATGCAGAGACCCAAGAGGTTTCAAGAAGATAATTTCAGAGAATTTTTTTTTCTCAAAACTCATATTTTCCTCTCTTTTTTTTCCAGCTTTTTTCCAAGCTTTGAAAAGCTTTATTTTTTAAATATATAAAAAATTTTAATAAAAGATTTTTTAAAAGCTTTAATTGTAAAGCTTTGAAGTTTTTTAATGTGGGGAGGTGGCGATTTTCGCCCGCCAGTAGTAGCGAACCCCGTTGCGCATCAAGATAGAGAGGGAGGAGCACGCTCCCCTCTTCTCTCACCTCTCTTCTCCCCTTCTTCTCCAACTAAAAAGCTTTCTCTCTCCACCCCCTCCTCCTCTGTAATTAGAGAGGAGGATTAACAATTTAATTAATCTTTTTTGATTAATCATAATTTATGATTAAAAATTAATCAAATTATGCCAACTAAGAGGCGTTCACACGTGGGAGAGAAAAATAGAAGAAAAATTCAGAATTGAGAGGCGAAGAGAGTCCCACGCACACGAGAGAGCATTCCATGCATCAACATGCTGCCCCCTACTGCATTTCAGTAGAAAATCGATAGAAATTTGATAGCAACCTACGGAAAAACCCGTAAAAATGTATTAAAAATATATTTTTAACCATAAAAATGCATTAAAAATTTCTTTAAAAAATAGAAAAAATTCCTAAAAGTTATAGAAATTCAAGAAATTCATTCTACCAAAAATATCCACAATAAAATGTGCGGTATTTTGGCAAAAGTTTCCATTAGTGCTTATTTTAAACCACAAAAAATAGTATTAAACTCATGGAATTTTCTCGCAACGTCGATTCGTCCATTGAATAGAAGAAACACGCGCTCCAACCGCCATATCGATGATCCACATGCAAATCATCAACACAAATCAACAAAATAATATTTTTATTTAGTAAATATTAAAATTTACTTCAAAAAATGCTAAAAATTACAATAAGAAAAAAAATCAACAACAATTAACTAGAGATTGCTCTGATACCACTGTTAAAACCCTAATATCTCTCTAGATAATTGTTATGCATAAACATGCATAAATCAGGCATAAACTCATCCACCCGACTATATGCACTATATGCACACATAATGTGCATATAACATACTTCCGCTCTCTCAAAACATTGCACTCTTGCAATGAAAAGAAGGAAAACTGCATTGAACAAACTCAACCGTCTCCCAAGTCAAATCCTCTATTTTCCTATCTTTCCACCTAAATTTAACCTCAGGGATTAGTCAACTACAAAGTTTCCTTTCCCTGAATTCAAGTACCTTATCAGGTTCTTGTGGAACATAGGATAAATCTTCGACTTCAACGAGTTCTTGCAGAGTAACTGTGTTATCCTCACCTCCCTGTTTCCCTTTCAATCTATCGATATGAAAGACTGGATGAACTTTAACAATTAGAGGTAGTTTTAGTTCATACGCAACCGTGCCAATCCGATGTATAACTCGAAATAGACCACAATATCTAGGAGATAAATTCAAGCATTTTCCTATTGACAAAGTCTGAGAATCTTTAGGAGCTTTTAAATAAACTAATGCTCCTAGTTCAAAAAATCGAGTTGAGCGTTCCCTATCAGCATAAAACCATGCCCTATCTTTAGCACTCCTGATAGAATCCTGAGCTTCGGTTAGTATTTCCTACATATCATGCAAGAAATCCCTCGATGCATCAAGCTCGATGTCCTTAAGATCGACATCAATAGGTACCCTGGGTTGATACCCATACATAAGCATGAACGCACTAAAACCAATAGCCGTATGTTTAAAACTGTTATAGGCAAATTCCATCATTGGAAGATATTTTTCCCAATTTGATGCTTTTCCAAAAACATTTGCACGAAGCATATCCTCTACAATCTGATTCACATGCTCTGTTTGCCCATCAGACTACGGATGATCAGAGGAATTCATACTCAAAGTAGTTTCCTCGTTGTAAACCATTTAGAATAAAGTAGGAAAACATGGCATTATAATAGCAGGAACCAGGGATTCATCGGCGCCTCGACGTACCCACATCTGCACATGAAATTATCGGCGTCCCGAGTTATCCATATCAACATAGAGAGTCATCAACGTCTTGATAAGTCACATATGTTGATCCGTAAAACTATCAGGTGGACTGTATAAATCACCTAAAGTACGGAACTAGAGAAAGAAATGCCAACAAAGGAAAAAATCCAAATTTCCTTAATCCGAACACAACAAGATAAACTCGTTGAACTCTAAAGAAAAAGATTTCAAACAACAAGTGAATATGCCGACGAGATTACACTCATCAATACATGCAGGCTATAGATAAAAGAAGTTTATCTAGAGAATACCCACACAACAACTTTAAATGAATTCAAAAAATGAGATTGTCTTTGAATGTTGAGGTCAACATTCTAAGTGATGTAAGCAAAGCAACAATCTTGAGCCCAAATTATCCCATAAGATAATATATGTGAGGGATCTCTAGCGTCCCATACCACCATGATACCACCCATACATACCTTACCAATTTGAAACTCCCTAGTATGACGTCTAGGAAATATGAATAAAATCCTGTATAAAAGGAATAAGACGGCCTTATCCTAGACCTTCACATACTAAAACCTGTCTCTATATACCTAAGACCACATCAAGGAATAACTCTTTCTGAGTACATCATTAAAAAAGAATTTGAATTATTGGCACCTTTCTAGGGTAGAAAAATAACTCACCTAGATATATAAGCAACTAGGTATCCAAGTTAGAATATGTACAAGAGTACAAGGAACATAGTCCAAGTTGGAATATGTACAAGAGTACAAGGAACATAGTCCAAAATTATGTGCGAAAAAACAAAGGCAAATGCTACCTTCAAAGCACATGATATTATCCAAAAGATCAAAAGATCCTTATAAGACCATGGATAAAATCATACAAGCTCCTCGAATCCATGAAAACCATAGTTGATCATAAAAATCAATGCATGCCATCTATCTAATGGTCATTAATCATGCCAAAAGAAGCATTAAAATTGGTGACCAACTCATCAATCCGGAGTATATGAACGTGGTGTCATTCAAGCAAAACTCCAAAGTAAGCAAGTGAAACATGTGTGTGTAGCACTCATTAAAAACCCCTAGACACAAGTGATCTAGGCAGAACCTAATGAGTCAGTTGGAAAACATCCAATAAAATCCACCAAAACAAACAGATCAACTAACCCATGATAGAATTTGTCTTAGGCTTAAGAAATTAAGCATAGACTACACTTACACAAGTGCAAAATAAATTATCATGGAAAAGTGTCAAAGGTGAAACACACTTTGAATGCAAATTCTAGCCATCATTGAAGAAAGTAAGGAACGTCCAAAAAGAATGGCTAAATAATGGTAAAAAATCATGAAAACATCGTTTAGAATTAATCCAAACAGAAATAACTATTAATACGAGGTATAATCATTATTAATAATATGTGAATAACCCGCATCTATCTAATGTCAGCACCAGAAAACGTACTTCAACATTAAATAACCCTCGAAAATATTAAATTCTCGAGAAAAAGAATTATCATGATTTTTTTCTAATTTTATAGGGCCTCAAAATATGATAATTTTGAATTCCACCAAACCTATCTTATGGCATTCCAAAAATTCAATAGAAAATCGGTAGAAATTTGATAGCATACCCGCGTAAAAATGTATAAAAAATACATTTTTAACCATAAAAATTCTCTAAAAAATTCTTTTAAAAATAGAAAAATTTCTTAAAAATTATAGGAATTCATTCTACCAAAAATATCCATAATAAAATGTGCAGAATTTTGGTAAAATTTTCCATTAATGCTTATTTTAAACCATAAAAAATAGAGAAAAATAGCATTAAACTCACGGAACTCCCCCACAATATCAATTTGTCCATTGAATAGAAAAAACACACATGGACCAACTACCATATCAATGATCCACGTGCAAATCATCAACACAAATCAACAAAATAATATTTTTATTTAGTAAATATTAAATTTTACTTCAAAAAATGTCAAAAATTATAATAAGAAAGAAAAATCAACAACAATTAATTAGAGATTGCTCTGATACCATTGTTAAAACCCTAAGATCTCTCTAGATAATTGTTATGCATAAACATGCATAAATCAGGCATAGACTCATCCACCCGACCACCCCCGAGCCCAAGGGATGCACACATGAATTATAATAAAGTACATCATACCTTTACCTTGATGTCCCATACCATCAAGAGGTATAACTCCAATCTAGTAGCATGTAGCTATAGTGTGAAATGGTAGGTGAGTAGATATAATCCTCTATACAAGAGAACATCATATCATAACCTAGCCTCAAGATAACATCAAGAGACCGTCCCTTGAGTGTGCCCCATGCCCCTATTATATAGGAGGGCCCTCAAGTGACTCTTGACTCTCCATTTCCCATGTGAGACCCTTGGATGCCTGAACCTAACCTTAACCCTTAAGGTTAGTCCTAACCCATGCTCCACTAGAGCTTGTTAGCCATACAAGGTTTTACACTACCTGCAAACAAAATTAGATTGTGTATAATCCTCATATCTTGGGGGTTGTGCATGATGTAAACCACCATGTAGAATTGTATACTTTATATCCATATGATGTAAAGACCATCCCTTAGAACGATGTAGCCATAGCAATGAATTCTCTTAATGACATGGTTTTCATCCTAGAAATCAGGCTACGTGTCTTAGTAAGTTCCATCTCATTGATGACCCTTACCTCGAATGATGAAAATCATTTCATTTATTGAGTAAGAGGCTGGAGAGAAAATAAGTCTAGAGAGAAAGTTGAGTTTTGAAATTTGTTTGAATGGAAAATTTTTAAAATCTAAGGAACTCTTGTGAACAAACAAAACTCCTATCAGATTACCATATGAATAAGATTTTTAGAGTTCCACCTTATCTTCATAGTCCCCATGAAGAAAGGTCTTCAACCCAAACCATGGGTTATGGAGAATGACACTAAAGCCGTTCTCCAAAACTCCGTAATCCCCATGAAGAAAGGGTCCCCAATCCAAAGGGGAGAATGGCACTAGTGCCATTCTCTACCATGGGTTATTGAGAATGGTAGTAGCACCATTCTCCCCCATGGGGTTATGGAGATTGACACTAATACCATTCTCCATCATGGAGTTATGGAGAATGACAGTAGTGCCATTCTCCCCTATGAGTAATTGAGAATGGCAATAGTGCCATTCTCCCCATGGGGTTATGGGGAATGGTAATAGTGTCATTCTCCTTTACTCTAAGAAAGGCACTAGTCCCATTCTACATTTAAGGCATAGATCTAATTGTTTGCTTTAGCCTCCATATAATTATTCCCCGATATATAGCAACTGCTCATCTCATCAAACACAACATCCCTACTAACTCACATCTCATGCGTAGTGCGGTTATAGCTTCTATAAAAATTTTGCTCAAGGGAGCAACAAATAAATATACATTTAAGACATAGATCTAATTGTTTGCTTTTAGCCTCCATAGAATTATTCCCCAATATAGAGCAACTGCTCATCTCATCAAACACAACATCCCTACTAACTCACATCTCATGCGTAGTGCGGTTATAGCATCTATAAAAAATTTGCTCAAAAGAGCAACAAATAAATATACATTTAAGGCATAGATCTAATTGTTTGCCTTAGCCTCCATAGAATTATTCCCGGATATATAGCAACTGCTCATCTCATCAAACACAACATCCCTACTAACTCACATCTCATGTGTAGTGCGGTTATAGCATCTATAAAAAATTTTGCTCAAGGGAGCAACAAATAAATATACATTTTTTGCCTTCTCACCTCATCTGGTACATGCACATAAGCAACGCACCCAAACACTTTCAAGTGTGCCAAATTTGGTTTTCTACACAAAATTTTGTTCATGTGGCATGCAATGATTGAACATCATGTTCATGATTTAAATTGTAGTTGATTCATCCCAAAAATGATGATGTATTCCTTTATCATTCATCAATGCATGGCCGACTTCTGCAATTTCCTTTCTATAACCCCATTTTTGTTTTGGGGTGTATCTACATGTAAATTGCCTCTTTATCCCATGCTCTCTCAAATAGTCATTGATGTTATTGGAGACATATTCTCCCCCACCTTCTGACCTTAGGAATTTTATTATGTGCATGCCTATGTCTTTCTCTTCCATAGCTTTGAAGCTTTGAAAGTGAGTAAACACTTCACTTTTCTATTTAAGTACACCCACACCTTCCTAGTGTGATCAATGAAAGTCACACTTCACTTTTCTATTTCATAACGTACGCCCACACCTTCCTAGTGTGATCAGAGAATTCACACAATAATGGTATCCTTTGATTCATGCTAGCTTAGTTGGTCAATAAACATCTGAGTGTACCACATCTAAAGGTCTTTGACTTATATTTCTCATCATTCAAAAATGCATGCTTATCTTACTTGCCAAATTAGCATGCACAAAGTATGCTTCACATACTTTGTGCATTTCATCCATCTTGAATATTGAAAAACTAGCAACAATATTTTTTAGCCGAATATTGATATGTCTAATCTAGTTATACCAAATATTATTATTTATAATCACACATGACTATACCATATGTAAACATTGCAACCCCCTTCACTTCAGGCATGCTTACATCCAATCTAAACATTCAGACAACTAGATTTCTCTTTACAACCAAGTGACATTGGTTATTGAAGTAGTCCAAATAACATCTATGAGGGTTAAACCTCATTTGCACATTCTACTCAATCATTTGACTAATAGAAATCACATTCTTGGTTATGTTTGATATATGAAGCACAACATCAGCAAGATACTTCATTTTTCCATTCTACATAGATTAAGGAACTTTGCCAACATCATACACACCCTACTCAATCATTCAACTAATAGAAATCATGTTCTTGGTTATGTTTGATACATGAAGCACATCAGCAAGATACTTCATTTTGCCATCTTGCCTAGAAAAAGGAACTTTGCCAACATCATGTACAATAGGTGTGTTGTATCATCACCCATTTTCATATAACCAAATTTTTCCAAATCACTCATTTCTCTAAACCACTCACACCATGGCTGGTCATGTGGTTAGAGGCACTAGAATCAAGATACCATATATCTCCTGAATTTGGTGCATTTGTAGTTATGGAATTAATTATATACTGCATCACAAATAACTACTTGCTTCTATCTTCAACCAGTTTACTTGGAAGATATGCATAGTTCCCTTGTTCTAACTTCCCACTTTTTGTATCATTCTGCTTTTGTTAAGGCCTCGCCGACGACAAGCACCCCGAGGGTCCGTGCATCGATGCAGATACATAGGAAGCAACCACCCAACTGTCGGTGCCACTTTGGCACTTGAGGGGGAAAGTAGGAGGAGATGAGAGAGGGGGTAAGGGTAACTAGATGAAGGTGACAAGAAGATAAGGTAACAAGAATGAACTTGAAAAAGGATAAGGTAACAAGAGAAGAATGAAATAACATAAATGGGATAAATAGAAATTACTCATGAAAGAATTCTATGACAAAACAAGGACAAACTCCAATGCTCTCACCCGATTTGTTGTAATGTTCAAAAGGTACATATCAACACACACATAGATAGGCACCCTCTCCATGCACAAGGAAACACACCCCCACCTCTCTTATCACATGCAAACTAATGACATTAATCACATAAGCACAAAGCATCTCACACATTACCATAGATCCAATGCAAGACTCAACCTAGTAGCCCAAGTCACCAAGAATGCAAGCATCTCTCACATGCAAGAGCTTCTAGTGAAAGACCTCACCTAGAAAGCAAGAGCTAGAGAGATTTCCCAAAATGACACCAATGTGGTGGATTCCAACTTGGGCTAGAGGCAATGCCTTGCCTCTCACCCTATGCTTCTTTATATAGGAAAATGAGGCTCATCTCCTTGCCACATGGCAAGCATAGAGTGATCCCACATATTACAACCAATAGGGTGTGGGCATACCCATCACTCCTCAAACCATTGAAAATATGTGCACAAAGTAATTCAAATTGTGTGCAATGTGTGCACACAAATGAGTGCAATGTGGGCAATCCCTTTGGAAAAACCTCATGGGAAAAAGTGCCCTTGGATGAATCAAGAAGAAAAATGTGAGGTGAGGGATAAGTATAGGGGTTAATAGCTTTTTGAACAAGCCCTTCTAAACCTTCAATGAATATTCATTGATACATATCTTTCCCATTGTCACATTATGTAGATCCTACTATTAATTGCATCGTTCTAGCTAGGTACTTATGCTATACAGCTTAACAAAGGCATCTCACGTATTTTTAGGTGTTACATCTTGTATATGACTAATCAAACAGTCCGACATAGTAATAGAGACTTAATACATGACTTTATTGGCCCTCTTGTGCCATGCTTTAATGGCAGGTTCCTTCTTATCACTTGCACTGAACTCCCAATATCCTTTTCCCATGAGGAAATGTGTCATCTTAAACTTCCATGCTTGAAAGTTGTTCTTGTCCAATTTCCACTCACCATGTTGGATAGACTGTCAGCCATAGTTACTGAACTTTCTGTCACGTAGGCTGTAATGCCTGTGACCGACGGTGGCGGCAGACCGGATGGCCATGTCCGGGGTTCAGTGGGAGAGGACGCCCATGCGGAGTCATGGGCGGCCAGGCTAGTGTGGACGACAGGCCACACACTATATAGCCTGGGGGATGAGGGGCAATCCTCATTCTTCCTCTATGGCTGGGTGGTGAGCCAGAGGCCGTCCCCTCTTGTGGTAACGCCCGTAGTGGCGTTACGGGAATGTAACACTGTATCAGAGCGTGGTTCGAGGGGATCGTGAGAGTCCGCGCGTGAACGGGGGACCGGAGCCCACTCGATGGTTTTCATCCACAATCTTCTCACCCTTATCTCGAATGGAGGGTGTGGAGGGAGGCGGCCAAGGAAGAATGCAAGGGAAGAACTCTCTCTCTCTCTCTCTCCCGGTCTCACACAACTATACGAATTGCAGGTAAGCATCTCGTTTTGTTTTTTTTTCTCTCTGCGTTGAAATGGTCTGCAAACCGAATTCGTTTGGTAGGAGAGAAAAATCGACTATCTCTATACTGTGTGGGGGAGGGGAGGGGGGCGAAGGCAACGTTTGTGTGGCCAAAGAGATTGCGTTAAATGGTCTCATGAAAATGCTGTGAATGGCTGTATAAGGCTTTGAAACCCATGTGTGGGGGGGGGGGCGAAGCAAGCCCAGGGCAAAAGGGACCATTAGCTGAAACATTAAATGAACCCGTCTTGAAGGGGCGAAGACGGCACCTTCACCCTGCACCCGAACAGCCAAGTCGGTAGACGTCGTCGGAGGAGACGAACTGGTGGTCAGCCTGGGAGCGGCGGAAGGGTGTGAGATCGGTGGAGGAGTTTACTTGGCTACTCCTACAGGCAGGCCAGGCGGCCAGCCAACAGCCAGCCTTGAAGGCCAGCCAACCAGGCGGTGGCGGTTAGCCAGGCCAGCCAGCCAGCGACGGCCAGCCCGGCGGGCGGCAACGACCACCAAGACCGGCGCCGTTGTGCCTAGTGAACACTTCTATGGCCGTAGCGCCTCGAAAGTAGCACATGTGGTGATCACACATTTGGTTCAGAGAGACTAAATTTAAGCTGAGCATAGACTTAGTATTGACCATCACAGTCACGTAGTTTGGCTATAGTGTAAATCTAAAACTGCAATGTGTTTTAACTTGGGCTAAGAGGACCGGCAATGGCGTCAGTTGTGCCAAAATTAGACAAAGTGCTTATCACGAGAAATCAAGGTAAGCCTAATTGAGCCGTAGTGCTCATAACCCTTCACAGTCTTTTAACAGTTGCTAGAAGATTGTGATAAACTTTGGCAAATGAGAACCATGTACAAGCGTAGTCTTGATGTGGTTATGCCTTGTGTCCAAACAAGTTGCTTACTGTTTGTAGCAACAAGAGAGCCTTGGCCCGTAGAGGCAAGCTAGCCCTTGTTGGTAGTAACAAAATAGTGTCACTACTTGGGCCTAGAGAGTAGTGACTAGTTTGATTTAGTCACGTAGATTGCCTTGTAAAAGAATCCCTAAGGTGTGTATTTACTTGGGATAAAGGGGCTAGCAGTGCTGCTAGCAATACTCAATTGAATGGTTTATCTAGGAGTACTAATCTGAGTGATTAGTATACGCCTAGATAATAATAGCAGATTTAGGATTGATTTGTAGAAATCAAAGGTAAATCTGAAGGGGTATAGTCTTGAGATGTAATGCTCAATGCCCTTATAGAAATTGATCGAAGAGAACTGTTCTTAAACTTACTAGCATGGTTTTCTCTTCTTTTATTGCCATGCGTCGACATCCCACTGCTCGAGAGTTTGTGGTGATCTTTCGAGGGGAGAAAGAGTCTTTTTATATATCACATCAATTGGTTTGGTGGTAATTTGATGGCATGGGATATCAAATTCTCACGGAATCGATTGTAGTCTTTCTTGGTTGAATGGGACGCCAAGGCTTGTGCATGTAACTTGACTCTTTGGCAGGTCTGTATGTACACTTGTCTGTAGTGATAAAGTGTGCAAGATAAAATTTGAACTTTGAAAATTACCAAATATAGCCATAAGTTGGGATAAAACCGGATAGGAGGCTAAGCCGGAGAGCTTAGCGGTAAATCCTACTGTATCTGGTGAGTTTTGACTTAACTGGAGTGTTAAGAAGTAAACTCAAAGTCTGGGGCTGAACTGGAGTGTTCGGAGGCAGACATATCTTTTGTTAAATCGGAGAATTTAGCAACAGATGAGCTTGGGGTGAACCATGGTACCCAGGAAAAAAGCTCTTCACACTAAAATAGTGCACAATAATTTTAGGGTGATAAAAATCCATCGCAGGAATGTTTTACAACTTTCCATAGATGATAGATGAAGACCATGTACTTTACGGAGTTAAAGTACATAGGTGGTGACTTCGGCGCCACATTTTTTGTAGGAAGTCACCAGTGGTGTGGTTAGGTCAGCCGAGACTCCACAAGACCTATGCACTAGTTTTTAAGTTGACCTCTATGATAAGGACGTCTAAAAATTCGTGTTGTAATACCAGAAATTGTACTGCAATGTGCAATGGAGGGGTCAATTTATGTAGTCACTTCTTAGTAGCAAGTGACTTAAGCATCTTGTTATAGATGGTTGTATATGGTACTCCCACTCGGGGGAGGTACGCCATTGGGTACGGAGTTACTCACTAGTATGGAGCTACTAGTGTGATGATAGTGGGTACGTAGTTACTCACTACTAATACATAGCTACTAATAAAATTAAGATCCTCGAGTGAAAGATACTCTAGATCAACATTTTAAATTACCGAACCACAATCCATGAGTATCGAGGTACTCATAAATATGTTGACGTTGCTTAAATTGAGGGACCGATTTGTTCGATGGTATGGAAAGCAAGGAGAGTGGAGTAACTTAAAAGTTACACATCACTAGTCCTCGTGAGTTGTCAAGGTCATCTGTAGTTTGATGATCCCCTCTACCTATCAGACAACATTCAATTTTGCAAGCCTTGGCATTTAATCCGTAGTGATTATGAGTTTGGTGTGAGATATGGTTATGAAGTTCTTACAAGAGTACTCGTTTATTTGCTTGTCATTGGTTATAGCTTGGTAGAGATTGCCACCTGTGATGATGGGTAGGTAGCTTTGCCGCTATAATGAGGAGGCAGCAAATAATGTTCTCATAGTTATACTTCATACCAACACCAAACAGGGATAGGATGAAATTCCTAAATTCATCATCACGAAGTACTGTGATGTTTCCATTTATATTGAATGTATGATGTAATGAGACATTGGGCTTGTGTAATTACCATCAGTTATCTAGCAACCTATGGCTTCGCAGCAAGCTCAGTCATTATCTGTGGATTGATAATGTGGTTATTCGTAGTTTAGAATTTTTTTGATAGATGGTACAACCCACACAAATGATTCATAAGTGTGTAACCGCTTATGAAGGGTAATAATATGCAACAATGAAGCACTTTGTTACAAGTGTGAAACCACTGATCTGTTGCAAAGCAATTTATCAATAGTACCACCATATGTGCGTAGACACTATACCACATCTTCGTTGCAAGATGTTTAAAAGTTTCTTGGAAGGACTCAAGAATATAACATATGATATTAAACACGGTCTAGATTTGTTCTTGGACCTATGACACTAGCGCGTATTCCGCTTGAGAGTAGAGTTTTTGAGGACAAAAACCTTTCTTGAGGGAAAGGAGGGATATCCTCAAATATCACATAAACTCGAATAGTTGTGTGAGTCTAGACAATGCTTGAAGGGATGTGTCTGGTAATAGCAACAAAGAGTTGTAAGTGATTGGATGTAACTCCAGACACCCGTAGTGGTGCAAGAATCTTTATCAAACATCTCCACATACTATATGGTCTGCCCCCGCAGATATAGTATGGCATAAGAGATAGGAAGTTTGATTGTTATATTTGAAGCGAAATCTTCAAAACTTACATTTACTCTGAGTTAGAGTGGAGTTTAACCATCCGTAGATTGATGGTAGTTAGAAACTCAACAAGATTCTAGAGCATATGCTTGTGCAAAGATGTTACTCTAAGAGAGAAAGTATCTCTCAGCTTTGGAACTAATCCTTGTGATGCATGATTAGATTGGCTCTAGTTTATTTCTCCTATGGCCGTAGAGCTTTCCAAGGAGAAGTTTTAACAAGTTGGTGATGCAACATGGTAGCGTAGTCTACAAATATCTAGTAGCATAGTCTAAGAACTTGCGCTACTAGAATGCTCTCCAGTACATTAGCTTCTGTGCTAATGACATGATGCAACATCAAGGCATGAAATTTGCCTTGGGGTTTTGGTTGAAATACCAAATCACGGGTTGCGTGAGTACTACTAGACATTTGCTTACCAATAACTTTCCCAGTTTGTTTTCGAGGACGAAAACTCTTTATCCTGTAATGGCATATCGAATTGCCCGTAGTGGCGATCGAGCTC
The DNA here is from genome assembly GCF_041138505.1 of Cibotium barometz. NCBI lineage: Eukaryota > Viridiplantae > Streptophyta > Polypodiopsida > Cyatheales > Cibotiaceae > Cibotium > Cibotium barometz. Next base: position 34,263,805 of record NC_141054.1, read on the forward strand.
GACCGGACACGTGGGAGAAATATGCTAATTACTCGACGGGTACTTACTTTACAAGGGTAGAGTATGTGTACCAACTATTGGTGACTTTCGGGCCCAAATTCTTAAAGAAAGTCATGATAGTCCAAGTGCGGGTCATCCTGGGATTCAGAAGACCTATGCACTAGTAAAAAGACAGTTTTATTGGCCTAGTTTGTTTAACGACGTCCAGACTTATGTGCTGAAATGCAGTAAGTGCCAGGTCAATAAACATGAACGTCTTAAGGTTGGAGGACTACTCCGTCCGCTGGAGATTCCTCAAGGGAAATGGGAAATCATTTCCATGGATTTAATTACCGGTTTACCCAAGACGAGTCGAGGGAATGACTCGGTGTGGGTGGTAGTGGACAAGTTAACTAAAATGGCAAAGTTTATTGCCACGAAGAAAACTGTAAAAACGCCAGAGTTGGCAAAACTCTTTATTGAACATCTCTACAAGCTATATGGCCTGCCCGCAGATATAGTGTCGGATAGAGATAGAAAGTTCAACAGTCATTTTTGGAGGGAAGTCTTCAAAAGCTGGATACTACTCTGAGTATGAGTATGGCAGATCATCCGGAGTTTGATGGTCAAACTGAAAGAGTTAACCAAATTCTAGAGGATATGTTGCGTTCTTATGTTAGTAAGAAGCAATCTAATTGGGAAGAGTACTTGCCCTTATTGGAGTTTGCCTATAACAGCTCCAAACACTCAGCGAGCGACTGGATTTACACCATTCATGTTAATGTATGGATTCCAGCCAAGATCTCCGATGGCTGTAGGCCTAGAAAAGGAGAAGATTCAATCTGTCAAGGATTTCCTTGAAGATATGAATGATATGCTCAGAGCCGCACGAGAGAGCATTCGTAACGCTCAGGATCGCGCTAAAACTTATGCGGATAAAGGACAAAGAAAGGTGACCTTTGCAGAAGGTGACTTTGTATTCCTCAAGGTTCCTGTGCAGTCAGAAACCATGAAAACGGGAAAGTGTGATAAACTTTCTCCGTGATATTGTGGTCCTTTTAAAATCCTTAAGAAGATTGGGGACGTAGCATATAAACTTGAGTTACCGGAGAGTTCTCAAGTCCATCCTGTCTTCCATGTCAGTAAACTGAAGAAATCAGTTCACGGGTTAGAGAACGCAATTTCTCCAGAGATTTTGGTGGACTTGATAGAGCCACCAAAGATACCACATGAACCTAAAAAGATTCTACAGTATCGTGACAGACAAACCCGACATAAAGTGTACCAGGAGGTACTTGATAAATGGACAGATAGGGATGAGGAGGTGGCAACCTGGGAATGCCGTAGTGCAATTTCCAAAAGGTTTTCCCAGTTTGTTTTCGAGGACGAAAACTCTTCTTAAGGGGGGGGGTAATGTCACGTAGGCTGTAACGCCTGTGACCGACGGGGCAGACCGGATGGCCATGTCCGGGGTTCAGTGGGAGAGGACGCCCATGCGGAGTCATGGGCGGCCAGGCTAGTGTGGACGGCAAGCCACACACTATATAGCCTAGGGGATGAGGGGCCATCCCCATTCTTCCTCTATGGCTGGGTGGTGAGCCAGAGGCCGTCCCCTCTTGTGGTAACGCCCGTAGAGGCGGCGTTACGGGAATGTAACACTTTCACTTGTTATAACGAAAATGGTGTTCTGCTATCCAAATGACACTTGCTATAGTTTTTTCACTCACAACAATCCTACTGTCTCCAATAATCTATCTGATAGATACATATACAATCACTTGTGGTGCCTATAGTACTGTAAACCTATTATACAGCCACTTTCCTATTAATCATATCGACATACAAATAACATGTACACATGTATAATACTAAAATACATGCACAATTAAAACACTAAATAACACGTACATGTGTACAATACTAAAATTAAAATGACTCAGACCATGTAATGTGTGATGCTGCTTGAAGTCTAGGCTTCTATCATTGAATTGTAAAATATGTAGCAAGTTAAATTCTCTTGCATCATCCGATATAAATGTCATTGAATTGCAAAACATGTAGTAACCACCAAGTTAAATTCTCTTGCACCATCCGATGTAAATGTCATCTTTTGTAGAAGTGCGACCAATTTGTTAAATGAACTTGGCATCACTCTCAGGTCTATTCGAGAACCTATTGTGAACACACCAACTGCAACATTGATGTCTTGTCATGTATTGCACAAGAAGATCAAACTCCCCTTCATAGTGGAGAAGTTTCTACGAACAATTTTGCATCAATGTCCATAGGGGTGCTAACTAATGTGCACTTGCTCATACTAAATGCCTTCACTATTTCTCTTACTACTAAGAAATAAAGATTTAATCCAGACCTCAATCCCAAAAAAAATGCATAAGCCCAAGATCTGTCATTTTAAATTTTAAACTCATCTCCTTAGTCTTCTCCTCAAGGTTTCCCATTAAAATGAGGTCATCATGTACCTTTTTAACCTATAAATGGGTGAACATTAATGCTATTTTTTTTGAGATTAACATATGTTTCCACTAACATTCTACAGCAAAGATTATGAATCCTAGAGGTTATCACCCAACTGTCAATAACCTTTGGAGATAGAAGATGAATCCTAGAGGTTGGTTAGTCAAGTGTATAAGTATATAAAAACATAAGCTTCCTTTGCATGCAATGAATTCTCTTTGAAAGGGAGACATGATTTCTCCAATTTCAACAAATTCTAGAGATTGAAGATGAATCCTAGAGGTTGCCGCAAAGCGTAGGACTATATGGATATCTAAGGTTTCTTTGTATGTGTATTAGTAAGGACTAGAAGAATATTACAAGCTAGGAATATGTCTTTTAAAAGACGCCCAAGGTGCAACTTGTTGAAAATACAAGTGAATAGGGTGTGTGCGGGAACAAGCCCTTGGTTAGAGGTTGTAAAAGAGAATGAGTAAATATGAAAGAACCTGTGGTGAAAAGGTGAGAAGAATCTACTGGGAGAGAATAAAGGGTAGCATGAGAAGATTTAGGAAGTGTGGAGATATTCTAGGAAGTGTGGAGATATTCTGGGAGATATTCTGGGAAAAGTGAAGAGGTGGAGAGAATCAGGGAAAAGAGGTGGAGTGAATCATGGAGAAATCAGTGGGATTTGATGCTTGATGTAAACTCTATAAATTGAGGCATTGCCCTAATGAGAATTTGCTGGTTTTTGAGTATCCGTGCCTACATTAATCTATTTGTTAATTATCCACTAATTACGTCTTAATTATTTGCTAATCACTTTATTAATGATGTTGATTCTAGTGTTTGATCCACCATAGCTCATCACAATGCCCAAATTTCAACATGGTATCAGAGCCATGCCTAGAATCCATCAGGTTTATGAGCCCATTAACTAATTAATTAGGATTAGTAGATAATTAGAAAATAATCAAAATTTTAGTTAGTTTTCACTTCACCCCTTCACCCCCAGCCAGTGGAGGATCTCATTCACCTTGCACACATAGAATTAGGGCAAACCCTTCTAGCATATGGTAGCCAACTCACTTGGCTTCAAGCCCATCAAAACGGCGCAGCAAACCGCCAGCGAAGGAGGGAGAAATCGCGTTTTTACCCGGCACCTCTTTTTCTGAGTGAAATTGACATTGCAGCTTGCACAGATCAAAGGTCTCTAATTCCTCTTAGCCCAAGGTGTTTTCAAGCATGCTCTACAAGCTGGTGAAGACAGAATTCAGTTTCATCAAGTCTACAGTGAGATCCAAGCTCTTCATCAAATCTGCCAGCAGGTGACTTTAGTAAAACAGAGATTAAGCTTTCAATATTTGGTCAAATCTTGTGTTTCTTGGCTTAATCCTCTACTAGACTCATTGCTATTGATGCCTTTGAAAGCATTTGAGCTCATTTGAAGTCTAAGGCACCAGATCTGGACTCCCCGCATACTCTGTTTTCTGTACACAAAATAATAGATTAATTTGCTAATCAGTGATTAATCAGTGCTAATCACTATATTTTGGTGCAATTGAGGGTTCAAATTAACCATTAGGTATCTGATACAGACCCCTATAACTTCAGATTGCAATTCGGAGTTGGTTTGATACTCCAACCATCCCATACAAATTGGTTACCCTTGATTTAATGTAATTTCTGGTAAAATTGTGCTGATAAATTTGTGAAAATCATCATTTTGCATTTAACCCTTGGTTAATGCCTGTAAATCTCACTCAAACTCAAGATTATTCACAGCCAGAGTTGCATTTGGAATGTGCATAAGAATGAATGCTATACGCATTATGTATTAGGCACATTACATCAGTGTAAATATGGGATCAGACACTGCCCTTGACCAGAATAAGGCAAGAGTTAAGACCTCCCGCATAAATTTGGGTTTGCATTGCATAATGACAAAAGATAAACATCAAAAGACCAAAGGAACTGTCAGCAAAACATTGAAACATGTTGCTCACATGGAGCAAAAAGACCTGACGGACAAGCTCATGGCCCCAGCCATGAAAGAAGAAGAATATCCCTTTCCAAGAGGAAGATCCACACCAAGAAGATCTAAAGGAAGACATGGACATGAGAAGAGAAGCTGCCCCAAGAAGACTGAAAGAAGAGACGAACGCGTGGAGAGAAGCTGCCACACGACAAGAAGACTGAAGACAAGAGAAGATGTGAGGCTCCAAAGAGTGAGGATCCATGTGAAAATCTCAGAGAGAGAGAGAGAGAGAGAGACCCCACAACCCAATGTAACCTGCCCCAACAAAGTAAAACCACCTCTGAGCCACCGATGATATAGGCCACGTGGTAGATGTATGTGTGAGCACTTTAGTCAAGGTCATGGGCACTTATAGTAGCCTTGGACACATAGAGAGAGAGAGTGTCAAGGACTATGGAGTTTAGGGACTTGAGGCACTAGTCGCGGGCTGTCAAGTAAGAAAGAAACTTGATACAGGGTCCAGGTGTGCTACGATAACTTGAGGGGAGGTGTGGAGGTGTTGAAAATACAAGTGAATAGGGTGTGTGCGGGTACAAGCCCTTGGTTAGAGGCTGTAAAAGAGAATGAGTAAATGTGAACCTGTGAAAAGGTGAGAAGAATCTACTGGGAGAGAATAAAGGGTAGCATGAGAAGATTTAGGAAGTGTGGAGATATTCTAGGAAGTGTGGAGATATTCTGGGAGATATTCTGGGAAAAGTGAAGAGGTGGAGAGAATCAGGGAAAAGAGGTGGAGTGAATCATGGAGAAATCAGTGGGATTTGATGCTTGATGTAAACTCTATAAATTGAGGCATTGCCCTAATGAAAATTTGCTGGTTTTTGAGTATCCATGCCTACATTAATCTATTTGTTAATTACCCACTAATTACATCTTAATTATTTGCTAATCACTTTGTTAATGATGTTGATTCTAGTGTTTGATCCACCATAGCTCATCACAATGCCCAAATTTCAACACAACTCATTAATAGAGTAATTTTCGCATGGGTTTTGCAGATGCCCTATCTCAAGAGCCTTTTGGAAGGAAAGGATGTCTTTGGAGCGCTTTCGGTAAATTTTCGAGCTAGCTAAAGAAAGAAAGTACTTATTTTCATTTAAACTATTCACATGTTTATGGGAGATTTGGATATGGCAAGAAAGTATTTATCTTTTGGTGAATGAGGTTCCTAAGGTTATAACAAAGAGATGAATAAATGGAGCATGGGAAAAGACCTTATCAGTCTAGGATACAATATATTATTTGTCAAGCATAGCAAAGATATATTTTGTGATGGTGGGCAGGGGGCATATTCTTAATGCTTGTTGATAAGGTCTTTTCACTTGATAGCAAAGAGATGAATAATTATTAAGAGATACAATGCTTGAGGTCTCTACAAGTTAGCTCAAGGTAAATCATGTTCTCAAATGTACATACGTAAATGTAGTTAAGGGGCGCAGTTTTAGGCAATTTGACTGTGTCAAATCACATTGGGTCATATTGTGGCGACCTTGATCACAGTGCATCGTTCTCATCAGCTTCAACTTTACTCTAGCAACATCAATTGAAGTGGTGGTGCTTGCTAACGTGTCTATCCAAGGGTGTACTCAAGAAGAGGGGATACTAGCAGAGATTATCAACTTATTAGTATTAAAGGGGGGGAATAGGAAGTTCTAGGGGATGTACATTGGCAGGGTCAAAATATTTTGTATCTAGTAGGGTTAGTGACATTGTGTAGGTCAAAATATTGTAACCCTACTGCCGAGGAGGTCAAAGCATTATAACCCTAGTGTCAAGGAGGCATTATAACCCTAGTGTCAAGGAGGTCAAAGCATTATAACCCTAGTGTCAAGGAGGCATTGTTTGTAGCATGGCTCTTTTATTTATATAAATTTAATTTATTCGCAATGATGATGTTAAAAAAGCCCTAATTGACTCTACCATGGCACTAGGCAAGAACATGAGCACAAAAAGATGAAGTTGTATCGACCCTAGGATTAGGGTTAGCATGTGTCCAAGCAGTGAGACGATAAGCATTCGGTGGTGATTGAAATGAACCTCAGGCCTCCCTAATTACTTTGTGGAAGCCTTCACTTAGCTTGACAACCTAAATACCATGTGTGCCTATAACCCCTTGCTGCAATACATCTTTGTCTACTTATTATGTGCTACAACTAAGCATTAGAGAGAGAGAGAGAGAGAGAGAGAGAGAGAGAGAGAGAGGCTACAATCAAGGCCATGATTGTCAACAACCATATCTTTAAGGAGGCACAACAATGCTAGAGCCTTCTTGTGCTATTTCTAGACCCATCCTAAGCAATTTTTGGACCCTTCCTAAGCTATTCTTGTCACAACTTTTGGCTGCTCTTTTATATGGCTTCTTCAATAAATTTAAAAACTATAATATACTAGCAATGGCACCTATTCTCATTATGGCATCCCCCTAACATTCTTGTAGTGACAATTGCTTTGTATCACTTAGTTCATGGTCTTGTTGCTCATGGTGGCACATGAAAAAAGGACCCCTTGGCTTGGTTAAATTTTATGGATGTTTTTTTTTGTTGGCCTTGGATTGCACACACACTTAGATGTCTTCTTGATCTATCGCCTTTCTTGAATGATGACCCACATTCTGAAAATATTTGCAATGACATATTTTTAAAAAAAAACGATGTGAATGGGTGAGTAAGCAACAATTGACACATTAGGAGAAATATTAAAGTTATGTTCCTTTCAAAAAAGAGGGAAAAACATACAAATGCATCAAAAATTCATAGACACTTGATTATAGGTCAAATGTAGCTATGGTCGCTATACCCATGGATACATGAGTTGGAAGACTTGACTTCCATGCCCGTATAAATATATGCATCCTTTCAAGTTTAGAATTTTCCGCAGAGACACTAAGGCTAATCAAAAGAATCCATAATACTGCACCAACAGTAAGGTGCATCGTTGTGGAGCTGTGAGCATGTGGTAATATTAAGTGCAAATAATGTAGCATAGGGGAAGGTCTCAAATGAAGAGAGAAAAGCATTAGCCTAGGTTAGCCTATAATTGCAGCGATTGAAAAGCTTTCACACACTTGATTATTGTTGCCATATGGTTATGGCCACACATGCCTATATAGTGTAGGAGTTGGTAGGGGCACAACTGGGCCCAAGGTGTGAACTGGCCCAGGTAGGGGGTAGGTTTGACGAGAAATTGTGGTATGAAGAGGAAGGATATTGCGGTGCCACTTGTCAAGCTCGACACACACACAAATTTCTTTGTGCCTGGCATTTTTTGGGGGCTAATTTTCCGTGGCTACGGAGGCAGCACTGTGAACGAAGCAGGGGAGAGTAGGAAGCTCCTTGTTGTTGTTGCAGCCGACTCTGAAACTCGTATTAATTATTTCAAAATTACGCTTGCCAGAGCCTCCTGCTTTCCTCTCTGCTGCAGCACCTTCTGGTGTCGCTTGCCTTCTTGCCCTACTGCTGCAGGTGTTGCCTGGCCGGCGCAGCATATAGATGGGGATAATAGCAGATGTCAAGCCCATCGCGCTGATGCCGCAGCCCCTTGATCATGTCGTGCCAAGCGGCAGTAGCAGCATCTGCAACAGCAAATTATACAGGAGCAACCCACGAAGTCCATCCCCATGGATCAAGCCCCGACGCCTTCAACAACACGGTAGGATATCCGACACTACTGCTCCCTCCGTTATCACCAGAGCACGACGTAGTGTCTCCGAGGCAGCACAACTGGAGACCCCGATCAAAGTCAGAGTAACCTCTCGCAAAAAACCCCCTTTACAACCTGCTACTCAGACTACAGACGATGTAGATTTAGATTACAAAGAAGCTGCTGTTGCCCTTGAACACCTCTTCATAGAAAGCCCATCCCTTGGTGAAGCTGGGAGAATCAAGAATGATCGTGTTCCTGACAACATTAGCTCAGCCGGAGATTCGCCGCCGCCCAGCTCTGTAGGATCAGCGCACAGAGATTCCAGAAGTGCAAATCTCCGGCGACGGAAGGATCTTACAATGCGAATTTCTCTTAGGAGGGACAAGCTTGAATCTCGTCGTGGAGTGGATGACAGAGGTGGTGCGGATCTGTCGGATACGATCTGGTCAGCCGCCGTGACAAAGCTGATCCGGCAGCATGGTGATGCCGTCAATCTCATGGCGCAAAACTGGTCGAAGCTGGGGACACAGTTGCTGACTGTGGAGGAGGAGAAGTGGTTGGCATCACTCATGAAACCATTCAAGGTGATTCATCCGCAATCCTTCGTCGCTACCATGTCGAGCATGCTCTGAATGTAACGTAATTTTACGCTGTTCTCTTGTCTGATCAAACTTGATGTTTCAACAGACGCTGAAGAGACTCAAAGCGAGTTTGAAGCAACAACTAGGCAGAGAACCTTCCGACGAAGAATGGGCGCAAGTAGCCAAGTTGGATGTGGCTAGCCTCACAAGGCACATAGCCGTGCATCAAGCAGCGCGTAACAAGCTCGTTAAGGTAACATTTAACTTAGTGTATTTTTACCTGCTAAATTATGAACAAATTTCTAAGATTTTTCATTCCTCTTATTTTAATGATTACATAACTTAGTTATAAAATTGGCATGGAGTATATATTTTGGAAATTAAATTAGGTAGATTGAGGAGTTGTTTTTATTTTGATCTGTTGAATAAAATGTTTTTATCGAGCACTGGTATAGTGTGTTTTTATCGAACATTGGTCAGTGCCCATGAAGTGAGGAAGTTTTCTGAAAATGGGAATGGTGTCACTAACATGTAGACAATCTTTGGATTGGGATGCCACACAAGCAACTATGATCAAATTGTCACTCGTGGACACTACTCACTACACCAAGTCAACATCCCTATAGAATGTGGATGTATAGGTGAAGTGCTGAAATTTGAAGCTTTTAGAGGGCATCAAAGCCTTCAAACCTTCTAAGGAGGTCTCTCAAAAAAATAAGAAAATAAGGTTGTAACAAAAGGCCACTATTTTTAAAACAAATAAACATTTATAAGGTTAGTGTAGGAATTAATGGGACCTTAGTGGCAAAGGATTAAATATGGAGATGTCGCGTGGATGACGAACGAGCTTTCTCGTGATCTCTTTTCTTGAGTTTTTTTTTTTTTCCCTTCTCTCTCGTGCGCCCTGTTTGCCAGTGTGTCTCTCTCGTGGGAGCGTTCTTTTTTTTGTTAGCCTCTCGCTTGGCTGTTTCACTAACCTCTCGACCGGTGTCTCTCTCTCTTTTTTCTCTCGCGCATCTTCTGTCTTTGACACGGCTTTTTCTGTCTCTTCTTTCTCTCGTGCGATGCTGGCTTCTATATTGCCCGACTGCGATGCTAGCTAAGGTGCCCACTTATGCGAACTAATTATTGAATATTTCACTAGACGTGAATAGAAGGGGTAATTAAGGCCCAATACTTGACTACATGCAAGCTGCCGTGTGCGGCCTCTCTGAGCTTGCTAGCATTCGGCCTCTCTGAGCTTGCTAGCATTCTTCCGCAACGTCTTACCCTCCTGGCCTTCCATTGCAGCCCTCACCATCTTCTCCACCTCGCTTCGTCGCACAAGGCCATCTTCCCCATTGAATTTTTTTTTTTTTCCGAGAAAAGATCCTTTCATTAGTTATGTAGAAAAACGCCCGTAGGGCTACAAAAGAGATCTCTCCTGCTCCTAACAGAGAGAAGAGCAGTGAATACATCATGGCAGCCCGGGAGACTCTCCCTAGGTGCTGCAAAATACAAGCATCAGTCTAAAGGACTGAGCGGCTAAATCATACAATGGGGGGGGGGAAGAGCCAAACAGGTGGCCTGTAGTGCCAACGGGGGGATCCCGTGTGTAGGGTGTAGAACGGGCCGCAGCGCCAAGTGGTATGAAAGGCCTGGCGCCGTAAAATCGCCTCATCCGAGTCTCCCCGGATGCGGTCGTACTGTCCTCGCAGGGTGTGGATCAACTCCTGCCAAATCCCCCGAACAGTCTCTGCTGGTGGCTCTAATCTCCCCTCAAAGGCCGTGAAGCACCGGGCCCTCCAGGTGAACCAGATGGTGAGGCTGCTGAGGAGCTCCCATCGTAAATCCCTCTCCTGTGTCCAGCTGTCGGACGAGAAATCCGGTGCCGGAACCAGGCGAGGCTGGCCCCTAATAAATCTGATGGCCTGACTGCCCTGCTCCATCTCATAGCCCATAGCAGGCCCTGACAAAGTCGACCAAGCAGCGGCACCCCACGTAAACATACCCTCTGGAGAGAGGGGGGCTAGAATACGCAGCATCCGCAGCCAAATCTGCTGAGCCTGAGGGCAGTCCCAAAGGCAATGTCTCTGTGTCTCCATAGGGTGGCCGCATCGGACGCAGGCCGCCGGAAGACCGCTATAAACAAGCCAAGTGCCAACTGCTGAGCCCCTGTGGGCGACCAGCCACTGAAAAGCCGAGATCCTGCGGGCCTGTCGACTAGCCCAGAGTCGAGCCCAGAAATCCTCCAGGAACTCCTGTGATAGTCCCTGCAATCGCCAATGCCCCGCTGCCGCTGGAGAAACCGTCCTCCTCGCCGTCAAAATATGCCGTCCCAGCCGAACAGTATACTGGAAAAAAGTGATCTCTGTGGCCTCAAGGGATGCATAAGGATCATGCCACTCGTACTCTCCGGGGTCCCACTGTAGCCGGGCCAAGGGGCGTGCTGCATATGCCCATATACGCCAATCCGGGAGCACGTCAGCAGGGTCGGGGTCAATATGCCACTTCCGAGAAGCGGCAGCTACTACCCGAATCCTCTGAAAGGTGCACTCTGCAACCAAGGGCGACTCCACCTCCACTCTCTGGAGTCGGCCCTCATCCTGAATCTCATAATAGAGGCAACTGCCATCCTCAGTGCTAGCTCTGACAGCAATCAGGATCTCCAACTGTGTGAAGGCACCCATCCACCGTGGGGCCACTGACTCGAGAGGTGTGAACCACTCCTCTGAAAGTGCCTCCTGAATATCATCCCGCATAATCAACCCCCCTCTGAAGTGACTCAGCCTCTCCACCTGGGTCTCCTCTGGTAGACTGCAGAAAGCCTGCCAGTCTCCAAAACTACGAGCTGGGCCTGCCGCTAAAGGTCCCCAGGCTAGACGAGGCCGAGAACCCAGCATATGACCCTGCTCTGTACGAACCGCTGGGCTCCAGATGAGCGGCTGCCTGGCCCGCTCCTCAACACAAGACGGAGGCCGCTGAGAGAGCCCCGGTCTCAGCAACTCCCAAGCTCTCAGGATACTCAAAGCAAATCTGTCCTCCCATCCTCTACTGAGGCCTGTCCTCCTCATCTCTATGAATATCCAGCGAATCTCTGGTGCCCAAGTACCCCCTGCAGGAGGCGCCCGGGCCTGCAATCGCTGCAAGAGGAGCTCTTTCCAAGGCTCAGCGCCTGGAAGCAACCCCCGAACAATAAGCTTCCCCAATAAGGCTCTACTCTGATCAACTGGATCTATAATGCCCAAACCGCCCTGAGCCAGCGGGAGTGTAATAACTGCCCATGCAACCTTTGCCCGAGCTGGCTGACCGTCCCGCCCAGACCACAGAAAGTTCCTGATCAGCCTCTGTACCTGGCTGATGCAAGAGCTCGAAAAAATCCAGCAAGACGTAATGTACCACATGGTCGCTAACAGCACCTGATTTGCCACCACCACCCTCCCAGCCAAGGATAGTCGAGCTGTACTCCAATACAATAGCTTCTTCCGAATGCTCAGAAGAAGCGGGGCAATCTGCTGCTCAGGTGACAAATCAAGGCCAATCTGGCATCCCAAATACCGCACTGCTGTGCCGGGAGGAATCCATCTAAAACCGGGGTCCGGACTCCATGCCGGAGTGGGAGCACTACTGATCCAAAAGGCCACTGTCTTGCGCCAATTGATCAATGCTCCCGAAGCTGCACTAAAAACCTGGAGCGACTGCTCTGCCCGAATAAGATTGGCCTCTTGGCCATGCAAAAATAAGCCCGTGTCGTCTGCAAACTCAGCATCAAGCAAATCCTCCCCCCGGACTGGGAGCTGAAGTCCTCTCAAACCAACCTCCTCTGCCGTCAAATACATACTCATAGCCTCCGCAAAGAAGAGAAAAAGGAAAGGGGCGAGAGGACACCCCTGACGGACTGATCTGGTCAGCTCAAAACTCGGCCCCCGACCTCCTGCAATCAGCACCTGGCTGCGAGCTGTGGAATACAAAGCTGCCACCCCTCTGATCCATCCTGGCTCAAAGCCCAGGCGTAGCATAGTGCCCTCTAAGAATCCCCAATCAACTCTATCGTATGCCTTCTCAAAATCGAGAAGCATCACGACCAAGTCCTCGCCAAGAAACCTAGCTCGGGCCGTCGCCTCCCAGAAAGTAAAGATGTTGTCAAGGATACTGCGCTCCTTGACAAATCCTGTCTGAGTAGCATGAATCAACTCCCCCAGGAAGGGCTGGATCCTCAAACTCAAGGCCTTTGCCAAGACCTTGTATACAGTATTGAGGATCGTAATAGGCCTCCAATGCCGAATGTCATCCGATACTCCCTCCCCCTTGGGGATAAGATAGATCAAGCCCTCTGAAAAGCTCTGCGGCATCACCCCAGTGTCCAAAACATGCTGAAAGCCCCTGCGGAGGCCTGGCCCCAAAAGGTCCCAATAGCGCATAAAAAAGGCCGGCGTCAGTCCGTCCTCCCCTGGGCAACTATGTCGCGGCAGGACCCTCAAGGCCTCGGCAAGCTCAATCTCTGACAGAGGCGCACCTAGAACTGTGCGCATATGGTCTGTGACCCTCCTCTGCACATGGGCCCACACAGTCTGTCTGCATACATCTCGATCCTCAGTGGCTGGCTCCGCTGAAAGCAAGTCACGATAAAAAGCAGTGGCAATGGCTCTGATCTCCCCGAGCTCAGTAGCTATCGATCCATCCGGTCTAGCAAGCTGGCGAACCCCTGCTCGCGCATGACGGGGTCCAGTGATCTCAAAAAACTCCCCAGTCACTCTATCACCAAGCTGCGTCCACTGAGAGGCCTGACGACGATAGTAAAACTCATGTCTCTGCTCCTCTGCCTCTCTAACCTCCTGGCGTGCCTGGCTCAGCTGGGACGCCACCCACTCACATGCAGGCTGCTGCTCCTGAAGGCGCTGTAGCGAAGCAAGGCTGCGTCTCAGCCGTTGCTCCCGCTCGCGAATCTCTCCCAGTCGTGTCAAAGCTGCAGCGTGTAGAAAAGAGCTAAGATCAATGAGTCCCTGGGCACACTGGCCCGCTGCATCCTGGTCAGAGCACTGACTATCATGCCAGATCCTCTCAATGTCCTCAGCGAGACTGGGGTCTGCAAGTACCCTCTCTGGGATCCTCAACTGCAAGCTGGGCTCCCGTGTCCCCTCCTCCAAAGTCAGTATAACTGGCGCATGATCTGAAAATGAGGTGCCAGCAAGAATGCCGACGGAGCCCCCTCGCTCCCCCAACCAATCGCCCACATAAAAGCGATCAATCCGAGATAGATTAGTCCCTCCCTGCCGGCGATCCGACCGAGAGAAACTAAGACTGTCCTGAGACCGGGAGAAAGCCCCATGCTGCCATGCATCAGTGATCCTCAGTGTCATACAAAACCGGTCCCAAGCTGCAAGCTCCGTGCCGTGCACTGTAACATGACTGCCTCCCACCCTATCTGCCGGGTCCTCAAGCATGTTGAAGTCTCCCCCAACACACCAATGTGCGGCCTCTGGCAATGCATCTGTAACCTGAGTCCAGAACTCTGCTCTGGCACTAGCATGATTGGGCGCATAGATGTTGAGCACACCCAATAGCTCATCATGCATCCTCATAATGACATACTGTGCTCTACCAGGCACAATGATCCCTCGGTCCACAATGGCCTGCCGCCATGCATCTGCAATAACCATGCATACTCCTCCCTGTCCACCCAACGGACCAAACCCTGCAGACCAGAAAGTGTCCCATCTACCAGGCATCACCGAACCATATCTCCGGATCCTGCTCTCACCCAAGTGGTGCTCCTGCATCATCAGAATGTCAATGCTGCCTCCAACCAGACATCTCTGTAGCTCCTGCCTCAAGCAGCCTCGATAGCGTATAAAGTGTGCTCCGCCAAGGCCCTGTACATTCCATGAGATGATCCTCATGGATGTCCTACTGAGGTGGATGCTGTCTCAGCCGTACGGCGGGCCTTCGCAAGCGGCTTGGATGGAGAGTAGTCCCCATCCGAACGGCTGCGAGTCTGCCCACCCGGTGTACTGCAAGAATCCCGGATCAGGCGCCAGTGGCTGTGACCCATGGCGACTGCCTCCTGCTCTGACATAGTAACCTCGTGAATGCTCACATATCCTGGGTCGCGCGCCAAATCTGCAACTATGCGCACGACCAAATGTCGAATCCCGGATGTATCCACACCCTCGGGATCCAAGACAAAATGAGCCAACTCCCAAAGTCGGCCTAGCACATCTGTAACCTCCAAATCGCTCATGTGATGTGAAAACTCAACTGCCTGAGTCTTCAACGTGCTGAGAGCGAGCTCTAGAGTCCACTCCCGGTCACAAGGTCCACATAGAGGGAACGAGAAGGCCACTGCTGAGTCTAGTGCCTCCTCCCCGCGGGCCGGAGGTATCACTACATGCACTCGGATGGGTGCTGGCTCATGGGGGCCCTCTGCTCCAAAAAGCCGTGTGAAGGTATAATCAAACGCCGCCGAGCGCTGTCGAATGCCGAGGCGACTCAGCCGACTACGAATAGAAGAAATCCGTGAGGCCCTAATCGGCATAGGTCTCCTCTGTGATGCTCGAGCGAGGTCAGTGCTCAGCGCCCTCCGGACTGCAGGTGAGCGCCAGGGAGCTGCCAGGACCTCCCGGGAAGGCGAGGCGAGCGGAGGGGGAGGAGGGGGAGGCGAGGGAGGAGGAGAGGGAGCCGCTGCCGAGACCGGAGCGGGGGCGGGAGGAGGCGATGGTGGAAGCGAGGCGGTGGGAGGGGATGGGTGTGGAGGAGGTGAAGGAGGGGGAGCTGGCATCTCCTGGTCCTCGGTCGCTGCAGGGGTCTCCTCCTGAAGGGGAGCAAATCTGTTCCTCACGGGAACCCAGTGAGGCTGAGACTGTGGCTGCTGCTGCAGCGGTACCTGGGCGTGCTGCGGTGGCTGTCTCCCTCGACGGCGCCCCTGTCCAGGCTGCCACTCCGAGGTCTCTGTGGCCTGAGCAGGTGTCCCTGAGGCAGCCTGCCGAGCCGAATCTGTGGGCGGGCCATCCGTGGCCTGCTGCTGTGGTGAGGGCCGAGGTCTCCTGCGAGGGCAGGCCTTGGCCAAATGACCGACCTGCCTGCAAATGAAGCACTGGTTCGGGAGCCCCGAGAACTCCACTCTCTGATCTATCCACCCCCCCCCTATCCTAGGTAGCTGAATGACCTTAGGAAGGGAGGAGATGTCAGATACTAACACTCTGACCGAAGGTAGCCCTGCTGCTCTGGCCACCACTGAAGCTGCTGAGGGGCCCGTCTCAAGAACCGAGCCCACCAGTGCTCCGAGCCTGGAGAGGAGCGGAAGATACTCCCGGCGGAGACCAGGGAAACAAACTGTAATGTGGAAGAGGCGCTCTCCCTGCTCCGCCGCAGCTGGGTCAAATCCATGCTGCCAAGGCCTGAAGAAAGCCCGAGCACCCCTGATATCCAGAGGACTCATGGCAATGACCTTGGCAACGCTCTGGGCGGCCTCGAACTCGATCTGATAATGTCCCCGGCCCAAGAGCTGTACATCAAGGATCTTGCCCACATCTGCAAGAAGGCGAGCCTGAAGTAGATCCCTGATCTCCCCTCTGCTGGGGCGAGTGCCGACTATACGGCAGATGGTGGAGTGAGCCTGAAGGCGTTCCACCTCTGCGGTGAGGCTCGCTTCCTCTTCCGGCGAAAGAGAAAGCCTGATGGGGAGGACCTCGGTGGCGGGCGAGGGGGCTGCGGAAGAGTCCCTCTGAGACGAGGCGGGAGGAGTCTCCATCAGAGTCTGAAGCTCAAGCGAAGGCGAGGCGAAAGCGGAAAACCTGCAAGAAGCGGGCTGCACACCAAGAGGCGGAAGGATGGAAGACGAAGAGGGAAAAAAAACACAAAAACCCCCAAGGGGTGAGAAGCAGGGAAGGGGGGGGCGGCGAAAAGAGGAAAGGCCCAGAGGGGGGGGCGGCGACAACGCGAGGAGGAGGAGGGAGGCGGGGCGCTGCTGATAGGAGGCGGCGAGAGCAGGCGAAAAGGCGGGGAGGCGACCAGGCGGCAGCGGGGGGGGGATGGCAACAGGCGACAGCGGGGGGGGGAAGGCGAACAGGCGGCAGCGGGGGGGAACAGGCGGCAGCGGGGGGGTGAGGCGAACAGGCGGCAGCGGGGGGAGGGTGGCGAAATGGCGAAGAGGGGGGGAGCGGCGAGGAAGGAGGGGGGGCGGCGCAGCAGCGAAGAAGGAGAGGGGGGGCGCAGCGGCGAGCAGAGGGAAGCAAGGGGCGGAAGGCAAACAGGCGCGAGGAGGGGGGGGGGGAGCGACGGTGCGCAGAGCAGGGTGAGGCGGGGAGCTTCAGCGAGCCGAGATGCAATCCAGATGCTATCACCGGTATTTTGCTTCTTCCCCATTGAATTTAATTAAGGTTTTTTCTTTTAAATCAAACCTTTCTTACTTTTTCTGTTATTCTTTTATGTCTACGGGAACTGGCGAATTCGAATTTTCTTCTTCCTTTTCTTTTTCGATTCTGTAGCGATGGACGTTGGCTTCTACGTCTTGCTGTCCCTGAAACTGTTGCAAGCTGTTGATGGATTGCTACAGGCATCGCTTGCATTAGTTAACGCTATGCTTCCTAATGTAGACGATGCCAGATGCTTGTCTACTATTGATGATGTTGGGGCCATGCTTCCTAACGAGGGGCTGATGAGGGGAGCGAATCGATGAATGGAAGGAGATGCGCAGCGTTTAATTTTTAAAAAAACTATTAGCAAAAGTTATCCCCAAGTAGTCCTTATTAATTAATCGAGTACTCCTTATTAATTAATCGATTTTGATTTTTAGGTCATTATAGGCCCTTATTGACTACAATGAGTAAAAAAAGAGTAAAAAAAGATATTCGATTAATTAATGAGGGGAACCTTTGCTAGTAAGGTTTTCAAGGTTACTAGCAAGGTTTGCAGAGTTTCAATCGTGGCTTCTTGTATGAGCATAAAATTTAATATTTTAACAAATGATGCGGTTTTCTGTAAAATGTGGGGGAATCAATTTAGTTAGTCTTCTCCTTGTGTGTGTGTGTGTATCTCAGCTGAATCTAAGACTGGTGATGCACCAAGCGCGCAAGTACTATCGACAGGCGATAACGAGCAGCTTGTCGGTGTTGGACCTGTGCCAAGAAGGAGCGAAAGGGCTGATCGTGGCGGTGGAGAGGTTCGATCCTACCAAGGGCTTCAGATTCTCGACGTACGCCATCTTTTGGATCCGCAACTCCATCCTGCGAGCACAGACAAGGTCGGGGTATCCCATCAGGTCCCCTTTCAATTTTGCGGAGGTGAAGCTCTCTCCCCTCTTGTATGCAGCAATCACTGCACTGAAGTACAGACGACGTCTGTGTAAACATTGCTGAAATGTGTGTGCTATCAGCTGAAGATGAACATAAAGAGGATCAAGTGGGAGCTGAGATTGGAAGCGGGGGAGGATCAGGAGGGTAATAACGAGGCCGGGATGATGAGGATGATGTTGGAGCGGGCGGGCGTGGACGAGGATAGGTACAAGGTGGTGATGAGGTCCAGCCGCAGGATCGTCTCCCTGCAAAAGCGAGACCGCGTAACGGGAGCCGAGCTGATCGAGAATCTGGCGGACCCAAGCTCGACACAACATGGTGCCACCTCCGGCTATTTGGTGGGCGGCGGCGGCGGCGTCGTCGGAGCAGCTGACCCGACGCTGCGCCTCGGCATTGATGATGTGGTCTCTCTCTCTCTCTCTCTCTCTCACGCGCACGCACGCGATTCACCGCCCAGATCTGCCTCTCTCAAGAGTGTTTTTGTTGGCGCAGCTGGACTCCCTGAAGCCCAAGGAGAGCCTCGTTTTGAGGCAGCGGTTCGGCCTGGACGGGAAGGGCGAACGAGCGCTGGGCGAAATCGGGCGCAATATGAGGATTTCGCGAGAAATGGTTCGTAGATATGAAGCTCGTGGCTTGCTCAAGCTCAAGCACCCCACTCGCCTTTCCTATCTCCGCTCCTTCTTATCCCAAGATTCCTAAACTTGTGAATTTATATACCTTGTACATACCAAGCTTTTGTGGCATGTGATTTGTAAAATTAGAACTACTATATCAAGTTTTCAAACCTCCACCGTTAAGGGCATTTTAGAGTACAATGATTTATAAATTTCGGAAATAAAACTCGGTTTGTTTACAAAAGCATTTTTTTTCCCTTGTGAATATCTACATGGTCCTCTAACTAAATAATGTACAACTTCACTGCCTCTCTATTCTTGGTGTGTTGCAAGAGAACACCCCTCTCGAGGCAGCCCTCTCTCCAAATTAACAGCATTTTATGAGAATGCTACGTTCAATCAATATAACACTTGCAAATTAATTTTTGATATTTGTATTTGTATTTGTTCAGGTAAACCTATCAATTTCCAAAACAAGGTCTTTAAATCTATTTAAGCACATTTTTTTTAAATGTTAAATTTAAGAACCTATGTTTCCAGTTGATTTGCGTACAAAAATGTTTTTTCCTAAACACTCATTTGGTCCTCTACCAAAGCAGTGTATATTTACTTTCTTTAAGTCTTTGTTCTTCTTCATTAGTGAGACTACATGAGCCTATAGTATTAGTACAAATTGTTTGTCATCCAAAGATCTCAAATGCAAGACGTTATGCATCTCATGTGTACAAAGAAGGGAGGAAGAAATATGCCTAATTTACATATTTTTGAAAACATGTATATAATCTGACTTTAGCACAGTTATTTTGGAATATATTTTCTATGTCTCTCTCTCTCTCTCTCTCTCTCTCTCTCTCTCTCTATATATATATATATATATATATATATATATATATATATATATATATGTATGTATGTATGTATGTATGCATGCATGCATGCATGTATGTATCTCTCTCTCTCTCTCTCTCTCTCTATATATATATATATATATATATATATATATATAGAGAGAGAGAGAGAGAGAGAGAGAGACTCTCTCTCTCTCTCTCTCTCTCTCTATATATATATATATATATATATATATAGAGAGAGAGAGAGAGAGAGAGAGACTCTCTCTCTCTCTCTCTCTCTCTATATATATATATATATATATATAGAGAGAGAGAGAGAGAGAGAGAGAGACTCTCTCTCTCTCTCTCTCTCTCTCTCTCTCTCTCTCTATATATATATATATATATATATATATATATATATATATATATATAGAGAGAGAGAGAGAGAGAGAGAGAGTCTCTCTCTCTCTCTCTCTCTCTCTATATATATATATATATATATATATATATATATATATATATATATATATATAGAGAGAGAGAGAGAGAGAGAGAGACATATATACATTATTATATGCATGCATGCATACACACATACACACATACATGTGTGTGTGTATACACACACATATATATGTGTGTGTATGTACATACACACACACACACATATATATACATATATATGTGTGTGTATGTGTATATGTGTGTGTGTATACACACACACACACACACACACACATTTGTATTCTCAATATGCTTAATAATGTAACCATGGGACAACCAGGTTCTTTGCAATTGCAATGTAACTTTGAGTGTCACACAATAACTCAATTAGCCTCTTGAGATGTCTCGCCCATGTCTCTAATTCTCATCAACCTGACTACTCCACATGAAGCATAACATCTTTTATACTTAACCTTTGTAGAAGGTTATTTCTTATTGATCCTACTCCACACCCAAGTGAAAATAATAACATGAAACTGCTTTCCTCCCTATCACAATCTCATGCCCAATCTGGGTCACAATATTCAATCAACATCATGCATGAGGTATAGGTAATGTTGCTTGAGGTATAAGTCATGTTGTACTTAAGTGTACCTCGAACTATTTCAACACCCGCATTCCTATCTTCGAGGCTGATACTCAAGACACCAACTACAAAGCTGACATTTGGACTCAAAAAAGACGCCGAGTATAAAGCTAATGTATGTATGTGTGTGTGTGTATATATATATGTACATGTACATGTGTGTGTGTGTGTGTGTGTACCCCGAGGGATTCACTCTTAGAAAACTTATGACATCACATAAGTGTACAAGAGGGGGGTTTTTGAAATGAAACATAAGCTTATAGGGTAGGGATAAGGCCATGTATTTAGGTGAATACTAAATCTTAAATTTAAGTTAGGGGGAGGGGGCCTTAGTAGTACTTACTTTCATGGTGCATGTATGGTAATGATCTAATAATATCAAGAAATGATCACAACATGCTTCAATAAGGATTCAAGTAGGTTGTGGTGATTTACAGTGATTCAAGTAGGTCGTGATGATCATTTTCCTAGTACTTAGCATCTATTTCTTGGTAGCATGTATGAAGTACTTATTTTTGCCTCAATAAGGTTCAAAGTAACATACTTTAATCTAAGGAGAGGGGGTATGTAAATGCTAGAGAAAAAACATAGATATAAGGAAGGGAGGTGACATAGTCATTTTTAAAGGTATCCTTAGAAGCTTAAATAGAGAGGTGTTATCATCTTATGAGCATCATATAGAGGGGTTTTCTTGAGGTACATGTATGCAAGTGACGTCCCCCTTTATTGTGAGTGAATCCCCTGGGGTGTGTACAATGTTTGTATACATACATATGTATGCATATCTATATATGTACGTATGTATGTATGTCTATGTCACATCTATATATGTGCGTATGTATGTCTGTCTATGTACTTGATACAAGAGAGATGGAGAATAATGCATTACTATCAATGAAAGTTATAAACTGATGGCCCTATGCCACCTCCCGTGTGCTCTGGCAAGAAGCTTTGATGACAATCTAGGTAGACTCTAGGTGGATGATGTCATGAAGCACAATAAGCATACAATACTTTAGTGAAGGTAGATCTCAATATCTCAAAGATATGATAGTATGCAAGATATGAATACTCTCCTAGTGGCGGGCGATGTACCACCCGGCATGATTTATTCCAACAAGTTGAGTGTGACCATTCCTAAAATGGATACATGGATACATGTATGCATGAACCAGACCGGCAACATAAAAACAAGGTGTCCTAGGAAAGTCTCCCTCTACCCAAGAGTGTCTAATCAGCCCGCAATTACATGCAGCAGCTTGCCTAACATGGTGCCAAGTTACATAAGCTATCTGATAACCATCTCCCATAAAAGTGTTGCTAATCGTCCTGCACTTACATGCATCCTACCCGACATGGTGTCAAGTCTACATAAGCTATCTCCTAACCATCTCCTGACCATCCAGCCACACATAGCCAGCATCCCTAGTGTCTCAATGATGGGGACACTCAAGCAATACACAAGGGCTACTACTCATACATGGGAGCATTGTAAAATAGAGCAACTCATCAAAATGGCAATGACATGGTGGCAATGTGTGACGAGCATGGAAATATTGACTTCCAACAATAACACCCCTCAATGTCTGAATGGTTCAATTTTGAGTCAATGAAAGATGTCACACTATCAAGAGCTTTTGTGAATATATCCACATGATTCTCTATTATTGGCAAGCAACCTCTCCATCCCAAATAGCTTGTGCACAAGGTGAGCGTAAAGTGATTATGTATCTCAATATGTTTAATAGTGCAAGCATGGAACACCAGGTTCTTTGTAATAGTCATGCAAATCTGAGTGTCACATAATAATTCAATTAGCTTATTGAGCCATCGCACCCATGTCTCCTAAAATTCTCATGTAATAACTTGTGCACGAGGGTCATAGGAATGACCATTCTTTTGAGGAGAGAGAGATATACATAAAGAACATCCTAAATTAAGCATAAAGATAAACTTTTCTTAATTATTCATTATAACTCTTAAGAAAAGCTTGATTTGCATTATAAACACTTAATTAGAAACTTCTCAAGCTTGAGAGGGGTTGAGAAGTGAAAACATTGAGAATAGTAGAGAAAACCCATGAAATTATATCTTACCTCTTGATTTTGCTTGCTTCTTTATCATAGAAGGAAGCCCCCAACCAATCAATTGGTTTAGTGTGTTGAGAAGAAAGCCCCAAGGATTGTTGAAGAGAGAGAGAAGCTCCACTCTCTCCAAAAGTAGAGGATTTTTAAGGGATAATAGAAAATATCATTATTTTAATGTAATATTGGCATGGTATAGTTCACAGATGAGAATACAAAAGAATGAGGGTCTATTTATAGGTGAGGGAGGCCACTCACTGAGTCCAACTAAGCTCTAGAATTTTCCAGCTTCAGTTTGGCTGAATTTGGACAAGATTTGGACTAGTTTAGCTCCCATTTTGATCTAGTTTGATTCAGGAAAGAGGAGAGATAAAAATATCTTAATATTTTTGAATTAAAAACTCATCCACATGTGTGAAATAGGCACCTACCTCAAATTCTCCCCCCTCCTTACCAAGGTGTCAAAAATGTATTATTATTCCAAAATATCTCATTTTTTTAGTAATATCTCATAGTTTTTAACTAATAAACCTTGTACTCAATCAGCTCTTCATCTTATGTGAGCATTTACTCATTTTTGGGTATTTTCTCTTATTCTTTGGATTTATCTCAGCCCAACACTTGGATTAATCTTATTGGTCCATAGGAACCTTCATTAGACCATAATCCAAAATTTTCAGAAAATCTTCACCCTTAGGCTAAGAATCATTTTTTAATTGATTTTCCTAATACACTTTGGAGAATTTATTTTAAACTTTTGTTTCAAGGGAAACCATTTCAGACACTAGGAGGATTTTTATATCCAAAAATATCTCAATTTTGGATTACCTCTCTCTAGACATTTTCTCTCTCCAGGCCAAAACAGGGTAAAACAAGATTTTTCTTCTATTTCAAAGAGAGGAATAATTACAAGAATACAAGGGGAGGTTCTTATACCTTTACACCTTAAAAGCTGGAGGGAGGAATCTTACATCCTACCCCACTGAAAAAACGCGAGATGTCCTCATCTCACACGTGGAGTGTAATCTCTTTCATCTTCTTCTTCTTCAATCACTTCCAGCGTTACTGCCTTGGAAGCGGACGGCCGATTCGGGAACATCTCCCTTTGACTTTCCCTATTCTGAGGCGGAGGTCTTGCATTACTTTGGATTTAAATTGAGGGTTGTTTAGAGGGTCCACCTCTGGGATTTCCTTGATTTTGGCGGAAAGGAACCTGATTACTCTGGAAGGAAGGAGCTGGAGTCTGGAATTCTGGTCTCTGATTTCCCCTCCCCGAAAACCTTGATCCAAAAGGAGTTGGGCAATCCATATTGTGATGTCCAACTCCTTGATAGTTATAGCATTTCACTTCCTTGTTCAAGGGTGGAACTTCTGAAGTTGAATTCCAGGGGATTGAGTTCCGAGAAAAGGACCTTTCTTCCATTCTGGAACTTTCCATATCCTGAGCTTGACTTTGTTGTCTCTTAGGTGGTGGAAGATTGGAATCACCTTCAGAAGCCAGAAATCTTTCGAAAGACGACGGTGCGGGCTTCGACAGGACCTTGACATCAAAGGCCTTGGCGAAATCCTTCACCATCCGCACTGCTTCAGCCATGGAAACTGGCTTGGCATTCTTCACTAGGATATTCAAAGGTTCGTTTAGTCCGCGAATGAACCTGGCCATCAGCTGTTCTTCGTCCAGCGGTGGTGAGTATTTGAGGAGAAGAGTGAACGCTTGGTGAAACACTTCAATAGTTTTGCTCCCCTGGGTTAACTCTAAGAATTCATTCATCTTGGTTTCCAAAAAGCCGATAGGACAGAATCTCTTCCTTAGGTAAATTTTGAGATCATTCCATGTCTAGGTGTTTCGATCCAGACGGTTTGTCTCTCGCAGTGGTTTCTCCATGCCACTCTAGCTGTTTCTACTATCTTCAGCCTTGCAAGAATCATTTTACTTTTCTTGTTGTACCCGATGACATCGAAGTATTCTTCCATTTCTTCGATCCATTTCTCCACCCACAACCTCGCCCAAGTTTTTCCCTTCACCCTTGAAAGGTCCAGGTGCGATCTATGAAGAGTTTTACGATCATCCAAGTCGAGCTCTTCCTCATCGAGTTGGGGGTTATCATTCCTACCATGACAACCTCGATCCATGATCCTATCAATACGAAAATTCTTATTAAGTTCCTTTATTTATAATTCAAATCCGACTTTAGATCCAACTGATTCTGGGGTTCTTTAGTTGATCAACCCCCCACAGAGTCATGGAATAAAGATCCCTTCTAACAGAAGAACGTACAAAACTCATTATCAGAGAATAATTCATTTATATTCTTAACACAATAATGGTCCATCAAACCGAAAATTCCATCTGAACATTCCTCCACGGAAGATTCAGTTATGCAGGTTCTCAATTTGTCATCCCTTAATTAGAGTCACTGGGTTAAGGTCAACAGTAGCAATCTGTCAGCACAATCCACTAATCTCGTAGTGATTTGCTGAAGTCACAATCATCATTCCAGTTACTATCATCATCACTGGGATTCGTCCCACTCATCCTCATTGTGGTTTTGTTAAACTTATCTTCTTTCAACTAGAATTCAAGAATCATTATCTTTCAATTAGAATCCAAATCAACTCATCAATTCTCAACCAGAATTCTAAAATCATATCAACCAGCATTCGAATTCATCATCTGGATAGCATTTTTGCTTATAATTTCAAGGTCTAGATTTACTCGTATATATTGTCAGTAAAGAGCTGCAGTTATACCCACGGAATATATGGGTAGTCACGGTCCTTGGAGTTATAAGGTAAGTACCATCATATCTAGGCCTTAAGTAAGTTAGGGATTCCATACAATTGCGGTACTTCCATCTGAAGACCCAATTACCAATTTATGCAATTTTATTTTGAATATCAATTTGTATGAATTTCATCACACAATTACAATCTTTTACTGGTACATAAATTTTTGACATTTCTTGCTTCTCGGTTGATCCACTTTAGCCAATTCGCTCTGATACTACCAGCAGCAGCAGCAGCTAAAAGATCCCTGCCCCCTCCGCGCAACGAATTCGGGGGTGCTAGCAGCGAAAGTAGCACTTCTTGCGCAGGAGGGCAAAGCCTCTCACTCGGGGCCTCGCCCACACGGATATCTGAACAAGAGACTAATCCCTCGGTTTGTTCCAAAACCAAAACCGGAAAAACTTCCCTCGCCCAGAAAGCACGAGGATTCCTCCAGGATATTTTTATTCTAACGTAGTCAAGAGCCTTAACTAACTAAACTGATCCAACCGAACCAGTAAGTCACATGGTCAGATCAAGGAAGAGACTTGCACTTGGATCATAGAGACCAATGCTTTTTTCCTCATCAAGAGGCACAACCGCTGATTCTTTTCCATAAAACAAGGACTATCCGAGGTTTACTTCATGTATCGTAACATAACAGAATTGAGTCTCATTTTAGGGATCCATCAGTCTAGCCTAACCCCATCGAGTCCCATGGGTTTGCCAACCGCCCAACCACTATAGTGATAGAATCCATTTAGGAATTTGGTTATGTTTTGTCTCAGGTACCAGGGAAAAGAGTTCCCAGGCCCCCTAGCCGGCGCTTCAAGAAGCAAGTTCAAGATAGTCACACCACTTACACACCCAATATGAAATTGCATTTTCCATAGATTCAGCTGTCTTTAAAACAATCTTTTAATGAAACCATAGTGTTACTGATTGTAATCCTCCAAAATATCCAGGTTGAATTCTAATTTCCAAATTGCATTTTCCACAGATTCAGCTGTCTTTAAAACAATCTTTTAATGAAACCATACTGTTACTGATTGTAATCCTCCAAAATATCCAGGTTGAATTCTAATTTCCACTTCATCGGTGTACCTATGGCATCATTGGCAACCAAAACGCTCACCACCTATCCACTCAAGGGCCTTTTCAATAGTTCCTAGCTCATAGTACCCAAAAATATATTCACTTATAAAAATCCAGATGGACTCTCCGTTGAAGCAAGATCAACCAATAGATCCATATAAAAGAGCCATGGACTCATCCGTTGAGGACTGGCAAGGTCAATCAACCAGATCCATTCCCGAGTTCAGAAAACAACTCTAACACCTTGTTCCATTTTCTTCCTGGACGCACGCGTGGGTATCTTTGGCACGAGACCCAGAGCCCAAGCACCGTATGGTCAGCACCCTCTAGGATCCTTCGTAGGTCACCTAGCGCTTCACTCATAGGCTGCTTCCTTGGTCCCTCATCCATCGTATTGGAAGCTCACCATTTAAATCAAACCGAGGCTGGTCAAGATCTCGGTTGACCTTGCTATGCAAGATCTCGGTTGACCTTGCTATGCAAGACATCCTCCATTGACTCTCCGTCAGCTGTTGTAACTTTATGACTTAGGTCTCCACCATGACCCCATTCACAAGATGGTCAAAATGCTTTCCCAACATTCTTGACATAAAACAGTCATTTAAAAACAGGTCATAAATATAGTTTCTAACGAAGTCTCATCTTTTCATATCCTTCCACATCATTTCCTGTTATTCCATATTCTTCTAAATCAATTCACTTTGCTTAATCCATATCCAATCATATGTATTCCCATCGTCCTTCATCCATTCTCATCTAATCACATTATATTACATCCCATCACATCTCATCCTCATCACATCTCATCCATTCTCATCTACCCATATCCACATCACATCACATCCATTCACATCACTCACATCCATTCACATCACATCTCATCCATTCACAACTATCTCGATCCACATCACATCACATCACATCCATTCACATCACATCTCATCCATTCACATCTATCACGATTCACATCACATCCATTCACATCACATCTCATCAATTCACAACTACCCCGATCCACATCACATCACATTTTATCCATTCACATCTATCCCGATTCACATCACATCTCATTCATTGACATCTATCCCGATTCACATCACATCACATCCATCCACATCACATCTCATCCATTCACATCTATCCTGACTCACATCACATCACATCCATTCACATCACATCTCATCCATTCACATCTATCCTGACTCACATCACATCAATCACATCACATCCATTCACATCACATCTCATCCATTCACATCACATCTCATCCATTCACATCACATCTCATCCATTCACATCTAACCTGATTCACATCACATCACATCCATTTCACATCACCACATCTCCTTCATTCACATCTATATATATTCACATCACATCACATTTCATCCACGTCCACATCCATTTACATTACAACACATCTTATCACATCCACATCCACATTCATTTACATCACATCACATCTTATCACATCCGTATCCCCATCCATTTACATCCCATCACATCCTTTCACATATCCTCACATCTCATTCTCATCTCTTCATTCACATCCACATCCACATATCCTCACATCTCATTCTCATCTCTTCATTCACATCCACATCCATTTACATCACCTCACATCCCATCCACATTCATTTACATCAAACCACATTTTAACACATCCACTCAAATCTTATCACATCTTATTCACTTCACATTCACATCTTATTCACATTGCATTCACATCTTATTCCCATCTATTCACATCTTATTTACATCTATTCACATTTAGTAACATTTTCTATTTTTGATACCGATGGGACTCTTCTAAATTTCTGCCAATTGCTTGGCCTAGGTAAAGGTTCTTTTTCTCAACGGATATTTTCATATTCTTTCTTAATTTTCTCAAGTGAAATATATTCAATATTCTTCTTTTTGAGTAAAATATTCATAGTTTTTACAAAAATCATCCCTACCCATATTTCCCAATAATGCTCAAAATTCCACTTTTGATAAATAATCATAATTTGAATTATGCTAAAAATTTCTCTTTTTTCCATTTAATTTCTTGGATCTAAAATATTATGGGAATTCCTCTTTTTACATTTAAATGATTGAATTCCAAATGTCATGGGAATTCCTCTTTCATAAAATAGATTTATCTAAAATTTCTCTTTTCTTTAATAAAATATCCATTATTCTAATTTTACCAAGAATTCCACTTTTACCATTTAAATGATTGAATTCCAAATGTCATGGGAATTCCTCTTTTATCATTTAAGTTTTCTTATGCATAAATTAAATTTATCTAAACCAAGGCACTCGACATCCTTGTATTTACATGGGAAGGTGGCCTAGGAGGCCAAATGGTTTAGAGAAAGCTTAGATTAGATTTGGCACACTACTACATTGACTACATGCTACACTAGACCATTGCCTCATACGAGTCCACACATGGAGTAGGTAGACTTTATTCTTGGACACCCTCCTATCCTTACATTGTGGGTCCAAAAAATTATTCCTAAGATGAGCCCGAATGTCTGTGGGAGATGGGGACATCTTTATGGGCCAAGTCTACACTACGAATGGTGGCACTGACTATGACCGTGGACCTAGCGGTCATGGTTGCTCCATGTATACAAGCTTATAAAGATACATGTCCAACCCCTTCTCCACATAGTTCATCGATCCTCATTGTGAGTTTACTCCCTAGCTTTTACTAGCATACAACCTCCAACGTAGTAGTTTCTAAAAATGGATATCAAAACTCCCTTCAAAGGAGCACATGGCGCGTGGGTCTTTGCTATCTATTGTATTACTTTAGTTATACAATGTTCTTCTTGATCTTTGTTTCGGTCACTTCTCAGAATCAAAACACACTTGTATGAAACCTCACAGCCTCCTCACCTCCCTTTCTCTCCCTAGGTTTTATCATTTAAATTTTCACATGCATAAAATAAATTTATCTAAAATTCTTCTAAAAATATTTATTATTTTAATATATCAAATTTTCTCTTTTTCCATTTAATAACAAGGATCTCCATTATCATGGGAATTCCTCTTTTTGTATAAAAATAGAAATAGCAAAATTTTCTCATTTCTCTAATTTATTATTTACGCATAAATACTAAAAATTAGTTTTCCATGAATGTAATGAAAATTCTTCTTTTAGCATAGGATGACTAATCCTAGAATATGGTAGGAAGTCCTCTTTTCACATTATGCATAAAAATGATTTATGTATTAATTTTTAAAATTTTTACCATAGCTCCACTATTACTGATAATTTTCAATAAATTTTGAAAGAATAAGACTTTGTATTACTATTATGGTAGAATAAGTATCATTTAGACCTAAATCCAATTTATGGAATTAAATCATAAGTTTATCATAATTTTATTAGCATATAAGCATTAAAAAGCCATTTCTTTAACCTCTAGCTTAACTAGCATAGAGTTTGATTTTTGAATTGAGAGTTTATCAATGAGAAGCATCATTTGAATAGAGAATTGGTCATAGGAATGACCATTCTTTTGGGGAGAGAGAGATATACATAAATAACATTCTAAATTAAGCATAAAGATAAACTTTTCTTAATTATTCATTACAACTCTTAAGAAAAGCTTGATTTGCATTATAAACACTTAATAAGAAACTTCTCAAGCTTGAGAGGGGTTGAGAAGTGAAAACATTGAGAATAGTAGAGAAAAACCATGAATTATAACTTACCTCTTGATTTTGCTTGCTTCTTTATCATAGAAGGAAGCCCCCAACCAATCAATTGGTTTAGTGTGTTGAGAAGAAAGCCCCAAGGATTGTTGAAGAGAGAGAGAAGCTCCACTCTCTCCAAAGGGATAATAGAAAATATCATTATTTTAATGTAATACTGGCATGGTATAGTTCACAGATGAGAATACAAAAGAATGAGGGTCTATTTATAGGTGAGGGAGGCCACTAACTGAGTCCAACTAAGTTCGAGAATTTTCTAGCTTCAGTTTGGCTGAATTTGGACAAGATTTGGACCAGTTTAGCTCCCATTTTGATTCAGGAGAGAGGAGAGATAAAAATATCTTAATATTTTTGAATTAAAAACTCATCCACATGTGTGAAATAGGAGCCTACCTCAAAGTCTCCCCCCTCCTTACCAAGGTGTCAAAAATGTATCATTATTCCAATATATCTCATTTTTTAGTAATATCTCATAGTTTTTGACTATCTTGTACTCTGTCAACTCTTCATCTTATGTGAGCATTTACTCATTTTTGGATATTTTCTTTTATTCTTTGGATTTATCTCATCCCAACACTTGGATTAATCTTATTGGCCCATAGGAACCTTCATTGGACGATAATCTAAAATTTTTAAAAAATCTTGACCCTTAGGCTAAGGTCTTTTAAATCATTTTTAATTGATTTTCCTAATGCACTTTGGAGAATTTATTTTGAACTTTTGTTTAAGGGGAAACCATTTCAGACACTAGGAGGATTTTTATATCCAAAAATATCTCAATTTTGGATTATCTCTCTCTAGATATTTTCTCTCTCTAGGCCAAAACAAGGTAAAACAAGATTTTTCTTCTATTTCAAAGAGGGAAATAATTACAATAATAGAAGGGGAGGTTCTTACACCTTTACACCTCAAAAGCTGGAGGAAGGAATCTTACAAGCTTGGAGGTCAAAGAGATCCTAGGCCAAAAGTAAGGTAAGAATCCCATGATAGTGGTTACTTGTTTCACTATTTTCTTAAATGAGAGAATTCTTGAAAGAGTAGAAATAGGCCATAACATTTTTGGTGCCAATGCCGGGAGCTAATATTGCTTCTTCCTTCTTCTTAGAGTGCTCAACTCCTTCCTTGCATGCTTAATATTCTATTGAGGTTTTGTGTGTAAATGTGAGTGGATAAGGTTGTTAAGAAGGGAGAAAGGTATGGTAGATGTCTGATTTTTTATTGTTTTTAGTTGAAAGATTGGTTTGTGAGTACTTGAGAAACCTAGAGGGAAGCAACACAATCAAATTTTATGTCATTTTTTTAGTTTGAACACTTCTACTTTTTCATGTGAAAAACTAGTGTTGTGATTTTTGTTTTTTTTTCAAAAATCATAAAAACATTAAAATAATTATTGTTTTAACTTTGTTGAATATTTCATTGCCTTAGTTATGGTTAGTAGACTCAAACTACACCTTATGCAGGTAAAAACAAGATTTGGACCTTCAAAAATTAGATCAAAGTCAATTATAATGATTTTTCGATCATGAAAAATCTGAGAAATTCATGCCCAACAAAAAGCCCCTATCATTACACTGTGATTTTACAAAATTTCACTGCCTAAAAATAAAAAAATATATAATCTCCAAAATCTTATCCTCCTTAAAAAATTTTGGCATAAAAAACCATAGTTTTTCACGATCATGAAAATCTTGACTTTTTCACATGTGACACTCCTTGATGCTCACGTCGTGGATTTCATGAGAAAATCACGTCAAGTTATTTTTGACATTTTAGGTTTTTAAGATGTCCACATAATCTAAATTGATCACTTAAGTTCATTAAGTGAATATGGTATCAAAAGGTTAAAAAAATTTGGCATGAAAATTTAGATTTTTTTCACTCTCGGGACTATGTTGAGTTATTCATGTGTGACTATCTCTTAGATATTTAGATCATGATTATCTTCTGAGTTAGCTCAATTGTGAATGGTGCTTCATCCAACCAACTGAGGAAATAATGTAGGTCAATAGTGTCATCTTAAATTTAAAGAATAGGTAAAAAAGTTTGATGTGAAAAACCAAAGTTATTCACACTGTCAATAACTTAGCCTTTAGGCAATTTGAGGGACATGGAGAGTATCACCAAAACTAGAGACACCTTTTCCCCCATGAGTGAGGAGATGGAGCTAGAAATGAAATTCAAAGAGGCTTAAAAACTATTACAAACCTTTAGTCAAAGGAAATAAGAACTAGATGCTATTCTAAATTATAATTAAAAATGTCTGACATGCTTTGCACTAATTTTCTCCTTGTTGCTCCCAAGGAAAAAAATGTTTAAACACCACCTTCAAAAAAACTTGCCTTAAGAGTTCCCACTCTCTATGTGTATTATTATCTCTACTCATTTGAAAACAAAGATCACTGTGTTGGATACTCTATCTCTCTCCACCCACATGATCTTGTGTAGGTTGCTACCTAGATGGCTATATGTTTCTCTTTGTCATGTGCATTGTTTTGTTATATTTGGGCTATTTCTTAGCAATAATGAAATTTCATGCACACTATAATTAGAAATGTTTGGCATGCTTTGCACTAATTTTCTCCTTGTTGCTCCCATGAAAAAAAATGTGTAAACACTACCTTCATAAAAACTTGCATATCATTAAGAGCTCCCACTCCCTTATATGTATTATTATCTCTACTCATTTGAAAACCAAGACCACCCTACAGAATACTCTATCTCTCTCCACTCACATGATCTTACTCAGGTTGCTACTTAGATGGCTACCTTGATATCTACTTGTCCCACTCCTATTCATTGTCCCACTACTTTGATATCTACTTGTCCCACTCTTATTCATTGCCCAATTTCTTTCTCCAAGTTACTTATCCCAATCCTATTCATTGCTCTCCAAGTTATTTCTCTAAGTTATTTCTTCCCTCTGCCCCCCACCCTCTTTTATTTATTCCATCAAATTGCTACCTAGATGTCTACTTGTCCCATTCATTTCTCTCTAGGCTATTTCTTCCCTCTACCCTCTATTATGCTTGTCCCAACCACCACTGCTTTTTTGTTCCCTACTTTTTCTTCACCATTCTCTTCACTTGATTCCATTACTTCATGCTTGAGCTTCAACTCAGCTTCAAATGGTAGTTATAGCTCCTATTGTGCTTCTTCTTCTTAGATGCAATTATAACTTAAGTGTCAGCACAATCACCATTGAGTTTATCTACATGTAAGTTCAGATTATCCTCATTATTTGTGCACTTATAA
Organism: Cibotium barometz; assembly: GCF_041138505.1. Lineage (NCBI taxonomy): Eukaryota > Viridiplantae > Streptophyta > Polypodiopsida > Cyatheales > Cibotiaceae > Cibotium > Cibotium barometz. Next base: position 34,297,213 of record NC_141054.1, read on the forward strand.
TTATAACCATCAAATTACAAATATCATGTACATATATAATCTTCTCTCTCTCTCTCTCTCTCTCTCTCTCTCTCTCTCTCTCTCTCTCTCTCTCTCTCCACTTATCTTTATAAAATTTTCATCAATGGAATTATTAATTTTGACCATATTTTTTTATAACATTTTAATTACATACTATAAAGGGGATTGGTTTATTCCAGATTAAGCATACACTAACAAGGTGAATGCATGGTCTGGTGGCTCATATAGTTGTGTCCATGGACACTAGCTATTGCACTATATTTCAAGGGTTGGTTTATGTTTCAAAAGTCACAAAAAAAGAATTAAATTAAATTATATGTATAACGGATTTGAAACTCCCACGTAGTGGGGTTGCTACGTGGGTTTCCTCTTTCTTCAGAAGCCTTTGTAATGTGCCACCCTTCCGTTTATGCATACCTTCAACCTTAATGTACTTTCACTTTTGCAACCAGTATAGGCATCACTTGAGATATTGCATAAGGTAGCCATATTATCCTTGTCACTCACCGATGAACACATAGGTAATTGTAACCCATCATCATAGTCAACTTCACTCTTCTTTGATCCACCCAGATCAAAAGGGAATTCACTCTTCTTTGATCCACCTAGATCAAAAGGGAATTCACTATCATTCTCTACATCTTCAACTTCATTATTGGCATCTTCAAAACAAGGCATAACGCGAGCAGGGCAAAGAGAGAGAGAGAGAGACTTAAACTTCATGCCACAAAGGTAAAGCTATGGGTTGTAATTTGAGATTGCACATGTATCTTGTGTTGATAAAGCTATGTGTACTCCCACTATCAACCAAAACATGTGCCACCCTTCCGTTTATGCATACCTTCAACCTTAATGTACTTTCACTTTTGCAACCAGTATAGGCATCACTTGAGATATTGCATAAGGTAGCCATATTATCCTTGTCACTCACCGATGAACACATAGGTAATTGTAACCCATCATCATAGTCAACTTCACTCTTCTTTGATCCACCCAGATCAAAAGGGAATTCACTATCATTCTCTACATCTTCAACTTCATTATTGGCATCTTCAAACCACTCCTCATAATCATCCCCATCCTCCTTTATATCTTCATGTGGCAAGGTTCATGCTTAAGGTCATCTTCTTGGCTTTGCAAACCTTCCAATGATCCTTGTTCCATTTATTACCACACTTGAAGCACAAGCCCTTGTCCTTCAAGTCATTAATGGCGGTCTTCACCAATAACCTTGCTCTTGTTAGATGCTTTCACATCAACTTGCTTCCATCAACATTTGGAGGTCTAGGAAAAAAGTTGCCAAAAGAGTTACCAAATCTGAAATTTCCTCTCTCACCTCTTCCATAAACAGTTGGGAATCTAGGAGGACCCGTGTGAGAAGCAACACCACTTGAAGTCTTTCCCATAGTTGAAGTGCCAAAATAAGCCCTAAATCCATGCCTTGCTCCGCTTCCATGTGTATACTTTGCCTCATAGATCTCCATGGTCTCCTTAATGGTTTTGGGTCTTTGAGCATCCACATCAACCTTAATGTTGTTTTGCAACCCTTTGATGAATTTCTCCTCACTCAAGCTTTCCACATGAAGTGAGAACTTCATGAACTTGTGCAGATAATCTTTGGCATTGCCTGTTTAAGTGAGATTATCCCATTTCTCCACCATCCTTGATCTATTAAGGGCTGAAACAAAAGTTATCCTCATCTCATTCTTGAAGTCCATCCAAGTAGTGATCAAATAACCATGAGCATTCAAGTGCTGCCACCAAGCATGTGTCAAAATTATGGGGAGTATGCACAACGGAAATAATAATTGATGGGATAGAGTAACATATATGAGAGAGAGAAAGAACACAAGATGTATAGAAAGCTTCTATATGACCTTCTATTTTAGCCACTCCAAAGTTGGCTTGACCTTCACCTTCATGTGTTGGTTGTGTTACTTATGTTACAAAAAGTGAGGCCTCCTTCCCTTTATATAGGGTCCACCAAGGGCTAGGGTTGAGTTAACCCTATATCCCTTTTCCACCCACATGTCCACTTTATTTGGGATGTGTTCACACCTACATGACCTCTTTATCTCACCCTTTACCACTTGTACATCATATATTTCAACACCCCCTCACAATGCCACCATGGGACAATGCCAAACATGGAGCAAGGTGAGCATTGGATGTACAAGAATAAAATTACCACCTCTCAACCATAGGATAGATGACAAGGTAGGTAGCCTTTATAAATTAGGCTTTTTACAAAAGTGATGAGTTATAGAGAAATATGATTCACTCCCAATTCTAGCAAACATGCTTCACTCTTCAACTATAAGAGTTTCTTACCATGTGAGGAACTTACAAAATTTCCCTCAACCTTAGTAACATCTTTGGAACCATCTCTTCCACTTCGTGCACCACCCTTGTTGCTCCTTCACTTTGATGAAACCATCTTCTTATAAAATACAATCTTTTTGGATGTACCATTCTTCATTACATTAGCTTCATTGGTTGCATCTTCGTGCTTCTCCAATCCTTTCTCATGGTAGACATGCTTCATGCGTACATGTCTCCTTCCAATCATGCTAGCTTCCTTAGTCCAGCTGCCACATAGACTAACACATGGCTTCTACCCATGTTTTAATAGCTTATGCATGTGCTTCTCAATATGCCTCTTGCTTCCACCTTTCACTTCATCATGATGCAAAAATACATACACCAATGTAAACATTGATTTAGGAGAGGTCTTATCACTTACTTATCAACACAAGGGCAGTGTCTAACTCCATTACAATAAGGTAGATGATTTTTATGCACATGAGCTCATCAAAAAAAATTTAGGATCGGATTTCATGCTTGATGCGTTGATTTGCTTGGTTTCAGAAATTGTACATACCTTGCACTTCCCAAGCGAGAACGACAAAAAATAATTTCTTCTTCCGCTTGCCTCGAGCTTGAAAGAAATGAGGAATAAAACCTGAGTGCTGTAGAGAAAACGAGTTGGAGAACTGAGTGCTTTAGAGAAAACGAGTTGGAGAACCGTAGAGCAAAAGGTTTAAAGAAAACCTTGTAGAAGGGTTAAAAAGAAACTTTTAAAAGCTTTCAAGAACCTTAAAAGGAGAGGGGGTTTTTTTTCTTTAAAAAAACCTTCATGAAAAAAATTTAAAAAAAAACACAAAGGTTTTTAAACCTTTGGAAATGGCGCTCTCTCTCTCTCTCTCTCTCTCTCTCTCTCTCTCTCTCTCTTGTGAAAGAATGCGCTACGTTGCGTTTTGCCTTTATTTGTTGCACTACGAGATGTTGCGCCGTGCGTTGTTGCTGGCTGCTGTGCTGCTGTTGTAGCTTACAAAGCTGTTGCTTAGGCAAAAGAAACCACCATACACAAGGCGACAGCCACTAAATGGAACTTCGAAAGCGACGGAAATGCTGGACAGCGAGACGGACGAATTGCAGTGACGGACAGCCGAAAAACATCACAACGAAAATTCAAGGACTATGGACGCCGGCTACGTTTTTTTGGATGCTGCATTGCTTGTTGCTTTGATGAGAGTCTCAGATCCAAAAACTTTGCAAGAAGCTCTGATGCTTCCTCTTCAAGACTCCAAGGCTCCAAAGGGAGATGTCGACGGACAAAACCAAATTGACGGAATTTCTTGACCAAAAAAAAAAAAAAACCTAAAGATTTACCGATTTTGCTTGCATTTTCTTATTCATTTTCCTTTTCTAAATCTTCTTCTTCTTTTTAATGATGAGGATCATCATCTTCTTCTTCTTCCAAGCTTCAAGAGCTTGTTGATGATGATGGAATCTCCTCTTTGATGAAGCTCTTTTATTGCCTTCCTTCTTGACGCCTTTTTGCTTCTCACTTTCTTCTACCATCGTCCTTCTTGATGAGAGGATGTGGCTTATGAGACTGAGAGAGAGAGAGAGAGAGAGAGAGAGAAAAGGGTATTGAAGGGGAGCTGAGCCTTTGCAAGGCTCTGATAGCATGTCAAAATTATGGGAGAGTATACACAATGGAAGCAATAGTTGATGGGATAGAGCAACATATATGAGAGAGAGTAATAACACAAGATGTATAGAAAGCTTTTATATTACCTTCTATTTTAGCCACTCCAAAGTTGGCTAGACCTTCATCTTCATGTGTTGGTTGTGTTACTTGTTTTATAAAAAGTGAGGCCTCTTGCCCTTTATATAGGGTCCACCAAGGGCTAGGGTTGGGGCCAACCCTATATCCCTTTTCCACCCACATACCCACTTTATTTGGGGTGTGTTCACACCTAAATGATCTCTTTCTTTTACCCTTTACCACTTATACATTATATATTTCAACAACATGGGCATAGTCTTCTAGGTGCAAAGTAGCAAATAACACCTTGGCCTTATAACTATGAGGGCTAAGATCAAAGTCTCCATTTTATCAATCCATTCTTCAAACTCCTCATTTGCTAAGCCTTTGCCTTCGAACTTAGTGAATGTTATCTTGTTTATCACTTCCTTAAACTTGTCTTCATCACCACCTCGATGACTATCATGCGATCTATGCTCAAATGGTCTAACATGATTTCCCCCAAACTCATTGAAATGATGTGGCCTACCATGGACTAGATTCCATTCCATTGGGATGATGACCCATGACTCCAAAAAAAATAAGTGGTTCACGCCGTGAACCATTTCTGCACTTTCACAACCTAAGGTTTCACGTCTTAGGAGTCCGCGTCCATAAATAAATAAATAAATAATAAATCAAATTTAATTTTTTCATGAATTCCGGTTGGCAGTATGAAACCCTAAGGTTTCACGGTGTGAAAGGCTTCGTTCAAGCCCAAAAAAATAAAAAATGAAAAACTTAAATTTAAATTTTTCGTAAAGTCCGGTTCACGGCGTGAAAGACTTCGTTCATGACCAAAAAAAATGAATTTAATTTTTCCGTGAAGGCCAGTTCATGGCGTGAAACCCTAAGGTTTCACAACGTGAAAGACTTCGTTCACGCCAAAAAAAAACGAATTTAATTTTTTCGTGAAGTCCGCGGAGTTCACGGTGTGAAACCCTAAGGTTTCATGGTATGAAAGTCTTCGTTCACGCCAAAAAAAAAAATCAAAATTAATAAAATTCATGAAGTCCGCTTCACGCCGTGAACTGCACCTTGCTAGTTCACGACGTGAAAGGGGGTCCGTCGACAAAAACAAACACCCCTATTTGGAGGCTCGTATTTCCTAAAGCGTATATCCGATGAAGGCGCTCTAGGGCTCATTGAAAAGCTAACATTGAGCTCTTCAACTTTGGTCAGCCATTTGAAGTCAAAATCAATCATTTGGGCCTCCGACCAACAACCTCAAAATTCGTCTCGAAAATAGCTCCCGAAAAGCACACAAAATAACAAAAAACAGTGCGAAAACCATCCATCGAACCATATTCGGGCTACTTTTTAAGGGTCCAAACGATAAAATCACGAATAACTCAGGGGAACAAAGTTGTAGTACTCCAAAAATACTACAACTCTCTCATACATAGTTTTTTAAATTTCCTTTTGGAACACCCTCAAAAACGTGCTGCGAAACAAGAAAAAAATTCTTGAATTTTTTTTCGTCTTGAGACTGATGGAAAATAGGTTTTAGGACCTCCTCTTCCATTTGGGAAATTACTAGCATGCACTTTTTCCGAAAAAGTATCTCTAAGGTCGTTCATGTGCATATAGCACCTAAGCTAATTAGGGCAAATGGACACTCGTCGTTTGACCCAACAAAGAGAATACCAGTTGGGCGTAACGAGCTGTGAGAAAATAAAAAAAATAAAAAAAATGTGCTTGCTTATTAAGGAGCATTTAGGTAATCAAACATGGCAACAATAGAGAGATTACCAAGGATCACACAAGGACTAAACCTAATGGCTGACATCTTTGAGCCATTGAGATCTATGCCGCAAATGTACCTCCCAATACCATTGGCCATGCCTATAACAAGCGTGTCATTGGGTTTTACATCCCTTGTCACTTCAATTTCACCGAGCTTTGGTCCTTTACTTAACATCTCCACAAATCCTATAGATACCAACCCTTTCCTGTGGGGATACCCACACCTTGGACATACTGATTAGTCTAGGAAGGGGGGTAGCCCAAGGATTGAGTGAGTCCCTCCTAAATAAGAGCACTCACATACAACCTCAGTGAATCATACAAGAATACGACCGTATAAATTTCTAAAATTATGGGCAAATACGATGGAACAACAGACCCTATTCAATTCATTCAAATATTTAAACAGAGATGTGAAGCCTTTGGAAACCCAAAGTGCCCCACCAAGATACATGAGTTGAACTTATGATTAGAGGAAAAAGCTAGTCGATGGTTCATCACATTGATGCCGACGATCAAGACCAACTTCAGAACCTTGAAAACAGCCTTTATCCACGGTTTTTCAAGACAAGGTGATCGGTGAAGTGCAACAAAAGAACTCTATTCAATTGAGCATAAACCAAATGAATCCATTAGAGACTTTATCCTTCGAATAAAACTCTTGGACTCACGATGTGAGTCATGGAAAAAATTAAACGATTTTCAATTGAAGAGATGTTTCATGTGATGGGCTTAAAGAAAAATAGCTCTCATAACTTGATCATTGTATCCAACCCAGAAACATTCGATCAATGTTGTAAAGAAGCAATATGTTTAGAAGATGACAACATGCTAGAAGATGATCATGCTACGAGGTGTTCCTCATCTAAACCAAGTGAAGCAATGGCAAATGAAAGATTGATCTCGGAATTATCATTCCCCGAGTTCTATGCAACCTTACTTAAAAGCTTTCAATCGACATCTCTAAGAGAGGATGAGATTCTTCAAAACCAACCATCCTTAATGCCTCTATAAGTGAGAAGTGAAATGCCTTGTGTTCAGTGCAATCACTATGACCATCCCAATCCCCATTGTGTGCATACAAGGCACCTGTTTTTCTATACTGCATATATTGTAAATCCTTTGATCATGATACTAAAAAGTGTCCCATTCATCAACAATTGACTCAAAACACCCATCTCTCGTGCACCAAACAGAAACAATCCAAAGAGTAGAAACTGCTCAGGAAGCGATTAATTGAACACTTCAGTGTTTCTATTGCCGAGGACCTCACAAAGTGGCAGACTGCACAGTTTGGAATACTTCCATGTCCATAGTCATTGACACTTTGCAACCCATGTGTGAACGATGTGGCATTGATCACATGTTCCAAGATTGCCTAAGACGGGTTGCTTCAATGCAACTTGTCTCACAAAATACAACTCTTAACATCTTAAGTGTACAAAACGGGCGATTGTCCACAATACCCTTGAATGTGCTTACACGCTTACAAGCCAAGGCACGAGAAATGGTCAAAAAGAATGCAAAAGACAATACCTCAACATGGGTAGAAGAACATGCTTTAAAGCAAAACCCAAAATAGAAAACAAAACCTTTTAAACCCAAGAAGAACAAGGGACAACAAACTATTGAAACCAAGGTTGAATTAAAGGACAGGGAAAAGGAGCCTATGGAGGACATAAACCCAAAAGATCCAAAAGCTACACATGATGCAGAAGCACCCACCTCAAAAGCCACCATACAAACCACAAAACCCATATGTGCGACATGGGATACAAAAGCCCAAAAGAGAATTCGATCTCATCGCATGGACAAACATAATGAAAACTGACGATCCAAAGAAAATCAAAACATGAAACAAGTTCTAATATGTCACTAAGTAAAAGAAAAATCCACCAAGACAACCAAAATCAAGGTATCTTAATGGTATCCAGATGTGGGTGGAGAAGCAACTACTTGTAGCTCAAGGCTACTACGAAGGTGCCAATCAAATTTGGGTGCCTCGACAGTCAAAGCCTCTTCCTCAACGCAACACTCAGAGGCCAAGGAAAAAGAAAAGTACTCCACAACACCGTCCACAAAAGCCTATGCGAGTTCCTCAAAGAAGTCCACCAAGTTAGCAAGTGTGGGTACCAAAAAGATTACTACCAGCACAAGGGTACTACCAAAGTAATACCAAAACAAGGATTCCCATGCGCATCAAAAAGCCCCATAAGCTTGCACAAAAAAAAAAAACCTCAGCACCAAGCACATCAGCCCCACCAATTTATAATGTTCATCAAAGATGGGTGCCTGTGCATGTGCTTCAACAACAAGGATACTATGATGGTAATCCCATCATATGGTTGCCAGAATCGAACAACGTGAAGAAAACCTTACCACCGACTTCAACCCTAGCTTCATCTAAAGTTCGACAAGAATGGAGTCCCAAACAACACCAAGCAAGTCACTGAACCACTCTCATGCATTTAGCACCTACACAAGAGCTTGTGTATTCACGCAACCACCCAGCAGTCTTACCTATTGCCTTGACAACATTTGAGCAACAAATTCAAGAATCAATACCCACGTCTGCAAAACAGAGACTTATGAGTGCATCAAGGACAAAATAACAATGCTCTTGTCACCCCTCTGGATGTGAAGCATAAGTGCACAAGAACATGTTGCTTGCATGTCATGCCCTAGTTGACCCATAGAATCATTTCAAATCAAAAAACCATCGGGGTCAGAACCTGCAACTTCACAGGATCAAAACCTACAATTTCACAGGGTCAAAACCTGCAACTTCATGGGGTCAAAACCTACAACGTCATGGGGTCAAAACCTGCAATTTCATGGAGTCAAAACCTGCAACTTTACAGGGTCAAAACCTGTAATCTCACGAGTTCAGGTTTCTCATGGGTTGAGAGTCTCACAGCTTAAGACCTTGCACTTTCACAAGTTAAGATTGTCTCATGGGTTAACCCCTCTCATGAATTAACAGTCTCACGGCTTAAGAACCTGCACTTTCATGATTTAATCCAATTCACAGATTAAGCCATCTCACACATTAACACCTTTCCAACGATCTTCAATAGCCATTATATATCTGTTAAGCTTATAGCTTACTATTCTTTTGGCTATGTTAATGTAGCAGCTGCTCCATGCGTACATATCCATACTCATGTACTAGAGAACATTTGCACCAAAGCCTCACCATTGACAACTTCCAAGTACATCTCTGGATGGGGGCCATGGTGGGTGAATGCCTAGTCAATGGTATAACCCATTGCCTGGAATTTTCCTTCAAATTACAAACCTCTCCAAACAACGCTACCATCTTCATAAATCAATGATCTTCAATCCTTATAGAGTGAAGATATCTATAGTAGCCTTGCAAGTCAACGTAATTCTTTCAATCCTTGCCAACAAGTGGCTCCTTCAACACAAAGCAATTCAATAAGAGTCTATATGACTCACTTCTTGGACTTCATGTATATCTACTTCATAAGAGCACTTAAATATACATAAAAACATAAATAGCACATGGGAAGAAGAATGCAGGAACAAGTCCTACTCAACAACATTTGACAAGAATCCTGCCACACAAAGGGACATCATCGAAGGCCAATTTCTTCAAATGATAAATGTCACTTCAATGAATCAAAAGAGGTACTGAAAATCACCATCTCGTTCTGATGATTATGTCTATGTTCCTTCAGATCCTCCCCTCTCTTCTCTCCTATTACTAACATCTCTTAGCATCCCCACTAACACCAAATCACATGTAACCTTGCTTATGATCGCCAAAAACAAAATGAGCAAAAAAACCCCCAAAAAAAACATGCTCACACAAAAAAAACATGCTCACACAAATATAAAAATGCAATCACTCGCAAAAAACCTTACCTCCCCACCCCATTAGGAATTCCCAATAAACCACTAACCTTTTCATTCACTAACTATCTTTTCTTATTCCTTTCTCGAAGAGACAAAGACCATTGAATATCACTCAACATCAAAGCCATCGACAAAGCTTATCCATTCTCCCCACGCAAAGATCTTCAACACAATCATGAGGACGCGATCGCCATTAGTAAAGGGGGAGATGTTAACCCATTCCTAGGGTTAACAAGAGCTACCACCATTATCTTACATCTAGGAGTCAAGGTAGATACATCAAAGGTCATACATTCAAGATATGAAGCAATGGTATCCAAAGCTACAACTTGGACGGGCGCTCGTAATGGTGTGACGGAGTATTTATGGCGATTCCCACTTCAAGAGCGTGTGGTAGCAAGGAAGGACAAATTCCTAAGTGATATACTTCATGGATATATAATGAGAGTAGTCATTGTAATAGCATTAGGCCTCTTATGAGCCTAGAGTGCTCGGCCGACTACAGTTAAGTGAGTGTGAACACTTATGGCCATGTATATAAGTGAATATCTCTCATAATACAATATACTCTCCCATTGTGCAATTGAGTCTTGCTCTTGCTAATCTCTCTCCCTAATGTATGCTAGTGAGTGTGTGAGTGAATTGAGGTGAGAGGAGGGATGAGTACCCATAGTGCAACGCGGTGGTGTGACAATGCTCGTGGGAGGCACGGTGGAATTACTTCTCAAGGAGTTGTAGTGCTTGGAGACCTCAAGGGTTACGAGCTCGGCCATTGGAAAGATCCTCACCACGATAGTTACGGTTCACCAACAAGTAATCTCTTGTTGGATGTGTTTCAAGGGGGTTAGGGTGAGCCATAACAAGGGTCATCTCGCTAAGCCATCACCCACCGCAAAGAACTACTTCGACTTGGCAGCCACACTCTATGACTCAGGTAGCTAGTTCCAATTTCTCCCTTGTGATTTATTTATTTATTGCATTTTGTTATTTATCTATAAAATAAAAATAAAAAGAACAAGACTTAGAAATCTGATTCCAGCATGTCTAGCGGGGGTAGTTTAGGGGGTTTTTCTCATATGTTATCCTCTCTGTTGAACCTGTCTTAGGTTGACCTTGACCGTATATGTCAAGTAGTGACCACTTGCCAGGCTAAGATGGTACGATCTCCCTCAGGCTTGCGAGAGGCCGGAGACATTCCCATTGACACAGCTCCTAATATTCCCCTATTCATAGATGACCCTGTAGGTTCGTCTGTAGTAACGATGGACAATATGGAGTTAGTGGACGAACAACCTTTGCAAGATGACAACATTAGCTATGACTACTTTGCAGATGACCTTCTTGATGGGGAGGAGTATGGAGATGATTCTCTATGCACTTGTGTGGATGTAGAGGATGACAAGATATATATCTCGACAAGGTCTGTTTCCTAGTTGTTTCCTAAGACCAGCGTATTGGACAAAAATCAAGCTATGATTCTATATGTGCTTAGGAGCATTCATGCCCATTCGGAAGCTAGTTCTGGTGCTCCTGCAACAAGGATTGTAGTTGCACCGAGATCTACATAGAAGAGGGTGAATTTCTCTTCTCTACAAAGGACATAGTGCCTTGAGTAGGGTCGCAGGGTCGCACCGCCCCTGTGAAAGCAATTCACAGCACCACACTACTAATCTTCTCAAGGATCTCAAGCTACCAAGCTTTGGGGGAGAGGTGAAATAAGGACTCAATAAATATCTTTCTACAAAAGTGGCCAGATATTCACAACCTCAAGCGGTTGCCAGCGGATGTGAGGCCCGTAAAGGCCAACCCGTGCAAGGCATACAAATGGTGATAAGTTTGGCCAAGAGCGCCAAACTTCTGAGCACTTGGGTAGATTTCGAAACATTTTTTTGAAAAGAGTTTTTTCCTGTGTGATGAATGAGTTGTAGAGGTCCTGGCATGATTGGGATAAGTGCTCGATGCATGGCATTTTCCTCACCCAGTACATCTCCAACTATCACGAGATTATGTTAAAATTAAAGGTAATTGATGAATTCCAAACTTTACGTGGATTCATGAGAGGCTTACACCCAGATTATGAGGCTTTTGTAGAGCCTAAGTAGCTGACAGATTTTGATGAGGCCATAATAACATTTCATGTCGCTCTAAATCTGGGCTTAGCAAGACAACTGAGGGCAAAGAGGGCTCTAGCTTTAAGAGGAAATTCTTTCAAGGTAATAGAGGGCAAGGGGACTAGAGTGAGCTGCAGAGAGGACAGAGTGGACATTGGTTGAGGAAACTGCACCATTTTAAAGAGAAAAACCAATATAAATCCACAAAAAAGGAGCAATACCATAAAGCTAGAAAAGAAAATCTATGCTTTAACTATTTCGGGGATGGACATAGCAAAGCAACATGTCTAAAGGTGGGAGATGGAGGTAGTTCCAATGATGCCAAGAAGGATGGTAAATCCTCTCGACAGTTGCATACTATCCAGCGGTTACCTCTTAGTTTTGCAGAGTTCAAAGAGGTAACTATCAGACGTACGGATAATACCCACACTTGCTGCACTACCCACGCAATGTGGTAGCCATTAGTGGGGACCACATGATTTGGTGTTTATATGGCAGGATAGGTGGCCGTAGAGTCACTGTCATGATAGATGATGGAGCTTGCCACAATTTTCTTAACTACGTGCTAGTTAAGAAGTTGCGGTTGCCAGAGACCAAGTCTGACCATAAGTATACAATGTCATAGCTGACGGTCATGCCAAAACTATTTGGGACACAGTGGTCTTGGGGGTACCTTTGCTAAGTAGGGCTATGAGGCCAGTTTGGATTTCCAGGACATGCACTTGGCTAGAGCAGATATCTATCTAAGCAAGGAGTGGTTGTATAACCTCGGCCCTACCCTGAGTCGTAGCTACCAAGATAATAGCCTAGAGTTTGTGTATAAGGGGAGAGTGGTGAGGTTACAGGGTGAGTGTGAGGTTCCAGTTGCACCCATGATTTCGTCTCTAGAGTTGTATCGTGCCATCGACGTTAGCGATATATAGTAGGTATATATTTGTACTCTCTTGCATCAATTTATTTTCGTAGATGAAATAAATGTGATTGATAAAGTTTTCGTAGTTGAAACTAATATAAGTTGTGATAACTTAAATGGCCTTGGTCAGACCACTATTTTCCAAAACCTGTTTTGTCTTCTTGTAAACAAAACGTAAATACCAAGGCTAAAACGGAGACAATAAAACACAAGTAAGCAGTTTCTTTGAGTGATTTATTGCGAGAGTTTAGGGATGTGATTCTCGATGATCTCCCAGATGGTGTTCCACCATATAGGGAGCTTGACCATGGCATTGATGTACTACTAGGATCAAAACCTATAAGCAAACTTGCTTATAGGTTAAGCCACTCCTAGGTAAAGAAAGTGGAATGGCAGTTAGCTGAGTATACAAAGAAAGATTTTATATGCCCGAGTTCTTCACCATGGGCAACACCAATTCTTTTGGTAAAAAAGAAAGATAGGTCTATGCGAATGTGTATAGACTACCATGCTTTTAATCAAATTATGATTAAGAACAAATACCCAATGTCACGCATTGATGAGTTGTTTGACTAACTTAACGGTGTGAAATACTTTTCTAAGATTGATCTTAGATTGGGGTATCACCAAGTTAAGATAAGGGGACATGATATTCCCAAGACCGCATTTAGGACTCATTTTTGACATTATAAGTTTCTAGTTATGCTATTTGGCTTGAAGAATGCATGAGCAACATTTATGATGCTGATGAACAAGGTTTTACATCCATATTTGGAAAAACTCATAGTAGTTTTCCTTGACGACATAGTTATATATAGTAAGTCGAAAGAATAACACTTATAACATTTTTACTCAGTGTTTAAACTCCTTAAGAAAAATAAGCTATTTGGGAAGGAATCTAAGTGCGAATTTTTTGCTAAGGAGATCCACTATTTAAGCCATATTGTCTCTGTGCGGATGGTACATGGATGGATCCTAAAAAGGTGGATGCCATTGTCAGATGGCTTGAACCTAGAAATCTCGAGGAATTGTAGATTTTTCTAGGCATGTCAGGATTCTATCTATAGTATATAAAGGACTACGCAAAGATCACAGTCCCCTTAATCGATGAGTTGAGGACAAAGGATAAAACTATTCGTTGGGGGGATCCTCAATGAAGAAGTTTTGAGAAGCTCAAGGTGGCCATCACGAGGCACTAGTATTGAGCATTGTTGATCCTAATGAGCCATTTATTTTGGAAACAGATGCTAGTAGGGAGGCCATTGGGGTGGTTTTATTGCAAAGGGGATGCTATGTTGCCTTTGAAAGCAAAAAGCTTGACCGTGCCCAACGTAACTACTCAACTTACAAACGAGTTACTTGCGATTGTTCATGCTCTTAAAAAGTGATGACATTACTTGTATGGCTCTACTTTTGAGGTTCAGATGGACCATGAAAGTCTGAAATGGTTTCTACTCAGGGTGAGTTAAAAGGTAGAAAAGCTCGGTGGATAGATCTCCTACAAGAGTACAACCTTAAACTACGTTCAAGAGAGATAAATTTAATGTAGTAGCGGATGCGTTGAGCCGCATGCCAATGGTGAACTAGTTAAGTTTCACCACCTTCAAGAGTGATCTCTTGGAATCTCTACATGGTTTATGTGAGCATGATTCATCAGTTTTAGAGGTATGACACATTGTATGCAGCTACGGTTATAAACAACAGGAGAAGCCACCTCCCTCTTCTAAAAGGAGTACTAGTCCGGAGAGATTAGTCAAGGTTTTTGCAGGAAGAGGATCGAGTGCTAGTGTGGAGCAACTAGACAAGTCTCTTGGGTTATGTATCGAGACATAGAGCTTAGGGTTGGACCCTTCACAACCATTTGACACTAGTTCACTTGGGGGTGATAACTTTTGTTGGGGAGAAAAGTGTAGACACTATTCCATAGATGATGAGTACCTGCTCTACAAGGGTAGAGTTTACGTAGCAGGTATTGGTGATTTTCGGGCCCAAATTCTTATAGAATGTCATGATAGTTTGAGTGCTGGTCATCTCCGGATACAAAAGACCTATACACTAGTCAAAATACAATTTTATTAACCTAGTTGTCCAGGACTTCATGTTGAAATACAAGAAATGTCAAGTCAATAAGCAGGTTTGTTACATCCATTGGATATTCCCACCAAAAGGGAAATGGGAAAGTATTTCTATGGATTTCATCACTGGTTTACCTAGAATGAATTGAGGAAATGATTTGGTTTGGTTAGGAGTTGACCAATTAACCAAGACGGTCAAGTATATACCTATTAAAGAAATGGTGAAAACCTTTGAGCTAGCTAGGTTGTTCATCGAACATCTCTACAAGCTATATGGCATACCCACATATATAGTCTGTGATAGTGATAGGAAGTTTGATAGTCACTTTTGGAGGGAAGTCTTCAAAAAGTTGGACACTAATTTGGTATGAGTACGGCTGATCATTTGCAATTTGATGGTCAGACTGAGAGAGTAAACCAAGTGTTAGAGGACATGCTTTGAGCGTATGCTCATAAAAAGCAATCAAATTGGGAAGACTACCTACCACATTTGGAGTTTGCTTATAATAGTTCGAAACATTCCGCGATTGGATTTAGCCCATTTATGTTGATGTATAGCTTCCAACCAAGATCTACTATAGTCGTAGGGTGAGAGAAGGAGAAGTTGCAGTCCGTGACAACATGCAAGATATGTTGCAGGCAGCAAAAGATAGCATACGTAGTGTACAAGATCGTGTGAAGACGTATGCAGATAAGGGTCATAGAGAACTAGCCTTTAAAGATGGGAAAGTGTTAAAAACTTTCACCTAGATATTGTGGTCCCTTTAAAATCCTTAAGAAGATTGGTGGATTAGTATACAAACTTGAGTTGAAAGAGAGATCTTGAGTTCATCCTGTTTTTCATATCAGTAGACTGTGAAAAACAGATGATCATAAGGAGAACGTAGTTCCTCCAAGTGTTTTGGTGGAGTTGATAGAACCACCATCTCTTCTACATGAACTGGAGAGGATTCTCGGATTTAGAGATTGGAACATGAGGCACACTATGTACCGAGAGGCACTTGTTGAGTGGAAGGATCGTGAAAATGAGGCATCCACGTGGGAGCACTTGAGTATGCTAACCAAGAACTTTTTGGAGTTCATTTTCGTGGATAAAAAACTCTTCTTAAGGGGGAGTAATGTTACGTAGCCTATAGTAGCGGGGGAGCTCGATCGGACTCCGAGACTACCCACTAGAGCATGGGTGGCGAGCAAGCCAGGAGGGGGTGCCCGGACATAGTTCCGCACAGGCGGTCGGGTATATGTAGGCAGGCAGCCACCATATATATCCGGTAGTGGGGACCTCATTCCTTCTATGGACTGGGTGGTGATCCTGAGCTCTTCTCCTCCATTGTCTACACGTTGCTACTATCGTAATGTGACACAAAAGGTATGTTAAGAGAGATTACCTCACCTTTGATAATGCTTCTTAAAAAGGACATACCTTTCAAGTGGACTCTAATGTTTGACCAACACGGTGGCACCTCTTGGGTGAAGGAAGAAGACCTTGTTGTGAGATATCGAGCTCAACTAGTGTTGCGGACATTGATGACTTGCTTGGGTGATAGCTTCCACACTTATGCCACTGGCATGGTTGGTGAGATTATGAATAATATGCTGCGAGTGGTTTACAAGCTTTGGTGTACTAGAGTTTTGGTATAGTTATATGGACCCGACCACTGTATGTTATAATAGAAGAGTACTTTTCCTTATAGTATGTATTCTTATCTCTTCAGTTTATGGTTATAAAAGAGAAGAGATTAGAGGATAAGGGAGAACAAGGCCAAGAAAAGAATTAACACATGATCAAATCTAACTGTTAAGTGAGCTCTTCAAGGTTAAGGAAGAGGCATGCTAGTTTTTTAGGGACTTGGCATACCATGCTATGCACAGTGGGACTGGCTGGTTAGAAATTTGAGAGTTCATGCAACAGTTGGACAAAGAGCTGGCACAATAGCCTCAAGTAAAGATTAGGGTAGAGTTAGAGCTAGCAAGTATTATGCCCAAGGAAACTTGGTTAACCAGCTCCAGATTTGTGAGAGGAAGTGGAGCAATATCTTTACTAGCACTCCTGAGTGATGGGTTAGAAGCCCATGTCAAAGGTGACACCAACAATACCACTCACTAACAAATTAGGGTAGCCAAAAAGGGAAGAGGAGAAACAAGGAGGAGCCCTTCCCAAGATTTCAAAAAGACCTCCATATAGATGGGCTTAGAGCATTGGTAGAAAAAGTAGAACCAGAGATCCTGAAAGTCAAATTTATTATGATGATGCCTTCTCCCGACAATATTCAGAGCCACATGCTTTTGTTGCACAAATGGCGATCATGGAGGAAAAGGCACAAATCACATTTCCAAATGCTAGAATAATAGATGTGAAACATAGTAGACTAGAAGAGAAAATAGGCTTAGGACATGTCCCAACATAAGAGAGATTATGAACCTAGATATAGAGCCAGAACAAAGATTAACTTTATATATGGAGGCATCAATAAGCCAGCTAAATCGACTAAGGAAGGGAATGCTTTTAGATCTGTAGTAGTGGAATAGTTTTTATGTTCTGAAAAAACCATTCCTCTAGTTCAAGGGCCAAAAGAAGGGTTCATGCTAGATGTTGCTAGCGTATAGTGTCTTTAGTGTCCACGAGGCATGCTAGGTTTTGTGGGAGAATATGCCCCACAGTCCTCACTGCCAATGACTGCCAACTATTTTTTACCAGAAATCAAAGCATCATGAGCTGGAGACAACAGTCTTGATTGTAACAGCTTCTACATTAGGTCTCATGGGAGAGAATAGAAGGAATGCTAGGTAGGGAAGTGGGGGTTGACACACTTAGGAGAAGAGAGGGAGAGACATCATAGAATTGCTCAAGGCACTGTTGTATTTTGGTGTTCATGTTATTCCTACCACATATGTACTCTCTATAGTAATGGTCAATCAAGGTGGATGTTGTACTATGTCCATGAAAGGTTGTTAAGTTCATTTAACTAAGCCTACAAGCATGCTTCCACTAGTAGTAGTCTTTTCGGAAGGCACTGTTGTATTTTAGTGTTCATCTTATTCCTACCACATATGTACTCTCTGTAGTAATGGTCAATCAAGGTGGATGTTGTACTATGTCCATGAAAGGTTGTTAAGTTCATTTAACTAAGCCTACAAGCATGCTTCCACTAGTAGTAGTCTTTTCGGAAGGCCAATCTGCACTCTAAGTGTCTGGATTACTGGTATGTACTCTAACTATCTAGATTAACGGTATATACTCTAACTATCTAGATTCCTTCCATAGGCTTTCTGGAAGGCAATCTGCACTCTAAGTGTTTGGATTACAAGTATGTACTCTAACTATCTAGATTACTAGTATGTACTCTATCTATCTAAATTACTAGTATGTACTCTAACTTTATGGATTACTCGTCTGTGCGAACCCGATCTGGACTAATTGTTGAAAATGACAATAGAGACGACTATAGTGTATCAAACTACACTAGTTTGTACTCTAACTTTATGGATTATTGGTGTGTACTCTAATTTTAGGGATTATTGGTGGTCTGTGTGAACCTAGCTGGACTAATTGTTGGAAATGACCATAAAGGCGACTATAGTGTATCAAACCACACTTCTGCAAACTCAATTCGAGCAAACGACTAGCACTTAGTAGAGTGTTCCCCTATTAAGAAAGCTAGACTTCTTCAGATCCACCTCAAGCAAAGAGCCTTGGGTGTTTTGATACGTGAACCCAATACTGGAACCTCGTGACGCGCGTGAACACGCCCTAAGTCGTGAACCGGGAAGGTCGTGTGTGACGTGAAAATCCTATCCAGTGCACAGCGGCAATGGCGACAGCAGCGCCACCAACAGCAGGGAATCCCTTAGCCTCTACCCTCAACATGAGTCGTCTCTCCCTTTCCTCGCACGCCTGCTTCAAGGGAGGCGCCTCTCTCCTGCCTCTACCTTTTCCGTCCAGCAGCAGGTGCCTGCTGACCCTCCCGCTCATCATCGAGGCCGCCCACAAGAAGGGTTCCGGCAGCACCAAGAACGGCCGCGACTCCATCAGTAAGCGTCTTGGCTGGCTCCATCATCATACGGCAGCGTGGCACCAAGGTACCGACTTGCCTCACACATGCATAAACCTCCCCTGCACACGCACACGCGCACGTTTTAGCCAGCATAACCTTGGAGATAAGGCTGTGTTGGGTCTCTAGCACATATGGAATACAGGTTCTAGACCAAGCCAGAAAAACCTCGGAGATGAGGCTATCTACCACATATGAATTACAGGTTTTAGACCATTTGGAGCACATGCGTCTGTAGTAAGAAAATTACCTTGATCTGGATTTATCACGTGTCCCTGGATGAAAAGTAGTTAACTTGTCTGGATGCACAAACAAGGGAAGTTAGCCCATTGCTAGTGGACAGTCCTTACAGGGTTTAGCTTATCAACAATGACATGGAGAGAGCTAAAATGCCAAATTCAGAACCCTAGCAGAATGTCTCCTCAAGGATCTTGTTGCATGCACTGCAGAAGCTTGAGTGGTAGGGTGTGTTCAAAAGTCTTTCAGTGTGTACTTTAGTTTACTTTGAAGAGAAGAGTAAAAGAGAGAGAGAGATATATATAGTGCCCTGACATAGTATTGGGTCCCAACCACCCACTAGCAGCCCCTACCTTTCAGTGTATTTGCTATTACTGAAATTGGAGTGAGTACAATGAACTGGACCTGACCTGTCCTGAATGGAAAGACTTTTGCAGTGCTGAACGTGCAGGATGGATTCTGGGCTTAACAGGAGGGGGCAGGCTGCCTTCGAATTGTGGAGATACAGATGCACAGGCGGAACAGGAGAGCTCTGAGCAAGCTGATTTCAAGCCTAGGATCCTGGCTGTTCGACCTGCCTGATTGGCTGAACGACCTCAGTCTGAATGTATTTGGCCAGTCCAAACCTGTCTGGCCACCGCTCGGTCTGCATGCAGCCTATCTAAATATGTCCTGCATCCAGCACTCGGCCATAGCGATTGACGACTTGAATATGGACTAGGGCTCACAACTGCACATCTTTGACCCAAAAGGGTTTCCCAAAACGTGCAAAACCTGACACTCAAGTGCAGTGCGTGCACATGACAGATCTCTAGAGTGTATCAATTTGAGGGGGGCTGTGGGTAACACAAGTGCTTGTAACAATTGCAATTAATATGCAAGGTGGCTGTCCAACGGTGATGGCCGCCTTCTACCCAATCTCCAGTCCCGAACAGCCCAAGAGATCTCCAATCAGCACCAGAAAACCAGCAGTCCCGCAAGCTCTTCAAATCTCCCGTAAGCTCCAAGGTCTTCAAGAAACAGTCCCGCAAGCTCTCCAATGTCTCCAACCTTCAAGCCACCTGGGGCTTTGATACCATGTCAGAATACGCAGCGGATATGAGACAAACTGCTGAGAGCACAATGTAGCAAGACACCAACATGAAGATGAGAAAACGCAAGAGATCCACCAGCCTGGAAAACGCTGAACTGTGTGTGGAAGAGAAAACTCAGAAGAGAGAGAGTGAAGCTGTGTGAACTCTGCACTATATATAAGATCCGGTACACAATACCCAATACACTGGAGTGGGGGGCAGCCCCACTATACATATGGTCCAGGACTGCTGGTCGGCCAGCCCAAAACAGGCAGACAACAGTCCCAACTGCTCACAACCAGATAAAATCCAGTCGGCCAGATAAAATCCAGTCGGCTAGCATCTACTACCCCACGACCATAGAAAATAGGGAAAAATGAGAAAAGGTACAGGGTTGGCACACCCACAACAAAAGCCCTCTGTGAGATAATGTACAGATAGGAGATGACTGCTAACAGGTATGCCCGGCTACATATTTGCCCATGTAGAGGCAACTGACCAGCTCACAACTAGGGATAATACCTATGACTCCATAAAATGGGAAAATAGGTGGGTAAATGATGTGAGGGGTGACCAGCCCCTCTAGCTTACATGGTCAGCCCTAAAGGCTAAAATAGGACACCACGCAGGAAGCCGGCAGCAAGGGGATGATGTCTAACAGTCTGATAGCTCTTTGACATTTTTGGAGGAAACATGGTCCACCAACGTCAATCTAGGAGAGCATAGTGGAAACATATAGGATAGAGAGGGGTGAGGAGACTATCCTGCAGTCGGAGTGCCAGTTGTTGGTACCTTGTCAACAAGAGATTCAAGTAAGAAAGGTAGGCTGGTAGCACATATAGTGGTAAGTCCATCCATGAAGCTCAACATGAGGGAGTGCCCTATGATGTCAGAAAGCTTTCAAGCGAGGAAGTGGTATTGATGATAGAGTTCCCATGTAAGGAGCAGATTCTTGAGGATGAGCCGAGGGAGCAGACACTACCACTCTTGGAGGTGATCTAGATAGATGGAGGACAACCCATCCTAGAGTCCATTCTAGTTTCCGAGGACAAGGAGGGGGCAACAAGTGAGTTTCAGGCTTTTCTATCCAAATCCATTGAGGAGGATGAGATGAGCGATTCCGCAATGGTGTCTACCATGCTACTTGAGTATCCAGAGGTAGAGGGGCTAGTTTCAATGCCCGCAGTTCCTAAGGAGGTAGTGGCAGAGACACCATTGGAGACAACAGGTCCAATAGCATGCTATTGCACTTGGGACCGGTGTGTGGAGTATGAGAGTGAGTTTGCCAGACGATCCCTATCGGTTTGGAGCAGTGGAGCATCATTTGCACCTGTGCTCCAAGTGAAGCAGAAGGGGATGTCATGTGCACACTATCCCAAGTGTGATGTGGACCTGCTTCTACCAATTGCCAATTGGTCAATTCAGAGGCCGAGTACATGGCTGGATTCATGTGTTTGTAAGGGCGTCCAAGCGCTCAATTAGCAGCCAAGTGTGGATATAGTTATTGGGTTATTGGTTTAACACACTTAGTTGGACATTATTATTAGGGTTGGTAGCCAACTCACCAACATTACACTATAAATAGGAGTCTAGGCCTTAGCTGTATTCATTCATTGATAATTAACACACTTAGTTGGACATTATTATTAGGGTTGGTAGCCAACTCACCAACATTACACTATAAATAGGAGTCTAGGCCTTAGCTGTATTCATTCATTGATAATTAATCATCGAGTCATCGAGAGCTTAGGAGCATCTATCATTGAGTATCTCTATTCATCATTGTATATACTTCATATTAGTAATACATGGTAGATTAGGTCATCTCTCTGTACTGTGTGTTGAGCTGAAGAAGCAATTTTTGTTGCATGGGTTTAAGTCTTTGATTAGGTGCTATCGCAATCAATCAATCTTAAACAGGCTTCCACAAAGCACCATGTTACACCAATAGCCCCCAAGCCCGGTCAAATCCTAACACTAATCTTGGGTTAGCTTTGAACCCTAATCCTTAGTCTTAATTGATCTGGGATAGTCCACCCCCCTTAACCTGAGGTCCTCGACCCCTGGTTAATACGAGTCCTAGTTCAGTTGGAGATGTAACACTAGGGGCTAGATTGCCTAGCTCTTTTTACCATGAGGCAAGGATGGTGTCAGACATGCTGGCAGAAAACCACAGCCCTCCTGGCAAGGGAGAGAGAGATGTTATGTCAATTTTTTGCTGAAAGCGTCTTGCTTCATGAGGCCGGACACAACGTAGAAAGTGCAGACATATGTGGGCCTCACAAGAATCAAACCCTACCCATTGGTTTGAGAGACTTTTGACGGACTGCAAAGTTATGTTGGCCCCATTTACATGAAAAGTGCACTACAGGTACTTTTTCTTGTGTGAAACATGCACCCTGAAGCACATGTGATGAGGGCAATGCTTCTGTGGGGAACAGGTCTAACAGGGCTCCTAGATGACTAACGTCAAAACCAAAACAAGAATAGAATATGAGTTGCTTTCTTTCTTCTGTGATTTCCTGCTTACCCTCGACCCCAGTCTAACCCAGCTCTAAGGTTGTTTTCTCATCTGTGACGTGCTGCTCGCCACACTCGCTTCCCTTTTTTAAAATGGTTTTGTTGATATGACTTTGCAGTTCCACCCAGGCAATAATGTTGGATTAGGTAGAGATTATACCTTGTTTTCGTTGATTGATGGAGTAGTGAAGTTTGAGAAGTTTGGACCTGACAGAAAGAAAGTAAGTTGTTTTCAAATTCAAAATGATTTGTGATCATTTCAGTTTGTTTTCAAATTCAAAACGATTCATGATCATTTCAGTTTGATCTTGCATTCTCAACATGCATGGGCTCGTATGTTTCAGCAGGTCAGTATTTATCTGAAAAAGGAAGAACCAGAGAATCCTGACAGCAGAAAAGTGAAAAGGCATGAGTTCTTTCGCCTTAAACGTGCGCAAGCCAAAGCATACAAAGAAGGACGAGAAGTTCCCACTTCTTGTCCCACTTTGTCTTTAGCCTTTGCAGAGGATTCACAAGGTTCTGAAGAGAAAGCTATCTGCTAGGTCTAAATAAGAAGTCCTAATTAGTCCTGATTGGTAGCTTTGTTGTTCTATGGAACAGTGAAAAAGAGGACTTGATCTCAGGAGGAATTTTTTAAACATACCTCTCGTGTAAGATCTTCTATCTGTGTGTACGACTCTTGTTAGTAACACACTGGAAAGTCCTTGTTTTTGCTCAATTTACGCTTATCATGAGTCCACTCTCACACGAGAAACATGACTGTTAAGTTTTTTAATGAAGGTCAAACTCTCTGGCAAGGTTTGTCAATGAGGTACGGCTATTATCACGATGTGAGGATGGAAGTGTGAGACATTTCTTGCACCCACTTGGAGCCACATATGTGAGTTGCCATAGCATGTATTGTGCAGTATGGAAGAGGTGGTTTAAATTGCATTGTTGTATATGTGAAATTTGGAGTTCCAACATAGTTTTTTTTCTTTCAAGGTAGGTATACCACAACTGGAAGGGTGTGCTTCCGGTGAAGAATCTTCTTCCACCTGAGGAGAGTGTAATAGAGCTTCCAGTGAAGACACTTCTTCCACCAGTGGAGAGCGTTATCTTAAGCAGATTCTTTGCCAAGCCTGATCATTCTATGGGAGGTTTCGTTCTGTCTGTCCAACCAATCACACATTCTGTCTGTCCAACCAATCACACATTCTGCAACCGGTGGCTAATAGTAAAATTACCTGTTGCTTGCCAGCTAGACTTATTTTCCTTTCAGGGTTGAGATTCTGTAGAGGGGGGGACAAAACTTAGGTCAACAAGCCTTGTATAGATTGGATAAAAATGGTCTCATTTAAATTATGTTGTGCTACAATAATATCCCCCGAGTGTGTTCTTCTGGCCCTCCACCATATGTATAGCTTCAACACTCAGATGCACATGTCAAGCTAGGGTTTATCAGAGGAATCTGCCCATGTGTGAGCCACTATCTGCTGTCAAGGGTTAAAAGAATGAGCATAAGATAGGCTGCTCATAATGGCATATGGTAGCCATTTTGTGTGAAATTTATAAAATTGCTCACCAACTTATTCTTCATAACTCTTGCAAGTACACATTGAAATTTAGTTATAGCCATATGCACATACATAAAAGTTATGACAAAAACCTTGCAAGAAACTAAAGAGATAAATGGAGATAAAATGGGGAAACCAAGTAAGATACATACATCAAACTGAGTAACATTGATGAGAGAATGCAGTGAAATATACATGGTATACATACACATACTTACATAGTATACATGTAGATGGTAATATATATGTGCACGTGGATAGTATACATAGCAGCGTGAACAATCTAGTGAACATAAAATGATTTGAGATATTCTATCTCATATTCACTAATGATTTGATATATTCTACCTTATATTCACTGAGAAGATCTTAGCCTTTATTAGGTGATGGCCTTGACTTTTTTATTTGATTGTTGAATATAGAAGACATCTCTCTCACACAGAATCCTTATTTACATATAGTCAGCAGAACTACTAGATAAAATTAATTATTTCAATTATAGCAACGCTTCTTGTGTGTATGTGCGTGAGTAAAAAAAAAGACTATGCACAAGGTGTGACGAGGAGGTCTTACAAGTCTCCCCTTAAATTTACGATCGTAGGGGACATGCTTAGTCATATAAGAACTTTTAGTATTGAAAGTGGACAATTTTTTAGAGCTATATAGCATGCGACAATGGACCTACATGGTGAGCATTGAGCACTCGCTTTCAAATTCTTTTTGAGCCTTTTGGTCCCCAATTCCCATTGTACTTGTGAGTTTTTTGGTGAATTGGGATTTGGCCATACAACAACGACTTTAAGAGTAGGGTCCACTTCTTTTTTATCCAAGAAAACATCAGTTTGGAGAGACTCATCAATAACAAACGATAAAAAACTGGAGCTTTAGGATGTAGCACAATGTCAACTAAGAGGTTAAGGCTTTGCACATACAATATGTTTTGTAGTGTGAAAATTATCATGAACCCAATGGCCATTGAAACAACAAAATGAAGGCTACCATGGCAAGCAAAGGCATCCCCACATCAACAACACCATGCTTGTGAAGGTAGTAATAGTCACCATTCTTAAGGCCATGCTAATGCCATGGGTTTCTTAAGAAACAACGTCAAGACTTTATAACTGTGGAAGGATGTCATCCTCTTGGAGAATCAGGTCCCACTCATTGTTCTAAGAAGGCATGGTCAACTTCTCCCTTCTACAATTTTTTTTTTTGGGGGAAAAGATCCTTCTATTAGTTATTGAAAAGACAGCCACGAGAAGGGCTAAAAACCACCACGGAGGGCTAGATACAAACTCGCCTTATGTATAGGGCGGGAATCAAGTAATCAAAAGAGGGGAAAGGGATGCTTCTCCTCCGGTTGGCCGCTCTATGAGGAGAAGGCCATCTCATACAAGGGGAGGGGGGAACAACCACAGGTGGAAGGGGGAACAACCATAGGTGGTCTGTAATGCCAAGGGGATTACCACCTCTATCAGTGAGAAAAGGGCCAGGCCGCTTGAGTCTCAAGAAAGATTCCCGCCGCTTTCGCATGCAGTCAGATCCACCGTGCAACTTCCCCCACTGACTGCGGAGGGTATATATGATATCGAGCCAAATGCTCCTGATAAACTTTGCTGGCGGCTTGTGGGTACCCTCAATGGCTTCGCTGCATTGAGCTTGCCATATGTGCTAGGCTGCAATGCTACTGCGAATCTCCCATCTTTGGCAGCATGAGCCTGGTTCGCTAGTGGTCTCTGTAGGTGGGGTTGTGATTGGTATTGTCGAAATGATGGTGAGAGATCTAAAGGGCTAGCCCTCCACCATCCTCCTTGCAAGCCCTGACCACCTCAGCCTTTGTGGCCCAAGCAACAATGCCCTATGTAATGATCCGGGTTGAGGCCGTGTCCGTAGAGTGAAGATGCAGAGAATCCGCCACCAAACCTGCTGAGCCTTCGGGCAGTGCTGAGACTCCTAAGGGTGGTCGCGCACCTCGGGCAAACTGCTATAGCTGATCTCCAACTGTCAGCCAAGTGTTGACCACCAAGCTCCTGTGAGCCATCAACCAAAGAGGGTTATCTTTCTAGGCTGAGAACTATCCCAAAGCCACTTCCAAAAATCTGAGAGGAAACGCTGTGAGAGGCCTTGTGACTGCCAATTTGTTGCTGTTGCTGGGGTGCCATCAATCTCTGGTGTAAGATTCCTCCCCAGCCTCTTAAGATGTCCAGCATCTTCCCCTGTAATCAAATCTCTCTTCAGAAATATAAAAGATCTTGTTTCTACCAGTTTTGACCTAGAGAGAGAATCTTCTAGAGAGTAGTAATTCAGTTTTTAAATATTTTTGGATAGAAAAATATCTCATCTTATTAAAATAAGTTTCCCTGAAACAGAAGTTCAAAAAGATTTTCAGAAGGTGCATTAGAAATTAAGTATAATCTGTTCAAGAGGCATTATCTTGAGGGTCAAGATTTTTTTAAAATTTTAAATTAAGGTTCCTATGGACCAATAAGATTCATCCAAATGTAGGGAGGAGATAAATAGAAGAATAAAAGAAAAATCTTCCAAAAATGAGTAAATACTCACATAAGATGAAGAGTTGACTAAGGACAAGGTTAATAGTTAAAAAAGAGAGATATTTAGGTGAAATGATGCATTTTTGATACCTCAGTATGGGGGAATTTCCCTCATGAAGGAGGTGCCTATTTCACATGCTTGAATGAGTTTTAAACTTTCAAATAATGAGATATTTTTATCTCTCCTCTCTCCTGTTTCAACTAGATCCAAAAAGTGAGCAAAACTGATCCAAAAATGATCAAAAATTGACCAAACTGATCTGAAAAATTCTAGAATCAGTTGGCTTGGTTAGAAGCTCACTTTTTCCTATAAATAGAAGCCTTCCCCTTTGTTGAAACTCAATAGTGTTTTGCACTGTTACCCTACCTCTCCCAAGTGCCAAAAACAGTGAATTTTACTCATATTTCATTAGTTTTTGACCTTTCCTCTTCTAAAAGATTGGTGGCCACTCTTGTTTCAAACAAGAGTTAAACCCTAAAACCATCAAGCCAAAGGAAAGCTCTCAAATTATCAATGTAAGTTGCAGATTCTTCTCTTTTCTAATTCTTTTATGGTTTTTATGATTTTTGTCTTCTCTAAATTGAATGGATGTTATGCCTCATTGAAAAAAGGCATTCCCCTCTCTTCTTTAGTAAATCCAACCATTCTTTATCCTAGATGATTGATTATTGGATGAAATCAAGTTTTTCATAATGTTCTCTTAAATAAGTAGAAAATGTTTACACTAGAATGGTTTAAATACTCTTGGTGAACTTCTAATTAATTTTAGTGAGTTAAAAATTAAAAAATGGTCAGCCATACAAAGGAGGTTATGGCGAGTGTCATTTTCATTCATGCATAGAAAGATGCATATTGATTAATTTTTATAAAAGAATGATTTTCAATAGAATTAAATTCTAGGAAAGATACTTATTGATAATTTCTTTATTATGAAAGTGTTACTTTCTTCATTATGGATTTTGTATGCATAAAATAATGCATAAAAGTATATTTTTTTCAATTACAAAAGAGTTACTTTCATCATGTTGATTTTTATGCATAAAAGATTATTTTTTTATTATAAAAGTGTTACTTTTATCATATTTGATTTTTATGCATAAAAGTATGCATAAAAGATTTTTTTTTATTATAAAAGTGTTACTTTTATCATATTTGATTTTCATGCATAAAAGTATGCATAAAAGATTATTTTTTTATTATAAAAGTGTTACTTTTATCATATTTGATTTTTATGCATAAAAGATTATTTTTTTATTATAAAAGTGTTACTTTTATCATTATTGATTTTTATGCATAAGAGGATGCATAAAAGAAATTTATTTTTATTATAAAAGTGTTACTTTTATCATTATTGACTTCTATGCATAAAAGTATACATAAAAGAATATTTTTTTATAAAAGTGTTACTTTTATCATTATTGAACTCTATGCATAAATGGGTGCATAAACATGTGCATAAAGGATATTTTTTTATATTAAAAGTGTGATTTTCATCATAAATGATTTTTATGCATAAACATATGCATAAAAGATATTTTTTATATCAAAAGTGTGATTTTCATCATAAATGATTTTTATGCATAAACATATGCATAAAAGATAATTTTTATATCAAAAGAGTGATTTTCATCATAAATGATTTTTATACATAAACATATGCATAAAAGATATTTTTCATATCAAAAGTGTGATTTTCATCATAAATGATTTTTATGCATAAACATATGCATAAAAGATAATTGTTTATATTAAAAGAGTGATTTTCATCATAAATGATTTTTATGATGATAAAAGTGTGACTTTCATCAGAATTGGATTTTATGCATAATTAGATGCATATAGAATCTTTATAATTAAATAAGGGTTCTCCTTAATTCTCTTAATTTTCGTAAAAATTAAAAAAATGAATAAGTAGATAATCTATGAGAAGAAATGCTACCGTTTCATATTCACTAAGATAGTAATGAGAAAATTCAACTAAACTATCGAAGTCGGAGATCGAGATAAATGATTATTTTATTCCTCATAAGAAATTCATGTTTTAGAGAAATCTGTAAGCAATCGCGTCGAACGAAATTTAGAAAAAGAGAAATTGATATAGTACCTTTCGAGAAAGATAGTTTAGGAAGAACCTTTCCCAGACCCAAACTCTGATTCAGACTATTGACCAAGACCTTCCTTCGTCAATTTCAATCAATGACGATGTGCCCAGTTCAGGAAAAATGTACTCAAATCTCCCACCAAATCTGAAACTAAGTTATGACTTTTGATTTTGATCTGAGGATCAAGTTAACAGAATTTGAGGAATTCTGTTTGGAATTCAGACCTGGATCTAGAAGTATTGGGATATGGATTTAAGATTATTCATGGTTTTCAAACAAAATCAAAACTGAAAATTTGCATAGAAACCCTGTTTTCTTAAAGGACTGTCTTACGCCAGAATGCTGGAGGGAGCATTTGGCATATATGTTTATCTAAGGGAAGTTCGGTTGTTGCATTAGCTGGCGGGGAGTGTTCGAGGGACAACTCATGCGGCAAAAACCTGCCCAGGTCTTGGCCAGCCTAGGTATGGTGAAAAATGGTGTGCTTCCGGTACGATGGGTGAGGGCCGACGAAGCGGTTCCTGAGTGAAGTGCCAGGACACCTAAGGAGGATCCTGGAGGGTTCTCACCAGGCGATGCACGGGCTCGCGGTGCTTAGGACACCCATTCGTATGTCGAGGAAGATATATATATGTATGTTGCGAAATGATTATTGTAATCTGTTACTGGATCTCGTTGGTGGCTGACCAGCTGGTCCCAAACGGAGAGTCCAGATTGGTACTGTTTTTGTGAAACAAGGGATTGAATGGAAATTTTGAATTATGAAATCTGTGGTCATATTTGTTTTGTCAATGGATTATTTTTATATTAAAGTTTTAAAGAGGAGTGTGTGCGTATCTGTTTTCTAAAGCTAAAGTTAAGAAAGGCATTTCAATTATGGGTGGGTGAGTACTTGTTTGGATCTACCGATTCTAGTGGGCAGGGTGGTGGCTAACCCATGGGCCGGATGGGGTTAGGCTGGAATTAGTGGAGTTTTAATAATCAAACTGAAAAATCTTAGGATTACGCTAGGATTCGAGTAGCTAGTTAATTCCCTGATAAATTTCTCAATTGAGTGGATCAACGGCTGTGCCTGATCTTGATCAGGAAAAAAGCGTTGAAATTACTCAGATGATCAAATTATATCAGTGATAGTTTCCTTCTATCTGGTTTATTCAGGTGAAGGATAGTTTAGATTAATCTCGCAAGAAAAAAAAATCGTTAAGAAAATTCAAAAAGGTGGAATCGTCCCCGCTTTTCGGGCATAGGAAATTTTCCCGGTTTCGGTTTTCGGAGTGACCACCAGCCTAGTCTCATGCCCGGACATTCGAGAGCGAGGCCTCGAGTGAGAAACCTTGCCCCGTGCCGGAGGGGGTTGCTTCCGCTCTGTCAGCTACTACTACCGGGAGTCCGGTGTGCGGATGGGGGCAGAGGGATCTCACATCTGGCATCTGGATCCTGTGGCCTAGCCGCACTGTCTATGCAAAGAAGGCCACCGACCATATGGGCCTACAGGGTGAGCATCTCATATATGCAGTAGATTCTTTGGCTCCTTTTCTTGCGCACCTGTTTAATCCTCCAAGGGAATCTCAGATCTCTGGAGATTCCCTACATCTCCTGAAAGGTAAGCTGTTGTGTCATCTCTGCAAACTCTGAGTCAAGTAGCTTCTCCTAAGTGTGGAGGGCGAGAAGTCTCAAGAATGGCTGTCACACAGTCTGTCATCCTTCCTTGCTTCAGTATTTGTTGGCCATTGGTTCTTTTTCGCAAAAGATGTGAATGTAGATTCGGTAGTAGATGTTGGTGGTGAGGTACATGTTGGTGTGAAGGAAGGAGCCTTGGATTGAGTTGATGGTGAGGTAGATGTTGGTATGAAGGAAGGAGCCTTGGATTGAGTTGATGGTGAGGTAGATCTTGATGGTGAAGTAGATGTTGGTGTGAAGGAAGGAGCCTTGGGTTGAGTTGATGGTGAGGCTTCATCCTTGCGGCACTTACGTGTAGCATATTGGTGTTGAGATATCGAGCTCATCTAGTGAGGCGGTGGACACTGATGACCTGCCTGGGGGATAGGCCCCACACTTACACCACTGGCATGGTTGGTGAGATCATGGGTGATATGCGGCCAGTGGTACATTCAAATCGGTTCCCATAGCTAATCAACCTTCTCTACGTCATCAACAAAGAGCTCGAAAGCCATGATGAATTTGTTGCTACAATCAAGCCAAGCCTAAGGTTACTTCAAGGTGGTTTCCCACTCGTCTTTTTCAAGCTCAAGGCTTCCACCACAGTAACAACTAGATTATGATTCCGAAGCATAATCAAGTCATTCTAAGACATGCTAATGTATAAGCCTTGCCAACACCTACCACATCCATCAGTTCAAACACAAACAATGGAAAGCAGGTCATGATAGAATCTTTGCCATCCATCCCTCACAAAGTTTGGATTCCCAAAAAACTTTAGACATTGGACTCTATCGCAAAAAGGGGGGGGGCTTTTACTTCAAAATAAAAGAGGCTTCACATATAGCTTCTTCATCGAGATCACCCTTATCTCCCATGGCCTCTCACGATGATGAATTTGCTACACTAGAGATGCTTGATGTCTCACCCATAATTGCGCTTCCCACATCTCCTCCGGAGGAAAAACCAATAAGTCCGATTCAGTCTTATGAGAGTCCCTTACCACCCTTACAACTCGATGTCAACATTCCATGGTGCCAAAGTGTTCCTCATAGCACCTACCTCATTAAGAAAAATGAAAAGATTGGCTTCAAAAGGCATACATCACCCTTCAAGAAGTCTATGGATGATGGGAAGGAGGAAGGGGGTGTACAACCAGCTTCTATATTTGTACCCCCAAATACTATTTTTTTCCCTGACAACTTAAGTCTACACACACAGAGTGGAAACCTATTGGGAAAAATAACTCCAACATGTACAGTATGTATAGCACTTATACCAAATACACAACACATACCACATTATAAACTATTAAAAAAAACCCATAAAAAAGAAAAGGAACTAAGCACACATCTAAGAAAATGAGAATGCTTAAAATATGGTAAATGAGGTTTTCATAAATTCTTTGCATGATCTATAGGTCTCGAGCAATGGATTTCACTTGGCATGATACCGATGCACCTATTCTGGATCCAGATTATTAAGAATGGTATTATTAGGGAGTGTCAAACATACCACCTTTCTAGACCAGAATGGTATTATTAGGGAGTGTCCAACATACCACCTTTCTAGACCTACTCTCGTTATGTTTATGCATCTTCAAGAGTGACTTGTTGTTGCTGAAATACTTTCATCAATTTGTTTTTATTGCAATTCCATCCCATTTCTCCATGCCATGCATGTAAACGACATATGCTCTTTGCCATGTCCCATCTTTGTTAGGCAATGTAGGACATATTTTTGACGCTACGGGACTACATTACTCCAATCCATGGTAGGAGTGATATCGCAAAGTCATGATTGATGACCTAGGTATTCTTTACGTGGTTTGTGGACCTAACCAAGTAAGAACACCCCAAGAGGAGGCAATCGAGCAAGAGCGTTGCCTTGCACTCACCCCATCACTTTATGAGATGCTATATGCTATTACCCACACCATGTCCATTCTGGGTAGCAGTTGTCACAAATACGGAAGCGTGTACATAGAAAACCTTATCCCATACATACCAACATGGCATCATACATAGCTCTGACATCATCATCATCATGATTTGTTAACCACTCAAACAACAATATAAAAATTTGCACAAAGACATAGCACTAGGGGCTAAAGTTGGGCCAACCCCCCCTTGAGGTATCTTTATTACTAATAGAGTGTTCCAGTACAAGAGAACGAGTGGCAGAGAGTAAACACTCTTCAAACTGGCACCAGCAGATACATTGAGAATATCATGAAAAATAATTCAAACAGTAGCCTGAGTATTCAATCTCAAGCTTCCAAGAGCCTCTTGGGCACAACCACACTCTAGTACGTGATCAAACCCGTTAGCAGTGATGCTGTCCCGAATAACCAGCCATGAAAACCTTGGCTCTGGCCACTCAAAGGTCCCACCCTTTGAGCCACAGGCTTCCTGTAGGTTTATAGATTTTTTACCTTCAATTCTGTCGCAAAGAACATTGCTGAATTGGACTACATAGCCCTGTTTTCAGCCCACAAACATGCTGTAAAATTCACCCAACGAGATGAGGTGAGTGCTCTACTATTTTCCTTGAACCACAAGCCTTTAGAGCATCAATAATAATCAGCTAAAATATCTGCTATATAGCAGTCGACCAGCCCTGTAGAGAGGCTAGAAGTGGTCGCCTACTTCCAGGGAGAGAGAGAGAGAGAGAGAGAGAGAGAAGATTCACTTTTTTCCTGTAGCACCTATGGGGGCAGCCGACCAGCTATAAAGCAGCCATGTTCATGGTCGACCAACTCTCTTTAGCTCCCTTGCATGCCTTCCTCATAACTGGCACTAGCCTTGCATGCTCCACCACCAAAGACAGCTGCGAAGGGGGGCGCCTAGTTGATTTGGGCCCTCTTCCCCATAATAGCAACTCGTGGAGCGTTTCTTGGCTAGAGGGATGCCCACTTTGACTATTGGCCAAGATTCGTTAAAAATTTATCCCTTTGGATGTGAACACCTTAAAAATTGTCCACCCAAACATAAATGTGTGAGAACAATTTATTTGCACGCCTAAATTAGTATAATAAAATATAAGTTGTAAATTGAGTTTGGGGTCACTTACCACCTGCAAAACACATAAGACCACTGCCTTAGTCCCAAACAGGTGTGCACACACACATCCAGAGGGTTTCCAGGTGTCCTCGGAGCCCATGGAAAATCACAGGCAGAAATACTAGGCATTGTCCAGGCAATCAAGACAAGTCATTCATGCATGTCAGCACACACAAATGCTTTATGCATAATATTCTGGATTCCATCTCCCAACTTATTCATCTTGTACCAAACCCGCCCATACATGTATAAAGAATGCTCACAAGGTATCCACCCTTCCATGAGACCTCATCAGCATTCCAGGAACTCTCGCCAGGGTATCCACCCTTCCATGAAGCCCTTCCACATGTACTGAGTCATGCCAAGAACTCACACTAGGATATCAATCCTTCCATGGAGCCCTTCTACATGTAGCCAATCATGCCAGGAGCTCACATGAGGATCTCAATCCTTCCATGGAGTCCTTCCACATGTAGTAAACCATGCCTGGAACACACACCAAGGTCTATACCTACCCTTCCATGATGTTCTTCTACATGTGCATAGTCAAAAATATGATATCTTCGTGGGTTCTAATCAGTTGTACGCAACTGAAATGCAGACAACTGATTAAACCATGCCTGGAACACACACTAAGGTCTATACCTACCCTTCCATGGTGTTCCTCCACATGTGCATAGTTAGAAATATGACATTTTCTCGGCTTCTAATTAGTTGTCCACAATTGAAATGTAGCCAAATAAACCTGTAGAAGATCCGGATAATCCTTGAAGTAGTCTTCATCTACCCATTTTGCATCCAGAGCGAGGTAGTTCTTAAACTTGACAAGGAACCTGCAGATAAGCCTGCCACCATTATCTTTCCGTTCCTTATGAAACACAATCTGTTCCGGTTGAAGCATTTCTTCAAGCTCATCAATTTTGGGTTGGTCCTCAACAACTGGCTCAAGTGGCTCATGACCCACATATTTCTTAAGGAGGCTAACATGAAAAACATTATGTATGTGCCAATGTTCAGGCAAAGCAAGCCTGAAAGCGTCCTCATTAATCCATTGTCCAATACCTGGAATGGCCCATAGTACCTCGGAGACAGCTTTGGACACTTGCCTTCCTTGCCAGGTTGCTTCCAAAGGTGTGCCTTCTCAAACTTGAGAACCATTTGCCTACAATGTTTATCTGCAGCTTTCTTATGCTTTTCCTGAGTTCTTTATATGGCTGTCCGTACTTGTGAGAAAGCTATATCCAGATTCTAACATACTCATCCGCATCAAATATTTCATTCTTTGTCCGAAGGATAGGTGGAAGCACCACCCTACCATAAACAATCTTAAAAGGTGCTTTCCCAGTCGAGGTGTGCACCGTATTGTTTTAACCAAACTCCACAAGAGACAAGTACTTCTCCCAATCTAATTTTTGCTCAGCCACAACATTTGAGCGAGTCAAGTATAAGTGAATTTGCAATTTCACTATGTCCATCCGTCTGTGGATGATAAGCTGATGAAAAATTCAGCTTTTATACCCATATTATCAAATAAATCCCGCCAAAACAAACTTGTGGTTCTTGGATCCCGATCCCCCACAATAGTCTTTGGCATACCATGATGCTTGAAAATCTGGGCCAAGAATATCCTTGCCATGTGCTCAGGCTTAATATTCCTGCTTGCTGAACCTGTCTATGATGGTCCATATGGCGTCATTCCCCTCCTACATTTTAGGCAAATCCATGATGAAATCCATAGCTATGGACTCCCATGGCTGATCTGGAATAGGCAATGGTTGAAGCAAACCGGGTGCCTTATGCTTGTCAGACTTCACTTTCTGAAAAACCATACATTCATGCACATATATGCCTATGTCTTTGCGCATGTTTGGCCATAAAAAGTACCTTTCCAAAGCCTGGGTAGTAGTGGCAAGAATTCCTTTATGCCCTGCATATGGTGGTGCATGGCATTCATCCATCACCTTACCCCGTAAATCCTTATGTACACATAAGAGATTTTGCATCATCAAATATCCATCCTGTATGTAATAGTTTGGGGCTGAAATGCCCTGTTGTAAATCAGCCCATACAAGCTGAAAATCTTCATCCACATCATATGAATTTTGCATATCAAAAAGATCCTAATGATAAGCAACAGTGACAACATGTACTTGTGGCCTTCTGGAAAGAGCATTTGCCACTACATTATTTTTACTAGGTGTATGCAAAATATGAAAATGAAACATAGAGAGGAAATTTTCCCATCTCATATGCTTCTCTGATAATTTAGTTTGCGTCAAAAAGTACCGCAAACTCTGATGATCCATTTTGACAACAAATTCAGCCCTAAGAAGATAATGCTTCCATACAGTAAGGGCATGAATCACTGCCAATAGCTCTTTCTCATCATAAACCTGCAAGTGGAGTTGTGCATGTTGAAGATGCCTAATCTCAAAAGCTATGGTGTGTCCTTCCTGATTCAAAACACCTCCAATGCTATCCCCACATGCATCACACTCAACTAAGAAGGGTTTATGTAAATCCAGAATAACCAATACTGATCTTGATATTATACAAGGGTTCAACTTATGGAAAGCTTCCTTATCTACATCATCCCACTTAAAGACAACTTTCTTCTTAGTGAGGTCATGTAAAGGTGAGGCAATCCTAGAAAAGTGTCTAATAAACCTTTTGTAATATGCACATAATCCAAGAAAACTTGTGACGTGGTGAACCGACTTCAACTCTAGCCAATCCTGAATAGCTTGTATTTTTCTTGGATCCATGCATACCCCATGCTTGGATACAATATGTCCAAGATAATGAATCTCAGATAAGAAGAATTCACTCTTCTTACCATGCTGTCTAAGCTCTTTAAAAACTGTCACCAAGTGTTCTCTATGCTCTTCCTTTTTCTTTGAGAAGACAATGATGTCATCAAAGAATGTGCCAGTAAACTTTCGATGTTTTCTGAATATGTGGTCCATCATTCGATTAAAAGTGGCGGGAGCATTAGTAAGGCCAAAAGGCACTACCAAAAACTCATATAGCCCAAAAGCAGTTTGGAAAGTCGTCTTATGGACATCTTGAGGTGCCACTCTAATCTGGTGGTAGCCACTTTAGAGATCAATGCGGCTAAAACATGCAGACCCAATTTATCCAGAATATCATCTATGCGTGGAATAGGAAACCTGTTTTTAATCATGATTTTATTCAAGGCACGATAATCCACACACATGCGATATGAACCATCCTGTAGACTTTTTCATTACTTTGCGGATTTGTACATGACTGACAATTGGTATGGTGCTTCCTAGAGCACAAGCATCTATGACCACTTCCCTACCTCTATGCAAAAAGGAAATTTTCTTGGACTTATTGTCCTTCTTTGGCTCTATACGAGCATTCCAGGGCATTCCCAACAATACATCACATCCCATGAGAGGAGAAACCAAAAAGTTCTCATGATCTAAATAGCCTTGGATATGAATGTGGAGTTTCCCAATGAGACAGGAGTTACATTAACCCCTTTACCAGCAAAGGCAACATCAGCGTTCATTTGCATACCATAATCTGATACATTTAACCCAATAGCTATAGCCATCTCCTCACAGATGAAGTTATCTATGGGGGATGCATCATCAAAAAGGAAAAGAGCTGGCTGATCCTTCAATTGCCTCCAAGCCTTGCATATGGTTCTGCTGTTAGCAAGTTGCCCCGTATTTCCTTGAACATTAGGAATTACATTCACATTAGGCTTCTCAGCTTTGTCTCATGTATTCTTGGGATTATTTGGACACTTAAGATATACGTGGTCCTTGTTGCTACCACATCCAAAACATTTCCCATCTTGAACATACTCAAGCCTTTGCTGTTTAGACAGCCCAAGATCCAAGAATTTACTCCCTGGCTTCTTAGACAAGCCTTCCTTTATATCAGAAGAACCTTTCTTGTCACTTTTATGGGGTTGTCCCTCCTTATTCTGGTCATAACCAACCCTTTTGATGAATCTGAAAATGGCATGTTTTTTCGTAAAACATGCAACCATTCCGCCTACAGTAGCCGAATGAATGAGTTTTTGAAGAGTCTGATTCGAGTACACTCTAGGCTGTCCTGTATTACTACAGAATGCAAGCCAGCTTTGAACTTTCTTAACCCTATAATTAAAGGAGATAAGGCAAAAGGAAAGCCATCCTCTCATTGGCTTGTATTCTTTTGTGCTAATTCAATAGAGTTCTCTTCTTCTCTACTCTCCTATGCTATTGTTTTCTTGCTTTTTTTCATGTGTTTACATTAGCCTATTGCTTTCTTGCTTGTTTTCATGTGTTTACATTAGCCTAGGTGGGCTAGAGAGCTTGAGAACCTTATTTTTTTGTTTGTTTGCACCCAAATGGTATAAACCCTAGAAAAAAAGGAGTTAAGGCAAAAGGAAAGCCAACCTCTCATTGGCTTGTATTCTCCTATCCTAATTCAATAGAGTTCTCTTCTTCTCTACTCTCCTATGCTATCGCTTTCTTGATTGTCTCTTGCTTTGAGCTTTTATGTGTTCTTGCTTGCATGTGTGTAAGAGAGTGAGTGTGTGATATTGAGTTGTGAGGAGGGTCGAGCTTCCATTAGTGTACAACATCACAACAAGGAGATTAAGCTGTTGAGTGCGATGCTACCTACTACGAGGATTGATGAGCCACAAGCATTCACGGGGTGAGTGACACACCCTGTCCGTGCATTAGGTGTTAGACCATGCCATATTGGTTTCTCAATTGAGCTTCCACATGCTCTCGAAAGGCAGTGAGGCAAAATCCCACTACAAGAGTCAAAAGTGGTTCAAGGTAGTATGTTGAGGCCCTCATGCAACCGTAAGAAGGAATCCAAGTGGGTTTATGGCAATCAACTCTACCAAGATTTGGCAAGATGAAAGAGGCACATTTGTGGTCCCTCAACATTGAGAGCAGATAAGGTCATAAAAAACGTTTCAAGTGAAGGTTCTAATAAATTTTGAACCTAAATCATGCCAAGTGGTATGTCATAAAAATTTATCCCCAGTCACATCAATGAATGATATTTCAAAATGAGGAGGTTGAGGAGCTTATGGATGAGCTCGTGGAAGTAGAATGCGTTATCTTGGAAGATGTGACCCACTCCCCTTGCACTATCTGCAAAACAACCATTATCACAATAACTAATTTTCAATCCATGATTGTCAAAGCTAAATGTTATTTTGGAACTAATCTACATCATGTAAATTTTTATGTGATCCCCATAGGGATAATAAAAGAAAGTATCATCCTTGGGAGGGGATGGATTGCAACCACCACTAATTGTATAGTCACCTGGTGGAAAAGGATGGCAATACTTGAGCTTCCCCATGGAATGGGAAAACATGGAATGGTTATTATTTCCTTGGTGAATTAGGGCACCCAAAACTATCAACATCCTAAGCCTCTTTCTTCACTTAAAAAGCCATCACCTTAGGTAAACCCCTAATACTCAACACTCCTCTTGCCTCACCATATCGACCACCCCTTCAAACTATAATGGAGATCCAAAAACTTGTTGACAAAGATAAAGACCACCCCCAAACCTCAACCTCAACAACCCTTCTTCAGGAGGTCTCAGGCCATAGAGAAAATTAAGACAAACAACCCCCAATTGACCAAGGAAATTGTGCACTTACAGAAAGTGAGAGTTTTTGGGTTTCATGACCACCATAGATAGCACATCCACCCACCACCTCTAGCCAAAGTGGCCAGAGAGAGATCTTGAAGATTATAGTTATGGGAGAGCCACCCACTAATGCATCTATAGTTTGATACTAATGAATGGCAATGATATGATCCCTTCGCCCCTAAGGATGTCCTTGACATCCCCTTCTTTTAGTACATAGTCTATCTTTGGGCCATAGGATTTAGATGCCAAGGTTGATAGTACACGTAACAACAATAATACACTGGCAAACACAAGTTTGTCTCTAGGTTGTATGATTTAGATGCCAAAAGTTGATAGTACATAATAGTATGTCTCTAGGATTCAAAGGGAGGTTGGGTAGGGATCTCAGTTTTGAAATATTTCATGATACCAGGTAACACAGTTTTGAAATATTTTTGGATAAGTATTTTCTCCTAGTCAATAGGAAGAGATCCCCTGAAACAGAATCTTAAAAAGAATTTTCCAATGTGCATTAGAAATTAATTGAATATGTGAATTGGACATCTTGGTCTAGGGGTATATAATTTCAAAAAATTTTGATTAAGGTCTAAATAGTGTTCAAAAAGAGCCAATAAGGTTAATCCAAGTGTTGGAATAAGAAAAAGGCAAAGAATTAAAAAAAATCCCCCAAAAATGAGTAAATTCTCACATAAAATGAAGAGTTAACTACTAGTATTGGGTTTATTAGTAAAAAAATAAAAAAATTTAGTTAAAAAAATAAAATTTTTGACACCTCAAAATAAGGAGAAGGGCTCATGAAGGAGGCGCCCCTCGTCTCTAAATCACACGGTGCATTTAAGAGGGGGTTCAAGTGGGATCGACAGCTGAGGGGGCCCGATTTTGGGCGGGGCCGATCCGGGCCATCGGATCTCTGAAAGTAAACTAGGGCCGAAAAAAAACTCGGCCTGCGAAGTAAACTACGGATCCTAGTTTACTTCGTAGGCCGAGTTTTTTTTTGTAGGATCCCTAGTTTACTTCGCAGGCCGAGTTTTTTTAATCGGGGGCTTGCCAAATTGCCTAGTTTACTCCAGTTCCCGAGTTTGGACTTATAATTTTTTTGCCTAAGTCTCAAATTGCAAAAGAATGATTTGAACCCACAACGTGCCGCTAGAGAGGCCATAGTCTTACCATTAGGCTATAATTTTTGCTAGCTAGTGTGTTCGGCCTTTATTAATATATGTGCGCGGCAGCCCTAGTTTACTTTCGGACCCTAGTTTACTTTCGGGGATCCGACGGCCCGGATCGACCCCGCCCAAAATCGGGCCCCCCACTTGAACCCCCTCTTAAATGCACCGTGGCTTTTAGACACGAGGGGAGGCGCCTAGAAATCACATCAAGGGGGCATTTTTAATTCAAAAAATTTGAGATATTTTCATCTCTCCTCCTTTAAACCAAATCGAAAAAGTGAGCCAAACTTGTCTAAAATGGATCAAACTGGAGCTGAAAGCCTCTAGATCCTAGTT
The DNA here is from genome assembly GCF_041138505.1 of Cibotium barometz. Taxonomy (NCBI): domain Eukaryota; kingdom Viridiplantae; phylum Streptophyta; class Polypodiopsida; order Cyatheales; family Cibotiaceae; genus Cibotium; species Cibotium barometz. The sequence continues at coordinate 34,338,013 of NC_141054.1, forward strand.
GGACTTGGTTGGTGGCCTCCCTCACCTTTAAATAAGCCCTCATTCCTTTGTATTTTCATCTTTGTGTATTTACATGCCATTATAATCTTCAAATTATAATGCCCTCATTCCTTTGTATTTTCATCTTTGTGTATTTACATGCCATTATAATCTTCAAATTAGTGTAATTTTATTATCCCTCTATTTTGCCTCTTCTTGGGAAGTTTTGGAGCTTCACTAATCTTCATCCTCTCTTGGAGATTACCCTCTTCATCTTGGTGGCCAAGCTTTCTCTTGTGGACTTCACTTCTCTCTAAAGAATCAAGCCAAAAACCAAGGGTAAGCTAAATCAATGGTGTTTTTCTATCTTTTTCAATAGTAATCTTCTTCCCAACCTCTCTAATGCTTGGGAAGCATTTTAATCAATGGTTTTTTTCTTAAAACCAAGCTTCTAGTGATTCATATTGTTTAAATGGATTAATGCTAATCTTTTATGTTTAAATATAATTTTTTGATTAGTAAATCTCTCTTTTAGAAAGATTACTCATCTTTATGGTTGAATCCTTCTTTGAAGGATGGATCTTAGCATTAATCTCATTTTCTTAACCAAAACTTTAGGCTTAACAAGCTAGAGATAGAGATTAAGCATTTTTATGATTTTTATTCTAATTAAAATAAGGATTAATTCATTCAAGCTTGTTTATTATTTTCATATGGGAAAGATAATGGGATATTTTTTTAAAATAAATAAGAGGTTTAAATGTAATTATGCTTATAATTATGCTTGGGTATGCATAATGAAATTTTAGATTAAAAGAGGAAATCCCAACATATTTTAGATAATTAGGAGTAAATATTAAAAGTTTAGTATTCTCAAAAAATGCAGCAAAGTTATGGCAAAATTTTATCAGTAGAAAATGAAGGTTTAGGATAAATAATTTTTATTCTAAAAGAGGAACTTTGAGTATTATTATTTCATAGAAAATGCGGGGAAGTTATGGCAAAATTTTATCAGTAGAAAATGAAGGTTTATTCATAATAAAATTTATTCTAAAAGTGTAATTTTGGGCATTCTCAATTCAATGTGGGAAAACTATGGCATAATTTTTATCATAAAAAAATGAATTTTATGCTAAAAGTGGAATTTTAAGTATTCTTATTTCATAGGAAATATGGGAAAGTTATGGAAAAATCTTTATCATTAGAAAATGGAATTCATGCATAAATAACTTCCATATCAAAATTGAAATTCTGAGTATTATCATTTCTTAGAAAATGTGGGGAAGCTATGGAAACATTTATATCATTAGAGAATGAATTTAGGCATAATAAATTTTATGCTAAAAGTGGAGTTTTGAGCATTATTCATTTGCCTGAAAAATAAAGAAGGTTATAAATAAATTTCTAGATTTATTGAATTTATGGAAATTATGGAAATGATTCATGTAGATAAAAATGAATTAGTGTTTAAGCTGAAAGAGGAAATATGGGTATAATTGATTTTGTAAATCCCATGAGATCATATGCATAAATCCTTTATTCAAAAAGAAGACTATTGAGTATATTTTATTCTGGGAAAATTGGGATAAGAATGAGGAAATATTCATGGGAATGCATTGTAAAATCATGGATAAAATCTTAATCAGAAAGGGAAATCACAAACATAATTAACTTTTGGAATTATGAAGTATAGGTCTAGATTCTCAAAAAATAGAATCTTGGGGTACATTCTGAACGGGAAAAGGATTTCCCAGAAAAAGACTAGAAACACGCTTATTAGTGAATGATGTGAAATGATGTTGAATGATGTGAATGGATGTGGGATGAAGTGAATGGATGTGAATTGATGGGATGATGTGAATGGATGTGAATTGATGTGGGATGATGTGAATGGATGTGAATTGATGTGAATGGATGTGAATGGATGTGAATTGATGTGAATGGATGTGAATGGATGTGAATGGATGTGAATTGATGTGAATGGATGTGAATTGATGTAGGATGATGTGAATGGATGTGAATTGATGTGAATGGATGTGAATTGATGTGAGATGATGTGAGATGATGTAAATGGATGTGAGATGATGAGAGTGGATGTGAATGGATGTGAAATTATGTGAGATGATGTGAATGAATGTTGTAATGATGTGGGATGATGTGAATGGATGTGAATTGATGTGAGATGATGAGAGTGGATGTGAATTGATGTGATGTGAATTTATGTAGAAAAATGTGGGATAATGAGAAATGATATGGAACGATGAGAAATGAAGTGGAATGGTAAGAAATGATGTGAAAGAATGTGTAATGATGAGGAAAGATGGGAATTATGTTTGGAACTGTATTTTGTATGGGAAACCTATTTTTTTAAAGATTGTTTTACGTCAAGTATGCTGGGGAAGCACTTTGACTATCTTGTGGAATGAGGTCGTGGGGACCTAAGTGGAAATGTTACAACAGCTGATGGAGAGTCAAAGAAGGACATCTCACCTGGCAAGATTGGCCGAGGTCTTGACCAGCCTCGGTTCAGTTAAAATGGTGAGCTTCCAATACGGTGGATGAGGGACCAAGGAAGCGGCCTATGAGTGAAGCGCTAGGTCACCTGTGCGAAGGAACCTAGAGGGTGCTAACCATACGGTGCTTGGGATCTAGGTTGCCCAGGATACCCACGCATGCGTCGAGGAAAAAAATGAGTTAGAGTTTGTTTTCTGAACACGGGCATGGATCTGGTTGATTGGCCTTGCTGGATGAGTTCATGGCTCTTTTACATGGATCTTGTTGGTTGATCTAGTTGATCTTCAACGGAGAATCCATAGGGATTTTATGTGATTATATTCCTGGATACTATAGGCTAGGAACTATTGAAAATGCCCCTGAGTGAGCAGGTATGGTGAGCGTTCTGGTGCCGATGATGCCATAGGTACGCTGAGGAAGAAATGACTGAAATTTGGATTTTATAGTTGGAAAGTAGAAAAGTTGGAAATTCGACCTGAAAATGGAATACTGAGGATTATGATGAAAACACTGTGGTTTTATTACAATGCTATTTTGGAGATAGTTGAGTCTAAGAAAAGTCAATTTCATATTGGGTGTGTAAGTGGTGTGTCTATTTAAATTTTACATGAGAGCCAGCTAGGGGGCTTGTGGAAACTCTTTTCCCTGGTACCCGGGAAAAAACATAACCAAATTTTTATAATGGATCCTATAAATAATATAGTGGTTGGGTGGTTGGCTAACCCATGGGATTGGATGGGGTTAGGCTGGACTAATGGATTCCTATAATAAAATTCAATTTTGTTCAAGTTACGATGGTAGAAGTAAGTTACAGGATAATCCTTGTTCTATGAAAAAGAATCAACGGCTGTGCCTCTTTGATGGGGAAAAAAGCATTGGTCTCTATGAACCAAGTGCAAGTTCCTCCCTTGATTTGGCCATGTGACCCGCGGGTTTGATCAGAATACAAAGGTTAGTTAAGGCCCTTGACTATGTTAGAAGATTTTTCCTGGGAGGAATCGCCTATGCTTTCTGGTGGGCGAGGGAAGTTTTTTTCGGGTTTAGTTTTGGAAGAGCCGCCGGATTAGTCTCTTGTCTAGACATTCATGGGCGAGGCCCCAAGTGGGAAGCTCTGCACTGCGTGCAACATTGCTACTTTTGTTGCCAGCACTCTAGAGTTCAATACGCAGAGGGGGTAGGGATTGAAGTTGATAAACCAAGAAGCAAGAAATGTCAAAAATTTATGAATAACCAGTGAAAGACTGTAATTGTGTGTTGAAATCCACATGAATTGATATTCATAATGGAAATTCATAAATTGAAAATTGGATTTTTAGATGGAAGTACCACAATTGTGTAGAATCCCTGACGTGCTTGAGGCCTAGATATGGTGACATTTGCCTTATAACACCAAGGTGTTGAAATATACAAGTGATGAATAGGGTGTGTGCGGGAACAAGCCCTTGGTTAGAGGCTGTAAAAGAGAATGAGTAAATGTGAAAAAACCTGTGAAAAGGTGAGAAGAATCTACTGGGAGAGAATAAAGGGTAGCATGAGAAGATTTAGGAAGTGTGGAGATATTCTGGGAAGTGTGGAGATATTCTGGGAAAAGTGAAGAGGTGGAGTGAATCAAGGAGAAATCAGTGGGATTTGATGCTTGGATGTAAGCTCTATAAATTGAGGCATTGCCCTAATGAGAATTTGCTGGTTTTTGAGTATCCATGCCTACATTAATCTATTTGTTAATTACCCACTAATTACATCTTAATTATTTGCTAATCACTTTGTTAATGATGTTGATTCTAGTGTTTGATCCACCATAGCTCATCACATTGCTCTAATTTCAACATGGTATCAAAGCCATGCCTAGAATCCATCATTTTCTGAGCTCATTATCTTGCTAATTATTTTGCTAATTAGGATTAGTAGAAAATTATAATTTTCTCTCTTTTTTCAACTAGTCTCTGTACCCCCAGCCACCAGTGGAGGAGCTCCCTCTCCTTGCACACATAAAATTAGGTCAAACCCTTCTAGCACATAATAGCTATCTCATTGCTCTTCAATCTCATCAAGAAAGAAGCGCAAACCGCCAACTAAGCTGGGAGAAATCACATTTTTAGCAGGCGCCATTTTTCTGGGCTGATTTTAATATTTCTACTTCCACAAATCAAAGTTCTCTAATTCCTCTTAGCCCAAGGTGTTTTCAAGCATGCTCTACAAGCTAGCGAAGACAGAATTCAATTTCATCAAGTCTACAGTGACATCCAAGCTCTTCATCAAATCTGCAGGTGACTTTGATAAAACAGAGATTAAGCTTTCAATATTTGGTCAAATCTTGTGTTTCTTGGCTTAATCCTCTACTAGACTCATTGCTATTGATGGCTTTGAAAGCATTTGAGCTCATTTGAAGTCTAAGGCACCAGATCTGGACTCCCCGCATACTATGTTTTTTGCACACAAAACAGTGAATCAGTGATTAATCAGTGCTAATCACTGTATTTTGGTGCAATTGAGGGTTCAAATTAACCATTAGGTATCTGATACAGATCCTATAACTTCAGATTGCAATTTGGAGTTGGTTTGATACTCCACCAACCATTCCATACAAATTGGTTACCCTTGATTTAATGTAATTTCTGGAAAAATTGTGCTGATAAATTTGTGATAATCATCATTTTGCATTTAACCCTTGGTTAATGCCTGTAAATCTCACTCAAATTCAAGATTATTCACAGCCAGAGTTGCATTTGGAATGTGCATGAGAATGAATGCTATACGCATTATGTATTGGGCACATTACATCAGTGTAAAAATGGGATCAAACACTGCCCTTGTCGAGAATAAGGCAAGAGGTAAGACCTCTCGCATAAATTTGGGTTTGCATTGCATAATGACACAAGATAAACAGAAAAAGCCCAAAAGAACTGTCAACAAAATGTTTAAACATGTTGCTCACATGGAGCAAGAAGACCTGACAAACAAGCTCATGGCCCCAGCCCCATGAAAGAAGAAGAATATCTCTTTCCAAGAGGAAGATCCACACCAAGAAGATCTAAAGGAAGCATTGAAGGAAGACATGGACACGAGAAGAGAAGCTGCCCCAAGAAGACTGAAAGAAGAGAAAGACATGGAGGCGTGGAGAGAACTGCCACGACAAGAAGACTGAAGACGAGAGAAGATGTGAGGCTCCAAAGAGTGAGGAGCCATGTGAAAATCTCTGAGAGAGAGAGAGAGAGAGAGAGAGAGAGAGAGAGAGAGAGAGAGAGAGAGAGACCCCACAACCCAATGTAACCTGCCCCAACAAAGTAAAACCACCTCTGAGCCACCGCCGATGATGTAGGCCACGTGGTAGATAGATGTATGTGTGAGCACTTTAGTCAAGGTCGCGGGCAACTATAGTAAGCCTTGGACACATAGAGAGAGAGTGTGTCAAGGACTATGAGTTTAGCAACTCGAGGCACTGGTCGCAAGTAAGAGAGAAACTTGATATAGGGTCCAGGTGTGCTAAGTTAACTTGAGGGGAGGTGTGATAGGCACTTGTCTCACGGACTATCAAGTCGAACTATCAAGTAAGGGGAGGCAAACTTGGTATAGGGTCTAGGTGTACTAGGAGTATTCACTTGAGGGGAGGTGTTGAAATATACAAGTGAATAGGGTGTGTGCGGGAACAAGCCCTTGGTTTTAGAGGCTGTAAAAGAGAATGAGTAAATGTGAAAGAACCTGTGAAAAGGTGAGAAGAATCTATTGGGAGAGAATAAAGGGTAGCATGAGAAGATTTAGGAAGTGTGGAGATATTCTGGGAAGTGTGGAGATATTCTGGGAAAAGTGAAGAGGTGGAGAGAATCAGGGAAAAGAGGTGGAGTGAATCAAGGAGAAATCAGTGGGATTTGATGCTTGGATGTAAGCTCTATAAATTGAGGCATTGCCCTAATGAGAATTTGCTGGTTTTTGAGTATCCATGCCTACATTAATCTATTTGTTAATTACCCATTACGTCTTAATTATTTACTAATCACTTTGTTAATGATATTGATTCTAGTGTTTGATCCACCATAGCTCATCACATTGCTCTAATTTCAACACAAGGACCGTGACCACCCGTATATACTATGGGTATACTGCAGCTCTTTACTCATAATATATAGGAGTGAATCTTGTTGAGATTCAAGCTCGATGTCAGTGTGAGCCAGCTATGCTATGTGCTGGCATGTTAGGTAGGAACATGTGTGAGACATAAATGACCGCGTGTCCAGCTGGTCATAGTGTGTGGACATTAGCTAGGGTTAGTAGAGTGTGGACACAACTCATAGTGTTTTGTGTATTATGGATTATGGCTTTATGCATTGTATGAGAAGGGAGATGGCTTCCCTCTATGGTTAGGGTTTGCAATATACATTTTCAGTGATTCATTTCTGGATGCATCTACTAGCCATGATGATAATGGCAGAAATCAAGCTTTCTATTCTCAGAGAGGTTTTAGAGGTAGGGGAGATTCACATCACGTGGCCGTGGTGGTAATGGTCATGGATGGCAAGACAGGTCATCACAACAGAATTTTCAGCCCGCATATGGTGCTAGAGGTGGTCGTGGATATGCACCTCAGAGAGGCAGAGGTAATCCTCCTCGAGGTAGAGGATGTTGGCAAGGCCAACAAACATCTATGCAAGATGTGGAATGCCATTATTGTGGGAAATATGGTCATATGGCGAGAGATTGTTTCCGCAAACAGAATGATTTGAGAGGGGGTAGAGCACAACGTGGTGGTCATTATGGTGGAAATCATGCACAACATGGTGGTGGAAATTATGCATCAAGCAGTAATGATGGCACTGCAAATCATTTGTTCGCCATGAAACATGTTGTTGGATCAATGATGACAAATGCTGAGAATGATGATACATGGTATATGGACTCTGGAGCATCAAACCATATGACTTGTCATGGTGAATGGTTTGAGCATATGAAGCCTATGGATGTGAAAGGCTATGTGGAAACAGGAGATGATACTCAGCATGCCATTACACATGTTGGAAGTGTACCATTGGTTATGCACAATGGTCAGACAAAGTCTATGTCAGATGTGTTGTATGTGCCTTCTATCACAAAGAGCTTGGCCTGAGTTAAAATCAGGAATGTGGTACAGGTAATTGATATGTGGCATAAGAGGATTGGACATGTCAATATACAAAGATTAAAGAACATGCAGACAAGAGGCATTGTCAGTGGATTGCCTAGATTCAAGTATGATGGACATATGCATGTTTGTGAAGCCTGTCAGTTTGGAAAGCAGGCAAGGTTGCGGTTTCCTAGAGAAGGAAATATGAGTAGCAGGCCACTTGAGATAGTACACAGTGATGTATGGGGTCCTGCACAAAACCCATCTATCAAAGGCAGTTTATACTATGTGACATTCATAGATGATTTGAGCAGGATGACATGGATATACTTTCTCTCAGAGAGAAGAGTGAAGTGTTGGAAAAGTTCATGGATTTCAAAGATTTTGCAGAAAAGCAATATGGTTGTTGGATTAAATGTTTGAGAACAGATGGAGGTGGTGAATACACCTCAAAGGCTTTTGAGCATTTATTGAGGAAGCATGGTATAAGAAGACAATTAACTTGCACGTATACACCTCAGCAAAATGGTGTGGCTAAGAGAAAGAATAGAGTCATATGTGAAGTGGCAAGGGCAATGCTCAATGAAAAGAGCATGCCAGATTATTATTGGGTAGAAGCTTGTGCTATTGCAGTGTATATACTAAACAAAACACCTACAGCAGCCATTCATGGAAGTACGCCAGAGATGTGGCTTACAGGTTATAGGCCAGACATTGGACACATCAAAGTTTTTGGATGCATAGCTTATGTACATGTGCCTGACAAAAGAAGAAGGAAGTTGGATCCTAAGGCAGAGAAATGTGTATTTGTTGGATATGCACAGGATCGAAAGGCATACAAATGTTACAACCCACAAACTAGACAAGTGGTCATCTCACGAGATGTGGTGTTTGATGAGCTTTCTAGTTGATACAAAGCAAAAGATGAGGGAGTCATTGAGTCACTTGAGGCTAATGTGCCTGTAAACTTGCCACAAGCAAGTTCTAGTTCTACTACTATGTCTGGGCCAGCAGGAAGAAGCTGAGAGTAGTACTGTACGTCCATGGTCAGGACGTTTTGAGGCATGAGAGTGTGAGCACTGGGAGTAGTGCTGTGGATAAAGGCAAAAAGAAAGTCGAAGGAATTGGAATTACAAGTTATGAGTCATCTAGTTCAAAGAGTAGTGCTATGGATAAAGGCAAAAAGAAAGTCGAAGGAATTGGAATTACAGGTTATGAGTCATCTAGTTCAGAGAGTTTGGATGAGGAGCTTGGCATACCTGTTTTACGCACACCTGGTTCTAGGCAGGACAGATATGTGCCACCACATGCTAGGATTACAGGTGTTCAGAGTGATCCGCATGCATTGCGGAGATCCCAAAGAGTCACATATCTAGTTGACAGATTGACATATCGAGATTTTGCTATGCACTATGCATATATGACATCTATGGTGAAGCATGTGGAACCTACATGCTATACAGAGGCTATTGGAGAGCATGTATGGAAGAAAGCAATGGATGTTGAGATGGACGCATTGGTTCATAATGACACATGGGATTTGGTTGCATTACCAAAGGACAAGAATGTTATTGGCTGTAAATGGGTTTACAAAGTGAAGTGCAAATCTGATGGTTCTATTGAGAGACATAAAGCAAGATTGGTAGCTAAGGGTTATGCACAGACCCAAGGTTTGGACTATGATGAAACCTTTAGTCCAGTGGCAAAGATGGGGACAGTAAGAGCAGTCATTGCTATGGCTGTAGCTAATGGCTGGGAAATGCATCAAATGGATGTCAAGAATGCATTTCTAAATGGAGATCTACAAGAGGAAGTGTATATGGCACAGCCAGAAGGGTATGTACACCCAAGATATCCCACTCATGTATGCAGATTGAAAAAGGCATTATATGGTTTGAAGCAAGCACCTCATGCTTGGAGTGATAAGATGAGTAGATATCTTATCTCTCTTGGTTTTCAGATTTCTACAGCAGATTCTTCACTCTATGTGAAGAAGACAGAACATGGGATTGTTTTACTCGTCATCTATGTGGATGACTTGATTATCATAGGTGATCATGGTGCAGATGTGATGCATGTAAAGAAAGCTTTGAGTGGGCAATTTGACATGAAAGATCTTAGTGATTTGAGATACTTTCTTGGAATTGAAGTGATCAAAGATCATGCAGGTACATGGTTAGTACAACGCCAATATGCATTGGATATGTTGGCAAAGTATGGCATGACAGGGTGTGAGCCTATGAGTACACCTTTGGAGCAAAATGTGAAGTTGCGGACTGATTATGGCGAGGAATTGGATGATCCATCTATGTACAGAAATATGGTTGGTAGTCTCATTTACATGACTATCACATGCCCGGATTTAAGTTATGCTGTGGGGCTAGTCAGCCAGTTTATGCAGAGCCCCAGAAAACCACATTTGGATGCAGTGAGACGCATTATGCGATATGTAAAGGCCACTGCACATTATGGTCTACTTTATGAGAGTGGTAAAAGCTTGGATATACATGGCTACACAGATGCTGATTGGGCAGGTAGCTCATATGACAGGAGGTCTACTAGTGGTTATGCTTTTACACTTGGAAGTGCCATGGTGAGTTGGAGTAGTAAGAAGCAACCTACAGTTGCTTTATCCAGTACAGAGGCTGAATACAGAGGTGCAGCCATTGTTACTTGTGAGGTAGTATGGTTAAAGAATCTCTTGGCAGATTTGGGTGAGCCTATTGAAGGCAAAGTTGTCATTCATTGTGACAACATGAGCAGTATACAGTTGGCCAAGAATCCAGTATTTCATGCGAGGACCAAACACATAGAGGTCCATTATCATTTTGTCAGAGAGAAGGTGCTGGATGGTACAATTGATCTTCAGTATGTGAAGACTGATGAGCAGGTGGCAGACATCTTTACAAAGCCACTTAGCAGGGAGAAGTTTGAGTACTTCCGTACTATGTTGGGAGTACATGGGATGAGCTTGAGGGGGAGTGTTGAGAGTCTTGATATCCCAAGCTCATCTACATCTTCATCGGCAGTACATCATGAGCTTGAGAGGGGCTGTTGAGATTCAAGCTCGATGTCAGTGTGAGCCAGCTATGCTATGTGCTGGCATGTTAGGTAGGAACATGTGTGAGACATAAATGACTGCGTGTCTAGCTGGTCATAGTGTGTGGACATTAGCTAGGGTTAGTAGAGTGTGGACACAACTCATAGTGTTGTGTTTATTATGGATTATGGCTTTATGCATTGTGTGAGAAGGGAGATGGCTTCCCTCTATGGTTAGGGTTTGCAATATACATTAGGGTTTGCTCCTGTGTGTGTGTCTCCTCTCCTTCTACCGTTCTTTCAACAAATCTAAGACCTTGAAGTTATAAGCAAAAATGCTAGACTAGATGATGATTTTTCGAATGCTAGTTGATATGATTTTAGAATTCTAGCTGAAAATTGATGAATTGGATTCTGGTTGAAGGATGATGATTTTTGAATTTGGGTTGATGAGTTGAATAAGTCATGATGATGATGAATGGAGAGAATTCCAGTAATGATGTTGGTAGCTTGGTAGACGATCAAGACTTTCATGATTTTTGTATTGATAGGATCATGGATTGAGGTCATCGTGGTAGAAATGTTAGCCCCCGCGCAATGAGGAAGAGCTCGACCCAGATGTTCGCAAAGCTCTTCATAGATCTCAGCCTGGACCTTTCATAGGTGAAGGGAAGCACTTGGGAGAAACATTAGAGAAGTGGATCAAAGCTATGGAAGGGTACTTTGATGTCACTGGTCACAATGAAAAAAGTAAGGTGGCTCTTGCCAAGTTGAAGATCGTAGAAACAGCCAGAGTACCGTGGAGGAACCACTGTGAGACGAACCACTTGGATCGGAACACCCAGACGTGGGATGATCTTAAAGCATACCTCAGAAAGAGATTTTGTCCTCCAAGCTTCTTGGGGAGACAAAGATGAACGAGTTCCTGGAGCTAACCCAAGAAAGCCGAACTATGGAGGAATATCACCAGGCATTCGCTATCCTCCTCAAATACTTGCCACCGCTGGATGAAGAACAACTGATGGCTAGGTTCATTCGGGGAATGAATGAACCCTTGGATACCCTGGTGAAGAATGCTAAGCTAGTTTCTATGGCTGAAGCAGTGCGGATGGCAAAGGATTTCGCCAAGGCCTTTGTTGTCAAGGTCCCGTCGAAGCCAACACCATCATCTTTCAAAGATTCCTAACCTCGGAAGGTGATTCCAACTTTTTGCCTCCTAAGAGACAGTAAGATCCTAGTCAAATCCAGTATACAGGAAGTTACAGAATGGAAGGAAGGCCTTTTCCTCATAACATAATTCCCTGGAACTCAACTTTAAAAGTTCCACCCTTGAACAAAGGAATTAAATGCTTGAACTACCAAGGATATGGTCATCATAGTATGGATTTTCTGACTCCTTTTGGATCAAGGTTTTTAGGACAAGGAAGTCAAGGACCAAGATTCCAGATTCCAGATTCCAGCTCCTCCCTTCCAGAAGAGTAATCAAGGTCCTTCCCATTCAAAATCAGGGAAACCCCAGAGGTAGACTCCCTAAACCAACCCTTAGCTTCAATGCAAAGTAATGCAAGACCTTAGTCTAAGAATTGTGGAAATCAAAGAGAGAAGTTCCCAAACCAGCCATCTATTTCCAAGTCAGTAACGCTAGAAGTAATCGAAGAAGACAGAGATTATCCCCTCTAGTTGCGAGATGAGGACATCGCACGTTTTTTAAGTGGGGTAGGATATAAGATTTCTCCCTCCAGCTTTTGAGATGTAAAGGTGTAAGAACCTCCCCTTCAGTCTCTATAATCATCCCCTATTTCAGAATGCAAGAAAACATTGTTTTCCTTTGTTTTTGGTCTAGAGAGAAAATATTCTAGAGACAAATAATACAGTTTTAAAATATTTTTGGATAAGTATTTTCTCCTAGTCAATAGGAAGAGATTCCCTGAAACAGAATCTTAAAAAGAATTTTCCAATGTGCATTAGAAATTAATTGAATATGTGAATTGGACATCTTGGCCTAGGGGTATATAATTTCAAAAAAAATTGATTAAGGTCCAAATAGTGTTCAAAAAGGGCCAATAAGCTTAATCCAAGTGTTGGAATATGAAAAAGTTAAAGAATAAAAGAAAATCCCCCAAAAATGCGTAAAGGCTCCCTAGCCGGATATTCATGCAAACATAAAACTAGTCACACCACTTACACACCCAATATGAACTTGCCTTTTTCAACAATCTTTAAAACAATCATTTAATGAAACCATAGTTTTATTGATCATAATCCTCTAATTATACAGTTGAATCCTAATTTCCAATTCCTTCCTTCATCGATGTACCTATGGCATCATTGGCAACCAGAACGCTCACCACCTGTTCACTCAGGGGCCTTTTCAATAGTTCCTAGCTCATAGTACCCGACAATATAATCACATAAAAATATCCAGATGGAATCTCCATTGAAGATCAGCAAGATCAACCAACAGATCCATATAAAAGAGCCATGGACTCATCCGTTGAGGACTAGCAAGGTCAATCAACCAGATCCATGCCCGAATTCAGAAAACAACTCTTACTCCTTGTTCCAATATCTTCCCCGACGTACTCGTGGGTATCTTCGGTGACCCAGAGCCCGAGCACTGTATGGTCAGCACCCTCTAGGATCCTTCGCAGGTCACCTAGCGCTTCACTCATAGGCCGCTTCCTTGGTCCCTCATCCACTATACCGGAAGCTCACCATTTAATCAAACCAAGGCTAGTCAAGACCTCAGCCGACCTTGCTATGCGAGATGTCCTCCGATGACTCTCTGTCAGTAGTTGCAACTTTAACAGATAGGTCTCCACAACCTCATTCACAAGATGGTCAAAATGCTTCCCCAGCATTCTTGACATAAAACAGTCATTCAAAAACAGATTTCACAAACAAATACAGTTTCAACAATATTTCCATCTTTTCTCATTACTCCGCATCCTTTCACATTAGACCCCATCTTTTTTTCATCTTACCACAATTTTATTTTCATCATCGATCCCTATCATATCACATCATTCCTACATCAAATCACATCCAATCGCATCATCCACACATCAATCCACATCATCCATACATCCATCCACATCAATCCACACGTCAATCCACATCATTCAAACATCCATGCACATCAATCCACATTATCCATACATCAATCCACCTCATCCATACATCCATCCACATCATCCATATCAATCCACATCATTCACTCATCATACACACACCAATCCACATCATCCACATCAATCCACATTATCCACACATCCATTCATATCTTCCATACATCCATCCACATCAAACCACACATCAATCCACATCATTTAAACATCCATGCACATCAATCCACATTATCCACACATCAATCCACCTCTTCCATACATCCATCCACATCAATCCACATCATTCACTCATCATACACACACCAATCCACATCATCCACATCAATCCACATTATCCACACATCCATCCATATCTTCCATACATCCATCCACATCAATCCACACATCAATCCACGTCATTTAAACATCCATGCACATCAATCTACATTATCCACACATCAATCCACCTCATCCATACATCCATCCACATCATTCACTCATCATACACACATCAATCCACATTATCCACACATCCATACATCCATCCACATCAATCCACACGTCAATCCACATCATCCAAACATCCATGCACATCAATCCACATTATTCACATCATCCAAACATCCATGCACATCAATCCACATTATCCACACATCCATCCATATCTTCCATACATCCATCCACATCAATCCACACGTCAATCCACATCATCCAAACATCCATGCACATTAATCCACATTATCCACACATCAATCCACCTCATTTCATAAGCATTCCCATTCTCATCTAATCACATCTTTTTCTATCTCATCACTTATTTCCTCATTTATCCTCATCAGATCTCACCCACTTGCATCTATCCATATATCTCATCACTTCACATACATTAACATCTATCCAATTTACATCGCATCTTATCACATTCATTTCACATCACATCTCATTCATTCACATCCTAATTCACATGCTAACACATTCATTCATGTCCCTTATCATTCATTCACATCCTGATTCACATCACATCACATCCATTCACATCCCTTATCATTCATTCACATCCCGATTCACATCTCTTATCATTCATTCACATCACATCACATCCATTCACATCCCTTATCATTCATTCACATTCTATATCATTCATTCACATCCCGATTCACATCACATCACATCCATTCACATCCCTTATCATTCATTCACATCCTATATCATTTATTCACATCTTGATTCATATGCTATCACATTCATTCACATCCTATATCATTCATTCACATCCCTATTCATATGCTATCACATTCATTCACATCCTATATCATTCATTCACATCCCTTATCATTCATTCACATCTTATATCATTCATTCACATCCCGATTCATATGCTATCACATTCATTCACATCCTATATCATTCATTCACATCCCTTATCATTTATATCTATCCAATTTACATCACATCTCATCGCTTCAATTCTCGTTCATGTCCATCACATTTACATCCACATATATTCTCCCACATACATCCACATCCATACTTATCACATACACATCCACATCTATCCTTTCACATACATCCGCATCCATATTTATCACATACACATCCACATCTATCCTTTCACATACACACATCCACATCTATCCTTTCACATACACACTTCCACATCCATTCTTTAACATACATCCACTTCTATTCTTCACATACATCCACATCCATCCATCCATTCATTCCCATCTATCAGATTCACATTACTTCTCATCACATCTATTCACCTCACATTCTCGTCAAACTCCTATTCTCATCACATCCATCCATCCATTCATTCCCATCTATCAGATTCACATTACTTCTCATCACATCTATTCACCTCACATTCTCGTCACTCCTATTCTCATCACATCCATCCATCCATTCATTCCCATCTATTTGATTCGCATCCCATCTCATCACATCTATTTACCTCTCATTCTCATCACATCTATCCATCCATTCATTCTGATCTATTTGATTCGCATCACATCTCATCACATCTATTCTTAGAATGCAAGAGAATCCTTATTTTTTATATAAAGATTCTTTACACATCTATTTATGCATAATTTCAATTTTAAGGAGAATAACTCTTTTGAATTAAAAATAATTTCTTTATGCATCTTTCTATGCATAAAATGAAAATTGATGAGAATAACTCTCTTGAAATAAAAATAAATTTCTTTATGCATCTTCCTATGCATAAAATGAAAATTGATGAGAATAACTCTCTTGGAATAAAAATAAATTTCTTTATGCATCTTCCTATGCATAAAATGAAAATTGATGAGAATAACTCTCTTGAAATAAAAATAAATTTCTTTATGCACCTTTCTATGCATAAAATGAAAATTGCACTTTTAGAATACACAATTGGTGGGGATTACTCTTTTTGGATAATAAAAGTCACTAATTTTTAGAAAATTTTACCATAACCTCCTTTGTATGGCTAACCATTTTTCAAATTTTCCTAACTTAAAATTACTTTAAAAATCATCCCAAATTGGTTTTAAGCACTCTAAACTAATCAAATTTCACTTTTAAAAGAGAAACAATATGAAAAGTTTAATTCCAACAATTAGATTACTTAACTAGGATAAAGAAGGGCTGAATTTAAGAATGAGAGAGGGGGAAAGCCTTTCCAGCAAGGCATAGTTTCAGATTATCATTTTAAAGATAACAAAAATTAGAAAACCATTAAAAGAATAAAGAAAAAGTAAGATTTCTAACTTACATAAATTTCTGAGAGCTTTCCTTTGGCTTGATGGTTTGAGGGATCTACTCTTGTTTGCAACAAGAGTGGCCAATTCTTTAGAAGAGGGAAAGGTCAAAAACTAATGAATTATTAAGAAATTCATAGTTCTTGGCTCTAGGGTGGAGCAGAGTAGCAGTGCATAAAACGCTATTAAGCTTTAACAAAGAGGGAGGCTTCTATTTATAGGAAAAAGTGAGCCTCTAACCAAGCAAACTGATTCTGAAATTTTCCAGATCAGTTTGGTCAATTTTTGACCATTTTTAGGTCAGTTTAGCTCACTTTTTGGATCTAGTTGAAGAGCAAGAGAGAGGAGAGATGAAAATATCTCATTATTTGTGAGTTTAAAACTCCACCACACATGTTAAATAGGCGCCTCCTTCATGAGGTGAACTCCCCCACACTGAGGTATCAAAAATGCATCATTTCACTAAATATCTCTTCTTTTTTAACTAATATCCTTGTCCTTAGTCAACTCTTCATCTTATGTGAGTATTTACTGATTTTTAGCGGGATTTTCTTTATTTCTTCATTTATCTCCTCCATACATTTGGATGAATCTGATTGGCCCCTTAGAACCTTAATTTAAAAATTTTCGAAAATCTGGACCCCCAAGATAAGGCCTTTTGAACAGATTATAATTGATTTTCTAATGCACCTTCTGAAAATCTTTTTGAACTTCTGTTTCAGGGGAATTTATTTTAATAAGAAGAGATATTTTTCCATCCAAAAATATCCAAAATCTGAATAATCTTTCTCTAGAATATTTTCTCTCTCTAAACTAGAACAGGTAGAAACAAGATCTTTTATATTTCTAAAGAGGGATTTGATTACAGGGGAAGATACTAGACATCCTGAGAGGCTGGGGAGGAATCTTACAAGAAAAGTGGAATTTTTAGCTTAAAGGAATTGATGGTTATTTTTATGTAATTTTAAGAAGAATTTTAATAGACTTAATTTATGGAAAAGAGGAATTTCCATGATAAATGAGATTGCAACTCATTGAAATGAGAAAAAGAAGGATTTCAAGTTTATTCAAAAAAAAATAAGTATTGATATTTTAGTTAAAAGATGAATTTCCATGATATTTGAGAAAAGATGGATTTGAATTAAATTCTAATGTCAAAAGATGAATTTCCATCATAATTCTACCTAATGAATTAAGGTTGAGAATTTATGTGGAAAAAATAATATCTTGGATATTTGAATTAGTAAAATCACTAAATGGATATTTACCCAAAAACTAGATGTTTAGTTGAAAGGAATCCTGGGAGAACTAAACTGAATGAATTTAGTTAGACTATGTGAGGTCGGACAGTAAACCTAATTGTCCTTCTCTCGAACTGAATCAGACAAAAACTTTGTGACCAATTCCAGTTACTAAATCTAAAGAATAGACTACTGGAACTAATCTAGTTCCTGACCAATCTCACCAAGAATCTAGTTGGATAAATGGATAAAATGACAGGTAGATTACCCTCATGAGAGATCAAGGATCCTCATTATGAAACTGGGAATTATTGGAAAAAGGGTCTTTGGAATCGATCTCAAACTGGAATCTCACTTGTTGCATTAGAAACTTTGTTTTTCATTCAAAGGACTGTTTTACGCCAGAATGCTAGAGGAAGCATTTGGCTTATGTTTTTCTAAGAGGAGGTTCGTTGGAAGAACAGCTGGCGGGGAGTTGTCAAGGGACATCGCCCGCGGCAAAGCCTGCCGAGGTCTTGACCAGCCTCGGTACGGTTAAAATGGTGCGCTTCCAATACGATGGGCGAGGACTGACGAAGCGGTCCCTGAGTGAAGTGCTAGGACACCTAAGGAGGATCCTAGAGGGTTCTGACCAGGTGATGCTGCATGGGCTCGCGGTTGCTAGGACACCCAGGCGTACGTCGAGGAAGATATCTTATGGACAAAAAGGAAAGGTTTTTGGAAAGAAAAATTTGATACTGGATCTCGTTGGTTGGCCAATTGGTCTTCAACGGAGAGTTCAGAGGAGGATGCATTTTTGTAAGACAATGGACTTGGAATTTTGGAAAATGATGATTGAAAATATTATGATTTTATTCAAGGATTGTCTTAAAGCCAGTTGAATAAAGCCAGTTGAATCTGTTATAAATGGCAATTTCATATTGGGTGTGTACGTGGTATGCCTATTTGATTTTTGTATGAATCGTCGGGCTAGGGGACCTTGGAACTCTTTTCCTTGGTACCCGGGCAAAAACCCAATCAAATATTTATAAAGGAATCCCACCAATTCAGTGGTGGTCGGGTGGTTGGCTAACCCATGGGCCGGATGGGTTAGCCAACTAGATACGATTAGTTACGTTAATCAATTTAAATCCTGAGAAGACCTTGTTCTATGGGAGGGGATCATCAGCTGTGCCTCAAAAATGAGGAAAAAAGTAGTGATTCCATGGACCAAGTGCAAGTCTCTTCTTGATCTGACCATGTGACTTCAGGTTCAGTCAGATCAGTTTAATTTAGTCAAGACTTGACTCGTTAGAGTAATCTCCTAGTTAAAAGATTTTTCCCCTTCCTGGCGGAATCGCCCGTGCCTTCTAGGCGAGGGGAGTCTTGCAGGCCCGGTCTCGGAGGGACCGCCCCCCTGGGCTAGCCTCTCGTCCCGAACATCTGCAGGCGAGGCCTCGAGTGTGCAGGACCCCCGCCCCGTGCGGGAGGCCGACGTCACTTCCGCCGCCCCCGACAGTAGGAGCCCCCCCGAGCGGGCGGGCGGGGACCTCACAAAAGGAGTGGAGATAGCTACCACTAGCATAGCTTCGAGTCTTTAGAGATACGAGCTTGGATGCCAACAAGATCCCTAATGACGTGTTAAGGTAAACATTGTCCATTGCAATAGGAAAGGGATAGTATATATATATGTACACACACACACACACACATACACACACATGTCTATATATATAGATATGTGCATGTCTATACATATACATATACATATAGATATGTACATATTAATAAACTCTCTCTCTATATATATGTTTGTGTGTGTGTACATATATACATACATACATATATATATTTATATATATGTGTGTGCGCATGTGTATTATGGGCTACCACACCTCCAAGAGGGAACTCAATGCATTCACCTAAAGGATGAGCAATAGATCACAACTATCTCGTAGGGCACTTACTAATGCTTCGAACTTGAGTCCCTTGAGGCCTCCAACCTCGCTTGTTAAGCTCCACCTCCACACTCTCACCGTAGAGTCGCTCGCACCGTCGCATAAGGCAATCACTCTCTCTCTCACTCTTCCACACAAGCATGAATCACACAAGCATAGAAGAGGAACAATGCTACAATGCTCTCTCTCTCTCTCTCTCTCTCTCTCTCTCTCTCTCTCTCTCAATCTCTCTCAAGACACAAGGAAGAGCTCTCTATAGCACAAAGGGGATTGTGTCTTGTCATTATGAAAATGCCTTATATACATTTGGCCCTTATTCACACTTGGGTGCCCAAAACTTACTTAACTAGGCTTTGGGTGGCCAATATCTCATAATGTACAACTTTTATAGTGCCGTTTCATGACACTTATGAATGTTCTCAATTGGAGGATCATGTTTGTTAATCCAAAACGGGATTAACATCCTTCCCTTCCTAATGTAGGTTCTGTCCATAGAACCTGTTATTACCGAGGTCTAAAGACCTGGTCACCAAACTCATGTCGGTAGAAATTTCTTCTAGATTGGAGCTTTCTGAGTGTGCATCGGAATGCTGAGTGGGATCTCTAGAATCATGTATCCGCCATGTCTTCGAATGCTATATGCATGTAGCCTGGAAGACATCACAGTCAGTGGTAGTAAAGAATGATGCCCCTATTGGATGGCCCTTGGTTCATGTCGAACTTCAGTTGTTCTGCTTCATACCCATCGTAGGGCTCCTTGGGTTGGTCTATCAGCACCACCACCAATTTTAAAAATCTGACGCTAGCCACAATTGCTGGGTTTGGACTATGCCATGCTCGTATATCCATGTAAGCATTTTCTGTCTTTGCTCCTGTATGTTTTGCAAATGTTGCTGGTATGAAAATTGGGAAGTTGTAGCAAACATGTGAGTCGCGCCTTTTGGCTTCTTGAAATTCTAGCGCTGTCCATCTTCTTTTAACTAGCATGTATAAAGGATCCACCTGCTGTGTTGGTGGTGTGCCCATATAGACCTGGCTATATTTCAGAATTGTCAGGTGCTCCTTCTGCAAGTCTGGTTGTATGCTAAAGTCTTCCAATCTAGCTTGCCCTTTATTGTTGGTGACTATGGTGGCATAGCCACCTCTTGTGTGCATAGGGTGTGCTTTCCTCCACCTTCGGAAGCAGTAGCTAATCATGAATGTAACGATCCGTATTTCCAGCAGATCAGCTAACTGGGGTTTTGCCAACTTTGTGTGCTTTGCCAAATTTTCCCATAATGTGCCCTCTCCAGCCAAAGGAATTAATTCTTCTAAGTCAGGGCGTGGAGCTCAGAGAGGGTATGGCACATTGTGCTGTTTTGTTGGGGTGATCTTCGAGTAAGCTTCTGGCATGATTCGTCTAGTTGGCTCAAATGGAATTATCTGCGTGAGGACCTTGAACATTAACTTTGGCTTCAAAAGAGGGTTGCCAGCACGAATGAAACCCTCATACTCTGCACACCTAATAAAGATTCCAAAATGGTGTCATCAGTAGTGAATGCCTCAATATTATCTTGCCAGCACGAATGAAACCCTCGTACTCTGCACACCTAATAAAGATTCCAAAATGGTGTCATCAGTAGTGAATGCCTCAATATTATCTTGCGGGATAGGATGTCGTACCTCTTAAGAGTGCCGTTGTGGAGATGGGTGAGGTGCCAATATCTCCTCAGGGGTGAGAGGGTTAGTGGGAAAATCTATCTCTGGAGGATTGAAGGTTGAGAAAATGCAATTAGCTTGAGATGTGTTAGTAGAGGTGGCATGTTAGGATAGGGGTTAAGTAGCTTACTAGCAACATTAGAATAGACAGGGTAAGTTGATTTTGAAGATGAAGAAGAGGATTCTATGCTAGGGGGTGGGTGGCTAGGCTTATGAGACTTAATAAATTTTTGTAAGTCCATAATCTCTTCGAAATTGATAGTGGGATATTAAGTGTGGGTAGCATCAAAATTATATTGTACATTTGTTAGCATGGCTTCTAAGTGCTTGTATATATTAGAGTAGAGTTCTAGAATGCCAAAAGGATGATATAAAGTGGACTCACATAAATTTAGATGCCGGTGAGTGTTATATACTTCTAGCCACCCATGATTTATAATCCATTGGTAATTATGTGCTACTACCTCATAGTTGCTGGGCATCTCAGGAATGTCATCTGGGACAAATAGGTCTAATTTTTTGACACTGTTGTCCAGAATTTCTGAATTTTGGAGGATGCGATACCAACTACGAAGGTTTAGTACTATAGGATGTAAAGGGTAGAAGAAGATGTCTTGTGGATTAGTTAATGCTAAGTCTCCTTGTAAAACTCCCATTATTATGGTAGGGTCAGCACGAAGGTTTAGCACTATAGGATGTAAAGGGTAGAAGAAGATGTCTTGTGGATTAGTTAATACTAAGTCTCCTCATAAAACTCCAATTATTATGGTAGGGTCAGCATCTCTTTTTGGATTTTGTTTAATTAGGGTTAGTTCTCCTAGGCCTATATCTTCAGATAGATTTATGTCATACTGAAGTAGAGAGAGTGTTAGTGTAGAAAAAAACAAGGTAAGAGTTTGAGGAGGGGCTTGAGGAGTTACTGGCAGGGCTGTCCCAACTTGGAGGCGCACTCAAGGAGGAGGTCGAGATCATCGTTAGGCTTTGCCGCTGACTTCTATCTTGGATAGCCCGCCAACGCTCTAAGTCTTGTAGGCGGGAGCCAGTGTTGCTAAGGAGGTTTGAAATTGCCATTTCTCGAACCATCCTTGCAGCATTTAATTCCTCGAATCCTCTGGTTGCGTCCTCTTGAGCCCGCTTGGCCGTTGCTTCTCTTTCCTGAGCTTCGGTGATTTGTTGGAGCCTTTGGGCAGCTAGCCTCTGAATGTCATGTAAGATGTGCCAACTCTTTTCTTTGTACTTCGTCTTGGTTTGCACTTATTGTGTCATTAAGTGTTCTAATATTTTCTATATGGGCCTTGTTTGTTTGTTCCCTCTCATGTTGTAAATGAGTTGCCCTTTCCTTTGCTGCCTTTAGATGTGCTGTTAGCTGCTGGATTTGGCATTGCAAATCTTCTTCTTTGGCCTTGGCATTGGTTTTGAGCTCCTGTATTTAGTGTGCATGAAGTGTAGTGAGCTCATTTGTGTGGGTGGCTTGTTTCTGAAGTTGCTCCTTAGCTTGTTCTAATTTTGCGTTGAGGTCCACATTTTCCTTGATTCTTGACTCAGTCTCTGGTAATCATCCCTGTTCAGAAATGGAAAAAAGATCTTGTTTGACCCTGTTTTGATCTAGAGAGAGAAAATATTCTAGAGAGAGGTAATACAGTTTTGAAATATTTTTGGATAAGTATTTTCTTCAAGTCAATAGGAAGTGATCCCCTGAAACATAATTTTAATCAGAAAATTCTAAGTTGCATTAGATTTGGACAGTGGGGGTGAACCAAGGAGTCCCCTAGTTCAAAGTTCTAAGCCTTATTAAATTATTTTGAATTTAAAAATGTGATCTCTTATTCATTAAGGTTGGACAATAAAAATAAAAGAAAAATAAAAAAAATTAGAATTATCCATAAGAAAATTATAAAGAAAGGCTCACATGAGGTGAAGGAGGCTCACATGAGGTGAAGGTTCCTTAATTATGAGTTTTCAGATACTTTAGGAGACTTTTTGGACGCTTTGTGACACCGTAGGAGAGGGAAAACCCCTCATCAAGGAGGCACCTAGAAATCAAATCAAAGGGGAATTTTTTTATTCAAAAAAATCATAAAGTGGCTAGATATCTCTCATCTCTCCTCTTCCAAACTAGATCAAAAAGTGGACAAAACTCGTCTAAAACTTGTCCAAATTGGATCAAACTGAAGCTAGAAGCCTCTAGATCCCAGTTGGGCTTGGTTGGTGGCCTCCCTCATCTATAAATAGAGCCCCATTCCTTTGTATTTTTATCTTACAGTAATTCCATGCTAGTGTAATTTTCATTTTAGTGTATTTTCATCTATAAATAGAGCCCCATTCCTTTGTATTTTTATCTTACAGTAATTCCATGCTAGTGTAATTTTCATTTTAGTGTATTTTCATCTTCCCTCTTCATTGCCTCTCCATTGTGAAGCTTTGGTGCTTCACTAAACCTCTTATTCTCTTGAAGATTACCCTTTTTTCTTGATGGCCAAGGCTCTTCCTTGAGGGATACACATCTCCTTAAAGAATCAAGCCAAAACTAAGGGTAAGCCTAAAACAATGATGTTTTACTCTTTTCTTGAATGGTAATCTTCTTCCCAACCCCTCTCTTGCTTGGGAAGCATTTTATTTTATGGGTTTCCTCTTAAAACCATGATTTTCTTGATTTATGTTATTGTTTAGATGAATTAATGTTTATATTTAAGCTTAGGTTTATGCATAAACAAATCTTTATATTAAAAGTGGAATTTTCAGTATTCTCATTTTATAGAAAATATGGGAAAGTTATGGCAAAATTTATATCATTAGAAAATAAAATTATGCATAATAAATTTTATTCTAAAAGTGGAATTTTGAGCATTCTCATTTCATAGAAAATGTGGGGATGCAAAATTTTATCATTAGAAAATGAAGGTCTATGTGTATAAATTAATTTTTATGCTAAAAGTGAAATTTTGAGTATTCTCATTTCATAGAAAATATGGGGAAGCTATGGCAAAATTTTTAGAAAATGAATTTAAATTTATGCATAATAATTTTTATATTAAAAGTGAAATTTTGAGCATTATCATTTCATAGAAAATGTGGGGAAGCTATGGTAAAATTTTAATCATTAGGAAATGAATTTACGCATAATAAATTTTATGCTAAAAGTGGAGTTTTGAGCATTGTTCATTTACCAGAAAAATAAAGAAGGTTATGCATAAATTTTTCTAGATTCATTCAATTTATGAGAATTATGGAAAGGATTATGAATATAATTCCTTTAGATAAAAATGAATTAGTAGTGTGCATAAATGTTTTATGTTGAAAGAGGAATTATGGGTATAATCAATTTTGTAAATCCCACAAGGATGTATGCATAAATCTTTTATTCAAAAAAGAGAAATTCTAAGCATATTTCATTTTGGGGAAATTAAGATAAGAATGTGAAAATATTCATAGGAATGCATCGAGAAAACATAGATAAATTTTTAATCAGAAAGAGGAATCATGAACATAATTAACTTTTGGAATTATGAAGTATACGTCTAGAATCTCGAGAAATAGAATTTTAAGTATATTTTGAACGAGAAAAGGATTTCCTAGAAAAAGACCATAAACATGCTTAATTGGATGAATGTAAATACTTGTGGACTGATTATTCCAAGATTCCTTGGGAAAGGAATTTGGAATTCTTGAAAGGATCAAGGATCCAAAAGAAAACAGAAATATAGACTTAATTGAATTGAGTTAAGAAAAAGTTACCTTTAACTGAGCCAAGTAATGGCTGAGACTTAGAAAGTTTTGTCAGTATGAAAAGTAGAGTAATTGTACTTTTAACTTGGTTGATTGTGGAGGAACAAAGATTCTGATAACTAGATCAAGGAAAGTTGATAATCAAACCTGATTCTCTCAAAGCGAAAAGAGACCATCTTGTTTGTAGAAATTGGATGATGTGAATGAATGTGGATTGATGTGTGGGATGATGTGAATGAAAATGAGGAATGATGTGAATGAAAATGAGGAATGATGTGAGATGATGTGAATGAAAATGGGGTGATGTGAATGAATGTGGAATGATGTGAATGAATGAGGAATGATGTGAGATGATGTGAATGAATGAGGAATGATGTGAGATGATGTGAATGAAAATGGGGTGATGTGAATGAATGTGGAATGATGTGGGATGATGTGAATAAATGTGGAAATGATGTGAGATGATGTGAATGAATGAGGAATGATGTGAGATCATGTGAATGAATGTGGGAATGATGTGGGATGATGTGAATGAATGTGGAATGATGTGGGATGATGTGAATGAATGTGGAAATAATGTGGGATGATGTGAATTGATGTGGAATGATGTGGGATGATGTTAATGAATGTGGAAATGATGTGAGATGATATGAATGAATGAGGAATGATGTGAGATGATGTGAATGAATGTGGGAATGATGTGGGATGATATGAATAAATGTGGAATGATATGGGATGATGTGACTGAATGTGGAAATGATGTGGGATGATTTGAATTGATGTGGGATGATGTGGGATGATGTGATGTGAATTGATGTGGAAAAATGTAGAATAATGAGAAATGATGTGGAATGATGAGGAATGATGTGGAAAGATGGGAATTTTACTTGGAAACTGTATTTGCATGTGAAAACTATTTTTTAAAGATTATTTTACGTCAAGAATATTGGGGAAGCATTTTGACTATCTTATGGAATGAGGTCTAGGGGACCTAAGTGGAAAATGGTGCAACAGTTGACGGAGAGTCAAAGAAGGACGTCTCGCATGGCAAGGCGACCGAGGTCTTGACCAACCTCGGTTCGATTAAAATGGTGAGCTTCCAATACGGTGGATGAGGGGCCAAGGAAGCGGCCTATGAGTGAAGCGCTAGGTCACCTCTGCGAAGGAGCCTAGAGGGTGCTGACCATATGGTGCTCGGGCTGCTCTGGGTCGCCCAGGATACTCACGCGTATGTCGAGGAAGAAAATGAGTTGGAGTTGTTTTCTGAACACGAGCATGGATCTGGTTGATTGGCCTTACTGGTCTTCAACGGATGAGTTCATGGCTCTTTTTGATAAATGGATCTTTTTGGTTGATCTAGCTGATCTTCAACGGAGAGTCCATATGGATTTAATGGAAAAATCTTGATTATACTCATGGTGGGTACTATGAACTAGGAACCATTGAAAGGGCCCCTGAGTGAAGTACTAGGTGAGCCTAGAGGGACTGACTAGGTGGTGAGCATTCTGGTTGCCGATGATGCCATAGGTACACCAAGGAAGGAATGACTAGAATTTGGATTTTATGGTTGGAAAGTGGAAAAGTTGGAAATTGGACCTTGGAAACGGAATACTGAGGATTATGATGGAAACACTGTGGTTTTATTGCAATTCTGTTTGAAAATAGTTGAATTTAAGAAAAAGGCAATTTCATATTGGGTGTGTAGGTGGTGAGTCTATTTAATTTTTGCATGAGTGCCGGCTAGGGGGCCTGGGAACTCTTTTCCCTGGTACCCGAGACAAAATATAACCAAATTTTTATAACGGATCCTATCAAATACAGTGGTTGGGCAGTTGGCTAACCCATGGGATTAGATGGGGTTAGGCTGGATCGATGGATTCCTACAATAAAAATTCAATTGTGTTCAAGTTACGATAGTTGAAGTAAGTCACGGGATAATCCTTGTTCTATGGAAAAGAATCAACGGCTATGTCTCTTTTGATGGAAAAAAAAGCATTGGTCTCTATGAACCAAGTGTAAGTTCCTCCTTTGATCCGCGGCCATGTGACCCGCAGGTTCGGTCGGAATACAAAGGATAATCAAGGCTCTTGACTACATTAGAAGATTTTCCTCGAGGAATCGCCTATGCTTTTTGGGCGAGGGAAGTTTTTTCCGGGTTCGGTTTTGGAAGAACCGAGGGATTAGGCTCTTGTCC
This sequence comes from Cibotium barometz, assembly GCF_041138505.1. NCBI lineage: Eukaryota > Viridiplantae > Streptophyta > Polypodiopsida > Cyatheales > Cibotiaceae > Cibotium > Cibotium barometz. The sequence continues at coordinate 34,365,287 of NC_141054.1, forward strand.
AGACATTCGTGGGCAAGGCCCCAAGTGGGAAGCTCTTCCCTGTGCGTGAGGTTGCTACTTCCACTACCAGCACTCCAGAGTTTGATGCGCACCTGACCATTTCTCAATTTTAACATTCAATTTATGACTTAAACTAATCCAATTTGAATTCTAATATCTCTAATCTACTCTATTTTCTAAAAATCAAGAGAGTAAACAATGAAAAGAGTTTAATCAATCTTTTAATTAAACTTTCTACGATTAAGAAGGGCTTACTTGTAAAGAAGAGAAGGGGGTGGCCTTTCCATCAAGGCATAGTATCAGATTTTAATTCAAACATTTACAAAGCATAAAATTTAAGAAAATCATAGATTAGAATTTAAAAAAAGTAGGATTATTAACTTACATAGAGTTTTGTGAGCTTTCCTTTGGCTTGAGGGATTGAGGGTTCTACTCTTGTTTGCAGCAAGAGTGGCCACCAAATTCACTTGGAGAGGATTAGGCCAAAAATAATTGAATTATCAAAAAATTCAATGTTAAATGTCTAAGCAGAGTAACAATGCATAAACACCATTAAGCTTTTACAAAGGTGGAGGCTTCTATTTATAGGAAAAAAATGAGCTCATTCATCCACATCCATCCAATCGTTCACATGTACGACTACTCATATCTATCCATACATTCATATCTATCACATCACATCCACATATATTCATGTCACATCACATCACATTCTTTCACATACACATCTATATCCGTTCTTTCACATACATCCACATCCATTATTTCACATACTCATTCACATCCATTCTTCACATACACATTCACATCCATTCTTCTCATACACATCCTTATATCCATTCTTTCACATACTAATTCACATCCATTCCTCACATACACATTTACATTCATTATCATCACATACATTCACTCATATCCCATATTATTCATTTACATTCTGATGCACATGACATCATATCTCATCTATTCATTCATCATCTATCTAATTCACATATTATCTCATCACATCTATTCACCTCTATTCACATCACATCCATCCATCCATTCTTCTCATCTATCTAATTTCCATCACATCTATTCACCTCATATTCTCATCACTTCTATTCACATCACATCCATCCATCCATTCACATATATCTGATTTGCAACACATCTCATCACATCTATTCGCCTTATATTCTCATCACTTCTATTCACATCACATCCATCCATCCATTCACATCTAGCTGATATGCATCACATCTCATCACATCTATTCTCATCACTTCTATTCGCCTCATATTCTCATCACTTCTATTCGCCTCATATTCTCATCTATCTATTCGCCTCATATTCGCATCACTTTCATCCGTCCATTCATTCCCATCTATCTGATTCACATCACATCTATTCACCTCTCATTCTCATCACCTCTATTCACATCATATCCGTCCATTCATTCGCATCTATCTAATTCACATCACATCCATCCATCCAATCATCATCTATCTGATTCACATCTTATGTCATCATATCTATTCACCTCATATTCTCATCACTTCTCTGATACCGCTGTGAGATCCCTGTCCCCACCGCGCAACGAATTCAGGGGTGCTAGGCAGCGAAAGTAGCACTTCTTGTGCGGGCCAAGGTCCCACACTCGAGGCCTCGCCCACCCACGGATATCCGGACAAGAAACTAATCCATCGGTTCTTTCAAAATTGACCCGAAAAAAACTGCCCTTGCCTGGAAAGCACGAGCGATTCCTCCAGGATAACTTTTCTCTAATGTAGTCAAAAGCCTTAACTAATTGAACTGATCTGACCAAACCCGTAAGTCCCATAGTCAGATCAGGGAAAAGATTGCACTTGGATCATAGATACCAACGCTTTTTTCCTCATTGAGAAGCACAGCCATTGATTCTTTTCCATAGAACAATTTTTGTCCGGTATTTACTTCATCTATCGTACCATAATAGAATTGAGTCTCAATTTAGGGATCCATCAGTCCAGCCTAACCCCATCCAGTCCCGTGGGTTAGCCAACTACCCAACCACTATAGTGATGGGATCCAATTAGGAATTTGGTTAAGGTTTTTTCCCGGGTACTAGGGAAAAGAGTTTCCAAGCCCCCTAGCCGCGAGTGTTCATGCAAATTTCAAACTAAAAACACCACTTACACACCCAATATGAAATTGCCTTTTTCACAGAATCAACTATCTTTAAAAAACAATCATTAAATGAAACCATTGTGTCATTAATCATAATCCTCAAAATCTCCGGTTGAATCTTTATTTCCAATCATTCCTTCATCTCGGTGTACCTATGGCATCATTGGTAACCAGAACGCTCACCACTCAAGGGTCTTTTCGATAGTTCATAGCTCATGGTAATTGGCAAAATATTCACATATCAAAAATGGAATCTTCGTTGAAGATCAGCAACATCAACCAACGGATCCATATAAAAGAGCCATGGACTCATCCGTTTGAGGACCAGCAAGGTCAATCAACCAGATCCATGCCCGAATTTAGAAAACAACTCTTACTCCTTGTTCCAATATCTTCCATGACACACGTGTGGGTATCATCGGGGCAACCCAGAGCCCGAGCACCATATGGTCAGCACCCTCTAGGATCCTTCGCAGGTGACCTAGCGCTTCACTCATAGGCCGCTTCCTTGGTCCCTCATCCACCGTACCGGAAGCTCACCATTTTAATCGAACCGAGGCTGGTCAAGACCTTGGCCAACCTTGCTATGCGAGATGTCCTCCATTGACTCTCCGTCAGCTATTGCAACTTTATCAGATTAGGTCTCCACGACCTCATTCACAAGACGGTCAAAATGCTTCCCCAGCATTCTTGACATAAAACAGTCATTTAAAAACAGTTCAAAAATACAGTTTCTATAACGAACTCTCGTCTTTCCACATTGCTCCACATCAAACCACATTATTTAATTCCACAATCATTTCATAAGTATTCCTATTCTCATCCAATCTCATCATTTTCATCTCATCACATCTTTCCTCAATTTATCCTCATCAGATCTCATCCACTCACATCTACCCATATTCACATCTCATCACATCACATTCATTCACATCTCATCCATTCAGACCACATCACATTCACTCACAACTCATCCATTCATTATTTCCTCACATCTCATTCATTCACATCTATCCCCGATTCACATCCCATCACATCACATTCATTCATATCCATCACATTCATTCTCATCACCATTATATCACATCACTTCTATCCACATCATATCTCATCCATACACATCTCATCTATTCATTATTTCCTCACATCTCATTCATTCACATCTATCCCGATTCACATCCCATCACATCACATTCATTCATATCCATCACATTCATTCTCATCACCATTATATCACATCACTTCTATCCAGATCATATCTCATTCATACACATCTCATTCATTCTCATCTATCCTGATTCACATCCCATCACATCACATTCATTCATATCCATCACATTTATTCTCATTATATCACATCACTTCTATCCACATCATATCTCATTCATACACATCTCATCTCATTCATCCACATCCATCCAATCGTTCACATGTACGACTACACATATCTATCCATACATTCATATCTATCACATCACATCCACATATATTCATGTCACATCACAACACATTCTTTCACATACACATCTATATCCGTTCTTTCACATACATCCACATCCATTCTTTCACATCCATTCTTCACATACACATTCACATCCATTCTTCTCATACACATCCTTATCCATTCTTTCACATACTCATTCACATCCATTCCTCACACATACACATTATTATTCATTATCATCACATACATTCACTCATATCCCATATCATTCATTTACATTCTAATTCACATGACATCACATCTCATCTATTCATTCATCATCTATCTGATTCACATCTTATCTCATCACATCTATTCACCTCTATTCATATCACATCCATCCATCCATTCTTCTCATCTATCTAATTCCCATCACATCTATTCACCTCATATTCTCATCACTTCTATTCACATCACATCCATCCATCCATTCACATCTATCTAATTCGCATCACATCTATTCGCCTTATATTCTCATCACTTCTATTCACATCACATCCATCCATCCATTCACATCTATCTGATTTGCATCACATCTCATCACATATATTCGCCTCATATTCTCATCACTTCTATTCTCACTTCTATTTACATCACATCCATCCATCCATTCATCCCCATCTATCTCTGATTCACATCACATCTATTCACCTCTCATTCATCCCCATCTATCTGATTCACATCACATCCATCCATTCATTCGCATCTATCTAATTCACATCACATCCATCCATCCAATCATCATCTATCTGATTCACATCTTATCTCATCACATCTATTCACCTCATATTCTCATCACTTCTATTCACATCACATCCATCCATCATCTATCTAATTCACATCTTATCTCATTACATCTATTCACCTCACATCTCATCACCTCTATTCACATCACACCCATCCATCCAATCATCTATCTGATGATCATCTTATCTCATCACATCTATTCGCCTCATATTCTCATCACTTCTATTCACATCACATCCATCCATCATCTATCTAATTCACATCTTATCTCATCATATCTATTCACCTCACAGCTCATCACCTCTATTCACATCACACCCATCCATCCAATCATCTATCTGATCATCTTATCTCATCACATCTATTCGCCTCATATTCTCATCACTTCTATTCACAGAATTTAAGAGGATTCTAATTTTTTGATATAAAGATTCTTTACGCATCTATTTATGCATAATTCAAATTTAAGGAAAAAACACTTTTGAATTAAAATTAAATCTTTTATGCATCTTTCTATCCATAAATGCAATTTTAATGAGAATAACACTTTTGAAATAAAAATAAATCTTTTATGCATCCTTCTATGCATAAATTCAAATTTAATGAGAATAACACTTTTGAAATAAAAATAAATCTTTTATGCATCCTTCTATGCATAAATTCAATTTTAATGAGAATGACACTTTTGAAATGAAAATAAATCTTTTATGCATCCTTCTATGCATAAATTCAATTTTAATGAGAATGACACTTTTGAAATAAAAAATAAATCTTTTAGAATGCACAAATAGAATGAATTACTCTTTTAGAATAACCTAATGATAAACTTTAGTTCCACAAAATTTAAAAAAATTTTACCATAACCTCCTTTGTATGGCTGACCATTTCTCAATTTTAACATTCAATTTATGACTTGAACTAATCCAATTTTTATTCTAATATCTCTAATCTACTCCATTTTCTAAAAATCAAGAGAGTAAACAATGAAAAGAGTTTAATCAATCTTTTAATTAAACTTTCTAGGATTAAGAAGGGTTGAATTGTAAAGAAGAGAAGGAGGTGGCCTTTCCATCAAGGCATAGTCGATTAACTTTATATCACATATAGCCATGTCATGGCCTATGTGCACAAGGCTTTCCAAGGGCCCACCACCAAGGATGGAATTCAATGGTAGAACATAACTCACTGAGAGCTCGTAATGCATGTCTATGCCCTGTCATTCCTCCTTACCACCCACTACCTCGCTGGTCGGACAAGTTTAACTAAGTACAATCTCTCGACCCAAGCCTGTGTCCACCACCAAGGAGTCCTAGTCAATTGGGTAGAATACCTACATAAAGAGCTCCATGGCATCTGCTCAAACCCCTAGCACAATATTTTGACATCATCTTTACGAACCAAAGTACTAGGGCTCGGAGTATCTTCTGCACCCCGTCCACCTCCAAAAAGCACCACCTCCATTCTACCTCCTATGCCAAAACCCCAACCCCTCCCCAGCCTCGCCACCCTCCAAATGCCACCATGCGGATACTCAAGTGGAAGAGAAAGCCCCTAGAAAAGTTGTATAAGAGGAGGAACTTCGCCGCACTACCCAGGTTCTTAAAGAAAACCTCATCCAAACTCCAAACCTAGGCAGCCAACCCCTACCTTCTCCGCCCTCCATTTTTCTCTCAAAGAAGGTACATCAAGATCACCCTCTACATCACAGAGGCACACAACGGAAGCCCTACGCTGGGTCCATGTGGGGTTCTTTCACTCTCAATAGGCCTATTCAAAAGGCATTAGGTCCTCCCCCCATGAAGCCATTCCCAACTTCTCGGAGGGCTTTTCGAATCTGGTCATTGACTACATGTAGTGTGCCAAAATAAATAGGTGACAGACACTCAGTAGGCCATGCTCCTAGCCAAAGCAGATTAGTAGCAAACAAACAAAGATCTTAAAGCAACCATCCTTGCCACATGCTTGCAAACGATCTTGGAAGATTGCGTGACTACCCTCACCACTGCCCTGGCTACAATAACCCAAGCGGCCAGGGAAGAAGCCCAACCATCCCTTGCCCAAAAAGAAGCTCACGATCTCCTCCCCCCGTAGAGTCCAAACCCCACTGAGGATTGCTGCCTGCGTGCCTCCTTTGATAGTTACAAATAGGTGGCCGAAGAAACATTGCTTTAGAAGGAGGCCCAGCTGTGCGAGAAGCGGAAGAGAGAGCTCTGCAACCCCCACCAGCAACTTTGGGGTCGACGTCCAACACAATAGAGTGCAAAATATATGCTTTAATGGACACCGCCCATCGAGTTGCCGCTCCTCTCCAACCCAACACAAAAAAAAACCCACAACTCCTTGACCTCCACAATACCGTACCCTTCACTTAAACCCCTTCACTTAAACCTTCTACATCAAAACATCTTCATTGATGACCCCCTCTCATCCTCCACCCTCTCCTACATCCTCACCAAATGCCCTCGCCCATCCCTCAACCTCCTTGTAACAATATGTTTCCAAAAGCCCTCCCCCCATACTCCCCCTATGGTCTCCTTGTTCTATACCCTAGATGCTACCGCCAGATGCTACCGCCAGCTGGAGATAATCACCACACTGGCATCATGCAATTTGATGACTCCCATATCGCCTTCCCATACAACATCTCCATCGATGAGGCATGGGAGGCAAAAATTTTCTTCTTCTCCAAAGGGTCGGCCCACGACTCTGATGATGATGAGATGATGACAACGGTGATAGCGGGAACAACACCAATGATCCACCCGTAGGAACCAATCCCCTTGCCTCTCACTCTCCTCCTCATCACCCTCCATCCCCACCACATTCCCACTCCCAATCCGGCCCTAGTTCTCAACCCCCGCCCAACCCACCCCACAAGGGTGCCCACCAACACTCCTTGGAACCCCCCACCATGCCAAAATCCTCACCAGCACCAGTTTCCCTCCTTCCACCACCATTTCACCTACCACATTGTCCCTTTTTCCCTTGCCTTCTGCAACCCCCTCTGATGTTCCCTCACCACCTCCTTCACCCACACCACCATCACCCCCTTCATCCCTCCATCTGGGCTTGGGCTTGCCCGTACCCCCAAAAGATCTTCCCTCTACATCAGCACATCCCACCTCCTTTCCTCAATGCCTCCCTCGACATTGCTCCCTCTTCCTTAGCTACTCCTCGAACTCAACCACCCCTCCTTGCCAACCTCCCTTCACCCACCCCCTAGAGGAAGGTGAGATCCCACCCCAACCCTCCCAAGAGCATAAGGAGGTGGATCCCCCCCTCAACCCACTCAATTGGCGTGATCCTTTGGACCGCATGGAGTTTTAGTAAGCCATCTAAATCCTGCTCAGTCGACAACTCCAGCAAGCGCCATCACCAAGCTCATGGACCACATGGACATCCATTTACTTCGGAACTACCTCGATGCCAAACACAATGCGCCAGCACCTGCACTGCCAATGCAAAGGCTACCTCAAGCCCCACTCCAATGCTCGACCCCTCACATTCAACCTCATGGGCAAGTAGCCGATTTTTGGCAACGTCCATTCCTCCTCAAACCCTACATCTAGATGGAGTATGCAAGGCCCCTTGAGCACTCTAGATTAATCCCGCTTACCTCCCCATACATCAATGCTGGGCCTGAGAAATAGGAGAAACCCAAATTACAATTCCAATTCCCATCCCTCTTCTGAACTAAAAAAGAGGAGAACCCCAAATTACAATTCCGATTCCCATGGTTTTTCGCTCCTACGTCGTAGAGCCCATGCACAGAGGATAGCATGATCACTAAGATATATGCATTCATTACCAAATATGATCAGGTACCTGATCACGTAATCATGGCCACCATACGTTTTTTCCATCTCATCATCACACTTCTAGAGGACTTTCCATCGTGGCACCACTACCATATGAGGGACCTCAAAAGCCTCACCTTTGACCTCAACAAAGGCCCCACCCTCAACTAGCTCTTTGGCTTACGAGTTTATCTAGTGCGGATGCCTGCCTGGTGTATCCAAACATTCAAAGATATGATGGAGATGGCTCTGGACAAGCTATAAAGCTTCTCACAAATCCCCCCCATATCTGAAATTGTGGTACTTCATCTACTACCATTGATTCTTCTTGCCAGCTCTGAGGACGGACCTGAATTAGGGAGGGGGATATGTTAACCACACTGGTTAACATTATTTTTAAGTGTGGTTCATGTAACTCATTTCTATGTAAACTGCACTAAGCGCTTCATGTAAAAGATATATGGGATGACCGAGCTTAGCGAGGGGGGTATGTTAACCACATTGGTTAACATTATTTTTAAGTGTGGTTCATGTAACTCATTTCTTTGTCACTAAGCGCTTCATGTAAAAGATATATGGGATGATCGAGCTTATGAATTCTGTAATGCCAACCATGAGCATAATCCTAGGTGTACATAGAGCTAGAAGAACCAATTTTGGGCCCTCAATTGTAGAATGAGTGTGGCCGGTCATTGTAAAAAAGAGAGCTCATGTATATAAGTAACTTATGAAATATGAAAAGGAACAATCCCATTATCACAATTGAGTTTCCCTCTCTCTCTCTCTCTCTCTCTCTCTCTCTCTCTCTCTCTCTCTCTCTCTCTCTCTCTATCTCTCTCTCTCTCTCTCTCTTACGGCTATGGTGGTAAGCTTGTGGTGCACCATGCTTGCTTGCTTGATTGTGTATGTGTGCATGTAGGTGAGGTTCTTGTTGCTTGCCTCTTCTTCTTCTACTTGCTCTCTCTCTCTCTCTCTCTCTCTCTCTCTCTCTCTCTCTCTCTCCCTTCACTCTTGCACACATGAAGGTATTGGGTAGGAGTTGAGTGCTCCATATAGCTCCTTCTCTCATTGCTCCTCACCTAGCTTGTGGAAAGTTCCACTTGAATGACACAAGTGGTGGTGGAGTGATCACCTAGAGGCCTCACATCGAGGAGTTAACCCTCATTAGGGTTAGCTAAATGCTAGTTCCCAAACAGACCCTTACATTGTCTCCTTTCTGTTCTCCTCTCTCGCTCTCTTGTGTGCAAGGAAACATGCTCATTTTGGTGAACAAATCATTTAAGTATTTTAGTGCAAGTGTGCAAAATAAAAAGAATGTATTCAAGCATGTAGGATTACTTGCCTACCTTAGATAGAGCCAAAAAAGGCTCTCTAAGAAAATAACAAGTTATTATTCAACAAAGGAATGAAGGTTTGTGCTCTATTCAATCAAAGCAACATATAAAGAACTCGCAAAGCATTGTAAATGCCATTAGATAGTTTGACAATTTCATGACATTAGTAGTGTTAGTATATTTTCAATGTCCGCCTCTCAGCATATATCTCACATTGATGTGTGGTTCACATTTGTACAGCCCCCATTATGAGGAGATGCCATTGGTGCACATATCTTTAGTGGGAACCCTAGCCTAGATGCTACAAGGGATCATAGTTGTGACCGTAGATGGTTAGGAGATGATGAGGGGTACAAGCGTTAGCTGAGAGAGAGAGAGAGAGAGAGAGAGAGAGAGATGATTGAGGGGCTAGGCCAAACCAAGATGGGAGACGAGGAGGGGAGGAGGAGGGAGGGGAGCAAAGAAGAGTGAGAAGAAGTATGAAGGTATGAGTATAGAGAGAAAGTGGTTGTCAAGAAAAGCTTGCTAAGTTTGCTAATCTTGCTCCAAACTCACACTCATCCCTTACTTGAGTTCCAAGGTTAAAGAAACCCACACTACAAGCCTTGGTTGCAACCATGCCATCTAATGCCAATGTGGCATGATCAGTTGTGATTTTGTATTTACCACTCTCTTATTACTTATTATTATGGCTCTTTTATCTTTACTAGGACAACCAAGGGTTACCCTCTGTTGTTGCTAAGACAAAAATAAAACTTGCCTACATATAGTAGAACCTATTATAAGCTTTTTCTGTTATGTAGATGGCATATAGAAATTATTTCCAGTTTATGCTATATATCCTACACTAACTCAAGGCTTTATTTTATGATAATGAGAATTCTCACAAAACATTATCCCAATTTAACCTGTAAGTTAGTCTCTTAACTATCAGTCGCTCAAGCTCTAAGCTAGTCTCTTGAATGGGCCCGCTAACTCAAGAATAGTGTATCCTTAATTTTTTATCCTCAATGCTCACAAATGTGGTCACATAGATTGCAGCATGCATCCTACTTGGCAGAGTACCAAGTACGATGTATGCTTATATAGACTTGGCAGAGTACCAAGTACGATGTATGCTTATATAGACTTGGCAGAGTACCAAGTACGAGATGTATGCTTATATAGACTTGGCAGAGTGCCAAGTCTATGTAAGCCATCTCCTAGCCACCATCCAATGTCTAAACTAGGAACTATCAAGTGCTTGGGTAAACTTGGCAACGTGCCAAGACTGCATAATCCATCTCCTAACCATCTGCCACATTTGGCCACCGCGCAAGGACTAAACTAAGAACTATCAAGGGTGCTTAGGTGTGTCTGGTGCTCTCATAGTGACAAGATGAGGGTGGAGCATTGAGCAAATTCTTTTCCAACACCCCTTAATGTCCACCTGTATGTGAACTACCTCTGCGATCTAACAATGAGACAAGTCAATGAAGATGTCACTCTCTAGAAAATTTTTCCTAATATTCTTTGTAAAAATATCTGCACAAATCTCTATCATTGGGAAATAGATAATCTAAACATCTTCATCCATGATGATAAGCTCGTGTACATAATGATAATGTATCTCAATATGCTTTTGTGCGAGCATGAAACACCAAGCTCTTGGCAATTGCCATGCAACTTTGGCTGTTGCACATCAACACCGCTGCTCCTTATTGGGTAACACCCATGCCTCCTAAAATCCTTCTCAACTAGCCTAAGAAAATAGCAGTAGATGCTATCACAATCTCCTACTACATAATTTGAGTCACAAAATTCAACCAAGTTATTTTCCCAATGTCTAAGTGATTCCATACCTGATTGTACCTTTGATTTACCTTAACACCCATTTCTAATGGTTCTCTCGTCGAGGACGACTTGAGAACCTGCTAAGAACACCAACTACAAACCTAGTGTCAGAGTGTGTATTGCATAGAAAGATTAAATGCCCCACCAATTTCATGTACTTTTTCATGTCCACAAGCTGATAAGCATATTCCATACATATCCATGAGTGTATCCAATCAGCCAAGCTAAATGCCTTTAGAATTTCCCCTGCATACTTTCGTTAAGAAATGAATATTCCATCTAGCTCTTTGCGAGACCTCAATGGAAATGCATAAACTCAAGGTCTATCATTTCAGACTCTGAACTCAACATCTCGTGTCTATTGGATCTTCATGGTTCCCCACCATTATAATGGATCATCCACATATTTGGACAATGATCATGTATGTACCCTACTCAAAGAAAATATATAAATTTGCATATGACGGGCTTTTAGAAATACCAATACTTAAACAAATTTTCATATGACAAGCTTTTAGAAAGACCGATACTTTACAAATTTGCATCTACTGAGACAGGATTTCAGAAAGACCAATACTTACAAAGAAAGCATCTATCTATTGGTACCATGCCCGAGGGGCCTTTTTAAGCCCGTACGATGTCTTTCTGAGTTTGCCCACTTTGTTTTATGAATCGGGTATCTCAAACCAAGGTGATTGCACCACATAAACCTCCTCCTTGAGATATGGTTATTCAAAAATATTGACTTCACATCCATTTTCAATACCGACCATCATGAGCAGCCAAGTCTAGTACTATATGAATAGTGGTTAATCTAGTTGTGGGGGATAAATGTCTCTTAAAATTAAAACCCTTTGACTTATACAAAACCTTTCTCCATGAGCCTTTACTTGCACTTATCGAATGTACCATCAGACTTTTGCTAGAGCTAATAACTTTCTATTTTGTAAGATGATCCATAAGATCCCAAGCGTAGTTTCTCATAATTGAGAGTCATACTATGGTTGCATGGCCCCCATCCAATTTGGATATGCTAATGCTTCCTACAAGATGGTTGGCTTGTACACTTTCAGTATGTCAACCCAACAAGGCCATATTGACAATGTGAGGCCCACTTTTCCTCCTCTCTTAGATTTTCTCTTAGATATGCAAACACATGATGGAGATTTGTATTGGTTCTCCTTCTACGTGAAGAACATTCATGGTTTGTTGCTCAAAGTTGATGGTCATGGTCCTTGTTGTTGCTGTTGAGAAATATGGTGCCATGGAGCACAAGTCTTAGTAGAGGGAGTGAGTATTTAGCACCTAGCAATAAGCCACATGGTAAGCAAGCATAATCCCACATGAGCAAGCAAAGCCAATCTGTACTCACCTCATATAAAAGGGGTAATTTTTAAGTAATCAAATCATGCAAGCTATCTCAAGTATTTATATGAGTACAAGTCTCCATCTTATAACCTAATTGAACTTAAGTATAATCTTAGGTTTCACCCACCTTAGTATTCTCTCAACCACCATAGCCATCTTGTTTGAGGTACTCATGTTTCTTAACACGGTATTAGAGTCACACCTGAGTCCTAGCCCATCTTTACACACCCTGAGTTAGTAATTTTCAATGCCATTAGCACTAATCATTGTGATTAGTAGAACCTTATCTTATTGGCTAGTGTGTAGGAGAAGTTGCAACATTAGGGCTTTGAGATCTCCTCATCTCTCCACAATTGGCCAAGCCATCTTGGGGATATCTTTCCTAACCCTAGGAGAAGCTACAACATTAGGGCTTTGAGATCTCCTTAGTCTCTCCACCATTGGCCAAGCCATCTTGGGGATATATTTCCTAACCCTAGGCGGCCCTCCAACTCAAGCTTTTTACTTTAATTCATGTGCAGTCCACCAGAACTTTGTAGAAAGCCAACATAAGCAGAAATGTGTTGCTTTCCTTTTGTGGTGCACATTCAACAAATCCCTCTTAGAGGGTTCTTAGACCATAGGCCAAGGACTCTAGACCCCAAATCTCTCTACATTTCATCCATAGGTCGTCGACTATAATGAAAAAACTAGTCGCCCCTTTTTTGTTACGTCCTAAAGATCTGGAGCTAAAGGTGTTTGCTTCCACTCCCTCTCATCAAAAGGGAAACATTGCCATGAAAAACCGTATAAATTTCCACTCATATGAGCTCAATTTGATACTCCACTCTCTGGTCTTGTTAATCACAATAATTAAGGCTTAATTAGTATCATTAACAATCAATTAACTATTATGAGCAAAAAATTGAGGTTGTAAATCATGATTTAGGATAGTATTTAACTCTTGCAAACACCTACTTGCATTCAAATCACTTCATTGCTTGATTTTGTACTTGAAAACCTTGTGCACCACCAACCTTGTATGAGAGTAGACAGTAGCAGTGAGAGTAGTACTCATTGCCAATGCCCTCTCAATGGTAGAGTAAGCACTTCATCCATTTGGAAAAGTTTATTGGGGAAGGGTTTCACACGTGGCAAACACAAATTAAGTACCTCTTAATGCACAAAAAGCTACGAAATTTTGTTAAAGAAGATACATCTAACGATGAAATTGATGAGCAGGTAGAGAAAGATGAGCAAGCATTGTCATCATTAGGTTACATTTGGGGCCTAATCTCACCATATTGATCACAAGGATAATGCCAAAGATACATGGGAAGAGTTAAACACTATATTTATGGCTTTAAAAAAATCAAGAAATTTATCTCAAAATTAAGTTTTATTGGTTAGAAATGAAGCTCAATGAGTGATTAGCACAACATGCAACAAAATGAAGAGGATCATGACCCAATTAGAAATACAACCAGAAGGCATAGATGCAAAGGTAGGAGAGAAGGATGCATTGGCAATTCTCTTGAATATTATGCCACTGGAATGTGATACATTACTGACCACATTAAAGAATCTTCCATCCCACATTTGAAGGATGCATCTCATCACTTCTTGAACAAGAAAGGAAGCTAAAGAATCAACTACAAGAAACCACAAATGATAGTAACCTTCAACAAAACCACAAAGAAATGCTACCCTTGTGGAAGGATGGGGAACTACCAAAGCAAATGTAGATTCAAGCACAAGCCAAAGTGTGGACACTACATGAACCTAGGACACAAAGAAGAAGATTGTAGATTCAAGAACTAAGAAGCCAACTATGGGGAGTCTTCATCAAGCAAATAGGAGATCTCCCAACAAGAGAATCTTATAAGAGCTACATCAATAAACCTTACTACCCAAGCCTATGTTTTATCTCTTGTTTTATCTCAAATGTTGTAGAGGTCACCGAATGCGTAGACCTAGTCTACTACATGAGAGTAGCAAATCTAGCATCCATGGGGGTATTAAAGTTGTAAAAATTGCATCCAACCACCTTGTAGTAGAGTAAGAATATGCACCAAGGGGGGTTGTTGATAATTATGGTGCCATGGAGCACAAGACTTGGTAGGAAGTGAGTATTTAGCACCTCTAGTAATCAGCCACATGGCAAGCAAGCATAATCCCACATGAGTAAGCAAAGCCAGTTTGTACTCACCTCATATAAAAAGGGTCATTTTTAAGCAATGAAATCATGCAAACTATCTCAAGCCTTTCTACTATGAGTATAAGTATCAATCTTGTAACTTAATTGAACTTATGTCTAAATTTTCATTACCACAACACACTCATCTCATCATGACTAACATTAGGCTTCAGCCACCTTAGCATTCTCTCAACCACCATAGCTTACACCATAGCCATCTTGTAGGAGAGCAAAAAGTTGGATACACAAGTGGAACACTTGGAAATGGATGATCTTAAAGTCACAACAAGGGTTTTTCCTTACAAGTGAATATTAAATTGATTGTAAAATTGATATGCCCCCTTTTTACTGCTGAAGTGTATGAAAATGAAGATCATTTACTGATTCTCTCTAATACAACCCACTTTCAACTTTGGTCTCTCAACAATCATTTACCGCCCACCGCTAATTCTCTCGACGAGACTACAACCCACTTTCCACTCTATTCTCAACAATCTAAAATTTTGGATTGGTGATCCAAATACTGGACGATCCGAAAACTATAGCCAACAATCCAAAATTCCAAAAAAACATAATTTTTTGAGGATTTTGGATTTTTCAAGGTTTTTCTTGATGTTTTTTGGCATGATAATGATGCTTAGCAACACTCTAGTGCCATGATTTTTTGCACTCAATGCTTCTAAAAACAACTACAAAGATTAATGTCTAAATTAAGAAAATATTGGTAAAATTTATAAAATGCTAATCTATACTAATTTCCAAATTAATCTAAGGCTAGTGATCCTGGTAATGATGAAAGAAACCAAGTGGAGAGATAACCTACCTCAATCACAAAGAATATATCAAATTAATAACAAAAAACATAAAAAGTTTAAGGTTAGAAAGGAAACCTACTCTAATCACATAAATCCGAGAATCATCACATTAATACTCAAATCTACTCTAATCACATAAATCCGAGAATCACATAAATCCAAGAATCATCACATTAATACTCAAATCTACTCAATAGCTTACTCTTACAACACAATTTCCTAACAAAAGACCAATTATTTTCATCCAATGGCAAGATTAAGTTTAAAAAATTAAAGATTTTCTAGAAGAGAATGCCTCTATTTCCTTCCCTCATCCACGACTAGTTATTTCCCAAGAGCAACACCATTTGTTCATATCAAAGGATCTTCTTGACCTCTTATAAGGAATCATGGGAAATTACTTATTTTGGATCATGGAAGGCCCACTAGAAGAGGAAAAAGTGTTCAAGATGAGTTTTCAATCCCTCTTGTTGAGCTCTTCCTCTACTTTAGACCCTCTAAGATAACCCTTTCAATGGAAATGGTTAAGCTAGAAAGCTTGAACCACACTCCACTCCGCTCCACTCTAAGATAACCCTTTCAATGGAAATGGTTAAGCTAGAAAGCTTGAACCACACTCCACTCTGCTCCACTCTAGCTCAATCACTCCCTCACTCAAGCTATCAAGAATTCACAATCACACAAACATGCATACCACAAACAAGTAAGAAGGTAAGAGGACAAGAGGAAAAGAGGACAAGAGAGGAGTTTCAATCCCTCATGTTTGAGCTTCCTCTACTCTCTACTCTCTACTGTCTACTCTCAATTCTCAATCCTCTAAGGTAACCCTTCCAATGGAAATGGTTAAGTTGGAAAGCTTGAACCACTCTCCACTCTAATCTAGCTCAATCACTCCCTCACTCAAGCTATCAATATGCACACTCAATCACACTACAAGAAATCACATAAGCATGAATACCATAAGCAAGAAAGAAGGTAAGAAGAAGAAAGTTTGCACCAAAGAAATGATTGATTCTCCTCGTTCTCACATTATCAAAATTGTATATATACACAACGGCTTTGCTCTGCCACCCAACTTATTGGGTTTCCATAGCCTATCTCCCTCAAATTTTGTATATATACACAAGGGCTTTGTTTCTGGCCCAACTTAATTGGGTGACCATATCCTATCATCTCCATTCAAACATACAAGCTTTATGGTTGGACAATTGTTACACCAATGGGGCCCATGGCCATACATAATGTGAAATTCTCTTAGGCTAGAGGCAGGGATTTCCTAATGTACATAAAGTGTGAAGAACCCTACCTTCTTTCCCTCTTGCAAGGAATCATAGGACTTATCTTGAGCTCTTCCTCTACTCTCAATCCTCTAAGGTAACCCTTCCAATGGTAATGGTTAAGCTAGAAAGCTTGAACCACTCTCCACTCCACTCTAGCTCAATCACTCCCTCACTCAAGCTATTAAGCATGCACACTCAATCACACTACAAACAATCACACAATGATGAAGCCTAATTATAAACATAATGATTAATTAATTGAACTAATCACGTTTGACTAGAGTTCAGTTAGGTTATAAGATGGAAACTTGTATTCATAGAAAGACTTGAAAGCAGCTTGTGTTTTGCTTGAAAATGGCCCCTTTTATATGAGGGAGGTACACCTCTTACAAATGTGATCTTGTGGGATAATTTTCGTGTAATGTGGCTACATGCTCCTGATCTTGGTCCTCTACCCATGCCTTGCCCTTACCCTATACTCAATGTTACCACAAATCTCAACACCCCCCCTAGTGCCATGATGTATAGGCTATTGCGGATGTGAGTTACAAAAGATCCATCACTCTCCCGTACTATGCAACATGCTACTTAAGGTGGTCAAGTGTGGTATTACAATATGTCATTACCCCCCCTAGGTGCATAAGTTGCTATCAGATGTGATAAAAAACAAAAGACTAGGTCTACTCATTTGGTGACCTCCTACAATCATGGAATAAGGTGGTGAGGCTTATCAATGTAGCTTTGGTTTTAGAAGAGATGCTCATCAGGGGTCTTCTCTTGGCTTAATGAAGACTCCACATAGTTGGCTTCTTGGTTCTTCAGTCTGCATTCCTCCTCTTTTTGCCCGAGTTTGTTGTAGTGTCCACATTTAGGCTTCTGTATGAGTTTGCACTCGCTTTTGAAGTGTCATTTTCTTCCATAGTGGTAGCATTCTTTTGTGCCCTTGTTGGTGTAGAGTTCTTGTTCTGTTTTAGTACCTTGTGTTCCATTCTTTACTCCTCTTCTTCAAGTAAGGATGAAATACAACCCTCAAATGTTGGTTCCAGTTCACTATAGTGTACCATATTCCTTAGGCATGCTTTTTAGAAGTAAGGCAAGTGCATCCTTTTCACCTATCTTTGCATCAATACCATCCAACTGAATCATAATGCTTTCATTTTGCTTGTGAATTAAGCTAGTGATTCATGAAATTCCATCTCTAAGCCATAAAATTCTATTTTCAAATGGATTTCTTAATTTTTTTCCTTCAAACCAAATCTTAAATTTAACTCATCCCACGCTTGTTTTGCCGTGGTTTCGGAATCAATGTAGTGAATGAGGTTGGTGCCCAAGTGTAATCCAATTAATGACATTACTTGTTCATCTTTTTCATTCCATTCCTCAGTTGGATTAGCGGGTGCATTCTCCTTAATTGATTTTCAGTCCATTCCTCAAATAGATTAGCGAGTGCATTCTCCTTAATTAATTTTCATCCCATGCTTCTTTTGTCGTGGTTTTGGAATCAATGTGATAAATGAGGTTGGTTCCCAAGTGTAATCCAATTAATGAAAGTACTTGTTCATCTTTTTCAGTCCATTCCTCAGCTGGTAGTGGTGGGTGCATTCTCCTTAATTAATTATCCTAGCTTTTTGTGCATGAGAAAATGCTTCATTTGTGTGGCCCAAGTGCGAGATCCTTCCCCAGAGAACTTTTCAACATTTGTGATAGTGCCACAAAGGTCTTACCAACCAGAGTACTCTCGGCAATGTCTAATTGCTTATAAATTGGCATTGTAGTAGTGCGATTTTAAGAGAAAATGATATGATTTGAATGCATGTGAGAGTTTGCAAGTTCCAAATACAATCCCCTCTTATGAGTTACAACATCAATTTCTTCTTAGAACAGCTAATTGACTATAATTACCTAGATTATGCCTTTATTATAGTGATTACCATAGGGTTAATTCTTGGAGGATTAAATTGAGCTTAGAGGAAACAATTTTGATGGAGATTTTCATATAGCCCTATTACCCTTGATGAAAGAAAGTGGTATGAGCTAAAGATCTAGCTTAAAGCACCATTATTATGCTCAAAAGTGCAGAGAATCAATGAGACTCGTTTTTTGCTAGTTGTGGCTCAACCAATGGATGAACTGTGCCAAGATTTGGGTTGTAGGGACCTTGTGCCGATGCTAAGATAGCCCTAAAAGTTTGAGTAGGTGGAAATGCCAAGCTTGTCAAATTTGGGCTACAAAAAGAGGATGAAGAAGATAAGGTGTTGAATAGTGGTGGGTGATAGTGACTTAAACACACTAGTGAGTTGAGATTAACTAAATAAAGTGATTAGGAGAAGCTCAAAGGAGAGAGAGAGAGAGAGAGAGAGAGAGAGAGAGAGAGAGGCTCTGATACCATGATGAAATAAATGGAACCCTAATCAATGGTGTGGCTATGGAAGCGAACCCTAATCACACTTATTAAATTAATCTAATCCTATAGAGGATGAAGCCTGATTACCAACATAATGATGAACTAATTGAGCTAATCAAGCTTGACTCAAGTTCAGTTAGCTTACAAGATGGAAACTTGTACTCATAGAAAGACTTGAGAGCAGCTTGTGTTGATTGCTTGAAAATGACCCCTTTTATACGAGGGAGGTACACCTCTTACAACTGTGCTCATTTGGGATAATGTTGAAGCTTGATATGGTTGCATGCTCCTAATCTTGGTCCTCCACTCATGCCTTGCCCTTACCCTATGCTCAATGGAACCACAAATCTCAACAGGTAATAGCACAAGAGAAGAAGAAAGCTTTACACACCAAAGAAATAATTGATTCTCTCCATTCACATTATCAAAAGTTATATATATACACAAGGTGTTTGCCCAACTGCCCATAAGTGGGTGCCCATAGCCTATCTCTATTCATACATACAAGACTTGCAATTGTTACATCAATGGGGCCCATGGTTATATACAATATCAAAGGCTCTTAGGCTAGAAGAGGAAAGGATTTCCTAATGTACAAAAAGTGTGAAAAATAATAATTTCTCAAGGAACTCTGGCCTTAGTATATCTAATGTGCCATCAAACACACTGACCATAAGAAGTTACAGATCACCATCCACAACTATCTAATACATCCATGATCATACCATCAGGAAGAAGTGACTTACCAAGTTGTTGGGTAATAACCAACACATGTTTTACCAAACTAGTGCAGATCTAGACGCTAGATCAAGCTTCAAGCTCTAATGAAGGAGATTTTTTTTTATGCTCATGAGCATGTATAATATCTATCCGGACCTGGCATCCAAGATATCTATCCTAACCTAGTAGGTGTAATATCTACTTGGGCACGGTACACAAGATATCTAATAGTGTGTCCTCTTAATCCATGTGAAACCAACATCTATTCCCCATTCAATCTTCTCAGAGTCACTAACCCAAAATTTGATAGACTTCTGCCAATTTATAAAAGCCCCTATTGCTAGACAAAACTCTTTCAAGGTAGTGAAAAATGAGCAAAGATATGAGAAGGATGCCTCGAGAAACATTGTTATATCATTAGCCAACTCAAAGTACAAATAAGCTCCTCCTCCATGCGCAATGGCAATATCAATCCAGATACTTCGCGGCATTAGAGTGAAGGAAAATGATAAAAAAATACAATATAACAATGAAGCTAAGGGGCAACACTACTGTATGGAGCAAGAGATCTCGAAATGCCTCCCGATAAAAAGACACCTCTGATCCAATCCTAAGAAAATCCCACGCGTGTACCCTCTAAGAAGTTTCAATCCACTCAGTCCTCCATAGGCTTTCTCAAAATCAAGTAGCAAGATGGCCAAGGGCTGATTACTTGCCTTGGCCCACTCTACGCCTCCCAAAAAGAGAAGATAATATCAGAGATACTTATTCCTTGGAGGAATCCATTCTGTGTGTCATGAATAACTATATGTAGCAATCTCATGCTCGTTGCCTTGGAAATAATTTTGTATATGTAGTCCCAAGCAATGCGATAAGCCTCCACTAGGTAATGTTCATCTTATCCCCACCCTTAGGGATGAGGTGGATAAGACCCTCGGTAAGAAAAGGAGGCATAGTGCCTATGTTCCACATATCTTGTAATGCCATAGTGATCTCATCTCCAAATTCTTCCCAGAAACTCAAGAAGAGGCCATCATCCCTAGGACATTTACCATATGGTAATGCATGAATCGTATGTCTACACTCATCTACTGAAAAGGGGGCATCAAGTAATGTACACATATCATTCGATATCAGCCTAGGCATGTACTGCTGCCAAAACCTTCTGATAGGCCCAATCCCTTTCAGGGGAGTGAGCCTTTGCCACAACAAAGCGAAAGTTAGAAGGCAATCCCTTTGAGGGGAGTGGGACTTTGCCCCAGCAGCAGAGCAAAAGTCAAAGGGCAATCTTCCTCTTGGCTATGTGGCTGGCTTTGAGTGGAGCACTCCCTACGTGTTTTCTAGCTGTCTAACTCATTCCCTCCTATCGGAGAGGCCATGGGAAGCAAAGAAATGCCTGATATATCTACCTCTCATCTGAACCCAGAACGACTTATATGTATCTACATGCTTCTGCAACTCATACCTAAACGGTGCATATAATGCATCTAAGATCCACTAGGCATCAAGGTGTTTCTCAATCTCCCTTTACAAAGCACACAATCTACACCGGATGTCTCTCTCTCCTTTCTATCCAAGATCTTGTGCAACTCAGGCCTAAACAGTGCATATAATGCATTTGAGATCCAAGCATCAGGGTGTTTCTCAAGTTCCCTTTACAAAGCACACAGTCTACACCAGATGATGGCTCTCTCTCCTTTCTATCCAATATCTCTTGCCTCCTAGGTAAAGATCACTGACACTCTCTAAGGCAAGACCAACTATTAGCCTAGAGTCAGGAGCATCACAAGCTCTCTAAACATTCATCATCTCTATCACATCCAAGTCTAGTATATGTACTCGTCTTCAAATCCCTCTATCCGTAGTAGTTGGAACCTTGAGGTTTTGTAATCTCACTAGCTAGGCCTCTCGTGGTGAGAAATCGAATGGGTTTCTTTACTCTCTGAAATCACTAGGTGACTAGAGCCATCGTGATTACCTAATCACAAACTTGGAGTTATTGAAGATTTCAGTGCAGCAGGAGTGGAACTGTACTTCTCATATGCAATTCTACCGCAATTAGATGAGGAGAAACTTGGCTTTGAACTGACTATAGCCACCGAGGATTCCCAAACTAGGTCGGACCATCTCTGGGCATCACACCACCACACGGTAATAGCATCACACCATAACACTGTAGCACGGCCACAGTGGGTCAACCCTAAGGAAACATCCAGAAGGAGAGGTGCACCACCAATGGAATCACCTGCATTGAAGGCACCACACTGACACTCTAACAGGTATCTTTTAGAGATAGGATATTCCACCAAATGTCACCAATCCAAGGGCATCTACCAAAGATAGGAGATGCCACCAGCTCTAGCACGCCTTACAAGAATGCTTATATGGTCCCTCGACTAATCTTTAAGGAAATCCTTCATGCTTCACCCTTCATACTACATTAGATCCTTATCTTGGGGTGTTGTTGTTATGGGAATTTATTAAAAACGCTCTCAAAAATATTATTCTACCCTTTAGATAATTCGGGGATGCTTGGTTTATCTTTGTGTCAAGCCAAATCATGTTAATATCATGGGTGATGCCATTATAAATATTAATACGTTTAGTGGATATTAACGTATGTTTGGGGCCTTCAATGTTCATTTCAATTGGATAATTATTGGAAGGGTGATTCCTGAGTTACTTACGCTTGGAAAACATGTGTGTGGTTATGGTTTGTATACTTATGAAATATTTGTTTACCAATTTATTGTTGGTTATTTTATAGGTGAAGATGATTCCGAAGATTGAGGAGAATTCGCACATATTTATTGCTTGGCACACCATTTTTGTAAACAAGCTTTGTATATACATGTGCTAGCTTGTGCACATTTTGATTTATTTGGAAAGCCTTAGTTTATCAAGCATAGACTTAAACTTTAATATTTTGTAAAGCGTGATATACTTTAAACCCTAGCCTTAATTTATGGGCACTCTATTTTGAGCATAAGAGAGTGTCATGCAAGGAAAACGCCTTTTTGTATTTTTGGAGGCTATGGCCTAATTTGGAATAATGTATCTCGTAAATACTCATGTGTGGAGAGAGGCTACACACATGGGGGGGGGGATGATTGCACCCAATCTTGGAGTCGTGCTTTGTGACCTAAGTATTATATATTCTTCACTCAAATATTGAATATGTTGAACATGTGGTATTTGATGAGTTATTTGATTTGATTTAATCGAATTCTTGAAAATTTCTTTTTAACTCTATTTTCCTAGAAATTTAGATCCATGACAATTGTAGTCACTTATCATCAACTTGAGAGACAGTGTGTCTTCCTACTATGACCTCTACTAAGTGCGCACGGTACAGTGAAGGGCATGTAATGGTGTCTTAGAGTAGTGAAGTTTTGTACAGTCTTCTTGTCCCTTTTGCAATCTTGTCACTTGTGATGTGTCCACTCCATTCTATCTATTCGTACACTTGTTGCACTATGAGCATTGAGCACTTTGGACATACTATCCAGAGAAGAGCAACTACTTAGCGTGCCATCCCCACCAACTCCACCACGCCTAACAGAAATGCTTATATGGTCCCTCGACTCATCCTGAACGACATCCTTCATGCTTCACCCTTCATACTACATTGTAGACTTAGCCTAGGATGCTATAGTAACTTGTCATCAACTTGAGCCGGTGTGTCGCCCTACTCACTAATGACCAATGCTGAGTGTACATGGTACAATGAAGGGCATGTAACAGTGTCTTGGAGTAGTACAAGTGTTGTCCAGCCTTCTTGTTCATTTTGCAATCTTGTCACTTGTGTTGTGTCCACTCCCATCTGTCTATTCGTACGTGTGTTGCACTGAACATTGAGGACTCCGAACATACTATCCAAAGAAGAGACACCACTTAGTGTGCCGATCAACCAACTCTGCTACACTGACCCACAATATCAGTAGCCTAGCAAAGTCTTTGCGATTTGGGGAAGAGAGTTTTGTCTCCCAAGATCTTTGATGCACGGAACTACAAGATAATGGTCTGACTTTGAGATGCTTGGAGCAATGAAGATAGTGCCACCTCTATCATGCACCCAATCATCAATATGACAGTAGTCCAAGTAGGCATAAATGCAACCTACACCACTCGTGTGATTAATTTAAGAAAAGAGGATTGGATCTATCTTCCTATGTAAATCATCCTCTAACCAAGAGTAACCGCACCACTTGTGCAATTAATCTAGGAAAAGAGGAGTGAATCTGTCTTCCTTCTATGAAAGTCATCCTCTTACCAAGAATCCATGACATGAAAGGACGAGAAATGTCCTTTCACGCAAGTGAAAGGACATTTCTCTTCCTATGAAAGTCATCCTCTTACCAAGAATCCATGACATGAAAGGAAGAGAAATGTCCTTTCACGCAAGTGAATGATGCCTTCATGTCCCCCCTTCTTATCCCACTAGTTGCTCTTCAACCATATTGGAGAAGACTTCAACCATATTGAAGTCTTCTCCAATGATCTAATGATCTACGTGTGAGGAAGAGTCCATTATGACATTCCAAAAAAGAATTATTTCTCCTTTGAGGTTAGAAGCACACACATTCAACACACCGATTTTCTATCCACCATGCATAAGTCTAATCCATTGTGCTCTGGTAGGAGGGATAATAACTCCATAACCAATAATATAAGGAATAAGTGTATATGTCATTGAAGTAAATACTTCACCTTTAGTTCCATCAATCAACAGACCAAAAAGTTTCCCTAGGTAAAAGATTACCAAATTTAGTATGCCCATGAGATTAGAGTAGCCTTGTTGAATCCATTTACATTAGTAAATAACCAATGGAGCACTCTAGAGGTTACAATCCACATTATTAAAAATTGCATCAAGCTTATGCTCCTGCATGAGAAAAAAATCCATGGCATAATCCGTAATTGCAAGGTAAAGCTAGTTCTTGATGACCTACTTCCATCGGTGATAAAAGATGCCAGATCTAGTTTAACACCTCTCAGATCTAGTTTAGCACCTCTCACACATTTGTGCATGACCAGAATATCCATGGGACAATCCGTAATTATGGAGTGAAGGTTGATGACCTCCTTCCATCGTCTTTCCATCGGCGAGGAAAGACGCCAGATCTAGTTTAGCATCATAGGTCTATGCTTCCCCTATCAGCACAGCAGGCGGAACGTTTTGAGATGTGATGGCATCGAGGAGGATGACATCATCATCAACATAAACATCATCACCAAGATGTTGCAAGGCATGTACACCTAAATCATATGCCTACACACTCTTTTATACATGACCATGCAATACATTCTCACACAATAAAATTCCTATGTAATACATTATGTTGGTAATACATTCTCATCCCTATGTAACACATCATGTTGTGAAGGAGGTGATGTGTCAACATCCACAACTATTTCACTATTATGGGATCTTGTTTAATCATTAGGTGGTGGATCAGGAGTGGATGCATGTCTGTTAACCCAATCATATCAAGGTTTGTTGAAATATGGTGCTTGTCATGTCATGTATGGGACACATTTATGTGGGAGTAAGATAGATGGAGCTTAGGATGTCATGAATTTAGAATGAATGCAAGCTAAGGTTATTAAAGGATGTGAATGTATGAATGTAAAAGGTAGTCAATGGTCAAAAAGTAGGCACATGGAAGGTGCAAGGATGCACAAGGCATGTGAGTATTTATGAGCACATGGATGGCACAAGTGTGCATGGAGCATGTGAGCCCAAGCTTTTATGTGATGCATGTAGCAAGGTAGGCCACCTTGAGAAGAATTGCTAGTCAAAGGAGAAGCAACAAAGCAACTTGATGGTGGAATCAACTCATGAGGATGCTCCACAAGAACACCTTTTCTAGGTGTGATAGTGTATGTGATCATGTGTTATGTCATGTCTTATGTTGATATCAACAATCCTTGGCCAAGATGTGCCCATATGTATGTGGATGGGATGATGTCTATGTTCATGTCCATGATGTCGTGTCATGCTGATGTAATCACCTCTAACCACCGATGATGTAAGCTAAGTAATGTATGTGTGTCTCCATTAAGGAGGAACAAATGTCATGTCTATGTATATCACATTATCTTCTCGGGATGAGACCCATTTGGGACCAAAGAGAGATGTTGAAATATGGTGCCCGTCATGTCATGTATAGGACACATGTATATGGGAGTAAAGTAGATAGAGCTTAGGATGTCATGAAATTAGAATGGATGCAAGCTAAGGTTATCAGAGGATATGTGAATGAATGTAAAAGATAGTCAATGGTGAAAAAGTAAGCACATGGAAAGTGCAAGGATGCACAAGGCATGTGAGCATTTATAAACACATGGATGACACAAATGTGCATGAAACATGTGAATGAGAGCTACAAATGGATGTAACAAACTCATTCTCTTAATGCAAAAACGTGAGTATATAATTAGTCCTAATTCATATCTTGATTACCTTCACTAGTGTCAACATTATGCTCTAAGTATGTCTTTCTCCATCTTCCACCCACCATAGCTCTCACTCTCTTTGTTTATGCACTCGTACTCTCTTCAAATCCACTTCTATTAACAAGGTTTGGGGACGACAAGAGGTGGAGGGACCGTAGATTGTATCACCTGGAAGAAGCATTCATGTCATCTCCTAGTGCGACCCCTTACTCTGAGATAATGCATAACAATGTGGCCAAGACACAACACTTGTCCGATCTGCCGGCAATCTCCGTCCACTATTCGAATAAATAGCCATTTGGTCCTCGCAACATCACATGAACATGATTATTATAGAGATCACTTGACAAATATCATGACTTGTGGTACCCCCATCAACACCGATCGTGATAACTATTGCAACCATGTGTCCTTAGGGGACAGGGAGCCTATCCAAAGGCTAACCCTACAAAAGCTAAAATCATCCAATAGATCTATGGGAGCCCAGGGAACCTAAGGAAGATTACACAAAAGTTGCAAGATGTCACAAGGGTACATTTGAACCCACAACCTCCCCCTTGAGAGACGTGGGCGCTACCGTTGGACTATCGTCCAAGAGGCAAGTTTGTGAATCTTCTATGCAACTATGTTTATGATGAACAAATATATTAATTAATGCATATAAAAAATTTAATCTTGGTCACATGTTTGATCAAGGTGAATTTTTTTTGTTATAATAGGCAATTATTTTTCCTGATCAAACATTTTGAAAATGATTTCATAGCCCCTTCATAGTTAAAAATCTCACGAGTTTCCTAATTGATATGATTTTGCTATTGTCATTAAATTTATTTGAATTCCACGTGTGACAAGCAAGACCTCATCTGCATGTGTCAGCTTGTTTTCATTGAACATCATGTAGAAAGTCAAAGCAAAGAGGAATGGCCAAAAATTACCAGAAATCAGCATAAAACTACACAAAAGTACTCAATTCTTCTACAAGTTTCTTTTCTTTGATTTTACAGTGACATGAGATAAACTCAATCAATGACTTCATGGAGTGCCCGTTGCAATGGCCGAAACCTCACATGCTATGTTGCCTCTTTGGTTTTTTGTGGTACATCCAAATTTGTGAGACTACAATTCCATTGGTGATGACTCCGAGGCCACTTCCCACCACCACTGCAGAAGTGTAAAGGATACATGCAAAGCACACTATGTACACAAAATTCAAATAGGATTTGGGCGAAACTAGAGCTTTTTCAGAACAGTTATAAAAGGATACTAGAGGTGGGAGCCCTTTCTTGAATGCTGGTAAATAGCCTTGCTGCAAAATGACAAGCATAGTTTGTACAACACTAATAATGCAGTACCAGAAGTAGCACATCCCTAAATCTTGATTAAAAAAAATGTTGGCAGGCTCTAGCCCGAGAGGCTATCATACCACACTGCCCGGCAGGCGGTATGAATTTGAACCTGGACACCTATAATATATACGACTCGCAAAAAAGAGCTTGACAAACAAACAAATACCTAGGGAGCCAGCAAAATTCATGAAACTCGTGAGGAAGCTCAGTTGTCCTGTTTTTTTGCTCTGCGAATTCACAAGCCAGCAGATATTGTTTACAAAGTTATACATCCACAGAAATTATAGCAATAACAATCCATCGCACTTCTTGTCAGTTGCACCGTTGTCTTTTTTTGGAGAGGATTTTTTTTGGACATGCAATTCTCTTTCACTAATAATATATATAATCTCTCTTTTTATTAAAACTCAAATAAATGAATAGGACTAGAAATTAATGAAGACAACTAGGAGAAGAATGATAAGTATGCTTTGAAGATGCAGATATGATGACAGACACATGAGAACTGGAAAATATACCATCCATTTATTTAAAACCCATATTCTCACAGTAATGCTCATATGTCACTGCATTGAATTATCCCAATAATCCACAGAACTCATTGCTTACCCGATAATTCTTGATAATTTGAGGTATTCTTGAAAAGAAAAAGATAGCATGTTGAGAAGCCTGCAATAGAACCAGCTCACCAGACATATGATCAGGTGTGTCATTCAACGTCAACATAAAATATCAGCTTTCCAGGCCACAAATTCAAACTTACATACAAAGATAAAGCAGGAGATTACTCACATAAAGTGTTTCAAATACCAAAGGGTTAAGGCCACCAGCAAGAACAGTTGGAGCTAAGGCACAATATCTGTGCTTGTATTCAGTAAAACAGTGTCTCATCTTGCAACAGTAAATATTGTGATTTGAATCCCCACCACCCCAATCATCAACATAAAGCTATACTGCCACATAGTAGCCTGAGATTTCCCATCCCGCGAGAATTGGTGGAGCAGCTCTAGGTTTGAAGCACGAAGCCCTGAAACATCTAGGGTAGATACACCAGTAAAGTTATAGCCACGGCCCACCACACGGCCGGCTATCTCGCATTTGCTGTAATGAGAATGGTGGCAAAAGCATGGGCGGTTAACCTTCAAGAGAGGCTAGGCTTTAAAAGCACAGTGGCAAAAGCATGGAAAGGCTAGCTCGAAAAAACGCTGTGGCAAAAAAAGCAGGAAACCTTCAAGTGAGGCTAATCTTATATTCAAACAAACCTCCACAGTAGAAGTAGAAGACACAATTTTAGAAATTTAATACTTATTCAGCTAGAAGCAAAAGGATACACAGCAGCCTTCACCCAACAGCTCACTCCCAGGGTCGGGGTAAGATTATAGATGAGTCCCACAATAATGAGAGCTGCAAAATCCAAGCACCTTTGTGACTTTTCTTCAATATAAAAAACTTTTTTTTTAAATCTGGAAATGTGAACTAATGAGAAGCATGAAGACATAGGTTTCACTCTTTTTTTTTTAGCTTTTACCTTGTATAAGCAGGAAAGAAAGCTCTCCATAGGTTGAAAATGGGAGCTTTTTGAAAACGCAGTAAGCCAAAGCAATTGTGTAACCAACCACCTCGAGCTCAAATGATGTTGGACTAAGGCCTTTGACACTACGGTTTTTGATGATGAGATAGATCTGCAAATACACTGACACAGCTCACTTACATGCTTGTGTAGCATATACAGAAATGCTAAGTGTTGCTCCAACCGATAATGACAAGAAATGGTTGTATAATTGTACCACATGAGTTTCTATCGTGGAAAAGGAACATGGGAAGGTGTTGACAGTCCAAACAGGAATGCAAAAAAACACTCAGAGGTATTGACAGCCCAAACTGCAGCCATGTTGTAGGCTAGTTTACAGCGCACTAGGTTCCAGCAGCCAGGAATCACCCCCCTCCTCTGGGTGTAATTCTATTGGCTAGGCGCAACCCGTTGCCCTAGTGTGCCACGTGTCATCAACAGTACATTTCCTAAGAATTCGCCACATGGAATTTTGATACAAATCTTTACAAGATGGGCGGAATTTGTTTCCTATGGTATATGTTATGCTTGCTCGTTTCTTGGGAGATGATTTGTCTACATGAACTGTCTTTTTGCCTGGACATTGCTTGGATTGAAGGTATGTGAAATGTCCATATGCCTCAGAGATGCCCAAGAATACCCTAGACGGGAGTGATCTAATAAATATGGTTCAATCTCTACACTACCCAATGTTCATATGATTTTTGCAAATGGTAAGTATGTAATGGGCAGCGTGGATCTCCGATGTTGCATGCGCAAAAGCCTTTGTTGTACTGATCCACAGCCCTAAGCTTGATTAAGAACAAGATGCTGAAATAAACGGATGCCTGAGAAGGCTATTGACTTGGTTCCCATGCATGATGACGATGATAATGATGGTGAGGATGATGCTGTAGATGATGATGATGATGCTGATGATACTTATGCTACTGTTGTCCTAAATGCTGACTGGAATTCATCTTGTCTTCTGTGGCGATTGGCATATGTGGCATACTTCTGCCTACTCTGTACCAAATTTTGCCTAACTATCTGCATGCATGACTGCCATTGCCTCAAAAATTGTTCTGCATCATGATCCTCTGCATGAATAGCTCCAGTGGCGATTGCCAAGGGAGTTATCACCTCTTTACCCGTTGCGAGTTCAAAAGGTGAGAACCCATTAGCATTGTGTATGGAGCTATTGTAATGGAATTCTAGGATCTCTAGGTAATCTGCCCAATCTTTCTGATCTGCTTTGACGTAGCTGCGAATGTAGTCTTCGATTCCTTGGTTGATCCGCTCTGTTTGTCCGTCTCTCTGCGGGTGGTAAGCGGATGAGAATCGAAGCTGTGTGTCGAGCAGCTTGAAGAGTTCTCTCCACATAGAGCTCATGAACCTTCCATCCCGATCGGATACTATGTCCGTCTGTCTGCGGGTGGTAAGCGGATGAGAATCGAAGCTGTGTGTCGAGCAGCTTGAAGAGTTCTCTCCACATAGAGCTCATGAACCTTCCATCCCGATCGGATACTATGGCCGTCGGTAAGCCATGGTACTTGAAAACATGTTTGAAGAATAGTTTCGCCGTTTGATATGCAGTGAGGGGCGGCTTGGCGGGAATGAAATGGGCCTGTTTTGAAAAATAGTCGACCACAACCAAGATGGTGGTGTACCCATGTGACTCGGGCAGCTCGACTATGAAATCCATGCTCACCACGTCCCATGGTCGAGACGGTATTGGCATCATTTGCAATAAACCCGCCAGTTTTACTCGTTGCGCCTTGACCAATTGGCACATGGGGCATGACCTTACATATTCGACCACGTCATCCTGCATCTTAGGCCAATAGAAGAATCTATTCAATTTCTCAAATGACCGTTTCTGGCCACCATGGCCTGCCAATTTGCAATCATGGGCTTCCCACAACAATCTAGCTTTCAAGCTAGGCACATCAGGCACATAGATTTTCCCATGGGCATAGAATAGTCCATCCTTAAAGTCATACAAGCCTGCATCTGATTTGCCTTTGTGTAAGTCGTTGAACATCCTCTGCACTGCAGCATCTTGCTTAATGGCTGTTCTGATTTCATCTAAGACCCCACTGTCCACTGCACTCACTGCATTCACTGCAACTATCTCTGGCATCCGGCTCAATGCATCAGGCATTACATTCTGTTTGCCGGGCTTGTGCACTATGTCTATGCCAAACTCTGCAAGGAGATCTTGCCACCTAGCTTGCTTGGGTGACAGCTTGGGTTGGGTTTCAAAGTACCTGAGGAAGATGTTGTCGGTGAAGACGTTGGTATGTTTGTCCTGCACATAATGGCACCATTTCTCCAAGCAATGAACAACGGCATACATTTCTTTCTCGTGTGTAGGCCACCTCTGTTGGACATCTGAAAACTTCTTCGATTCGTAGGCGACGGGATGCCCGTCCTGCATGAGCACCCCGCCGAGAGCTCCGTCAGAAGCGTCGGTATGAATCTCGAATTCCTTGTCGAATTCGGGTAGCTTCAAGACGGGAGTGCCACACATGGCCACTTTCATTTTTTCGAATGGAGTGTTTTCTTTTTCTGCCCAACAAAAAGCTCTTTTGCCCTTGGTGATATCTGTTAAAGGGGTTATAATTTTGGAGAAATCACGGATGTGTTTGTGGCAAAACTGTGTGAAGCCGACAAACTCCTGGACTTCCCTGACATTCCTAGGTATGGGCCACTTGACCACGGCCTCCACTTTGCATGGGTCTACTGTGATTCCTCCAACAAATCCCAGAAAGTCCACCTCTGATACTGCAAACTCACACTTTTCTGGTTTGGCATAAAGCTTACATTGCCTGAGTCTCTGCAACACCTTGGTTAGGTGTTCCTTATGCTCTGTGAAGGTTTTGCTGTAAATCAAGAGATCGTCGATGTAGATAATGAGAAAGTCATCAAGATAGTCTTTGAAGGTATCATTCATCAGGGTACAGAAGGCGGCCGATGTTTAAAGAACAGTAGAGGGGAAGGAGACACACACACAGGAGCAAACCCTAATGTATATTGCAAACCCTAATCATAGAGAGAAGCCATCTCCCTTCTCACACAAAGCATAAAGCCATAATCCATAATACACACAACACACTATGAGTTGTGTCCACACACTATGACCAGCTGGACACGCGGTCATTTATGCCTCACACATGTTCCTACCTACCATGCCAGCACATAGCATAGCTGGCTCACACTGACGTCGAGCGTGAATCTCAACAGCCCCTCTCAAGCTCATGATGTACTACCGATGAAGATGTAGATGAGCTTGGGATATCAAGACTCTCAACACTCCCCCTCAAGCTCATCCCATGTACTCCCAACATAGTACGGAAGTACTCAAACTTCTCCCTGCTAAGTGGCTTTGTAAAGATGTCTGCCACCTGCTCATCAGTCTTCACATACTGAAGATCAACTGTACCATCCAGCACCTTCTCTCTGACAAAGTGATAATGGACCTCTATGTGTTTGGTCCTCGCATGAAACACTAGATTCTTTGCCAACTGTATACGGCTCATGTTGTCACAATGAATGACAACTTTGCCATCAATAGACTCACACAAATCTGTCAAGAGATTCTTTAACCATATAGCTTCACAAGTAGCAATGACTGCACCCCTGTATTCAGCCCCTGTACTAGATAAAGCAACTGTAGGTTGCTTCTTACTACTCCAACTCACCACGGCACTTCCAAGTGTAAAAGCATAACCACTAGTAGACCTCCTGTCATATGAGCTACCTGCCCAATCAGCATCTGTGTAGCCATGTATGTCCAAGCTTTTACCACTCTCATAAAGTAGACCATAATGTGCAGTGGTCTTAACATATCTCATAATGCGTCTCACTGCATCCAAATGAGGCTTTCTGGGGCTCTGCATAAACTGGCTTACTAGCCCCACAGCATAACTCAAATCCGGGCGTGTGATAGTCATATATATGAGACTACCAACCATCTTTCTGTACATCGATGGATCATCCAATTCCTCGCCATAATCAACCCGCAACTTCACATTTTGCTCCAAAGGTGTACTCATAGGCTTACACCCTGTCATGCCATACTTTGCCAACATATCCAATGCATATTGGCGCTGTACTAACCATGTACCTGCATTATCTTTGATCACTTCTATGCCAAGAAAGTATCTCAACTCACCAAGGTCTTTCATGTCAAATTGCCCACTCAAAGCTTTCTTGACATGCATCACATCTGCACCATGATCACCTGTGATAATCAAATCATCCACATAGATCACGAGTAAAACAATCCCATGCTCCGTCTTCTTCACATAGAGTGAAGAATCTGCTGTAGAAATCTGAAAACCAAGTGAGATAAGATATCTGCTCATCTTATCACTCCAAGCACGAGATGCTTGCTTCAGACCATACAATGCCTTTTTCAATCTGCATACGTGAGTGGGATATCTTGGGTGTACATACCCTTCTGGCTGTGCCATATACACTTCCTCTTGTAGATCTACATTTAGAAATGCATTCTTGACATCCATTTGATGCATTTCCCAGCCATTAGCTGCAGCCATAGCAATGACTGCTCTCACTGTGCCCATCTTAACCACTGGACTAAAGGTTTCATCATAGTCCAAACCTTGGGTCTTTGCATAACCCTTTGCTACCAATCTAGCTTTATGTCTCTCAATAGAACCATCAGATTTGCACTTCACTTTGTAAACCCATTTACATCCAATAACATTTTTGTCCTTTGGTAGTGCAACCAAATCCCATGTATCATTATGGACCAATGCATCCATCTCAACATCCATTGCTTTCTCCCATACATGCTCTCCAATAGCTTCTATATAGCATGTAGGTTCCACATGCTTCACCATAGATGTCATATATACATAGTGCATAGCAAAATCTCGATATGTCAATCTGTCAACTGGATATCTGACCCTCTGGGATCTCCGCAATGCATGCGGGTCACTCTGTACACCTGTAACTCTAGCATGTGGTGGCACATATCTGTCCTGCCTAGCACCAGGTGTGCGTAAAACAGGTATGCCAAGCTCCTCATCCAAACTCTCCGAACTAGATGACTCATAACCTGTGATTCCAATTCCTTCGACTTTCTTCTTTCCTTTATCCATAGCACTACTCCCAATGCTCACACTCTCATGCCTCAAACGTCTTGACCATGGACGTACACTGCTACTCTCAACTTCTGCTGCTGGCCCAGACATAGTAGTAGAACTAGAACTTGCTTGTGACAAGTTTACAGGCACATCTGCCTCAAGTGACTCAATGACACCCTCATCTTTTGCTTTGTACCAACTAGCAAGCTCATCAAACACCACATCT
Organism: Cibotium barometz; assembly: GCF_041138505.1. Taxonomy (NCBI): domain Eukaryota; kingdom Viridiplantae; phylum Streptophyta; class Polypodiopsida; order Cyatheales; family Cibotiaceae; genus Cibotium; species Cibotium barometz. The sequence continues at coordinate 34,400,086 of NC_141054.1, forward strand.
CGTGAGATGACCACTTGTCTAGTTTGTGGATTGTAACATTTGTATGCCTTTCGATCCTGTGCATATCCAACAAATACACATTTCTCCGTCTTAGGATCCAACTTCCTTCTTCTTTCATCAGGCACATGTACATACGCTATGCATCCAAAAACTTTGAGGTGTCCAATGTCTGGCCTGTAACCTGTAAGCCGCATCTCTGGCGTGCTTCCATGAATGACTGCTGTAGGTGTTTTGTTCAGTATATACACTGCAGTAGCACATACTTCTACCCAATAATAATCTGGCATGCTCTTTTCATTGAGCATCGCCCTAGCCACTTCACATATGACTCTATTCTTTCTCTCAGCCACACCATTCTGCTGAGGTGTATACCTGCAAGTCAATTGTCTTCTTATTCCATGCTTCCTCAAGAAATACTTAAAAGCTTTTGAGGTGTATTCACCACCTCCATCTGTCCTCAAACATTTAATCCAACAGCCATATTGCTTTTCTGCAAAAGCTTTGAAATCCATGAACTTTTCCAACACTTCACTCTTCTCTCTGAGAAAGTATATCTATGTCATCCTGCTGAAATCATCTATGAATGTCACATAGTATAAACTGCCTTTGATAGATGGGTTTTGTGCAGGACCCCATACATCACTATGTACTATCTCAAGTGGCCTGCTACTCATATTTCCTTCTGTAGGAAACCTCAACCTTGCCTGCTTTTCAAACTGACAGGCTTCACAAACATGCATATTCCCATCATATTTGAATCTAGGCAATCCACTGACAATGCCTCTTGTTTGCATGTTCTTTAATCTCTGTATATTGACATGTCCAATCCTCTTATGCCACATATCAATGTCCTGTACCACATTTCTGCTTTTAGAAAACATGGCTGATTTTAACTCAGGAATTCCAGCATCCGCCTTCTTTCTTGCCTTTAGCAATGACTCTACAACCATGTTTGAAGTCCTCAACGAAGCAACCATGCTCGTTGAAACGAACCTGTAATCCCTGTTCCACCATTTGACCGACTGAGGCCAAGCTCTTTGTGATAGAAGGCACGTACAATACATCGGACATAGATTTTGTTTGACCATTGTGCATAACCAATGGTACACTTCCAACATGTGTAATAACATGCTGGGTATCATCACCTGTCTCCACATAGCCTTTTACATCCATAGGCTTCATATGCTCAAACCATTCACCATGACATGTCATATGGTTTGATGCTCCAGAATCCATATACCAAGTATCATCATTCTCAGCATTTGTCATCATCGATCCTACAACATGTTTCATGGCGAACAAATGATTTGCAGTGCCATCATTGCTGCTTGATGCATAATTTCCACCACCATGTTGTGCATAATTTTCACCATAATGACCACCACGTTGTGTGCTCTACCCCCTCTCAAATCATTTTGTTTGCGAAAACAATCTCTTGCCATATGACCATATTTCCCACAATAATGGCATTCAACATCTTGCATAGATGTTTGTTAGCCTTGCTAACGTCCTCTACCTCGAGGATTACCTCTGTCTCTTTGAGGGGTATATCCACGACCACCTCGAGTACCATATGAAGGCTGAAAATTCAATTGTGATGACCTGTCCTGCCATCCACGTCCATTACCACCACGTCCACGTGATGTGAATCTCCCCCTGCCTCTAAAGCCTCTCTGAGAATAGAAAGCCTGATTTCTGCCATTATCATCATGGCTAGTAGATGCATCCAGAAATGAATCACTGAGTTTGATTTCCTCAACTAGCAAGAGTGAAACCAACTCATCAAAGTCTGGTAAACCTGTACTCCTCACTGAGATAGATGTATCAAAAGATTTGTATTCCTTGCCAAGACCACGCAAGGTAATATCCACCAAATCATCATCAGGCATGGGGACATTTATTGTGGCCAATGCATCTGCAAACTTCTTGATTTCTTGCACATAATCATGTATGCTCCTTTTATTCCTTTTCACATTGTGTATCTGCTGTCGCAATTGAGACTTGCGAGCACTCGTATCTGTATCAAACATCTTGACCAACGTATCCCATGCATCTTTGGGATTCTCAGCATCCTGTATGTGTATGAGCATAGCATCAGAAATACATATAGACAGATAATGCAGCACTTTGAATGCTCTCTCTGACCATTGCTTATGAGCAATAAGCTGCTGCTGTGTAGGTTGTCGAGGTAGCTCAGGCTCTGGCTCAGCACCTGTAATGAGATTCCAAAATCCTTTTCCTTTCAAGAAACTTTTTATCCTGTACTTCCATGCCTGGAAGTTCTTCCTATCCAGCTTTTCACCAACAATCTGTACTGGATTATCCGACATGTTTGCTTAATGTGCACCTTCCGCACTCGTCCAAATCTGTAACCGAGCCTTCCTCAGCTCAACCACACTCCAATGAGTGTTCCAGATACTCCAAAGTAACCACCAATCTTCAAATTTGATGTAGAAAATCAACCTGTATGCATTCAAGATGAACTGACTCACGCAGTCCGAGATACCCTGCTTTGATGCGCTTTCCAAGGCTCCAAATCACAATGTAGTGGTGCAATCAAGTATGGACAACTTGCATTGACACCTAAACAACCTCAATGTAGAGTATCAACACCATCTGACATGTGTACATATCAATTTTTGAAAACCCCTTTCTCTGTTTTGGGAAAAACCAGAAAAACCAGTAGTAAAATGGCTCTAATTTCTTCAATATTTGTCCAAATTGAGCAACCAGGCATTCATTAGCTTAGCAATAGTGTCCATCAACTCGATGTAAGAGGAATTTGTCCAATTGTTTAAGACCAAAGATTAATTGCTCAATTAAAAATGCTCTGTTTCTCTGCAACCAGTGGACAGCCTGTTTAATCAGCTCATTCCCAACTCAATTAAGCATAATTGATCAATCCAATCACATAGCCCTCTTCTCTAATGTGTGTAGCAACCAATTGCTAAAGCAATTGTGAAATATAACAAGCAACCAATGAGAATTTGATCTCCTCGCTTCAAAATGAACACAAAACTGCCCTGTTTCTCTGTAGGAGCTGCGCCGCGTGCTCTACAGGGATTTTGGAGTCGTTATACTATTAATTGATGATGTCTACAAGTGCCCAAGACACCTAGGTATGTGTGCAACCAGTCAATGGTTGGATTTTTGCCAAAAACACACTCCAAATGCATCAATTTGTGACTTCCTTTTCTCTGTTTTGTGAGAGCTCAAAAACCAGTGAATTCCACTCATTCAAATGCATTCAAATTGCTCCAAAATTTGTTTAAAGCTTGCATAGGAGTTGCCAATACATCCCTCCTTGTCAGATACATATGTCTTTTGCTAGATTTACATGTATTTCCACCATACATCAGTGTTTCCAAGCTTTAATGGAAAGCTTCCAAAAAACCAGAATTTTGCTTTGCTTTGAGTTGCTCTAAATTGCTTTGTTTTTGCCTGTATCACCTGCAATCCGCTCAAGGATGTTTAGAAGACCTTACCCGGTAGGCCAAGCTCTCAGATCTGATAGTAATCGGTGTGCTCCAAGCTTCACAGCTCCAATGGCAAGCTTCACGGCTTCTCTTCATAGCTTCTTCTCCCTCTTCTCTTCACTCACTCATAAACCCTAATAAACAGCACAAGGCTCTGATACCATGTTTAAAGAACGGTAGAGGGGGAGGAGACACACACACAGGAGCAAACTCTAATGTATATTGCAAACCCTAACCATAGAGGGAAGCCATCTCCCTTCTCACACAAAGCATAAAGCCATAATCCATAATACACACAACACACACTGAGTTGTGTCCACACACATCTAACCCTAGCTAATGTCCACACACTATGACCAGCTGGACACGCGGTCATTTATGTCTCACACATGTTCCTACCTAACATGCCAGCACATAGCATAGCTGGCTCACACTGACGTCGAGCTTGAATCTCAACAGCCGAAGCGTTCGTGAGGCCAAACGGCAGCACGAGCCATTCATAGCTACCATACCTTGTCCTGAATGCTGTCTTCTGGACGTCCCCTTTTGCGATACGAATTTGATGGTACCCTGATCGGAGGTCGATACGTGTGAAGTATTGAGCCCCAGCTAGTCTGTCCATCAAATCGTCCATCACCGGAATAGGGTATTTGTTCTTGATGGTCACTTTGTTGAGTGCCCGGTAATCTGTACAAAGCCTAGCTGTGCCATCCTTCTTGGTCACAAAAAGGACTGGTGCCCCATATGGGGATTTGCTCGGCCTAATCAGCCCCTGTTGCATAAGCTCGCCTAGCTGCTTCTTGAGCTCCTTGAGTTTGGTGGCATCCATCTTATACGGTGCCTTGTCCGCGGGGTGTGCCCCAGAACCAACTCAATCTTGTGGTCCACTCACCGCTGCGGCGGCAATCCTGGCGGCAACTGGTCCGGTAAGACATCTCTGAACTGATCAAGGACTCCTTTAATCTCCGGCTCCCCAATCACCACTTGGCTTGTGCCCTCGTCGATATCCACTCACATAATGCATAAGTGTGCCTGGGCTCCATGCCTCATGTCCCGTTCCACTTGCTTGGCAGTATACCAATACCAATCTGGCGTCATGTCATCCCACGACAACCTCTTTTTCTGCCCATCTTGACTTTGTTTTGTTACATTTCCTGGCTTACTGCCGAGCACGCCTAGCCCCTGCATGTCTGACCAAGCATTCCCTTGACTCTGCATGGTGGCATTCACTGGCTTAATGTTCTCTAGGATCACCCTTTTTCCTTTGTCACTGATTGCAGGGTTCACCTGACTGATTGGGGCCCTTCTGTCATTAGGCCATTGCGGTGTTGTTTCCCTTGGCGCCTGTTTGACTGGAGCCCTTCTATCCGTGTACCCCTACCTTGCAGTTTCCTTTGTCTTTTGCGGGGCCTTCTTAGCCGAGCGGGGAGGGGTGGACCTCAAGCACGACACCAACACCCCAGTCCCTTGCATGTCTAGCAGAAGGTTATTGACCCCTTTTCCCAGCAGTGCCAACAAATACTTGTCCATCCATGAGAGTCCCACAATGGCTTCAAAGGCATCCATCGGAACCACAAGGAAGTCCATCTTGGCCCTCCATGCGCCCGCTTGGACCAGCACGGAGTACGCCATGAGCACATTGGAGTCGGCGCCTTGAGCAAAAGACACCTCCAAGGCTGTGGCCGTACGAGTTAGCTGCACCCCCTACCTCTTAGCACATTCGGGAGTCATGAAATTGTGCGTTGCTCCCGTGTCTACCATTATGTCTTGCTTTACCCCGTTCATCTCTGCTTGAAAATACAAATGTGGAACTGTCTGCAGTTGCGCTGCCATACATCTCGGCATTGCCTGCACGACCCCCACATGGGGCATATTTGGCGCATCGTCTCTTGAGTGGGAGCACTCCGGTTCATCAACCTCTGTGATCCGTACTCCCTCATGGTGATAATACCCATTGTGATGATCATTGTCATCTTCTGCATCCTGGGCTTCTACTATGTTCACCCTAGATTGTGCTGGCCGTTTTGGGTATTCATTGTCATAGTGCTCCCCACTACACCAACGACAGCTCCTCCAGGTGGGGGGTTTCTGATAACCACTGTTATTGGCGTTTTGAGCTGTGGATTGGTTGTTGCTCCTCCAACCATAGTTGGAACCGGACGCGTCCGATTGAAGATTCCAGACGTATGATACGTTGGATATCATACGCGTATGGAAAACAGTTTCAGACGTGGCCTTTTTTGGGGAAAAAAACGGCGTGCCCGATAAAGTTGTGTTAAACAATTCTGGCTGGAGTCGTACGTCGTGTCGCTGTCATCTGTGGGTGCGCTTCTCGACAAAGGTGCCGCTCTCGACGATTGAAGTTGCAGCCTTGCAGGCTGCAGCCACAGCCTCCACCTCCTACGGTCCTACACACCAAAATTGCAGCAATTGGCTCTTCGAGTGCTCTCGCAGGGCACATGTGCTTCTCCTTGTGAGAGGAATTGGAGCACATTCTCTCTTATCCATACCAAAAGAAGAAACAGGTTGCTTCCTAAGAATACGGAGAAATTAGTGTACATCCACACTAATTTGCGTCTCATCTCCAAAATCAAGGAAAGGGGATTTGAAAAGATAGAGATTACCTTGGAAATGATCAACAAGGAGAAGGATGATGACAGGCTGCTTGCTTTGCAGGAGACTACAGAGGGAGACGAGGAGATTACAGCTCCTTTTGTTGCAGGAAGGATGGGTGGTGCTGCAGCTTCAAGTAGCTCCACTCCTTTCGAGTCCCATGGCGAACAGGCAACCGAGGATGTTAGTGAAGACTCTGCTGAGGATGATGAGGATAAGGAGGATGAGGATGAGGAGGAAGAGGAAGTTGCTGGCATTGATGAGGATGAGGATGACCAGCCTTCAGTATGTGGATGATGAGGATGCATCATGTGTGTGACATGCAGGCTGCAGCCTGAGACTTGAACATGCTAGCCAGTGGCACTGGGTGTGATGCATTTTGGTGTTTGATCATTGATGTTTTGGTGTGGGCCCAAGGACCTAGGCTGTAGCCTGGGCCCTGTAGCTATTTCTTTGAAGTTTCATATTTTTGTTGTAGCTGGTAGGCTGTAGCTACTATTTCAAAATTCATGTTGAACTGTTTGAACTTTGAAGTTGAACTTTGAACTTTGAACATCAGTAACCAGTTGGAACTTGGAAGTTTGAACTTGGAAATTGGAATTTGGAAGTACTAAAGTGTCTCTGAAGTTTAAATGTGTGCAAATTAAATTGTATATTATAACAAGACCAGCGACATAGTGCAATATAGAACTAAGCAATAGACCTAAGATCTAGGCACAGCTTCTAGGCCCACCTAGACACATCTTGACATGGGGCTAATCTAGGAATATCTTCTTCAGCTCTAAGTGCGGCCCAATATGGAAACAAGAAATCAAGTTTTTTCTCCTAATACTTAGTGATATACCTAACTGCACTCCATGACAGCAAGCCCTTTTGAGATAGAGTGGCATGCACCCATATAGACACTAACCTCCGTTGGCCTTTCATCAATTACTATAGTTCCCCTAGTAACTAGCAGCTTATAGGACCAGCCCTGCCCCTGATAAGCCATATGAGACTGGTAGCATTTTTTGTCAAGTATGATGGTCTCCTATGTAGTAACTTGCCCCTGCCAATAAATCTTTGGCTTTGACAGTCTTATACAGTGGTTTGACAATTTCCCCACTTAAAAACTTCCAACATGGTATGATGCTATTTTATATTACACTGCCTCGTGTGATGTTTCCTTAACACGCTTGTGAAAAGCACTTTCAAAAGAACAATCTGTATTCTCTTATCAACTCTCAAATATTCAAAAGTGTCATTGAGTCTTGTTGGAAATCAATGCTCCACCCCCTATATATAATACTGCACAGATACCAGCTAGTTCATGTTCATTAGGTCCCTTTCGGTGGCATAGCCACATTTGAGCAGCCTGAACGCCCCTTCGTAGACCCCATTTGAACATTGGATGGAGGCTCAGGTAGATTTTTCTACATTGGATGGAGGCTCAGGTAGATTTTTCTACATTGCCAAATAAGCTACATGCAATTGTGGATCGAGTATATTAGGTGGAGCTCTGCGGTTACAATTGGTGGTTTGTGTATGTACCTCAGATATCCCACTTTAGATACAAATAATTTTTGTAGATGACCAGCCATGGAGTTTGTTACCAAATATATCCCTTTTTGATACATAAGGTTATCATACCAATAGATCTCTCAGCAGCCTGAGCTTTAATCCGGACCGACCATTAGGCTTACATACATAACACTTTCACCAAGTTTCCAACACATGTAACATACGAATTCGAAAATTGACTAAGAATTAAAGATGAGAATTAAGATTGAAAATCTTGTGTGTGTGTGTGTGTGTGTGTGTGTGTGTGTGTGTGTGAGAGAGAGAGAGAGAAAGAGAGAGAGAGAGAGAGAGAGAGAGAGAGATCTGTGTACCTGTGGGACCTTGACTATCGTGGAAGCTGCTACGATGGCGTAACCGAGTGCCTTGGAGATGAGAGGCAGGAGGCAGCTCCGAGAAGGAAGCTCGAGGCTCTGAAGGGAGACGATGAGGCAGGTGAGGTTCATGCCGATGAATTCCATCTCCATTTCGTCTCGAAGTACGGGTCCAACCTCTTCCGCTATGTCCTTTTCTTTATTTGCGCTCAAAAAGAAAAAGTGGCATTCCAACAAATTGGCTAAAATAAAATTGAGCGATGATTTTTAAGCACGTCACTACCACGGAAAAAAACCAATGTTGCGTGTACAGCTATACATTGTGCCTATGTTCTTCCATCTCTAAACAAAGGGCTTCTTGGCTTTTTTACGGTTTCAAACTAGACTTGCCACAATTCAGGTTATGTGGACATTAAATAATTAATCGTGCTACCGCACCCCATTAATTATTCAACACCTTAGCCTACACTAAGGTGCCTTTGCTCGAGCCTCCCTTCTCTCAGTTGTCTCTTGCCTTCCACGCTCAGTAGTACGCAGAGGCCTTGCCTCTTCCACCACAGGTTGCCCAGCGCCTTCTCTGACCCAAGCCCTATGTCGAGGCCTTGCCTCTTCTAGCACGCATTACCCATCTCTCTGCCTATCTGTCATGAACCCCTCGTCTCACCCCTTCGTCTCTCGTGCAACGCGTCTTGGCACCGAGAGAGAGAGAGAGAGACACACAAGATGACTCAAATGAAGCCTCACCTTGACCCTACAACACCATACACCCGTGGCTATTTAATTCAACATCCTTTCCTAAGGTTAAAAATACATACTTCAACATATTAATGAAGCCTCACGTCGCTATTTAATTCAACATCCTTTCCTAAGGTTAAAAATACATACTTCAACATATTAATTAATTAATGCAAAAGAAAATTTGGTTGCTCGAACAACTAAGGTTAACAAGATGACTATGTTAAGAATATGATCGCAGGTGTTGCACAGATGGATGGGACCATCCTTGTTCTCTAGAGCTAATGGTGCCATGTCCTATGCGAAACAAATCGGTGTCCCGCACATTGTTGTCTTCCTTACAAAATTGATCTAGTAGATGACGATGAGTTCATTAAGCTTGTTGAGTTATTCGGGGGATCTTATCGTCATATGAGTTCCTTGGGGATGATGTCATTGTGGTTGGCATGCTCTTCCGGCCCTTGAAGCCTTGGAGAAGAACCCTAAGATTACAAGAGATGAGAATGAATGGGTGGACAAATTCTACAAGCTCATCAATGTGGTGGATGAGAACATATCCATCCCAGAGAGGCAAATTGATCTTCCCTTCTTAAGGGTTATTGAAGATGTGTTCTCCATCACTAGCTATGAGACCATTGCTATAGGTAAAGTGGAAAGGGAAAAGGGAAAAGATAAAGATGGGAGACTAGCATCAACGTGGAGATGTTTCAAAAGCTATTAGATGAGGCCATGGCGTGGGACAATAATGTTTGGCTTTTGCTAAGACGCATTCAAAAGGTTGATATACTAAGGGCAATGGTAATTGCAAATCACTTGACACAAAAAGTTTGTTTCTTTAGTCTACATTTGAAAGAAGGAAGATGTAAGAAAATACAATAAGTGAAACTTGATCATAAGACAAATAATTTGAAGCAATAGATATAGAGAATAATGTTAAACTACTATTACAAACCAAAATTAGAAATTGTTGGCATCTTCCCACCCATGTGCTCCAACAAGGAGCTTTGATAGCAATCTAGGTAGATTCATGCACTAGCAAGGTGCTCACAATGAGTGAGATATCTATGTGATATTTGACATGCAAGATATGAGGAAGGGGGAGATCCACTAGCACATATGCAAGCTCCTAGTGGTGGCTGTTAACCCATGGCGGACGCACTATATTTTACGTCATTAATTTAAATATTCTGAGTCATGGTCCGGGCTTGTCGGCACCATATGTTAAGGATGAAGGGATTGGGTGATCGCCGATGAGAGGCGCACCTTGGATATCAGTAGGATAAGGGTTAGGGTTGGCCGACCATGTATGGGCGCCCAAGTGTGAACGGCCAAGTCACCTATAAGAGTCAAATGTAACCCTAAACTCCTCATTCTCATGTGTTGTGAATACAAGAGTGCTCTTGCCTTATCTCTTTGGTTTCCTTCTCCTGCGTTTGTGAGAGAGAGAGAGAGTGAGTGAGAGAGCGATCGAGCACTGTGTAGTGGCACGGCGGCGGCGGAGAGGCGGTAGAGCGGCGACGGCGGCTCCTCCTTCACAGCTGCGACGCGGGAATCCTTCAAGGCGGCGGTTGAGCGGTGAGTGACACACCCTTTGGCATTCTGTTTGAGCTTCCTTCCCTGGTTGTATGCTTGCAGCCATTCGTGGCTCGCATACGGTGTCTGGCAAGTCCCCAGCTACGACCTGTGCGGCAAAAGCGCACATTTTTGGCACCGCTGCCGGGGAGTTGCCCTGCACCAAGCTCCAGTTTGCAGCTCGGCTGCTGCGTGAAGTTTAATCTGCACTGTAGGAAAGCGACTGTGTGTTTGTTGTTGAGGTGTTTCTGTGTTTTGCAATCTCAGTTTCTGCAATTTGTCTTCTGCATTTCTGTTTCTTTTGTTATATTTTCGCTCCGCGTGTGGGCGTGCGTTCTGTTATCTGGTTTCTGCGTGTGAGAGGGATTTCTGAATCCCCAGATCTGTGCTGTGTGTGCGAACTGCGCCGAGGCCAAGGCTGAACCCTAAGGAAACCATAGAAAACTTATCTCACAAAAAAAAAAGAAAATAAAAAATAAAAAAAATTATAAAAAAATAAAAAATAAAAAATTAAATTTTATTTTCAAAGAAAGAACCAAACATGTGGAGAGGAAAGATTTTCTAATTGGAGAAAAAAAAGAAAGAACCCCAATTGACCCACGACCCACGACCCCGGCCCCGGCCCCGGCCTCGGTCTTTTGATATATATATATAGGAGAGTGAGCCTCCATAGCTTTCTCTCAAGTGAGAGCTTATGGGAAGTCGTGCCCTATATGTAGCCCACTCCCCAAGGAGTAAAGTGAGCATGTGGGATAAAGCCCTCACCCTTTCCTCCACAAGCAAATAGGCTTTTGCCCCTTCCCCCCAAGGGAAACGGACTGTTTTGAGGACTACAGGAGCTCTAGATAGGCGAACACGGTGCTGTAAAGCACACTAGGATCCTTTGAACGATACGCTCGTTTCGAGCTATCATACGCCCTAGTCCAAGTTTGACTGTAAGTAAGGGGGTCAAAAACGGGTTAAAAACAACACAAAAACAAGTAAAAACGGGGTGCGAAACACCTAAGAAACCACTTGTGTGAGTTTCAAGGGTAGTTACCAACGCACGTAGGGTACCCACGTCACATGCATCTACGCTCTGGTCGGGTGCTAGAGCCTGAACCACTAGAAAGCGTTTCAGTCTACGCAGGCTCACACCATCCCTCCACGTTGGCATCTTGGCCTTCGGCTGGAACCCAAGGGAGTGCGACCCAAGATCCACGAATAGTGGATAGTGACTCATCTTCTGACTCAGAAGCCATGGAAGGACACCCTACCAAGAACCCTGAGGAGACAAGCCAAAACATGCCAGTGTGGGCCCCACAACCCGGATCTAGCATGTTTAGTCGTCTAATAGAGACCTTTAGTAGAGCTACACGCTCTGAGCATGCGACAAGCGAAGTAAATGAGGAAGGAGGGGTAGTAGATTCGCCATTCACATCTTATATGGACCCTACCCTCCCAAAGAGTGTCCATGTGGATATTCTACCCACTTCGTTTAATGAGGGCCCTACTGAGCTACCACATTCCGATGCTCTTCCTAAAGTAGAGGTCCCTAGAAGCCAACCCTTAAGAAGTGACATTGCGTCCACTTCAAGAGAACCATTTGGCACACCAAGTCTAGATGGGATATTTCTCAATGAAAATTGGGAATATGATCTACACACAGAGACTCTAACTGACCTATACACAGGTTACACATACCATGTAGGTTGGTTAGAAGTCCTACGATCTACATCTAGCGCCACTAATCTAGAGGAGCAACAACACATGATATGTGAGGTGATTCATAGAATTATCCAAATTGAGAGGCAAAATAGGGGAGTGAACCTAGTTTCCACTGGCCCTATGAGGTTTTTGGATACGGGCAAGGCCAAACAACCAACCCTATCACAATTGGAGACTCCCTCGGTGAGTCCCATAGACCCTTCATATGTTGTTTCGCCTGGAGTCTCAATGCAGGTTGAGCCCACGAGTAGTAACTTTAGCTTTCCAACCTTGGCTCAACTTTCCATTAGGGAATCCGCAATGCCTACCCCAATGATGAGCATAGCTGAAAGTGCACCTGTTACCGCTGTAGTTAGTACGACACCACTACCTAGTGGAACAGTACCTACAACAGTGCGTGCCAGTGCCTATCGACCCTATGTACCTATCGCTACTCATGCTCAGGTAGCTCCTACGCCCTTAGTATGCCAATGGCGTATGCTCCACGACAGCCTTATCATAACCATTATCCAAGGGGAGCTAGGCCTAGTCCCATATCATATCCTACGTCATTTGCCAACCTACTCAGACCAACGCCAACTCCTATCAGCCAGGCTATCCCAGAAGTGCCTTCACCAACTATGCCTGCTCACTTAGGTGATCTCGCAGCATTTGCTCAGACGATCGGACGATCCATTGCAGAAAACATGCGGGGTATTCCTGAGAGAGAACCTAGAAGCAAGGCAGTACAAGTGGCTAAGCTCACTCAAAACTTCAGTGGTAACGAGGATGTTAGGAAGCACATTGAAGTCTTTGAACACGTGTGTGATTCCTTGGAAGAGCACAATGAGCTGCATAAGTGTAAAGCCCTAGGCTTAACCTTGAGTGGGAAGGCCGGAGATTGGTATCGAACCTTAAGGGTTGAAGAGCGCACTCACTACCCCACTCTCAAGAGATTGTTCTTGAAAGAATACATACGTGAGGGTGTGCTTTGGGGAGTAGCATCTCAACTCCAAAAAGCTGAACGCGAGGAAGGGGAGTCAGTGAGAGACTTTATAAGTCGATTGAAGCATCTAAATTCTCGCTGCACTCCCGATGAACGCTTCAATAACAACCAACTCCTCGATAGATTCATCCGAGGATTGCGCCACGAGGACATTTACAATGGCCTAGTCATTAGAGGTCTTACAACGTGGGAAGCAGTCACTGCCAATGCAATCCAGTTAGAAGACAACTTGATGATTGCAGGTAAAAAGGTGTCTTCAGAAACAAAATCCGTTAGTTCGCAAGTATCTGGGCACGAGCCAATGACGGTGAAACCTATTGCCAAGGAGCCCAAGATATCTGAAATGTCTGTGACCGATCTTACTAAGGCTCTCCAAGAATACTTTAGGGGTAATCGAGCTCCTCAGAATAGCCATATGTACCCAAGAAGAGAGCAACAATGGTGTTCGGTGTGCTTAGGACCATATAGCACAAGTGAATGTCCCACATTCAGAGTCAAATTCAATGGGAATTGCAATGCATGTGGTAAGTATGGCCATCAATCTAAAGATTGCCTAACACTTAAGCGAATGTTGGCAAACCAGGCACCACTAGCTTGGTCAAACACACCTCAAGTACCCGCGCTAATGCCTGCACAACCTATCGAGCAACCGACACAGCACATAGTTCCAAGGAATCCGAATGTAGTCCAGTCTGTGCCGTTACCACCGCCAGTGCTAGGACCACAACCCCCACATCCAAGGATTACCCCAATAAACCAGATGGGTTGTGAGTCACATAGTGCGTGTGGGGATTATGAAGAGGAGATAGACCCCACTACTCCATATGGGATCGATACGTTTGAAATGATTCCCCAGTACTACATGGAGGATCATTTCGGGCAAGTGAAGCCTGTATATCAAGCGGCTGCTCTCGCCACAAGAGGGCAAAACCTTAATACCTTGGCGAGGAGACCACCTCTTCAATGCTATGAGTGTGGTGGACCGCATCGTGTAGCGGAGTGCCCTAATAGGCTACAGAAGATCGCTACTCAAATGCAACCAAATCAAGGGAGCACATCGGGAATGCCAGTACTTACATGTAATCGTTGTGGCATAGATCATTTGATCGCTCAATGTCCACATAATCCTAATGCACCCAAGATTACGCCATTGAATTTGGTTGAGGTCACCAACCAAGCACGAGGAACCACACCCATTGTACCCGTGAATGTAGTTACACGGTCAATGCTTCAAAATCAAAACTACATTCTTGAAGAGAGGGATACTGCATCAATCGCTCAAGCAAAGAAAAAGAAAACACGACGAAAGAGATCGCTTAATGCCACGAGCTCCAAGCCCAGTTCAAGGACTAACGTAGGGACAGGAGACGACCCCGTGTATATGAATGATCCTGAAGATGATTCTGATTCAATAGAAACCATGGGGACCAAAGCCACTACCTTAAAGGAGGAACCCACTCGGGAGCTCAATGAAGGAGAATCAAGCGAGTACCTAAATAAGGAAAAACAGAAGGAGACTTCCTCGGCCCCACAACCAAGTCAGTTAATGCCCTCTCGACCACCCAAACTGACTGAGATTCCCCAAGACAAGCCACGTGGGCCAAAAACCCTCAAGAAAAAGATTGGAACTTACCCAAACCCAGTTGAGGAGATTGAACAAGTGCAACACTTAAGAGGTTTGGTGGAAGAAACACAAAGAGAACTGGAGCCAAACCCGAGAAAAGTCAAAATTCCAGATACAGTGTTTCCTACGCAAGTTCAGCCTCACCGGAACCATAAACCGTTAGCTATACCTAGTATCATTCGGGAAGAAAGTGAGGATAGGACATCAGGAAGTGGGCAAACACCCTTCTTGCTGGAAAGAATGTTTAGTGAGGGAATACCTGACCCCATTGAAGAGGAAGTGATTCCATCTTCACCAGTCCCTAGTCAAGGGGCGATGTCTCGAAAAGTACCGTTGAATGTGTCCAAGCTAATGGATTTCATGTCCTCTGAAATCAGAACCACGATCATATCCAAATTATACGGAGATCCTGAGCTATTCTTAGCTCTTCGGGCATTTCTCAATGGAGAACTAAAGGCGGGGTTACCACAATTTGCAAATATGGATAGACCCAACACGCTTCAAGATGAAGGGGAACATTGGGATCTACAACCCAACCTAGATGAAGACTCGGTCGTTGAAATACCTGTGAACAAGTTGGGACAGTACTTTGAAGGTGACGAATCTAATGCAACCCTCCCCATTACTACCAAGGGATTAACTCTAAAGGGAATCCTTGATGGTGGTGCTGGTGTGAGCATTGTGACTAAAAACTGTTGGGAATCTATGGGGAGACCTCACCTCGAAGTCACAAACATAGTGGTTAAGATGGCAAACGGAACTATTGCTAAACCTATTGGAATGTTAAGGGACCTTAAGATCAAGGTCCTGGGGTATAAGGTAAAACATACCTTCATTGTAATGGATTTCTCCAAGCATCCTATGTCATATCAAATGATCTTAGGACGTCCTTTCATGAGGGAAGCACAAATGGTGCATGACTGGTCGAAAAACCATGTCTATCTACAATTCCAGGACTCTGTCATTCGAGTTGATCTTGAGAATGGTCGTGCGCATCCCTTAGGAAGCAAGGTTATCATTGATAATCGATCGGATACCACTGTTCATTCCGCCCCATTGAGGTATTGCTACACATGCAAAAAAGAGACTGATGATGGGAAGGATTCTCCTTACATGGATGTCCTACCGGGTATGACTGAGTCGGATAACGTGGATTGGGTACACCTAGCGGCAACCATAGACACATGGGGAAATAGAGGCACAAGTTGGGTAACACCTGAGGGGCAACATATGCCACCGTTAGTGCCAATAAACATGATAGGTGTTATGCACTTGACTCCTGATGGCGAGAAAGTGGCAAACTCCACTGACACTGAAAGTAGTGAAGACTCTGACCAATGCAACTCTGAGTATGAATCTCAAGAAGAAACTGACCCTGAGCCTGAAGGAAAAAATGAATCAAATATTCACCCAAATGTGGAAGCAAGGTGCTCAAGGCCTAGGACGGTGACCTCCTGCAGTTCATCCGAAAGTGAAGATCGACCAAGTGAGTCCGAATCTGATAAAAACAAAAATCAGAAACTTGGTAAGAAGAAAACGAGACATAAGCGTCAACGCTATCGAGCCAATGTACGCACTGCAATAAACAAGGAAAGATCCACTGCAGAATGGCTTAGTTATGTAGGAGCCATTGATGCTCATCGGAAGATAGCGGATAATTGGGGACAATACCTCCAAAGTGTCATGTGGTGTATTCCGCAACCTCATGATATCGCCCAATTAGAAATTGATGAGAAGCCAAAACTAAGTCGTACTGCAAGGAGGCGACAAAACCAAGAGTTGGCTCAGCAACAAAAGGAAGCGGAATTGAAAGAAAAAAGCCAGGCACAACAAGAACCAGTAGACTTACACCCTGCACCCGAGCATTTCAAATCATTCACCACAGGGGAACGTAAAGTAGTCTACACAAAAGCCCAACGAACGCCTACCAATGGGAGTAGCGGTGTCTACGATGGCCCTGCGGTAGTTAAGGAGATAGACTTAGCAGATCCGGGTGAGGAGTCTAAACCAGTTTTTATTGCTCAAGACCTCACCAAGGCAGAAGAAGCTGCACTTACGAAGCTTCTTAAAGAATTCAAGGACATATTTGCATGGACATATCATGATATGAAGGGTGTTCCACCCTCGGTGGTGCAACACACGATTCCAATGATTAGCACTGCTAAACCAGTCCAGCAACGTCCCTACCCAATGAATCCTAAGTACGCAAAGATTGTACAAGAGGAAATTGAAAAGCTGGTAAAATGTGGATTCATATACCCAATTGAGCACTCAGAATGGGTTTCTCCGATAGTCATCGTGCCAAAGAAGAATGGGAAACTCAGAGTGTGCGTTGATCTCAAAAAGGTTAATGCAGCCACCAGAAGGGATCATTACCCCTTGTCATATTCTGAACATGTGCTTGAAAGAGTGGCAGGCAAGGAGGCATATAGCTTTTTAGATGGGTACTCGGGTTACAATCAGATCACAATTGCAGTCGAGGACCAAGCTAAAACAGCATTTATCACGGAGTTTGGAGTGTTTGCCTTTCGCGTCATGGCTTTTGGCTTGACCAATGCACCTGCAACATTCCAACGATTGATAAACACGGCCTTTAAGGAATATCTAAGGGACTTCTGTGAAGCTTTCTTAGATGATCTTTGTGTTCATTCTTCTTGGGATGAGCACTTGGATGTGTTTACGAAAAATATTTGAAAGGTGTAGATTATATCGCATCTCCTTGAATCCTTTCAAATGCCAATTCTGGGTTAAACACGGAGTTATCTTAGGGCATATAGTGTCCAAAAATGGGATTTCCACTGACGAGAGTAAAATCAAGGTCATTCTGGAATTACCCCCACCCACCAACTACAAGGGAGTCCAACGCTTTATGGGCCACGTTGGTTATTATCGAAGGTTTATTCTATTCTTCACCGAGATAGCTCGACCATTGTATAAGCTTCTCATCGAGTTTATTTGGACCGAAGAATGTGACCGTGCCTATGAGCTATTAAAGAAGGCCTTGGCGAGTGCTCCAATCTTGAGAATGCCTAACTGGGATTTACTCTTCCATGTGCATATTGATGCATCAAACTTTGCTATTGGGTGTGTGTTAACTCAACCTGGAGAACATAAGCTAGACTACCCCATTAGCTTTGCTAGTCGCCAGTTGAACGATGCTGAGATGAACTACACCACTACGGAGCGAGAAGGGTTGGCAATGATATATGCAGTAAGGAAATTTCGTTATTACCTCCTTGCCACCAAGTTTGTTTTCTATGTGGATCATCAAGCATTATTGTATCTGGTAAACAAACCATGCTCCACAGGAAGAATCACACGATGGCTATTGATTCTCCTTGAGTTTGATTTCACGGTTGTTGTGAGACCTGGCAAGAAACATGTTATGGCTGATCATTTGTCTCGCATACCTAATGGTGAGGCTCCTACGGGGGTTGATGATGACTTACCTGACACTTCCCTGTTCATGGTGGAGACAATGCCTGAATGGAGTGAGAAAATTGTTAACTTTTTAGTTAATGGCTTTCCACCCAAGGAGCTTCGTAAAGATCTAGCTCGGAAGCTGATCAAAGAATGCGAACCCTATTGCCTGATAGCCGGGACTCTTTATAAAAGAGGAAAGGATGACGTTCTTAGGCGTTGTGCCCGAGAGGATGAGTATCTATACATTTTACAAGAGGCACATAAGGGCGTAGCCGGTGGTCACTTCTCAGGCGACTTAACTGCATGAAAGATCTTACAATCAGGGTATTGGTGGCCCACTATGTTCCAAGACGCATCACTCTTTGTGAAGGGTTGCGATGAATGCCAACGATATAAGAAACCCCAGAGGAAAGATCAAATGCCCCTACATCCGATCAAAGTAAACCAACCATTTGAAAAGTGGGGTTTAGACTTTGTAGGTCCAATTAGTCCAGCGGCCCGAAACACACAATCTCGCTATATTATTGTGGCCACTGACTATATGACCAAATGGGCTGAAGCGAAAGCGACACGTAAGGCAGATGCGAGGACAACAGCCAAGTTCCTCTTTGAAAATATAATCACACGCTTCGGTTGTCCTTTTGAACTTGTGAGCGACAATGGTACGCATTTTATAAATGAAGTGATTAAGGAGCTCACAACAAATTTCATGATATCCCATCATAAATCTACTCCTTACTATCCGCAAGCGAATGGCCAAGCCGAGAGTACCAACAAGACTTTAATCTCTATTTTGACAAAGACAGTTGAAGCTCATCGCACGGATTGGGATCTAAAGCTTACGACAGCTTTATGGGCCTATCGTACTGCGTACAAAGTGGCTATTAATTGCACACCATTCAAAATGGTATATGGCCAAGAAGCACTCATGCCGTGGGAATTTGTCATTCCTAGTCTTCGTGTTGCTACTCAAGAGGGATGGGATGGTAATCCTTTAGCAGAGCGTCTGTATATCCTTGAGCGGCTAAACGAAGAAAGACAATTGGCTGTATACAATGCCCTTGTGGAGAAGGATAGAAGGAAAAAATGGTTTGATCGCCATCTAAAGGACAAGGACATCAAGGTTGGGGATAAAGTCCTGATGTATGGAGTGCGAAACGAAAAGAAAAAGCTCAAATATGCTGGTAAGGGACCGTATAGAGTATGTGAAATTACACCGCAAGGTACCATCAGAGTGGAGACTCTCGACGGAGTTGAAACCATTGGATTCCTTAATGGGAGTAAATTCAAAAGATACTATGACCCCCTGAGCCAGGAGGAGTTACACGCAATCCATCAAAAGAAGGCAGCTAAAGAACAGGCTGAGCTTAAAAAGATACAAGCAAGAGTCGAAGCCAAAGAACGTCAACAACGTGCTAGGAGGCAACGAGAAGCCAACTTGGGAATTACGCAAGTATTTTTCGAGGAAGCAGAGGAGGATGCACTGGAATCTGACCCACCTCTAAGATACCCAATTGAGTTACAGAGTCCTTACGGGGAGGTGCTGTATAATGCATTATTGGATACAGGAGCTCAACACAATTTGCTATCATATGGCGTGTGGTGTCAACTGGGAAAACCACCTTTATCCAAGAGCTCTATCCAAGTTCAAGGAATCAACAAGAAGAAAACCCCTGTCTCAGGAATTCTGCACACTCCGGTTGCTTATGACAAGGGAACCATAATTCAAAGCTTTTTGGTTATGCCTGCTGGTACCATGGAAGGGACTGTAAACTTAGGACGTAAATGGATGATGGCCACCAAATGCAATATCGATTGGGCAACCAGACGAGTCACGACGCAAGAACCAACACTAGGTCTGACCGCTCAAAATCTCGCTCCTAAGCCATCGACTCTGGACAAAATGATGGATAACGAAAAATCACAAAGTCCAGTGGCAAAACCATCTTTGATTGTTTGCCACCCCTCTAACGCTTCAACGCCAAGACTGGAAACAGGCAAGGTGGTCCCTAAAGCTTCGCTTACTATGCCAAAGAGTACATATAAATGGGTCCCCAAAGCTTCGTTAACAGCTACTTCCCCTGCTCAATCTCCTTCAGCCACCAAGAAGCCTCGTAAAAGGAAAGCAGCTACCCACCCGAAAAAGGGCAATGTAACATCACGATGGATCCCAAAAAAATTATTAGTAGCCCAAGGGTACTACGAGGGAAATGACCAGATTTGGGTCCCTAAACATAAGCTGAATCCCTCTACATCACTTGTAAAACCTTACAAACCAATTGTTGCCACCCCAACGATAATTCAAGATCGTGGTAAGGGAAAGGTAACAGAGTGCTCCACACCACTTCTTCCAGAGTTAGTTTGGATTCCCAAACGATATCGATCATTACCACCTAGCTCAGGAAGGGGGGAGCCACATGAAGCTTCTAGCTCCTCATGCCAGGCACACGCTGATATAGAAGTTTCTACATGCTCTACACCTACTCTTGCCAACACCCAACAAAAAATCGATGAGTCTATGTCTCCCCTTGTAATAGTATCATCGGAAACCATTTCCTCCATTCGTCAATGGGAGCGTACACTACCATCTCTGCAATTGGATGTGGCCACAAGGGTCATAAAAAGCTATCTGCCCACATCACAACCTATGACCCGCTGGACAAATTGGTTCCAAGAGGCTGCAACATCATTGCAAATAATATGATCTACCCACCAAGGAAAGGGGGAGCATGTACTCACGCTCGACATTCTAATGCTTCCTCCTTAACCTTCTCCCCTGACCATGCAATTGCCAAATTCAAGGGGATGTATATATATAGCTTCATACATAGAAAAGCAAAGAAAAGAAAAAACAAAAAATAGTAAAAAGAGCAAGAGCACAAAAAGAGGAGAAATATCTGGAACTAGTTTGACCTGTCAGAAACCTACTGATGTTATATCTGTGTTTGCAGATATGGCAGATGCACGATCATCATACCCTTCACCCACTCCTACCTTTGGTGAGAGGTATCATCTATACCTTTCTCAGATATTCCACATGTGCTATCCTGTAATTGAAACTGAATGGGATCATATAGATGTACTAGCCAGAGAAGAAAATGTTGAGGAATTAGAATGGCTAATTCGCCTATTGACCATGACTGATCCCTACTCCGTAGAGGACATATCCCCGATAGCCCAATGCTTTCCTTTTCCACAAGATGACTATCCTCGCATGGTTACATTTTTGATGAGTTTATGTGGATGGGAAAATGAAAAGGAAATATCTGACAACGATGAATGGACGGATGAAACTCATGGCACTAGTGAGGTTGACTTTATTTGTTTGGATGATGCGGATAGAGGCTTAGCCTTAGGGCTAGAGCCAGGACTCTACAACATCCTCTTACCGTATCCTCAGTAGTAGTGTGGTGACTGGTAGGTAGGTTAGCGTTTTCAAGTTTTTTCTAGTTCAGATTCCTTAAACAAGTCTATGATGTGCCTCTCGAGATATAGTGCTTGTTAGTTAATTGTACAGGTTAAACAGTTTGAGGTGGGTTCGCTTCCAAGTCCAGAGACTACCGCAACGTTCATCAAAATATATCTACATCAAATTGCAAGCTGTCTCGTCAAATCAAGGAGATCTCCAATTACAGGTGTAATTCTTCCATACCCACTCTCTTTCGTTTTTACTGTTCAATCAATTGCATAAACTATAATGCATGACCACATGGAAATTGTCAATGTACTACTTAGTTTTTGAAGTTGCTTGCATGCTAGTGTAAATCATTAATGAGCTTAACTTTATTGGAAATATTCCTAGGCAGCATGACGTCTTTAGTTAACCTTGGAATACGATTGTCTTAGGTCTAGGGTAAAACCATCTTAATGTTTGACACCTGGCCATGTGTGTGTTGACCTCTAGGACATAGCTATTACCCCTTTGTTGAAAGGATGCAAGACAAATTATAGTTCAAGAGCGAGGATCAAAAGAAATAGATTTTAAAAAAAAAGCCTACAATAAATGGCAATACAAGTCTATGATGTGCTTTAATGTTGGCCTATCGCCTTATTGATACTTGGTAGGCGAGGAGTATTCTACTCCAAACCGATGCCTTGGTTGGTAGGGGGTAGCCTTGCCTAAAGTGAGCTAATAGATTCCTGGATAATGCCTTGTGTTAAACATGGTACCAGGATCGATGTTAGTTTTGCCTTAGGAAGGTCGCCATTGTGTAAAAATTGTCACGTGCATTTTTAAAAAAAAAAAGAAGAAGGAAAAAGGCTCTTGTAACTCTAATGTTTCTTGTGTCCCTAGACTCGTGGTATTAACTTGTTCTTAGAGTAGACACAGTGTGGTCATCTGTTTATTTATTAAGCTTGGTTATTTACCTTGACTTAGGCCAGTTATAAACCTTGATTAAACTTTGACACCTTGCTGACTCTTGATTTACTTTCAATAATTTTAAACTCCTGTTAATTTGCTACACTAGCTCATTCATGTGACCCTTAAACTAAGTTCTCATCGCAACATCCATTGTGGTCTAACATGCTTGAATTTCTACACTTTATATCTTTTGAATTCTAGCATACTTTCACTCTACTTCCCTATTTTGCAGATGGTCTACCACAACAACCCTCTCGAGCTTACCATACCATAGCTTCCGAGGACGGAATCTACATCAGGAAGGGGGGCATGTTAACCCATGGCGGACGCACTATATTTTACGTCATTAATTTAAATATTCTGAGTCATGGTCCGGGCTTGTCGGCACCATATGTTAAGGATGAAGGGATTTGGTGATCGCCGATGAGAGGCGCACCTTGGATATCAGTAGGATAAGGGTTAGGGTTGGCCGACCATGTATGGGCGCCCAAGTGTGAACGGCCAAGTCACCTATAAGAGTCAAATGTAACCCTAAACTCCTCATTCTCATGTGTTGTGAATACAAGAGTGCTCTTGCCTTATCTCTTTGGTTTCCTTCTCCTGCGTTTGTGAGAGAGAGAGAGAGTGAGTGAGAGAGCGATCGAGCACTGTGTAGCGGCACGGCGGCGGCGGAGAGGCGGTAGAGCGGCGACGGCGGCTCCTCCTTCACAGCTGCGACGCGGGAATCCTTCAAGGCGGCGGTTGAGCGGTGAGTGACACACCCTTTGGCATTCTGTCTGAGCTTCCTTCCCTGGTTGTATGCTTGCAGCCATTCGTGGCTCGCATACAGTGTCTGGCAAGTCCCCAGCTACGACCTGTGCGGCAAAAGCGCACATTTTGGCCCATATGCAAGATATAAGGAAGGGGGAGATCTACTAGCATATATACAGGATCCTAGTGGTGGCTCATAGTTCCTCTTCAAAATAAGGTCATACACATAAAGGACCATGATCATGTACTTGCCCTGCTAAGAGAAAATGTATAAATTTGCATCTAACAAGCTCTTACAAATACTAATGCTCACAGAAATATGTGTCGATTTCTTAGAGACAGTGAAAATATGGGTGACATGCCCGAATGATAGCTCTGCACACTAACACCACTAGCATGGTTGGTGAGATTATGGGTGATACATTGTTAGGTTATGTGATAGCCATTTTGTTTTACTAGAGTTATGGCAAAGTTAGTCGGGTTCACACTATGGACCGACCATTTGTATGTTATAATAAGAGAGCACTTTTCCATATAGTATGTAATCTTATATTTATGTTATGACAGAAGAGAATAGAAGAAAACTCAGCCATCCATCTCTCTTATATGCTTTCTACTGTTTTATGTGTGTGTGCGTACGTGTGTGTGTGTGTGTGTGTTCGGTTGCAAGGAGCTCAAGTTTACCCTCTCCTCCACATTCTTCTCATGGTATCAAAGTGCTGATTCGTGTGAAGAGCTCAAAATGCAAGCTGGTAATTCCATCTCTTTTCCTTTAATTTAGAAGTAAATCTCTATAAGGGCAAGTAGGTACAACAATAAGGTGTAGTGTCACATCTTGAGCCACCCTGCAAAGGGGCATTACAACAATAAGGGCAAGTAGGTACAACAATAAGGTGTAGTGTCACATCTTGGGCCACCCTACAAAGGGGCATTACATTTAAGAATTTGGATTTGAGCAAATTCGGGCCCCATTTTAGCTCTGCAAGTTTCCCACATGCACAGTATGAAAGGGTTGATTTTGACTATATATGCCCAATTCTAGTTCAATGTAAATTTGCCAATAGAAACTTGGTTGCAGGTCAGCCCGTGCAGATAATCTAAGATTTACAAGTTGTTGGCAACAGCAGATGTATGTTTATATGACGAGTTCACATAAAGTTGTGATACAACAAGTTTACATTACTGATGTGTTAGAGATGACAAGTTCACATATAGTTGTGATATAACAGGTTTACATTACTGATGTGTTAGAGATTATAGGTTTACTATAAGTGCAAAAGTTTTTGCAAAACTAGTTTTTACAAGCTCTATTTAGTAAGCTCCTACAAGTCATTGTGAGCGAGAAGTTAGACAAGAACAACTTCCAAGCATGGAAGTTCAGGATGAGAAACGTCCTCTCACGAGAAAAGGATACAGGGAGGATTTTATTTTAGGTGACAAGAAGGAGCAAACTATCACTCCTCAATTGGCACATGCCTTTAAGTCATGGCATGAGAGATCCAGCAATGATGTATTGGCTATCTGTTTATTGTGTCGGATGCTATGATTGGTCATATACAAGATGTATGGGATACCTTGGTTAAGTTGAATAGCACAAGTACCAAAGCACAAGTACCAAGGCAAGAAAGATGCAGTTAAAGCAAAAGCTGCATTATCTACATAATGTGCAAAGGAACAAGATGAATATTAGCAATTACTCACAAAAAATGAAAGGGCTTGCAAATGCCCTTGGCTTTATTGACGCTCGAGTTGTTGATGATGACTCGGTGTCGATCACATTGACTGGGCTTGGCAAAGACTATAATCAATTTCGGACTTCCATCCAAACTCGGAAAAAAATCTCAAACTTCAAAGATCTTATAACCCTTCTTATCATTAAGGAGATAAATGTCATGAGTAAATCATCTTCTGGAAATATGCAAGAGTATGCAAAAGCAGGAGTTCTACATGGACGCAAGTAGAGGTAGAGGCAGATCATCATCTAGAGGACCAGGTGTGCAGGCAGTTTTGGAAACAGAAAGCATGGGTAGTAGCAACAACAAGAATCTAACGTACAAACAGGAGGAAGAGGCCACTCTAAAGCTAAGGGGAGCCAGAGAGGTCAAGGTGGGTGGAAGAGAAATCAGAGTGGAAATAATATGGAGTGCTATTATTGTGGCAAACCAAGTCATATAGCAAAGGAATACTATAGAAAGTAGCATGACATTAGTGGCAAGCTAAAGATAGAAGTGAGCAGCTTTTTGTGATGCAGCATATGCTTAGTTCTATGACTACATGTGTAAGGAACCCTGGAGATATATAGTATGTTCTATGAGACTGCATATGTAAGGAATCCTCAAGATGTATGGTGTGTTGATTCGAATGCTTCTAACCACATGACCAGTCATGAAGAGTGGTTTAGAGATATGTGGAAAATAAAAAAAACCAAGATATGTGGAAACAAGTGATGATATTGTGCATCCTAGTGAGCATGTTGGTAAGGTGCCCATTGTCTATGCAGGATGGCAAAATGAAGTTCATGGGTTGATGTACTTTCATGTTTCAAAAATTACAAAGAACCTGGTTTTAGTTGGACAAATGGTTGAGTAGTGTCTACAAGTACTTTGCTTCATGTGAAGGAGTCTGGTTGAGAATGGTCTTAGGAGACATGGGTGTTACTCAAAAGGGAGCGATAATGTTACTGTGGGATAATCAAATTTACATGGCAATTGCTAAGGTGTTTAATGCTTATATGAAAAACATTGAGATACAATATTATTATATGTTCGTGAGCTTATCATAGCTATAGAGGTGGAGCTTGTCTACTACCTAATAATAGAGAATTGTTCAGATATGGCTTTGGGGAGAGATTTGCTAGAGCACCATCTTCATCAACTAGGAGTTAGACCGAAGAGGTAGTTCACCTATGGGTGGACATTGAGAGGGAAGCATTTTCTCAATATGTAAGGCCCCCCTATTATGAGGAGAGGTCATTGTGGTGAGCACCAATTCCCATTAGTGGTGTACAAATATTTTACTCTATGGACATTGATGGATGTGCTTTATTATGTAAGGCCCCCTTTATAAAGAGTGGTCATTGTGGTGAGTACCGATTTCCCAATAGTTCCCAATTTTAACAATAGATGGTGGAAAACTTATGTAGTCGTGGCACTCCTGCCAAGTAGGATGTGTGCTTGTGCGGGTTAAATGATCGCATTAGTGAGTGCTAGACAATAAACTAAGGACACAATGTCCTTGGGCTGTGGGACTCCTTTGAGGGTCCAAACGGTCTCAGATGGTTGTAGGGACTTAATTGTAGTCTAATATGGTACTAGTCGAATGATATGGTCGATTGGTCATTTTGGATCAAGTCATAGGTTAGTGAATGTGGCCGACCAATGTTCATGCTGACCCTAGGTGTGCTATATATAGACTAGTTTGGCAACCTTAGTTGATCATCGTGTTCAAGCCCTCTTGTAAGCAAGCCATCCATCAAAGCTTCCGATACCCAAGCACACGAGTGGGCGAATGCCATCAGTTTATAATCTAGTTTACAAGCAGTAGTACTATTTGCTCTCTTATTTTTGCAATTCAGTGCTTTGTATCGTGGTGACAGCTATTGTGTATTCGTATAGGTATACTGTCATGGTATTCGGATTGTTGAGAGGAAGAACATGCACATTACAAAGGTGGATAAAGCCATGATGAATGAGAGGAATATGCCATTTCATACATAATGAATAGAACACATACAACTAACAGTGCATGATATAATGACACCCAAGGAAGAGTTCACAAACTATAAGGATGTTGGATGTGGGATGTGGGATGTGGGACACTTAAAAGTGTTTAGATGTGTTTCTTATGTGCATGTTCCATTCCATGTATCAGAAAAGATGGTAGAAAATTTGTATCTATGTGACCAAGAGGCCATAACGAGGCATGAGCTTATGACTTATGAAGATCGAGCCAGCAGCAACCATCCTTATAAAGAAACCTACTACGGTTAGCCTTGAAAGTGTAGTAGTTTGTTGGAATTCTAAAAAGAAGCCCACTGCTATAGGAGTAGTATTTTCTTGGAGTTTCAAAAAGTAACCCACTGTTACTTTAAGGCAGACTACTATGGCCACATGTGAGGTAGCTCAGCTTGGAAAGCTACTTGGTGATTTGGATCAATTCACTGGAAATATACCATTGTTATTTATTATGCAATTAACAAATTAGCTAATTAAGCAAGGGTCCAACCTTTAGGTTTGATGAGGGATGTTTGCAGGTCTAAGGTACACATTCTCATTGGTGGTTCTTCCAAAGTTCCGATTCCTTCCATTCTTTAGTGCAATTCTAGGAAGACCACATAGCTTAGGACTACAATGGTAATCCATGACTAGGGTAAGAACTTAATGTATAACTTGGTATAATTATGAAACAAAGAAAGGTAAATCCATAACTTGGTGTAATAGCAATCCATGATGATTAAGGCAAGAACAAGGTATAATTATAAAATAAAGATAGGACAATCAAGATTTTATCTGCACACATGGGTATCAGCTTAACCACTCCATGGGATAACATGGTTTCACCTACCTGACCTACCATAAGAAGGAACTTTGCCATCTTACCAGCTTTGAAGAACGGGCATTTATCTTTTGTAAGATGGCATTGGAAATTATAAAGAGACCTTAATGTCAAATAGGGAAAGTTTAAGGACTTAGTGTACGTACTTGCTTAAGGCTAATAATATAGGTTACACCATTTTTAAGTTTGGTTGACCTAGTGTGAAAATTAGTCTTTTTTTATATACGTCATTTTTTACAATAAGAAATAAACAATCATTCCCTTGTAATAGTTTACTTATGACCTCTCCTCTTCCCTCTTCTTTCTTGTATACTATTGGATTCATGCATGCTAGATGAATGCTTGCTTGAATAGGTTTGCTTATAGGTTTCCCTCATCTATTAGCCTCTTCTTCCCCCACATTTTGTGAGAGAAAACCATCACGAAGAATCATGTCTTGTTGCCTCCATCACATACATAATGGCTTGTTTTATGAGGTTAGCAAAGGAGCATTCAAGTGTGACAATAAAGTGAGGATGTGATGGACAAGTTAGCACAATATAGGGAAGTTATAGTTTGCAGCTCTCAGCATGACCTAACAACACATGCTTTGGCAAGGGTAAGGTAAGATCTTGACTTGAATATATTTGGCACCACACTACCCAGGGGACGAGCCTAGGGCTTTGCTCTGTCCATTCTTCTTTTTAAGCTATTTTGGGGTTACCCAATATTTCTCGGTGTTGATTTAGGAGATCACAATCCAAAAAGCATACGGTTTCCATCAATTCTAGGTAACCTTCTTTCCTTCTTTGCTAGCATTTTTGGAGCTTAATCTGCACTAGGGAGGATAGTTGTCATCGTCAAATTCTTCATCTTCGATCATGTTCACCTTGGCTTGTTCTTCTCCCAATAATTGGGAGAAATATGCCCTTTCTGATTGCACCTATAGCAATGAATAGATCTAGCATCATCTTTGTTGGCCAGATTTAAGACAAGATTCAACTGTCATAGGGCACTTACCAATGCTTCGAACTTGAGTCCCTTGAGGCCTCCAAGCTCACTTGTTAACTTCCACCTCCAAGCGTCACCGTATAGTCGCTCGCACCATCGCATAAGGCAATCACTCTCTCCCACTCTCCAACACAAGCATGCAGCCATACAAGAATAGAAGAGGCACAAGTGCTAGAATGCTCTATCTCAATCTATCTTAAGACACAAAGAAGAGCTCTCAATAGCACAAAGGGGGATTGTCTCTATTCATTTTATTATGAGAAAATGCCTTATATACATTTGGCCCTTATTCACACTTGGGCACCCAAAACTTACTTAACTAAGGCCTTAGGTGGCCAATATCTCATAATGTACAGCTTTTATAGTGCCTTTGCATGACACTTATTAATGTCCTCAATTGGAGGAGCATACTTGTTAATCCAAAATGGTATTAACATCCCCCCTACCTGATGTAGGTTTTGTCCTCATAACCTGTTATTGAGGTTGAAAGACCTGGTCATCGAACTCATGACGATAGAAGTTTCAGCGTGATTAAAGCTTTTTGGGGGTTTTGAATGCTGAGTGTGATCTCCAGAACCTGGTGTCGACCATATGTCCTTGAATGTGACATGCATGTAGGCAGGAAGACACCTTAGGCAATGATAGTACAGCATCATGCCTCTATCAGAGGGACCTTGATTCATGTCAAATTGTAGCTGCTCAGCATCATACCGATCATATCGTTCTTTTGGTTGATCGATCAGGACCACGAGCAATTTTAAGAATCTAACATTGGCCACTATTGCTGGGTCCAAAATACAGCGCCATGCCTATATGGTTGTTCCCTTATGACTATAAATGTAGTTAGCATGAAGATTGGGAAGTTATAACAGACATGAGAATCTCGTTGCTTGGCCTCTTGAAATTCCAGAGGTGTCCATCATGTACAAGGGATCAACTCGTTGAGTTGGTGGCGCACACATATATTCATGGGTGTATTCTGGAATTGTGAGGAATTCCTTTCTCCAATCTGGCTGTATGCCAAAATCTTCCATCTTGGGGTGTGCATCATGTGTGATAATTGTTGCATATCCCCCTCTTGTGTGGACTGGGCGAGCCTTCCTTCACCTGCGCGGAAGCAATAATTGATCATAAATGTTACCACTCTGATTTCCAACAGGTCAGCCAATTGTGGATTGGCTAACTTGGTGTGCCGTGCCATGTTAGACAACAAGGTGCCCTCTCCAGCTAAGGGTAGCAGTTCTTATAATTCCTGGACGAGGTGCTCGAAGAGGGTACGATACATAATGTTTCTTTGTTGGTGTGACATCTGAGTAGGCCTCTAGTAGAATCCTTCGAGTTGACTCAAATGGTGTTATTTGCATTAACACCTTGAACATCAGTTTTGGCTTTAGTTGTGGATTGCCAGCTCATATGAACCCTTCATACTCTACACCAGACAAAGACTCCAGAATAGTATCATCAGTAAAAGCTTCAATGTTGTCTTGGGGGAGAGTATGACGTACCTTCTCAGGGGTGAGAGGGTTAGTGGGAAATTCTATATGTTGAGAAGAGAGTAAAGACTTGTCAGTAGGTGGAGCATTAGGATACAGATTAAGTAATTTGCTGGCTACATTAGAGTACATGGGGTAAGTAGGGTTAGATGATGAACTGGATGTCTCTTCTTGACCCCATGACCTGAGCTAGTAGGGGGTGGGTGGCTAGGTTTGTGGAGTTTCATAAAATCTTGGAGCTCAGTGATATCCTCAAAACTTATGTTAGGATATTCAATATGTGTTTATCAAAATTGAGGACATTGGTTAACATGGATTCTAAATGTTTGTAGATATTATGGTATAGTTTTAGAACACCAAAAGGGTGATATAAGGAAGATTCACATAAGTTTAAGAGTTGGTGAGTATTGTAGAATTCTAACCACCCATGGCTTATAATCCATTGATAACTCTGTGCTACCACCTCGTAGTTGGCCAGTGTTTTGGGAATATCATCTGAAACAAACAGGTCTAATTTTTCAACACTATTGTCTAGGATTTCAGAGTTTTGGAGCACCCGACACCAACTACGAAGGTTTAGCACAATAGGGTGCAAGGAATAAAAGTAAATATCATGTGGATTAGTTAATACAACATCCCATTGAAAAAGTCCCATAATGATAGTGGGATCAGCATCTCGCTCAGTATTTTGCTTAACGAGGGTTAGTTCACCTAGGCTTAGGTCCTCAGATAGATTTATATCATATTCAAGCAATGAGAGGGTTAGTGTAAACCAAAAAAGAGTAAGAGTTTGAGGAGGGGCCCCGAGGAGTTACTTGCAAAACTGACCTATCTCCGAGGCTCGCTCAAGGAGTAGTTGCATTTCATCTGTAGGTTCTTGTCTTTGACTTCGGTCTTGTATGGCTAGTTGACGTTCCAATTCTTGTATACGGGAGTCATTGGTGCTGAGGAGGTTTGATATGGCTGTTTCTCTGACCATTCTTGCAGCAACTCCTTGAAGCGCCTTGTTGCGTCTTCTTGAGCTCGTCTGGCGATAGCCTCCCTTCCCTAGGCCTCAATGATTCTTTGAAGTTTTTCGGTAGCAGCCAATCTTTGACTATCTTGTAGCTGTTGGGTTACTTAAGCCATTTCTTCCTGGTGTGCAATCATCATTCTCTGCATTTCAGCTTGATTGGTGCTGATGGTGTCATTAAGCGCTCACACCTTCTCTGCATATGCCTTGTTGTTCTATTCTCCTTCTTGTTGCAAGTGTGTCACTCGACTTTCTACTTCCTTTAGACTTAAGGATAGCGTGTGGATCTGGCTTTGTAGCTCTTCTTCTTTGGCTAAGGAAGTGTCCTGTACCTGCTGGGCATGGATGGCTGGTAACTCTTGGTTATGGGTGACTTCCTTCCTGAAGTTGCTCTTTAGCCTGCTCTAGTTGCGCTTTTAGATCCATACTCTCTTTAATCCTTTGCACAATAGTTTGAGTGACAACCAAATTATTATTTTCCAGTGCTTGGTACCTGGCCTCTTACTCCTCGGTGGCCTTTAAACTCTTCATGATCACATCTCTATGTGTGGCCTCTGCCGCTATTAGGTGTTCTTACAATCTATACTCGGTTATTTGACTCTTGAGCTGGCTTCCAAAGTGTGGCATTACGATCATGAAGCATATGTGTCATGAGGAGATGGCACCTCCATACTCGTTGCTCCTACTCCCACAATGATGCACTTGTGGGCCGCCCGCTGCCCCTTCCAGTCTTGCATGCGGTAGATTCAGTAGCTCATCCAATCCTTCCACAGTTTCTTGAAAGAATTTTTCATAGTCTAGATTCTGTAGGAATGACGGCTCTAGTATCATCTCTTCGTCCTCTAGATGCCTTCTTTTGCTTGGACTAGGTGTATCTTCAACTATTAACCTTTTACCTGTATCCAATGGCGCTGCTGGGACTTGCACCGGGAGCGATGTTGCTTCTTCAAGCTCTTGGGGTGCTTCCGCTCTGCTGGCACTCCTTCTGCTCCAGTCTTTGGCTACATCCCCACAGGTATGTCTGACATAGTAGAATTCTTGAGTGGAGACAAGTTTTTAAAGATTAGTTGAGCTGAGCTTTAAGGAGGAGTCATCTGTTGTGTTTCTTCTTATGTGGCCTCGCTGACAATGGCCTCTTCTGCTCAAGTACTTGTTGGTACGACTTGATCTCTTGTGCGAGCTCAACCTCAATCCTTTGTGTTTCCTCAGCCACATTTGGTAGTACACCTCTCATCTTCCTTTCCATTTTCTTTTTTCTTCCTCGCTTGATGGCCTTCACTATTGCCTTAGTTTCCATGAGGATAGCTTGTCCTTCTTACATCTCTCTAACAGTCAGCACTGGTTGATTTGGGAGGCATGGCAATTGCATTTGCTCTGCTAATTCTGGTTCTAGAAGGGTCCTCTCAGCCACATGGTTCGGTACCTATGTCATCAGGTGTACGAGTCGCATATTTTTGTTTGATGGGCCTTAAGGTAGTTTTCCATCTCCATGTGTATATAATATGCCCAGTCCTCCTCCTTTTCTTCATGGACCTTTGCGATTCTGTTTAGTGATACCCTATTGTACTGGTCCATTGGCTTTACTTGCATGATTAATGACGTTGCCCTGCATGCCTTCTCTATGGCTTCATCCCTAATGTTCTCATATTCAGCTCCATTAGAGTTGTAGGAGCTCTTCTTCAACATGGCATCCAAAGGCATCTTGTCAAAGGCATGTGCATGCATCTTGACTGGTGGTGGGAGTTGCAAAGCTTCATCTTCAGCAATCAGGACTTGTTCTGTGGTGCCATCGGCTTTTATTAAAGGAGGGAATGATACCCAGTTTTACCTTTGTATCCATTTTGTGACTAATGGATACCTTCATCTTTTTATTGCCATGGGAACCAAGGTGGCACTTTGGCACTTCTGGGTAGGTGTTGTTGTAGGCGCTTTAACTCTGTGTGAGAGTGCTTGATTCTTTGTTCCACCCAACTGAATAGTTTTTCTACTGAGTCCTGTGGATTGGAGCTTGTATCGGTGTCCATTTGTTGAACCTTCTTTTTTCTCCTTTCAAGGTCCTTGTCCAGCTCCTTGATCGAGGTGGTATAGGTAGTGGTTTGGCTATTTTTAACCCATCTTGTTGGGTTGGCTTCCTCCTCCACACCACTGTTTGTGCACTCTTAGCATTGGTTTTAGTTGGGAGTTGGTTTTGAATGCCTTTACTACCCTTCCCTTTGTATTCGGAGGTGTGTGCAACGGTGACCACTGGGTGGAGTTTAGGCACCCATACTGTTGTATTGCCCTGGTAGTAACCTTGTGTCATGAGCAAATCCTTTCGGACCCATTGCTTACGAATGCTATGTGGAGTGTTGACTTGTCTGGAGTATCGCCAACTTACCTGTGAAGACCATTTCTATTCCTTGTCTCCCTTTTGAAACCTTCTTGTTGATTCCTTATTGACCCCCTTCTCCTCCTTGTAGAGCTGGTTTCTAAGTTGGACCTTAGGCACCCATTGCTGTGTACCCTGTGACTTTGGATGCTTTTTGCATAGGGATTGCGGAATTGCTACCTTTTTTGCTTCATGAGGGAGTTGATGTCACCATGCTTGGTGTTTCTATCTCCTCAATCATGGCCTGCTTCCCTGTGTTTATCGGGCTCCATAAGGGTACGAATATGACATTGCTGCCCTCGTTCAACAATGCTGTCCTCTTCTCCCATTGGATATTACAGTTGCTAGCCGCAAATCCAGGATCGTCCTAGGATCATTTCCTCTTCCATGGAACTTGCAGGCATGACAAACACCTTCCCAACCAAGGAATTATTTTTGATGGAAATATTAACACTTAAAAATCCCTCAGCTTTCGTAGTTGTCAAGTGCACACTGCATACTTGTGCGTTGGTGGTTTCAAGGTACGGTTCATCTAAGGCTACCCATGTCTCATATGAGATGAGGTTATGACTTGATCCCATATCTATCAATACAATGCTTGTTGCATGAAATTTAGCCGTAGAGAGTCCCACCCTGAGTTGTGTTGGCTCAATGTTTAGTTCCTCTTCGTCTAAGAGAGTTAGTGAAGCCATGTTCATGTGTAACATTCTCTTCTAGAGTATCTATTTGGCTTTGGCCTCCCTTGCCTTAGCCTCTTCTTAAGCTTGCTGGATTTTTTCTTTTGCGAGCTGCTTTTATTGTTTTAAGAGATGTTCTTTGCAAGAGCATCTCTTGGGTCAGTGGTCCAAAATATGTTTTAAGTTTGCTCCCATCATTGACGTAACCCTCCATCTGTGCGCCCTCAATCGTCTCAATTCTAACTGACCCCTAAGGTGTGATCTTAGACACTCGGAAGGGTCCTAGGCCTCTGTACTTGATTTTCTTTTTTATGGTGCTCCCCACACCATACATGAGGACAAGGTCCCCCGTTTCTAGTTCTTTTTGTTTCAAGTTTTTATCAAATTAATGTTTTCTTCATAGTTTTTCAACCATGAGTCCATGCGATGCAATTAGTCTATTCTCATCAAGCTTCTCTAAATCGATTAACCTTTTAGCTACTATTGCATTCTCCAACAGACGTTCTTGCACTATAATCTTTAAGCTCGAAACTAGGTATTCCATAAGCATTACTACCTCAACATCATAAGCTAGATGGAAGGGTGTGTATCTCGTCACTACCTTATATGATGTTCAGTATGCCCATAAGGCTGCTGTTAGCTTATGCTCCCAGTCCGTTCGACTTGCTTCCAAAGTTTTTGTCAAGATAGTACACAAAATCTTGGTTTACTCTCTACTTGACCATTAGCCTGTGAATAATAAGGTGATGATTTTTGATGGACTGTTAAGAATCTAGCAGGTCAATGATCAATCACCTCAATGAAATGTGAACCACGATCACCAACTAATTCTAATGGGTAGCTAAATCTCGAGATAATTTGCTCATATAAGAATTTTGTTGTTGTTCGTGCATCAGCTCACTTCGAGGCTCTGGCTTCTGCCCATTTGGTGAAATAGTTCGTGAGGCGATTACATATGGGGCTTGTATGATAGATGTACTGCTGGACTAATAGGTCCAACAAAATCAATCCCCCATTTCTTGAAAGGTTGTCTTACAATAACAGGAGTGAGCGGCATCCTGTCCCTTTGTTGCAGGATAGCAAATTGCAGACATTCCTCGCACCTTTTGACAAACTCTATGGTGTCCCCAAATAACATAGGCCACCATAGTCCTGCTTGAAATACCTTGCAAGCCATAATCTCTCCAGCAAAATGCCCTCTGCTGACTATCCCTGAATGAGCTTCATCTAATATCGTGAGACGAACTCATCTTCTCTCACGCATCTTCTTAGGACATTATCCTTACCTAGCTCATATAGTTCTCCCGCAATTAATTGATAAGGTGCAGCAAGCTTGATAAGCCGCCGCATTTTATCTTTGTTTAAGGGTGTTTGCGAAAAACCATAAGCTAGATAATCGGATATCTCCTCGCTCCATTCGGGCACCATGTCCAGTTTGAACAAACAAGCATCAGGAAGGTCGTCTCATCAACACTAGTTGCCAGTTTCCCATTTGGAATTCTTGACATGTGATCGGCCAACACGTGCTGTGTCCCCTTTCTTACCGCCGCCGTAACTGTAAAGTCAAATTCCAATAGTAATAGCAACCAGCGTGTGATTCTTCCCATGGTACAAGGCTTGTTCACCAAATATAATAAGGCCTTATGGTCCATGAAGAATACAAATTTGTTGGCCAATAGGTAGTGTCGATACTTCTTGACTGCATAAACCATGGCCAACCCTTCTCACTCTGTGATAGTGTAATTCACCTCTACAACATTCAATTGACGATTAGTGAAGCAGAATAGGTAGTCCAATTTAAACTCACCAGGCTGTGTTAGTACGCATCCAATAGCAAAGTTCGATGCATCGATATGTACATGAAATATGAGGTCCCAATTGGTAACTTGTATAATGGTCTCGCGATTTGAGCATAGAAGATTATGAAGCGACGGTAATACCCAACATGGCCCATAAATCTATGCACACCTTTGTAATTAGTCGGTGGTGGTAGTTCTAAGATCAACTTGACCTTGGTGTCATCCGTGGATATACCGTTCTTTGAGACAATGTGTCCCAATATCACACCATGTTTGACCCAAAATTGGCACTTTAAAGGATTTAGGGATATATGATATAATCAACATCGCTCAAACACCTTCCTTAAGCAAGCCAAATGGTCTGCCCATCGAGAGTGTGCACACAAATCATCAATGAATACCTCCAACCACTTCTACAAGTAGTCTTTGAAAGCTATGCACATCAATTATTGGAAAGTTACTGGGGCATTGGTGAGACCGAAAGGCATGACTTTGTATGCAAACGTCTCCCACATTGTATTGAAAGCTGTTTTATGCTAGTCTTCATATGCTATAAACACTTGATTATAGCCTGAAAATCCATCCGAGACGCTGTAAGCTTCTTCACCAGACATGTTCCGTATAGGGCAATGGATAATGGTCTTTCCTAGTAGTTGCGTTGACCTTTTTAAGATCAACACATACCCTAAGTTTTCCATTCTTTTTTGGCACTATTACGATTGGTGACAACCAATCCGTATGTTCTATCTCATGGATGAAATCCGCAACAATGAATTTATTGATTTTCTCCTTTACAATCGCTGCATATTTAGGATTCATCTGGAATGGTTTCTGCCTAGTTAGCCTTGATCCTTCCATGATTGGGATTGTATGTTGCACCAGCTCAGGTGGTACACCCTTCATCATCTCCTTGTAGTTCTAAGCAAAACAATCCTTAAACTCCTTAAGGGGAGTAACGAGCTCATTTTCTTCCGCTGAAGTCAAGTCCTTAGCGATATAAACAGGTTTGGCTTCCTTCCTTGGTCCCGCAATATCAACTTCCTTGACTTCAGCTAGGCCATCATATGATGTGGACAGCCCATCTTCCTTAACCCTTTTTGCCGTTAGTTAGACCACTTTCCGTTTGTCAACAATGTAGGTTTTGAAGTGCTCTGGTACTGAAAGCAAGTCTGGTTTATCCTCATTCTCACTTTTTGCTTTAGCCATAACTTTCCTGGCCTCTCGCACAGCTTCTTTCAAAGCTTTGTTTCGTTTTCGACGCCCAACTTTCGTAAGCTTAGGCGTTTCTGGTTCTTAAAGGATGACTTTCTCCTCATGTTTCCCTTCAAGTGATATCTTACTCAATTCCTCACCCCAATCCTTAGAAAACTCGTCGTGTACCTTAGTGGCTTTGAGGTATCTCAGCCACTGGGCATCCGTGGATTTTCTTCGTAAATAGGGCATTTCGTCGAGCAATATATCGTTTCTACTTTCGCCATCTTCTAAGATGTTGGGCTTTGGTACGGCCTTGTGATCTAGTCCCTTCTATGCTAGAGACCTCCTCTTCCGATTCCTCATCAATGGTTTGCCAATTAACCATACAACAGATAGCAGTAGTGGGAATAGTTCCGGATTCCACATATTGGGTCACTTTGGGTTGCATCACATCTATGGTAGCTAGCACATGCATCCTGTTTTCACTGATATCAGTAGTGGGAATAGTTTCGGATTCCACATATTGGGTCCCTTTGGGTTGCATCACATCTATGGTAGCTAGCACATGCATCCAGTTTTCACTGAAATCTAGAGGAGGAAGTGATGCATACATTTTCGTTTCCTCTTCCTCTTTGGAATTTCTCTTCCGATTTCTCATCAATGGTTTGCCAATTAACCATACAATAGATAGCAGTAGTGGGAATAGTTCCAGATTCCACATATTGGGTCCCTTTGGGTTGCATCACATCTATGGTAGCTAGCACATGCATCCAGTTTTCACTGATAGCAGTAGTGGGAATAGTTTTGGATTCCACATATTGGGTTCCTTTGGGTTGCATCACATCTATGGTAGCTAGCACATGCATCTTGTTTTCACTGAAATCTAGAGGAGGAAGTGATGCATACATTTTCATTTCCTCTTCCTCTTTGGAATTTTGAGGTTGGCATATTTGTACGGATGTGGTCCGCTCAGTTGTGATCGAATCATTACCAAACATTTGCCCTTCCATGGGGTGTTCTCTCCACATTCTCAGATCTATCTTTAAAATTTGTGAATCCCTACGCACATACACATGATCTAATGCCCAATCGTGCACCAATTTGGATTCCCTCATGAAGGGTCTCCCCAATATAATGTCATATGAGTCTGGTTGGCGTAGAAAGTCCATTACTACAAATGTATAATGGTAGCAAAACGTAAAGAGTTTGAGCTTCACATTGTCCAAAAGCCAAATGGGCCTTGAAGATGTCCCGTCTACCATTTTAACGATTAGATATGCTCTTTTTAGATCGGGTTTTCCTTAGTTTTCCCAATACCGTTTTGTGATGATGCTAACCCCCGCCCCACCATCCAGGATAGCCAATGCCTAGTCCTTTATGATGAATCGGGAGTGTAGCATTAGTATCATCACTTTTGTAATAACACCCCAATTGATTAACTGGTATCTTGACGACTCTGGTTGTTCTTTCTCTTGTGTGTTTTAAGGTTCTTTCTGCCAAAGGTGACAGAACATCCTTTGTAGTGTCGGCCGGCCTTACTCTACCTTCTACCCATTCCTTTATGTCTACCCATAATGTTGGTGAACTTTGTAGCAGTTGTCCCCAATGGCATTTGCATAGAAGTGGACAGTACAGCCGCGAGACTGCGTATGTCTATGGGTTCTCTGGCAATTGAGGGTTCCTTCCATGTGTGTGTCTCGTATCCATCCCTAGGAAATGAATGGATGGACTCACCCTACGCATCTTCCTCAAACATTCTTGACATTGTGTTTGCTTGAGATCCCTCTTCCGTCTCTTCTCGAATTGGAGTAGGTACGTCCAATTCTCTTTCCCTTGTTGGCTTGTTTCTTGGATACATTGTATCCTTGACCCGGTTAGCCCTTAACATGGCTTCATGAAGCCGTTGACATTCTTCTACTAAGGCCATGGCGTCCTTGAGCTTCCTTATCTCCTCGTCGGCATTCGGGTATTCCTTGACTCCTTTAGGGGTTGAATGGATGGACTCACCCTATGCATCTTCCTCAAACATTCTTGACATTATGTTTGCTTGAGATCCCTCTTCCGTCTCTTCTCAAATTGGAGTAGGTACGTCCAATTCTCTTTCCCTTGTTGGCTTATTTCTTGGATACATTGTATCCTTGACCCAGTTAGCCCTTAACATGGCTGACATTCTTCTACTAAGGCCCTGGCGTCTTTGAGCTTCCTTATCTCCTTGTCGGCATTTGGGTATTCCTTGACTCCTTTAGGGGTTGATGGTCTTTCCCCTCGCATCTCTAGGTCAGGCTCTTTTGGTTTGACCGCTTGATCCCTTTCCTCTCTTGATTGGGTGGATCCGTGTCAATCGTATCTTCTTCGGATCCATCTTGGATTGTGACCCTGGTGTCACCCTTGCCCACTTTTTTCACTCTTCTTCTCCATCCAGTTTCGGAAGTGGTTGCATCTGCTCAGTTCTTCCCCTTGTTCCACAATTGGGCCTGGGCTCGTGTTAGGACATTGAGTGGCATGATATTTCTAGGTTGCACACTAATGGTCCGGATGGTGGCCTGGTTAGAAGTGGAAGTGGAACCACTTGCTTTGGTATGGACAATCCTTGATCAAATGATCAATGCCACATTTAGTACACAAGTAAGTACTAAATGTCATTGGGTGGAGTAGTCAATTGTTGGTGCGTATGAACCACATTCTTGTTTGGACACTCAGCGATTCGATGTGGCCCACCGCAACCAAAACATTGTAGCAGTCCTCTCCTCATGTTAGAGTTTATATCCTTACCCTTCCACTGTACCATGGTTTGAAACACAGGTACTAGCGTGTTATTCTGTAGGACATAGAATTCTAGTGCAATCTCCACAGCTTCCTCATAGTACTCTCCACTAAGTTCTACTTCACGCACCATATCAATATCTTCAATCCATACTTGGTTGATTTTTGCCTGTGGTGGTAGAAGAGGTGGTGGTAGGGGTGAAGTGTCCTATATCTGAAACATCTCCCTAGGTAAATAGGAAGAGTTGGGCTATCCTGCAGTTACAGTGATTTGCATAGGTGGTGCTAGTAAGGCCAATGGAGCTCTAGGTGCCCCGGCAGCAGCTGTGCAACTGTTTGGAACCTTGGATATCTGCACATGGAAGTGTCATGATTTCCTAATTTTACACAGTGTGCACAATAGAGTAGTGGCCTTGCTCTTAACTGTGGACATTCGGTGGTAGTGTGATTCAATCTGCACATAGAGCACCACACCACTTCCCTACGGGGGTAAAGATGGGTATGCCCATGCCCAGATGTTTCTCTTTCCTCCTTTACCTTTAATTTTTCTAGTATGGCATTATTAAGCTTGTCCACAGTCATTCCACAGTCATGTTTCTGACTTGCTTGCTCCGAGTTCCAATCTCTTGGTGACTTAAAACACGCGAAGTCGTTGCTGCCAAAGATATTCTGACATCTTTCGATTGTGGCAATTCTAGCATATTATCTTCATATTCAATTGCCAGTTCGCAACATGCATCTAGAGTAGCCGATCAGGCTAATACAAGATAATCATGCATCTTGTGGTCTCTTAATTCCTCTTTGGAATCAAGGCAATAACTGATCGTCAGTTAGCCTTTCCTGTAGTTTGCACCTTGAATTTAAGTGCTTTGGTCGAGACACATAGTCTCTCATCGACTCCATTTCCTTTTGTTTGATATTGTGCAGCTGTGCCACAAGACTCCATCTGTCGCCACTTATGGCAAAGCTGGGCACAAACACATTCTTGAGTTGTGTGAAGTTAACCTTATCTTAGGGTTTTGAGGGTTCGGAACCACTGATGCTCTTTCCCTTCTAGGGTCAGTGAGAAAGCATGAATCATTGTTACATCACTGACTGGCCTCTGCAGGTTTCGCATGTGGATTCAAAAATCTCTAAATGTTGAACAGGATCCCCTTCCCCAGAGAATTTTTGAACGAGCTTAGAAATGATGTATGGCTTCATTTGGGAGGATCGAGATTCTAGAGCAGTGCCTAGTTCCCTGACCATTCCTCAGCCCATTTCCATAGCCATATTCAATAGATCCGTCCTTGCGACTGCATTAAGATCGATGGTTGGATCCACCCTTGGTCTTTGAGGAATTTCTCCCCCCCTACCTAGACCTCTTTCTCTTCATATGTTGGCTCTTCTAGGCATCTCCGGTCTATGGGATGGTCCTGCCACTTCATTTTGAAATGGCTCATCATTAGCCGACTCTGTATGTCTTTGCAAAATTAAGAGTTCCATGTCCTGTAGGAACGTGGGATGATTGATCATCTGCTTGATGTCCTTTTTGGTGTACAGGCGATCTTCCACTTTACCCACTGCTCTTGGTAGATTATCCTCTTCTTATAGGGTTATAACCCTTCCTCCGCTCTGGGCTCTTCATTAATGTCTAAGTTTGGAATTTCTCCCTCATGTCTAGCCATGACTATTTCTGGATCTTTGTCCCGTGAATGATTGGAGTAAGTTTACTTTTCCCATGTCCTTTTGTTTCGCTCTAGCCCTTCGAGTATTGAGCTCTTGTTTCCTTAAGCTCAATTCTCGCTCTGAGGTTGGGAAGAATACTTGACCTGTCCTGGCCGCACTTTCCATGTCTCTTCTCATTCAGGGGGGTGCCAGTGTTTGACAGCCTCGAATTTGAAGTTTAGATAGGCACTTCTTGCCTTGGACCAAGTCCAGTGCTGGTTGACGGACCCATGCCTGTGGATTACGCTTCTTTGTCATTACTAGTTTGGAGACCAAAAAATCCCCAGGCTATATCAATGATACCACTAGATCTAGTAGGGGAGGGTGGTTTCTCCTCTTCCCCAAACCCAGAGTATCGTAACCCTTCTTTCATGGATTCTTCACTACTAGTTTCAACGGTGGTCAGATTCCTTAAGACACTCAATTGAGGGCTTACTGAGTGGCCTAAACCCACACTCTTTTGATAGGAAGATCTTGGGTGATTTGATGCACTATCATCAAGAGTGAGGTCATCTCCGATGAGCTTTCCAGACCTCAAGTGCATGTGAATATGATTTGATAAGCTATTTTGCTACCCCAATTAAATTTGATAAGAATCCTGCCACACAAAGGGACATCATCACAAGCCAATTACTTCAAATGATGAATGTCACTTCAATGAATCAAATGAGGAAGTGAGAATCACCATCTCGTTTTGATGATTAAGGCAACGTTCCTCCGGATCCTTCTCTCTTTTCTCTCCCACTATTAACATCTCTTAGTGTACCCCACTAACAAAAATCACATGTAACCTTGCCGATGATTGCATTAAAAAAAATGAGCCAAAAGAAAAGAAAAGAAAAGAAAAAACAAAAGGGGCTCACGCAAATATAAAAATGTAATCATTCGCAAAAACCCCCCACCCCGTTAGGAATTCCTAATACACCACTAACCTCTTCATTCATTAACTAGCTTTTCTTATTCCTTCCGGAGGAACAAAGACCATTGAGCATCATTCAACATCAAAGCCATCGACAAAGCTTGTTCATTCTCCCCACACAAAGGTCTTCAATGTGATCACGCGAACGCGATCATCAGGAAGGGGGGAATTTTAATCCAATTCTAGGATTAACAAGAGCTACCGCCATTATCTTACATCAAGGAGTCACGGTAGATACACCAAAGGGTCATACATTCATGATATGAAGCCAAAGCTACAACTTGGACGGCGCCCGTAATGGTGTGACGGAGTATTTATGGTGAGTCCCGTTTCAAGAGCGTGTGGTAGCAAGTTAGGATGAAGTCCTAAGTGATGTACTTTATGGATATATCATGAGAGTAGTCATTGTAATAGCATTAGCCCTCTTGTGAGCCTAAAGTACCCGGTCGGCCATAGTTTGAGTGTGAACACTTATGGCCATGTATATAAGTGAATTTCTCTCATAATACAACATACTCTTCCATTGTGCAATTGAGTCTTGCTTTTGCTAATCCTCTTGCTAATCTCTCTCCCTAACGCATGCTAGTGAGTGTGTGTGAGTGAAGTGAGGTGAGAGGAGGGACAAGGAACCGTAGTGCAATGTGGTGGTGTGACAACACTCGTGGGAGACACGGTGGAATTGCTTCTCAAGGAGTTGTAGAGCTTGGAGACCTCAAGGGTTACAAGCTTGGCCATTGGAAAGATCCTCACGACAGTTGCGGTTCACTAGGTAATCTCTTTTTGGATGTG
This sequence comes from Cibotium barometz, assembly GCF_041138505.1. Lineage (NCBI taxonomy): Eukaryota > Viridiplantae > Streptophyta > Polypodiopsida > Cyatheales > Cibotiaceae > Cibotium > Cibotium barometz. Next base: position 34,443,470 of record NC_141054.1, read on the forward strand.
TTTCAAGGAGGGTTAGGGTGAGCCATAACAATTGTGGAAAGGATTGAATATTACCTAGATTGTTCCTTCTAGATTGCTTCAATACAATGGATTGAAGGAGTGCCATGCTCTGAAAAGTGCAAAGCGCTTTCTAATCCGAGGGCACTGTGAAGGTGGAGAATGCATAGCATAAAGCATTGAATAGTTTTTGGTAAAATGAAAAAGATTATTCTTGAACCTAAGCATAGATTTGAAAGATGTGTTCCCCAGGGGTGTTAGCGGCTTTAGAAAGTAAAATTTTGGGTAGCCCCATTGATCCTGTCAGAGGTGCAAATCTTGCATGGGTGGTGGGGATTGCAAGATAGGAAAAGGGAAACCAACTAATCCCACATACAAAGGTAGTGTGGAAGATGAAAGGGTATATATAGTCTAAAGAGACCCCTCTTCTTATCTTCAAATCCCCCAATCTTGTCTTTTATGGAAGACTAGAGGGCTAGTTAGGTAGAGTGGGGACTTGCCTTAGCATGCTAGAGCCTCCACACGCTCGCACAAATATATGTTCCTCCAAGGATGCTAACAACTCTAGAAAGCATGCTAGGCATAAATGTTGGACAACCCTTGATCCTAATCTTGATATTAAAACCATGACACATCATGGACAACGTGGTCTAAACTTTCACCATTTCCTACACATCCTTGAAAACCCCCATCTTCACTTTCACCTGCATTCATTTCCACCATGACCTCAACCTTGTCTACCTATCATGCCTCATCTCTAATCTTGATCTCACAATGTCCATATCCACCCTAACAATCACAACTCTTTTCCAACACAAGCCTCTTTCATCATTCAAGAATCAATGTGGGTTAGTTTCCCCCACACCACCTACCTCATCGTCGGCCCCTTGTGGGCTCTCACAGTGGTATGATGATGAATGCAAGAACACACAACTTCACCCCAATCATGTGGAAGAAAATAGCCACCTTACTCACTAGAAAAAAGTGTGTGGTTTTTTACACAAGAAAGGAGAAGGCTTGCACCACCTTACTCGTCGAAAAAAGTGTGCATTCTTAGTTGAGCACAAATTTAGGGGCATGGCACATTCTTAATAAAAAGAGAACACCACACCCATCACATCATCACAAAAGAGACCACCACACCCATCACAAATCCACTTAAATGGGAGACTTATGCCTGACATCTCTATGATATGCCAAACCAGCCCACACCTTGACCACACATGCCGCGCCCTACCTCAACCATCCTCTTTAACATTACTAATGTCACTAGGGCTCTATTAAAGCTTTTGAGCTAAGCATCACAAGGACCTTTATGCCAAACATTTTTCTTGTTGGCATAGCATTGTAGCCCCCATTCTTGTATACCTCTTTAATAAGGCATTGTGGTGGAGGACTTCCCACCATTTTGGACAACCAATGCCATCCATCCATAAAATAGGAGACTCCATTGACCTTAACAACTACTACAAGACCATCATGATAGGACATATACAATGGCTAAGGTATACGAGGCAATATTGGAGGACAACATCAATTGTTGCTAAGTAGAGACACAAAGCCAAAGAGTCTTTGGCTAAGTAGAATTTAGGTGTAATCATATAAATACTCTTCATTATTAGGGATAAAAGGGCACAAAAGAATCACTTGCTCAATAGGAAGACAAGGCCAAAGAGTCTTGAATATAATCTTTGAGCCATTATTGAGGAGGAAAGGGCGCAAAAGAATCTATTAAAGTACACTTACACATCTCACAATACCTTGACTGGGTTTTGTGACTTAGATTGAGCACGAGATTGATATAGTAGAAAATATGTTTTTGGTTATTGCTTTCTTATTCGGTCTCAAATTACATCCTTTCTTCTTCAAAGTGCAAGGCATCATGCTTAGCTTCTACAAAAGCTAGGTATAACAAGGCAACATGGTTTGCCTCATGTGAAGAAGTAGTCTACATGAGAAGGATTTTAAGACACGTGGGTGTTGCTCAAAAGGGAGCAACACTAATGCTATGTGGAAAGCAGAGTTGCCATATACTATCATTATGTGAGTGAGATTATCGTGGATAGAGAGGTGGAGCTTATCTACTACCCAATGCCTGGTATTTCATGCTCGCACAAAGTACATTGAGATATACTATCATTATGTGAGTGAGATTATCATGGATAGAGAGGTGGAGATTATCTACTACCAATGACAGAGAATTGTGTAGCTATTTTCAGAAATAATCTTGGGAGAGATTTGTTGGAGCGCTATCTTCATTGACTTGGCATTGGACCAAAGAGGTAGTTCAATAGGACATTGAGGGGGTTTTTGGAAAAGCATTTTCTCAATGCTCCCACCCTTGTGTTGTTACTATGGTGGGTGATGGATGTGCTCTATTTTGTAAGGGGCCTTTTATGAGGAGGAGCTGTTATTGTGAGCACCTAGGCACTTGAACGGTGGCCAAATGTGGCTAGATGGTTAGGAGATAGCTTATGTAGACTTGGCACTCTGCCAAGTAGGATGCATGCTTATGCAGGTCAAAAGTGTTGTTGTGTCCGATCAAGACCCAACACTTTAGTGGTCTAGTCGACACCATTTAGCCAAGCTATCCATCTATGCCCAATGCTATAAGTGGGCAAATTGTGCCCACAGCACTAGTTTGCATGAACTAGGGCATTTTGGAGGTTAGTCCAAATGAGCCAGAGAATAGTACATTAGGCTTCCTTCGGACAGGAGTCAAGAGTGCTTACTACTAATCATAGTGCAAGAAAGACTTAGTTACATGAACTCTGGTGCTCATTTACATGCCCACCACAATGCATGAGTGAAAGTGCATATACAGAGCTATATTCTCGACATAAAATAGGTAATACTCAATACACAAGTAGCATGAATCCCTTTAGTAATGACACAATACATTCCTTACAAGGCTCATCTCCTTAGTAAACTGGAAATATGCCCACTACTCAACGCAATACCCTATCTCTTGAACATTAGTAACAAGCTCCTCCTCTATTCTATGAATACACTCAACATTGTAATTTGAACAATCCCCCTTAATGTAGAGTTGGGGTTAGTTCAATAGTTTGATGTAGGGCATTATGTTTGGCTAATTTGCCTAGACTATCCTCATGTTATTTTGCATCTTTAGATGCCTTGAACCATGGAGAAAGAAAGGAAGGGCCATCATAGTCCTCCTTTGGTGGGGCTAGTTTTCAAACATTGCTTTGGATATTGTTACTTTAAATGCAATTGATATTTTAAGAAATTATGTGAGTAGCTTCCTTGCCTAAGGGCATTAAGGGCGTCCTCTTCACTTTTCTATCTCCACACTTTCTATCTTCTCTGTTGGCATATTAAGGGCTTCCTCTTCATATTTCTTATAGTAGGTGTAGTAGCTCTGTTATAAGCTATTTGAAACTACAACAAACAAAGCACTAAAAAATGGTGGTCCTTCATACAAAAAACAAGCAACATCCTTAGCATCAAAGAACTCATGCTTGTCATTTCCTTGACAATCACATTTGTAGCAGGAATTTTGGTTTAGTAGCTCAGCACTTCAATCCTTTCACACCTTCACATCCCAAAAATCAAGGCTCCTTCAATTCTTCCAACTTAGTTTCTATTCCCAACCAAGCCCATGTCTTTCTCACCTTAGTATTCGATGCAAACCAGCAAACATACCTTCTCAAGAGCTTGATGTCAATTTCTTTTTTAGCTGGACACGAAGCAATGTTGTGACATTCTCCACCAATAACACAACCTCCACACATAGTTCCAAAGCATTTGCCTCCATATGTTGCAACCACATAATAGTACCCCTTGCTTCAAACAAAATCAATGTTTTTTTTCTTCTAAGTTAAGAACCTTAATTTGGGTGTGAAGGGACCTTAAATTAAAGAGAGTGTTTATATTCTAAAGTACTTTACAAGCTAGAGGTCTTGTTCATGGTGGTGTAGAGTTCTTGTAAATAAGAGTTGGTCCACATGATGTCTATGCACATATTTTTTCTCAAGAAGTTGTTCACATGGGCTCACAAGCACACTAAGATCACCAAACACTCATCTTTGTGTTCATTATCTTGGTCCTAGTGCCTAACGAGATTGTAATTAAATCAAGCACTACTCTTTGGGTCCATTATCTTGGTCCTAGTGCCTAACATAATTGTAATTAAATCAAACACTCTTGCAAACTCATGCACCATCATTTTGTGAAATTTTCTATGTGAGTGAGACTTCCAAGACCCAAGTGATGGTACCATAGAAACTCCAACATAAGAAGGGAAATGCATGAACTTGCACTCTCGCAAATTATGTTTCATTGTCATAATCATGGGTGCATACATCACATGCGTCTGTAATAAACATTATGAGCATCAACAAACACCACAATATCATCAACCTTAAAATATCAATTGCATTTAAAGTAACATGTACTATAGAAACTGCATCAAAGAGGGAGAAATGCATCAAAGAGGGAGAAGTGTGAGCTATAAGGATGCACACAATGTCTCTCCTCACACAATATGCTCTCTCTAATCCTAAGCACTGCAATGGAGATGAATCTTTCTCTACACGCATAGAGCTACAAGAGGCAACAACTACACATAGAAGTACCCTAAATTTGGACCCAAAACTCGAAGATGGTACCAAAAGAAGAAGCATCCGGTGTATACATTTTTTGGCTTTGATTGAAAATCCTTTGGGCATGAGGCCAAATGTGAAAATTTGGACAAAGGGAGATTATTTTGAAGAACAGACTCCTAAGGGATGTACCTCTGATTCTCTACTTGTGGCATGTATGCAGTTGGGTTATCATGTTTCTGGGAGCATTCATCTTTTGTTTGGGAGGAGAAGAGGTGAGACCAAATCTGTGATATTCTTAATAGCGACAGGTGTAAAAAGAGATCCTTTGTACATGGTAGCTTTTATCTTATAAATATAAATATATTTTGCTCCCCAAAAAAGAAGACATGATTATGGAAGATATGGGATGGTTTCAAAATGGACAAACCCTAAACCTAGAAAGAAGGAAACTAACTATACACTAAACATTTCTTAATCTTGAATAAAATACGTAACTTTGATCTACCCTTAGGAGGCTTTGATGCCATGGCAAGAATCATGGTGTCTAGAAAGGCTCAAAGAAAGTGTTAGAATCCATGGTTAATAAGGTAATCAAAGATTAATGCGTAAGAGCTTATTGCATTAGAAAACCACAGAGTCCAAGGTACATACATACTTATAGTTGTAATGATTAAACATATACCATGTGAAGTGTGTTGCTTATAAAATGCCAATCGTGTAGCATTCCCCTCCATAATATTTTACAAGTCATTTTAGAGTGTTCGTAGCCTTTTACAAGTCACCACTCTAAGGCTACAAGTCACCACTCTAAACAATCTTGAAGCATGCAACCATTTGATTTGCATTACACTAACCATGATCATGCATTATGATTTCAACATCTTAAATCAAAGAAAGTTTCACTGGTTTTAAAAAAAGTTTTTTTTCTTCAACATAGCTGTGGTTTTTGAGATCTTTAACTTTGATTTTGAAGGTGCTTTTTTAATTTTTTTAAAAGTTGCAATTAAACTAAACTCGGGTTCCTTCTTCTCACATTGAAATTTGTGTAGTGTGGGAAAATTTTCAAAAATATACCAACACAACGTAATAATTTATGGACCCATCTTATATTTCCTTGAATTTTTATGTATTGTATAAACTGAAAAAAAACCTACATGCTAGATAAAACCCTTCCTTTATTTAGAGTGTTGAAAACTTCTTAAATTAAATTCTAATAAGGCCTTAGGGAGCATTTAATGGCTCCTTTTTGTTACCTGAATTCCTAGCTACTCAATTAAAAGGGAAGAGAAAAATTCATATGGTTTTAAATTAGGTAGAGATGAGTAGAGAGAGAATAATAATAATAATAATATTATATATATTTGCATAACATGACCTGAAATAAAATGTTTTTAAGGTGTAATTTAACCAAGAAACCAACCTTCTTCTCTGGTGACAGCAGTCGTTAAGTTCTTTCTGAGAACTCCCTTGCACACGATCTAGCCATGTTATGAGCTCGGGTCACACACCAAGGCTGCGCGTGGACCTTGTTTCCTCTTCAACGCGCGAAAGAGGTTTCACGTGAAAGAGAGAACAGTCATTTGCGGGAAGTTGGCACAAGCTAAACGGAGTTCGATGAGGGCAGTGCTCGCATGGTCCGATCGTGGGGTAAAGCTCGCAGAATATTATATCTTTCTGCAAAACACAGTCGTTGCCTCTAAGATGGACCATAAAAATGTGCGCGTGTGTGTGTGAGAGAGAGAGAGAGAGAGAGAGAGAGAGAGAGAGAGAGAGCGTTAATTGTACTACAGTTTCTGCAAAACAGAGTCCTTGCGCCTAAGATGTACTCGAAATGAATCATAACAATGTGTATATGGATCGTAAATGTGTGTGTGTGTGTGTGGTGGAGGGGAGAGAGAGAGAGAGAGAGCATTGATTGTACAACAGTTTCCTTGTCAGCCTTGCACCTGCAAGGCTTCAAGATTCATCCTTGAGAACCTTTTTTTATATATTGCAGCCTGATCATGATGGTACCCGAAGCGCATGCTATGATATTGCTTTTCGACCAGGTGGAGCACTCATACATATGCTTTACCATTTGTGTTTTTTTTTTCTTTTTGGGTTATTTTCCGTATGGTGTCAACTATCAGTTTCTGCTCGCTTGACTCAGATGGGAGTCAACTGATTGCTGCGGTTGGGGCTCATGTGCTTGTATATGATGCAGCCGAAGGGGACCTTCTTCACTCCCTTAAGGGTTAGTTGAACACCTGGATGATTTATGTTATAAGCCTAATAAGCAAGACGCACGAGAACAAGCTGTCCAAAGGAAAGCATGACCAAAGCAGCTTAGATTACATGTCACCACTTGTTAGTTGATGCTCGAGGACAAGCAGTCATGACCAAAGTGACACAGATTACACGTCACCACTTGCAACTTTCACCACTACAAGTTGCAAGTGGTGATGTGTAATCTATGCACTTTGGTCACACTTTCCTTTGGACTGCTTGTCCTCAAGCGTCGTGCTTATTAGAGCTGTAATTAGCGCAAGAGATTATATGGCCTTTCCTTTCTACTAAAGGAAGGTCATATAAGCACAAATAAAGTGGAGTTTGGTCTGCTTATGGTCTTTGTATCATACCAGTTGAAATCTTAATATTCTTTGTTTTCAAGCAGCCGGATGGTAGTCAAAAAATCTGACTGTGAACACTACAGGGCATAAAGATATTGTATACTGTGTGGCCTATTCACGTGATGGAAAAAGGTTTGCATCAGGAGGAGCTGACAAGACTGTAATTATATGGACTTACAAGGTTTGTGCAATCTTTTCTTGATCTTGGTTTTGTATGTAAAATGCATAAATTGGATTTTTTCTTATCCAAGAATTACACTTATGTTTAAGTATGTCGAATCAGTGCAAAGCATGGGAATGAGCCTCCGAAAATCATATCACATCAGCAGGCAGAGCCAATTTCAAACAAAGGAAGGGGCTTATAATTGAGATCCTCATAAATGGTTCCCTCCTGAGCTCAGCTGTTGTGAGCTACCTTGAATGGTGCTCCATATAGCAGACAAACTGTTAGTGATCTGCACATGCTTTGAAGGTCAGCGTACCTTCAATACTTATGGTGCAAACCCACAGAGTTCCTTTTTCGGACAGCCACGTATTCCACAGTAGTCTATGCATCCAGGCTATTTTGGCGGTGGTTCTGTGTTCCAATCTATGACTGGGGGTTAACCCTCAGGGAGGCATGGGAATGCAAGGGAATATTGGAGCTAATTTTCAGCCTGGTATGCAACAGCCTGGTATGCATAGTGGTATATTTGGAAACATGGGAGGATCAGCAGGAATGCATGATATGCAAGGTGTGGGAACTGGCAATGTTGACCTTATGATGGGCATGAATGCAGGGGGTAGCAATCTTGTGAGGCCACTTCCTTATGATAATCTAACGCCTATGGGGAAGGCGAAGGATTATAAGGAAGGGGGAGCTGGAGTAAAATTTGACACATTCAGTGGGGCCAAAGACAAGCTCAAGGCACTTACCTCTTTACAGCAGTTTGACGTTGCTTTTTCTGGTGGAAATTACACAGAATCCTCGAAAGTGAGAAAAGCCGCGACTTTTCTCAAGGGCAATGCATTGCAGTGGTGGTCCACTCTTCTTTTGTGGGGCATAGCACCATCTACTTGGGTACAGTTTAAACAGGTGTTCTCTTCTGTGTGGCTCACATCTACATTTGAGGTGGATGTAATGACAACATGGCACAAGTTGGATTCATCGAAATGTGAGAATCTTGAGGATTACAACAAGAAGTTTTGGGAAGCTTTACTCCCAGTTACTTCTTATCGTGCAGTGCTATTGTCTAAGCAGGTTGAGAAGTATTGTTGTGGGTTGCCCAAGGAAGTGCGTGACTATTGCATAAAGACTTGAGTAACAAATATGTTATAGATGATAGAGAATGCCATGATGCCAAATGCGTTACTCACTGGAGTCTCATCTGGATTTAAGGATAGCAAAAGCACAAGCAAGAAAACTGAAAAGTGGGGGCATGCTTCGCATGAAAGAGTTGGTGACTCTGTTCAGTGAGTATGTGAACTCATGGAAGGGTTGGTGACCCTAGTGAGTTAATTGGACTCATGCAAGGGCAGGTGCTCTAGTGAGTATAGTATGTGGATCCAGCATGGGTGGTGTTCATGGTCGCGACTGTTTTGGTGTACAAGATGGCAAGTTGGGAAATTTAATCCAAATCGCGCACAAGCATTTGCCTGTGAAATGCACTTGCATGTGTGACTTGTTTTGTTTGCCTGGACATTGCATGGTAATTTGCCTGTGAATGTCCACAGGCATCGGGGACTCTTGGACACCCCGTGGACGCGTGTGTGCACACAATTTCTCTTGCTTCTCTACAGGTTGGCTATGCTGATTTACAGCATAATTTTGACAGATATCAAGAGTTTCTGTGGTTGGAATCGATACAGTTTGTGCTCTGGTTGGTGATCGAGGTCTTGGTTTCACTAGAAGATAGTTGGTGCTTAGTTTGGCCCTGGTTGGTGACCGAGGGCTTGCTTTCTTTGAAGAGCAGTTGGTGACTGCTATGCCCTGGGTTGTGACCGAGGGTTTGTTTTTTGTATTGAGTAGTTGGTGAGTGTTGTGCTTTGGTTGGTGACTGAGCGCTTGTATTTCTTTGTTTTTCACAAATTTGGATAAATCTCGTGTTGGCGGAGGAGTGGAACTCCCAAGCACCTGCATCTTGTACAAGAGAATACTTTGTTGGTAATAAAGATACCTCGTGGGGGGGCTGGCCCAACTTCAGCCCCTAGTGCTGTGTCACGTGCAAGAGTATCTTATGTGGTTTAAGGATGTATATGTTTATGATTCCTGTGATAGATGTATTGATTCATGCTCATGTTGTGATGGATGTTGAATGTATGCTGTGATTTGGGCCACTGGTTTTTTGTATTCACGTGCTCGCTTGTGACATTGGTATCAGAGCGAAGGTCTATTTCTTTGCTTGAGAAAGGATGGTTTTTGGGCATACAAAATTTTGGCTAAGCATATAGAATAGAAAACATGAGCACTCAAGTTGAGCCTCTTGAGCAGGAGAGGGCACATGTCGAGGTACTTGTTGGAACTGCTCATACTCCTCTTGAGCAAGAGAGGGCATATGTAGGAGAGACTATTGCTACCACACATACAGATCTTGTTGATGTAAGGTCTGAGTTTTAAGCCCTGAGACGCCAAGTTAGACGTTATTGATGAGATAGTAGAGTGGCAATCTTTGAGAAAATTTCCTGATATGCAAAAAGTACAACAAGGAAAATTTTTCCACATGATGCATCCTTTGAGGCCATGGCAATGGAGTAGGGATATAAAGATCCTTGTGAATTGGTCAAGCCTTATTTGAGAGGACAAAAGGATGTATTCGAGGACTTCAGTGGAAGAAGGGCTTCTGGTTGGGAAGCATATGGAGATTTTGATGATTCAGAAGAGGCCATATCTCATCCTCATCATACTGTTCCATACTGAGAGCGTTCTCATCATGCTAATTCCACTCAATCTATGGGTACTGCTCGGGATAGTGGAAAGAGAGCTCGACATGAGTCCCCTAATGCTAAAACTGATGGGCGTGGTAGATCTCACTCAAAGAAGAAAGCCAAAGAGTTCAAGTCAAGGGATAAGGACATCAAGTTTGAAAATTCTTTTGGAAGATGGAAATTACCAAAGCTCTTGCTTTTATTTGGCAATTTGAGATTGCTTTTTGCAACGAAGACTTCTCAGAGAAGTCTAAATTGAGGCATGTGGGTATGCATCTAAGAGAAATGGCTAGTGATTGGTGGATGGCCAAACTCTTGGATCATAGTGCTGCCTGCACATGGGCTGGATTTAAAATTCAGTTTTATGATCATTCTCATTGCCAAACTTTGCTAAGAATGTGCATAGAGAATGGGATTGGCTGAAACAGGAAGAAGGGGAGTCAGTGTAGACTTACATTGCTAAATATTGGAAGATATTGTTGAAAGTTACTCCCTTCATGACACTCTCTGAAGAGGAGAAGAAAAGAAAGTTTGAGTCTGGATTGCATCCGATTATTCAAGAGAGTCTTGAAGTTTATCCAAGTCAAACTCTTCAGCAGTTAACACATTTGCTTATTGTAGCTGAAAAGTTTTTTTTTTCCCAACTGGCCTTAGGCCCAAGATCCTCATGTAGTTACTAATTTTCCACTGCTCGTAGGCACCCGCCCACCATAGATGCTTAATTATCCGCCCGTAGGTGATGCCGTCAAGGAAGTCGCAAGGGGGGTTTTTAACCCAGGACCTGTTGGTCCTAGGCAAACACCTTCACCACTTGAGCTATCACCTCATTGGTGTAGCTCAAAAGTTACACATAAAACAAGACAAATCTAGGCCAATTTTAGATTCTTTTAAGGGCAAGAAGAGGGCTGGTTATGACCCAAAAAAGGGTGGACAGCCCTTAAAAAGTGTTCAGAAAGATGCCCAAAATACAAAGGAATGTTCATTCAAGAAGGCGTGGGGCAATCGTAATGATCATGGATTGTCAAGACGATAGAGGATTGACTCAATCGGCTCCCTATGTCTTGTATTCAATTTAGCTAGCACAAGAAAAGAGAGAAATCACTGACGACCAGCTCAGCAGCACATGTTTTAGTAGTCGACCAGCCCTATAGCACGTATTCTTGAAGTCGACTAGCTGTCCAACACCAGTAGGAGCAGTCGGCTAGCTTCAAGTCTCTTCTCACTGCTGTCCAAAAGCCCTAAGATGCCTCCAGAAGAAGGTGACTTGCTCTTTTTGGCTGTTCTGACTTGTTCAACACACTAGGCTCCCACAAAAGCAACTCGTGTGCCATAAAAATACCTCCTCGGCCACTTTCAGCAACTCATGGGCTTTTGGTCTAGTGCCCGGGTGCCCAACACTAATAATTGGTCCTGGTTCATTAATAAAGTCCAGCCCGATGTGAACTCTCTTATAATTTATAAGTTTGTTCACCCAAACTTTAATCAGTATGAACTTGCAACCATAGACTTTAGTAGACAAAGGAAATAATAATTAAATAAGGTTGAGTGTGCACACTTACCACCTGCAAAACTCACCGTCGTAGTCCCAAACAAGTGTGCTCACACGTGTGCTCACACGCGTCCAGGCGTCCCTGATGCCCGTGGACATTCATAGGCAAATTACCAAGCAATATCCAAGCAAACATAAGTCACGCATATGCAAGTGCATTTCACAGGCAAATGCTTGTGCGCGATGATTTGGAGTAAATCTCCCAACTTGCCATCTTGTAGACCAAAACAGTTGCGACCATGGGCACCACCCATGTTGGATCCGATACTCTACTCACTAGAGCAATTGACCTTGCACGAGTCCAGTTAACTTACTAGGGTCACCAACCCTTCCATGAGTTCATATACTAACTGAATAGAGTCACCAACCCTTTCATGAGTTTACACACTCACTACGGTCACCAACCCTTGCATGAGTGCATAAATTCTTCTTACTGAGTCACCAACTCTAATCACTCATTAGAGTCACCAACACTTGTATGAGTGAATCCATCATCCTCTAGGAAATCCTTCCACATGTCACAGATCTCTGGAGGATTGTGACATCCCCCTCGGCTTCTAATTACTTGTCGGCAACTGAAAAGTGTCCATGTATGCAGTAAGGAGATCCGGGTACTCAAAATATTCTTCATTAACCTACTTTGCATCAAGTGTTGGGTAGTTTTTTTCTTTTTTCAGAAAGGAGACTTCTATTAAGTATGAATTTTTTTTTACAAAATGGAGATTTCACACCAAGTAAGGTGGAGATCTCAACCAATCAAGAGTCCTGTGCTGCCAATAGGGTCCCGAATGAGAGGACGTGAAAAAGATACCAATGTCCCACTCTCTCATAAACTGGTCGCGCTTCCTCTCCGCAACCCTCGAAGATCCCTGGATTCTGGCCCAGGCAACCATGATGGTGTGAATAATATCACTCCAAATCCTGCAGAGACAAGTGTTGGGTAGTTTTTGAATTTAACCAAATATCTACTAACAAGCTTGCCACGAGGCGCTTTTCGTTCTTTTTGAAAGACAATTTGCTCAGGCTACATGATTTCTTCCAATTCATCAATCTCAGGTTGGCCCTCCACTACCGGTTTGACGGGATGAGGATCAACATAGGACTTTAAAAGACTGACATGAAACGCATTATGTATCCGCCAATGATTTGGTAACATTAATCGAAAAGCTATCTCATTGATCTTCTTCAAGATCTGAAATGGTCCATAATACCTGCAAGATAGCTTGGGATACATTCTGTCTTTGCCAATCTTCTTACTGAGGCAAGCTTTTTGGAATTTCAATAAAACCCAATAACCCTCCTTAAATTGCACTTGTTTCCGATGTTTATGAGCATCTTTCTTATGCTTTTCCTGGGATCTCTGTATGGTTGTCCTTACTTGTGAAAAGGTAGTATCAAGATCCCTGACATACTCATTTGCTGCAAATATTTCATCCTTTGTGCATAGGATAGGAGGCAAAACAACTTTGCCATAAACAATTCAAAGGGTGCCTCTCCGGTAGAAGTATGCATCGAATTGTTGTAAGCGAACTCAACAAGTGGTAGATACTTCTCCCAATCTGACTTGCGATCAGAGACACAAGATTTTTTATTTTTATTTTCCCGAGAAAAAGATCCTAGAGAAAAACCGCCACAAAGGGCTAAGTACACCAACGAAGGGCTAAATACAAACTCGCCTCATATGAGGGCGGGAAACAAGTTATCATAAGGGGAAGAGATGCTTCTCCTCCGGTTGGCCGCTCTGTGAGGAGAAGGCTTTCTCATACAGGAGGAGGTGAGGGGGGAACAACCACATAGATGGTTTGTAATGCCAAATGGGGTCACCACCTCTATCTGTGAGGAAAGGGCAAGGTCTCCAAAGTCTCAGAAAGGCTTCCCGTCGCTTCCGCATGCAGTCAAAACCTCTCTGTAACTTCCCCACTGACCGTGGAGAGTGTGAATGATATCAAGCCATATGCTCCTGATGGTTTCAACCAACGGAGTGTTGGTACCCTCGATGGCCTGCTGCATCTAGCACGCCAAATGTGCTAGGCTGCGATGCTACTGCAAATCTCCCATCTCTGGCATGATCCTCCTCATAGGCTGTGAATCGTGATCACTCTAGCCTCAGTGCCCCAAGTGATGATCCAAAGATGCGGAGAATTCACTGCCAAATCTGCTGAGCCTTGAGGCAATCCCAAAGGCAATGTTATTGAGACTCCTGATGGTGGTCGCACCGCGGACAAGCTGCTGACCGACCTCCAAGTGTCAGCCAAGTACTGACTGCCAAACTCCTTTGTGCCAACCTCCAAGTGTCAGCCAAGTACTGACTGCCAAACTCCTTTGTGCTAACCTCCAAAGAAAGAGTGCGATCTTTCTAGGTCGAAAGTTGTCCCAAAGCCTCTTCTAGAAATCTGAAAGGAAGCACTGTGATAGGCCCTGTGACTGCCAATGTGCTGCTGTTGCTGCTGGTGTGCCATCTATCTCAGGCATCTAGATCCTGCAGCCTAGCCGCGTTGTATATGCAAAGAAGGGGGCATCTAGAGTCTCCTCCCGATCCGTAGGATCATGCCAAGTCCACTCTCCTGGGTCTCATTGTAGCCGTGTGAGAGGTTGGCACTCCCAAATCCATAGCCGCCATAGTCTCTCCTTGGCCACCTTGGCCGGTGCTGGATCTATATGCCATTCTCGTGCCTAAAAATAGATCACCCTCACCCTCTGCAAGGTGTAGCCTTTGAAATCCTCCAAGGGAAGCTTTGATCTCTCTAGTTTGCCCTAGGTTCCAATAGAAAAAGTGAGCAGACCACCGTCCTCATTTGCTTCGTGGACCGCCATGAGGATATCGTGTCTGGTAAACACTCCTAACCACACTTTTGGGGGGGGGGGGTGTCTGGAATAGGCATCAGCCACTCTTGAGGGATAGCTGAGTCAATGTCGATGCTGAGCCTATCTCGACCACTGATCCTTGTCAGGCTTCGTTCTTGCTCCTCCAGGGGTAACTGCTTGTGTGCAATCCAACCTCCAAGAGACCTGGGTGGTCCCGTACTCAAGGCTCCCCAAGATACATGCGGTCGGGTCCCTAACATGTGGCCACTGGGTAAACGGATCATGGGGTTCCAGACCAAAGGCGCCGGAGTTGCTCCTCTGAGGCAACTGGAACTATTTGTCTGGGGGTTGGCCTAAGATGATCCCAAGCCCGAATTGAATTCGCTGCAAATCTGTCCTCAAAAGCTTGGCTAAAACCATGGGCTCGCATCTCTGTGAAAATCCATTGGGTACCCTATGGCCGTGGGTCCCCAAGGCTCCGAGTGCGGGCTGAAATTCGGGCCAATAAGAAATCCTCCCAGGGCTCACCATCGGGAAGGAGTCCTCTGACAATCAACTTGCCCAGCAGGGCACGGCTCTGAATAACAAGATCGATGAGGCCAAGCTTGTCAGAATATGTAGCGGAAATGATAACCAAACTTGGGTAGACATAAGCAAGTAGTCTGCAGAAAATAAACAGCACAAGAAACACAGAGAGATAGGTGTGTAAACTCTTCTCTATACACAAGATCCCGAGAAAATTGAATGAGGAAGTGGTGGGGGCAAAGGGGCTATATATACAACCCAGAGTGTCACCAACCTGGACATTTCCCAGTCTAAAAGGGGTCTGGTGGACTCCAGGATGTTTAAATATTTGGAAAGTACAAGCTTTGGGAATGGGGGATTATCCTAGAATACAAAGGACCACACTCCTAAAATTTAGGAGAGTTGCTGTTTTTGGCCCGACTTCGATGGAAATTCTGTTCGCGTCATTACATCTGGAATTGAGCAGATACCAAGAGTTGGCAAAGTGCCTATGACAGAATGTCTACCAGTTGGGATATTTTTAGAGGTAAAGATTATGGAAGGACCCATCTCTTAGATTGGGACATGTGGCAAGAAAGTGGACCAAAGTGAGACAAGTGGCCTGACACTTGTTAGAAAATGGATCAAAGTGAGACAAGTGGCCTTACACTTGTCACTTCAGCTATTGTGTGGCTCTCCACTTGTCATTGTAGCCTTCTCTTGCCATTTTAGCTCATGGGAGGTCCAAATCTATAAATTAGAGCCCTCTCTCTTCATTAATAGAGGCTCTCTTGCTCCACACTAGCCTCTACCATCGTTACAGGTTGCCCTAATGATGGCTACTCTCTTTCTCTCTCACTTGAAGGCTGCCCATGAAGAATACCGGCTGTTGGGGACTCTTTTGGAGGCTTCCATCGCGAAGAAATACTGAAGGCAATTTAATCATTTATTATGATTTCTAGCCATTGTACTTGTTGTACTAGCATTTGTACTTGCTGTACCTACTGTACCAGCCTTGTACTGGCTGTACCAGCTTTTGTACTTGCTATACCACCCATTGTATCGGCTGTACCAGCTTCTGTATTTGCTGTACCTATTGTACCAGCCCTTGTACTGGCTGTACCAGCTTTTGTACTTGTTGCACCACCCATTGTACCGACTGTACCAGCTTCTGTACTTGTTGTACCTGCTGTACCAGCCATTGTACCTGTTGTTCCAGCCACTGTACCGGCTGTACCAGCCATTGTACCTGCTATACCGGCTGAATGGAGAGTTGTACTTGCTGTACCCTCTCTATTGCATGAAGACCCGTGGTTTTTGGGGAAGAATCAGTACCCACACGGAGGTATATGGATTATATTGTTGGCTCAGCATTTCTACAGCCTATGTTCCGGCTTGGTTGCCTCGTGTTGGGCTGTGTTATGGCATTCGTATATGGATAATCCGGCATCTCCCGTGGGGAGAGTAAGGCCCTCAAAGCTTGTACATGATATTATTCTCCTTGGGTAATAAAATACTCCAAGGGGGGGGGGGGGGGGGGGGTCGGCCCATTCCGGCCTCTATGCGGTGTCACATGTGCAAGCTCCATTTTGAGCATTTGTGGATGTTTTGTCCAACTTTATGTTTTATGCAAAGTGATGATGGATATGTGTTAAGGCTGTGGCCATGTTTAAATGTTTTAATATGCATTGATGGTATCAACAATTGTGTCAAAGGCCCTAGTTCCCCGGGCACCCGCCGCGAGTTACATTGGTATCAGAGCATAGGCTTTCTTGGAAGCGGAGGCTTCCTTCTATCAATAAGGAAGAGAAAAGATCTCAAGTGGGGACCATACTTACCATCATTGCTGTTAAGCATGGCCAGCCGCTTCATAGCTTATGAAGCAAGAGCATGAGCAGTAGACAGCTTGTTGATCTAAGGATTTATGAATTCATAGAATTTTATCGTGGAAGTGTGAAGTTGGCTTTATGTGCACACGTTTAGCACTCTTTCCATATGGATATTGTGCATTATATTATCAAGCTTACAGGCAAGCTATATGGAGATATATCTTAGGATATCTTAAGGATATGGTGACCAGATATTTCTTCTGGCTTCATGACCAACCTGGCAAAGAAAAGCTAAGTATACTTTGAGTTTGCAAAGTTAGTGCTTTTGCTATGAAGTGTTTTTGATGTTCACTAACCCTTGTATAGCTATGCAAGGAGAAAGGTGTTGTTGTTTGCCTTGAGATGGTTTCAGGGAAACATTGTTTATGGCTCCCTTTAATGGGATGAATTCTTTTCATGGCTCCCTTTATTGGGATGGAATATATCTATGGAGATTTCTTTCTTGGATGAGATTTATATAGATATTGGGCTTAACAGGCAATTTCTATGGACGAATCTGTCCGAGTTTATAGAGAAGAAATCTTTGGTTATCTCATGGATATGATGCTTTTATGGATAAAGTCCACCTCTACTCCAAGGTGTGTGGTTAGCACGGAGTATGTGGTAAGAGTTATGGTATACAAGTCTATGGATTCTTGGACTTCTTTTCTAGGGATTTGGATCCATCCTCAGGTTTATGGATTATGTTTATGACTCCCTTTTACTGGGATGGATTATTCATTTTGGCTCCCTTTATTTGGGATGCATTGGACTTATGAAACTCATGATTCACATACCCTGTGTAGTGTTCTCTTGTCCTACGTGCTCTCTTGAAGATTGTTTCTACCATGTGAGGGTGGAACAATAGAGAGCAGATGGAAGGGAACATGGGCACTTCAAAGGGTAGTGACAAGCACAACATACCCTGTGTAGTGTTCTCTTGTCCTACGTGCTCTCTTGAAGATTGTTTCTACCATGTGGGTGTGGAATAATAGAGAGCTGATGGATGGGAACATGGGCACTTGAGAGGGTAGTGTGAGTTGGTGGCGAAAATGCCTACAAACTATTGGTGGCCGAAATGCCTATAAACTATATGTAGCAGAAATGCTTATGGAACACCAGGTTATCTATGCCTGCGAGTGATTGTTTTATCTTGTTACTTGAGCCCACCTCTCATCCAAGGTGTGTGGTCAGAGTACCAACACGGAGTGCAAGTGGTAAAGTGGACATGACGGGACTTATGTCTATGCCAAGGGTCATGTGGACCGATGTCTTGTTGGCAGGAGACTTATTTTGTCTCGCCCATTTACTTGGGGCATGGATTATGATATCTGGACTTATGGGACTGTTTTGTCTCGCCCATTTACTTGGGACATGGATTATGATATCTGGACTTATGGGACTGATTTGTCTCGCCCATTTATCTTGGGACATGATTATGATATCTGGACTTATGGGACTGTTTTTGTCTCGCCTATTTATCTTGGGACATGATTTTGATATTGGTATTATGGAGACTTATTTAGTCTCGCCCATTTCTTTCGGACATGGATTCTTCAGTTATATTGCATTTTTGAGACTGTCTCGTCTCGCCCAATCGATGGGACATGATTATATCTTGAATATATGGCTTGAAGCTCAAAGTTGCGGACAACTTTTAAGAAGCTGGGGAGGATGTCACCAACCTGGACATTTCCCAGTCTGAAAGGGGTCTGGTGGACTCCAGGATGTTTAAATATTTGGAAAGTACAAGCTTTGGGAATGGGGGATTATCCTAGAATACAAAGGACCGCACTCCTAAAATTTAGGAGAGTTGCTATGCCCGACTCCGATGGAAATTCTGTTCGCGTCATTACATCTGGAATTGAGCAGATACCAAGAGTTGGCAAAGTGCCTATGACAGAATGTCTACCAGTTGGGATATTTTTAGAGGTAAAGATTATGGAAGGACCCATCTCTTAGATTGGGACATGTGGCAAGAAAGTGGACCAAAGTGAGACAAGTGGCCTGACACTTGTTAGAAAATGGATCAAAGTGAGACAAGTGGCCTCACACTTGTCACTTCAGCTATTGTGTGGCTCTCCTCTTGTCATTGTAGCCTTCTCTTGCCATTTTAGCTCATGGGAGGTCCAAATCTATAAATTGGAGCCCTCTCTCTTCATTAATAGAGGCTCTCTTGCTCCACACTAGCCTCTACCACCGTTACAGGTTGCCCTAATGATGGCTACTCTCTTTCTCTCGCACTTGAAGGCTGCCCATGAAGAATACCGGCTGTTGGGGACTCTTTTGGAGGCTTCCATCGCGAAGAAATACTGAAGGCAATTTAATCATTTATTATGATTTCTAGCCATTGTACTTGTTGTACCAGCATTTGTACTTGCTGTACCTACTGTACCAGCCCTTGTACTGGCTGTACCAGCTTTTGTACTTGCTATACCACCCATTGTATCGGCTGTACCAGCTTCTGTACTTGCTGTACTTGTTGTACCAGCCATCGTACCGGCTGTACCAGCCACTGTACCTGCTGTACCAGCCCTTGTACTGGCTGTACCAGCTTTTGTACTTGTTGCACCACCCATTGTACCGGCTGTACCAGCTTCTGTACTTGTTGTACCTGCTGTACCAGCCACTGTACCAGTTGTTCCAGCCACTGTACCGGCTGTACCAGCCATTGTACCTGCTATACCGGCTGAATGGAGAGTTGTACTTGCTGTACCCTCTCTATTGCATGAAGACCTGTGGTTTTTGGGGAAGAATCAGTACCCACACGGAGGTATATGGATTATATTGTTGGCTCAACATTTCTACAGCCTATGTTCCGGCTTGGTTGCCTCGTGTTGGGCTGTGTTATGGCATTTGTATATGGATAATCCGGCATCTCCCGTGGGGAGAGTAAGGCCCTCAAAGCTTGTACATGATATTATTCTCCTTGGGTAATAAAATACTCCAAGGGGGGGGGTGGGCCCATTCCGGCCTCTATGCGGTGTCACACGTGCAAGCTCCATTTTCAGCATTTGTGGATGTTTTGTCCAGCTTTATGTTTTATGCAAAGTGATGATGGATATGTGTTAAGGCTGTGGCCATGTTTAAATGTTTTAATATGCATTGATGGTATCAACAAGTGTGTCAAAGGCCCTAGTTCCCCGGGCACCCGCCGCGAGTTACACAGAGAGGGCAGTCGGCCAGCAGATAAAGTGCTCACGACTGATGGAAAAAGTCCCACGACTGCATAAATGCCACGACTGATGAAATCCAGTCGGCCAGCAGCCCAGTAGCCCACGACTGATGAACATCCAGTCGGCCAGCACTGGAGTGCTCCTGGCATCCTCTGGCAACCCTCCCACCACTAGGAAAAATGGAAAAAAATAGGAAAAAATACGGGGAGTGTGAAAAAATGATAAAACACCTTATACAGGGCGGGCACACCCACAACAGAGGCCCTGGTGTATGAATATAGACAGGAGATGACTTCTAACACCCCCTCTCAGCTCCTGGCTGTGAAACCAACTCAAGGGAGCTGGAGTGCCGCCTGAGCGTAGCCTGAGGTAGAGACTTTGTGAAGAGGTCCTCCGCATTGTCCTCCGTCGAAAAATAAAGTAGCAAGATGTCACCAGCCAAGATCTTCTCACGTACAAAGTGATACTTTAACTCTATATGCTTGGTCCGGGCATGGAAAACCGGGTTCCGAGCAATAGCTATACAACTCTGGTTATCGCACTGGATGACTGTGGGCTCCCTCTGTGGAAACCCAATCTCGCCTAGCAGCCTCCGCAGCCATACAACCTCACAAGCAGCACCACAAGCAGCCCGATACTATGCCTTTGTCGAAGAAAGGGCAATAATTGGCTGCCTCTTGCTGCTCCAAGAAACTGCTCTTGAGCCGAGGGTAAAACTGTATCCTGAAGTAGATCTCCTCGTGTCTGGATCTCCTCCCCAATCTGAGTCACTCCAACCTTGGAGCTTGACTCCATTCCCTCCTGTGTAAAAGAGTCCCAGATCCTTCGTACTCTGCAGATACCGCAAGATCCGCAATCCTGCGTCCCAATGAGTCTTCAATGGCGTCTGCATAAAAGAGCTCAACAGCCCCACGGAGAAGCTCAAGTCCAATCTGGTGTTCAGCAACCAGATCAATGAACCAACCAACTTCCGGTACTGCGAGGCATCAACTGGCTCACTAGGATCTGTAACGGTTAACTTTGTGTTCGGGTCCATCGGCGAAGTAATAGGCTTGTAGTTCTCCATTCCAAAGGCCTCAAGCAACTCATGAACATACCGCTGCTGAGAGACGAAAAACCCCCTCTGGGTCTGCCAGATCTCCAATCCCAAGAAGTCGAGTAAGCCTAAGTCGGTCATCTCAAACTCCTTTGACAAGGCAGCCTTCGTCACTCCAGTGTGCTCCACATGACCGCCGGTGAGAATGAGATCATCCACATAAACGATGATGAGTGTGACCATGCCGCGTTCCCGAAAGAGATACAGGTTCGGATCTGCAACCGATCTCTGAAATCCAGTCCGAATAACGAAGAAATCAATCTTCTGATTCCAAGCCCTGGGAGCCTGTTTAAGACCATACAAGGCCTTACGTAACCTGTTAACCATCCCTTCCGATCCTGCAACAATAAAGCCGGGAGGCTGCTCAACATACACCTCCTCCTGCAGGTCACCATTAAGGAACGCAGATTTCACATCCATCTGATACACGGGCCACCTCTGAGAAGAAGCAAGGGCAAGAACGGTCTGAATCGTGGTCATCCGCGTTGTCGGTGCAAAGGTATCCTCGTAGTCGATGCCTGGCCGTTGAGCATAACCTTTAGCCACAAGCCTGGCTTTGTGTTTGTCCACCGACCCATCAGACGCGTATTTGGTCTTAAAGACCCATTTGACACCAATGACTGACCGCTTTGTCGGCCTCGGTACCAACTCCCAAGTGTTGTTCTTCTCGATGGCATCAAGGTCCACTTGCATGGCTTTCCTCCAAGTATCCTGTGAAAGGGCTTCCTTTACGGAAGTGGGCTCTTTGTCCCGCATGATACGAGGCATCAAAGCATAGTTCACCTGAAGAAGCTCCGCCGTGTTGCTTTTATCTCGGACTCGATGTGATCTTCGAGGGCCGTCCTCTGTGGTCCACTCGGAGGGTAGCTCCGTGACACCTGACTCCCGAAGGGTGTCTACTAACCACCTAGGCACTCGAACAGATCGCGGAGCCTCCTGTGGTCGCGGGGGCTCAACTCCAGCTGCGGGCTCAACCTCCTGTGATGACTGAGGTGGATCAACTGGAATGAAAGACTGGGAATCATCATCAGACTCCTCTGGATCTCCAAGAAGTGGCGGCTCCTATCCCTTGGAAAGAGAGTTATACCCCACAAATACCAGCTTGCGGGACTTGGAGTCAAGCTTCCCTCTCTGCTTCTTCGGAATATGTACATATGCGTCACTCCCAAAGACACGGAAGTGTGAGACATTGGGTTTCCTGCCAAAATATGCCTCAAATGGAGTCATATGGGGTACATAAGTCGTCGAAGAGCGGTTAATGGTATGGACAGCCGTTGCCACAGCCTCACCCCAAAGTGGACGACGAAGATCACGATGCTCCAACATGGTCCTCGCCATCTCTACCACAGTTCTGTTCTTATTTTTCAACAACTCCATTCTCCGAAGGCGATCTATTGGCCAATTCCCTTTTTATGCCATGGTCTGCACAAAACCTGAAAAATACAATCGAGGAGAATTCACCTCCTTTATCAGCCCTGAGAGTCTTAACCTGATATCCAGACTCTTTCTCCACCATCACGTGCCAATCCTTGAACCGAGCAAAAGCCTGGTCCTTCTGGGAAAGAAAGTAGACCCACTGAATCTGGTACAATCATCAACGAGCAGCATGAAGTAGAGAGATCCTCCCAAGGATGGTATCTGCTGTGGTCCACACAATCAGTGTGAATCAACTCCAATGGTTTCGAAGCCGCCTGGAAGCCTGCTTCGGAAAGGATTCCCTGTGTTGCTTACCACGTATGCAAGAACTGCAGCGTCCTTGTCTATGACCAACATCTGGCAAGCCAACCACCATCTGGTCTCGGAAGGCGCACTGCAAAGCATCCACATTTAAGTGGCCAAAACGAAAGTGCCACAAATCTCCGACCTGAGAGCCTGTCAATGAGGAGAGTGCAGAGAGCTTGTAGATGCCATTCTCCACACCGCCCTCCCAAACAACTTTGCCTGTCTCACGGTCCCTTAGAGCAACTGAATGCTCCTCGAATTCCACCCGAAAGCCAGTCTTGCATACCTCATGTACTGACAGAAGATGAAAACCCAGAGCAGGGACATAAAGAACACGGGAAGCATGCTTGTCCCCCTTGCCGTCGGGAATAATCTCCATCCGGCCCTCACTATGTATCGGAATAGTGGAGTTATCGCCAATAAAGATACGACTTGACTGCCGTTTCGGATCCAGAAAGAAGTCACGGGATGGAGTCATGTGCCTGGAAGCACCACTGTTGAGAATCCATTCCCGGGTATCCTTCGCGGTGAAGCCAACTACCTCCTCGCTCGAAGATGATGAAGCATCGGAGTCCACCATCTCTAAGTGCACAAATGCCGGAGTCTTCGCAGCTGAGGCTGAGGAATCAGCACTCTTCCCTGTCCGCTTAGGGCACTTCCTTCAGTAGTGGCCTTTCTCGCCACAATCATTACAAGATCTTTCGGTCTTTAGCTTCTCTCGTTCTGGATCAGGCTTCTTCTCAGAAGACTTCTCCGGTGAAGCCTTCCCTTTGCCCTTGTTGGAATTCCGGCCTTTCGATCGTTGGCCAATTAAGGCCTCCGAACCTCCGCCGTGAGGAGGGTTCGTGAAACGTTCCTCCTGGTCCAAGACCATTGGCACAAGCTCCTCCCAAGTAATGATGCTGAGCCTGCCACTCGTGATCAACGAGGAATAGAAAGCAGAATACTGACCAGGCAAGTGGGAAAGCAAAATGATGGCCATATGTTCAGATGATATCTCTTCCCAGCTTGTAGGACTTCCTGCTGAAGGGCCTGCAGCTTGTTAATGTGTTCCCGCATCGTCGAAGACTTTGTAGGGTTCATAACCTGCATTTGCACTTCCAAGGAGATCCGTTTCATGGGTGACACCCTGTTATACAAAGAAGCCAAGTGCTCCCATATGCCTCTCGCCAGCGTCATGTGCTTCACATGATTGATCACTTGTGGTGTGCAATTGAGGAAAATAAACGATCGGACCCTGGCGTTGATACGATCCCACATGTGTGCCTGTGCCTCTCGGTCCTTCCTCGTTGATAATAACTCCCCTTCCTCAGCTTCTGGCCGTGGCACCCCGATGATAATAAAATCAGCAAGGTCATATGACTCCAGATTCGACTCCATCATGACCTTTCAGATGCCGTAATTGGACCCGTCCAACTGACGATCCACTGGGAACGTGGGGAGAGTCGGAATCTTCACGTGCTTCTCAGCCATCTCTAGTAAATCTGCCATCGCGGAGAGTAACCTGAAAGGGTGGGTGGGTGGGAAAAAAAATCTGTAAACCTGCAAGTGGCTGTCCAGCACCTTGGCCCGCCTTCCTCTTGCACCTTTTCTTCCCGATCCGCCCAAAACAGTCCACCAATCAGTAGCCTGACGCTCCCCCTCTTGCTCAGAAAAACGCCCAAGATTCGTCTAGAGCCTATGGCTCTGATACCATGTCAGAATATGCAGCGGAAATGATAACCAAACTTGGGTAGACAAGAGCAAGTAGACTGCAGAAAATAGACAGCACAAGAAACACAGAGAGAGAGGTGTGTAAACTCTTCTCTATACACAAGATCCCGAGAAAACTGAATGAGGAAGTGGTGGGGGAAAAGGGGCTATATATACAACCCAGAGAGGGCAGTCAGCCAGCAGATAAAGTGCCCACGACTGCTAGAAAAAGTCCCACGACTGCATAAATGCAGTCGGCCAGCAGATGAATGCCCATGACTGATGAAATCCAGTCGGCCAGCAGCCTAGTAGCCCATGACTGATGAACATCCAGTCGGCAAGCACTGGAGTGCTCCTGGCATCCTCTGGCAACCCTCCCACCACTAGGAAAAATGGGAAAAAATACGGAAAAATACTGGGAGTGTGGAAAAATGATAAAACACCTTATAGAGGGCGGGCAATGATCACTCGCCATGCCACCTTGGCCTTGGGTGCCCTTCCATCACTTCCGGCCCATAAGAAGTTCCGGATCAATTGCTGTACTTGGCCAATGCATGCCCGAGAAAGGGCTCAACACGAAGTGATGTGCCACATGGTGGCTACAAGTACCTGGTTCACCACCACCACTCTGCCTACTAGGGAGAGCCTCATCGAGCTCCAATATAAAAGCTTCTTCCGAATACTCAGAAGAAGCGGAGCGACCTGATGCTCGGGAGAGAGATCAATGCCAACCTGGCAACCGAGATAGCGAAGTGGAGTGCCCCTTGGGATCCACTGGAAGCCTCAATTGTTCGCCAAGTCAGGGCGGGTGCTGAACCTACCCAAAAACCACATGACTTGTGCGAGTTGATCTGCGCTCCTGATGTGCGGCAAAAAATCTCAATCGCCTCCGTGAATCTCTGGAGATTCCCAACATCTCTTGAAAGGAAGGCTGTGTCATGTGCGAACTTTGAATCAAGCAACTCCTCCTACGTACGGAGGGGAAGACGCAATCCTTGGAGCTCGGTCTCCTGGGTAGAGAGAAAACTTCTCATGGCCTTGGCGACGAAAAGGAAGAGGTAAGGTGCCAATGGACAACTCTACTCAGCCTCGCATAGCCAGGTCCTCATTTAGGGAGCCTTCCCCTTTCCCGCTCGGCTCGGCATGGACCTTAAACCCCATGAATCCACTCCATGGGGAATCTCATCGTGCCCTCCAAAAAGCTCCAATCCACCCTATCATATGCTTTCTCGAAATCTAGGAGAAGCACAATGAGGTCCTGTTGCCGCATCTTGGCCGAAGCTGTCGCTTCCCAGAAGGTTAATATGTTGGCCAGGATGCTCCTAGCCTGAACAAAGCTAGTCTAAGTGTCATGGATCAAGTATGGGAGAAAAGGTTGAAGTCTCTAGCCGATGGCCTTGGCCAATATCTCATAGGCTGTCCCAAGGAGAGTGATGGGTCTCCACTGCCGGATCTCCAATCTGTCCCCACCCTCCTTAGGAATCAAGTGAATCAAGCCCTCTGAGAGCCTTTCTGGCATGGCACCTGTAATCATAATCTCATTGAAGGCGAAGGCCACCTTCAATGAGGTCCCAATGGTGAAGAAAGGAGGAGACTAGAACCCCTCCGCCCTTGGGCATTTGCCCTTGGGAAGTGCCGTCAATGCCTCTGCCAACTCCTCAGCAGTAAATGGTGTCAATAAAAATGACCGAAGACAAGGGGGAACCACTTACCTCGTATGCCTCCAGATCCTCTCTCGCTTGTGTCCATCATCTGTGAAGATGCTGGGGCACCAGTGAGGAGGGATCGAAAATAGTATGTGGCGATGGCTCTCACCCAGGGGGGATCTGAAACAATAGCTCCATCCTGGCCACGCAACCTGCGAATACCATTTCTCCTCCTGTGGGGTCCAGCTATCTCAAAGAAATTCCTTGTGACTCTGTCGCCTACTTGTGTCGAGAAAGGGGCCCTAGTATGATACCTGTACTCCACCCTCCTCTCCTCTATGAATCTAATCTCCGTGCGAGCGGCGGCGAGCTGACTCTTGATCCAGTGGCTATCCGGGGCCTCTCCTGAAGCCACTGTAAAGAGGCTAGACTCCTCCTCAAACTCCTCTTTTGCTCCTGGAGACCCTCTAATCTACTCTGGGCTGCCTCCTGCAAGAAACTGCTGATCTCCCCTAAGCCCTCATCCAATGTGCATGCAGCAGAGTTTCAAAGGAAATCCAGTCTTGCCCATATCTGCTCTATCCCGCTGCATATCTCTGGGTCTTGAATGAGGCTGTCCAGAATCCTCGAGCTCACATGCCTGTCATGCCTCCAGGGGTCCTCTAAGGCCAAAATAACCGGGGCGTAATCAGAAAAGAAAGTACCTTCCAAAATACTAGTCATACCGCCTCGGCTGCAAGCCCACTCTTCAACATAAAACCTGTCAAATCTAGAGAGGTTGGGGCCGGTGCCCCTCCTATCTGATCTCGAGAAGCAAAGGCTCCCAGGGCTACGCCCAAACTCTGGAAGATGCCAAGGGTCCTGTCCCCTAACTGCAAGAATCATCTCCTCTAAGGTTGAGTACTCTGCTCCTGAAACTGTGGCCGTGCCACCTCCAAGCCTATCCTCTGTTGCCTCAATCATGTCAAAGTCACTGCCCAAGCAACAAAAGTCAGCCTGAGGGAGGGCTTGTCGTACTGAGCCCAGAAGAGGGCTCTACCTGCAGCAGCGTTCGGAGCATAGATGCTAAGGAAGCCAACGCTATCCTCTCCAATAGTAATGGTAATCCACTGTACTTGCTTTGAGACAATGACTCATGAGCTAGTCACTGCCGGCAAAATAGGTGCTCACTGACAGAAATACACACCTCTCCTTGCGTCCCTCAGGGGCCGGAGGATGGGGACCAGACCAAGCCTGTCCTCTGCTGCCTCAATCATGTTAAAGTCACTGCCCAAGCACCAAAAGTCAGCCTGAGGGAGGGCCTGCCGTACTAAGCTCCAGAAGAGGGCTCTACTTGCAGCAGCGTTCGGAGCATAGATGTTGAGGAAGCCAACGCTATCCTCTCCAATAGAAATGGTAATCCACTATGCTCGCCCTGGGACAATAACTCCTGAGCGAGTCACTGTCGGCAACAACTGCTCACTGATAGAAATACACACCCCTCCCTACGTCCCTCAGGGGCCAGAGGATGGAGACCAGAAAGTATGACTCCTGCCTGGAAGAATCTTCCCGCATCTGCGGGTGCACCCCTTTGAGAGATGATGCTCATGGAGGAAAAGAATGTCTATGGGTCCCCCCACTATGGCCCTTTGAAGCTCGCCTCGTAGGTCGCCTCATCTCAGAAAGCACTGAGGCATCCCTAAACCCTGAATGTTCCATGAAACAATCCGCATATCAATCTCGGTGTGATGCGGCACTAGCGGAACTGCCCTCCACTCGAAGGAGTCTTGGGCGAGGGTTTAGACGGGGAATAATCACAATCCGTGGGGGGGGCGAAGGCGTGCCAGGCATGCAGTAATCTTGTCCTCCATGTGATGCCACTCTGTATGAACACGCGCATATGCATGCTTTGGACTCCATCGATCACAGTAAAGGTATCTGTAAGAGGGGGGAAGAGGTACCGTAGCAGAGGTATGCATGAAAACGAAGAGCAGCACCTCCAGACTGGAGACTGCCATCTCTTCGTCTTGGCCTTGATGGGCTGAGCCTCCAAGTTCCATCCTAGCCAGAGGCCAAACATGGGTGAGGATGCGGGGATCGTGGAGATGGTGGGAGAGCTCAATTGCCTGACCCTGAATGGCCGTTGCCACTAACTTAGGATCCCACTGTCCTGGGGGCTACACTAAAGGGGAAAGAGAAGTCATCGTGCCATTATTTGGCGTAGAGGGCATGGAGTGGTGAAAAACCACACATACTCGAACAAGGGCTACTGTCTCCTCAAAAATGTCAGTCCCTTCCGTCGGCAGACACTGGAAGAAACTGTAGTCCACAGACTATCCTAGGATCATGGGGCCCCACCTGGAGACTCTGGCGGGAGAGTGCTTACCGGGGAGGCAGCGATGGTCATCTCTACTCGATCGGAGAATTGGTGAATCAAGCGACGGACTGATTGCGCCGGTTGCCTCCGCACCGGGTTAGGGGCTGTTGGGGGGCAACCTAAGTGCTCTGGAGAGGCAGGCGGGGGAGGGAGGGGGGGCTTGGATGATAAAGGAGGGGCGGAGTGTGCTGCG
This sequence comes from Cibotium barometz, assembly GCF_041138505.1. Taxonomy (NCBI): domain Eukaryota; kingdom Viridiplantae; phylum Streptophyta; class Polypodiopsida; order Cyatheales; family Cibotiaceae; genus Cibotium; species Cibotium barometz. The sequence goes on from NC_141054.1 coordinate 34,472,155, forward strand.
GCGGGTAAAGTCAGTGATGAGACTCAGGGAGGAGGAGGGGGAGGCAGCGGCGAGAGAGGGTGGAGTGGCAGAGAGGCCGGGGAGGGGTGTTGCTGAGGGGGATCCATCGGAGAGGAAAGCTTGGGGGAGGGGCCCGCCGGGGGCTGAGAGAGGCTGGCTTGCCTCTTAGAACACTGAGGGTCGGGGGGGGGTCTAGACGAGGGATCGGCTGCCATACTAGTGGGGCCGGAGGGGCCCGCTCCAGGACTGAAGAGGGGGCGTCACCAACGAGAAAGTGCTGGGATAAATGCTCGTAACGGGTCTCTGACAGAATCGAATCCTCTTGAGATCTACTAGCTTGGCGCGCTTTGCGGTGGCGCTCGGCTCTGGTGGTCGTCTGGCGGCCGGGGTGCGGTCCTACCGTCCGCCACTCAATGTCCGTTGGGTCACCCAGAGTCGGGGCCTGGTCCTCTGCTGCCTGAGGGCATGTCCCTCTCTCTATCCCCTGGTGAGGGTTAGCACAAGAACTGGGGGGAGAAATCACTGGAGGCGGTCTCCTACATTGCCGTTGAGGGCAAGCTCTAGCTAAGTGACCCATCTGTCTACAAATGAACCATTGGCTTGGGAGGCCATAATACTTGTCAAATCCCCGTAGGATCTCCTCGTAGAATGCTCCTGGTACAAGACTCGAAACCTGCAAACAAACCAAACAAACATGACGGGGGTGCAGGTCTGACTCACCTCCCAACCTTGACAGCCGTGGGCAAGCCCACAAGTCTTGGCTGTCCCCACCGAGCCACGAGCTCAGCCAACTAGATGGACGTACCGACCAGTCTCTACCTCGTGACGTCCCATACCGCCACGAAGCTATCCTTGCGCGCCTCGAGATTGCTGCCGGCCTCAGCTGCATAAAGCAGGTGCACGTCTGCGCACTAGATCCAGGCTCCTGACCATAGAGCTCTCACAAAGACATGCGAGACTCTATATGACTAATGACTAACCTTGGCCACCCTTTTATAGGCTCTTGGCCGGTCATCGGGCATCCACACTTGGGTGCCCGCCCATCCATACTTGGGTGCTAGCCCGTTAGTCTATCCCTAACTCAGCTCGTCAATCAGCCTGCCTAACTCCAAGCTTCCCCAACCTCGAAGCTAGTCTTGTGTGCATGTAGCACACGGTAGACACACACTGTGCACATGACAATACTCCACATGCTGTTGTATGGGGTTTCCACGGAGGCTAGGAATAGAAATACAATCCGGTATTGACTCCGGCGACGAGGAGACACAGATACGGAGGGATGGAATCCCAATTGCCCTCGCGAGGGCCGAGGCAGCGCGTGGGGGTGGGGACTCCATCACTCTCTCGATGGCATTACCAATCACCGGGAGAAGAGGAAGGTACTCCTTCCTAAGGCATGGGAAGCCGGAAACGCCAGCCAATGGGTCAGACACTGGATCATCGAACCCGTGCTGCCATCGTGCAAAGAAGGCCTGCGCCATATGTAGTGCAAGGGGACTTAGTTGCATGACTCGGTCTCACGCCGATGGCGAGTCAAACTCCACCTGGTAGTATGCGCGCCCCAAAAGGTGAATATCAGTGATCTTTGCAGGTTCACCGATGAGGCTGGCTTGTAAGAGATCCTTGAGCTGTCCGCACGCAGGGTGGCTACCAACAATTTTGCAGACCAAGGTGGAGGTGTTGAGTGAGGCAACAATTGTGGCAAGAACCTGTAGATCCGTTTCGGAGAAGGAAATGCAAGCAATGGCGGCTTCGGTCGGGGATGACGGAGCGGCTATCATGGATTCCTCTTGAAGGTGAAGACTAGAATAAACCGAAGCTTGCTGAGTAAAATTGAAAACCCCAGAAGCCAGGAAACGGCAAACTGCACTGGAGACATAAGATTTTAGCAAATCAAGCGCTATTGAATTTGCAATTTCACTTTGCCCATCTATCTGTGGATGATATGCCAAAGAGAAATTTACCTTGGTTCCCATATTATCTATATATGCCTAGATGAATCCAGGAACATGCCCAAATTCACCTTTTAGGAACGATAGTGCGCGCCAAAAGAGACTAGTGGTGGGAGGATGATGGTCCCCCACGATTATCTTTGGCATGCCATGATGCTTGAAGATTTGGGACCAAAATATCTTGGCCACATGCTCTGGCTTGATATTCTTCCATACTAGAATGAAATGTACCTATTTATTGAACTTGTCCTCAATAGTCCAAATTGCATCATTTCCTTGTTGTGTTTTGGAAGATCCATGATAAAATCCATGGCGATACTTTCCCAAGGCTGATTTGGAATCAGCAACGGTGAAGCAACCCTGGAGTCTTATGCGTGTCAAATTTGACCTTCTGGCAAACCAAACATTGGCGTACATAATCATCAATCTCGTTACACATCCGAGGCCAAAAGTAATACTTCTCCAAAGCCTGCATAGTGGCAAGAATTCTTCTATGTCTTGCATAAGGTGGTATATGGCATTCCTCCAACACCTTTTGCCTTAAGTTTTTATGCACACAAAGGCGGTTGTGCATCATCAAATACCCATCACATATGGAATAATTCGGGGCTGAATTAGCTTGCTGTAAATCAGCCCATATATGCTAAAAATCATCATCTGTGTGATAGGCATCACGCATATCTGAGAGATCTTAATGATAGGCCATGGTAATGGCATGAACTTGAGGCCTTCGGGAAAGCACATCAGCCACTACATTCTTCTTTTGGGAATATGCAAAATCTGAAAATGAAACATAGAGAGGAAATTTGCCCATCTCATATGCTTTTCAGATAACTTCGTTTGTGTAAGAAAGTACCAAAGACTTTGATGATCCGTCTTAATGGTAAATTCAGCTCCCAACAAATAATGCTTCCACATTGTGAGAGCATGAATCACTGCTAGAAGCTCTTTCTCATAAACCTACAAATGGAGTTCCACGTGTTGCCACTAGCGGCTTTTGTATGCTACCGCATGTCCTTGGTTTAATACTAAACCAATACAATCTCCACATGCATCACATTCAACAAAGAACGGTTTACGCAAATTTGGCACCATCAAAACCAGTCTAGTGTGATGTCTTGCTTTAAACCATGAAAAGCCTTCTTTTGTACATCACCCCACTTAAATACAGCCTTTTTCTTGGTGAGATCATGTAATAGCGAAGCAATTTCAGCAAAGTGCTTAATAAATGGATGGTAATACAATACATACCCTTTTCTTTGATACAATGTGACCAAGATAGTGGATTTCTGATAGAAAGAATTCACTCTTCTCACTGTTAATGTAGGGCTTGTGACTACGAAGCTCTTCGAACACTATAGCCAAGTGTTCTCGGTGTTGTTCCTCATCTTTGGCAAACACAATGATATCATCAAAGAAGGTACTAGTAAATTGTTTGTGTTTTCTGAAAATCCTGTCCATCAAGCAGTTGAACGTGGCCGGTGTATTGGTAAGTCCAAATGGCACTATCAAGAACTCATAGAGCCCAAATTACGTACGAAAAGCAGTTTATGTACATCTTACAGTGCCATTCATATTTAATGATAGCCACTCTTAAGATCAATTCGGCTAAAGCAAGTTGCACCTTCCAACTTGTCTAGAATGTCATCAATGTGCGGAATGGGAAATCTGTTCTTTATCGTCACCTTGTTAAGGGCATAATAATCGAGACATATTCTATATGTACTATCCTTCTTTTGCACCAATTACACGAACAATAAGGAGAAGAGCTGGGTTGTATTAATCCTTTCTCAAGTAAGTCATTTACTTGAGTCTTGCACCATAATCTCTTCTTGCTGACTAGCACTTGCCATGTATGGAGGCCAATTGGGCGGTGTGCTACCAGGTAACACATCAATATGGTGATCTTCGGGACGCTCACGTGGTAACTCAGCAGGCAACGCATCTCGAAAACAATCACTATAGCGATGTAGGAAATCTACTCGCTCTTGAGTTAGTTGATCAACATTCACTCTTTCATGCTTAGCACTCTCTCTTACAAAAACCAAGTAAGAGCAAGATGATTTCTCTATTACCTTATTGACCTGTACATTACCGACAATAGGTATGGTACTTCTTGGAGTACCAACATCTATAACAATCTCTCTACCTCTATGCATGAAACTGATCTTCTTTGTTTTGTACGATTTCTTTGGCTCCAATTGAGCATGCCAAGGCATTCCCAACAAAATGTTAGAGCCTGTGAGAGGAGCAACCATAAAACTCTCATGATCAAAATAGGCTTGTATGTGAATACGGAGTTTTCCAATGATTTGCGTTACATTCACTCCTTTACCCTCAAAAGCTGCATTTGCATCCATTTGAGTGCCATAATCTGATACATGCAACCCTATGGCGGCAACCATCTGCATAGAAATGAAATTGTCCGTGAGTGCATTGTCAAAAAGAAATAGTGCAGGTTGATCTTTTAACTGTCCCTGTGCTTTACATATGAGTCTCTCAGCTGAAGTATGTGCAGTGTTTCCTCATTTGGCACAGGATTTATACGAGGCTTTTTGGTGCCACTATCTGCATTCTTCAGGTTTCGTGGGCACCTAAAACACATATGATCTTTACTACCACATCCAAAACATTTTCCATCACATGCATACTAGTTGCATACAGGCTGTCTAGGGCTGGTCGGCAGTTTCTCTTGCTCTATAGCTTGGCTGTGCTGATTTACAACATAATTCTAACAGATATCAAGGGTTTTTGTGGTCGTAATCGATACAATTTTTGCTCTGGTTGGTGACCGAGGGCTTGGTTTCACTAGAAGGCAGGTGGTGGCTGCTTTGGCTCTGGTTGGTGACCGAGGGCTTGCTTTCTTTGAAGAGCAGTTGGTGATTGCTATGCCTTGGTTGGTGACTGAGGGTTTGTTTTTTGTATTGAGTAGTTGGTGATTGCTGTGCTCTGGTTGGTGACTGAGAGCTTGTATTTCTTTGTTTTTCACAAATTTGGATAAATCTAGTGTTGGCAGAGGAGTGGAACTCTCGAGCACCTGCATCCTGTACAAGAGATACTCTGTTGGTAATAAGGATAGCTCGGGGGGGGGGGGGGGGGTGCTGGCCCAACTTCAGCCCCTAGTGTTGTGTCATGTGCGAGATTATCTTATTTGGTTTCAGGATGTATATGTTTATGATGCTTGTGATAGATGTATTGATTCATGCTCATGTTGTGGTGGATGTTTAATGTATGCTATGATTTGGACCACCGGTTTTCTGTATTCACGTGCCCGCCTATGATAGTAGATAATCTCAAAAAAAAAAAGCCTTGTAAATTGCCCCACATGATTGTGAGAAGCACGAGCAAGAAAGAAAGAAAGTTGTATTAAGGTCTTGAAAAGGCCAAAATGACCTATGGGACGAAAAGGTTACATCATGTCCATGAGGTACATCATCCTGGGTACAAAATAGTAATAAAGAAAGATAACAAAAATCTAGAGCTATAAAATCTGATCTAGGTACATGAGTAGAGAGCTCTCATATCACCCTAATACATCCCTCATGGGCCGCTGTGACATGGTGCTCAAGGTCGTAAAACTGAGTCGGTGCGAGGTGGTCCTGCCATGATGGGAGATGATGGCCTAGATCCTCTTGTGGTGGCGTGGCCGTGGGCGAGGGCCATGGGGTTTGGGGCATCGAGCTTTGCATAACTCATTGGCTCTGTCGAGTGTCACACCTCTAGTCGAGCTCCTGCGCTAGAGGTGGTTCGGGTATGGTGGGTGGATTGGCCCTTGGAGTGTTGGTATGGAAGAAGTCAGTGAGAGCTCTCTGTGCTGGTCCTCGATTAAGTACAACTGATCTAGATCGCACTAAGGACTCCTTGTGTCTGCGGAGCTCTAGAAGAAAAAGTCCCAGGCATCTCTGATCCGGGAAGTCCATGATCTTGGAAAGTGGTCCGAACCCAGCTCGGAAGAGGCAGTGGAACCTCCCACGAATCTCATAGTATACAGGGCATCGGCATATGTAATGATCCTCTGTCTCGGGCTTTGTGTGACAGAGTTGGCATATCCTGTCCTTTGGTGCGGCCGCCTAGGCCCATATCTGGTAGTCTCCACTCTTAGCTGGTGGGATGAGGTGCAGATCTGGCCGATCGCATATCTTACCCCAAAAGATTGGTGTGTGTCCATGTAGCGTGGGCGGATGATGAAAACATCCTCTGTCAGGCATAGGAGGTGATCTCTGTAGAAGGCCATCTTCGTCCCTAGTGGACGACTAGGTGAACTCCATGTCCTCTTGAGTATCCAGTTTGACAATGTCCTTCCTGATAACCCTGTTCCGCTTTGTGCAGCTGAGAGCAAATGACGGAGCCTCTATGCTGTACTGGAACGGGGGGAGTGCCTCCATCTGCATACCGTGCATGCCAAACCAAGTGCCTACCTGTGCATACCAGCATTCTGTATCTCCCTACAAGAGAAAATGTACGAAGCTGTGGCAACGAGTACTACCTGATTCACAACCACCACCCTGTGGATGCCAAGCCAAGTTTCAAATGCAGTAGTTTTTGTGAATGTGATCCAGTGTGGGTGCAAACTGTTATTGAGGAGTGATGTCCACATTTGCCTCGCAACTCAAGTATTGGTAGTTCCCATAGGTCTTCACCGTCTGAAATCCAAAATCCAATGAATTTATCCCAGTTGATGACAGCACTTGCAGCAGGATGAGATGTCCAAGGCAGCCGGAAAACGTATACATTCCTTGGTTTCCAGGAAGGCTGCAGTGTCATCTGCAGACTTGATGTCAGCAAGTTCCTGTTCACTCTTGGTAGGACGATAAAAACTAGTAATAACGACATCAGTCGCTCTCAAGAAGTAGCTCATGGCCTTTGCCACAAATATGTAGAGAAGTGGGGCAAAGTAAGCAAAGGTAAGCATTTGTGCTGTACGAAGCTAGGCATATGATAATAATGTCTGCTTTCAATCAACCCTGTTTTAAACAATTCAGTAAAGACATTTTAAACTCTTTAAATGGAGAACATGTAAAAGTTTTCCTTCTGAAAGGCAGATTCATGGCTTGTATGAAGTGTTAGTTAGTCATTTGTTTGAAGAGGTTGTCAGTGGTCGTAGTAATTTTTTTTTGGAGTTGATCTGAACTCGGGCAACTGCCTAGAGTTTCGAAGTTCTTATCAGCTGGTGGTTGTAATTTTCAAGAGAACCATTTTCTAATGAGTGAGGAGCGCAATTCAAGCTTCTTTGTGACTCTACAGGCTGAGGGAATTTTAAAGTTTAGTCATAACGATGCCGTGCAATGCCTTGCATACAATCCTGTCACTCAGCAGGTGAAATTTGTTCTTTGTGAGCCACAACTTTACAATAGAGGTTTCTCAGCATCCAGATTATATTGCAAGCATGAAGTTTGGGAAATCAATCCTTTAATACCAGCTTCATTATTTTTTCCACCGGCATATAGCTGGTGAGTGGAACTGCCAGTGATTTTGGAATATGGTCTCCAGAGCAAAAGTCCATTTCAAAGCGTAAAGCTTCTTCAAAGGTGGGCTGTTGATTGTGGTTGTTTTTGCAAAAATTGAGAAATCTTTTCATTATGCTTAGAACAAAGGTTTGATATGCAGGTGCTGTCAGTTGCTTGGAGTGGTGATGGACAATATTTAGCTTTGGGCATGTACCATGGACAAATTTCCATATGTGATAAAAGTGGCATTGAGCAAGTGAGTTTTATTGCATAGCAGGAATGAAATTTATTGAAATCAAAACTCCCATAGATAGATGTGGAACATTTCCACCACATATATTGTTTGTGCTTTTAAGCTAAGGAATTTTGGAGGTTTGGTTATCTCGAGGGTACCCCCTAGCCACAAGGGTGTAAGTGCCTAAGAAAGTTTATAAATATCGATCGTGATTCCATGTCATGTTGTGTGATGTGTATGATGGTACAAAATATCTTGGACTTTATATAGCATGTTCCAGTGTCACATGCACCCATGCACCGAAGTGCAGTGTGACACGCTAGCTCAGCATCGATGCTATACTTTATACAGAAAATAGTACCTTTTTAGGAATATTTCGCTATGAGCCCATTGTGAGCCCCAACCCGGGACATGTTAGGCACGAGCTACGTAGGTCAGTCTCCCAGCCTTAGGTGTTAGGGTTAGTCCCTTGACCCACTTGGAGAACAAGCATTTAGGTCATCTGAGGTTAGGGCATGAGAAGTTGGTACTTTAGGTGCATACACAAAGCATATGAAAGCATGTAGAATTATAGGTACATGAGTCTTTACACATGTTCTGCACTTTTCTATTGCTGAACTAGATGAAGAATGAGATGATTTATGCAAGGGAATGTGGGGCTGCTTATATATGAGACTAGGCTACTGGCCGGTGGATGCATATTGCTGTCGGCGTGTATTAAATGCCCATGACTGATGAAAATAAGCATTTGATGCTTGTGCATATTTACATGTGTGGTGATTTGCTGACATGGCATATCCTGATGCTGGCCGACTGGTATATCCTGCTGCAAATGACTGTTTACAGCCCCTAAGGCTGGCCGGTCAAGAGCTACGGGCTGCCTATGATGTATAGCATCACATATAAGGCATGTAACATGCCTTATGGCTGACCAATGGAGAGTCTTTTGCATGCATAATTCTCAGCCAAGAACCTAGTGCTTCAGTCCCAAGGCAGCCCAAAGCTTTGCTTCAGCATCCCGCCTTCACTAGTGCATCTCCCTTAGCAGATCAGGGTGTGCATAAGGCTATTTGATGTGGCGTCAAAGTTGTCTTCAACCTTGTTGATGGAGCAACAGATGTCCGGTCTACAGCATCATTGCATTTGGCAGTCTCCATCAGTCATACTCAATAAGTTCTCTACATTGTAACAGTAGAGATTTCAAAGTAATGAAGCAAATATTCTTGCTTGCGGGAGGGGGTCCTTAAGTGGGTGAAACCGGCCTTCAGAAATCTGACGGGCAGTGGAACAAACACTCGCACACAAAACACTTCATCACCCATGGGAACCTGGAAAAGGGAAACAAACAGGGCGAGCTAGAGTGCTCTTGCAAATATTACAAGGACACCGATTGGCCCCAAAACGCAGTGGCGCCCCTTGTGGTATTTCTTTACTTGAACAAATTTTGAGTACAAAGTACAACTTGTCGAATCCTCTACCATTAGGATTCCTTTTAGCTTTTCACCTAGGACTTCCAAATAAGAACTCTCGTTATCACAACAAAGCATTCCATAGAGAAGGCACACCTGTACGACACCTCCCTGCTTGAAAAGGTCTTCTCCATCTCTATCATAGATCCCACAACCTTTCCCAAACAGCAGTAGGGCTGTACCAAACCTCATGTCCTTCCTATAGTCACAGCTTGCATGTAACCTCCAGAAAACTAGAACCTGTCCACATGAATCCAGAGACATGCTCTCCATATGAAACCAAAGACCTGTATCCGATAAACCGTAGACCTGTATCCCATAACCATAGGCCTGTATCCTCGTTACCAAAGTCCTGTTTCTTCTCGAAAGACCAATGTCCTGTTTCCATGACAGATAAATCCACATATGCACCATCCAATCACGGTGCCAAAAACCTAGAGAGAGAGATAGAGGACGTGTCAAGCAATCCTTGAAAACACATAGGTCCAAGTCGAAGAGCAACACACATCTCTTCCAAGAACATCATCCTGTGCATATATAGCTTGATCCTCTGCATCCTAATCTCGTAAACAAAACCTGCTTGCGAAGAGAGAAAGAAAGAAAGAAAGAAAGATATATTAACGTCTGCAAAAGGCCAAAATTGGCCTATGAGACAAACAAGTAGTACAATGATGTTCCTCCAGTCATCAAGAGGAAAATGTGGAGTGAGAATAAAATGTACAAGTATGACAACACAACCATAAGGGACTCAATAGTGGTGTACAAACAAGAGGGTGTGGATGGAGTACTAGGGCTACTAATGCATCTCTATATGCTGAAGGGGTGATACAAGTATGATATGTTATCTACTCCTAACTCCATCCAGTCCCATAGTCTGGGTACAATATGTCATACATCCGATTTGAGGATGCCGTAAATGTCTGGAACATGCGTCCTGGATCAGAGCGAAAATGTGCCAAGCTGCTCCTGGACCTCCTGTTGGTGTCGACACCGGATGGCCGCGATCTCTCTGTGGTGTAGCCGCCCTCCCAGTCTCGATCTCTAGTTGGTGTGATGAGACCCTTAGTCGCCCAATGGCTACTCTGGCTCCATGTGATAAGTGGACCTCCAAGTATCGTGGTCGCTGGATGAAGCCGTCTATGGAGGTGCTCAAGAAGTGGTCTCTGTAGTAGAGCATCTTCGTCGGGACTGGCTGACTGGGAGATAGCCAAGTCTCCTGTATGTGGCCCTGCCAAATGTCATGTCTCATGACTTTGTTCCTCTCTGTCTGAGAGAGGCGTTTGTGTGGTGCAGCTAGGTTATACTGTAAGGGTGGTAATCTGTCAATATCAATCCTGTGTGATGATATCCACTGTACCACCTGGGAGTACCATGACTAGGTATGTCCCTCCTCATCAAGCTGTCTGGATGCCTCAAAAGCAGCCCGAGATACCCGATTTGAAACTAGGATAGATTCCTCTTCCAAGAGGAGAGTACACAGATCATCAAACTTGAGGGAACGTGCTGTGATCTGAACTCGCAAAGCTCGGGAAACCATGTCATAATCTGCAGGAAGCGTGATGAGGAGGAGAGCAGCTAATTGAGAAGAGGTCACGGCAGTACCCATTGCCACTAATTGGTCATGGATTACCTTAACCTTCATCACAAATGACTGCATGGAAGTCCCTGCTGTAAACTCCAGGGAGAAGAGCTGACCCAATACGTTGATAGTCCGCATTGTAGAGTCCTGTGCATATAGATCTGTCAGCTTTCTCCAAACAGAGGCAGCACAATCCAATGTTTGCACGGTGGGGGAGACCTCTGGTGAGATGGCTCGTACAAGTGCAGAGATTCTCCCAAGCTGAAAGTTCTGCGAGAAAGGCATCCTCCTGGTCCTGAGTCCACTTCCTAGAGCTGGTAGGACGTTCGGGCTTTCGTTCGTGGCCCTGAACAATCTCCCAGAGTCCCTCGTGTGTGAACCAGACCTTCATCTATAGCTTCCAGTGATCATAGTTTGAACCACTGAGCTTGTCCTCCTTGTTCGTGCAGGGGGGGGACGCATGTCTACCTCAAACAAGCTATGTCTCAAACAACCTCAGTAGCTAAGCAATCCACGTGCTCTCTCAAGCACCTTTCCACAGGATCCAACTAGGAACTAGTAGCCCCCTCTGAAGATGCAGGCTGGACAACAGCAAAAGAAACCCAAAAAAAACACACCACCGGGAACCTCCTACCGGAAGAGGGAGGGGATCTTGGAGGGAGAAGAGCTGATGTGCCACTTGTCTGATGCACTTACTGAATCTGCAGCTAGACCTCCTCCACTTGCCTTTGTAGAAGAAAACGCAGCCTAGGGGCTGGCCGACAGCAGTTGGAGAGGTTGTAGAGCAAAAAACGCAGCTAAGAAAGGAGAAACGCAGCCACTGTTTGAAGGATCTACAGCCTGGAGAATCTAGGAAAGCAGAAAACGGAGAGAAACAGATTGTGCAGCAGCCAGAGCCTAGGTGAATGATACCATGAAAGAGTGTGCACAAGCGGAAGCAAATAAACATGAGAGAGAAAGATTGCAAGCAAGAACTGAGCTTTATTAGCTTAAGGTTATAGAGTACAAGAGCCAGCAAATAGGGCAATGAATGATGTGATAGAATGAATAAAGGGAGCAACTCTTATATACTTGTGCATGAAGCAGTCGGCTGTAGGAAATAGGCCGACAGCATAAAAAGAAAGATGCAATATTCTAACAAAGGCTAGCTTTTGTACAAGCAAAGTTCGGTACACCTGAAGGAAACCTTGACACAGTTCATGCCAGCATCAACAAAGGCCAAGGAGGAATCACGTTGGGTTATGAAGCAGCCCAAGACTGAGAGCGTCGATGCAACGAAAAGAGAGCTTCTAAGACAAAAGTTCTCGGGAGACGTGATCACACAAAGAGGTGTTTCCGAGGAGGTGCCATTACCCGGATGCACATGTCAGAGCTAGAACCAAAACCAGAGCCACAGCTAGAGCCAGAAGCCAAACCACAATCAGAACCATAGATCATGCAGGTGGATCTTTCCAAATCCTATTTGGAGGAGGATGAGGTCAACTTGATAGTTCTCAAGGAGGTGGATCTCTCCAAATCCTACTTGGAGGAGGATGAGGTCGTCCAGATAGTTTTAGAGGAGCGTCTAGAAAATCTCTCTGAATCTTGTGAGGAAGAAGAGACTACATGTGATTCAAAAGATCCAGAGACCGATCGAGAGAGCTTGAAGACCAAGTCAGAGAGCTTGGAGATTGAGCTGATGGATATGAAGTGCGGTCTTCAATTGGAATGGAACGGACTCGAAGCAAATGGGTATGGATTACCCTAGTGCTCCAAGCTTAGCAGGAGGGGATGTCATGTGCATCCGTTAATCCCAATTCTCATACACATGTATATTCTCATTAGAAAATATATGGGCAGATTTTGAGCGGATTTTGCAGCCCTACAGGCTCCCGGAAGTGCCCAAGACATAGCCGAATGGTTGGGATACCTTTTGGGCATAATTTGGACACAAAATATGACTTTTTGGACAATGTTTTGTGGAAAAAATAGGCAAAACCGACTTGATTACGAATTCATACCTTTTCTCTATAAATAGGACCATTAGGCATTCATTAGAATCAGCATTCAAAGATCAAGAGGATCCATTTGTCAGAGTTTGCAAGGCAGCAAGGACACAGTGGTGGATCAACAGGAGCTTCTCTTGTCGGATTGCAAGTAGAGGGCTGCATGGATCTTTTGTATGTATCATGAAGATGTGAATTAGGAAGATCATTTGCATGAAGCTGTGAATGAACAAGATCATTGTGTATATAGCCTGTTTTGGCAATATACAGTAGGTTAAATCTATGTCTCCTTCTCTTCTTTGTCTTTGCTAAACATAGGATTAGCGTTAATCTTCTTTGCTTAGCGTTAATCATGAACACACTTCTGCAACGCATGTTACATTTCAGTTGTATTACTTCTTTCTTGTACAAAACGTAAAGTAGTAATTTAGGACTCTTGTGTGTGTTGTATGTGTGATTCCGCCGCCCTCTTCTTTCTATCTCTAGAAAACCCTACACATAGGCACAAGTGTACTACCATTGGTATTAGAGCCTAGGGATCTTGCAAATTTTTTTCTTTTTTGGCACGCGTTACTTGCATTTTAAAAAAGTTTTATGTAGATTTCCTTTTAGGCCCAAAAATGTATCATAATATTTGGGGTCTGTGCGTTCAAGTCTTGGAAGAGTTAATATTTGGGTTTGCTTCATTGCACCTAGGTTAGTTGGGGTGTATTGTGCTTCCCTGTCCCACCAAACCCTTACCTCGTCTCGCAGGGCTGACATCTCTCACATGGTAGGTTCCTCTCCACAGCCCATTATTTTATCACATGGTAGCTTGAACTTTGGACTCCAGATATACTATCTAGAGAAGAACCACCACTTTATTGTGCCGGGCAACTGACCTTGCTACATGTACACTAAAAATTTGGCACGCCTAGTGGGACTCTCGAAACTTGGAGTCCACTTAGCCCACCTCTTACCTCTGTGTCCTCTGTATGCCCAATGCACGTAGTCCGGTCAGCGCATCCTCTCAATACGTTGCTAGAGTCGGAAGAGGCTCAATTATGTACCACCCAAGGATCCCCTTCCACCCCTCCCTAACAATGTGCAAGGCCGAGCCAATCCTCTTGACCCATCCAACCCTACTGGTGCGAACCAGTGGGCCGAGTGAATGTCAAGCTTCCCACCTTTAGAGGATCCACCACTGAAGATGTAGATGACCACATCCGGCTTTGTGTGCAAGAGCGGAGGCCTTGAGCGGGAGGATGCCCTCTTGGTACTCTTTCTGTCCACTCTAGAAGGCTCTGCAAACAAGTGGTTCAGTCAGTTTCCAACTGATCACTTTGTAGACTGGGCCACCCTAAAGAACGCCTTCCTCCGCACCTTCTGTCCTGGTAACTATGAGGACCGCCTTCTCTAGGAGCCAGGGAAGCTGCAACTGCTACCAGGGAGAGTGTCAAAACTTATGACATGGGCCACAATGCTAGTGGGCCCGCCTACTACCGACTTACTCTTGGACTTCATGGGCGTCAATGGGTTGCCCAACTTAGTAGCCCAAGACCACCCAACAAAAGATTCGAGTCGCCCCCCACCAAGTACCTTGTTGGAATTCCAAGAGCTAGCCTCCCAACTAGAAAATGCATGTCTCATGTTTGAGCTTGATGTGGGCGTTCTAAGGGAGGGGAGAAACAAGAGAAGAAGTGGTACCAAAGGGTTGGAGGGAGAGGGTACCGATGAAGTGGTAGACTGAGAGGTAGGGGATAGGGAAGAGAAAAGAAGTCTACAAAAGTTGGAATATTGATCTCTAGAAGCCACATCCTCCAAACGCAGAATCCTCCTCTTCAAATAGGACTAGAAGCAGCTAGACCTGCTCTAAAACTTCAGGGACTCTGTGAGGTACTTCAAGGATTCACAGGGTGAGGTTCAGATTGATCCTGATAAGGTGAGGGATATTGCTTCAGAATTTTATCGGTCTTTGTTGACTGCAGAGGTGCCCTCCCCTCAGAGAGATGTGGCACGGCAGAAAGTTTGGGAGTGCATGCCCAGGCTCATTACAAATGCTATGTGTTCTTCCCTGGATGCCCCTTTCTCGAAGGATAAATTCCTTCACGCACTGCATGCTCTTTCCAGTGGTTCATGCCCCGGGGATGATGGTCTTTCTCCCGCTTTCTTTATTCTTTTTTGGGATCATATTGGAGATGCTATCACTGTTGCCCTTTAGGAAATGTGGGTGTCGGGTATGATGCCTCCATACCTCACGGAGGGGCTGATTCACCTTATCCCCAAGAGTGGGGACAAGACTGACATCAAGCAATGGAGGCCCATCACCCTCCTTGGATCTGCATATAAAATCTTAGCTAAAGCCTTGAGTATAAGGTTGCAGCCGATTCTCCAAAGGACTATCCATGATACCCAAAATGGGTTCCTCCAAGGAAGGAGTATATTTGATAACATCTTTTCTTTCTGGGAAGCTGTCGAGTGGGCAAAGGCTAGTCAGCAGCCTCTTGCCATCCTTTTGCTTGATTTTGAAAAAGCTTATGACAGAGTGGATTGGGATTTTTTGGAGGGCACTATGGCACACAGGGGGTTTTCCCAAAACTGGATCAGAGGTGTGTCTTGCCTATACAGGGAGGCTCATAGCACTGTTTTAGCATGTGGGGGGCGTGGTGAGCGTTTTTAGATTTCCCATTCAGTGAGGTAGGGCTGTCCCCTCGCCCCTTTATTGTACCTCATCGTAGCTGAGGCTATGAGCAGGTTTCTTTGGGCTGCCCCTGGTGTTGTGGGTCTCAGGGTGCGCCTTTATGTACGGAGGAAGAGTTATTGGACTCTGAGTTAGCAGATGATACGGCATTGTTCCTTGAGGCTTCACATGCTTGTTTATGTGCTTTCCGGACAGCCTTGGAGGCCTTCTATTTGGCAGGAGGAGCAACTATTGATTGGCATAAGTTAGTTGGTTTTTGGATCAGTGATTCTCCTCTTGCAGATTGGGGTACAGATGTTGGTTTTACTTGGATTGAGAGAAGATGCTCTGCCAGATACCTTGGTTGTCAGGTGGGTGTTGACATCTCCCTTGCACAACAATTTGCTCCAGTGCTCTTAAGCATTAAAAGCAAACTTCATCACTGGAGTAGGAGGAAGCTCGACTTGGCCTCTAGAGCTTTGGTGGTCAACCAAGTTTTGCTAGCCACGACTTGGTTTATCGCTTCGTGCTGGATTTTTCATAAGGGCTGCATTGGACAGCTTCGTCGCCTTATTCGGAACTTTCTTTGGTCAGGGCTTGATGGAAATGCACACACGAGGGCTAGAGTTGCTTGGGAAACCATTATCAGGCCTAAGCAGGAAGGGGGATTGAATATCATTGACCCTAAGGTGCAATGTAAGGCTTTGCTGTGTAAGCTGGTTGTTAGGGGCTTTCTTCCAGGCTCTAAGTTGTGGAACGACTTTCTCATGCAGCAGATCATGAAGTGTGTCCCTGTTCGCGGAGGTGACTGGACTCTCAGCTCACGCTTTATTTTTTCGGATGCAGTTCACCGCTCCCCTTCATTCCCCTTGGTTGGGTCCCTTCTACGGGCCTGGGATTGCCTGAGGAGTTTTTTGGTACACATCCCCTTGCGTTCAGCGGAGGAAGTTAACCGGCAGCCCATCCTGTGGAATGATTTGATCTTAGATGTGCATGGTAGGCCTCTTGGGGCAGCTATGCATATTCGTTGGGCTGGCTGGGAGACGCTTTGCCCCATGGTGTTGGCTTGGAAGAGGTTTCAGAGCCTCACCGAGGTACATAGATTGGATCTCACGCAGCATTTGAGAGGCTCTAGTCGGAGGATGCACAGATTGACGCAGCCATTCCCAACCACTGGATTACTGGATCTTTCTTGGAAGATCGTCATCATTCTTGGTTTGGGGTTTTTTCTGGGACAAGTGTTCCTCTTCAGGTTATGGGTCTCCCCTTGCCTAGGGAGGATGATGTTAGGGAAGCATGTCTTTGTTGACCCTCCCTCCCTCCCCCCCACCCCCCCCCCCCCCCAGGGATGATCACAGAGTGTTAGCCTTTGGTTGTATGGTGGCTGCCCTATCAGACATTTGCATTGGGACCCCGGTGAGTGGGTGTGGAAGGATGCTTGTAACCCCTTGAAAGGCATGCCTTTTTTTAGTTATACGGTGCGGAATGCCAGATATCTTATCTTGGGACACATTCAGAGTGTCCCTACTCTTAGACCCCATTGAGAATCTTACGGGATTTCGATTGACATTCAGAGGGTATTTTGGTGGAGATTGTGGCATTCTTATAGGAAGCCACAGATTTTCTCCTTTATCTGGGTTTCTCTTCATGGTGGTCTGGCCACCAATTAGTGGAGGTTTGTTTTACTGGTGCTTGCCCAGCATGCCCTTGATGTGTAGGAGTTTTGGAGTCAGTTTACCATTGTTTATGGGAATGCAGGGAAGCACAGAGGGTTTGGTCTGCGATTTCACACCTCTTTGGTAGGATGAAGAGGGATGCTATCATTTCTTTTGGTTCTATGATTTGGTTTACACAGTTTGGGCCTCAGCTGAGATTCGAGGGGACTGACAGGAGCTTAGCCATTATGGTTAGGCAAGGAGTTGCTCGGCAGTGTTGTCTTCAGGATTTGCCACTTTCACACTTTGTCGCTCCGGCACAGAGGTTAGAGAGTTCTTGGGAGATTATTGCTAGCATCTCAGCCTAGAATATCTGGAAGGCTAGATGCATCGAGGCTATTGAGGGTACTCCCGTTCTTGTTCTCTCAGGATTTGGATTGATATTTTTCACACCATCATGGCTACCTGGGCCAGAATCAAGGGATCTTCGAGGGCTGCGGAGAGGAAGCGCGGCCAGTTTATGGGAGAGTGGGACATTGGTATCTTTTTCACGTCCTCTCGTTCGGGACCCTATTGGCAGCATAGGGCTCCTGATTGGTTGAGATCTCCATCTTTCTTGGTGTGAAATCTCCATTTTGTAAATTTTTTTTGCATACTTAATAGAAGTCTCTTTTCTGGGAAAAAAAAAAAAACTGAGCACAGTTAGTATGAGGATGAAGAAGAGGGAAAGCAGGGTGGGAGGATGGGAAAAAACGAGTAGAGGAGAAAAGAAATGGTTCTCCAAGGTTTAATGGCAGCACGGATGCTGAAAAAACACAGCTCTGTGAAGAAAACGCAGCCTGATTGAAGTGGGATAACTCACACACTCTTCTCATAACTTTGCCCACTTTTACATGCAAACAACAATTGGCACGCTACCCTGCTACATTGCTCTGTCGATAGAATCAGGCACTGGTCCAGTTTCCCGGCAATCTCCATCCTGTCTGAAATGAGGGTCTGTGCAACATGATGTGGTCATCGGAAACAGATGGATAAGAGACAAGGACAATAACTCTGGGCACCCTGTGAGCGCTGGCAGTGACTGGTGCTGAGGCAGATGGGGAGGGCAGGGACCTCCCTGACCGAAAGCAGCAGCTATGGACCTCAACAACTTGCAATAGGCAGGCGAGAGGCATGGGAACGTGCGTGCAATCTGGGTGAGGAGTGGCTGGTCCTCTGCCGCGGTATCAAAATCTGTACGATATTTGAAGAGAAAGTTGAAGAGAAAGATTTACTTCAACCAAGGGGAAGAGGGCTGCAGGCTAGAGCCTGGGATGTGGCTTCCGGGGAGTCAAAGTCTACTTGGAAGAATCCTCTACCAAGTGGGCGAGTATCCTGGAAATGCTCGCTCAGCTCATGGGGAGAGTTGCCATAAGCCAATCCCGTACCTAAGAGTGGGTAGGATGAGAGCCATGAATCTGGCTGATAAGGGTTCTCTATGTTTACTTTTCAATATTGTGCTGGAGGACCTGGAGCTCACCTTGGGAAAAGTTGATAGTTTGCCCGGCCGATGGGGGTGAAGAAGGATTGGCTTGGGTGGATACCATAATGCCAATTAGAATGGGAACGCCGACCTGAACACAATAAAATTGTCCATTCTCTGAAGAGGGCAGGAGGAGAGGCGGGAAAGAAGGGAGGTGGGAAGGTGGGAGGCGTGGGATGGCGAAGGGTGGGAGCCGGATGGTGGGAGGCAGGAATAGGGAGGCGAGAGTGACATAGTTACATGGGACGCGAAATGGGAACGGGGACGGAAAAGATTGAGAATGGCCATTCCCTGTGACTATAGAGTGACATGGGACGGGAAGATGCTGCCATCCCGAGTCTAAAAATGCCCATTCCCTGTGACTATGGGGAGTGAAGTAGGCAGGTGAAGGGCGGGTAGGAGGGGAGGCGAAGAGGGGGCTGTGAGGAGAAAGGAGGCAGGAGAAAGACAGAAAGAAAGAAAGAAAGTTACATTATACATCTCTTGAAGACCCAATGGGTCTATGAGATGAAAGTGATACAATGCTATCCATGGTATGTCTCATCATGGAAAAGAAAAACAAAACAAGTAGAAATAACATAACGCTCTCAAATAGAGGCTGATACAATGATCATGGGGAAGTACATGGGGTATAAGCACTAGTACAAGAGAGTCTCATCATGGAGTACATGAGAATATGAAGCATGTGGGCACATCATGCTCCAGTAGAGGGGGGTGCACACTGGCTCGCCTAGCTGTACGGGGAGCTCCAGAGTGCAGCGCGTTTTTTCCAACTTCCACATGCAATTGCTCTACTGCTTACCTCCTTGTTGATATTTTTATTATTCACATATAGCAGATTCATCTTTGTCTACTTAAAATGTTCATTGACCTAATCCAATGCTTGCTTTCTTGTGCAATGCTTGCTTTCTTGTGCACATCATGGCTTGTGTCATGACACCTATCGTGAACTCGAATATCTTGAAATCATTTCAAACTCAGAGCTCTTTGGTGGTGTTTTTTTCATGCTTAGAGCTCTTAACAATACATATTTGAAACTCTTATGCCTAACAATATGGATTGAAGTGATGATTTCATGCTTAGAGCTCTTAACAATACATATTTGAAACTCTTATGCCTAAAAATATGGATTGAAGTGTTACTCTAAAGAAACATTGAAGTTTTTTTTGAAAATGTTAAATGGTAGGCCATCCTTCAGCTTTCGTATGGTTGAAAAAGAGTAGTTTAGCCTTGCCATTGAATGCATGTATAAACAGTTTGGTGATATCATTGCTTTGCTCTCAGAAAGTTACTATGTTTTTCAACTGGTGAAACTGGAACAGATGAGGATTGATCGAAGTGCTCCAGTTTGGGCTTTACAGTGGAATATGACACAGAGCAAGACATCCGACACATTAGCTGTTGGTTGTTGGGATGGAACCATCTCCTTCTACAACTTATCAGGCAAGCAGGTTTGCAAGACTTGCTTTTTTAGTTGGCCTTTAATTTTTTAAAAGCTAATTTTGATGCCTACTTGGAAGACAAAAAAGACATGGAGAGTGGGAAAATGGAGAGGAGGCTATTATAAACCAACCATTCTCCAGAGGAATCTGAATTTTCGTAGCTTGCTGGCTGCTGTATGATACCTTGCAGGTTGGCAAGGATAATCATCTGGGTTTTGACCCTTGCTCAATCAGTTATCATAATGGGAAATTTCTGTGCATTGGAGGGTCAAATAAGCAGGTAGTAAAGGACAAACTATCTACAGATTCTTTAAATACATTTTATTTTAGAAGACCAGATGGTTTGCTAAAAAATTGAACAATCAGGTGAGACTTTTATGATATACAGTGCCTGTTTACGCTACTTGTTGTTCAAGGTTTTGGAGAATCAGCACTTTGTCTCACAGCTGTGGGTCACTGTCAGTTGCTACCCCATTCAAATTCTTCGAGCAGTCTTTTCCTTTCTTGCTAGACCAATCCCTCGGTGTGAATTGCAGCATTTGACTGTGTCATCTTTTCCTTCCATACCATGCCTGGTCTGTTCCAATCCCTGCCCTTATATTTGCAGCCCCTGAAAGTTAGTGTTCTAGCATCCCTGTTTTTGCTGGCTCTCCAGGTTTTACTTGTCATTTGGTTCTCTTTTGTCGTATCTTACTCTTCCAGCCTGTATAAGTAGCCTTTATAAGTCTGCTTTGTCCTGTTCATTTTGTCTACCTCAGCCTTCTTCAAGTCGTTTTGGCTTTTGTCGTCTTACAGTTATTTCTTCTCCCTAAAGCCGAGATTTATAGCATCAAAATTGTAATGACCCGAAAATGTCATAACGTGGTATTTTGAGGTTAGGCTTATACCTAGGGCCAAGGATGGGACACATAGGGAATAAGTGACTTATGGGCGGTTATTGGCAAGGGTTAATGTGAAAAGCCATAATCAGTTATGTTTATTAATCAGTGTGCTTTGTTCCTTTATTATTAGCCCAAGCCTATAAAAGTTAGTCAGTGTCTCATAAGTGCACATCGCCTCTAGGGAGGGGATCAAGACCCAAGTGAGGCCGTCGCCATGGCTTGAGCAACACACCTTGATGGTGGGTGGGGCTCCGGTGGTATGGGATGCTGGGGTTTTTGGTCACGGTGTTGGCCTAGCCTTATAGCTTGGGGTTGCTCCGGACAGAGCTATGGTTGGGTGGTGAGCCACCGGCACCATAGCTATGTTGGTTTGTATATGTGATTTGTCTTGCAGGAGCTGGTTGGGAGATAAGGGGCTGCTTCATTTGGTAGACCCACTTGGGAACTTCATGTGCTTTTCTCATGCATGAAGTTTGGTGCTTTTCAGTCTTTTCTTTGGGTTGGGGAAGAAAGTGAGGTGGCTGTTTTTTTTTTTTTCTGATTGCCTAGTTGGCTGGAGCGTGGGTCTGAGTGCTGAGATCAATTTCTCTTCTTTTTTGTTGGCCCCGTGCGCGTCTGCGTCCGGGGGGGGTGTGGTGTGGTGGGGGGGGGTGTTGTTTGAGGGGCTGATGCATCTCTATGGTCTGTCTAGGAGGATGGTGCATAGCACTTTTTTGCAAGGGTGGCGGAAGAGTGCTCTGATTTTTGGTCGATATTTGTTGGGAAGCATTGTTACTCACTTTTTCATGCATTTTGTGGCCTTTTGTGTTGGGTGGGGGGCTGGATGCCCTGGCCATGAAATGTGACACGTAGGAGATTATTCTTGGCACTGCCCTTCATCCCGTTAGAGTAGTTAGCCACTCAGGA
Source organism: Cibotium barometz (assembly GCF_041138505.1). Taxonomy (NCBI): domain Eukaryota; kingdom Viridiplantae; phylum Streptophyta; class Polypodiopsida; order Cyatheales; family Cibotiaceae; genus Cibotium; species Cibotium barometz. The sequence continues at coordinate 34,493,887 of NC_141054.1, forward strand.
AAGTAGTGGCATGTTGACCCTCCGGCTAATATTGAGACCCATGGGTCTTGGTGCTTATGGTTGTATGATGGATGTCCTATCAGATATCTTCATTGGGATCTTGGTGAGTGGGAGTGGATTGATGCAGCCAGTCCTATGAAGAGTAAGCCTTTTTTCAGCTTCACCGTCCGTAATGCCATGCTTAATCTACTTGGACAGATTCGGAGGACTCCTAGAGCTATGACATCACCCCATTGATTCAAAAGAGATTGTGGCACTCATACACGAGGAGTCAGATCTCCCACTTCTTTTGGTTATTCTTACATGGTGGCCTTCCCATTAATGAGTGGAGGGGTATTTTTAGAGTAGACCCTGTCTGCCCCAGATGCCGAGTAGCTTCTGAGACAATGCAAATGCATATGGGGGTGTAGAGCTACTCAAAACGATTTGGGGCTGTATAGCTCAGCTTATGTGCAGATTGAGGAGAGAGCATTTATGGGCGCTATTGCTTGGCCCACTCTGTCTGGTCCACAAATATCTTTTGAGGGCAGGGATTTGGACACCATCATAATGATATGCAGAGGTGTGACCAATGCTGCATGCTATAGGATATTCCTCATACACTATGTAGAACTTATTTTCAAGGACTGATTGCCTTTGTGTATGTAAATGTGATTGATTTCCAATCGTTAACCAACTTGCATCTCACGAGGATCATGGTGTATGGCTCTCTTCTCTAGAAATTCATCACCACAAAGGTGTGGTGGAAATATAGCCCAAACGTCTTAATCTTTGCATCTTGGAGGATGCTCAATGGTTTAGTAGTGTTCCCGTCCAGCTTGACCATGAGGCTTTGCCTGTAAGTGGTGGACTTCCACGGGCTTTCCAACAATCCTTGGTGGTTATGTAGACACCATCACCATCATCCAAGATCGTACAGACCGTCATTCCTTTATACACGATAGGTCACACATCGTTCATTTTGTCGCTTCTGAAGTAAGTGTCCCAGTTTGTTTATGGGAACTTTCGGCTGTCCTTTTGTCTTGGGTATAGAAGGAGAGGGCTCCAGCCTCCATGTAGCATGGCTCATCCTCCTCCTTTAGGTTCAGGTGTGTGGGACCTTAGGTTCCCAATCATCCAGTCGGATAAGTCTCTCGAAAGCTGAGAAATTCCTTGTAAAAGAGAACCTTTTGGGTCTCAGACATCAAGGACAAGAAGACGCTGAGGCTTGATACACCTCCGCAAAGGATTGATACTACTTGGGAGCTCATTGCCAGTATTACATCTTGGAAGATCTGGAGGGCCAGATGGGCAGAGGCTATTGAGGGCACTCAATTATCCGATAGTTAGTGCATTTGTACTATATGGGGAGATATTATTCACTCTTATGGCCATATGGGCTTGTATATAGGGACCATCTAGATCTGTGCATGCAAAGCATAGTCACAGGAAACGGCCGTTTGAGTTCCTAGAAACGTGTTTTTCCGTTTCAGGATGCCATCCGTTTCCATGGCCATTTCTTGTTTCCCAAGTGATATTGTCATAGGAAACGGCCGTCTCCACCACGAAAAACTCGTTTTCCTGTTTCCATTCCTTGAATGTTTCCGTTCCCATTTCTCGTTTCTGGTGACTATGATGCAAAGTGCACTGTCTTCATGAGGGAGTGGGATTAAGAAATCTTTTTGTCAACGACCCCCTACAGGACTCTCTTGGCACCTTTGTGCCCCATATTGGTTGAGATTACCCTACCTTTTGGGATGAGGTCTTGTTATGTTCCAGCTTACAGCCGTGATTTTGGATGGTCTACTCATACTTAATAGAAGTCTTCTTTTTGCCAACAAAAACAAGAAAAATAAGGCTTCAATTTTTTTAAAAAAATCTCCGCTTCCTTGCCTGCTTCTTCCCCTTGGTTCGGATTGCTCCTCATCCGGGATCAAGTCGGCCTTTTTCTTCGATTAGCATCATGGCTAATCAATCTCCCTCGGCCGGGCGAACCATTGTTTTTTCCGAAGCCGAGCTCGCGGTCCTCTACGCCGAAATAGAGAGAGACTCAAAACGACCCTCATTACCAGAATCTTTGGATCTCGCCCGTCCCGTCTCCAGGCTCGGGATTGGGTCCTGGCGGCTTTGCCCTCCGACCTCGCTCCACACTTTCGAGATGTTAGGTTGCTTGGAAGAGGTTTCTTCCAAGTGGATTTTGATTCTGAGGACGCAGCCTCAGAGGTTTTGAAGGGCAGCCCTTTGCCATTGGGCCCGAGGAAGATATTCTTTCTTCCCTACTCTAGCTATTTTGACCTTTTTGAGAAAGACCGGAACCGTTTCCCGATTACTCTCAGATTCCCAGGTCTTCCTCGCACATATTGGCCTATGTTAGAGGCCATCGGGTCTGCCTTTGAGCTGGTTCTTCAAGTGCCTCCCCCTCCACGCCTTGCCGACATCTTCTGCCCAGGTGGTCACTGCCTCGGCGGATGTTGTCCCCAGGGTCATGGTTCTTGCCCATGACATTGAGCTCTTTGAGGACTATGTTTTACTTCCAGGCCTTTGTGGCCCTTTGAAGCAACGTATGGAGATTGCAAGTAAACTCGATCAGTGCCGGGTTTGTCACCAACAGGGGGTTTACACCCTTTGCAGGGAACCTCATGGGAGAGGTTCACGCTTTCCTTTTTTGGCAGGGATTGCTGGACTAAGGATGACTTCCAGAGAAGGCCAAATTCCTTATCTTTCTCTTGTCATAACCGCAGGAGCGGGGATGAGAGCATCTTTGCACGTCTGGACAGGTTTTATGTGGATGATTGGTCCTTGGACAGAGGAGGCACCATTGCTATTATGCCTGGCACCACCAAATCCGATCATTGCTCCGTCGTTTTGTGTCTCAGGGAGCGTTGAACCCCCCCCCCTCCCCCAGGGATGATCACAGAGAGTGTTAGCCTTTGGTTGTATGGTGGCTGCCCTATTAGACATTTGCATTGGGACCCCGCTGAGTGGGAGTGGAAGAATGCTTGTAACCCTTTGAAAGGCATGCCTTTTTTTAGTTATACGGTGCGGAATGCCAGATATCTTATCTTGGGACACATTCAGAGTGTCCCTACTCTTAGACCCCATTGGGAATCTTACGGCATTTCGATTGACATTCAGAGGGTATTTTGGTGGAGATTGTGGCATTCTTATAGGAAGCCACAGATTTTCTCCTTTATCTGGGTTTCTCTTCATGGTGGTCTGGCCACCAATTAGTGGAGGTTTGTTTTACTAGTGCTTGCCCAACATGCCCTTGATGTGTAGGAGTTTCAGAGTCAGTTTACCATGTGGGAATGCAGGGAAGCACAGAGGGTTTGGTCTGCGATTGCACACCTCTTTGGTAGGATGAAGAGGGATGCTATCATTTCTTTTGGTTCTATGATTTGGTTGACATAGTTTGGGCCTCAGCTGAGATTCGAGGGGATTGACAGGAGCTTAGCCATTATGGTTAGGCAACAAGGAGTTGCTCGGCAGTGTTGTCTTCAGGATTTGCCACTTTCACACTTTGTCCCTCCGGCACAAAGGTTAGACAGCTCTTAGGAGATTATTGTTAGCATCTCAGCCTGGAATATCTAGAAGGCTAGATGCACCGAGGCCATTGAGGGTACTCCCATTCTTGTTTGTTAGTGTCTTTGCAGGATTTGGAATGATATTATTCACACCATTATGGCTATTTGGGCCAGAATCGAGGGATCTTTGAGGGCTGCGGAGAGGAAGCGCGGCCAGTTTATGAGAGAGTGGGACATTGGTATCTTTTTCACATCCTCTCATTCGGGACCCTATTGGCAGCACAGGGCTCCTGATTGGTTGAGATCTCCACCTTGCTTGGTGTGAAATCTCCATTTTGGTTGAGATCTCCACCTTGCTTGGTGTGAAATCTCCATTTTGTAAAATTTTGTCATACTTAATAGAAGTCTCCTTTCTGAAAAAAATAATAATTTTTTTTTGAAATTTTATTCGTAAGCCTTACTGCAGGATTTTTTTTTTTTTTGGGCTTGTATTGTTGTACTTTTGTCTTATTTGCTGATTCCTAGCACCTTTAAAATATTACATAGCTCTGTTTTGTTCATACGCACCATACTTACCCACATGCTGCTTTTATTTTTTGATGTTATGTACATTTAATGGCTGGAAATGGAAGATTTTATGGCATCCTGACCAATACATCAAACCACCTATTTTTTATCCTTTTTGATGACATTGATATCATTTTTGAGATCTACAATGCCTTTGTGCCTGTAGGGGCTAACTACCCAGTGACTAGTATGCACCTGAGAATTATCATATGAATGAGGAAGGTTTTTGGATTATTTTTCCAGTGTGTTTGAAATTCAGGCTGTATGTTTCTCTGCATGATTTGTATTGATGATCTCTGAGAACCTAGACCCATAATTTTATTCGATGTTCAATCGCATTCCAGGTGTTATTTTACACGAAGGAAGGTGTCAAGCTTGCAACTTTGTGTGAGACTGCTGACTGGGTTTGGGCTGTCAGGTCCCGTCCTAAGCAAGATTATGTGGCACTTGGGAGTAACGATGGTAGCATTTCCATGCTTCAGATAGTATTTTTGACGGTACACTCAGGCCCTCTTTTGTTTTTGGTATTGAGTGCACCAACTGTATTAAAACTTTTGTTCTTTTCATGTAAAGGATTAGTTATCCTCAGTAATGCTGACAGGTGCATTCCAGGAAATTCTGCGTACTCAAATTAGCCTCTTATACATGAATGCAAGCAGTCTTTTAAGTTTCTTTTAAAAAGCCACTTTGTGGCTGCTAAAACCTTGCACTTGGGCCTCACAATAAAGTTTCCAGTCACAAAATTGAAATGGAATACTTGAGGAACAGATAATCGCTCAGCTCAATATATAACTTGGAATGCCTTTTTTGATTCCACATTGTCTAAGCTTGAAAGTAGACCCTGATTGGCCTTCTTGTCTCATCACTTTATTTGTTGTCAACTTTCATCTGGGCAACATGGAGGCAAAGAAGAATATACTTAAATGTGTAATCTAGAAAAACCAAAAGCTTCAAGAATCAAGCACACAGGGATAGATTGAGTAAAAATGTATGCAACATCTTTATTGTGCCTTTGGGATTTTTTTTTCCAATAGACGAAAAGAAAGAATGGCTTAATAACTGATGGCAACGTCGGAATTTCCTCACTGTGCACACATCTTGGGCTGGATATCTAAGCACTATCGATTTGGGGGTACCTTTGGAGCAAGAGGAAAGTGGAAGATCATTGTTATGCAGATAGTTGTTGTACACTGGTCCAAAAGAGTATGGTTGTTTGGGTGCTCGGAGATGCATGGTACGTTCATATAGGAATACACACGTTGCATGGATCCATGAGTGGCTTGATAAAACCGATTTCATAGAACCAGAATTATGACGGGATGCTTAATCCATTCCATGGGTCAACTTGGGAAACTCTTTAACACCAGATGTTTTGGTACTTCTGTACTTTTTGTAAAAAAACCCCAATTTAATGAATTTATTTCATGAGGTCTTGTTATTGCCAAATTTTGTGGTGAATCCAATTTTATTTTTGGTAAAATTTTATGTTTTATGCTCTATGCTTTCTACATCTTAAATTGATTTTTCATGATAGTAGGTAGAAGTGCTATGCTTTCGTATGCTGGTTCGCATATCGTGGCGTGTTATGGTTTGTTCATCTGCCATGATTTTCACTGAGTGGGGTCATGCAGAGGTATATTAGAGAGCGCACCCTCCAAAGGGGTGGAGAGCAAACCCCCTAAAGGCCTGGAGAGCGAACCCTCGAGGATGAATGATGAATGTTGAACGTATGTTGAACGTATGTTGAGAATGAGAAACTTTCTGAATGGTACAAGACACCATAACACAGCCAAACCTCTATAAATCATAAATCATGTACAAAAGAAGCCTAAAGACAGAAGAACAGGGAATATCAATCTTAACAGTTGAAGCAATAACATCTAGCATAGCCAAAACGGAGCATAGTAACTTCCTTCTATGTTGTGAGGATTGGATAAAAAGAGTAAATCTTTGGACCATGTATCCAAGAATGATTCTTTCGCTGCACAATAAAAGCGAAAGTGATAGATTATTTGCACGTGTGGAAAGTGTTTCATACTCAAACTGCAAGCTAGTAATACAGTGATGAGAAAAGTGATAGATTATGTGCACATGTGGAGAGTTTTTGATACTCAACTGTCTGCAAGTTAGTAATACACTGATGAGATAAGTAAAAAGTGTCTCCATGACATGAAGAATCTACCTTGATGTTGCCATGCTTTGTGTTTGAGCTTCAATAGAAGATAAAAGCAAGGCTACTACTATGCAATTACAAAACCATTGAATGCCTGCTGTAACCTCAAGAAAAGAGCTAAGGTCCTGACCAAACCATAGTTGCCAGGCATTTTAGAAACCGATTTTTGATTAGCTTGTTTTGACCTGCATGAAACGTTTTGTGAAAGTTTCCACAGAGGAGCTTTTTTTTTCTTTCAAGATGATAAAACAATATACTGCTATTTGCAGTATTGCGTTTAATCTGAAATTTATTTTGCTTCATAATCGCCATGTGAAATCGTCCTTTCATTCTTTTGGTAACATGTTTGGTTTGAATTTGAAGCAGGTGATCTACACAGAAATTGTTAGAAAAGTTTAATTTCTTTTGAGACTGAAATTGTTTAAATATTTTTGAAATGACAAGAATACATCTGATATTTTACTTCTTGTTTGATGCAAATTCTAGATACACGGTCTTCATCTCGAGCGTTATGCTTTTAGAGATTCATTGACCGACACGGTGGTTCAAAATCTGATTTCCAATGAAAAGGCATGTAGTATTCTTTTCCAGCAACATTTAAAAACTTGCCTCTTTTTTTGTGAAGAAATTTTGACGTGCTGAAGTGACGTGAACCTGCGCTGCTGCCCCCGCCTGCCCTCTGTTGCCTCCGCCTGTTTCTTTGCTGCTCCCGCCTGCCTCTGCTGCCTTCGCCTGCCCATCTGCTGCCTTCGCACCCCCCTTCGCCTGCCCAACTTCTGCCCTTCGCTAGCCTTTCAGTCCCTGCCTGCCCTTCAGCTACCCCCGCTAGCCCCTCTGCTGCCCACCGCCTGCCCCCTTTTGCTGCCCCACCTGCCCTTCAGCTGCCCCCGTCTGCCCCCGTCAGCCCCTCTGCTGCCCCCCCGCCTGCCTTCGCCTGCCCCCCTTTTGCTGCCCCCGCCAGCCCCCCCTTTTGCTGCCCCGCCTTCCCCTTCGCTGCCCGCCCCCTGCCTTCTTTAGTCCCCGCCTGCCTCTCTGCTGCCCCCGCCTGCCCCTTTACCCTTGCTTCCCCAGCTGCTCCCCGCCTTTGCCCCCCTTCCTCTGCTCCCGTTTTCCCAGCAGCTATTTTATCTGGATTCAAGTCGGCCGCCCACTTTTCTTGATTGGTCTTATGGCTTTTTCTGCCGCAGCAAATCTCTCATCACCCCCACTGGCCGGGAGAATCATCAATTTTTCACAAGACGAGCTCACCTCTCTTCAGCACGACATTGACATTGAGGTCCAGACTACCCTTGTTGCGAGAGTTTATGGTTCCCACCCTTCTCGTTCACAGGCCCGTGAATGGCTTCTAGCAGTTCTCCCTTCGGAGCTGATTGTGCACTTTCAGGATACTCGTTTACTTGGTCGAGGCTTCTTCCAGGTGGACTTTCATTCTTCAGAAGCTACTTCTCAGGCTTTGGCTAGCAGCCCCTTTCCTCTTGGTCCTAGGAAGATTTTCTTCTTTCAGTACCAGGTGGGCTTTGATCGAGTGGTGGAGGATCAGCGCCTTACCCCGGTCTCACTACGGTTCCCTGCTCTTCCTCGGTCCTATTAGAAGCTTTTAGCTTCCATAGGGGCAGCATTTGGCCAGGTTCTAGAGGTACCAATCCTCCCGAGCTCTCCCGCCTTAGCTTCCGCGGCCGTTACTGCCACTCTTGATGGTGTACCCCGGGTCCTTGTGCTTGTTCCTGATCCATCGATTACTGATGATCATGTTATGCTTCAGAGACCTGACGGATCTCATTTCCGCCAGAGGATGGAGATTGCAGGCAGACCTGACCAGTGTCGGATTTGTCGTCGACAGGGTCACATTGCTAGAGATTGTCCCAGATCGAGGGGCCATGCTAGGAGGCGGCGTGGTCCTGCCCATAAGAGGCCTTCTGTAGATGCCGAGACTCCAGATGCTCCTTTGCCACAGCAGACCACACAGCGTTGGGTTGTGGTTAGGGATGGCAGGCACCCTCGGACCCCCGTACCGGCCCCTTCACCCACACTCCTTGTGGAGCACCCTAACCCCTAGGCAGCTCTTGCCTCACAGGATGTTGATCCTTTTTTGGAGGATGAGGCCTTGCAGGCACATGATCTGGATCTCTCACAAGAGGATGCTGCATTACATTTACAGGATGATTGCACCCTTGAGGATGATGTTGCACATTCGCATTGTCATGGTACCTCTCCAGTTCTGAGGACTAGCCCTGGCTTTTCGCCGGAGTCGGAGAGAGAGGTAAGGTTTACATTGTCAGATTTTCCCTCCCTTACCTATGTGAGACGTACTTCCGCCTCTAAAGAGGGTCCTTCGTCGACCACGAGATCAGGTCGTTCCTACGGTGAGTCTTTATGAGGATTGTCTCTTGGAACATTCAGGGTCTTGGGGGTTTTTTTCCGCGTCGACGGAAACAAATTGTAAAAACCCAGCTTCATTGTGCAGTCCACAGGTGGACCTATGGACATATTGCTCTTGCAAGAGCATAAACTGGATGCTAGTCAGTGTGGGAGATCAGGCAAGCTTCTCTCGGGACACACCTTTTGGTCACCGGCTGTTGGTACCAAGGGTGGTGTTTGTATCTCTGTTTTAGCTTTGATCTTGCCTTGCATCATTGGACATGGTGTCATTTTGCCTGCGAGAGCGCAGTGGATCCTTCTTATGCAGGGTACTGCACGCATTGGTATTCTCAACCTCTATGCTCCTAACCATAGAGGTGAGAGGATTGCCTTTTGGAAATCTCTCACTACATTGATGCCTCTTGCCGACCATTGGATTATTGGTGGGGATTTTAACATGGTTGAGATGCCAACGGATAAAAGAGGTGGATATGAGGGCTTGGTGCATCCTCTTGAAAGAGCGTCTTGGGAGAGGTTTATATTCTCTTTTCATTGTAGAGATTGTTGGCATGAGGATGACATTTTGAGGAGTCCATCCACTCTGCTTTATTCATGGTCTAACAGGAGAAGAGATGCAGGATGTATCTATGCACGGTTAGACAGATTTTATGTGGATGATTGGGTGCTTGACAGAGGTGGACATACTTTGACTGCTAGAGGCACCTCCAAATCGGATCATTGCCCAGTGGTTTTATGTATTAGAGATCCGAATTGCCATGGATGAGCACCCCATGTACGCATCCCTGATCATTTGTTTTCGAATGCAGAAATATCGCTTCGTATGCTTGATATTTGGAGATCTCATGACTTCTTACAGGCCCCTCAAAGCCTGGCCTCTGCTCTTTGTGATATTAGTGACTTTTATCACACATGTGCCTTGCCTAAGAGGCAAGAGGCCTTGGACTTAGCAAGGGCTATTAGACGTAGATTGGCTGCCTTGCAGAAAGAGCACGAGAAACATCCTCATGCTCAATGGGTTGGAGATTCTTTATGTATTACTAGAGCAGAACTTCATCACTCTCTTGAGTAGCGCGCGGAGTATCGTTTCCATGCCCAGGAATCCTTTTGGACACACATGGGTGGCAGATGTAACAAACATTTCTTTGCTTCTCACGGCCCATCTCATGCCAAAGATAGTGTTAGGCAATTGCAAGATTCACATGGCACTCTTCACTCAGATCCTCTCATGGTTAGACAGATTGTCACCGATTTCTATTGCCAGCTTTTTAGTGCTGAGCTGCATTCTGATCTGAGACACAGGGCATTGAGGAAGGTTTGGAATGCATTGCCATATTTGATCACCGAGGAGATGTGTGCCGCTCTGGATGCCCCTTTTTCTATGCAGGAGTTCAGTCATGCTCTTCATGCCTTACCTCATGGGAAATGTCCAGGGGAGGATGCCCTCTCCCCTGTTTTTTTCACTACTTTTTGGGATGAAATTGGGGCTGAGATAACATCGGCTTTGCAGGAGATGTGGGACACAGGTTCTATGCCTTCTTCTCTCACTGAGGGACTTATTTATCTTATTGCTAAGAGCGGGGATAAGACATTGATTGGCCAGTGGAGACCTATCACCTTACTTGGGACTGCCTATAAGATTCTTGCTAAGGCAGTGAGCATCAGATTGCATCCAATTTTGCAGGATGTTATTCATGATACCCAGAATGGATTCTTGATTGGCCAGTGGAGACCTATCACCTTACTTGGGACTGCCTATAAGATTCTTGCTAAGGCAGTGAGCATCAGATTGCATCCAATTTTGCAGGATGTTATTCATGATACCCAGAATGGATTCTTACATGGCAGGAGCATCTTTGATAACATTTTCTCGTTTTGGGAGGCCGTCGAATGGGCTAAAGCGAGCAATCAGCCCTTAGCCATTCTGCTCTTGGATTTTGAGAAGGCCTATGATAGAGTGGATTGGGACTTTCTTGAGGATACTCTTAGTCATATGGGCTTCTCTCAGAGATGGATCAAGGGAGTTTCATGCATGTATCGTGATGCCCACAGTAGAGTTCTTGCTTGCGGTGATAGAGGAGAGCGGTTTCAGATTTCTCGCTTAGTATGACAGGGATGTCCATTAGCCCATTTATTATATATCATAGTTGCAGAGGCCATGAGCATCTTTCTCCGCTCCACTGCTGGTATTTCAGGATTGAGGTTGCCTCTTCGTAGTCATGAGGAGTTGGTTGACTCTGAGTTGGCTGATGACAGTGCCCTGTTTTTGGAGGCTCTACATATATGCTTATGTTTCTTCTGGGTAGCAGTAGAGGAGTTCTGTTTGGCAGCAGGGGCACTCATTAATTGGCACAAATCTGTTAGTTTTTGGGTTAGTGATTCACCGAGAGTTGATTGGGGTGCAGAGCTTGGTTTTACTTGGATCAGCAGAGGATGTACTGCTAGATATTTGGGATGCCAAGTTGGGATTGATATTTCTCCTGCACAACAGTTTGCTCTGGTACTTATGAGTATCCGGAAGAAGCTCCTCCATTGGAGCTCCAGGAGATTAGATTTAGCCTCCAGAGCTTTGGTGGCTAATCAGGTTTTGCTTGCCTCAGCTTGGTTTATCGCCTCTTGTTGGTGCTTCTCTCGTGCGTGCATTGGCATTTGTGGAGATTGATCCGCAATTTTCTCTGGTCGGGCTTGGATGGCACCTCAGACACTCGTGCCAGGGTAGCTTGGCTCACAGTTATTTAGCCCAAAAGAGAGGGGGGCTTGAATATTATCGATCCGGATGTTCAATGCTGGGCGTTGCTTTGCAAACTTGTGGTCAGAGGTTTCCTACCAGGCATTGAGCCACCTTGGAAGGATTTTTTCTTGTCTCAGATTTCCAGATGTACACCCAAGGTCAGGAGAGACTGGATGCCCAACACACGTTTTTTGTTCACAGAGGCTGATATTAGGGCACCATCTTTCCCTCTTATTGCAGCCATTGTCAGAGCATGGAGAAGCATGAGATATTTTTTGCGACAAAGGCTTCCTAGGTCTTTGGACGAGGTTGACCGACAACCTATTATGTGGAACAAGTTTATTAGGGATGAGGCTAGTCGGCCACTTGGTGCATCTGGTTATATGCAATGGTCAGGATGGGAGAGATGCACATACACAGTTCTTGCATGGCAGACCTTTAAGAGTCTTCCAGAGGATCGGAGTGTTGCATCCACTCAGCATCTTACGGGCTCTCGCATTCGTATTGATAAGATTGATGCGCATGAGTGGCTTTCTGGGACCTTTCACGGAGACTATCATCCGAGTTGGCTGGGAGTATTTTCGTGGATAGGCTTACCTCTGCAAGTCATTGCTCTGCTAGGCCACAGATTTCCTCATGTATTCTATCATGCTTGATGGGAGATTGAGGAGATGTAGTATGGAGGAGATCATACCAAACACTAGGCGTAGTCCAGTGAGGATTGTTGTCGCTCGGGGAAGCACTGGTTCATTGACCCTTCTCCTCAGATAGTGACTCATGGCTCTTGGTGTTTGTGGCTATATGGTGGCAGTCCCATCAGATATCTTCAGTGGGATCCAGGAGAGTGGGAGTGGATTGATGCCTACGATCCTTTGAAAAGCCTTCGTTTCTTCAGTTTCACTGTTCGGAATGCCAAACTTCTCCTCACTCGACAGATGCATAGGATCCCTACTCTCAGGCCTCATTGGGAGAGCTATGATATTTCTCCAGTGATACAGTGCAGATATTGGCATAGACTTTGGCACTCATACAGAAGGAGCCAGATCTCTCATTTCTTTTGGTTATTCTTACATGGTGGTATCCCTATCAATTTGTGGAGATCAATTTTCGGTGTAGCACGTTCCTGTCCTAGATGTGCGGCAGATTCTGAGTCCGTACAACATTGTCTATGGAGCTGCAGCATTGCACAGCAGATTTGGGGTCCTGTAGCCCAACTAATGGGCAAATGGAGTGGCCGAGCCATGGATGTGACTTGGGGAGCAGTTGCTTGGCTCTCCCAGTCCGGTCGGCAACTTTTTTATGAGGGCAGTGGTACAGATTCTGTTTTTTTCATTCGTAGAGGTATTGCCTAGCATGGTCTATTGCAAGATGTTCCTCACTTTGATTATACACCCCCTAGACAGAGGATTGACACCAGTTGGGAGATTATTGCGAGTATTACAGCATGGCAGATCTAGAGAGCTAGATGCACGGAGGCTATTGAGGGTGTCTATATTTTTGGGTCTCAGTGCATTAGTACTATATGGGGTGATATCATCCACACTCTTATGGCTACTTGGGCTCGCATTCAGGGGCCCTCTCATTCTGCGCAGGCGAAGCGTGTGATATTTATGCGGGAATGGGACCATGGCATCTTCTTTTCCTCTAGTACCACAGGTCTTACATGGCATCATGATGTTCCTCAGTGGTTGAAATCACCTTACATATTGGGGTGATTCTATTCTCTTCCGGCTTATAGCTGTGATTGTTGTATGTTTTTCTCTGTTTACCTTCCAGTTCTAGTTTCATTTTCTAGGCTCTAGTAGTATCATCTTTATTTTTCATTTTCTGGTTTTTTATCCTGACATTGTATCAGATCCACCATGATGTAACTTTTTGGTCTCATAGGTCATTATGGCCTTTTGAAGACGTTAATATAACATTTCATTTCATTTCATACTTAATAGAAGTCTATTTTTGAAAAAAAAAAAAAAACTTGCCTCTGGGGGCAACTTATATACCAAAGAAATCGAATCTGTTGTTTCTATTTGATTCCTCTCTTTAGCAACTTCTTTACAAAAGCAATCTAATTAGTTCTTTTTTTTGATTCCTCCTCTTTTTTGCAAAGACACCATATCTTCAATATTTTTGAAATTTGTGGTTCATAAAAATTCAACAAAGTTAAGGAACTTGAGCCTATAGACATTCCCAAAAAAAAGACTTGTTCTCCTTTTGGAGTTTTCTAAAAAGAAAAAATAGATCAAAAAATTTTGATAACATTTTTAAAAGTGATTATGCATATATTATAAAAAAACAAGTTTCCTATTGGCATTTTAAAAAGGCAGAGAAATTATTTTATAAACAGTTTAGAGTTTGAAGCAGTCAAATCGAGCTAATGTCATGAAAGGAGAAAAAGGTAAGCCATGCTTGTGAGAGTCTGAAAAAATATCATCTTATTTAACTGAAAAGGGGAGATCCCCATTGTAGAGAAAAGCTTCATGAAAGCACCCGAGACTACCAAAAAGAGGGGTAGCATGTAGTGCCTGTATTCCAGCTTTGCCCTTGCTCCTTCCCCTGTTTTCTTTTTCTCTGTCTTGCTTGTCCTCTTGCCCTATTTAGCCACCTGTCCTCTTTGCTGCCCTCTCCTCCCCTTCTTGATATTTCCTCAGCCTCCCTCCTCTCAGCTGCCCTTTTCCTCCGCCTTGCTCAAGCATGGATTAGTCTTAATCAAGGTTCAAGTTTGCCTTTTTTCTTGATTAGCACCATTGCTAATCAATCCCCTCCGGCCGGGCGAACAATGCATTTCTCTCAAGATGGGCTTGCGGCCCTCTTCGCCAAAATTGAGAAAGACCCAATATGTTACTCATTGGAAACATCTTTTTTTTTTTTTTTTTTTTTCCAGAAAGGAGACTTCTATCAAGTATGAAAAATTTTACAAAATGGAGATTTCACACCAAGCAAGGTGGAGATCTCAACTAATCAGGAACCTGTGTTGCCAATAGGGTCCGGAATGAGAGGATGTGAAAAAGATACCAATGTCCCACTCTCTCATAAACTGGGCGTGCTTCCTCTCCGCAGCCCTCGAAGATCCCTGGATTTTGGCCCAGGTAGCCATAATGGTGTGAATAATATCACTCCAAATCCTGCAAAGACACTGAGAAACAAGAACGGGAGTACCCTCAATGGCCTCAGTGCATCTAGCCTTCGAGATATTCCATGCTGAGATGCTAGCAATAATCTCTCAAGAACTGTTTAACCTCTGTGCTGTCGGAGGGACAAAGTGTGAAAGTGGCAAATCTCGAAGACAACACTGCTGAGCAACTCCTTGCCTAACCAAAATGGCCAAGCTCCTGTCAGTCCCCTCCAACCTCAGCTGAGGCCCAGACTGTGTCAACCAAATGACAGAACCAAAAGAAATGATAGCATCCCTCTTAATCCTACCAAAGAGGTGTGCAATCGCAGACCGAACCCTCTGTGCTTCCCTGCATTCCCATGAGCAATGGTAAACTCACTCCGAAACTCCTGCACATCTAGGGCATGCTAGGCAAGCACCAGTAACAGACCTCCACTGATTGGTGGCCAGACCACCATAAAGGGAAACCCAGATAAAGGAGGAAATCTTTGGCTTCCTATAAGAGTGCCACAATCTCCGCCAAAATGCCCTCTGAATGTCAATCGAAATGCCGTAGGACTCCCAATGGGGTCTAAGAGTAGGGACACTCTTAATGTGTCCCAAGATAAGATGTCTGGCATTCCGCACCATATAATTGAAAACAGGCATGCTTTTCAAAGGATTACAAGCATCCTTCCACTCGCACTCACCGGGGTCCCAAGGCAAATGTCTGATAGGATAGCCACCATACAACCAAAGGCTAACACTCTTTGTGATCATCCCTGGGGGGGGGGGTGGGGGGCGGGGGGGTGTCAACAAAGATGTGCTTCCTTAACTTGCCAACAACTTTTACTGAACGAATTTGGGGGCCCTCAATAAGGTCCTGCACATCACATCTCTCTAGCTGCCATCCATCCTGTATAGAAAAAAAGATCAGTACATAATCCTCCCTAGGCAAGGAGATACCCATAACCTGAAGAGGAACACTTGTCCCAGAGAAAACCCCAAAGAAAGAATCATGACGACCTTCCAAAAAAGATCCAATAATCAAGTGGTTGGGAATGGCTGCATCAATCTTTGCAATCCTCCAGCTAGAACCTCTCAAGTGCTGCGTGATGTCCAATCTTTGCACCTCGGTAAGGCTTTGAAACCTCTTCCAAGCCAGCACTGTGGGGCAAAGGGTCTGCCAGCCAACCCAGAGAATATGCATAGCTGCCCCAAGAGGCCTACCATGCCCATCTAAGATCAAATCATTCCTTAGAATGGCCTGCTGGGGTTAGCTTCCTCCGCTGAACGCGGGGGGATGTGTACCAAAAAACTCCTCAGGCAGTCCCACCCCTTTAAGAGGGACCTATCTAGGGGGGATGAAGGGGAGCGGTGAACTACATCTGAAAAAATAAAGTGTGAGCTGAGAGTCCAGTCACCTTTGCGAATAGGGACACACTTTGTAATCTGCTGCATGAGAAAGTCCTTCCACTGCTCAGTGCCTGGAAGAAAGCCCTTAACAACAAGCTTACAGAGCAAAGCCTTACATTGCACCTCGGGGTCAATGATATTCAATCCCCCTTCTTGCTTAGGCCTCATAATGGTTTCCCAAGCAACTCTGGCCCTGGTGTGTGCATTTCCATCAAGGCCTGACCAAAGAAAGTTCCGAATAAGGTGAGGAAGCTGGCCAATGCAGCCCTTATGAAAAATCCAACACGAAGCGATAAACCAAGACGTGGCTAGCAAAACTTAGTTAACCACCAAAGCTCTAGAGGCCAAGTTGAGCTTCCTCCTACTGCTGTGATGAAGTTTGCTTTTAATGCTTAAGAGCACTGGAGCAAATTGTTGTGCAGGGGAGATGTCAACGCCCACCTAACAACCAAGGTATCTGGCAGAGCATCCTCTCTCAATCCAAGCAAAACCAACATCTGTACCCCAATCTGCAAGAGGAGAATAACTGATCCAAAAACCAACTGATTTATGCCAATTGATAGTAGCTCCTTCTGCCAAATAGAAGGCCTCCAAGGCTGTTCGGAAAGCACATAAACGACCATGTGAAGCCTCAAGGAACAACGTCGTATCATATGCTAACTTAGAATCCAAAAACTCTTCATCCGTGCATAAAGGCAGCCTGAGACCCACAACACCATGGGCAGCCCGAAGAAAGCTGCTCATAGCCTCACCTACAATGAGATACAGTAAAGGGGCGAGGGGACAGCCTTGCCTTACCGAACGGGACATCTGAAAACGCTCGCCGTCCCCCCCCCACAAGCTAAGACAGTTCTATGAGCCTCCCTGTATAGGCAAGACACCCCTCTGATCCAATTTTGGGAAAACCCCATATGTGGCATAGTGCCCTCCAAAAAATCCCAATCCACTCTGTCATCAGCTTTTTCAAAATCAAGCAAAAGAATGGCAAGAGGCTGCTGAATAGACTTTGCCCACTTGACAGCTTCCTAGAAAGAAAAGATGTTATCAAATATACTCCTTCCTTGGAGGAACCCATTCTCGGTATCATGGATAGTCCTTTGGAGAATCGACTGCAACCTTATACTCAAGGCATTAGTTAAGATCTTATATGCACATCCAAGGAGAGTTATGGGCCTCCATTGTTTAATGTCAGTGTTGTCGCCACTTTTGGGGATAAGGTGAATCAGCCCCTCTGTGAGGTAAGGCGACGTCATACCCGACAGCCACATTTCCTGAAGGGCAACAGTAATAGCATCTCCAATATGATCCCAAAGAAGAATAAAGAAGGCGAGAGAAAGACCATCATCCCCTGGGCATGAACCATTGGAAAGAGCATGTAGTGTGTGAAGGAATTCATCTTTCGATAAAGGGGCATCGAGGGAAGAACACATAGCATCTGTAGTGAGCTTGGGCATGCACTCCCAGACTTTCTGCTGTGCCACATCTCTCGGAGGAGATGGCACCTCTGCAATCAACAAAGACCAATAAAAATTTGAAGCAATACCCCTTACCTTGTTAGGTTCAATCTGAACCTCACCCTGTGAATCCTGCAAATACCTCACAAAATCCCTGCTATGGGAAAGCCTGTGCGCTGCAAAAAAACTCTTTGTTGCATCTGCCATCCATCTGAGTCCAAAAATCCTTGTTCGCATGAAACGCGAACTCAGCCCTCCTGTCCATGGCCAATTGCAGCTCTGCTCTAACTGTGGTCAAGAGGTCTGTAATCCAAGACGCATGTGGATGCTTTTCATGTTCCCTTTGAAGAGCAGCAATCGTACGCCTAATAGCTCTCTCCTTGTCCAGAGCCTCCTTCTTCTTGGACAAGGCAGCACTATGATAATGATGGCTGGTCCTCTCAAGAGCTAGCGCAATATTATGACGAGGATCGGAACCATCACAAGATCTCCATCTCTCTCTGATCTCAAGGTGATGTCACATCTAGATAAAGAGAGTCAGGGATGCGGACACGGGGAGAGGCCGAGCGAGCCCCAGGCTCCCTGAGACACAAAATGACGTGGCAATGATTGGATTTGGTGGTGCCAGGCATAATAGCAATGGTGCCTCCTCTGTCCATGGACAAATCATCCACAAAATCTGTGCAGACGTGCAAAGATTCTCTCAACTCTGCTCCTGCGATTACGCCAAGCGAAAGATAAGGAATTTGGCCTTCTCTGGAAGTCATCGTCAGTCCAGCAATCCCTGCCAAAGAAAGAGTGCGTGAACCTCTCCCATGAGGCTCGCTCCAAAGGGTGTAAACTCCCTTTGCGTCCACCCTTCTTGTCAGAAGGTTGCCCAATCATACTGAAGTCTCCTCCCACAATCCAATGATGAACCTGGGGAATGACAATTGTAATGGTGTCCCAAAAGGCCACCCTTTCACCTCTCACGTTAGGTGCATAACTATTCAAGATTTCCAATTTCTGACCCTCATGCATGATCAAGATCCACTGCGCTCTAGCAGGGATGATAACGCCGTGCCCAATAACATGAGGCATAATAGATGCTGCCACTGAAATGCAAACACCCCCTCTAGTCCCAATAGCGGAGGACCAGAAGGTGTGGCTAGAAAGCATCTTACCAGTTTTGCCACACTGAGATCTATCCAATTTGTGTTCCTGCAACAAAAGTATATCCATAGAACCTCCTGTAACAGCAGGGTGAAGCTGGTCCTTCAGAAGGCGCTTCCTACCACGGGTGGGAAGCCCTCCAAGGCCCTAAACATTCCATGAGACGATTCTCATGGAAGAGAAGAGGGTTTGACCCCCGATCTATGAAGACGATGGGCAGCCTGAGGACGCCTCTCATAATGTTGGAGGATGGGTTAATCCATGCGGCAAAGTCCACTGACATGCCCTTGTCCGGGGCCCTGCACAGTACCTGCATATGTACGAGAAACCTGTGCGCCCTGTGGGGCAATGGCATCATGCTCAAAATCCTGCAATATATGATCAGCATCTTGCATATCGCCCCCTCCAAGTTGAGATGACTCAACAAAATCATCCTGATATGATATATCATCTCCCTGCAAATAGGCATGAGCTGATACATCCCTCTACCTAGAAACATCGTGTATCTGAGGTGCAAGGCCTCCTGCGACCTCGATCCCGAGGGTAATCTCGAGCAAAGTGACCTTGTTGGTGACAAACCCGGCACTGATCGGGTTTACCTGCAATCTCAATACGTTGCTTGAAAAGACCACTAGGGCCCGGAAGCAAAGCATAGTCCTCAAAAAGTTCACAGTCACGGGCAAGAACCATGACCCTGGGGACAGCATCCGCCGAGGCAGTAACCACCTGGGCAGAAGATGTCGGCAAAGCGTGGAGGGGGGGCACTTGAAGAACCAGCCCAAAGGCGGACCCGATGGCCTCTAGCATAGGCCAATATGCGCGAGGAAGACCTGGGAATGTGAGAGTAATCGGGAAACGGTTCCGGTCTTCCTCAACAGGGTCAAAATAGCTCGAGCAGGGAAAAAAACCTTCCTCGGGCCCAAATTCAAAGGGCTGCCCTTCAAAACCTATGAGGCTGCGTCCTCGGAATCAAAATCCACCTGGAAGAAACCTCTTCCAAGCAACCTGACATCTCGAAAGTTTGGAGCGAGGTCGGAAGGCAGAGCTGCCAGGTCCCAATCCCGAGCCTGGAGACGGGAAGGGTGAGATCCAAAGATTCTGGCAATGAGGATCGTTTTGGAGTCTTTCTCGATTTCGGCGAAAAGGACCGTGAGCTCGTCTTCGGAAAAAGTAGTGGTTCGCGTGGCCGAGGGAGAATGATTAGCCATGATGCTAATCGAAAAAGAAGGCCGACTTGAACCCGGATGAGGAGCAATCCGAACCCTTGGAAACATCTTTGGCTCTCACCCCTCACGTATGGAGGCTCGTGATTGGGTGCTAACGGCATTGCATTCCAACTTCGTGCTCCATTTAAAAATGTAAGGCTACTTGGGAGAGGATTCTTCCAAGTAGAATTTGACAGAGAGGAGGCAGCCTCAGAAGTGCGCAAGGGCAGTTGGGCCCAAGGAAGATTTTCTTTCTACCCTAGACCAGCTACTTTGACCCTGTCGAAGAAGACCGGAAGTGTTACCCTATTACTGTCAGATTCCTAGGCCTTCCTTATGCTTATTGGCCATCGTTGGAGGCCCTTGGGACTGCCTTTCAGCTGGTCCTACAGGTGCCCACCATCCCAGCTTTTCCCACTTATGTTACCTAGGTAGTCACTGTCTCGGCTGATGCTGTTCCCAAGGTTAGGTGTTGGCTCGTGACAGTGAGCCCTTTGGGGATTTTGTACTGCTTCCGGGACCTAATTATCTCTTGAAGCAATGTATGGTGACGTTAGGTAAACCTGACTAGTGCCGGTTCTGTCACTAGATGGGCCACTTTGCGTGAGATTTCCCTAGGGCTAGAGGTTGTAGTAGGCGGTGCAAACGGGCTCCCCAACCGACGCAACCAAATGCTCCGTCTCGGCTAGCCTTGCGCTAGGAGTGGCGGGTTGTCTCTCATGGCCGCCACTCGAGGTGGGAACGCTGGGGCACAGGTTCCCAAAGACAATGTACACAGTGATGCTGTATTGGGTCAGAGCAATGAGTTTGCAGAGTCATTCTCGTAGAAGGATGTTGCATCAGGGTAGAATGACTATGTTGAGTCCTCCTTGCTTGGGATAGACAATATGCAGGATGCACAGGACACCTTGCCATCTTATGAGGCCTTGTAGGATGTGCAACAAGATATATGCCATGATGTCTTGCACGGCACCCATGCATTGTGCACGTATGCAGAGACTGTGCAGAGTCCAGGATAGAGTGAACATGCAGACATTGGACTTCGCTCCAAGGATTACCCCCTTCTATAGCATTAGGGAGGCGGGTCCAGACTCCAGCCAAGTGGTTGCTTAGGTTCGGAATCAAAACCTCCACTTTACCTTGAGGATTATCTCATGGAATGTGCAGGGTCTAGGGAAGCATCCCACGCGCAGTAGGATGCGCCTTGTTAAGCATCGGCATCATCCTGCCATTACAAGTGGACCTATGGATGTGTTGCTTCTGCAGGATTACAAATTGGATATGCTTCAGTGTGGTAAAATTGGTAAGATCCTTTCTAGACACTTTTTGGTCTTGTGCATAGGTTACCAAAGGTGGGTTATGCATCTGAGTGCTAGCATTACTTTCTCCTCATGTTATTGGCCATGGTGTTATCATACCTGCTAGAGTACAATGGATCATGGTTATGCACGAGGGAAAAAAGTTGGGTATTGGCCTCATCAAACAGGGGATCTGGATTCTCGGCTGAAGTGACGTGAACCTGCGCTGCTGCCCCCGCCTGCCCTCTGTCCTCCGCCTGTTTCTTTGCTGATCCCGCCTGCCCATCTGCTGCCTTCGCACCCCCCTTCGCCTGCCCAACTTCTGCCCTTCGCTAGCCATTCAGTCCCCGCCTGCCCCTTTTGCTGCCCCCGCCAACCCGCCTTTTGCCCCACCTTCCCTTCAGCTGCCCCCGTCTGCCCCCGTCAGCCCCTCTGCTGCCCCCCGCCTGCCTTCGCCTGCCCCCTTTTGCTGCCCCCGCCAGCCCCTTTTATGCTGCCCCGCCTCCCCCTTCGCTGCCCGCCCCCTGCCTTCTTCAGTCCGCCTGCCCCCCTGCTGCCCCCGCCTGCCCCTTTGCCCTTGCTTCCCCAACTGCTCCCCGCCTTTCCCCCCCTTCCTCTGCTCCCGTTTTCCCAGCAGCTATTTTATCTGGATTCAAGTCGGCCGCCCACTTTTCTTGATTGGTCTTATGGCTTTTTCTGCCGCAGCCAATCTCTCATCACCCCCACTGGCCGGGAGAATCATCAATTTTTTTACAAGACGAGCTCACCTCTCTTCAGCACGACATTGACCTTGAGGTCCAGACTACCCTTGTTGCGAGAGTTTATAGTTCCCACCCTTCTCGTTCACAGGCCCGTGAATGGCTTCTAGCAGCTCTCCCTTCGGAGCTGATTGTGCACTTTTAGGATACTCGTTGACTTGGTCGAGGCTTCTTCCAGGTGGACTTTCATTCTTCAGAAGCTACTTCTCAGGCTTTGGCTAGCAGCCCCTTTCCTCTTGGTCCTAGGAAGATTTTCTTCTTTCAGTACCAGGTGGGCTTTGATCCAGTGGTGGAGGAGCAGCGCCTTACCCCGATCTCACTACGGTTCCCTGCTCTTCCTCGGTCCTATTAGAAGCTTTTAGCTTCCATAGGGGCATCCTTTGGCCAGGTTCTAGAGGTACCATCCTCCCGAGCTCTCCCGCCTCAGCTTCCGCGGCCGTTACCGCCACTCTTGATGGTGTACCCCGGGTCCTTGTGCTTGTTCCTGATCCATCGATTACTGATGATCATGTTATGCTTCAGAGACCTGACGGATCTCATTTCCGCCAGAGGATGGAGATTGCAGGCAGACCTGACGAGTGTCGGATTTGTCGTCGACAGGGTCACATTGCTAGAGATTGTCCCAGATCGAGGGGCCATGCTAGGAGGCCGCGTGGTCCTGCCCATCAGAGGCCTTTTGCAGATGCCGAGACTCCAGCTGCTCCTTTGCCACAGCAGACCACATAGCGTTGGGTTGTGGTTAGGGATGGCAGGCACAACCATCCCTTCGCCACAGCAGACCACATAGCGTTGGGTTGTGGTTAGGGATGGCAGGCACAACGATCCCTAACCCTCGGACATTTTGAGGTTTATACTCTTCATTCATGGTAGAGATTGTTGGCATGAGGATGACATTTTGAGGAGTGCATCCACTCTGCTTTATTCATGGTCTAACAGGAGAAGAGATGTAGGATGTATCTATGCACGGTTAGACAGATTTTATGTGGATGATTGGGTGCTTGACAGAGGTGGACATACTCTGATTGCTACAGGCACTTCCAAATCGGATCATTGCCCAGTGGTTTTATGTATTAGAGATCCGAATTGCCATGGATGAGCACCCCATGTACGCATCCCTGATCATTTGTTTTTCGATGCAGAAATATCGCGTCGTATGCTTGATATTTGGAGATCTGATGACTTCTTACAGGCCTCTCAAAGCCTGGCCTCTGCTCTCTGTGATATTAGTGACTTTTATCACACATGTGCCCTGTCTAAGAGGGAAGAGGCCTTGGACTTAGAAAGGGCTATTAGACGTAGATTGGCTGCCTTGCAGAAAGAGCACGAGAAACATCCTCATGCTCAATGGGTTGCAGATTCTTTATGTACTATTAGAGCAGAACTTCATCACTCTCTTGAGCAGCGCTTGGAGTATGGTTTCCATGCCCAGGAATCCTTTTGGACACAGATGGGTGACGGATGTAACAAACATTTCTTTGCTTCTCATGGCCCATCTCATGCCAGAGATAGTGTCACGTAGTTGTAGGATTCACATGGCACTCTTCACTCAGATCCTCTCATGGTTAGACAGATTGCCACCGATTTCTATTGCCAGCTTTTTAGTGCTGAGCTGCATTCTGATATGAGACACAGGGCACAGATGAAGGTTTGGATTGCATTGCCACATTTGATCACCGAGGAGATGTGTGCCGCTCTGAATGCCCCTTTTTCTATGTAGGAGTTTAGTCATGCTCTATATGCCTTACCTCATGGTAAGTGTCCGAGGAAGGATGGCCTCTCCCGTGTTTTTTTCACTACTTTTTGGGATGAGATTGGGCCTGAGATAACATAGACTTTGCAGGAGATGTGGGACACAGGTTCTATGTCTCCTTCTCTCACTGAGGGGCTTAGTTATCTTATTCCTAAGAGCGGGGATAAGACATTGATTGGCCAGTGGAGACCTATCACCTTGCTTGGGACTGCCTATAAGATTCTTGCCAAGGCAGTGAGCATCAGATTGCAGCCAATTTTGCAGGATGCTATTCATCATACCCAGAATGGATTCTTACTCGGCAGGAGCATCTTTGATAACATTTTCTCGTTTTGGGAGGCCGTCGAATGGGCTAAAGCAAGCAATCAGCCCTTAGCCATTCTGCTCTTGGATTTTGAGAAGGCCTATGATAGAGTGGATTGGGACTTTCTTGAGGGTACTCTTAGTTATATGGGCTTCTCTCAGAGATGGATCAAGGGAGTTTCATGCATGGATCGTGATGCCCACAGTAGAGTTCTTGCTTGCGATGATAGAGGAGAGCGGTTTCAGGTTTCTCGCACAGTACGACAGGGCTGCCCATTAGCCCCTTTATTATATATCATAGTTGCAGAGGCCATGAGCATCTTTCTCCGCTCCACTGCTGGTATTTCAAAATTGAGGTTGCCTCTTCGTAGTCATGAGGAGTTGGTTGACTCTGAGTTAACTGATGACACTGCCCTGTTTTTGGAGGCTTCACATATATGCTTATGTTCCTTCTGGGTAGCAGTAGAGGAGTTCTGTTTGGCAGGAGGGGCACTCATTAATTGGCACAAATCTGTTGGTTTTTGGGTTAGTCATTCACCGAGAGTTGATTGGGGTGCAAAGCTTGGTTTTACTTGGATCAGTCGAGGATGTACTGCTAGATATTTGGGATGCCAAGTTGGGATTGATATTTCTCCTGCACAGTAGTTTGCTCTGGTACTTATTAGTATCCGGAAGAAGCTCCTCCATTGGAGCTCCAGGAGATTAGATTTAGCCTCGAGAGCTTTGGTGGCTAGTCAGGTTTTGCTTGCCTCAGCTTGGTTTATTGCCTCTTGTTGGTGCTTCTCTCATGCTGTGCATTGGCCAATTGTGGAGATTGATCCGCAATTTTCTCTGGTCGGGCTTGGATGGCACCTCAGACACTCGTGCCAGGGTAGCTTGGCTCACAGTTATTCAGCCCAAAAGAGAGGGGGGCTTGAATATTATCGATCCGGATATTAAATGCATGGCGTTGCTTTGCAAACTTGTGGTCAGAGGTTTCCTACCAGGCATTGAGCCGCCTTGGAAGGATTTTTCTTGTCTCAGATTTCCAGATGTACACCCAGGGTCGGGAGAGACTGGATGCCCAACACACGTTTTTTGTTCACAGAGGCTCATATTAGGGCACCATCTTTCCCTCTTATTGCAGCCATTGTCAGAGCATGGAGAAGCATAAGATATTTTTTGCGACAAAGGCTTCCTAGGTCTTTGGACGAGGCTGACCGACAACCTATTATGTGGAACGAGTTCATTACGGATGAGGCTGGTCGGCCACTTGGTGCATGTCGTTATATGCAATGGTCAGGATGGGAGAGATGCGCATTAAGAGTCTTCCGGATGATCGGATAGTTGCATCCACTCAGCATCTTAGGGGCTCTCGCATTCGTATTGATAAGATTGATGCAGCTATTCCGCATGAGTGGCTTTCTGGGACCTTTCACGGAGACTATCATCCGAGTTGGCTGGGAGTTTTTTCGAGGATAGGCATACCTCTGCAGGTCATTGCTCTGCTAGGCCAGGAGGATACAGATTTCCTCATGTATTCTATCATGTCTGGTGGGAGATTGAGGAGATGTAGTATGGAGGAGATCATACCAAACACTATGCTTAGTCCAGTGAGGATTGTTGGTCGCTCGGGGAAGCACTGGTTCATTGACCCTTCTCCTCAGATAGTGACTCATGGCTCTTGGTGTTTGTGGCTATATGGTGGCAGTCTTATCAGATATCTTCAGTGGGATCCAGGAGAGTGGGAGTGGATTGATGCCTTCGATCCTTTGAAAAGCCTTCCTTTTTTCAGTTTCACTGTCCGGAATCCCAAGCTTCTTTTCACTCGACAGATGCATAGGATCCCTACTCTCAGGCCTGATTGGGAGAGCTATGATATTTCTCCAGTGATACAGCGCAGATATTGGCATAGACTTTGGCACTCATACAGAAGGAGCCAGATCTCTCATTTCTTTTGGTTATTCTTACATGGTGGTCTCCCTACCAATCAGTGGAGATCAGTTTTCGGTGTAGCACCTTCCTGTCCTAGATGTGCGGCAGATTCTGAGTCCGTACAACATTGTCTATCGGGGTGCAGCATTGCACAGCAGATTTGGGGTCCTGTAGCTCAACTTATGGGCAAATTGAGTGGCCGAGCCATGCATGTGACTTGGGGGGCAGTTGCTTGGCTCTCCCAGTCCGGTCCGCAAGTTTTTTATGAGGGCAGTGGTAGAGATTCTTTTTTTTTCATTCGTAGAGGTATTGCCTAGCATGGTCTATTGCAAGATGTTCCTCACTCTGATTATACACCCCCTAGATAGAGGATTGACACCAGTTGGGAGATTATTGCGAGTATTACAGCATGGCAGATTTGGATAGCTAGATGCACGGAGGCTATTGAGGGTGTCCAGATTTTTGGGTCTCAGTGCATTAGTACTATATGGGGTGATATCATCCACACTCTTATGGCTACTTTGGCTCGCATTCAGGGGCCCTCTTGTTCTGCGTAGGCGAAGCGTGTGATATTTATGTGGGAATGGGACCATGGCATCTTCTTTTCCTCTATTACTACAGGTCTTACATGGCATCATGATGCTCCTCGGTGGTTGAAATCACCTTACATATTGGGGTGATTCTATTCTCTTCCGGCTTATAGCTGTGATTGTTGTATGTTTTTCTCATACTTAATAGAAGTCTCTTTCTGGAAAAAAAAAGTAAAAAAGTTGGGTATTTTGAATATCATGCGGCTAATGTACAGGGAAATGAAATGTTATATTAACGTCTTCAAAAGGCCATAATGACCTATGAGACCAAAAAGTTACATCATGGTGGATCTGACACAATGTTTGGATAAAAAACCAGAAAATGAAAAATAAAGATGGCCCTCTAGGGCACCATCACAAAACTGCTGCCCCAGGCTGATCATTGGATTTTGGAGGAGACTTCAACATGGTTGAGTAACCATTGGACAAAAAGGGTGGCCGTGAGGGTAACACACCCCTTGGAGAGAGCCGCCTGGGAGAGATTTATACTCTCTTTCTATGGCATGGATTGTTGGATAGAGGATGATTTCCAGAGGAGGCCTAACTCTTTATCTTACTCATGGCATATCCGTAGAAGCGGGCATGGATGCATCTTTGCTCAGTTGGATAGATTATGTGTATGACTCGGGCCTGCATAGAGGAGGCTCTATTGCCATCTTGCCTAGTACTACCAAATCAGATCACTACTTGGTTGTCTTGTGCACCAGGGAACTAGGGAGGCAGAAGGGTGTACCCCGTGTTTGCATCCTAGACTCTCTCTATCAAGATGCAGAGGCCTCCTAGGAGGTTAGAGAGATTTGGAGGCCTTGTGATGATCCTGCACCCAACAATCACACCACCCCCTCCCCCCCCCCCCCCCCCCCCCCCCGCGCCCCCCCCTCCCCCCCCCCCCCCCTTCTCGGGGGACAGACTTGCCTTGGCCTTGTA
Source organism: Cibotium barometz (assembly GCF_041138505.1). NCBI lineage: Eukaryota > Viridiplantae > Streptophyta > Polypodiopsida > Cyatheales > Cibotiaceae > Cibotium > Cibotium barometz. Next base: position 34,521,095 of record NC_141054.1, read on the forward strand.
GAGAACTAGCCAGCACTATTACTCTGTTGCCTTGGCCAAGAAAGAAGAGGTTCTGGACAAGGAGCGAGCTCTCTGACGTAGGTTGGCTGCGCGTCAGAGCGAACACTAGAAGCATCCCGAGTCTCCTTGGATCCCAAATCTCTTGTTCACTATTAGAGCTGAGTTATAGGTGGGCATGGATAGGCGGCTGAGTTTGCGTTTTATGCTAATCATGCATTTTGGACATAGATGGGTGGCAGATGCAACAAACCGTTTTTTCCAGCACATGGACCTATGTACAGTAGGGACAGTTGAGATGCTTGTAGGATTCTAAGGGAGAATTTCATGCTGATCCGAATAAGGTGAGGGACCTTGCTTTCTATAGAGGCCCACTCTTTGCATAGAGATGTTGCACAACAGAAAGTCTAGGAGTGCATGCCCAGGCTTATTACAGATGATATGTGCACCTCTTTGGATGCCCCCTTTTCGAAGGATGAGACGAGACATGCTTTGCATGCCCTCTCAAAAGGCAAATGCCCAGGGGATGATGGTATCTCTCCATCCTTCTATTTGTAGTTTTGGGATTACATTGGTGATGATGTTACTACTGCACTGCAGGAGGTGTGGTGTACTGGTATGATGCCCCCTTTTCACACACAGGATCTTATAAGTTATCCACCTTTTCCCGAAAGGTGGGGACAAGACCAATATGAGAAAGTGGAGGCCCATAACTCTGCTTGGATCTGCTTACAAAATCTTAGCATTCATGATACAAACTTGAGGTGCTTTTGTTTCAGATTTATTGATAGCATACACCTGAATTCATTGATGGGAAATGTGGCAACAACCGACATGCAGGCTGATATTTTTTTGCCTTAGTAGTGGTTGCATGAACCTTTCATGGTTCAATATGTGATTCTTTGGGTAGGGACGCTCTTAAGGGTTATTGTCTTCAAGCATGGGAGTTGGTGAGTTTATGCTGCCTAGCTCATTCTCAATATCTTGCTGAAGAATAGAGAACAATTTCTTTGCATAGAAACATCTGGAATCCAGAAAATTAACTGAGGTTTCCAGTTTGAATTTTCAGATGCATCACAAAAGAGTAGCCTGAAGTAATAATGCTGGGAAAAATTAGTATCTAAGCACAGTTGTCATCCTCATGACATTCCTACAATGATGCAAAAGAAAATAATTAGAGAAAGATCATAAATTTGCTTAATTGATTTTTCTGGCAAGGTTTTTGTCTTGTACTTTAAAAATGACTTTCTAAAGTCCTCGTTTTTTCCTCTCTCCATGTCTCAGGTCAGGATCAAGTGTCACGACTACATAACCAAAATTGCAGTGTATCAGAAGAGGGTGGCAGTTCAATTACCGAGTAGAATTGTCATTTATGAGCTACATGAACACAATGACACCAAAGAAAGCCATCATGTTTGTGCAGAAATCAAAGGAGACCTTGATTGTAATCTCCTTGTTTTAACCTCAGATCATATTACATTATGTCAGGTGACTCTATCTCAAAGATTTGCTTTATGAAGCGAGCTGGTTATTTTGTAATGGTATGACCTGATGGATGAACTCATTTTGCATGTATGAGAGGCGATTTCAAGACTGCTGCATTTACGATTTGTAACTTTCCATTTTTCCTGATACATGCAAGTATTTTCCAACATGGAATGCAGCCAAACATGAGAACTAAATGCCAATGAGGTGATAGCCCAAGTCCTATGACTAGGATGTCCTGGGTTCAAACCCCCACAAGGTGCTTCCTTGGTGGCATCGCCTACGGGCAGTTAAACAAGCGCCTACAGGCGGGTGAAAAACGGTAACTACGGGAGGATCTTGGGCCTAAGGTTTTAAAAAAAAAACCATGAGAACTAAATGTATTACATGCATCTTGGGGATACCTAGGTCAAAATATTATGATTTGTCAATTTGAAATGGGGAAAGATTCTGTACCGTTTTTATCACTGACCAGGAAGGTCCTTTTCTTGCATGCTATATGTATGCAATAGCACAAAAACTCTATTTTGATAAAAAGGTGTATTTACTCGAGTGATTCAATGCCAATGCATTTTTCTACAGACTGGTCTGCTTACTTTCTGAAAGAAGACTTTGGGTTATAGAGTAGATCGACTGATCATGCCTTATATTCTTCTTTAAGCAAGAAGGATATTTGAATGTGCTACGTTTAAGGGAGGCTTATTCTTATATCATGACCTTTAGGAGCACAAACAAATGCTGAGAAAGTTTCTCTAGCTCTGAGGAAAAAAAGCCGAAGTCGAGAACCTTTTAAAGAGTTATTTTACCGAACTCCTCCTTTCTTTTGGGTTTGTCTTCCTTTCCCTTTGTGTTTTTTGGCTAGATACACAAGTTTTTTTTTAGTGAAGATGTATTTATATTAATAATATGAAAAGAGCACATATAAACTGTGGGTTAGTCTTCTCAAACAATCAAGAGAAGAACTACCCACAGAAACTGCTCAATCCAATATCCTCTTAGTGAGTAGTTTCATTGTATCTGACTCCCATCTGTTTACACTCACCAGACTAGCAATGTTAGCTTTCACTAAACAAATAACTTTCTTAGGATCTACACTTTGCATGCCATCATTAACAAAGACTAGAGTGTTCCTCGTAGACCAAATCTCCCACAGGCATGTAAATCTTGCAAATCCAAAAAGGCTATTACTCTCCTCTGCTGGACCAATCTTTTTACCCAAAACCCAATGGGACCATGTACATTGCAGCCCAAAAATGTCCCCCCCCCCCCCCCCCCCCCCCCCCTTTAGAGAGCTATGTCCAAAAGGATCTTAATGCCGGGCGATCCCAAAAGGCATGCTTGAAATCCTCAATGGCTGCTTTGCATCTTGGGCATATCCCTGAGGCCATATTTCCGATCATCAGCTTAGAGCCTAACGGAAGAGCCCCAACCATGATTCTCCACAAAAAAGTCTGAGCATGTGTTGGCAGTTTGGATCCCCAAATTCTTCTGCATTTGGACTCCCAGCATTTGTCCGGCCAAGCTACTTTCCATATTGTATTGAAATGTTTATTAAAATCTCTCTTCTCTTGCATTAACATCTGATAAAACTTGGCAGATGATTCCTGACCAAGGGGAAGTCCATCTGTCCACCCCCAATCTTTGATCCACCTTTCTGTGAGCTGAGAAGTATTGATAGTTAGTGTCTTGAGCTTACCAATAATTACAAGTGACATGGCATCCATAAACATTTATCCAGGCATTAATCCATTTATCCAGGGCATTTATAGCATATAGCACAGCATGAGCATGTGTTTGGGGCTTTTACAGCACCCACATCAGCACTTAAGACAACAAGAGCATTTAAGGCAAGTAAACATTAAGTAACGTCAGGTCGTGTGCATTTATGGCAGCTGACAGCTGTATTCAGCAGCCGACAGCAGGTTTTTGGGCATTTTATTTAGTTGTGGAGTCTCCTACACCTGGCCGACTGCTGTACTGTACCCAACCAGCAGCAAAGCATATGATATAAATAGAAGCGCATCATTCAGTCCATCTCATCTGCATTATCTCTTCATCGTTAGTGGAGTTCAGCATACAGTCAGCATCTTATGTTCTCTTCTCAGTGTTTCCAAAGGGAAGACAACAGATCAGCATCTTCATTCAGCAGTTCATCATCAGCATACTCAGCAGCTCCTACCTCCTACATAGCGGAAAGCCGGCATCAAAGGGTGGACCTCAGCAGTGGAGCAAGGAACACTCATCCATCATCAACATTTGGCATATCTCACTCTCTTCGAGTTAGATCTTCATCTAGGACAACATAGATCTATTCATAGATCTTCTTTGTAACCCATTCATTTAATATAGTTGCATTGCATTGACAACTTTGTCTTATCTCTTAAGCATCATTAAGTGAAGTTTTAGTTACCCTAAGGTTGTGATTACTACGATCAATCCCTCACATGTCACATGAGTCATTGTCTAAGGAGAAGGATCAATGAACCATTGCTTCCCTGAACGGCCAACAATCCTCATTGGACTAAGCTTGGTATCCAGGATGATCCCCTCCATGTTACATCTCCTCAATCTCCCTCCAGGCATGATAGAATAGATGATGCAATCTAAAGACTCCTGGCCTGGGAGAGCAATGACATGCAGAGGTATGCCTATCCTTGAAAAACCTCTCAGCCATCTCGGATGACAATCTCCATGAAAGGTCCTAGAGAGCCACTCATGCGGTATGGCTGCATCAATCTGATCAATATGCATGCAAGAGCCCCTCAGATGCTGAATGGATGTAGCTCTCCGATCCACTGGAAGACTCTTAAAGGTCTTTGAAGCAAGAATTGTGTATACACATCTCTCCCATCCTGACCACTACATGTAACAAGATTCACCAAGTGGTTGACCAGCCTCATCCCTATTGAACTCGTTTCACATACAAGTTTGTCGATCAACCTCATCCAAAGACTTAGGAAGCCTCTGTCGCAAGAATGGTCTCATGCTTCTCCATGCTCTGACAATGGCTGCAATAAGAGGAGAAGATGGTGCCCTAATATTTGCCTCCGTGACCAAAAAACCGTGTGCTTGGCAGCGAGTCTCTCCCAACACGGGACGTACATCCGGAAATCTGAGATATGTCTTGCACTGAACATCCGGATCAATAATATTCGGCCCCCTTTCTCGTGTCTGGGCTGAATAACTGTGAGCCAAGGTACCCTGGCACGTGTGTCTGGTGGTGCCATCCAATCCCGACCAAAGAAAATTGGGGATCAACCTCCGCAATTGACCAATGCATGCATGAGAAGCACCAACAAGACGCAATAAAACAAGCTGAGGCAAGCAATACCTGATTAGCTACCAATGCTCTAGAGGCTAAATCCAATCTCCTAGAGCTCCAATGCAGAAGCTTCTTCTGAATACTCATGAGTACCGGAGAAAACTGTCGTGCATGAGAAATATCAATCCCAACTTGGCATCCCAAATATCTAGCAGTGCATCCTCTAGTGATCCAAGTAAAACCAAGGTTTGCACCCCAAGCAACTCTTGGTGAGTCTTTAATCAAAAAACCAACTGATTTTTGCCAATTAATGAGGGCTCGTGCAGCCAAACAAAACTCTTCCAGTGCCAGCCAGAAGGAACATAAACATATGTGTGAGGCTTGCAAGAACATGATTGTGTCATCAGGTAACTCAGAGTCAACCAGCTTCTCCTGACTACGAAGAGGCAGCCTAGATCCAGAAATGCCAGCAGTGGAGTGGAGGAAGATGCTCATGGCCTCTGCAACTCCAATATATAATAATGGGGCTACCGGGCATCCTTGCCGTACTGATCGAGAGATCTGAAATTGCTCTCCTCTATCTCTGGAAGCAAGCACACTACTATGGGCATCACGATACATGCATGAAACTCCTCTTATCCATCTCTGAGAGAGGCTCGTGTGGCTAAGAGTACCCTCAAGGAAGTCCCAATCCACTCTATCATAAGCCTTCTCAAAATCTAAAAGCACAATGGCTAAAAGCTGATTACTTGCTTTGGCCCATTCCACGGCCTCCCAAAACGAGAAAATGTTATCAAAGATGCTCCTTCCGTGTAAGAATCCATTTTGAGTATCATGAATGACATCTTGCAAGAATCTTATATGCAGTCCCAAGTAAGGTGATAGGTCTCCACTGCCCAATCAAGGTCTTATCCCCACTCTTAGGGATAATGAAGATAAGCCCCTCAATGAGAGAAGAAGGCATAGAACCTGTGTCCCACATCTCCTAGAGGGCCAATGTGATCTCTGCCCCAATCTCATCCCAAAAAGTAATGAAAAAAATAGGGGAGAGACCATCCTCCCCTGGACACTTACCATGAGGTAAGGCATGAAGAGCATGATTGAACTCCTCCATAGAAAAAGGGGCAAATAGAATGGCACACATCTCCTCAGTAATCAAATGTGGCAATGCATTCCAAACCTTCCTCTGTGCTCTGTGTCTCAAGTCCGAATGAGGCTCAACGCTAAGAAGCTGGCGAAAGAAATCAGTGGCAATCTGTCTAACCATAAGAGGATCTGAATGAAGAGTGCCATGTGAATCTTGCAACTGCCATGTGAAGACCAGAATAGGCCGAAGCTTGCCGAATAAAGCTAAAAACCCTAGAAGCCAAGAAGCACCAACCTGCACAGGAGGGAAGAGAGGAGAGAGGCGTAGAAACAATGAGGAGGACCGAAAGAAAAAAAGGGGGGGTGGTGGGGGGAAAGAGAGAAACAGGGGTGTAGAGGAGAGCACAGAGAGGGGGGCGGGCAGATGAGCAAACAAGGGGTGGGGGGTGTTGAGCAGGAGGGGCAACAGTAACGTGACAGAGGGGAGGGGAGGAAGGCTGAGGTGCATAGCGGGGAGGTGGGGTGGGGGGACGTAGGCGACGTGAGGCGGGGAGGGAGCTCAGGACCTTGCGGACAAGTGCCGTAAGATCCTTGAATTGATTTGCAAATTAGACTGCTTCCGCTACAGTTTTATATTTCTCTTGTGCAAAAGAAGAGTATTCTGTTGGAGTTTTCTATTTGTTTGGTCCGGTCTTGCTATAGTAAACCTGCTGTTGGTATCTAAACTCCCTTGAGGAACTGCTTATACTTTTCTTCCGCGGGTTTTCCCCAACTGTTGTTGTGCCGTGGTAATGATTTTGTTGGAGTAAGTCAGCACGGGTGACCTTTTTGGGAGAGTCACTAAAACGCGTTCTCATGATTGGTCATGTATTGGGGTGGGGGGAAACTGGGTTTGAGGTCAGACACAAAGGTGTCCACCATACATAATTCGGTGCCCCCTGTGGTGGATCTACATGACGACTCGACAAATGTTGCCATTAGGTAACGGCCTCCCCTAGTGAGATGTGGTGGTGCTAGGTGGACTTTGTCTTGTGTATTTATAATCTTAGCCCCAATGAAAAATATGCAACTAAGTGATGAATATATTGTGTAAATGTAAAATGATCACACTTATCACCATCTTACTTACTAATGTTCGGTTGAGCACGGATGATGGTGATGGATGGGGTGGTGGAGGAACAGGCGCCCGGTGCCATTTCTATCAAATTGGGTGTAGCACTAAAGGAGTTCTGTTTGGCAGCAGGGGCACTCATTAATTGCCACAAATCTATTGGTTTTTGGGTTAGTGATTCACCGAGAGTTGCTTGGGGTGCAGAGCTTGATTTTACTTGGATCAGCAGAGGATGCACTGCTAGATATTTGGGATGCCAAGTTGGGATTGATATTTCTCCTGCAGAGCAGTTTGCTCAGGTACTTATGAGTATCCGGAAGAAGCTCCTCCATTGGAGCTCTAGGAGATTAGATTTAGCTTCCAGAGTTTTGGTGGCTAATCAGGTATTGCTTGCCTCAGCTTGGTTTATTGCCTCTTGTTGGTGCTTCTCTCGTGCGTGCATTGGCCAATTGTGGAGATTGATCCGCAATTTTCTCTAGTGGGGTTTGGATGGCACCTCAGACACTCGTGCTAGGGTAGCTTGGCTCATAGTTATTCAGCCCACATGAGAGGGGGGCTTGAATATTATCGATCCGGATGTTTAGTGCAGGGTGTTGCTCTACAAACTTGTGGTCAGAGGCATTGAGACTTGGAAGGATTTTTTCTTGTCTCAGATTTCTGGATGTACACCCAGGGTCGGGAGAGACTGGATGCCCAGCACACGATTTTTCTTCACAGAGGTTGATATCAGGACACCATCTTCCGCTCTTATTGCAGCCATTGTCAGAGCATGGAGAAGCATAAGATCTTTTTTGCGACAAAGGCTTCCTAGGTCTCTGGATGAGGTTGACCGACAACCTATTATGTGGAGCAAGCTCATCAGGGATGAGGCTGGTTGGCCACTTGGTGCATCTCGTTATATGCAGTGGTTAGGATGGGAGAGATGTGCATACACAGTTCTTGCTTGGAAGACCTCTAATTCGAGACTATCGGAGAGCTGCATCCATTCAGCATCTTAGGGGCTCTCGCATTCGTGTTGATCAGATTGATGTAGCTATTCCGCATGAGTCGCTTTCTAGGACCTTTTATGGAGACTATCATCCGAGTTGGCTGGGAGCTTTTTGGAGGATAAGCACACCTCTGCAGGTCATTGCTCTCCCGGGCCAGGAGGCTATAGATTGCATCATTTACTCTATCATGCCTGGAGGGAGATTAAGGAGATATAGTATGTAGGAGATCATCCCAGATACTAGCCTTAGTCCAGTGAGGATTGTTGGTCGTTCGGGGAAGCATTGGTTCATTGACCCTTCTCCTCAGATAGTGACTCATGGCTCTTGGTGTGTGTGGTTATATGGTGGCAGTCCTATCAGATACCTTCAGTGGGATCCAGGAGAGTGGGAGTGGATTTTAGCCTACGATCCTTTGAAAAGCCTTTCTTTTTTCAGTTTCACGGTCCGAAATGCCAGGCTTCTCCTCACTTGACAGATGCATAGGATCCCTACTCTTAGGCCTCATTGGGAGAGCTATGATATTTATCCAGTGATACAGTACAGATATTGGCATAGACTTTGGCACTCGTACAGAAGGAGCCATAATTCTTATTTCTTCTGGTTATTCTTACATGGTGGCTAACCAGTGGAGATCGGTTTTCGGTGTAGCACCTTCCTGTCCTAGGTGTGCGGCAGATTCTGAGACTGTACAACATTGTTTATGGGGATGCAGCACTGCACAACAGATTTGGGATTCTGTAGCCTAACTTATGGGCAAATTCAGTGGCCGAGCCATGCATGTGACTTGGGGGGTAGTTGCTTGTCTCTTCCAGTCCGGTCCACAGCTTTTTTATGAGGGCACTGGTACAGATTCTGCTGTTTTCATTCATAGAGGTATTGCCCAGCATGGTTTATTGCAAGATGTTCCTCACTTTGATTATACACCCCCTAGACAGAGGATTGACACCAGTTGGGAGATTGTTGCCAGCATAGCATGGCAGATCTGGAGAGCTAGATGCACGAAGGCTATTGAGGGTGTCGAGATTTTTGGGTCTCAGTGCATTAGTACTATATGGGGTGATATCATCCATACTCTTATGGCTACTTGGGCTCGCATTCAGGGGCCCCCTCGTTCTACGCAGGCAAAGCGCGTGATATTTATCCGGGAGTGGGACAATGGTTTTGCTTTTCCTCTAGTACCAGAGGTCTTACATGGCATCATGATGCTCCTCAGTGGTTGAAATCACCTTACATATTGGGGTGATTCTATTCTTTTCCGGCTTATAGCTGTGATTGTTGTATGTTTTTTCATACTTAATAGAATTCTCTTTCTGAAAAAAAAAGGCTTGTAAAGTCGCAAGTGTTTTTTGATGCTAGAGTTTCAGGGCTTCCTAATCTAGCTTGTGTTGATGTTCTAAAGTCGCGAGCTCTGCATGGTGCCAGTCTTCATCAAACCGTTTGGATTCCTTGGCCTTCTGTTTCTCAGCAAGTTCCCAATATCTTGGTTGCTCCATCAAGAGAAGCATGTGTTTGAATTCCATCGGACCCTGCTCATTAGGCTTCTCTTTAGGCTTTTGTGCCTTAGCTTTAGCAGTCTGTTTTGCTCCATGAGCTCTTGGATGAAATCTTTGCTGTTTGGAGAAGTGTTGTTTCTTCTTTGGTGGTGTCTTCTATATTGCTTTTCTTCGGTGGTGTATTCTTTGAAGATCTCTTCTTCTTCTCTTGACATGTGGATGGCTTGATGGCTTTTTCCCGACCTTAGTTCTACCGTCCACGGCATCCACGGGATGCTCTCACTTTAGGTAGCGAAGCTAGGGCACAACCTGAAGCTTGATACTAATCTGGCATGCAACTGGTAAAATTGTGTAACATACAACAAGGCCTTCTTTATACCTTTATCTTTGAGTGAGTTTAAGCAATCCACTTTAATTCTTGAACAAGACTGAGCTGTAGGGATAGAAGTTGGAGAGTCAACACGAGAAGATGGGGTTCCAACTACCTACTTACCTACTTAAGGGCCCCCTCCTGCAAGTAGGAGTATTTGCTTTTATTACTTTTGAGAACTTCTTTATAACGCAGGCTTTACCAAGAACTTCCTTACAATGGTTGACGGTGGGATGCCAAATGTAAGAACGAAGAAGACCAAACGTTGGCTGAACCATCATGTGGTCTGAAGGCACTTTAGAAGCCACTTCGGGTGCCAATATGCACACCATGCTGAGGGGATGCAGGACTGATAGCTGATTGCTTACAATGACTTTTGTCTGCCTTGGATTGTAGCACGTTGAGGGTGCTCTGCTGAAGATATGCATGCACAAGTCCTGGGACTTAGTTTACTGCTTTGTTCACTGTTGAATCATGCAAGAATTCATGGCTGTTGAATTATCCCAGGCTGGCCGACTGGGCCTAAGGCCCATGGCTGGCCGTTTGTGGCTTTTGGGCAACTCACATCGGAGCCCACTGCGTCAAGGGTGGGTCAAACCCTCTGTCCCCTTGGTTCCTAACCTAATGCACCACGCAGCACCGTGTGGCTCCTTTATCATTCTCATACATACATAATTTGTGTTGGGGTAAATGCCATTCACATAACAGCAAAAGCTTATACACGAATGAAAAATTACAGAAATGTTTGCTAGCGAATGCAACTTGAAGCACCATGACGAGGATCGTAAAGGGATGTCGATCAAGTTCAACATAGATTTGTTGGAGCCAATCCATGCGGTAAGTGAGAAACCACCTCTGCTCCGTCATTGGCTGCCTTCTATTGCAGCCCCCAGCCCGCCGACCCAGCCCAACCAACCATCTATTTCTTTTCCTTTGTGCCATTTGAGATAAGGTACATGAATCTGGGACAAGCCAACAAGATTGACGGCTATCAAACAATACAATCAGCTCCCATAGAGCAATGAGAGGTTATCTTTTATCTAGGTTGACTTCGTTTTCCATGCGAAATCCAGCAAAGTGACTTGGCAGGAGTAAATGTAGCCCTCGAGCTCATCAGATTGTGGATTTAATTCCAACTAACAAGTATGGATAGTTGATGCATAGAGACTGATGGTGGTGTATTTGGGCTCCATGTAATATTTTTGAACATCTGGACCAAGAAATCTGCTCGGTTTGAGAAATTCCACAGGCAGAGTCCAGTGAAGCGAGGTAGCAGAAGCAAGGAGAAACATGGGTTAAAGTGGAAGTGTAAACCATACCTTGCGCATATGTAGAGTGCAATCTGCATGTGATCCTTAATAAAGTAACTGCACTCCACATATCGATAGCCACATGTGATCCTTAATAAAGTAACTGCACTCCACATATCGATAGCCAGTCAACTTATCCCTATGTGATGTATAAAGACCCAGCATTTAAGGAGAGAAATTCTGTGCTAAACTCTGCAGGTCTCTTCCTCTCTCCCAATGCGATGTTGAATGGTCTCAAGTTTTTCTGTGCATCTGTGACAACTGCAATTATCACCATTAACTGCTCTCTTGTTTAAGTAAAGGTTAGCCATTCAGTGCTAACTAGTTCTAAAGGATGACATGTCTCCCCTTAGACTGCCGAAGCGTCCTTCAAAAACAAATCTGCCGGCCATTGCTAAGATGCCCTTCTATTATCTCTCTTAGGTAGGAATTAACCTGAGGATGAAAACAAAATGAGGCTATCAACCAGTTGGGAGAGTGTTGCGCGTATTATAGCATGGCAGATCTGGAGAGCTAGATGCACGGAGGCAATTGAGGGTGTCCATATTTTTGAGTCTCAGTGCATTAGCACTATATGCCTCTTGTTCCATGCCCGCATATTTATGCGGGAGTGTGACCGTGGCATTTTCTTTTCCTCTAGTCCCACAGGTCTTTCATGGCACCATGATGCTCCTCAGTGGCTGAGATCACCTTACATATTGGGATGATTCTATTCTATTCTGGCTTATAGCCGTGATTGTTGTATGCCTTTTTTCATACTTAATAGAAGTCTCTTCTTTGAAAAAAAATAATAAAAAATGAGGCTCTCAGTTGTTGGATGGTATGTTTTGAAAATTGTAAATTTTTTGTTTGTTATTTTACATCCGCCCAAACCCGTTTAGGTTGAGTCTATCATGGGACATCCTCCATATGTACATGTCGTCAAGCATGAAGTACAACTACCTCAAGAGAAAGATTTAGTAAACGAATCCATGCCTCTATGCCCAGTCATTGAATACAAGAGAAAGATTTAGTAAACGAATCCATGCCTCTATGCTCAGGCATCTCGTACATTATTGGAAGCGCACAGTATTATTCAAGGTTTTTTGAAGATTATGTTACAATCTCGTATCTGAAAGATTTGATCTAGAGAAGGATTGGCATAACTTGATCATATAGAGCCATGAATTCGCACTAGCATTTTGATGTCCAATAATTAACGGATTTCCTGAATAAATATTTATTTGAGCATTTAGCAAAGAGCATTCTCTGCTATGTAATTTCTGAATTTTCTCAGTGATCAAGATTCTTAGGTTTTTCTTCTTGGAACTTTTGACTGTAGGAATCGAGCTTGCAGCTTTTTAGCTTTAATGGGAAAAAGGACAAGGATTGGCTTTTAAACTCTGCAATTCGGTATGTCAAGGTCAGTTCTTTAATTGAAAAAAAAGATCAAATGGGACTTTTTGCGGTATTTTGATTTTAGTTTGCGATTTTATTGTATTGGGACTCATATTTGTGCAAGCTACTTTCATGTATGATGAATGATGGATATTGTTTGTGTTTGGAAAAGTTTATCGATGTTTCTTTTGGATGAAATCCTTATTCACGAAAAAGATTAAGGAAGCATGTTAAACACTTGTGAATTGTCTTAGGGATCCTCATGAATGAAGCGACCTGTGTAAAGGTGAGTAAGTGCGAGTTTTTGAAGCAAGAATTGTTTCTATCTTGGTTCTCAGAAACTTGGAATAGTTTTGGGTTGTCATGGAATTGAGTAACTCTAAGAACTGTCACAAAGGTGAAGTCTTTGGAGGCTTGTACATTTTGTTTAGACCTTTGTTCGAAACTTTGCATGGATTTTCATTGCCTCGTTCCAATCCTTTGCAAAAAAAAAGAGAAGAATATTTTATATGATTTTATCAATACATTTTAATAATCTGGACAAAGTGACTACGGCACCTATGTTGCTTATTGTGGATCGAAGTACAGGCGTATGTTGCTTATTGTGGATCCAAGTAAGCCATTTCTGGTTGAGATGGCTGCCAATGATTATGTGATAGGTGAAGCTCTGTTCTAGTATGCATATGTGTCATGTAGCAATTTTTGTGGATTAAAAGCAAGTGGATATGTATTCTAGTATGAATTTGTGTCCTTTAGCGTTTGTGGATAAGTCAACTGATGCACAAGATCTCTATTCAAACACGAGCTGGTGGAACTCTCTTTTCTTAGATGTGTAGATAATTCTTAATTTCACTATATGCTCTCAAAAGAGTTCTACAGAAGTTTATGGATGCCTTAAACTGGATTAGTTTTTTCAATGTGCTATCTTTAAAAAACTAACATTCAGTATGCCTGTTTACCATACTCTACAAGAATCATTCTAGTGAGATATTTCCAAAAGGCAATCCTCTCACCTCTGTGGTTAGGAGCATAGAGGTTGAGAATACCAATGCGTGTAGTACCCTGCATAAGAAGGATCCACTGCGCTCTCGCAGGCAAAATGACACCATGTCCAATGATGCAAGGCAAGATCAAAGCGGAAACAGAGATACAGACACCACCCTTGGTACCAACAGCTACTGACCAAAAGGTGTGTACTGAGAGATGCTTGCCTGATCTCCCACACTAGCTAGCATCCAGTTTATGCTCTTGCAAGAGACATCCATAGGCCCACGTGTGACTGCAAAATGGAGCTGGGTTTTTAGAATTTGTTTCCGCTGACCTGGAAAAAAACCCCCAAGACCGTGAATGTTCTAAGAGACAACCCTCATAAGGATTGAGAGCAGGAACGACCTGATCTCGTGGTCGATGAAGGACCCCCTTTAGAGGCGGAAGTACGTCTCGCATAGGTAAGGGAGGGAAAAACTGACGATGTAAACCTTACCTCTCTCTCCCACTCCGGGGAAAAGCGAGGGCTAGTCCTCAAAACTGGAGAGGTACCATGACAATGTGAATGCGCAACATCATCCTCAAGGGTACAATCATTCTGTAACTGTAATGCAACACCCTCTTCTGAAGGATCCAGATCTTGTGCCTGCAAAGCCTCATCCTCCAAAGAAGGATCAACATTCTGTGAGGCAAGAACTGCATAGGGGTTAGGGTGCTCCATAAGGGGTGTGGGTGAAGGGGCAGGTACGGGGGTCCTAGGGTGCCTGCCATCCCTAACCACAACTCAATGCTGTGTGGTATGTTGTGGCAAAGGAGTATTAAGAGACTAAGGTTATGTAGAAGGGTGAGAGAAGGGTGTGAGTGTGAATGGACTTGAGGTCCACTTACGCACCTATTTAAAGGTGAGGCCATGAGGCATTTTGTATGAGAGCAAAGCCTAGTTGTATGTATAAGCAACTTAATAAGCAAGATATTATTCTTGTATTTTGTGAGTCTCTCCTCCCACACACTTGATCTAGCATGAGCACCACGTTTTCTCATCATGGTATCTAGAGCTTAGGTGATTTGAACCACTTGTGGTGTAAAATAGGTCAAAAATATCCACTTTTTCCTTATCCTTCTTGTGTGGAGAGGAGAGACTCACAAAATACAAGAATAATATCTTGCTTATTAAGTTGCTTATACATACAACTAGGCTTTGCTCTCATACAAAATGCCTCATGGCCTCACCTTTAAATAGGTGAGTAAGTGGACCTCAAGTCCATTCACACTCACACCCTTCTCTCACCCTTCTACATAACCTTAGTCTCTTAAGTGGTGATAAAACGTGGTGCTCTGATACCATGATGAGAAAACGTGGTGCTCATGCTAGATCAAGTGTGTGGAGAGGAGAGACTCACAAAATACAAGAATAATATCTTGCTTATTAAGTTGCTTATACATACAACTAGGCTTTTCTCTCATACAAAATGCCTCATGGCCTTACCTTTAAATAGGTGAGTAAGTGGACCTCAAGTCCATTCACACTCACACCCTTCTCTCACCCTTCTACATAACCTTAGTCTCTTAATAAGGAGCAACTGGAGTATCGGCAACTGCAGAAGGCCTCTGATGGGCAAGACTACGCCGCCTTCTAGCATGGCCCGTTGATCTGGGACAATCTCTAGCAATGTGGCCTTGTCGACGACAAATCCGACAATGGTCAAGTCAGCCTGCAATCTCCATCCTCTGGCGGAAATGAGATCCGTCAGGTCTCTGAAGCATAACATGATCATCAGTAATCGATGGATCAGGAACAAGCACAAGGACCCGGGGTACACCATCAAGAGTGGCGGTAACGACCGTGGAAGCTGAGGCGGGAGAGCTCGTAAGGACTGGTATCTCTAGAACTTGGCCAAAGGATGTCCCTATGGAAGCTAAAATCTGGTACAAGTCTCTAACAGAGCTGCATCTCAGGGATCCCAGGGAACACACCTCCTTCAAGATCCTCTACTTCCCCTGCACTCTCTGCTCTAGATGGCTCCACGCTGTCGTGCCATGGCACGCCTATGGTGTGAAACCATGCATATGAAACCATTAAATACGAATCCAGATGCATGGGGTTAAGTGCCATGATGAGTCATTATATGATGCTTGAGTACATATGTTCATATTGTAAATGAGGTTCAATAAGATGAGCTGAGGCTGAGCCAGGTCTCGAAGCCTCTGTACATGAGTGTGGTGTGAATTATGGAGTTTTATGCATATGGTGGACCTTGTAGTAGGGAACACCCTTCTCAACATGTATGGAAATGTGAAAACATGTATGATGTAAGGATTGTTTTGAAGAACGCTCTTTTTTATGACATTGTGTCTGAGAATGCCATGATTTCTGTTCTTACTCGGATTGAGCAAAACAAGGAGGACTTCAATAAGATGCTGCTCTTACAATCCATGCCTTGATGATCATTAGATACCTTGATAGTAGCAAAGAAAACAACTAAGCATAAAGAAAGGATGCTTCATTGTGATTCTATCTTAGAGAGGGCACTGCAGGCTAAAAACAAAATCACATCTATAGACAAAACCAGCTTCTCATATGGACTGAAGAGGGAATTCAATGGGCTACATGAGATCATTTTTCATTGCAGGAAGGTTCAAAGGGTCTCCTCCGTGGGTTGGAGAGATTCGATCATCGAAGAGGCTACAAGCTTTCAACATATGTATATTGGTGGATTCGGTAGGGTGTTACAAGAGCAATTGCAGATCACTCAACGATGATTCGAGTTCCTGCCTACCTACATGAGATCATGTTCGCGGTTAAGAGAGGAAAAGCTCAATTGATACATGAAGGAAAAAACTGTTACAGTGGAGAACCTCTCACTACTGCTAAATGTTCCAAGCAATAAAATAGAGAGGGCGCTGCAGTTTCAGCGCAGGCGCAAGGTGGCAGCCTACGTGGATTTTTTTTAAAAGGAATTTCCGATTAATAGGCGAAAATGATGGAGGCCCAGTGTATTCGAATCGGAGGAAACTCGAAATAATAGCTGCAAAAGTAGAAGGCCCCCGAATCTCTTGCGGGAACGGGGAGAAAAACCAGAGGGAGCGCAATTGTGAAGGGGAGATGTGCAGAAATCATAACCAGAGCGGAAAAACACCAGAGCTTTCTATTTCTTGAGGATGGCGACTGTTCATGGTGTCTTGGATTTCGAATTGAAGGGGAAATGAAGAGCAGTCTGATGATATGATTTTCAAAAGAACCTCACACTACGTGAAGAATTCTGAACCAGGCGCTTACAGCAAGGAAGCGAATAAAGAGAAAAGCGAAAATCATAAATTCGCTTCTTTTCCCTTAAAAAAAAGATAAGTGAATTTTTTTACACCTACGATTTTCAAAATCGTAAGGCTTTTTGAAGAAAAATACACTATATCAAAGGGCTTTTGGATAAGGCCTTGTGTAAGCTCTTTTTTTTAATTTGCTTTGGAGAATCTTGGGGTTTAGATTTCAATTTCTACTCAGCTGGGTTTTGGAATGCTAGATATGGAATTTTCAAAAATCACATGATTATGTGGTACATATGCTATGTCATCTTTTGTTTGTGAGATGTTAGAATTTAAAGGAAGGTTTTCAGGTGATAAAGAACATCTTGAACTGATGGAATTAATGACACTGGATGTGTGGAATGTAAAGGGCTACATGTATGTTGGAATTATTTGAAGGTTAAGCTGTGCCTACATGTGATTGGCTTGAAGGATTTGGAAAAAGGGACCAGTGAATCTATGCTTGGAAAGGGACAAGCACTTGGTACACGAATTCAAGGATGTATTGAGTTGAATTGACACATGTATATGTCATTAAAAATGGACTTGTCCTATGCTTCTTGGAAAAATTTGTGTGTGAGTTTCCTTGTTAGATTTGGTACCTACTCTCACAGCTAGAAGTCTCGTACTTTCCTGGCTATACCGCACACGTCACGACAGCTCTTTGGTGAACCCGACGTGAAACTGCTGGGGTGAGAGTGTGGTGAAATATACAGGGAAGCTATGGCTGAGAATTCTGACGGTCAGGGGGCTCATTTTGACCCCGGAGTTATGCAGATGTTTCAGATGTTTACCATGTACATGCAACAGCAGCAAGCTACTGAGAGGGGACAAATTTCCACGACCAAAGCATTACAATCAATTGTGAAAAAAGTGGATCAATTTGATGGGAAGGATATCACAAAGTATCTGCGCAATTACATAAAGGAAATGGAGCTAAACAGGGTGACTGAGGAGGATATGGTTCGAAGTTTCGAGCTGGTATGTGTTCCTGAAATAAGAGAGCGCATAAGAGGATTGCAGACAGCACATGGTGGCAGAAATTGGGAGGAGTTCAAGCTTGCTTTAAAGGATGAATATTTCATGGAAGATTCTGAACGAGTGACCAAACGAACTTTCTTGGAATGGGTCACAAAACCTAAAATGGGAATTTCTGCCACAGAATTGCTAAGAGAGTTTGAGAAGCGCTATGCCCAGCTGTCAAGGATAGAGCGTACAGAGAAAAAACAGAGCTCTTCTTACAAGCAGCTGGAAAAGATCTCCAAGAGAAATTGGAAATCCTCCTTGAGGATAAGGTTACAGAGCAGGGATTAAAGAGTGATTGGAATGATGTTGAGGATGCAGTCACCATGTTAGCAAAGCGGCAGCGGAGGAGGGATAAAATGGTGATGGGCTCTGTAACCCCCATAACTGTTGTTACCCCTGAGAATCTACCAAAACCAGCTGCTACAATTCCAAAGGTAGATGGGCCGATGGATGAGCTTATTAAGGGTATGCGTGACCTAAAATTGAAGATATCCAGGATTGAAGAAAAGGGTCTACCATTGGGGCAGGCTTCTATGCAAAGGCCTCAAAGCAAAGAAGGGTTTACATACAGATGCATATGGTGTGATGACCCAGAACATGCAAAGAAAGATTGTGCTAGCTATAAAGAAGCTCTTAAAAATCAACTTGTGTTTTTCAAAGATGGGAAAATCCATCTTACAGAGACTGGTCTTCCATTGAGTACAAATTTTGGGAAAGGAGGGATGAAAAAGCTGGTTGAGGATATGGCTGCTAGTCATGCCATTTCTATGGTTGAGGCAGCAACCTATGGATTAAAGGTTGATCAATTAAGGCAGGGATTTGAGAATGATGAAGATTATGAGAATGAGGATTTTTGGCCATTAACAATGGAATTAATTGCATCAAAGAAGGTGTCTAAGCAAGCTTTGCATGAGGCAGGTGATTGGATACGTCTTGAGACTGGCTGGGAGGAGCCTGTGGATTCTTTATCTGTTCATGCCTACATTGCTAAATGCCAAAATAATGAGGCACAGGTAGAGGAGAAGCGTAAAAGGGAAAATGAGGAAGGAGGGCCATCAAAAAGAGTTACACGTGGAAGTGAAAAGAAGGATCCTGGGTCATCACATATGCCTCCACAGCATAGCAGACCTCCGCAGGAAGTTTCAATGGAAGAAGTGCCAGCAAAAATGAAGGAGAAGGGTAAAGGGAAAAGTCCACTCTACAAGCTTCAATCTGATATTGAAGCTGCAACAGATCTCAAAAAGGTGCTTGAAGAGAGGATTCTAAACAGCAGGGTGGAATTTACACTAGGGGAAGTCTTGGGGATTGCAAAGAAAGAATTTCATGATGAGATAATTGATATTATACGAAGAAAAAGGCAGTCCATAATTGAATCTATTCCATCGCAAGGGGAGGCAAGCACTTCCAAGACTCATGGAGTACAGGTACAGAAAAAGGAAGAGAGGGAAAATGTGGTGGAATGTAATCACTCTGCTGATGGGGCACGACAAGTGCGCTTTGTGGAAGAGGATGATGAAAAAGAAGTTCTTACAAAGAGTCATTACTCCAGGAGCCATTGGGCAAGAGCAACCACTGAAACCCTTGTCAAGATAGGTGATTTGGAAGAGCCATATGTCGCTCTAATTGATCATGGGTCTGAAATAAATCTTATGGCTAAAAATCTCTATAACAAATGTAAGTGGCCGATGGATGTGGATCATGGGTGGATGATTAAAGCAGCTAATAACTCATCTGGAGAACTTTATGCAGCATGTCCAAATGTAAGGGTAACTATAGGGGATGTGAAAGATGATCAGAACTTCTTTGTTCAGGAGATGTCATCGTATCCCCTTATCCTTGGGCAACCCTACATTACAGCTGTGAGGATGGAAACAAAGGTTTTGGATGATGGCTCGGCATATGCAAGAATAAGGAGTAAAGATGGCAAAAAAGCTGTTCAGTTTTTGACAGTTTGCATTAACCATGAAAGGAATCGTGAGTCTCTTCAAGCACAGTCACTCCCAAAGATAAATAGAGAATTCATGAATTACAGGGAAATGAGGGATTTTGGCCAGGTGCCATTGTAAAGCGGGATTCCAATGGTACAAGGGAAAATGAGTTCTCGCAGGACTCAATCAATGTAAATAGTTTTTCAGCAAATTTTCAGGGATTCTCCAGCTATGGGTCACTGGTTTTTGTAAAAAGCAAGGATTTGAAGCGTGGCATGCGAAAACACATACAAAATGAACAAAAAAGTCTTGAGCAGTGTGGTCTTTTGGAGAAGAATGAGTTTATTTCAGGGATGCTTGATGAGGTGTCATTTGTAGATACTATGGATGTGCTTTTTGATATGGGAAGAGCATGCTTACAGGGTGGAAATGAAATGATAGAGGTGTCATCTATGGAGATGTATGATATAATCCAGGAATTCGAGAGGGTGGAATGTAAAAACATGAATTGCGAGATGGAAGCTCATGTTGATACAAAGTACAAAACAGTTGCAAAGAAGGTGAAACCAGTTGCCTTGCCTTTGCCACCAGGAAGCAAGGAGAAGATAGATGAAGCTTCTATGCAACCAAATCTTAGAGATCCGAAGAAAATTGGGCATAAGTTTACTCAAGAAACTCTAAAAGAGCTGAAGATTGGTGAGAAGGATTTTCTGTTGCCAGTTGAAAGGGAATGCTTTGAGGAGATGCTTGTAAAACATGGGAAAGCCTTTGCTTTTCAGCCGCATGAGATAGGCTGTGTTGATCCAAGTGTAACAGCACCAATGGTGATCTTTACTGTTCCACATGTGCCCTGGAACCTGCGGCCAATTCCAGTACCAAAGGCTCTTTTGCCAAAGCTGATGGAATTACTAAAAGAAAAGATCAGGATGGGAATTTTGGAGCCATCATGTGCCCCATATTCCAACAGATGGTTTACTGTGCCAAAGAAAAATGGGACATTGCGCTTTATTCAAGACATGCAACCTGTAAACAAAGTCACAATCAGGAATGTGGGAGCAGGTCCGATTGTGGATGAGTTTGCAGAAGCATTTGCAGGGAAAGCTATATACTCTATGGGTGATCTGTATTCGGGATATGATCAGTTCCAGCTGGATATACAAAGCAGGGACTTGACCACAATGAGAACTCCTTTGGGATTAGTAAGGATGTGTACCTTACCACAGGGAGCCACCAACTCAGTGGCACATATGATGAATGGAATGAATAAAGTCTTACGAGACTTCATACCACAAAAAACTATGCCATTTTTGGATGATGTGCCAATAAAGGGCTGTGATGAGAAAGACAAAGATGGGAATTTGGATTCAAAAGGGTGCCGCAAGTTTGTGGCGAATCATATAAAGGATTGTGATATGATTCTATCCAGGCTTGAAGAAGTGAATCTTACTTTATCTGGGCTGAAATCTGTGTTTGGAGTTGGTGAAGTGCTAATAGTGGGACATCTTTGTAGTACTAGTGGACGCCGACCTTGTCCAGCCAAGATTGATGCAATACAAAGAATGAAAGAAACATGCATTAATGTTACAGAGCTGAGGAGATTTCTTGGAGCATGTGTCTTTTATGTTATTTGGATCCCACATTATGCACATGTAGCAGATCCTCTTTATCAACTTTTGAGGAAAAATCAAAAATTTCTGTGGAGTGCAGTACATATTAAAGCTATGCGGAAGCTGAAATGTTTGCTCCAATCATCACCTACTCTGAGAAAGGCAGATTATGAGTGTGGCAGGCCTGTGATTGTTACAGTTGATACTAGTTCTACTGGGATAGGATGGGCAGTAGGGCAAGATGATGAGGATGATCATAGGTATGTAATTAGATTTGGAGCAAAGGTATTAAGCTTTCGGCAACGAAAGTATCCACAGATCAAGAGAGAGTTATGGGGAATAGTCACTGCTCTAAACTGTGAAAAAGAATATCTTATTGGGGCATCTGTACTTATGGAAACTGATTGCTTGCCACTTCTTGGGATGATAGCAAGTTGTACCACTCCAGATATTGCTATGCTTAGGTGGATTGCTTATATCAAGTCACTAAATCCTGAGTTTGAGCATATTGCGGGAAAAGATAATCCAGTTGCAGATATGCTATCAAGAGCCAGGTATGAAGATGAAAAGGAGATGATTAGTGACATTGATGATGTGGGTACAAAGTTCTATACTACAGCATATGCAAAAGGGGACCATATTTGCCTATCAAATGCACTTGAGTCTTTTAGTGAGGAAATATATGAAGGAGATTGGTTGCTTATTGGTCAATATTTGAGTACTCTGACAAGGCAAGAAAATTGGTCTGACTCAGAATTTAAGAGGATCCGCAGAAAAGCATATGGTTATTTCCTAAAGGATGGATACCTCTGGAAGCATCCTAAGCAGAGGAATGCTATGCCACAGAGAGTCATATGTGATAAAGAGACTCAAAGGAAGCTTGTGAAAGAATTCCATGAGAGTCTCTGGGCTGGACATCGAAGTGTGTGGGCCACCTTTACCAAAATAAAGGAAAAATATTGGTGGAAAGGAATGTACAAGGATATTTCCCGATATGTGGAAACATGCATGGTATGTCAAATGTACTCAAATGTGCGACATCGTGATGGATTGCAACCAACCTACCCACCTGCCATGCACTACAAATGGGTAGTGGATCTAGTTACAATGCCTTTGGGGGTTTGGCAGATGCGGTATATAGCACTTGCAAGAGAAGATTTGACAAATCAGGTAGAAGGGCGTGCTCTTAGAACAAAGAGTACGGAAACAGTATGCAAATTTCTCTTGGAAGATGTGATTTGCCGGTATGGTTGTGTTGGGAAAATAACAGCTGATAGGGGTGAGCTAGATGCTGAAGAAGCAAGGGAATTCTTCTCTAGAATTGGTATCAAACTATCCCTAACATATGCTTACAATCCTGAAGGCAATGGAAAAAGTGAGCGAGGACATCCTCCAATCATTAAAGCTTTGGCTAAGGCATGCAGAGAAAGAATGCGAGAGTGGCCAAAGCTGTTACCATATGCCTTGTGGGCTGACCGTACAACTCATAGCTCAGTGACAGGATACATGCCTGCAGAATTAATGTATGGTCAGAAGCCAGTGATGCCAGTTGAAGAAGTAGTTCTAACTTGGAATGTATTGCCCTGGGTGGAAGGATTGAGCAGAGATGACCTCCTTGCATTGCGAATAAGACAGTTGGAGAGGAGGCTTGAAGATGTAGAGCTTGCTAAAGCTCGGTTGAAAGATGCAAGGTTGAAAAATAAAGAAAGATTTGATAGAAGACACAGACTCCGGCCAAAACCTATTGAAGAAGGTGATTGGGTTTTAATGTATGATAGTAGCCTTGACAACCAATTCACTGTTCAAAGAAAATTTGCAAAAAGATGGTTTGGCCCTTACATTGTCAAGCATGTGCATGGAAATGCCACGTATACTCTGTGTGAGCTTGATGGAACAGAGATAAAGAATCTTGTGGCAGGCAAAAGAATCAAGATATTTAAAAGAAGGCATGATAGTGATCCTTTTGATTCACAGGAGACTCAGGATGAGAGGCTTGACAGTGGTAGTATGGATATGGTTGAAGAGGAAGAGGATGATCTTCCTGGTAATGCAGAAGATGAAGACGACATCCAGTTATATGTGGATCTTGATGATGATTTGGCACATACCAGAGGATGTGCAGGTTTAGAGGGGGTGGATGTCGTGCCATGGCACGCCTATGGTGTGAAACCATGCATATGAAACCATTAAATACGAATCCAGATGCATGGGGTTAAGTGCCATGATGAGTCATTATATGATGCTTGAGTACATATGTTCATATTGTAAATGAGGTTCAATAAGATGAGCTGAGGCTGAGCCAGGTCTCGAAGCCTCTGTACATGAGTGTGGTGTGAATTATGGAGTTTTATGCATATGGTGGACCTTGTAGTAGGGAACACCCTTCTCAACATGTATGGAAATGTGAAAACATGTATGATGTAAGGATTGTTTTGAAGAATGCTCTTTTTTATGACATTGTGTCTGAGAATGCCATGATTTCTGTTCTTACTCGGATTGAGCAAAACAAGGAGGACTTCAATAAGATGCTGCTCTTACAATCCATGCCTTGATGATCATTAGATACCTTGATAGTAGCAAAGAAAACAACTAAGCATAAAGAAAGGATGCTTCATTGTGATTCTATCTTAGAGAGGGCACTGCAGGCTAAAAACAAAATCACATCTATAGACAAAACCAGCTTCTCATATGGACTGAAGAGGGAATTCAATGGGCTACATGAGATCATTTTTCATTGCAGGAAGGTTCAAAGGGTCTCCTCCGTGGGTTGGAGAGATTCGATCATCGAAGAGGCTACAAGCTTTCAACATATGTATATTGGTGGATTCGGTAGGGTGTTACAAGAGCAATTGCAGATCACTCAACGATGATGCGAGTTCTTGCCTACCTACATGAGATCATGTTCGCGGTTAAGAGAGGAAAAGCTCAATTGATACATGAAGGAAAAAACTGTTACAGTGGAGAACCTCTCACTACTGCTAAATGTTCCAAGCAATAAAATAGAGAGGGCGCTGCAGTTTCAGCGCAGGCGCAAGGTGGCAGCCTACGTGGATTTTTTTTAAAAGGAATTTCCGATTAATAGGCGAAAATGATGGAGGCCCAGTGTATTCGAATCGGAGGAAACTCGAAATAATAGCTGCAAAAGTAGAAGGCCCCCGAATCTCTTGCGGGAACGGGGAGAAAAACCAGAGGGAGCGCAATTGTGAAGGGGAGATGTGCAGAAATCATAACCAGAGCGGAAAAACACCAGAGCTTTCTATTTCTTGAGGATGGCGACTGTTCATGGTGTCTTGGATTTCGAATTGAAGGGGAAATGAAGAGCAGTCTGATAATATGATTTTCAAAAGAACCTCACACTACGTGAAGAATTCTGAACCAGGCGCTTACAGCAAGGAAGCGAATAAAGAGAAAAGCGAAAATCATAAATTCGCTTCTTTTCCCTTAAAAAAAAGATAAGTGAATTTTTTTACACCTACGATTTTCAAAATCGTAAGGCTTTTTGAAGAAAAATACACTATATCAAAGGGCTTTTGGATAAGGCCTTGTGTAAGCTCTTTTTTTTAATTTGCTTTGGAGAATCTTGGGGTTTAGATTTCAATTTCTACTCAGCTGGGTTTTGGAATGCTAGATATGGAATTTTCAAAAATCACATGATTATGTGGTACATATGCTATGTCATCTTTTGTTTGTGAGATGTTAGAATTTAAAGGCAGGTTTTCAGGTGATAAAGAACATCTTGAACTGATGGAATTAATGACACTGGATGTGTGGAATGTAAAGGGCTACATGTATGTTGGAATTATTTGAAGGTTAAGCTGTGCCTACATGTGATTGGCTTGAAGGATTTGGAAAAAGGGACCAGTGAATCTATGCTTGGAAAGGGACAAGCACTTGGTACACGAATTCAAGGATGTATTGAGTTGAATTGACACATGTATATGTCATTAAAAATGGACTTGTCCTATGCTTCTTGGGAAAATTTGTGTGTGAGTTTCCTTGTTAGATTTGGTACCTACTCTCACAGCTAGAAGTCTCGTACTTTCCTGGCTATACCGCACACGTCACGACAACGCTTCCTCACATTGTACTATCTTTCTGTCTGCCAAACTTCAACAATTGCAGGAATTCTAGCCTGCCAACTACAACCAAACAAAACTGACCTGCAGGAACTCATTTCACTCTAGTGTCAACTCTACTCCGCTCTTTGGTCTCTAGTGGTTGCTCTCAGCCACTGCTTTAGCCCTCTGTTCAATAACTTTTTTCTTTCCTCTTGAACCTGCGTCGCCATCCTTGATTCTTTTGGAATGCATCACCGTGCAGCTTCCTTGGGTCGCCATACGCTTTTTATTCTCATTTCATGCATCCGCACTTATCCACTTTGATTACCACGTTTTTTTTGCCACCTGGATTGATGACACCATCTTATGTACATTTCTCCTCCCTATATACCATGTTTAGGATAGGCTCGGGTTTCCCCTCACAACGTGCTACTTGGGCGAGACATCTTTGCACTCTTCCTACCCTTTTGCATACGTTCCTTGCATCCCTTGCACTTCCTTACACATTTTTGCATGCATTTCAAGCATCTCTTTTAGCTCTCAGACATTCTTGCATCACATGTAAGCTTTCCTTGAGTTGGATTATTCTTCCTTAGCATTGCCATCATCTGCATACATTTCTCTAGTTCTGTTCTTTCTTGCTGTAATGCTAGCTTGGCATTCTTATTTGTGATTGGTGTTAGAAATATGTAATGGAAGATTTTAATATTTTTTCTTGCTGTAATGCTAGCTTGGCATTCTTATTTGTGATCGGTGTTAGAAATATGTAATGGAAGATTTTAATATTAACTGAGAGAAAGAGAGAAGTGTATCTTAATGCAGGATATTGGAAACGGTAAAACTTTCTTATATTGAATCTCTTAGTGCAGGTTTGTGGAGGACCTTGTGGTGGTGAAGGTTTGCTGGTTGGACTAAAGGATGGCTCAATTGTGAGGATCTGGATCAATAACCTTTTCCCTCTTTGTATATATAGTCATACAAGTGCCATACGGTGCCTAGATCTATCAGCAGAACAGTCTCAATTGGCTGCAGTGGATGAAAGTGGAAATGTGTTTGTTTATGATATGAAGGTAATCTATAATACTGTCTATTTTGCACGAGTCAGAATAATATGAAGAAGTCTCATGGATGAACCTAAATTCTTTGAAAAAATCTTACATAAACGTGGTGATTGTAAACCCAGCATTTTCTAATATGCAGAATAAAAAAAAGATTGAATATACTTGTAGCTCATTTGCATTATGTAATCTCTTCTGTCAGGTTGACTTTGAAAGCCCATGCCCAGTATTAGGTACTGCTTGGAAATTAGTGCTAGGTTCAATGTGATCTTTAAATGGGATCAATGTGGTTATAACTTATGCGACTTGAAGAGTGTAAGGTCCTTTATTAATAAAGAAATTACAAGAATCCTCCAAGAGTACTTCAATTTTTAGAGAATTGCACACACGGAGGCTTGAGAAAGAGGAGAAAGAAAGAGAGAGAGCGAAAGAGAAAGAGAGAAAAAGAAAAGAAGAGATAAAGTGAGAAAGAAAGAAAGAAAGAAAGTTATGTTGATGTCTACGGAAGACCCCAAGGGCCTATGGGACCAAAAAAAATACAATGGTACCATGGATATACTGAGCCATGGAAAACTGAAAGAAAAAGTAAAATGAAAACATTTGACAGTACATGTGATTAACAGATGATCCTGTGTAGAGTGAGATATGCTGTGATCAGCTAGTGATGACGATACCCGCCACGGCTAGAACCAATCCGATGGTGGAGTGAATGTCAGGCCTCTAGAAAGAGGGTGAAAGATATTTTTTGAAGATATCCTCATATATAGCAAAGGGGAGAAGGAGCATCATTTGATGCATGTGAGAAAGGTACTTGAGGTATTGAGGGCCAATCAATTGTATTCAAAGGAGAGCAAGTGTATTTTCATGGCTTGTGAAGTGGTGTACCTTGGGCACATTCTGAGCAAAGATGGCACTAAAGTGGAACCCAAAAAAGTAGAATGTGTGAACAAGTGGCCTATGTAAGCCCAACGGAGTGTGCAATGACAGATGCAACCACGTGTACGAGAGATAAAGATAGAGAGAGAGAAGGGGGAGAGAGATGGGAATAGGGGGTTTCACAGAGTGCGCCACATTGTGCGGGGAACAGGCCCTGCCCCTCTTCAGGAATTTATTTCAAGAACAATCCATGGGCTTTTCCAAGTCAGGACCAATACACAAATGAATACAATATCAAACAAAAGTGTCTATGTCGAGATCGGGCTGAGTCGATGTCGAGGCACAAGATAACTGATGCCAAGCTCACCACGAGGATGACCAACAAAAGACTTACACTGGGCTAGTATAAAAATCCAATGTTTGATGATCCCAAATATCCACAAGGCTCTTTGTTCTCATTCTGGACAAAAGTAGTCCCAAAAAGGCTTCACACCAATATGGGTATGTATCTCCACAAGGAAATCCCCTCCTTCGTAGGGCTTTAGGAAAACTGGCGGTGGCAGAGCTTCGTGGGAGCTGGTGGGTTGGCATTGCCACTGGCGGTGTCTGGGGGTAGTAGACTGTACAAAATAGCGCACAAGGTAGTGCAAAAGGGCGGAAACAAGTGCTACAGGTAGAGATGGTGCAGGCACGCACTGTAGGCAAAGGCGGTGCAGGCGCTTCTTCCCTGGGCAGAGGCGGCGCAGCTCTCTGGGTGGAGTAGAGACGACAGTGAGGATGCAGGCGACGTGTGGAATTAGTAGACAGGGTGGCGGCACAACCAGGTAGAAGTAGTGTAGAAAAAGCTGGCGGCACTGACGTTTACTGGCACTATTGATGGCTACAGGTGGCACAAAGCTCTTAGGACGGCGCCTAGCTGCAGCAAAGGCCGCGGCATATCTTCATGGGGTGGCGCGTTGAAGTGCAGGCGGCAGTGCAACAAAGTGGAGGCGGGCTGATGGCTGAGGGAGAGCAGCGGCGGATGTTGGTGCTGCAAGGGCGGTTGTCGCCGGTGGAGGTGGAGACAATGGGCGGCGTGAGGAAGCAGGGAGAAAAGATAATGTGGGTGATGGATCTTCACAAATTCTCCGTCAAGGTTCTCCATGAGTCTTCTATGCTTCTCCAGGATATTGGCTCCTTATATAGTTGATGGGGGACCATGCTTTTTGTCACACTTTGCTTTTGCTTTATCTCCTAGCTTTTGCTTTTCTTTTAAATATTATTTTAATAATAGCCAAAGTTCTTGATTTTCTTTTCTAATCTTCAGGGCCTTGATTTTTGGCCTTGGAGTAGGTTATTGCAAAAGTGGCTTTTAGCTTTTTGATCCAATTTGATGTCCTCTTTCCAACGGTGCCCACAGGTTTTTGGTCAACAAAGTTTTGACTTTTTCTTTTTCTTGCTTTTTGACCAAGACGGGTGCTTTTTCCAATGCAAGCATTAGGAACGCTGTTTCCATGTGTCCGGGCATGAGTTCTATCATGTGAAAAGAACATGGAGGACCAAATAGTTACATTTTAAGTCTGGAGCCTAGTAGACTATCACATGCCATAAATCCAAGCATTGTCCACACATCAAAAACAACACACAAAGTCAAAGAAAATCAAACATACATTAGTAAGCAATACACAAGTAATGATCCTCTTGTTCATGTCAGGCGGTCATTGCGACCAGAAGGCCTAAATGACTGTATTGGGTTTCATAGTCGCGCGGTCAATGCGACCAGATGGCCGAGATGACTATTCATGAACGCTTGGGCAGTCCTCGTGACCAAATGGCCTTGACGGTAGATTGAGCGGTTCCAGTGACCAGATGGCTCAGCACGGTTTCAATGAAACTAGACAGGACAATCCATGAACAAGAGGATCATTACTTGTGCATTGCATACTGATGCATGTTTGAATTTCTTTGACTTTGTGTGCTGTTTTTGATGTGTGGACAATGCTTGGATTTATGGCATGTGATAGTCCACTGGGCTCCAGACTTACCTAGCTAGTACCTAGAATACCCAGTAGCCGCGAATGATGCATACTTATTTGTTGACTAGCTTGTGTCTAGTTTTTGCAGAAGGTGAGTAAGCATTTATTAAATCTAACCCGTGTTATAGGCTATGAAGAACATGTACAATCAAGAACAAGGACATTGGTTAAAGAAAGGTATAAAGATGTTGCCAGAGGAGCAGAAGGCACCACATATATGAGGAAAGACCAGATGCACAAGAGCACCAGATGGGGCTAGTACCACGATCATATGCATCCCATAGGTGAGGACAACTCTGATTTAAGAGGGAGGAAAAATGTAACTATTTGGTCCTCCATGCTCTTTTCACATGATAGATGCTCCTCCATGCTCTTTTCACATGAGATACATACCCATATTGGTGTGAAGCCTTTTTGGCACTATTTTTGTCGGGATTGAGAACAAAGAGCCTTGTGGATATTCAGGAACATCAAACATTGGATTTTTGTACTAGCCCGGTGTAAGTCTTGTGGGTCATCCTCGTAGTGAGCTCGGCATCAGTTATCTTGTGCCTCGACACCGACTCGGTGCGATCTCGACATTGATACTTTTGTTTGATATTGCATTCATTTGTGTATTGGTCCTGGCTTGGAAATGGCCTATGCTCTCTATCGGCCATTCTCGAAGTACACAAAGATTGGGTCATGGACATTCAAGAGGAGTATCTCTTGGATGAGGTGTCACAAATGGTGCAGAAATTATAGCATGGTTTTCATGAAGAGTTGCCTCATTATAATACTCCTAGGTCGGGGCACATCTTAGTTGGTTGACCATTATCTGAGTAAGACAGAAATTATAGCATGGTTCTCATGAAGAGTTGTCTCATTATAATACTCCTATGTCGAGGTACATCGTAGTTGGTTGACCATTATCTGAGTAAGACATAGTTACCAGAAACGGGAAATGAGAACAGAAACGGTACCCTCGGAAACGGAAACGGGTGGGAATCATAAATGGGTAGGAAACGGCACATTTACTCGTTTCAGGGTCCCGTTTCCACCATCTTCTGTGACTATGGAGTAAGACAACTTCACCTAGTGCTATCAATGAGTAAGTTGACTTTGTCCACGCATCCCATAGGGCGTGTGTACAGATCTTGGTTCTTGCATTGTGTTAAGCTTTAAGTCTTGCAATGGGTGATGCTTAGTGTTAATTGTGTGTATATGCTTGATTAGTACTAGCTCTTTAGTAGATAGCATCTATCTAACAAAGCTTGCCAAGGATTGTTAGTGACTCATGATCAATCTATGATTGGGTCATCTAGCATATGATAATCTTAGTGCTTATATTTTAATATGGTATCTAAGCCCCCTTGTAGCCATGCAATATCACAATGTTGCGGTGTTATGGTGGACTATCCAAGATGCTCCAAGTGGACAATTGAGTGGACACTCCAACATGCAGATTCCGGGGCGCCCCACTCAAGGCATTTAAGGCATTGCACCCCAAGAAAGGAGATGTGCGCCACTACATCTATGTGCATTGGCACTTTCCAAAGATAGGCGATGCTCACACGGTTACCGATGGCATCTTCGTGACTCTCCGGATTTAGAAGGTATTCTACCCATTCAAAAGGGAGATAGGCTATTCTGTAGTTTCACCTTGTCCATTGCCAGGTTACTCCGTGCTATCGTACTGCACTTGAGTTCTGTGTTCATTGTCATTCCGTCCTAAGCAGAGTGGGTTAACCCTGACTATGACATTGCTGAGTGCACGGTGCAGTGAGTGGTTTTTGTAACTGCTGGTTTGTAATAATACAAGTGGAGTACATTATTCTTATGCACTATTCCTTACCTGCTCCTTTTTTGTCAAGTTTAATTAAGTATTGCTTTAGTAAGTGTGTTATGCCATCGTTTCTTCCTATTGTTCTGTCTTCCTATTGTTCTGTCGTGTGACTCCCGGACATACTGTCCAGGAGTGAACCACCATATCCTCTTAATGTACCTGGGCAACCCGACTTGCTACACCCCTTCCATGGGAGTGTCCTTAATCATTTGTTGTTTGTGGGTTACTCTATGTGAGTGTGTGTTTCATGAGAGTCAGTCATCATTGAATCTCATTGTTCGAAGCCATTTCATTTAGAAGCCACAAGAGGGCCTATCGGGCCCAACGAGTACAATGGCGTTTACTGCAGAAGATAATCGTAGCAAGGTTGGTTGCATGGCACACTAAATGGTGGCTCTTCTCTGGATAGTATGTCCGGAGTCCTTAGTGCTCACAATGCGACACAGCAGACACTACAGAGCGTAACAGAACTCAAGAGCCAAGATTGCAAGAGGAACAAGAACACTTGAACTACTCCAAGAACACTGATACATGTCCTTCATTGCACCGTGCACACTTAGCAGAGGTCACAATGAAAAGGACGACACAGCTCAAGTTGATGACAAGTGATTGCCGAACACAGGCTACAAAGTGGTATGAAGGATGAAGCATGTAGGATGTCCGATGATGGGTGAGGTATCAAGAGTGTCCTTTAGGATGAGTCGCGGGACCATATAAGCCGTCGGGTGAGGTGAGTTGAGTCGGTGGAGTAGGTAGCATCTCCTATCTTCGTGGATGTCCGGAAGTGGCGGCCTTGGGAGAATCTCGTATCTCTGGGAGATGCCCGTTGGAGTGTCAGTCGCGGTGCCTTCAATGCCGGTGCGTGCACGCTCCTTGTCCATTGGCTGTGCCTCTGATGGTCCCCATGCTTGGTGCCTGAGGTTGACCCACTATGAGTGTGACAATGTTACGCTGTTGCGGTGTGGCGGTGTGACACTGTCACGTTGTTGCGGCGTGGCGGTGTTGCGGCTGTCCGTCCATAGTGCGGGCACCCTTGGTAGCTATAGGTAATCCACCACTAGAGTGCTCACTATCCTCGGTGAGGAGGATAGAAGTATTGTGCCTTGAGGAGTATTACATAGATGGAAAGTATGCAGGATCTGATGGGGACATTATGAAAGATGCAGTATGCACTGATTACATTATGAAGATGGTGCAGAAAAAAGGACATCATATAAAGATGGTATCTACAATGAGAATAAAAACTGAAACTGCTCCTCATGATAGTAGGGTTTCTAAGTATTGCCAGAAGTAGTGTTAGGGGTGCCAGAAGTAGAGCTAGGTGCACTAGTGGATGAAGAAGTGGGGAGAGTAGAGAGAAGGAACTGGAGATGGTGGAGGGATTCTCTGAGGGTATCGAATTCGGTTGCTTGGGTCCGTAAAGAGACCATCTCCAAATTCTGCTGCTCCACCAAATTGCGTAATACCACCACTTCCTCAGTGTTGTGGGAAGATAAAGAACGGAGGTTGGTGAGCTCAGACTCTGCGTCCTGCAGGCCCTGCTCTAGTATGGACACCTGAGTCTGGAGACTGCGGATGGTGTCGGTAGCCTAGCGGGTGCGATCCCTCTGGTGGCGGTGACCATTGGAGAGCTCAAAACTGTAGTCGGTGGG
Source organism: Cibotium barometz (assembly GCF_041138505.1). Taxonomy (NCBI): domain Eukaryota; kingdom Viridiplantae; phylum Streptophyta; class Polypodiopsida; order Cyatheales; family Cibotiaceae; genus Cibotium; species Cibotium barometz. Next base: position 34,553,907 of record NC_141054.1, read on the forward strand.
GTAGGCGGAGTAGATGCGGAGATTAGCCGAGAGGTTATCGAGACCCCGAATTATACGACGAGCTCGATGAGGATGTGGGAAGGATAGCTGCTCTGGAGGGTCGGGAAACTGTAGGCAGGGAAGATCTCCCACCAAAATATATGGAGCACTATAGGAAAATGGGGAATCAGGAAGCTCTATGCACTTCGTGTCCTCCTCCCGATCAACATGGAAAATCACCTCATGCGGGGAACTGAGAGTGGGGGCCGCAGTGATGGCCCTCCTGAGGCCATGGTAGGGGTGGCGGCGGCCGCCATCGAGGATGTCTCCCAAGCAACTGATGGAAGGAAAGAAGATGATGGGGGGGGGGGGGGGGGGGGGGGGACAACTGATGTCAAGGATATGGAGGTGGAGAGGGAAGGCACAGCTGATGTCGAGGATGGAGAGGTGGAGGAGGATGAAACAGTTCATGTCGAGGATGGAGTGGTGGAGAGGGAAGAAACAGCTCATGTTGAGGATGGTGTGGTGGAGAGGGAAGAAATAGCTGATGTCGAGGATGGTGTGTTGGGAGGACGCACGGTTGCCGCTCATGGTGGGGGTAGGTGGAATGGGTGGAGGATCTGGGAGAGCAGTGCGGCAGCAGGATGAGGCAGGAAGATCACGTTGCACCCGAGACTGGATGCGGGATGCAGAAGGGGTGGGCTGGCGAGGTTGGCGAGGTGGTGGAGAGGTAAGGGGGATGGGCTGCTGCTGTAGAAGATATGTGAGAAATCGGGCAGAGGGCCAAGTGAAAGAGGCGATTTCGGGCTTGCTAAGTTTGGTACGAAAGTGATGGCAACAAAGGTGGAGTGATTCATATAAGAGATGATGGAAGGGGAAGGAGTGGCCTGTGCATAAACAGTGGAAGGCCTCCGTGTGGTGAGTGGAGATGAAGGGCAACGGAGCAGTCGGAATTTCACGGAGTAGAAAATAGTAGTGGAACAGAACATAGAGATGTATAGTACGCGGTCTGAGGAGGGAAGAACCAGAAGTATGATTGTGGCGCAGAGAGCTCGACTAGGGAAATATCCACGATGCGAGTATCAGAGCGATGACGAAGAACCGAATGTGGTGGGCAAGGTAGGCGGATGTGAGGCGTTGCCCATTGGGCATCAATGGAAAGTTGGTGAGGAATGTGGCGCAAACAGAGGCATCAAGAGCAGGCAAGGACGGAAGAGAGGCTAGACCCTGCAAGCCCAAAGTGGCTAGTTCGGTATGAGTAAGTAATTGGTTGAGTTTGGGAAGCTGATATGTTTGTGGGTCAATGAAGTTGATGGTGAAGGGGGTGGTGCGGGATGGGGAGGCAGGCAGAGGGAAAGGGTGGATTGAAACAGGGGAAGAAGAGGCAGTGCGGGCGGGGTGGTGGGGAACAGGCTATTGAGGGGTTGGGCTGGAAATGGTTGTGACAGCCTCATTCTCAGAGGGAATATACGGAGGGTCGCTGTCGGAAGAGGATGTGGATGATGAGGAATCGGAGTAATCCAAAGAGGTGGTGGGAAAAGTTACCTGTAGAGCTAGAGGGGTTGGAATGGCGAATGCAGGAGGCGTAGATGGTGGTGCAGTACAGCCAGTGCCTGATGGAGCCACCTTCTGCTGCCGAGGGTGCTGTCGCAGAGACCTGTGCAGGAGGAGATACCTGAGAGGGAGGTGCCACTTTTGGGGCTGTGGTGCAGTAGAGCTTCCACCCGCTGTCGCAGAGACCTGTGCAGGAGGAGATACCTGAGAGGGAGGTGCCACTTTTGAGGAAGAAGATGGCCCCACCGGTTGGAGGAAGCGAGCAATGGAGTGCCAGTACAGAACTAGAGTGTTAGGTAACTCGTCTGCCATGATGGGCTGAGAAGGGAATGAATGGGCCACGAAAGAGAGAGAGACCCCGCCTTTTTTTTTGGGGGTTGGGGGGGGGGGTGTCTGGCGGACGATCCGAGTCGAGAGGGGGGGTGTTGGGGTTGGGGGACTGGAGTTGTCCGAGTCGAGAAGTGGGCTGGGATTTGGCTGTGTCGAGAGGGGAGGGGGAGTTATCCAAGTCGAGAGGGGGGCTCGCATTTGGCCGAGTTATCGGAGGCGATAGGGGGCTGTCCGGGCGAGTTTACAGAGGCGAAGAGGGGGCTGTCTGATGAGACGTGAGGGGAGGAAGGTGGGACGAGTCATGAGGGGAGGGTGCGGGAGGACTGTGAGGGGAAGGTGTGGGATGAGTGAGACGAGGGCTAGCAGACGAGTTGGAAGAGGGGCTGTCGGACGAGTGTGAAGGAAGGTGCGGGATGAGTGAGGGGGGCTGGTGGACGAGTCGAGAGGGCAGGGGGGGCTGGCGGACGAGTTGTGAGGAAAGAAAAAACCAAGGGGAAGCCGTGGAGAGGAGAGGAGAAAAGAAAGAAAGGAAGAAAAGATATATTAACGTCTACGGAAGGCCAGATTGGCCTATGAGACAAATGTGTGTACAACAAGTCCATGTCCTGAGTATCATGGAAAGAAAAACTGAAATGAAAAGCTAATCCTAGTCATATGCAGCTCACTATGCCGTCATTGTCTAGCATGCTATAGATGTACAATCATGATAAGTGGTATACTACTAATTCCACCCAATGGAGATGGTGGGGTGTAGTACATCATACGTGCACCATGGGGAGAGAGAGAGAATAAAGAAAGTTGTATTAACGTCTTCAAAAGGCCAAAATGACCTATGAGACCAAAAGGTTACATCATATCCATGAGGTACATCATCTTGGGTACAAAATAGTAAGAAAGAAAGATAACAAAAATCTAGAACTATAAAATCTAATCTAGGTACATGAGCAGAGAGCTCTCATATCACCCTATTACATCCCTCATGGGCTGCTGTGACATGGTACTTAAAGTGTTAAAACTGAGTTGGCACGAGAAGGTCTTGCGATGATGGGAGATGATGGCCCGGATCCTCCTGTGGTGGTGTGGCCGTGGGCGAGGGCCATGGGTTCTGGGGCGTCAAGCTCTGCATAACTCAGTGGCTCTGTCAAGTGTCACACCTCTCGGCCAAGCTCCTACACTAGCCTGTGGTCTGGGTATAATGGGTGGATCGGCCCTCAGAGTGTTGGTATGGAAGAAGTTGGTGAGAGCTCTCTGTGCTAGTCCTCGAGCAAGTACAGCTGATCTGGATCTCACTTGGGACTCCCTATGTCTACGGAGCTCTAGAAGAAAAAGTCCCAGGCATCTCTGATCCAAGAAGTCCATGATCTTGGAAAGTGGTCCAAACCCATCTCGGAAGAGGCAGTGGAACCTTCCCCGAATCTCATAGTATACAGGGCATCGGCATATGTAATGATCCTTTGTCTCGGGCTTTGTGTGACAAAGCTGGCTGTCCTGTCCTCTGGTGCGGCCGCCCTAGGCCCATATCTAACATTCTCCACTCTCAGCTGGTGGGACGAGGTGCGGATCTGGCCGATTGCACATCTCACCCCAAAAGATAGGTGTGTGTCCATGTAGCATGGGCAGATGATGAAACCATCCTCTGTCAGGCATAAGAGGTGATCTCTGTAGAAGGCCATCTTCGTCCCCAGTGGACGACTACGTGAACTCCCTGTCCTCTGAGTATCCAATCTGACAATGTCCTTCTTGATAACTTTGTTCCGCTCTGTGCGGCTGAGAGCAAATGACGGGGCCTCTATGCTATATTGGAACGGGGGGGTGCGTCCATATGCAGACCTTGCATGCCAAACCAAGTGCCTACGTGTGCATACGAGCACTCTGTATCTCCCTTGAGTGTTAGCTGTCTCGAGGACTCCAGGGCTAGCTGGGGGTGTCTATTCAGTGGAAGCTCCCATAGCCTGTGCCAGGATGTCAATGTTTGGAATAGAGCCTCTGTCACTATCGGCGCAGCCCCCATCTCTGCCTGCATAATCTCATGTGGCACTGATGGCTTACTCCTAATCATGTGCGAGATGATCGCGACTAGAGGCCTCTCCATCGGCTCCCACCCATCATATACCTCCTCTGTATCTGTCTCGGCCGGCTCTCTCCTCTATCTCCTCCTGTGGTATAAGCTGGGACCCTAGATGGGGGCACCATACAAAAGTGCAGGTGTAACTAGAGTATCAAATAGCCAAAGCTTCGTCCTTGGCTCCTGAAAACTGTATTTGTGAGCCAATTTGCCTCTCTAGCGAGCCAAGGGTTGCATATCCCCTCATCAATCTAGCTTCGGCTGCCTTCCGCAGAACTAAGGTCCAGCAAAAGTGATCCCAAGGTATACATATGAGGTAACCAACTCTACATGCTCTCCACTGCATGTAAACTGTACTACATGTTACTTATCCACTGTGAGGAGGTGTTAAAGATCATGACCTTGGTCTTTCCAAGGTTCACAGTGAGGTCCTTGTCCTCGCAAAAGGCACGTAATGCATCCAAATGTGTCTGCAGCCCCTCTGGTGAATCAGAAATAAGAACAATATCGTCAGCATACAAGAGGATCGGTATCGTAACTCCTACTAAATGTGCTCCTGGTCCTCGTCTGTCTTTGTAATCCGAGATCTCGTCAATGTATAGACCAAATCGAGTAGGGGACAAGGGGCAGCCCTGCTTCACCCCGATAGTGCTGTGTATGATCTTTGAGTCACCTCCTGGAGCCCGTACTCTGCCTGTGACTGACTCATAGAGTGTAATGATCCCCGAAAGCATCTTTGCAGTCTCCTCATCAGTCTGGCCCATTGGACGGTATCAAAAGCTTTGCGGAAATCCACAAAGCAGTAGTATATCCGATGCTCGTGAGCTCTCCCCTCAATGATCCCCCGTAGTGTAATGATATGATCTAGTGTGGAGTGCCCTCTCCTGAAGCCTGCCTGCCCCCGTGCTCTGAGTCTCTGCTCCTCGGACCATCTACTTAGCTCATTCTCCAAAATTGAACCATAAATCTTGGCCAAGGTGTGACCAATCATGATAGTCTTGTAGTTGCTGTGGTCCATGGGGTCACCTGCTTTCAAGATAGGTACAATAGTATTCGATGACCAGTTGGCGGGGAAGCCCTCACATAAAGCCTTGTTAAACATGTGAACCAGTAAAGGGGCTAGCGTGTCCTTAGCATGAGAGAAATGCTCGGTGAGGAGTCCATCAGGATCCTCTGCTCTCCCAGTCTGCATCCTGTCAATAGCATCTCTCACCATGCTTAGGTGAAAGAAAGAAGAGTGTGGGGGATGAGGTTCAGGTGGATGGGGGAGAGGTGGCTGCTCGGCAGCATGGTAGAGAGAGGTGGCATAGGTGTGCCAGGTGCTGGGTGAAGTAATCAGAGTCGGGAGGCGATGATCTTGGAAGATCCTCCAGGCCTCCTTACAGTCCCTCCCAAGAAATAATTGGTATAGCTCTTGCTCATGCTTGGCTAGGTAGGCTCTCTTCTTTCTCTGTGTGAGACGTCGAAAGATCACTCGCGCCTGCTGGCGAGTGGTGGATCCTAGTGCCATCTCCCGATGTAGACGGGCTTGGGTATCACGACATTCCTTGTCGTACCAGCTATTTTGTGGGCCAGTCCCTCCCGGTGGTGTAGGGGTGGCTCTGGAGTGCGGGAAGGCGGCTGTAGCGGACGTATGGAGGGTGGCTGAGAGGTGTGTGGTAAGCTCATCAAGTGGGATGTGGGGGTCGAGGTCGGAGAGGATGCGGTAGACGTGACCAGAAGATGACGGAGGAAAGGAGTTGGAGATGGAATAGAGACGGAAGAAGACCCAGAAGAAGGCGATGGACGTCAACGGAAGAGCCAAAATAAGAACAAAACTCACCCGGCAAGCCTTGTCGGGTAAACATGTCGTCAACTATTTCCGTTGAAAACGGAAACAGGCAGTAGGGTGGTTGGAATTGGGTTTTTCTTTTAAAATTAAAAAAAAATTGGAAGGAGTAAACTATGGTTAAGGAAAGTCGGCAGGGAAGGCTTCTGGGTGATAAGCCTTGATCCTAGAGCCATTAACAAGTGGAAGAAGCAGGCCGTCCAAAGTACAGAGTTGTACATCGTCGAGAGGAAGAATTTAGTGGATGAGGAATGGCCCTTACCAAGCAGTGAGGAGCTTCTTTGCCTGTTTCCAATAACGAGCTTGGTATATCAGGACTAGTTGGCGTGCTTGGAACTGTGGCTTTTTGGGATGTCGGTCATGCTATGCCTTCCGTCGGTTTTGTTCTACCTCCAAAGCTTGGTTTACCAATGCTTGGGTTTTGATCAGGATGGTCAAATGGAGCACGGAAGCAGTGTGGGTAGTGTCATCCTGGCGGGTGGTCCCTACCCGGTATGACCCTTGTGGCTGAATTTGAAGGGCAGAATGGCCTCCAAACCATGGACGAGCTGAAAGGGACTCTGGTGTGTCATGGCTTTGAAGGTGGTTCTGTAAGCCCGCAAGGTGTGGAGGGCCTCCGACCAGTGACTAGGGTGTTGATGGTACATCTTGCAGAGTAAGTGACAGAGCACTTCGTTGGTGCTTTCTGCCTGCCCATTGGCCCGAGGGTAATAAGCACATGACTTGCGGTGGAAGATCTTGTACCTGCTCAGTAAGGTGGTGATGACTTCATTGACGAAGTGGGAGCCTCTATTCACTGTTCACTGGTGACTTCCAATGGGCAACCAAAGCTTACAAGGATGCGCTTGTATAAGAACCAAGCCACCGTGTTGGCCGTGCAATCCTTGGTGGCTTGGGCTTCCATCCACTTGGTCGCGTAATCGGTGGTGACGAGAATGTATCTGCACTTGCTCAGGGGTGCCACTGGGTCGATGTGCCCCAAGAAATCAAGACCCCATTTTTGGAATGGAGACCAAGCGAGGGATATTTGGAGAGGGCGGTGAGATTGACAGGTGGGTTTGGGCCCACACCGTTGGCAAGTATCACAAGATTTGGCAAACTGAATAGAATCTTTGAACATGGTGGGCCACCAAAGGCCATGCTGGAACAAAAGAACGCCCGGGATGTGGCCGGGATAGTGACCACCACCAGGGCTGGAGTGGGCATCTTTGACCAGGTGAGGCACTTCATGAGGACTTACGCACCTACATAAAACACCATCATGACCAGCCTTGTAGAGTTGGCCAACTATGATTTGGAAGGGTCGGCTCTTTACCAAAAGCTGGTGCTTGTCCTTGGGGCTAGCACCAATGGGAAAGTGTCCTACAGAAAGAAGGCAAGAACATCCCCATACCAATCTGGGGCGGCATCAGCTTTGCAAAGGACACTATTAGGAAGATCATCATCAATACCTGTTGTTGCAGGTCCCTCAGTGTCAATGTGGGAGAGGTGGTCCGCTATGACGTGATGTTTGCCTGGCTGAAGGAGGATCCCAAAGTGAATTCTTGGAAGAGCAGCAACCACCACCAGACACGACCTGCCACCTGTAGTTTATTGAGAAGATACTTGAGAGCATGGTGGTTCGAGATGACGATGAAGTGGGAGCGCAAGAGATAGTGTCGGAATTTTCGGCAAGCATAGACTGTAACCAGGCCTTCCCGCTTAGTTGTGTTGTAGTTTTGTTCAGTAGGTGTGAGGAGGCAGCTGGCATAGTAGATTGGTCTGTCCATCTTGTATTCCGCACTAGGTTAAGGACCACGCCCACAACAGTGAGGCTTGCATTTGTATGGACATGGAAGATAGTCGTCCAGTCGGGTGGGACAAGAATGGGGGCTTCGTTGAGGTGCTTTTTTTTTTTTCCGAGAAAAGATCCTTTCATTAGTTATGTAAAAAACGCCCGTAGGGCTACAAAAGAGATCTCTTCTGCTCCTAACAGAGAGAAGAGCAGTGAATACATCATGGCAGCCCGGGAGACTCTCCCTAGGTGCTGCAAAATACAAGCATCAGTCTAAAGAACTGAGCGGCTAAATCATACAATAGGGGGGGGGAAGAGCCAAACAGGTGGCCTGTAGTGCCAACGGGGGGATCCCGTGTGTAGGATGTAGAACGGGCCGCAGCGCCAAGTGGTGTGAAAGGCCTGGCGCCGTAAGATCGCCTCATCCGAGTCTCCCCGGATGCGGTCGTACTGTCCTCGCAGGGTGTGGATCAACTCCTGCCAAATCCCCCGAACAGTCTCTGCTGGTGGCTCTAATCTCCCCTCAAAGGCCGTAAAGCACCGGGCCCTCCAGGTGAACCAGATGGTGAGGCTGTTGAGGAGCTCCCATCGTAAATCCCTCTCCTGTGTCCAGCTGGCGGACGAGAAATCCGGTGCCGGAACCAGGCGAGGCTGGCCCCTAATAAATCTGATGGCCTGACTGCCCTGCTCCATCTCATAGCCCATAGCAGGCCCTGACGAAGTCGACCAAGCAGCGGCACCCCACGTAAACATACCCTCTGGAGAGAGGGGGGCCAGAATACGCAGCATCCGCAGCCAAATCTGCTGTGCCTGAGGGCAGTCCCAAAGGCAATGTCTCTGTGTCTCCATAGGGTGGCCGCATCGGACGCAGGCCGCCGGAAGACCGCTGTAAACAAGCCAAGTGCCAACTGCTGAGCCCCTGTGGGCGACCAGCCACTGAAAAGCCGAGATCCTGCGGGCCTGTCGACTAGCCCAGAGCCGAGCCCAGAAATCCTCCAGGAACTCCTGTGATAGTCCCTGCAATCGCCAATGCCCCGCTGCCGCTGGAGAAACCGTCCTCCTCGCCGTCAAAATATGCCGTCCTAGCCGAACAGTATACTGGAAAAAGGTGATCTCTGTGGCCTCAAGGGATGCATAAGGATCATGCCACTCGTACTCCCCGGGGTCCCACTGTAGCCGGGCCAAGGGGCGCGCTGCATATGCCCATATGCGCCAATCCGGGAGCACGTCAGCAGGGTCGGGGTCAATGTGCCACTTCCGAGAAGCGGCAGCCACTACCCGAATCCTCTGAAAGGTGCACTCTGCAACCAAAGGCGACTCCACCTCCACTCTCTGGAGTCTGCCCTCATCCTGAATCTCATAATAGAGGCATCTGCCATCCTCAGTGCTAGCTCTGACAGCAATCAGGATCTCCAACTGTGTAAAGGCTCCCATCCACCGTGGGGCCACTGGCTCGAGAGGTGTGAACCACTCCTCTGTAAGTGCCTCCTGAATATCATCCCTCATAATCAACCCCCCTCTGAAGTGACTCAGCCTCTCCACCTGGGTCTCCTCTGGTAGACTGCAGAAAGCCTGCCAGTCTCCAAAACTACGAGCTGGGCCTGCCGCTAAAGGTCCCCAGGCTAGACGAGGCCGAGAACCCAGCATATGACCCTGCTCTGTACGAACCGCTGGGCTCCAGATGAGCGGCTGCCTGGCCCGCTCCTCAACGCAAGAAGGAGGCCGCTGAGAGAGCCCCAGTCTCAGCAGCTCCCAAGCTCTCAGGATACTCAAAGCAAATCTGTCCTCCCATCCTCTACTGAGGCCTGTCCTCCTCATCTCTGTGAAGATCCAGCGAATCTCTGGTGCCCAAGTACCCCCTGCAGGAGGCGCCCGGGCCTGCAGTCGCTGCAAGAGGAGCTCTTTCCAAGGCTCAGCGCCTGGAAGCAACCCCCGAACAATAAGCTTCCCCAATAAGGCTCTACTCTGATCGACTGGATCTATAATGCCCAAACCGCCCTGAGCCAGCGGAAGTGTAATCACTGCCCATGCAACCTTTGCCCGAGCTGGCTGACCGTCCCGCCCAGACCACAGAAAGTTCCTGATCAGCCTCTGTACCTGGCTGATGCAAGAGCTCGAGAAAATCCAGCAAGACGTAATGTACCACATAGTCGCTAACAGCACCTGATTTGCCACCACCACCCTCCCTGCCAAGGATAGTCGAGCTGTACTCCAATACAATAGCTTCTTCCGAATGCTCAGAAGAAGCGGGGCAATCTGCTGCTCAGGTGACAAATCGAGGCCAATCTGGCATCCCAAATACCGCACTGCTGTGCCTGGAGGGATCCATCTAAAACCGGGGTCCGGGCTCCATGCCGGAGTGGGAGCACTACTGATCCAAAAGGCCACTGTCTTGCGCCAATTGATCAATGCTCCCGAAGCTGCACTAAAAACCTGGAGCGACTGCTCTGCCCGAATAAGATTGGCCTCTTGGCCATGCAAAAATAAGCCCGTGTCGTCTGCAAACTCAGCATCAAGCAAATCCTCCCCCCGGACTGGGAGCTGGAGTCCTCTCAAACCAACCTCCTCTGCCGTCAAATACATACTCATAGCCTCCGCAAAGAAGAGAAAAAGGAAAGGGGCGAGAGGACACCCCTGACGGACTGATCTGGTCAGCTCAAAACTCGGCCCCCGACCTCCTGCAATCAGCACCTGGCTGCGCGCTGTGGAATACAAAGCTGCCACTCCTCTGATCCATCCTGGCTCAAAGCCCAGGCGTAGCATAGTGCCCTCTAAGAATCCCCAATCAACTCTATCGTATGCCTTCTCAAAATCGAGAAGCATCACGACCAAGTCCTCGCCAAGAAACCTAGCTCGGGCCGTCGCCTCCCAGAAAGTAAAGATGTTGTCAAGGATACTGCGCTCCTTGACAAATCCTGTCTGAGTAGCATGAATCAACTCCCCCAGGAAGGGCTGGATCCTCAAACTCAAGGCCTTTGCTAAGACCTTGTAGACAGTATTGAGGATCGTAATAGGCCTCCAATGCCGAATGTCATCCGATACTCCCTCCCCCTTGGGGATAAGATAGATCAAGCCCTCTGAAAAGCTCTGCGGCATCACCCCAGTGTCCAAAACATGCTGAAAGCCCCTGCGGAGGCCTGGCCCCAAAAGGTCCCAATAGCGCATAAAAAAGGCCGGCGTCAGTCCGTCCTCCCCTGGGCAACTATGTCGCGGCAGGACCCTCAAGGCCTCGGCAAGCTCAATCTCTGACAGAGGCGCACCTAGAACTGTGCGCATATGGTCTGTGACCCTCCTCTGCACATGGGCCCACACAGTCTGTCTGCACACATCTCGATCCTCAGTGGCTGGCTCCGCTGAAAACAGGTCACTATAAAAAGCAGTGGCAATGGCTCTGATCTCCCCGAGCTCAGTAGCTATCGATCCATCCGGTCTACCAAGCTGGCGAACTCCTGCTCGCGCATGACGGGGTCCAGTGATCTCAAAAAACTCCCCAGTCACTCTATCACCAAGCTGCGTCCAGTGAGAGGCCTGACGACGATAGTAAAACTCATGTCTCTGCTCCTCTACCTCTCTAACCTCCTGGCGTGCCTGGCTCAGCTGGGACGCCACCCACTCACATGCAGGCTGCTGCTCCTGAAGGCGCTGTAGCGAAGCAAGGCTGCGTCTCAGCCGTTGCTCCCGCTCGCGAATCTCTCCCAGTCGTGTCAAAGCTGCAGCATGTAGAAAAGAGCTAAGATCAATGAGTCCCTGGGCACACTGGCCCGCTGCATCCTGGTCAGAGCACTGACTATCATGCCAGATCCTCTCAATGTCCTCAGCGAGACTGGGATCTGCAAGTACCCTCTCTGGGATCCTCAACTGCAAGCTGGGCTCCCGTGTCCCCTCCTCCAATGTCAATATAACTGGCGCATGATGTGAAAATGAGGTGCCAGCAAGAATGCCGACGGAGCCCCCTCGCTCCCCTAACCAATCGCCCACATAAAAGCGATCAATCCGAGATAGATTAGTCCCTCCCTGCCGGCGATCCGACCGAGAGAAACTAAGACTGTCCTGAGACCGGGAGAAAGCCCCATGCTGCCATGCATCAGTGATCCTCAGTGACATGCAAAACCGGTCCCAAGCTGCAAGCTCCGTGCCATGCACTGTAACATGACTGCCTCCCACCCTATCTGCCGGGTCCTCGAGCATGTTGAAGTCTCCCCCAACACACCAATGTGCGGCCTCTGGCAATGCATCTGTAACCTGAGTCCAAAACTCTGCTCTGGCACTAGCATGATTGGGCGCATAGATGTTGAGCACACCCAATAGCTCATCATGCATCCTCAGAATGACATACTGTGCTCTACCAGGCACAATGATCCCTCGATCCACAATGGCCTGCCGCCATACATCTGCAATAACCATGCATACTCCTCCCTGTCCACCCAAAGGACCAAACCCTGCAGACCAAAAAGTGTCCCATCTACTAGGCATCACCGAACCATATCTCCGGATCCTGCTCTCACCCAAGTGGTGCTCCTGCATCATCAAAATGTCAATGCTGCCACCAACCAGGCATCTCTGAAGCTCCTGCCTCAAGCAACCTCGATAGCGTATAAAGTGTGCTCCGCCAAGGCCCTGTACATTCCATGAGATGATCCTCATGGATGCCCTGCTGAGGTGGATGCTGTCTCAGCCGTACGGCGGGCCTTCGCAAGCGGCTTGGATGGAGAGTAGTCCCCATCTGAACGGCTGCGAATCTGGCCACCCGGTGTACTGCAAGAATCCCGGATCAGGCGCCAGTGGCTGTGGCCCATGGCGACTGCCTCCTGCTCTGACAGAGAAACCTCGTGTATACTCACATATCCAGGGTCGCGCGCCAAGTCTGCCACTATGCGCACGACCAAATGCCGAATCCCTGAGGTATCCACACTCCCGGGATCCAAGAAAAAATGAGCCAACTCCCAAAGTCGGCCTATCACATCAGTCACCTCCAGATCGCTCATGTGGTGAGAAAACTCAACTGCTTGAGTCTTCAAAGTGCTGAGAGCGAGCTCTAGAGTCCACTCCCGATCACAAGGTCCACATAGAGGGAACGAGAAGGCCACCGCTGAGTCTAGTGCCTCCTCCCCGTGGGCCGGAGGTATCACTACATGGACTCGAATGGGTGCTGGCTCATGGGGGCCCTCTGCTCCAAAAAGCCGTGTAAAGGTATAATCAAAGGCCTCCGAGCGCTGTCTAATGCCAAGGCGACTCAGCCGACTGCGGATAGATGAAATCCGTGAGGCCCTAATCGGCATAGGTCTCCTCTGTGATGCTCGAGCGAGGTCAGTGCTCAGCGCTCTCCGGACTGCAGGTGAGCGCCAGGGAACTGCCAGGGTCTCCCGGGAAGGTGAGGCGGGCGGAGGGGGAGGAGGGGGAGGCGAGGGAGGTGGAGAGGGAGCCGCTGCCGAAACCGGAGCGGAGGCGGGAGGAGGCGAAGGTGGAGACGAGGCGGTGGGAGGGGACGGGGGTGGGGGGGGTGAAGAAGGGGGAGCTGGCATCTCCTGGTCCTCAGTCGCTGCAGGGGTCTCCTCCTGAAGGGGAGCAAAGCTGTTCCTCACGGGAACCCAGTGAGGCTGAGACTGTGGCTGCTGCTGCAGCGGTCTCTGGGCGTGCTGCTGTGGCTGTCTCCCTCGGCGGCGCCCCTGTCCAGGCTGCCACTCCGAGGTCTCTGTGGCCTGAGCAGGTGTCCCGGAGGCAGCCTGCCGAGCCGAATCTGTGGGCGGGCCATCAGTAGCCTGCTGCTGTGGTGGTGAGGGTCGGGGTCTCCTGCGAGGGCAGGCCTTGGCCAGATGACCGACCTGCCTGCAAATGAAGCACTGGTTCGGGAGCCCCGAGAACTCCACTCTCTGATCTATCCACCCCCCCCCTATCCTAGGTAGCTGAATGACCTTAGGAAGGGAGGAGATGTCAGATACCAACACTCTGACCGAAGGTAGCCCAGTTGCTCTGGCCACCACTGAAGCTGCTGAGGGGCCCGTCTCAAGAACCGAGCCCACCAATGCTCCGAGCCTGGAGAGGAGCGGAAGATACTCCCGGCGGAGACCAGGGAAACAAACTGTAATATGGAAGAGGCGCTCTCCCTGCTCCGCCGCAGCTGGGTCAAATCCATGCTGCCAAGGCCTGAAGAAAGCCCGAGCACCCCTGATGTCCAGAGGACTCATGGCAAGGGCCTTGGCAACGCTCTGGGCGGCCTCGAACTCGATCTGATAATGTCCCCGGCCCAAGAGCTGTACATCCAGGATCTTGCCCACATCTGCTAGAAGGCGGGCCTGAAGAAGATCCCTGATCTCCCCTCCCCTCTGCTGGGGCGAGTGCCGACTATACGGCAGATGGTGGAATGAGCCTGGAGGCGTTCCACCTCTGCGGTGAGGCTCGCTTCCTCTTCCGGCGAAAGAGAAAGCCTGATGGGGATGTCCTCGGGGGCGGGCGAGGGGGCTGCGGATGAGTCCCTCTGAGGCGAGGCGGGAGGAGTCTCCATCAGAGTCTGAAGCTCAGGCGAAGGCGAGGCGAAAACGAGAAACTTGCAAGAAATGGGGCTGCACACGAAGAGGCGGAAGACCGGAAGAAGAGGGAAAAAAAAAAAAAATCGTTGAGGTGCTTTTTAACTTAGGAGAAGGTGGTAGAGGCTGGGTCAGACCCCTAGAAGATGATGGATGGCTTGACTAGGTGGGTGAGTGGAAGGGCCACATTGGCATACATGTCGATGAAACCACGATGATAGCCGGTGTGTCCGATTAAGTGGTTCCTATGGGGCTGGTTGGAGGAGGAAGGCGAAGAGTTGCAACGATTTTATCAGGGTCGAGAGCCAAGCCTTCGGAAGAGATGATGTGACCTAGGAGGGCGCCCTAGACCACCAACAAATGACACTTGAAGGGGTTGAGGCGTAGCCGAGAGGAGCAACACTTGGCAAAAACTAGAGCTAACTAAGAGATGTTCTGAAAAGGCCTCTAGCTTAGAAACAAGGTGAGTGCTTGTGAAATTAGAAAAATCGTCAATGAAAGTACGAAGAAAGCTGAGGAAGTACTCCTTTGAAGATATCGGTGATGAGCCATTGGAAGGTGGCTAGAGCGTTACATAGCCCAAAGGACATATGATTGTAGACATAGGTACCCCATTGTGTGATGAAAGCTGTGTTGGCACGGTCGTTTAGGTGGATGGCAACTTGGTTGTATCCACTAAACCCATCCATAAAGCTGTATAGGGCATGCCCAACAATATCCTCTGAAACCCGATCCATGAATGGAAGGGGAAATCAATCCTTGATGGTTGCTTTGTTGAGAGACCGGAAGTCCACATAGACATGGATCTTGTTGGTCTTTTTCTTGGGTGAGATGACCATGGGGGAAAGCCATTTGGAGTGTTCCAATGGGGAGATGATTTGGGTGTCCTTCTTCTTTTGCAGCTTCACCTTGACAGCCTCTGCATACTTTGGGTTGAGCTTGTAGGCCTGCCCACAAACGGGTCGAGTGCCCTCTTGGAGAGGTATGGTGTGAATACCAATGATGGCTGGAACCCCTTCCAAGTCCAAGACATCCTTATAAGATTGAAAGAAGGCGACAACTTGCTCTAGGAGGGTGGGGTGGTCCCACAGCTAAGAGGCTAACAGGATGGGACAAGGCTCCTTGGAAGAACCGAGATTGAATTCTTGGACGGGGTCTTGGCAAGATGGAAGGTTTAAGTGGTTCCCCTGTCTCAGCTGCTTTTGAGAGGAGAGAGGGGTTGTGGGCCGGCTGGTGGTGAATTGGGAAGATGCCGTAGTGGTCTTCCGTCTAGGACTTAGGATACTCCCCTACTGGAGAAGATGGCTGAGTCAGTGGGGTAGGGGTCGGGTTTGCAGTTGGAGGCTTGTTTGCTTTGTGGGAGAGAGATTTGACCATCTTGCGCCCTTTGTGGTGACCCATGACTGGTTCTCCTAGGCCTACAGCCTCATAGTGCTTAAAAGAAGGGTTGGTGGAGTCGGTTGGTACCTCCATGATGTCCACCATGTAGGATGTCAAGCCTTCCATGGCCTGGAGCCAGTCAAGGAGTTTCGACGCATCACCATGGAGTTGAATCCAATTCCATACACAATCCAAAAATAATAGCAACATATGCACCATGAAGAGATACCTAGATAGGAAGCAAGATAGAAGATTCTACC
Organism: Cibotium barometz; assembly: GCF_041138505.1. NCBI lineage: Eukaryota > Viridiplantae > Streptophyta > Polypodiopsida > Cyatheales > Cibotiaceae > Cibotium > Cibotium barometz. The sequence goes on from NC_141054.1 coordinate 34,569,601, forward strand.
AAGGCCGCCACCTCACAAAATCCACCAAAGATAGGAGATACTAACCTACTGCACTGACTTAACTCGTCTCACCAGACGGCTTATATGGTCCCTCGAATCATCCTAAAGGACACCCTTGATCCATCACCCATCATCGGACATCCTTCATGCTTCATCCTTCATACCGCCTTGTAGCCTGCTTTTGGTAGTCACTTGTCATCAACTTGAGCTGTGCGTCGTCCTTTCACTGTGACCTTTGCTGAGTGTGCACGGTACAATGAAGGACATGTATCAGTGTTCTTGGAGTAGTGCAAGTGTTCTTGTTTCTCTTGCAGTCTTGTCTCTTGTGGTGTTATGCTTTGTAGTGCCTAGTATGTTGCGCTATGAAAATCAAGGACTCCGGACATACTGTCCAGAGAAGAGCCACCACTTAGTGTACCGACTTATCCTGGCGACTTCATGGTGCGTCTGAGGGTGACACGTGCCTTACCTAGGTCAACCCAATAGAAAATTCAAGAGAGTTGGCCCACACCAACTACATTGTTGGAATTCCAGGAGCTAGCCTATCAACTTGAAAATACACAATTCATGTTTGAGCGTGATGTGGGCTCTATACATCCAACAATGACACAACTAGATGACCCAGTGGCTTAGCTGAAGCGAGAGCTAGAGGCACTCAAAGTGATCCAAAAAACTCCTAGCGAGGAAAGTACCCTGCTCCAACTCAAAAGGGAGTTTGAAGAATTGAAGACTCAACAAGAAGCCAAGAAGGGCCTGTGATGTGCTATATGCCAGTCACTTGGACACACCGTCCAAGGATGCAAAAACGAGGTACTGCTCCTTTTGTGAAAAAGGAGGACATGAAGACAAAGATCGCCACTACCTCAAGGGGTTCCATCAACTTCATCAGCAACAAACACCTCATCCCGCCTTGACAGCCCCAACCTTACCCATTATGCTACAACTGTCATTGCCGTTCCATAAACCTTCCACGCTGCTTCACTTCCTCCTTGCCAACCCACTCCTCACGTGACCTACCTTCCACCACTCATCCCTAATCCTCCTACACCCGCCATCATGGCAGCAGCCCCCATGACCTGTCCTACTCACCCTCCCCAACCCCGCAATCTTGACGTCCTCTGCTATAGATGTGGGGAATATGCTTATTACCAAAGCCGTTGTCCCCTTCCTAAAGGTGTTGTGCCCTACATGCATTGTCCCGAATCCAAAGATCATTATACCCGAGATTGTCCCAAGCAAAGGGCATCCACTTCCTCTGACTTCACATTTCGAGTCCCAACCACCCACTTAGTCTTTGTAGGACATCCTCCGTCCACTTGCCCCCCTTCCTCTCCCACCCTTGGTGTGTCCATCACACCACAAACACCACTCATGAGCATCCACCATCCTCCAACAATGGTCACTTGATCACAAAGGAAGGTCATGCCTAAAGAGCAACAAGGGGATGGTCCAATGATAACACTCTTCCACTCCCCCACACAGTCATAGATCAGTCCTTGCAAGCCTTCGAGGACCTCCACAACCAACCCTCTATGTCAGACAAACCACCTACCCCCTCCCTCCCACATTTCAAACCACAACTTACACCTTTCTCCGTGGAGGATCTACTCAAGGAAAATGCAATGTTAGTGAACCTCTTTGATCTTCTACAGATTAGCCCCAGTGTCCAACAATATCTTAGTACACTATTGGAGCAACTCAATGGTATGACCACCAATTCTAATGGTGGGAAGTATGGTGAGTTTTCACTCCCCTAAGGTGTTGCCGGTTGCATGGGGGTATCAGTCGTACCAGTCCCTCCCTTACTAACTACCGGAGCCCCCGCCTCTCTGTGGAGATTCATGGTACCCCACTTTCTAGGGGCAATTGTGGACATTGGCTCTTGGGTGAACCTCATGCCAGAATTCACACTCCATGCAGTAGCTCTCAAAATGACGCGACCGGCCAACTTCTGTGTTCAGATGGCCGACCAATGGGAGATGACCCCCCTCGGCCTAGTAGGTGTCCCTATAGTTATCTACGGGATTCCATTCCTACAGGACTTTGTCGTGATCCGGCTTCCTGAAGTCAAAGGGACCTACTAATTACTCATTGGTCATCCATGGCTTCAGAGTATAGGTGTTCTGCACGATTACCAATTGTGGACTCCTCAAGATTGTGGCCCACAGGAGCTCAAATTGGAGGAAGAGTCTGTCCATGGCTTCAGAGTACATGTGTTCTACACGATTGGGGCTCCGACCGATTGTGGATTCCTTAAGAGTGTGGCCCACAGGAGCTCAAACTGGAGGAAGGTATGGACCAAGGGATCCATGGTGCCACAGTATCCCCCACTTCATCTCCCAACTCTCAGACGCTCACCTCTTGGCCTACGAAAGAAGGCTTGTTGACTTCAGTAGAAAATCATTTTGTAATATTTAGCATCATTCAAAAGCATTACCGGAGTACAAGGCCATACTTTTTCTCAAATAAGCACTTATTCTGCAGCTTGTAGGTTTTGGTTTCTCACCTGCTCATGTGAATGGTTGATTTGGTTTGAATAGATAACACAATCACCACACACTGTGTACTTTGTTCCCAATGAAACGCAGCATGTGGGGACAAGCCAAGAGCGCACACTTTTATGATCAAAATTTACTCGGAATACGCGACAATTATTTTTTGCCTTGCAAACGGGATTAAGTGTTGAATTGGAAAGGTGCAGGTTTTTTTTTGGAAAATTTGGTTTGATTTTAAAATAACAAACAATGAGGGTCCAATATCCTTTGTACTATACTGTTCGTGTACCCGAACATTCTGCTGCGTTTTTCCTAGACCTTATTAGGCAGCTCCTATACCTCAACCATGGATCCCATATGCTTTTCCATGCAGCCGGTAAATATTGTGTATATATAATTTTTTTGAATATAGCATATTTTATATTCATACTAAACAAACTAGAAAAAGAGCCCAACTTTGCCATGACTTCTACAATGTAATCCCATTGGACTGTATCAAAAGCCTTAGCAATATCAACCTACAATAAGATTACATCCTGCTTGGTATATTTTGCATAATCTATGCCAGCATAGACATTAGCACTATTATGTGTTATTTGTCTACAAGGCACAAAACCATATTGCGCTGGATGAATACCCCTATTCAAGATCTTTTTGAGGCAATTAGTGATCATTATAAATCACTAGCATCAAGGTAATGGGGCACCAATCACAAAGTTTTTGACCCAAATTCTTTTTTGATACCTGTCTTATCAGTCCCTCTTGTCAAGCAAAAAGACATGACACCCAAATTCCAAGCCTCATTGATCATAAGCAAAAGTGACTCTTCAAGCATAGGCCAAAACTGCAAAAAGAAACTCCACAGTCAATCCATCCCATCCTGGAGTCTTCCATTTGTAGGGTTGGTTGCCCGGCACACTAAATGGTGGCTCTTCTCTGGACAGTATGTCCGGAGTCCTCCATGCTCCAAGCGCGACACACAGCACACGTACCAGTAGACTCTATGGAGCGAAACACAACACAAGTCACAAGATTGCAAGAGGAACAAGAAACTCGACGACACTTGCACTACTCCAAACACTGTTACGTGTCTTTCACTATACTGTGCACAGTGAAGAGGATGACACACATAACAAGTGACCACAACACCCAAGGCTAAGGCTAGAATGTAGTATGAGGATGAAGCATGAAGGATGTTCTTCAGGATGAGTCGACGAGGGACCATATAAGCAATCCGGCAAGACATGTGGAGTAGGTGGCATCTCCTATCTTTGGTAGATGCCCAGAGGTGGCAGCCTTTGGTAGAATCTCCTACCTCTGGGAGATGCCCGTTGGAGTGTCAGTCGTCGGTGCCTTCAATGCCGATGCGTGCATCACTCCTTGTGTCCCTTGTGGTGCGCCTCTGCTTCCGGATGGTCCACTGAATGCTCCAAGGTGGTACTGTGGGTTGACCCGCTGTGGCAATGTGACGGTTTTACATTGTTATGTTGTGGCGCTGTGACATTGTTACGGTGGTTCGTCCAGTGTGGGCACCCTTGGTGGCTACACCATTTACCAAGCGCCTTTGCTGCTTACACACACACACATCCTTTCCTACTTACACAGTAAATGGGTCAATATGTTACAACTACATACCATAATGATGATAATCAACACTTCTACACACTTCGGTCCAAAAATGCAGAACATAATTTATTGGCTATATTGAGATAGCACTGCCAGATGCATTTTGGGAAAAGGTCATAGAGTTACCAAAAACGGAAACGGAAATGGAAATGGTTCGAAGATAGGGAAGGAAAACGGGTAGGAAACAACATAGCCTTTTACTTGAAACTTGGTTAAGAAAACTAGGAAACAAACGCGGAAACATCATTGCAAAATAAGATACATTACAAGATACACATTACACATTACGAATGTTAGAATTTAGAAACCTTGAAATAAGATTCAAGATACATAGCAAAATACTAAATAGAAATGAAACTTCATGATTCATTACTCATCTAACTTTCCAAGTCTTGATCTGTCATGAAAATACTGATGTCTCATGAAGAAAAGAAGTACAAGGACCAAATCTCAACCTTGATTCACAACTAGGAGCTGTAGAAGGTTTAAAATGCTCATTGTAGGTGCTGAAGGGAAATCTGTGAAATGGCGAATACTGTGCGTTGCGCTGCTGAAGTGACGACGTGCTGAAGTGATGTGAACCTGCGCTACTGCCCCCGCCTGCCCTCTGTTGCCTCCGCCTGTTTCTTTGCTGCTCCCGCCTGCCTCTGCTGCCTTCGCCTGCCCTTCTGCTGCCTTCGCACCCCCCTTCGCCTGCCCAACTTCTGCCCTTCGCTAGCCTTTCAGTCCCCGCTTGGCCTTCAGCTACCCCCGCTAGCCCCTCTGCTGCCCCCCTCCTGCCTTCGCCTGCCCCTTTTGCTGCCCCAGCCAGCGCCCCTTTCGCTGCAGCGCCTACCCTTCAGCTGCCCCCGTCTGCCCCCGTCAGCCCCTTTCCTGCCCCCCGCCTGCCTTCGCCTGTCCCTTCTCGTTCACAGGCCCGTGAATGGCTTGTAGCAGCTCTCCCTTCGGAGCTGATTGTGCACTTTTAGGATACTCGTTTACTTGGTCGAGGCTTCTTCCAGGTGGACTTTCATTCTTCAGAAGCTACTTCTCAGGCTTTGGCTAGCAGCCCCTTTCCTCTTGGTCCTAGGAAGATTTTCTTCTTTTAGTACCAGGTGGGCTTTGATCCAGTGGTGGAGGATCAGCGCCTTATCCCGGTCTCACTACGGTTCCCTTCTCTTCCTCTGTCCTGTTGGAAGCTTTTAGCTTCCATAGGGGCATCCTTTGGCCAGGTTCTAGAGATACCAATCCTCCCGAGCTCTCCAGCCTCAGCTTCTGCGGCCGTTACCGCCACTCTTGATGGTGTATCCCGGGTCCTTGTGCTTGTTCCTAATCCATCGATTACTGATGATCATGTTATGCTTCAGAGACCTGACGGATCTCATTTCCGCCAGAGGATGGAGATTGCAGGCAGACCTGACCAGTGTCGGATTTGTCGTCGACAGGGTCACATTGCTAGAGATTGTCCCAGATCGAGGGGCCATGCTAGAAGGCGGCGTGGTCCTGCCCATCAGAGGCCTCTTGCAGATGTCGAGACTCTAGCTGCTCCTTTGCCACAGGAACCCTCGGACCCCCGTACCTGCCCCTTCACCCACACTCCCTGTGGAGCACCCAAACCCCTATGCAGCTCTTGCCTCACAGAATGTTGATCCTTTTTTGGAGGATGAGGCCTTGCAGGCACATGATGTGGATCCCTCACAGGAGGATGTTGCATTACAGTTACAGGATGATTGCACCCTTGAGGATGATGTTGCACATTCGCATTGTCATGGTACCTCTCCAGTTTTGAGGACGAGCCCTGGCTTTTCCCCGGAGTGGGAGAGAGCGGTAAGGTTTACATCGTCAGATTTTCCCTCCCTTACCTATGCGAGACGTACTTCCGCCTCTAAAGGGCGACCACGAGATCTGGTCGTTCCTACTCTGAGTCTTTATGAGGATTGTCCCTTGGAACATTCAAGGTCTTGGGGGTTTTTTTCCACGTCGATGGAAACAAATTGTAAAAACCCAGCTTCATTGTGCAGTCACACAGGTAGACCTATGAATATATTGCTCTTGCAAGAGCATAAACTGGATGCTAGTCAGTGTGGGAGATTGGCAAGCTTCTCTCGGGACACACCTTTTGGTCACCGGCTGTTGGTACCAAGGGTGGTGTTTGTATCTCTGTTTCAGCTTTGATCTTGCCTTGGTTTCACTTTCTTCTTAGCCACCGGGTCTTATGGGTTCTATGTCACTACAGGGACCATCTTGCATCATTGGACATGGTGTCATTTTGCCTGCGAGAGCGCACTGGATCCTTCTTATGCAGGGTACTACACGCATTGGTATTCTCAACTCCTATGCTCCTAACCATAGAGGTGAGAGGATTGCCTTTTGAAAATCTCTCACTACATTGATGCCTCTTACCGACCATTGGATTATTGGTGGGGATTTTAACATGGTTGAGATGCTAACGGATAAAAGAGGTGGACATGAGGACTTGGTGCATCCTCTTGAAAGAGCGTCTTGGGAGAGGTTTATATTCTCCATTCATAGTAGAGATTGTTGGCATGAGGATGACATTTTGAGGAGTCCATCCACTCTTATTCATGGTCTAACAGGAGAAGAGACGTAGGATGTATCTATGCACGGTTAGGCAAATTTTATGTGGATGATTGGGTGCTTGCCAGAGGTGGACATACTTTGATTGCTACAGGCACCTCCAAATGGGATCATTTCCCAGTGGTTTTATGTATTAGAGATCCGAATTGCCATGGATCAGCACCCCATGTACGCATCCCTTATCATTTGTTTTCAGATGCAGAACTATCGTGTCGTATGCTTGATATTTGGAGATCTCATGACTTCTTACAGGCCTCTTAAAGCTTGGCCTCTGCTCTTTGTGATATTAGTGACTTTTATCACACACGTGCCCTGTCTAAGAGGCAAGAGACCTTGGACTTAGAAAGGGCTATTAGACGTAGATTGGCTGCCTTGGAGAAAGAGCACGAGAAACATCCTCATGCTCAATGGGTTGCAGATTCTTTATGTACTATTAGAGCAGAACTTCATCACTCTCTTGAGCAGCTCGCGGAGTATCGTTTCCATGCCCAGGAATCCTTTTGGACACAGATGGGTGGCAAATGTAACAAACATTTCTTTGCTTCTCACGGCCCATCTCATGTCAGAGATAGTGTCAGGCAGTTGCAGGATTCACATGGCACTCTTCACTTAGATCCTCTCATGGTTAGACAGATTGCCACCGATTTCTACTGCCAGCTTCTTAGTGCTAAGCCGCATTCTGATCTGAGACACAGGGCACAGAGGAAGGTTTGGAATGCATTGCCACATTTGATCATGGAGGAGATGTGTGCCGCTCTGGATGCCCCTTTTTCTATGTAGGAGTTCAGTCATGCTCTTCATGCCTTACCTCATGGTAAGTGTCCAGGGCAGGATGGCCTCTCCCCTGTTTTTTTCACTCCTTTTTGGGATGAGATTGGGGTTGAGATAATATCGGCTTTGCAGGAGATGTGGGACATAGGTTCTATGCCTTCTTCTCTCACTGAGGGGCTTATTTATCTTATTCCTAAGAGCGGGGATAAGACATTGATTGGCCTGTGGAGACCTATCACCTTACTTGGGACTGCCTATAAGATTCTTGCTAAGGCAGTGAGCATCAGATTGTAGCCAATTTTGTAGGATGTTATTCATGATACTCAGAATGGATTCTTACACGGCAGGAGCATCTTTGATAACATTTTCTCGTTTTGGGAGGCCGTCGAATGGGCTAAAGAGAGCAATCAGCCCTTAGCCGTTCTGCTCGTGGATTTTGAGAAGGCCTATGATAGAGTGGATTGGGACTTTCTTGAGGGTACTCTTAGTCATATGGGCTTCTCTCAGAGATGGATCAAGGGAGTTTCATGCATGTATCGTGATGCCCACTGTAGAGTTCTTGCTTGTGGTGATAGAGGACAGCGGTTTCAGATTTCTCGCTGAGTACGACAGGGCTGTCCTTTAGCCCCTTTATTATATATCATAGTTGCAGAGGCCATGAGCATCTTTCTCCGCTCCACTGGTGGTATTTCAGGATTGAGGTTGCCTCTTCGTAGTCATGAGGAGTTGGTTGACTCTGAGTTAGCTGATGACACAGCCCTGTTTTTGGAGGCTTCACATATATGCTTATGTTCCTTCCGGGTAGCACTAGAGGAGTTCTGTTTGGTAGTAGGGGCACTCATTAATTGGCACAAATCTTTTGGTTTTTGGGTTAGTGATTCACCGAGAGTTGATTGGGGTGCAGAGCTTGGTTTTGCTTGGATCAGCGGAGGATGTACTGCTAGATATTTGGGATGCCAAGTTGGGATTGATATTTCTCCTGCACAGCAGTTTGCTCCGGTACTTATGAGTATCCGGAAGAAGCTCCTCCATTGGAGCTCCATGAGATTAGATTTAGCCTGCAGAGCTTTGGTGGCTAATTAGGTTTTGCTTGCCTCAGCTTGGTTTATTGCCTCTTGTTGGTGCTTTCCTCGTACGTGCATTGGCCAATTGTGGAGATTGATCCGAAATTTTCTCTGGTCGGGCTTGAATGGCACCTCAGACACTCGTGCCAGGGTAGCTTGGCTCACAGTTATTCAGCCCAAAAGAGAGGGGGGTTTGAATATTATCGATCTAGATGTTCAATGCAGGGCATTGCTTTGTAAGCTTGTGGTCAGAGGTTTCCTACCAGGCACTGAGCCTTGGAAGGATTTTTTCTTGTCTCAGATTTCCAGATGTACACCCAGGGTCGGGAAAGACTGGATGCCCAACACATGTTTTTTGTTCACAGAGGTTGATATTAGGGCACCATCTTCCCCTCTTATTGCAGCCATTGTCTGAGCATGGAGAAGCATGAGATATTTTTTGCGACAAAGGCTTCCTAGGTCTTTGGACGAGGCTGACCGACAACCTATTATGTGGAACGAATTCATTAGGGATGAGGTTGGTCGGCCACTTGGTGCATCTCGTTATATGCAATGGTCAGGATGGGAGAGATGCGCATACATAGTTCTTGCTTGGAAGACCTTTAAGAGTCTTTCGGAGGATCGGAGAGTTGCATCCACTCAGCATCTTAGGGGCTCTCACATTCATATTGTTCAGATTGATGCAGGTATTCCGCATGAGTGGCTTTCTGGGACCTTTCACGGAGATTATCATCCGAGTTGGTTGGGAGTTTTTTCGAGGATAGGCATACCTCTGCAGGTCATTGCTCTACCAGGCCAGGAGGATATAGATTTCCTCATGTATTCTATCATGCCTGGTGGGAGATTGAGGAGATGATGTATGGAGGAGATCATACCAAACACTAGGCTTAGTCCAGTGAGGATTGTTGGTCGCTAGGGGAAGCATTTGTTCATTGACTCTTCTCCTCAAATAGTGACTCATGGCTCTTGGTGTTTGTGGCTATATGGTGGCAGTCCTATCAGATATCTTCAGTGGGATCCAGGAGAGTGGGAGTGGATTGATGCCTTCGATCCTTTGAAATGAGTCTGTACAGCATTGTCTATGGGGGTGCAGCATTGCATAGCAGATTTGGGGTCCTGTAGCCTAACTTATGGGCAAATTGAGTGGCCGAGCCTTGCATGTGACTTGGGGGGCAGTTGCTTGGCTCTCCCAGTGAGGGCAGTGGTACAGATTCTGTTTTTTTCATTCGTAGAGGTATTGCCCAGCATGGTTTATTGCAGGATGTTCCTCACTCTGATTATACAAACACTAGACAGAGGATTGACACCAGTTGGGAGATTATTGCCAGTATTACAGCATGGCAGATCTGGAGAGCTAGATGCACGGAGGCTATTGAGGTTGTCCAGATTTTTGGGGCTCAGTGCATTAGTACTATATGGGGTTATATCATCCACACTCTTATGGCTACTTGGGCTCACATTCAGGGGCCCTCTCGTTCTGCGCGCAGGCGAAGCGTGTGATATTTATGCGGGAATGGGACCATGGCATCTTCTTTTCCTCTAGTACCACAGGTCTTACATGGCATCATGATGCTCCTCAGTGGTTGAAATCACCTTACATATTGGGGTGATTCTATTCTCTTCCGGCTTATAGCTGTGATTGTTGTATGTTTTTCTCATACTTAATAGAAGTTTCTTTCTGAAAAAGAAAAAAAGAAAAAAAAGAACAAGGTACAATGCTCAATGAAAGTACAAAGAGCTAAATAAAAAATGTCAAGAGTCGACTCAAGACTCAAGCATAGTTATATCAACAGCAACATGTGGACTCAAGTTGCCATCAAAGGCCTCGTCATATCCTCCTCCTCCTCCTCCTCCTGAAGGGCATACTTTGCTATGAATATCTGTAGATCCACTATCCACCTCATGTCCATGATTATCACACTCTGGCTCGGAGGAAGAAGAAGGTAACTCAACAAATGCCTCTGGCATAGGACATGCTATCTGGGTATGAAGGCGCAAGTTTGCACTCACAAAAATAAGATCACTGGCTTTTTGTGTGCCTAGTCGATTCCTCTTCTTTGATGCAATGTGACCAAGGGTGCTCCCCACAAGAGGAGAGAATGAGCATCCCTAACTCAAAATGCGTTGTGCCAACCGCTGGCTCAGGTGTACTAGTGACGCCACTACCTATGTGATGTCACCACAGTGCATGTTTTGCCTCGGTGGAAATCCTAACCCTAATTTCAAGATTGTCAGAATGAAGATTTGTTAGTGTCATCGCAAAGAGCTCGTTGAGAGAAGCAGCTGTTTCTATTACAGCATCTTGTAATTTAAAGTGGTTTGAGAGATTTTTAGGAGGATGACTTTTGGCATAAAAAGTCAATAAAGTTGCTTTTCGTTTGGTTTTTAAAAGCAAAACTTGCTTTAAAGCAAGCCTAAGCCGGCTCTATATAAGTGAGGCATGGGGGAGGGCTCTAGTCATAACGACAGCGTGGGTTTGAGAGGTTCGTCTCGGTGTTCCACGTGTAATGGTGAGTAGTTATCATTCAGGGAAGCACCCGCATATTGACCCTCCCGTTGATATTGTGACCCATAGGTCTTGATGCTTATTGCTGTGAGGGGAATGTCCTATGAGATATCCTCATTGGGATTCTGGTGAGTGGGAATGGATTGATGCAACCAAGTCAGCCTTTTTTTAGCTACAATGTCTGCAATGCCTGGCTCTTTTTACTTGGATAGATTCAGAGGATACCTAAACTCCGGCCGCACTACAATATTGCACATGGGGGTGTAGAGCTACTCAAAGGATTTCTCTATAGCTAAGATTATGAGCAGATTGAGGAGAGATACCATTTATATTACGTGGGGTGCTATTTCTTGGCTCACTCAGTCTAGTCCACATATATTTTTTGAGGGCAAGTATTTGGACACCGCCATAATGATATGCAAAGGTGTGGGCCAATGTTGCATGCTATTGGATATTTCTTAGACACACTAGTGACTATACACCACCTATGAAGAGGATTGATATCACTTGGGAGATCATTGCCCAGTATCACAGCTTGGCAGATTGGGAGGGCCAGATGCAGAGAGGCTATTGAGGGCATTCAGATATGCGACCCTCAGTGCATTTGTACTTTGTGGATATATTTTTCACTCGTATGGCTATGTGGGCTCGTATACAGGGACCATCCAGATCTGTGCAAGCAAAGCATGGGATCATGGGATCTTTTTCTTATCGATCCTCCCCACAGGACTCTCTCGGCACCATTGTGCCTCAGATTGGATATATTTTTCACTTGTATGGCTATGTGGGCTCGTATACAGGGACCATCCAGATCTGTGCAAGCAAAGCATGGGATCATGGGATCTTTTTCTTATCGATCCTCCCCACAGGACTCTCTCGGCACCATTGTGCCTCATATTGGTTGATATCACCATACATTTTGGGATGAGGATTTTCTGGCTTCTAGCCATGATCTTTTATGGTCTATTTATACTTAATAGAAGTCTACTTTCAGCAAATAATAATAATAATAATTTAAAGTTGTCCTCACTCGCATGTGAGCAAAAACTGTCGAGGAATTCTCTCAGGATAAAACCTCTCACCTTGTCATGGTACAAATTCTTAACGTAAAATTATGTACAGTTTCACCCAGATTAAATGGGTGAAACCACTGTTTGAAATGCATAACCTACTGTTTTAAATGGTGTTTGAAATGCATAACCACCGTTGCCTACAATGAGTTTGCAGAGAAAACAGATTGTTTTTGAGGAGAAATATGCAAGCTCAGTAGCTTGGAATACCCAAATGGAGGAAATGCTTTGCTATGCAGGAAGTGGCACACTAAATATCAGAATTGCCGGTTTTCCTGTGCATCACCAAAACTTTCATGGATATGTGGTTGGGTTCCAAGGGTCTAGATTGTTTTGCCTCCATGAGTACTCTATGCAGGTATATGTAATTTCTGGACTACGAGCTATGTAATTTTTGAACTCATGTTGGTCAATGCACTCTACTGACATAACCCATTTGAAGCTTCTGAATCTTTGAATTAACTATTTTTAGACACTAGATCTTCCACTCTCTTGGAGTATGAAGCATTACGTTGACAATGGAGACTATGAAAATGCATATAGAGTGGCCTGCCTCGGTGTGACAGAAGCAAATTGGAGATTTCTTGGTTTGGAATCTCTTCAAGCCCAATCTTGGAATATTGCTCATGGATGCTTTTCACGTCTTCAAGATGTGTGCTATCTGGATCTTCTCAACCAAGTTGAAAAAGGGTTTATATCTGCCCAGGACAAGCTACCACTATTAGCCATTATATGTGCTTACCAGGTTTCCTTCTGGCAGTTTTTCTGTTCTTTTGCTTTACCCGTTTCTTAGGTAAACTAACAAAATCTCACAGACCTAGTCGGTCCAGGGCAGGTTTGAAGAAGCAGTTCAACTTTATTGTGAGGCTGGTCAGGTTCAGAAGGCTTTGGAGATGTTTGCAGATCTGCATATGTTTGATGAAGCAAAAGCCTTAGCAGAGAGAACATATGTTGTAGACAGTAGGTCTCAAGCTAAAGTGCAAGAGATCATTCAGAAACAAGCAGAATGGACTGAAGAAAAGAATGATTATGCAGCTGCTGCTGATATGTACCTTATCGCGGGCCAACCTGAGAAGGCTCTTGCATTGGTTGCTGAGCACGGCCCACCATCAAAACTTATCGAGGTAATTGTCTGGCATCATAATCATGGATGAGGGATTTAGTGATGACTAGCAAAAATTTCCACGAGTACTTGTGAGAACAAAAGAACTGGCTACAGCTGTCTTCCTTGTGATGTATTGTGGGGTCATGCCAATAAGATAAAACTGAGCTTTGGAGAAAACTCTTTAAAACCATGGCACCTGCTCTAGGATACGTGAGTCATTTTTTCAGGGGTCCTTTTTGGCCTGCTCACTAGTGGTTTTCTCTTTGTAAACAAGAGCTATTGACTTTGAATCTTCGAAAAACCACATTTAATGCACCCTTCCCCCTTTCAAACTTAACAAAATCTCCCTACTCCTTAGTCATTTTTATTGAAACTTTACACCCTATCCATAGCCATACCCAACTATCCTAGTCAAGGTTATTAAAAGTTCACCCCATCCCCTTCACCTGCCAAACTTATTAAAAGTTCCTCACCTTTTATATTCCATTTTATTAAAAAACTTCACATCCCCTCCATAGCCATATCCAACTATCCCAGTCACAGCTATTAAATGTTCAGCCCCCAGCATAAGAAAAAAAACCTACCATCCTATCCCATTCTGTTCTCTTTAATAGTTGTGCAGTGGGATAGATCTGAATAAAAGAATCTTGATGCTAGTGGGAACAGTAATTTATATGCAGAATGCAAGGCAATTGTGAAGTTTTCCTTCAAGGATGCGCATGTGTATGTGGAGAGGGAAAAGGGTTGTTGCGTGAACTTTTGAGTAATGTTTCGGACTTACATCTCTTCATATTCTAACGGCTTGGTTTTCTTGAGACAGGTAGCAAGAAGATTTAAAAAAACAGACACTCAGGAGTTGTCTCTGTGTGCAACACTCATGAAGCTTCATGGACTGCATACACATGCTCTGGAGACCTACACAAAGCTGGGTGATTTAAGGTAATCTCTTATAGAGGGCATCCCTTCAAACTCGAAACAACAGAGCTCTTTGTGAAAGAATGTAAACCTCATTCTTTGTGTCTGATTTGGTTTCTTAAATTACCATGCAATGACATGATTCAGGTCAGTTTTAACACTGCATATCGACATGCAACAATGGGATGATGCTTTTGCAATGAAGACTTTGCATCCTGAACTAGACATTAACGTCTATTCACCATATGCTGAGTGGCTAGTGTCCCAGGAACAATATGATAAAGCACGACTAGCATATAAACAAGCAGGCCGACAAGAGTCTTTAATACTCCTGCTTCAAAGCCTTATGAACAATGCAGTAAGGTTTCTTTCTTAAATTGTTTCCATGTCTTGCGGTTGAAGTTTTATGTTAGTACTTAACGACCCTTGTTGGACGATCTCCATCATTATATTTTTTTAATCTATAAATCTTCATTTTCCAAGAATGGAATAAGAAAATCGTCTCAGGAAAACAAGAAATGGATGACTTCTTTAATATGATGTTTTTTTTTTGGGTTTTTTTCAGAAAAGAGACTTTGATTAAGTAAAATAAAATCATGCAAAGGGAGATCTCAAACCAAAGGGTAGGGATATCTTAACCAATCGGGGGCACTATGCTGCCATAAAAGGCCCGTAAGAGTGGAGGAGAAGAAAAGGCAACAGTTCCACTCTCTCATAAATCTGCTGCGTTTCGTCTGTACAGCTCTAGAAGATCTCTGTATGCAGGCCAAGGTGGCCAAAGGAGTGGGAATGATGTCACTCCATATACACTGGGTGTCCTAAATCTGAATACCCTCAAAAGCCTCTGAGCATCTGGTCTTCCAGATATGCCATGCCGTGATGCTAGCAATAATCTCCTGGGCGGTGTCACTTCTCAGCGAAGATGGTGTATCATAATGGGGGGATATCCTGAAGCAAACATCTTTGAGCTATGCCCGTACGGACAAGTATATAACAGAATCTGATCCCTTGCCCCGAAAAAAAGCTGTGGGACTGAGTCACTCTCTTCTGTCCTCCCTCTCTGATTCGTGCCTCTCCCCTTCGCCCGGCCTCCCCCTCCCTCCATCTGTTTTGCACTGTGGTGCTGGGCCTACTTGCACCACCACTGAGTGTCACCCTTGCCCCTTACACCTCCCGTCATCAGTTTCTTGGTCCCCCACCCCCCACGGGTCCGCGTGTTGGCCTCCGCTTTCACACTTTTCCAGGCTCCAGCCCTTTGCCGTCACCTCAGGCTGCCCGCCTGTCCTTCACCCATGTTTCCAATATTGTGGAGTTCGCCAAACAGAAAGATATCCTCTTGTTGTGTGACTTCAATGCACAGAGAGCTTAGATGCAGGTGCATATGTATGACTTTCATGCATACCTTTATTTCAAAAAGAACAACCAATATTGATGATGATGTGCTCATAATTCACAGGTGAAGGAAAAAAGGTTCAAGGATGCATCTTTCCTCAGCCTTAAGCTTTTTTCTGATAGAAGGGATCTTTCTATTGAAGATTGCAGTGGACATAACAATGTACAGATAGGGTATGCTAGCTTTTGGAGGCAAGCAGAGATGTATTATGCTTATTCATTCATCGATCAATCTATCAATGAGCCATTTAGAGCATCCAGTTCTGAAACTTTGTTCAATATCACACTCTTTCTCCTTGGTCGAAACACCAAGCAACCTTTACCTGGAATATCTCTGGTTAATATACTGGTTACTTTGGCAAAGCATGGAGAGGAGCTTGGTATGTTCATTAAGAGTTTTATATGATCACTTTGACAACTTGACTCCCTAGTGTTTTTTTAGAAGTACGGATCTGACAATTTTGCTGTGATTAATCAATGTATCTGGTATCTTTCACAAGATATGTGCTGCCAAGTTCTTTATTGATGATCGAGATTATCTTGAATTTGATGCTGCCTACACAAATCACCATGAAATAAATCATTAATGCAAACCCTCTGCATTTTTTCTTCCTCTTCTTACCTTGTTTGCACTACTGTGCTTCGTCAACCTCCCCAAGTCCTTGCTGTACATGTATATTCTGGTAACCTCTGGCTTTAAGTCTTTTGGGGAAAAATGATCTTGTATTAATATTATAGATATTTTGACATTAGGTATAGCTTTCGTTACAAGGAATTGAGGTCTCTGGAGGAATCAAGATCTGGATTAATGTGGGTGGTGTGCCTGCTGTGTCAAAAACATCATGTTTGCATGCGTGAAATTATTTTCTAGTGTGGACATTCCCACTTTGGAACCTGTGGGCGCGCATGTGCACGATCCTGGTTGAGGACTAAGACATTTCTTATAAGTTTTTTAGCTGGAGGCAGGTCAGTATTACCCCTAGGCCCATTTTTAATTACTAGCGGTAGAGGTGGCACAGGCCCATGGGAAAAAAGTTGTGCACAACAAAGCCGGGACAGTGGCCAGGCAGAAGGGTGCGCAGAAAAAGGGGAGACGGGCAGCAAAGACACAGCAGGCTGTCGTGCAGGCAGCGAGGAGAGAGGTGGCAGCGAAGAGAGAGAAAGCTGTTTTTTTTTTCAGAAAGAGAGTTCTATTAACTAATATAAATCATACAAAAGGAGATCTCAAACCAAAAGGTAGGGAGATTTCAACCAATTGGGGGCGCCATGCTGCCATAAAAGCCCCGTTGTAGTGGAGGAGAAGAAAACATCATGGTTCCACTCTCATAAATCTTCTGCACTTTGTTTGCGCAGCTCTAGAAGATCCCTGTATACGGGCTCAGGTGGTCAAAAGAGTATAAAAGATGTCACCACTCCATGTACTGCAGATACATTGGGTGTCATAAACATGAATACCATCGAACGCCCTTGAGCATCTGTTCTTCCGGATGAGATATGCCATGCCGTGATACTAACTATAATCTTCCAGGCGGTGTCAATACTCAGCGAAGGTGGTGTGCATAGCGCCTTGGTCTATGCCACACCGTAATTGGGGGATATCCTGAAGCAAACATCTCTAAGCTATGCCGCTGCACACAAGAATAACAAGATCTGCACCCCTACCTTGAGAAAGAAGCTGTGGGCCAGACTGAGTCAACCATTGAATAGCACCCCAAGTAATATAGATAGGATCATTCCTCAATCTGCCCAAGAGATGGGATATAGATACCCAAATCCTCTATGCTCCTTGCACTCCCCCATAAGCAATGATACAATGTCTAGGTGGAGCTGAGGACGAGGGATCCACGCCAAAAATAGATCTCCATTGGTGAGATGAACAGATGTCAACGTTAGGGGTAGCCATGGCGGCCAGAGAAGCAAGGTTGGTGAGACCCTGGGCAGAGAGGTCCGTGGCGGTGACGAGGGTGGAAAGGGAGTGCCATGACTGAGAGGAGGGCTCTTGGAGGTATATGAGAAAGCTACAGTGATTTGAGCTGGGAGATGGAGCGATCTAGCAAGGGATGGACAACTGAGAGGAAGATGCGGAACGGTTGGTAGCCCGAGAGGTGGGACCGGGGCATAAGACGGATCATCTTCAGCGGAGCTGGAGTCGGAGCCAGAGCCAAAGCCGGAAGCGGAGGAGGACATGGGGGAGTGAGGCCCAGGTGAAGCTGGTGTAACTGAGGAAATGGTGCGGCATGTGGCCACCAAGGGTGGTGCGGTCGTGGCAGTACCAGCACCCAGGGAGGCAGGGGGAGGAGAAGCTACCAAGGGAGGTTGAAGATGAAGAAGGGGCAATTGTGGGAGCCGGAATCGAGGCGGAAGTGGTTGGGGTAGCCATGTCGAAGTGGAACGCCGAGCAGGCTGACGAGGTCAGATGGATGGTGATGAAGGTAGAAGTTGCTGATGGGGGCTGTTTGATGCGAGTGTCACGGGTTTACTCTATGGCAGTATGCCTCCAGGAGTTGTTACTTGGCTAGGGAGATATGCAGCTACACTGCCCTGCTCCACTATGTACTCACACACTTTTTTTAGTGGAATCATAAGTATATTAGATTTACAAGATGACTATCCAAAGTAGATAGTCCCAAAGTACATCAACTGAAGATGTCAATATATGACATATATACATCATGATCTATTTGGTCAACCTGCATGCAATCGAAGAAAGATTGATGCAGGGAGTACCGAAAAAAAGAAAAAGCAGAAAAAACCGCATCACCGAAAACTACATGGTTGCGAACTTTCCATAGTGTCCATAAAGCCCAGTAGCGCACCCATGAGAAGAAAAGAGAGAACTCTGGTCTGGGCAAATGAAGACCAAATAGCCAGAAAAACTTTCCAAATATCATATTTGGAAATCTAGCCCGCAGAAGCTAGATGAGAGGAAGAAAAAACTGACGAGAAGAAGGACAGCTCCAAAAAATATGAATGACTGTCTCCCTGGAAGCAGAGCATCTATGGCAAGTGGATGAGGATATATGTCTGCGTGCCAGAAACTGTCCTGAGGTAATAACAGCCAAAAGAACGCGCCATAAAAAGAGCTGTTGTCGAAGAGGAAGCTTTGACTGCCAAAGAGATCGCAATCGTCTTTTCCACCACCAAGATGACCGATGCATATGCCTGAAGAGATTTGCCCGTTCAGAAACCCAAGGCAATGGCAACAAATGTTTATACAGACCAGCAACTGTAATATCAGATAGCCTCAAGGGATGGCATGAAGAATCAAAAGAGGAGATAGTCCAATCCTGCAAGCGATCTCTAATTTCCAACAGTGGAATCGGCAAAAAAGGTTGAAGCATTTGAATTATATCACGCCAAAGACGACGATAATGAGGTCCCAAGCCATAATGTGCAGCAGCCTGTGGAAAAGAAAGAGGGGAGCCATCAAGATGGATGACATCTCCCACAGAGGTAACACCCTTTGAGTGGAGAAAATATGAACGCCGGGGTTCTTGCACCGCCAGGGGAACTGAAAATGCTTTGGACCAGTGGATGCTCTCAGTGCGGAGAGAGTTGCCTTGTAAGGAGTCGCGACCATTCCATTTTAAATTTGAAAGGACAAGCTTCCAATCAGCAAGTAAGCCAGAAATGAGAGGACAGTCCTTAATTTTGCCAGTAATGTAACCAAGAATAAAATCCCAATGAGTAGGTTGCCAATGGCCAAAAGCCGAAGTCGTTAGATGAAGTAACAAATGACGGATCATTGCTGTCCAAGGCTGAGTGCCTTCCAGAAATTGAAGCATCAGTTTACCACTATGTACTTACACACACTGGGAAGACACTATGCTCGATGTGCACCCACGAGACAGTAACAACAGGCAATTGGCAAGATTGCAGAGGAGAGAGACACGCACAGTTACAGAGTCAATGAAGATCAAGAGAGCAATCGCTGTTTTGCAGAGGTGGTGGCACTGTGGCGTAGCCAGTGGTACTGCAGCAACTGGAGTGCGCACAGAAACAGCAGCACACGCTTAGGCCTAAAGGGTAAATGGGCAGTACACAAGCAATGTAGCACAAGCAACGGGCAGCGTAGAATGAAGCAGCAGCTGGGCACCTGTGTGTGAAGTGGGGTGTGATTCAATCGGTGTAGTGCTGTCCCACTCTGTCTCAGAGAAAACACTCAACCTGTATGCATGAGTCCTTAAGAATACTACAAAAAACTCATCTCCCTAACCAAGGAATGGTGTAATCAAAATGAAAGAAGCGGGCCCACCATCGGTCATGGACAGAAGCGCACTCGCCATCGCGACTCATGCATACAGGTTGAGTATTTCCTCTGAGACAGAGTGGGACAGCACTGCAGTGGAGCTTACCATACGGAACCATGCAATTGGCTTCTGACATCTGTTGTGCGATCTTGGAATTATCCATTCCAGGATTTTATTGACTGCACATTTTTTACCACCTTCAGGCTATACAGTATCCTGCCTTCAATTGCTAAATTGGTGAGGCTCAGGAAGAAAATCTCTGTAGTATTATTTTTCTAGATTGCCAGTTCCATCTTTTATAATTGCTGGGTGTCTGGTTTATGTGGTAGTTTTATATAAGTTTTGACAATTAGTCTAAACATTTGAGTTTCTTTGATTCAGTCTAAGCGTTCATCGTGCTACAATTTTGTTTGTTAGGGTGTTATAAGGCTGCTCGATCTGCTTATGGACGCTTGCAAGGTTTGAGAATACCTGCAAGTTGGATGGACAAACTTGATGTAGCTGCTTTATCTGTTCGAGCCCGGGCTGCAGTTTCTGACGAGTCAAGTCCGAGATTGGAGTGCCCTTGCTGTTATTGCTGTGCATCCCCTTTACCAGTTATTTCTTCTTCATGGAATGATGCATGTGGCTTCTGCTCACAACCTGTCTTTCGATCCTTTGTCTCATTTGACCAACTACCAATTGTGAGCTTTGCCTTTACAGTTTCTTGAATGTTTTCAATGCTTGTGTTCTTAAAAGTGGGATTCCACTACTTAATACCAAGTGGCTTTTCTGAGCTTTGCCTTCACAAGTCTCTCAAATATTTTCAATGTTTGTGTGCTTGTGAATGGAATTACACTACCTAATACGAAGTGGGTAGTTAGGTGATGGACCTCAGGATGCAGGTTTGCATGTAGATGGTGACTCACGATAGCAGGGAACCATCTTCCTGCAAACTGCAGACTGAGGGCCATTCCATTTTCTCAAAGATTCCAGGAGGCCATAGAGAAATACATCAGCATTTTGCAGGATGTTCTTCCATAAAAACAACATGCTTTTGACAGTTTTATGTTTAACACAATTTCTTTTTCAGGTGGAGTTCTTCCTAGAGGATGGCATCACACATGCGACTGCAAGAAAACTTTTGAAATCAAGGCCATGCAACCTCAATTCCAAATCTTTCGAAGGATCAAATGAACATAATGTCGAATCTAACCAGGCTCACTGGAGGACCATCTTGCAAAGTCATTTTTTCATTTCAAACTCAAAACTAAAACCTGGACCTCTTTGTGCAAATGAAAATACACTTTGCAGTCTTCAAACAAGACAGATCATTGTACAAAATGCTTCAAATATGGAACAGTCACGATACTTCTACGTGATAGACCCTTCATTTGCAATTTGTCAATGTACGTGTTGCAACCAGTTCTTTGAGCAGGAGGAATGGGATGCTGCTGTGCTGCAAGAGGGATCTTGCCCTTTCTGCAGGAGCTCAGGCTCCAAAACACCAAGTTGGAGTGTTTCCAGCATCCCACAACATTGTGTATGACTTCTGCACGTACAAGCGGATATTTGTCTAGCCTTGCCACCCCCGGTATTTCTTGCAGAGCGTGCTGGCCAAAGCAATTTTCATCCAGTCTCTGATAAATCATAAGCACCTGATACAAGCTCATGTAATGATGATAGAGCAGCAGCATGAGAAAAAAGAAAGGCTGGAGACGAGGCACATTGTGCATCCAGATTCTAGACACTTTGATTCATGTCTGTGCTCAACGTCATGGACAAGGTCTTTCTTATAGTTTCCAACATATGATTCTACAACACTCTTTGTGCCAAAGATAAGAGTGGCTAATTTACTTATCAGGGCATGTGCTCCTCTATTTCTGAGGTCCACCGATGCATAAGATGGTCATGTGTACTTTTGGGGTGGCAAAAGTCTCCCTGGAGAAAATAGTCCGAAAGTATTCAAGACTCTGAATTTGTGTTAGAGGCACATTCTAACCATGAAGCTCAGTTTTGTAGTTTAGGTTCATGCGCCTTTGTCAACAAGATTACATGAAACATAATGGTATTCATATGTATTGCAAACGGACATCTTGTATTGCCATTCCCTCGTGCGCCTTTTTATTCAAAGTTTTCATGTTTGTGATTGGATTTACAGTGCATAAAACATCCATGCAGACAAAGTGGTTATGAAGCTTTGAAATCAAGGTTTTTCAAAAGTCTTGACCCAGTAACTTGCAAGTTCAAGCAGCAGAGGGCAATATGTTTGAGAAGATTAAAAGCACTATTGGAGACGAGCAGGGCTGTCCATTATCTCCAACCTTTTTTGGGCTTTATATTCATGAGGTGGCTGATTTCTTAGAGACATTGTTGGGGTGGGTGGGTGTGTGTGTGTGTGGCGCGGGGGGGGGGGGGGGGGGGGGGGGGGTGGCTTGTTGCTATATGCAAATGATATTGTGCTGATTCCCTCTTCAGTAAAAGGGGTTCAAAAGAAATTTCGCGCACTAGGGACCTTTTGTGAGCAGAAAACAAAACTGATGATCTTTTATACCGCTATGGTGGGATGGAGCAAGCCTAAATTCGCAGACAAAGGGGAATGAACAGAGATGGACTCCTATACATACTTGGGGATACTTTTCTCTGCCCCATGCTGAAGTTTGCCTTAGTAAGGGATGGGAATGGTTCTCTCGCAAAATTTGCGCTCACCAACAGCTCCGCCCAAACTGCCCGAGGCCTTGGTGCCCTCGGGAACCTCTGCAGGCGCTAAGACAGTGGGAACTGGGAATTTCTGTTTTGAGCTTGCACAAAAGGTGCAGCCAGGAGTGCATGCCAGAGTACAGCCTAAAAGACACATGAAATAGGGTTACAAAGCCTTACAAACAGAATGGAACTAAGAGCTCGATCCACAGTGAGCAGCCTAACGAAAGGTGCGGCCAGGAGTGTGCCAGACTACGGCCCAAAAGACACATGAAATAGGGTTACAAAACCTTACAAACAGAATGGAACTAGGAGCTTGATCCACAATGAGCAGCCTAACGAAACCCTACTTTGAAATTGTTTGCAGTGGTTTGAATAAGACTTCTTTCACCTCCTCCCTCTCCCGTTTCTTTGCCTTCATTAACATACGGAAAAGTTTTTACTGTGTTCAAGTCGGCCAGCCGCCCTTTTATTGGCATTATGGCTTCTGGCCAGGCCAATCATCCTCCACCCCCACCGGTCGGGAGAACAATCATTTTTTTCGAAGACGAGCTTAGGACCTTACATGCAGATTTTGATAAAGAAGTCAAAACCATACTCATTGGAAAGATTTTCGGGTCTCATCCTTTCCGCTCTCAGACTGAGGATTGGATCTTGGCAGCACTTCCCACAGAGCTTGCCTCACATTTTACTTATGCCCGGCCCTTTGAAAGGGGTTCTTCGAAGCATATTTCGATAGACCTTCAACCCGGTGGCAGCATCATTAGCAGAAACTCCTAACAACACAGTCGGGGACGACAACCTCTGTCAAGCCTTTAGCACTTAATCTGCTGACGATGATGCCCCATGCTCCTTGATTGCCATCACATCATAGAGGCAGTGCAGACCTATGAGAGGCACTAAACTAAATCTCGCGCCATGTTTCCTTCCTCTTTACCATGAGAGGTGTCTCATGGAATGTGCTGGGCCTTGGTGGCATGTCGGAAGCACGTCATCAGGAACCAGTTTCACCTTAGTCCCATGGATATTTTACTCGTGCAGGAGCATAAGCTTGATGCCGGCCAGTGTAGTAGATCTGGCAAGCTTTTATCTGGGGCATGCTTTTTGGTCCACTCCAGATGGAACTAGAGGTGGAGTATGTGCTTCAGTCACAGCTGCAATTATTCCTTATATGACTAGTCATGGAGTTATTATCCCTTCCAGAGCACAATGCATTATGCTTATGCAGGGTGGATTGAAAATTGGTGTGGCGAATGTGTATGCTCCTAACCTCAGAGGAGAAAGAATTCTTTTTTGGAATGCCATCATGGACTCTCCCTCAGGCAGATCACTGGAACGTTGCAGTTGAATTCAATATGGTTGAGCAACCCGCAGATGGGAAGAGGGGACATGAAGACATCGTTCACCTGCTTGAGAGGGCATCCTGGGAGAGATTTATCTTTTTCTTTTATGGCAGGGACTGTTGGTTAGAGGATGACTTCCATAGGAAGCCAGATTCATTTCTGTTTTCTTGGAGTAATCACAGGAGTGGTGTAAGTAACATTTATGCACACTTGGTCTGCTATTATGTTGATTGGGCACTTGATAGTGGTGGCACTATCTTCATTGCCCCACGCACCTCAGAGTCAGACCGTTGTCCTGTAGTTTTGTGCATCAGAGATCTGGGGAGCCAGAATTCTCCCCGAGTATGCATACCGTAGTCTCTTTACTCAAATGCAGAGTTATCTCAGCAGGTGATGGATGTTTGGAGAGCTTGTGATGCTCTTGACTCTAGGCAAAGAGTTGCTCTTGCCTTAGAGAGTAGTAGTGATCTTTATCATAGTGTGGCCCTAGCCAAGAGGTAAAAGATCTTGGATAGAGAGAGATCCATCAGGCGTAAGATGTGTACTTTGTAGAGGGAACTTGAGAAACACCCTGATGCTCAGTGAATCAGATGCATTATGCACTGTTAGGCTGAATTGTAGGACCCTTTTGAACAGTG
Source organism: Cibotium barometz (assembly GCF_041138505.1). NCBI lineage: Eukaryota > Viridiplantae > Streptophyta > Polypodiopsida > Cyatheales > Cibotiaceae > Cibotium > Cibotium barometz. The sequence continues at coordinate 34,594,032 of NC_141054.1, forward strand.
AGTAGAGTTTCGTTATCATGCACGAGTCATTCTGGATTTCAGATGAGAGGTAGATGTAACATGCATTTCTTTGCTCCTCAAGGCCTCTCTAATTGTAAAGGTAGATGGCCCATGGTTATGAGTGTATCATCTTGGTTTCATTTGCTTCATTCACTTGGGAAGTGGAAGGAGTAAGAAAGAGGTGTCTGAGAGTTTATGCACATGGGCGTAAAGGTGCCTAAAGGGCTCTTCACTATATAAAAAGGGGACGTGATATAATTGCTATACATTTCTATTTCTGCTCCATTAGTGCACGTTTTCTGTCTTGTTATTTCTTCCAGTCTTGTTTGGGCATGCACGTTTTCTGTCTTGTTATTTCTTCTAGTCTTGTTTGGGCATTCAAGGTTGCTACAGATGTAGCACTGTTTTTGGCGATCCTGCTGTGGAAGGGGTCAAGTTTCCATCACTTCCCCTTCCTACGTCTCTGTGTGCGCAGACCCTTGTGCTACCGCCTGAAAATTCGTGTAGCCCAGGCAGCACCTCCCTTACATTGGCCTGCTGGTATTGCCCATTGCCTGGCCGTCGCTTGCTCCAAAACCGCTGGTCATGTCGCGTGTCATCTCAGTCTGGTTGCCGCTGTTCTTGCTTTGCACCTCTGCTCGCCCTTCAGACTCACGTCGGGGTGTCTTCCCATACTTGCTGAACCCCTCTAGCGAACCCGTCCACCCGCTTGTGGTGATAGACATCGAGCGGAACAGCTACGAGACTGTGGAGTCGTCCATTATCCACTTCCCAGCTCTTCTCAGTGCTTGGCGCCATGTCACACCTACTACGCAGCGTTCCTTCACCTGGTCAGCGTGCCTTCGCAACGGTTAGTATTGAACCGCCCGTCCACCGCCCAGCCTATCACATGCGCACGTACTGCCCTCTCTCCTCTTATCGTATTGCCCAATGCCTCCCACTGCACGTATCGGCCCCTCCTACCACCTATCTCCCCCCCCCCCCCCAACCTCCACCTCGTCGCCATCCAACTTACTGGCTTTTTCCTGCTCACCTCCACCCCAACTCCATTTATACACCTCGCCACTCCCCCACATTATCACTGGGGAGAACAAGCTTTTACCAGGGGACATCGTGGAGCACGTTCATGTGGGCAGTATGACCCTTAATCGCCCCTTTACCGGAGAGAAAGCAGGGATCCAGCTCAAGCTCTGTCGATTTTGCAAGTTATGTTGAACTACAGCTGAGCTCGCCAACACTCAACTGCGACATGGGTATGTGTCATTTCCATGGGAAAAGAAATGAAGCAGCAACAAGGTCATCCACAACAATTTACAAATCTTCTCGGCACCATCACCGGTTACCTGTTGGCTTCTTGAAATAGCCGCTGTGTCACAATCCTACCTCTTATCTCATGGTGAACTCTCTTCTTTCTCTCTCTATTTCATAGTGGTCTCTTTCTCTCTCTATTTCATAGTGTGGTCAAGACACTCTCTACGTCATCGGAGCGTTTCCTCCATGAAGAAACCAGTGTTCGCCTGCAGCGTGTGAAACCTAGCGCTTGCAGGGGCAGAGATCTTCTGCAGCGGTTAAGGTTTGCTCACCTCTGAAGATCGCGGGTGATCGGCACAGAAGAAGGAGAGCTCATTACCCTGTTTGGTCACTGGGAATTGAGCGCATAGTTTTTTTCGTCCCTGGTTAGGGTGTCTCTTTGTCTCTTTTTGTCTGTTTATCAGAAATGTGGCTTTTCGTTTAACGTATGGATCCTGGCAAGAAAGCATACTAAACAAGCCGGTCTTCTTTAAGCAAGAAAGCTAGTGCTCTCTCTCAGGCATCGGCTCTGGCTCTACGCACCTCTGAATCGGCGCTTTTCTGTGCAGCACACTGCTATTCACAGTACGTACAGGAGCAAATGCCAAGTGCAGAGTGCATGGTGGACAAGTGTATGCAAAGTGTAGCTATTGGTTGGAAGTGCTGTGTGCCTGCGGTACAAAGTGTGCAGGCGTGCAAAACTGAAAGCTGAAAGTGTGCAGGTTCAAGCCGTGAGCTTTTATGTATACATAGTGTGGGTTTTGGTCCCAAGAGCAAACTATTGCAGCATTTCAGAGGTTCTATTCCAGTGATTCCAGCTGAATGCATGTATGCATCGTGTGGGCTTCTGAGAAATGGATACTTCGTGCAATGTTTATGACCGGGGTGTGCCAAACACCGCCTAAAGCACGGCTCATTTTTCGCAGAAGAATGAGGGAAAGTACGCCTTCCCCGGGCTCATCTAGGGTGGGGAAAATGTATGAAAAAGTGCAGATTATGATCAAGGCGGAATTGAACAACATGCGACTAGATTTGGAAAAGGAAATGTATGAGGCTATGGAAGCCCAGAAGAACGACATGTATGCATGCATGAGGAAGGAGTTGCATAAGGAAATACTAACGGAATTGCAGACTGAGATGTATACGGCACTGAAAGGGGAAATGCAGGCCCTCTTGAGAACAGAAGTGAATGTAATGGAAATTGCGGTGTATAAAAAAATTAGTGATGCAATGGCTGAGGTCGAATCCTGGAAAACTAAGATGGAGAAATGCATAACAGATAAAGATGTCTTGATCAAGGAACTCCAAGGAGAACTTTTGGCATGCAAAAAACAGCTAGAAGGGCAAAAGGGGCGGGTAACACCCCAACTTGCTGATGAAATTAAGGAGTTGAAAGCACACGTTGAGAAAGAGATCAGATCCTTTGCTGAGGTGACAAAGCAAACAAAAGCACATGTTGAAGAGAATACCAAATGGATTGATGTAGTGAAGAAACACAAGGGTGCGTCTGTTGATAAAGTCGAGGTAATGAATGCCACTCTGGAGGAGGAGGCTAAGAGACGTGCCAGGGCCTTACATGTGCGAGTTACTGGATGGAATGAGAAAAGCTCCCCGAAAGAGGATGCAAAAGATCTTGGCACTAAAATGGGAGTATCTGAGCTCCCCATAGTGGATGCTTGGAGAGTGGGCAAGGATGTTACAAAGGCACAAGCATTGATCTTGAAGTTCCTAGACATGGGATCGAAGAGGGCCTTCTTATCAAAAAGGATGGCTGTCAAGGGAGAGAAGATTTATTTGGATGAGGATCTAACACCAACCCAAGTAGCACACAGAAAAGAGCATATGCCTCGGGTATATGAAGCACAGAGGAAGGGAAGTGGGCAGTGTACAGGGACGGTAGGGTGATTATTATAGAGCGTCGATCCACATGACGGTGCGCGGCCCATGGGACCCTAAAGATGACAGTATGGAATTGTAATGGATCTCTACGTCTAGATGCATGATACTTCGAAGACACATTCAAAGATAGAGACATTGTCTTCTATACGGAGACCCATTAGTGTGCAGGGAGTCGCCTCCCGACAGTGTGCGGATATACATGGGAGTCGGTTTATCGCCCCCCACCCACGTACACCAAGTAGTACTAGAGGATCAGGCGGAGTGGCTGTGTTATTTAGAGAGGATCTTCGAGATATGGTTCATGTAGTACATAGAGACGCAGATGCACGATATATGTGGATTAGAGTTGCCACAGAGAAGCTACAGGACATATACATTGCCGTATGGTATTTTCCTCCTACCTACTTGAGATATGCACAGCAGGGTGAGTCACCTTATTTGCCATTGTATGAGGACATCATACGCTTTGCTAACTTGGGAGACATTCTTTTGGTGGGGGACTTCAATGCTCGTACGGGCAATGAGTAATCAACACTTTATGACACAGAGGAGCCTTTATATAGAGAGCTTGAAGTGGATGAAGTGGGCATACAGAGGACATCATAGGATATGGGTGAGATCACAGAGTATGGGACACATCTCTTGGCTTTGGGGAGTGCTCATGGGTTGCTTACTTATAATGGTTTGTCACGATGGCCCGGTTTGGGTGCTTTTACATGCTGGAATAACAAGAAGGGCGCGAGTACAGTGGACTACTTGATGGGATCCCCTACTTTGATGCTAGATATCTAGAGTTTCTATATTTCTGACAGGCCGATTGGGATAGCGGCAGATCATGCATACTTCTGCTTCACAGTGGTATGCAGGAACCAAAGACGGTTATCGCCATTATCTCTCTCTCGCCACCCTAGATACCATTTTACACGAGAGACTGCTGGAGTTTATTGCAGTGCAGTCTACGATGGCCTTTTCACTCGACCCAGATAGCCCTCTAGAGGAGCTTACGAGAGGCTTTACAGAGGTACTACATACCTCGGTAGCATATGCTTTCCCATATACTATAGCTGCCTCTAAGCCCTTGAGCAGTACTATTCTGCAGAATAGGTGGTATGATGACGAATGCCGAGAGACCCGAGCTCAGCTAGAGAGAGAGGTCGCCCTTGGGGCACGTACACACAGACAGTCCAGGACGCTCTTCCGACGCTTTATGCGAAAGAAGAAGCGGGATTACCTGGCAAAGCTCGAGGCAGAGTTGTGCCAATTATTCTTGAGTCAGGACAGTAAGAGGGCTTGGAAAATGTTCCAGGAGAGGCAGCCACCTACCCCGATCACGGCACCTGAGACTTGGTACGTTTTAGGAAGGGATACACCACACTGGACATATACTCACCCTCAAAGCTCTTATTGAGGAGGGACGAGCACGAGGACGGAGGATATATTGTTGCTTTGTGGACTTCCGCAAAGCATTTGATACGGTACCACGTGCCAGGCTTATGAGGAGAGTACAGGATATTGCTTGAGGAGGTGCAGTGGGGAGTATACAGTTTGTATGAGGTAGTGATAGGCAGAGTATGTGCCCCAGGGGGCTCGTCGGATGCAGTGAACAGTACTCTATTGGGGTGAAGCAGGGCTGCCCGCTTTCACCCACGCTCTTTGGGCTATACATTGATGAGGTCTCAGACTATGTGGATAGATTGGGTGGCCTAGGGGCGAGTCTAGCTGGGGTATTGATACCATCCTACTATATGTAGATGACATTGTGCTTATCTTAGACACTCCTAAGAAACTACAGAGACACTTGGATGCATTGCAGTCTTTTTGTGTGGACAAAGATCTCACAATGAACCTTGGTAAAACTAAGGTTATGACATTTAATACCACACAAGCATGGGTGACTAGAACACAGACGCAATTTACGTTTAGAGGAGAGCCAGTTGAGTATGTCAGATCCTATATGTACCTAGGGGTGACCTTTAGAGGGCCGTGGTTTTCTATGAGGGAGGCAGCAGAGGCTAGACTAGCACGAGGATTTGCAGCTTTGGGGGCACTTGAGAGAGAGTGCGCAGACATGCAGTTTCAGGAGCCAGGCACGAAACTATGGCTATTTGATACTCTGGTTACATCGACACTTCTCTATGAAGCAGAGATATGGGGGGCTAGTCTTTTCCATAAGAGGAAGGAGCCATTGGTAGTGCAGGACAGACCCCAGAGAGGCTATTACGATGGATGGCAGCATATGGAGAGGCCATTAGTGATGATGATTGCACGCATGATTCGGAGCAAGTCATCTATACCACATGAGATCATCAGGGCAGAGATGGGGGTTGCCCTAGTGGTTATTGAGGCTTTGTTCCGTGCAGTTACTTTTCTCCATAGAATATGGGAGCTCCCTCAGCAGAAATACCCTCACCTAGCACTCACTTCCTCCAAACAGCTTGCAGATGAGGGAGACACCCAGTGTTGGTATACCCAGATGCGCACATGGCTGGCCTTGCATGGCATGAGAATTGATGCACTCCCGCCTTTTGCTTATAGCTTGGACTGCCCGTTCTTAGATCTCAGCCGTTCAGAGCTGAATCGGGTGATCAGGATGGACATTGTGAGACTAGATACAGAGGACATGGGTCAGGCCCCCGCAGCTGTTGGGCACGAAAATGGCACACTACCAGTCATTTTCTACACCTCTCTTCAGACGGGTTTATTATACGCCATGTTTACATGGACACACACCTCTCACATGGTATTCGGAGTGCTATTGGACAGATTCGCACCTCTTCACACTGGCTGAGGATAGAGACAGGTCGATATGAGGATATATCACTAGAGGATTACATATACCAGCTTTGCCATCAGGAGGTGGAGTCGGAGGAACACTATATATGTCATTGTACTGTCTACTATGAGATCCGAGGGAGGTACCACTGCCTGTTCCATGAAGGCTTTGGACCTTTGCGTCGGATCATGGACTTTGAGGACCAAAGGCGCTTAGGGCTCTTCATACTTGAGCTTAGACGCCACAGAGAGAGCCTATTGAGGGACAGGAGGGCAGTGGGACCAGAGCCGCCTAGACAGAGAGCCCTCACAGATTTTTTTAGAGCCAGCATTGTAACCCCACCAACCTCTACTCCCCCATCTACATGCCTACCGGGCAGACCACCCTCCAGAGGAGTCACCCTGGACAGAGCCATTGCCATCTATAAAGCAAGACGCCCACGACCATGAGGATCGCGTGCACGACTCCCTCACCATCGGTAGATTCGAGCCATCATTGCCCGCCACCGAAGGAGTTTACCGCGACGATTCAGCGGCTCAGCTTTCAGCTCTTAGCTCTCATAGGATGTTACTATTTTCATTCTTTCTTTCAGATTTGTTATGATGAGACATCATCATCATCATCAGTTGTACCTTGTTTTGGTCTCATGGGCCATTTCGGCCTTTAGGAGACGTTAATATATCTCTCTCTCTCTCTCTCTCTCTTTATGGTCTTCAACACATCTTATGTAGTCGCCTCACGATTTTCTTTCATATACAGAGATACCCCAGTGGAGATTGTGCAGAAGTATGTATATCTAGGAGTCACTTTTACAAGCCCTTTGTTCTTCATGACCACAGCTGCCACTGACCGACTTGCGAGGGGCATGCCTCCCTAGCCCGTATGGAGAGAGAGTGTTTCCAAGCACATTTCCAAGAACCTCGCACTAAGTGCTAGCTCTTTGATACTCTAGTATGACTAGCAACTATGTATGGTGCAGCCTTTTGGGGGCCAAGCCTAGGGAAGGATCAGATGCCCTTTTTCAGACTGTCACTTATATTCAACACACGCTTGACATAGATTGCCTCCCACGATTAGCACTAGAGTCCTCTATGCAATTATACAACGAGAGGGAGAGGGAGCGATTGAGACGAGCTGGACTGCCCTCCTCCTCAGCGACACGACCACCACCATTACCGACACATGCATGGTACTCTGAGGTAGTCGAGTGGTTTCATGCACATGGCATACAGATGGACTGTCTCTCCCCGTTTCAATATAGCCAAGATTCGCCCTACCTTGATCTCTAATGACAGGATATCAACCGGATCATCCGGTTAGATCTACTTGGGCCACACATACACCAAACATGGCTCTGTCAGATATTGGTAAGAAGAGTGAGTTCTACAGAGATCACTTCTTGAGACTCTCTAAGGATGGATTCTTTGAGATCCCACGATACATACAGATACACATGTCTCATGCTATGCGTATCATGATCAGCCAGCTCAAGGTATCCTCCCACCGCCTCATAGTAGAGACTGGCAGAGCTGAGGATATCCCACATGAGGAGAGGACATGCACAGTATGCACCACAGGAGCAGTAGAGGATGAGGCCCATTATATGTTCAGTTGCCCGGCATACTATTATATACGGGGAAGATTCCACTACCTCTTCGGAGAGGGATTCGGACCACTCACAGGTGTGATACAGTTTGAGGATCAGAATGCTTGGCCATGTACTTGATGGAGCTCAGACGACATAGGGATGTAGTGTTGAGGCAGCATGCTGAGAGACAGTCGCGGCTCCGATAGGACACATCCACATCGGAATCCACTGCCACAACAGTTTCTCTACTAGGACATCAGAGCCCATGCTCCAGCTCCACCCCCCCAGAGGAGTTCTTATCAAAAGTTCGATCCATTTTGCGAGCCAGACATCCCCAACCCAAAGCTTCAGGACCCTCCACCACACATACGGATTCGTGAGGTTCTCTGCCGATATGACACGCTCCCATCACAGAGGCCTAACATTCACTCCACCATCAGATCGGTTCTAGCCGAGGCGGGTATCGTCATTAGCTAATCACAGCATATCTCACTGTACACAAGATCATCTATTGATCACATCTATTGTCAGATGTTTTCATTTTACTTTTTCTTTCAGTTTTCCATGGCTCAGTATATCCATGGTACCATTGTATTACTTTTGGTCTCATGGGCCCTTGGGGTCTTCCGTAGATGTTAGTATAACTTTCTTTCTCTCTCTCTCTCTCTCTCATATTCCTTTCTTTCCCCCTTCCTCTCTCTCTCTCTCTCTCTCTCTTTCATATTCCTTTCTTTCCCCCTTCCTCTCTCTCTCTCTCTCTCTCTCTCTCTCTCTCTCTCTCTCATATTCCTTTCTTTCCCCCTTCCTTATCTTGGTTGCTCTATCTTCTTATCCTCTACCTCACGTGTGATCCGACAACTATGGTGATACAACACAACACCACTCTTGCATCATGGAAACTTCTCGGCATCGGCACTTACCTCTCAAGTGCATGCACTTATCTTTGTGCATACTATACTGTCGAAAGTTAAGACATTCCTAGAATGTGCAGTCATTTGGTTTTTTCCATGGGAAAATGCATAGTGCAAATGATGTTGCTTGGTGGGCTAAGAACTTGCTTGGTGGTTGTGGTGATGATGGGATTTATTATGCGATAGTGGCTTCAGAACCAATATACAAGCAAAAATCGTTAGAAAAGTTGTCATTGTTTTATGGCCGGCAGATGGTGGATGTGCTTCCATGGAAACCCATGAAAGATATCAAGCCCTCTTAAAGCATCAATGCTCAGTATGGGTTGAGGTGGTTAATTTCTTGGTAGATTTCTCTTATGCATTGCCAAATTGGCTCGCATGTCATCTATCCCCCACATATTGTGTAACAGAAATAGATTTTGTATTTTTATAAACCTACCTCACCATCCATTATAGTGGAGGCTCATGATGTCTATATGGGAGAAAATATTATAAATTGCAATGGGGAGTATTTGTAGGAGCATGATACACTTGTCATAAGTTTGGACATTTGGCCTGTGATTGTCCTATTCTTACATTGTGGCCTCCAATTAATTCTATCCCTCCAACTCGGATTGTGGAAACATAAATAGGGCAAGAAAAGCCTACTCTTGCTAAAATAACAAATACAATGCTTGTTGCTATCAGAAGTGTGCAAATAAGAGCAAGAGAAGGATAGCCAACTCATATGCTTGTTGAATTGAACAGATTGTCAAAAATGTTGCAAATAAGGATAAGAATGTGATTAAATGCGGAGGGTTGGCAAACCCCAAACTCTAGAAAGGTTATATTTGTTAGGCCACGATTGTTACAATCCAGAATGTGGATCGAATCATCTCTCTCACGAGGTCATAAGAGAAGTTAATATAGGAAAGCTTTGGGTTGCAGTAATTTAAGGTGGAATGCAAACTTTACATAATATGGATACCTTTCATCATAATGCTTATACAATTTACAAGGTAAGGCTTGACAAATCCTTGGCCAAGTCCCTGATAAGAGACGGTATACCTTTCATCATAATTCTTATACAACTTACAAGGTGAGTCTTGTCAAATGGTATTCGTTGAATGCTTCTCGATTTGATTTTACATGTAAAATGTGGGTCGATTACTCTTTGCAACTCTATCATGCTCAGAGACATAGTTCTTGATGTAGTCCTTGCGTTGATAGCTGAAATTTATGAAGATATGGATATTTCTTGGTACCATTTTTCATCTCGAATGCAAGGGGTAATTAGTAGAGATTATATGGGCGAGGAGAGAGAAAATTGAGCAGTTGAAAAATCAACCTCAAACTCTTGAAGAAACTAGCGATGTTGTCCCTTGTCTTCTCGAGAAGAGGACCACATATATTATGCCAAGCATCAGCTTGAATTGAATAATTATAGAAAGTTATAACAGTGGCAACTCAAGTCTAGGGAGAAACTTGTTCTGGATAAGGGTTGCTCATCTAAATCTTTCTTTAAAAGCTTACATGTAACCAAACAAAAATAATATATCTCATGAGTTCAAAACGATAATGGAGAGTGGATGCAAAATGTATTGTGCTGGAGTATGAATGTGACTCACTTTCAAGAAGTTTTTGCATTATCTTGTGCTGAAATCCTACTAGGGTACACGCTCGTATATAATTGCTTCAAAATGTCAAAGAAATAATGGATGTGCAGGAAGCCTTTGAGCTAGAAAGCCTATTTACATCTATGTGGAGATACACAATACAGTTAAGGCTCTAGGCAAAATGGAAATCTTGTAGATGGGATAGGTTGACTATGGAATTCTTTTTGCAATTTTGGGACTTGCTTGAGGATCAATTATTACTTATGATCAATCAATCATGGCAACAGCATGTTATGCCATCATCATGGAAAGAAGAACTAGTCAGATTAGTGCTAAAGAAGTAGCTTTATGAGAATCTTTCAAACTCGCGTCTGATCACTCTTATGCATGTTATTTATAAGGTCATCACTACGATGATAACTCGGAGAGTCAAATACTACACAGAGAATTATACCAAGCCCAATATGGTTTCGTAGCTAATCACAGATAACATTTGTAATGCTTATGTGGGCACTAAGTATGCTAAATACTCACATGATAGACTATTGTTGCAGAGAGATGTTGCAAAGGGTTTTGATACAGTTCAATGGGATTTCATAGTTGCACTGATGATTAAACTTGGTTTTAGAACTAAAATGCAGCGAGTTATTTAATGGATCTATCAAGTTAGTACAACACATTGTATATTGGGCAAAGGATGGTCCTCTCCTTGGATATTGGTTAAATCAATCAGGTAGTTTTACCCTTTGAGTGCATTGCTATATAAAATTGCCACTCACCCTTTGCTTCTATAATAATCTCATAGATTATGGACTTCTGCATGGTTTCCAATTCTCAAATGGTCGTAATTTAGTGGCGCAGGCTTATGCTAATGATTTCTTTTTCTTTCCCAAAAACACTCCGTAAGATTTGCAAACCCTCATGAGGGCTCTTCAATTACTTAAAGAAGCTACATGATTGTTCATCAATTTTTGCAAATCCACCCTACTACCACTTAGAGCATTGGATTGGCACCGTGTTTTATGGCCTGGATAAATGTTTTATGGCTTGGACAGATTTTTCCACCAAGAGATATTGTTAGCCATTGGAGTGTAATGTATCTATTAGTGATGCCACAGACTGGGTCCTTTAGAAGATAAAAGAAAAATTGGAATATTGGTAATTGCCTACCGAGCCTTAGAAGATAAAAGAAAAATTGGAATATTGGTAATTGCCTACGGAGCCTTTACATGTGTAGCTGAGAATAGTATAGTCCATCTTGATGGTTTTATCATGCAAAAGCTACTTATACATCTGCTTGTCTACCTTGGTTACACTAGATGTCCATGCCCAGATTGACCAGATGATGTAGGTGGGTGTTAGCCATGCTTTATCTTTACCACTGTCAAGCTCCTGTTGTGGGATATTTTAGTTGTCAAAACACATGCATGGTAGTCTAGTGACCATCCAAGAATACATCTGATTGGTGAAAAACAGCTAGTCACGCAGTAGAGGCTAAAGCAGACTGTCGAAGAGGATTCTTTGTAGCCATCAAAAGAGTAGATGGCACCACAACATGGAATGTTAGTGGGTATGTCTTGGAGGTCAAGCCAGAAGATAAGGTTTCATTGGTGACAGTTGTGGAGGACGGAGTGTTTTCTTTGTTGTGTCGCAGGGTGTATCATCTAGTGTATGCTTTACAGGGACTATAGAAGTAGATGCCCATGTTTATGAGGTATCATCTTGGTTTCATTTTCTTCATTCACATGGGGAGCAGGAGTAAGAAAGAGGTGTGTGTGAGTTCATCCCATATGCACATGGGTGTAAAGGTTCCTGAACGGCCCTTCATTTATATAAAAAGGGGATGTGATGCCTCTGTTGATGTATCCTTCAATCGATGATAATTGCTATACATTTCAAGTTTTGCTCCATTAGTGCACATTTTTTACCTTGTCATTTCTTATAGTCTTATTGGGCATTCAAGATTGCTACACCCATAACAAGGAATGCATTGGATAGTAGCAAGATTCGTAGTAGGGAGTGGTCCACTCAAAGCCTCACATGGCCAAGAGGATTGTCTTTGATTTTTACGATCGCTTGTTATCTACAGAGACTCACTCCCCTCAAAGGGATAGGGCACACCAGAAGGTTTGGGAATACCTATCGAGGCTGATTTCAGATGACATGTGTGCATTATTTGATGCCCCTTTTTTTGACGGATGTGCTTAGACATGTGATTTAGGCATATTACCACATGGTAAATGTCATGGGAATGATGGCCTCTCTCGCATGTTTTTTACGAGTCTTTGGATGGCATTGGGGATGAGATCACTTTGGCAATACAAGATATGTGGAACACGTGCTCTATACCTCGTTTTCTAATGGAGGGTCTTATACATCTCATCCCTAAGGGTGGTCATAAGATGAACATTTCCCAATGGAGGTCTATCACATTGCTTGGGATAAGATACAAAATTCTTGCCAAGGTAATGAGCATGAGATTACAACTAGTATATTACAGATAGTCATTCATGATAGCGAATGGATTCCTCTAAGGAAGAAGCATCTTTGATAACACCTTTTCCTTTTAGGAGACAGTACAGTGGGCCAAGGTAAGTAATTAGTCCTTAAAAATCTTGTTACTTGATTTTGAGAAATCCTATGACAAAGTTGATTATTGAGACTTCTTCGAGGAAAATCTCACGTATGGAAGTTTCTCAAGGTTGGATCAGAGGTGCCTCTTGCCTTCATTGGGAGGGTCACAATAGTGTGCTTGCTTTTGGAGGTCAAGGTGAGCACTTCTAGATCTCTTGCTCCATACGACAGGGCTGCTAGGGATGCCCCTTAGCTCCATTGTTTTGTCTCATTGTTGTCGAAACTTTGAGCATTTTCAACGTTCCAATGCTAGAGTATCTAGATTGAGATTGCCACGATGCACAGAGGAGAAGATTTTCGACTCTGGGTTGACTGATGATATAACAGTGTCTCTCGAGGCATCCTTATTTTGCATTACCTTCGAAGAGTTTTATCTAGCAACAACAAATTTTGGACTCTAAGTTTGGTTGATGATATAGAGATGTTTCTCGAGACATCTTACTCGTGTATTTTCTCATTTTGCATTGTCTTCGAAGAGTTTTGTCTAGTTGCAATGGCATTTATAAATTGGCATAAGGTTCTGGGATTTTGAGTTAGTGACCTTGAGAGGATTGATCAGGGCGTAGATGTTGGCTTCACATGGATTTAGACACTGCCATGTCGGGATATCTTGGATGCCATGTCGGGATATACATTAAACTTGTCGAGCAATATGCTCCTACGGTCATGAGCATAAAGAAAAATATTCTTTATTGGAGCTCCAGGAAGCTCCATCTGGCATTTAGAGCCCTGGTGGTAAACCAAGTGTTGTTGCTTGCCACAACTTCGTACGTCACTTCTTGTTGGTGTTATGATAGTGAATGCATTAGACAACTGCAAAGTGTAATTCACAACTTCTTATGGTTAGGGCTTGATAGTGCATCAAATACCATGGCTAGAGTTGCTTGGGAAATGCAATGAAGGGAATCTAAGGTTGCACTCATTTTAGCATGGAGTGCTGCTCGTTATACAGAGTAGCCACCTAAACATGGAAAGACTGTCATGAGCCAAACATAGAAGCATGAGCTCCAAGTAAAGACATAATAGTCAAAAGGCATCAAAAGGTCATAAAGGGTTATGCCTTTTATAGTCCCAAGGCCCACATGCCCTAGCACCACATGTGTAAATGTCCCTAAGCTCCATGTGCCTTGGCCCTGTGTATCCGAAAATCCACTTTGTTACAAACCATCCCCTCCTACAATGATTTAGTTCTTGAAATTGAAGGCTGGTCATGCACAAAAGAGACATATTGAAGGCTATATACAAAAGCCAAAATCATGACTAAGTGTCAATATCATAGCAAGTAAAAGCCAACATCATGAATAAGAGTCAATATTGTAGCAAGTAAATGCCAAAAATGTAAGTCACGCGATGTTGATGTAAAATTTTCATAATCCCCCTCGGGTCAAATGGAAAGGAAGGTGGTATGTTATTGAAGATGAAACTAATCATGTAACCACCTAGATCAAATAGGAATTTGAGCCATACAAACTCCAGAAAAATGGCCCTCCAACCACTCGATCAAATGGAAAATATGGGAGACCGATGTCGATGGTGAGGCTAGCCATAAATCCTCCTGGGTCGAAGGAAAGACTAACAACTAGTCCATCCTCATAGTCGTAATGTAAATCCGGCACTGAAGATATCCACAAAATGAGCTCGAAACTCATGGGTTGGAATGTTGAACCGTTGTGGCATAAACCGTCCTGGCATAAAAGAACCATTGTGTAGGCCAAGACTAGGATGTGCCACAAGTGCATATGAATGTCGAGTCACATAGCCAAAAACCATACACCGTAAATGATGCACCTAAAGGTAAATGTCGTGGCTCCAAAAAAACATAAGGTCGTGTTGACAGTCATAGGAACCAGACGCACATAGCTCGTAGTCAACATCATGCAAAATAGCTCATTACTCATGCTCCGTGGTCCGTGGTGCGTGGTGCGTATAACTATATGGTGGATGCCCTATCAGATATCTACATTGCGGCCTTGGTAAGTGTCAATGGACTGATGTGACTAACCCCCATGACAAGCATAACTTTCTTTAGCTACACTGTGTGTAATGCTAGGTTTCTCATCCTTGGATAGACCTAGAGAGTTCCCACTCTTAGGCCTCACTACAAGGCGTCTGACATTAAATACTCCATTTAGAGGATATTCTAGAAGAGACTTTGGCACTCGTACATGAGGAGCTAGATATCCTTCTTCTTATGTTGTTTCTACATGGTGGTTTCCCACCAACCAGTGAAGATCTATTTTGGGCATCAACCTCTCTTGTTCTACATGCCGATCTCCATCTAAGAGTGTATTACTGCTTATGGGAATCCAAAGGAGCACAAAGAATTTGGGTATCGATAGTCCAGGTGTTGGGCAGATCGAGGAGTGATCCTATCTATATTACTTAGAAAACACAAGAGATTTATGATAGAGTAAAACCATGGTTTTTTCTTCTCCTCCACTACAAGGCTTTTATGGCAGCATAGCATCCTTGATTGGTTAAGATCTCCCTATCTTTTGGTTTGAGATCTCCCTTTGTATGATTTTACATTACTAAATAGAAGTCTATTTAGATGATTCTCTTGCATGATTGTTGAGATATCGAGCTCAACTAAGGCTATGGGGCGGACATTGATGACCCGCCTGGGTGATAGCTTTCGCATCTACATCACTGGCATGGTTAGTGAGATTATGGGTGATATGCGGCCAGTGGGATGACAGGCTATGTGACAGTCATTTTGGATTACTAGAGACTGGCATAGTTATAGCGCCAGCTCATTTAGCGGGCTCACATTATGGACCAATCCTTGTATGTTGTAGTAGAAGAATCTTTATGTTATGTTAGTTGAGTAGAGAAGAAGAAGATAGAAGAAAATTCAGCTATCCATCTCTCTCTTGTGTCTTGCTCTCTCTCGTGTGTGTGTTTGCTTGCTAGGATTTGAAGCTCTCCCTCTCCCCCACATTCTCTTTATGATATCAGAGCCTGATTCGTGTGAGAGCTAAGGAGGCAAGAACAAGCAAGGAAGGAAGAGGTTACACGGGTAAGAGCACCATTATCTCTTTCTTCTTCTTGGTTTAGGTACAACACCCCCTTAGTAGCTCTGGGAGCTACACATCTCCAATTGAGGAGCTATCTTCGCGGGAGCGGAGCTACAGAGCAGGTATACTGTCTTATTAGACTAAGATTTTTTAGCTCCATAGAATCGCATTTCGGGTGCGTTACGGACCCCGTTTCGTCAATGCAGAGTATTTTCGACAATTTTCTCTAAGTTTTGGTAGAGAACTATTTCTGTTCGAAATCTGGTTATTGCAGTGCAGCAGTGCATTTTAGAAAAGCAGATAGGGTTTGCACATGTATTGTTGAGACTAGGTGTATGTACATGCACTTTGGTCACATTTGGTGACACAGGCTATGCTGAAGTACCGTTGTTACAGCAGTTTACAGGAGCTATCTTCGTGGGAGCGGAGCTACAGAGCAGGTATACTGTCTATTAGACTAAGATTTTTCAGCCGCCACAGAATCGTGTTTCGGGTGCGTTACGGGTCCCGTTTCGTTTCACTGCAGAGTATTTTTGGCAGTTTTCTCTAAGTTCTGGTAGAGAACTATTTCTGTTCGAAATCTGGTTATTGCAGTGCAGCAGTGCATTTTAGAAGTGCAAATAGGGTTTGCACATGTATTGTTGAGACTGGGTGCATGTACATGTACTCTGGTCACATTACACAGGCTGTGCTAAAGTATCGTTATTACAGTAGTTAGAGGAGATACTGCTGTATTACAGGTTACATACAGAAGTTGTCTGTCTGTAGGTTATTTGATTTCTGCAGAAAAACATGTCTGACAGAATTAATCAAATTGTTAGTGAGAAGTTGGATAAGAATAACTTTCATGCCTGGAAGTTCAGAATGACCAATTTTCTAGTGGGTAAAGGATTTTGGGATTATGTAGAAGGAGACAATGAGAGGAGCCTCTAGAGTTATCTGAGAGGAGAATGCCACTCCTCCAGATATAAAGGCATTCAAGGATTGGAATCAGGGTGCAAGAAAAGTCATACTGGCTTTCAATTAGTGTCACTGACATTATGATAGGCTTATGCATGGCATGTCTACATCGGTTGTGTCTCAATTTCTCTCTACAAGGAGTACGGCTCAACAATTATGGCACGCTATACAAATGCAATATGAAAGGCTTTCAACGGTTAAGATGGCTAAGTTGGAAGAAGATTTGGATAAGCTTTCTATCTCTGAATCCGACAACATAGTGGAGAAGCTTGGAGAATTCAATCGAATCAAACGGTAACTTGAAGAGTTTGGTACATTGGTAAGCAATCTGGTCCACAAGCTACTTGGTAAATTACCTTCTTCTTTTGAATCGTTCAAAGATAACATCTTTCTTCGAGTTCCTTTCCCTTCCTTTGAAGAGACTATGGGTCTTCTTCATGATAAGTGCCTTACTCGCAAGCAAAACAAAAAGGACTCGGCTTTTGTAAGCCAAGGCAAGGGCAAAGGCAAAGGCAAGGGGAATGATCAACGCAAAGGCTCTAATTTCAATGCTAAAGATTCTTCAACCAAAGGCGACAAGGACAAATCAAAGGATTCTTCCAAGGAGTGCACTTTCTGTGGTCGTAGTGGCTATACGGAGGATCGTTGTTTTGCTAAGAAGGCGGCATCCAAGAAGGTACAAGCTGAACTTGAATCCAAATCTAAGGGTTCTTCTACATCAACATCTTCTCAAAACGACAAAAACAAAGACAAGACGGAAGACGGTAACGCCAAGATTGCATATGTTGCTATGTCTTCTACTTCTTCATGTGACACATCACTTGTGGTAATAAAAGATCTTGATACGCATACTACGGATGAGTGGATTGCCGACAGTGGTGCTACCTCTCACATGACGAATAGTTCTTCCTTATTGGAAAACTATAAGTCTATCTCTTCATCAGTACACATTAGTGATGCTTCGTCTCTCCATGTGCCTAAGATGTCTGCCAACTTATTTTCTATCTCTAAGGCTACTTCTAAAGGTCTTGGGGTTTACTTTGATAATGAAGTGATTGAAATCATTGATAGACAATCACTTTCTTGTGTGGCACATGATTATCAAAATGCTGGGCTTTATCATATAAGCTCTTTTACAGCACAGTTGCTACCACATGAGTCTCATCTTCATCAATTATTTGCTTCTCCTAAAGCACTTGTTTCTAATGAAGATAGTGATCTATGGCATTTTCGCTTTGGCCATGTTCCTCTTGCTACTTTGCAACATCTTGTCTCACATGACATGGTTACAGGTCTACCAAAGCTTCAGAAACCTCACCATCATATTTGTTCTTCTTGTGCTCAAGGAAAGCAACATCGGGCTTCTTTTCCAGAGGAGGCTACTCATAGGGCCACACGCATACTTGAGCTTATTCATGCTGATCTTATAGGACCTATGGAAGTACAATCGCTTGGTGGATCCAAGTATTATATGCTTCTTGTGGATGACTTCTCTCGCAAATCATAGGTTTATTTCTTACTTAAGAAGTCCGATGCTCTTTCTCATTTTAAGGTTTGGCTTGCCCAAATGGAGAATCAAGAAAGTCAAAAGGTATCTTTTCTCAGGAGACTGACAAAGGAGGTGAGTTTATAGCATTTGAGGATTTTCTAGCTTCAAAAGGCATACAACGACAAACCACCATACCCTACACTCCTTAGCAGAATGGTGTGGTTGAAAGAAAGAATAGAACGGTAAAGAAAATGGCCCGCTCCCTCTTACATCATGCGAAGCTACTTTCCTCCTTTTGGGGTGAGGCTATAGCTACTTCAGTTTATCTTCTCAATCGCTCTCTTATGAAAGCAGTGGACGGCATGACTCTAGAAGAGGCTTTCACAGGCCACAAGCCTACTGTTTCTCATTTTCATGTCTTTGGTTATGTTGCTCATGTGCATGTGCCTTCTTCTAAGAGGAGGACTCTTGATGCTAAGTCCAAACCTATGATATTCACAGGATATGCTTCTCGCTCCAAAGGGTTCCGTTTTTGGGATCCTTCTCGTGAGGATATTGTTCTTTCATGTGATGCCATCTTTGATGAGCATGTTTTTGGTCTTGATGAGTTACCACCTTCTACATCTCTCTCAGATCCATTTCCATCTCTTGAGCTTGGGCCTCTCTCATTCGTCGCTACAGTCTCATCCTCATCTACACCATCAGTTCCTACTTCATTCCCTTCATCCATTTCGATTGCGACACCTACTCATTCATTAGATTCTACACGGACTTCTGGTCCTCCAAAATGGGTTCGCTCTCTAGTTCAAGATTCAGGTATATCACTTTCAGATGCTCAACAATCTACTACACGTGTCTTACGTACACGGGGTCTTACGTACACGCCCTTCAGTAAATATTGCCTTGATGTCTCATATTGGTGATGTGTTTGAGCCTGAAACGGTTAAGGAAGCTCTTTCCTTACCACATTGGTGTGAAGCAATGCAAGCAGAGATTTCTTCTATTGAATCTAAAAACACATAGCAGTTAGTTCCACAACCTTCACATAAAAAGGTCATTGGTGTTAAGTGGATTTTCAAAGTCAAGTTTAATTCTGATGGTACTCTTGTACAAGGCACACCTTGTTGCTAAAGGTTATGCTCAAAAAGAAGGTAAAGACTTTGATGAAACTTTTGCTCCTACTGCCAGATATTCTACTATTCGTGTTGTTTTTGCTCTTGCTTCTCACTATGCCTGGCCTATATATCAAATGGATGTTAAATCTGCCTTCTTGAATGGAGATTTAGAGGAGGAAGTTTATGTGGAACAACCTGAAGGTTTTATTGCACAGGGTCATGAACATGATGTGTATTTATTACAGAAAGCTCTTTATGGTCATAAGCAAGCTCCTCGAGCTTGGTATCAAAAGTTTGACAGTTTTCTCCTTTTGAGAGGACTTATACAAATCCTAATCTTTATGTGCTTATTGTGGATGATGATATATGCATTCTTGTGCTTTATGTGGATGATTTGACACTCACTAGCTCTAATTTGGATCTACTCAAATGGGTTCAAACTCAACTCACAACATCATTTGCCATGACTGATCTTGGACTACTCCACTATTTTCTTGGTTTAGAAGTGTGGCAATTTGCTTCTGGCAATTTGCTTCTGGCATCTTTCTTTGTCAAAAGAAGTATACTTTAAGGTTGCTTGAGAAATATGGCATGCATGATTATGCATCACTCACTTGTCCCATGGGTCCTAATTCTAAATTATCCAAAGATGATGATTCTCCTGAGGTTGATTCTACAGAGTATCGCCAACTTATTGGTTCTCTACTTTATTTGGTTAACACTCGGCCAGATCTCTCCTATGCTATGAGTATTCTCAAAAACCAATTCTCTTCACAGCCTCGTCGATCTCATTAGCACAGGCAGCTTTGAGGGTTCTTCGATATCTTCATAGAACTCTTGAGTATGGCATTTCTTATGCAGGTGGAGATACACTTATTGGTTACTCAGATTCTGATTGGGCAAGGTTTATTGATACTAGGCATTCCATGTCAGGCTATTGTTTTATGCTTGGTAAAGGACTTGTTTCTTGGAAATGTCAAAAGCAGCGAATTACTTCTTCTTCATCGACCGAAGTAGAGTACAAGTCATATCTTGATGCCACTTTTGAAGCACTTTGGCTTCAGCAAATTCTGAATCACCTTGGATGTTCATCTACTCCGACACTCATCTACTTAGATTCATAGAGTGCTATTGCTTTAGCCAAAAATCCAGTTATTCGAGGACGATCCAAACACATTGATGTTCATTTTCATTTTGTTCGTGATTGGATTTCTGAAGGTCGCATTCAGCTTGAGTATTGTCCTACCAAAGATAATGTTGCTGATTTGTTTACTAAGCCTCTTCGTCGACCTACCTTGGATTATCTTCTTCAGCGCATTGGCGTTGGTCCTCCCATCTGGACCTGAAGAGGAGGTGTTGGATAGGTGTCATCTCCAAATGGTGTCATGCTAGTGACACACTCTTTAGCCTCTAGGCATTTTTGGGATTTATAGCATTCATTTCTATTTTTTTTCTATTTACACACATTTTTGGGTAGAGGAAAGGGTGGAGGAACTTTCCTATATATACGAGGCATTGTAGTTCATTTCTAATCAAGTTGGCTAATGGTTCATTGATGAGTTCTTGAGTACATTGTCTCTTCTCTCATCTCTTCTTTCTCACACATTGCAGTTAGGGAGAATATTCCAAACTTTTGGGACTTGATATCTATGCTGATCATAGAAGAAAAGGCTTTAGGTGAGGATTCTTCTTCATAAAGCAAGAACACATCGGAACATGCCTTCTACTCTAATTCAGGTAGAGGTAAAGGACATAGTCGAGGCTAAGGTAGTGCTGACTAAGGAAATCAGAATTCTGGACAACAGTCCAATGATTCACACAGCAGCAATCATATACAGGTGGAAGAGGCCAGTCTAGAGGCAGGGGGAGCCAAAGAGGCCGAGGTGGTTGGCAAAGAAATCAAAATGAAAATAGCAGAGTGCTATTACTGTGGCAAACCTCTCAAGATATATGGTATGTGGATTTTGGCGCCTCTAACCACATGACCCGTCATGCTAAGTGGTTTAGAGATATGTAAAAAATAAAAAAACTAGGTTATGTAAAAACAAGTGATGATACTGCGTATCCCATTATTACGCATGTTGGTAAAGTGCCATTGTCTATGCAGGATGGAAAAATGAAGTACTTGGCTGATTTTCATGTTTCGAATATTACAAAGAACCTGGTTTCTGTTGGACACATGGTTGAGTAGGGTCTATAAGTGAGGTTTAATCCTCAAGGATGTTTTGTGGAAGACTTCAAAAATAAGTGTCACTTGGTTACAAAGGGTAAGAGAAATGACAGGATGTTTACTTTGGATGTGAACATGCCTAAGCTAAAGACAACCATGTTTACGCATGGAACATGTGTCATTGCAGATATTGACATATAGCACAAGCACATTGGTCATGTGAATGTACAGTGAGACTGAAGTCTATGGAGACCCAAAATATTGTTAGGTTTGCCAAAGTTTAAGGTTGACGGTATGCATAAGTTATGTGAAGCATGCCAACTTGGTAAGCAGACCAAACATGCTTACCCACATGAAAAGCATGTCAGTGCAAGGCCATTGGATGCCATACATTTAGATGTATGGGGACTGAACAAGACTGCAACAATTGCAGGTTGTAGGTACTATGTTACATTCATTGATGACCACACTAGGAAAGTGTGGGTTTATTTCATGAAGGAGAAAAGTGAGGTGTTTGTTCACTTTCAGAGATTTAAAGCCTTGGTCGAGAAGGAAAAAGGTATGCAAATAAAATGTCTAAGATTAGATGGTGGGGGAAAATATTTTTCCAATGAGTTCAACGATTTCTTGAGAAAGCAGGGAATCAAGAGACAGTTTACGTGCAAGTACACTCCACAACAGAATGGTGTTGTAGAGAGAAAAAACAAGCACATTGCAGAAGTAGTACGTGCCTTGATGGTGGCTGAAAAGAATATGCCACATTACTTTTGGGTAGAAGCAGTAGCAATTGTTGTGTACATTATGAACAGGACACTCACTGCAGCTGTTCATAGTATGACTCCTGACTAGAAGTTTACAGGCATAAGACCGGATGTGTCTCACTTGAAAGTGTTTGGGTGTATTGCATATGTACATGTTCTTAGTGAGAACCAAGTTGGATCCAAAGGCAGAGAAATGCATCTTCATTGGTTATGCTATGGAGCAAAAAGGTTATAGATGCGATAACCCTACCACTCGTGAGATGCAAGTAAGAAAGGATGTCTTGGATGAGATGAGTAGCTGGTATGCACCAGTAGTGAAGGCAACAAAAGATGCAAATGTAAGAAGTGCTGATGTTGCACCACATGTAGAGTAGCAATCACAGGTGCTAAGCAGACCTGGGGAGTCCTCGAGCAGTGGATCCAATGTTAGCCCATGGTCAAGCAGGTTAAGGAATGATGTAGGTACACATGTATCACTAAAAGGGAAGGAAAAGGTAGATCAACCTTTTGTGCCTGATCTGTGTGAGCAGGTCACTCATATGTGGATGGTGACTCTAGTGGCTCTCAGAAGATCCTTAATGAGGAGCTTGGCATTCTATCTATGGTTACTCCTGGTGTAAGGAGAACCAGGGCTGTTTTGAGGACACCTGGCAGTGATCAAAGTGTATATAGGTCTACAAGGGTTAGATATCCTGTTGAGATATGATGGATATATAGCCCATCATTATGCTTACATGGTAAAAGAAATACAAGAGGTTGAGTCCACTTGCTTTGAGTAGGCAATTGGAAATAAGAAATGGGAAGATGCCATGGATGAGGAGATGGCAGCATTGGATGCAAATGCAACATGGGAGTTAGTACCTTTGCCTAAGGAAAAGAAGGCAATTGGATGTAAGTGGGTGTATAAAGTCAAATGGTTCAATGAGTAGGTACAAGGCAAGATTGGTTGCCAATGGCTATGCACATACTTATGGCATAGACTATGAGGAGACATTCAGCCCGATTGCAAGAATGGCAACTGTGAGAGTTGTCATTGCTATGGCTATAGCAAAGGGTTGGTCTTTACATCAAATGGATGTAAAGAATGCTTTCTTGCATGGTGATTTGCAAGAAGAAGTGTACATGATGTAGCCACCAGGTTATGAGAGTGATGCACATCCTAATTTTATGTGCAGATTACGCAAAGCCTTGTATGGCTTGAAGCAGGCATCCAGAGCATGGTCAAACAAGATCGGGAGTATCTTGTTACCTTTGGATTTCAGATATCCAATGTAGATTTTTCACTATATGTGAAAAAGACAAATAGAGGGATCATGCTATTAGTCATCTATGTGGATGACTTGATTATCACTGGTGATAGTGATGTAGACATACATGATGTCAGGATACTTTTGAAGTAGAAGTTTGAGATGAAGGATTTGGGTGAGCTATAATATTTCTTGGGCATAGAGGTGGTGAGATCACCTCGTGGCATTTTGCTATTACAGAGGCAGTATGGCTTGGACATTTTGTCCAAGTATGGTATGACAGGCTATAAGCCTATTTCAATGCCATTGGAGCAGATCACAAAGCTTTCCGTAGATACAGGTGAGCTTTTGGAGGACCCCACTACATACAAGTGCATAGTGGGTAGTTTGATCTACATAACCATTACAAGGCCAGACTTGAGCTATGCTGTTGGACTTGTGAGCCAGTTTATGCAGGCTGCTAGGAAGCCACACTTGGATGCAGCTAGACGGATCCTCAGGTACATAAAGTCCCACAGTTGATTATGGACTTTTCTATGAGGCTAGTACAGAGATACAGTTGCATGGATGTGTACACAGATGCTGATTGGGTTGGTAGTATTACAGATAGGAGATCTACTAGTGGTTTTATGTTCTCATTTAGGAGTGCTGCTATGAGTTGGAGAAATAAGAAGCAGCCACCAACAATTGCCTTGTCGAGTATTGAGGTAGAGCACAGGGGTGCTGCTATAGCGGCTTGTGAGGTAGCTTGGTTTTAGAAGCTACTTGGTGACATGGGAGAGCCCGTGGATAGGACAGTTGTCATATATTGTGACAACATGAGCAGCATACAGTTGGCCAGTAACCCAGTATATCATGCTAGAACAAAGCACATTGAGGTGCATTATCACTTTGTGAGAGAAAGGGTTCTAGCAGGAGATGTAGATCTGGTATATATCAGCACACTTGGATGCGTGGTTGCCCTTCGTTGCCTTTGCAACGCTAGCCACTTACTGTTGCTCGTCGCTTGCTTGCAACCTATTGCTTGTTGACTCCTCTAGCTATCATACTTTTTTAGTGTTGTTTTTCCTCCACCCAATTTTTGTTTTTTTATCCTCTTCTCTATACAACCCTTTGTGAGTGTGTGTGTGCGCGTACGCACGCACGCGTGTGTGTGTGTGAGAGAGAGTGTGTGTGTGTGGAGTGTGAGTGTGTGTGTGTGTGCGCGCGCGCGCGTGTACGCGTGCGTGGGTGTGTGTATACTGTGAGAGAGAGACCCTGCGTGGTCCATCAGCCTCGACTCGACTCCATCGTTTGCTGCTCCCGTGAGCACCTGGTCCCTCGCAGCTTCAATTTGTCGCCAAAATTGCTCAGCAGACTGCCTCGCCATTATCCCAATCACCCAGTTCTGTATTTTGGTCGCCGTCGGATTCTGCTTCTGGAGTGCCCGTCCCTACTCGTGGGTCCACTGCGACTATTCGCTGGTGCCTTTGCAGCGCCCTCGATTCTCTGTCCAGCTGTCCTGATATCGCCTTTCTGCACCGACTTTACCTAGTGCCTATTATCTCATCACGGCTTCTCCTACAAAATATTATGCTCATAAAAAACAAAAGCAGGCTGTAGGTCAGGATGACCCTGTGCATGAAACGCCCGAGGCTGGGCTGATCTATGAGGTAATGCATGAAGGATTTCAGGACACACGCAAGAATTGGAAAGATCCTGTTCCTATGGTGGGACCTGCAGTGGATGTGGATGAAATCATAGATCCCATTCGAGAATACGCGAAGCATGCTGTGATTATTTTTTTTCCAGGTAGGATGCCTGTTGCTGCTGATGTCGGGAATTGGTTGACACGGACATTGGTGGGTGGTTGTTTTGTTCGCAAAGTCCACTATGTGGCAAGAGGTTTCTTTGAAATCATTATGGTGGATGAGCACCATAAGCAAACGCTTTTAGAGCACTCCCCTCTCTTCTATGGACAACAGATGGTTCATGTATTGCCATGGTCCCCCACCAGAGACTATCAGGCTTTGATTAAGCATCGCTATCCTGTTTGGGTAGAAGTGGTGGACTTCCCCCAATGTTTGGCCTCCTTGTTACCTAAAATTGCAACATCTCTAGGAAAGGTTGTATGCCCTCCTAGACCAAATGGCAACTCAAATCGATTCTGTATTTTATGGGACACGGATCAGCCCACTCCGAAATCTTATGCTGTTACCATAAATAACGTTTCCATGGGGAGTGCTTTTTTCAGACTCAAATGGGGTCTTTTTGCAGGCGCATGCTTTGAGTGCAAAAAGTTTGGACATATGGCATCTCAATGTCCTCTGGTCCTCCATAAGATGCTGCCTGATGCCTTGCCCATCCTAATGCAGAATAAGGACACTCCTGGTCCTTCAGGGGTTAAAAACAAAAGTCTAAAGACTCCTGTTATGCCTCAAGAAAAAGGCAAAATGCCAGTCTCTTCTAATATGAATGTAGCTGTGGCTAATCCCTCTACTTCTTCACCAAAAGGAAAAGAAAAGACACTTCAAGAAACATCTCAGCCACCGCGCAGGACAATTATCCCCAGGCGTCCTTTGCCTTCTAGAACTTGGAATGGAGCCTCCTCTAGTGGGCATACCCCAGAAGAAAATTCTGGAATTGGCATCACCTGGGCTATTGTAAGTGCAGGTCGTACTCTGTTTCCCGAAGAAGAGGTTGCTAGCTTGCTAGCCACCCGTCTCATAGATATTCCTCTTCCTGATCGGGGTGCAGACCCTGTGGAGGAAATGCAAGCTTGAGCTACTTTTTTGTTCATACTGTATATACACTATAAATATGATGTCATATATCACAGTTTTGACTCTCAATGTACAGGGTTTGTGTGACCCTAAAAAGTGGAAGATGGTTTGGGCATATTTGAAGCGTATGCAGCCAGATATCGTTGCTCTTCAAGAACACAATCAACATCACTACGCTGGATAGCAAGGCCATTATGCTGGTTATGATATTTTTTATGTAGGCCACTATGCCTTTTCGGGTGTACTTTTTCTTGTGAAACATCATTTACAGCCAGTCATGGCATTTAATGACCTCCAAGGCAGATGGATGGTTATGCAGTGCTTTATTCAGGGTGAAATCTTTGAATTCGCATCAATATATGCACCTCAATCCTCTCAGGCTAGAGGACAGATATGGCAACAAATGAAATTGTACCCTTGGAGACAGAAAGCATTCATATATGGAGATTTCAATAATGCCCCTCAACCTGGTAATAATACATCCGGTCGTACACATATGCTTGCTACTGAGACGTCTTCGTGGGCAGATTTTGTAGCAACGCTTAATCTGATTGATCTTTGGAAAGAATCTCAGCCCTTGATGCCTGGGTATACCTTCCAACATAATGCACAATCCACTTACAAAGCTCGCCTGGATCGATGGTATCAGCTTGATCCGTTTCATTATGATACTCTCACGACCAAATTGTGGGTGGATTATACATTTACATATTCAGATCATCTGCACGACATGCCTCAGAGTTCATCTGCACGACATGCCTGATGACAAATTGCCACTTCAAAGGTTGCTTATCATCAATAATAGTTACTTGGAGCATGATGCATTCAAAGCACTGATACTTGAGGCCTGTCAGCCACTCTTTCCTCAATCTTTCATTGACTTGGGTTATGCATGGATAGCTTTTATTGCTCTCATGCAATCAGTCATCCGTGATTATGGTAAATAGTATCTGGAAGGTTGGAGACAGACTGTTGCTTATGCTAAGCAAACATGCCAATCGTTAATCGAGCTTAGTCATCTTCGCTCCCTAACTTTGGCTGAAGCCACTTCTTTATGTCAAGCTCGTCACTGTATTTAGGTAAATGATCACCGGAAGCTTGTCAAATGGGAGATACGGGCACGACAACAGGCGCTTTTGGACAAAGGCTGCTCTTCCAAAAAAAATTTCAAGAGTTTACATTCCAGAAAACAAGCTGCATCTATATGTCGCACTTTAATTTCAGATGACACGTGGACCTCCACCCGAGCACAATTGGCTGCGACTTGTGTTACCCATTTCTCCTCTCAATTTGGTGAAGACGATTCTCACACCATGGAAGTGTGTGATGCACGTCATCGGTTATTACAGCATGTATCCCCCATCCTTTCTGCTACTCAGGCGCAACAACTAGAAACAAAATTCTCTGAACAAGAACTGTCTGATGCAATCAGGTCTTGTGGCCGATGGAAAGCTCCAGGATGGGATGGCCTTACAGTTGAATTTTTTCTTGCATATTGGGACACCCTCAAATTACCTTTGCTGCGTATGGTAAACATTGCCTGGGAGACAAGGCAAATGCCAGCTTCCTGGAAAAAAGGATTAGTGAAGCTGTTGCCTAAAAAACACTTATGTCAGTCTTTGGCAGATTGGAGACCAATTACCCTTATGCCGGTGATATACAAGATTATCAGTAAAATGGTTGTCAATCGCATTAAGGGTTGCTTGAATGATGGACTCCATCCTGCACAGTATGGATTTATTCCTCGCAGGCACATTACAGATAACATTGAAAATGCTTATATTGGCATTGAATATGCCAAATATACGCAGCAGGATGTCTTATTATTGCAAGTGGATATTGCTAAGGCTTTTGATACTATTAAATGGGGTTTCATTCAAGAAACCATGCGTGCCCTGGGATTTGGAGAAAAAATGCAGAATATCATTTACTGGCTTTATGCTGATAGCCAGGCGGCTTGTATATTGTCAGGAGATCTCTTAGAATCATGGACTTTGCATCGTTCAGTTAGGCAGGGATGCCCTTTAAGTGCTCTTTTGTATGCTATAGCGACGCATCACATGCTTCTTTATATAGATCATTTGGTTGATACTGGCAGTCTTCATGGATTGGACATTCAGAATAGACGTCAGTTGGTTGCTCAGGCATATGCTGACGATTCTTTTTTTCTTCCTCGAAACACACATCAGGATCTCTCTACTTTGATGCAGGCTCTTTCTTTGTTTGCCCTTGCGGCTGGCCTAGAAATCAATTTTCAGAAATCTAAATTGTTGCCTCTGCATTCAAAACAGTGGCATAATTTGCTATGGCTAGGAGAAATAATTCACTCCACTCATTTGATTCGGCATTTGGGATATCCTTTGGGATGGTCAGTCACTCGCCGTCAACAAACAGATTGGGTCTTGGCAAAGCTCAAGAAAAAGTTGGAATACTGGAAACTTGCAACATGGCCATTTCATGTTCGTTTACAGATTCTCCAATCCATCTTAGTTGCCTATATTCAGTTCTACCTTCCTCTCATCAGGTTTTCTAAGGGGGAGCTGAAATTATTTATGTCCACCATCTTTGAGATATTCTGGAGGTCGAAGCAGTGGAAAAAGAGTGTACGTTTGCTTTCGGCAAATCGTTTGTGCACCCCTAAAATGCATGGAGGCTTAAATATCCTTAATTTACAAGTGCATATTCTTGCCCACAGAGGTAAACTGATGCTTCAATTTCTGGAAGGCACTCAGCTTTGGACAGCGATGATCCGTCATTTGTTACTTCATCTGACGACTTCGGCTTTTGGCCATTAGCAACCTACTCATTGGGATTTTATTCTTGGTTACATTACTGACAAAATTAAGGGCTGTCCTCTCATTTCTAGCTTACTTGCTGATTGGAAGCTTGTCCTTTCAAATTGAAAATGGAATGGTCGCGACTCCTTACAAGGCAACTCTCTCCGTGCTGAGAGCATCCACTGGTCCAAAGCATTTTCAGTTCCCTTGGCGGTGCAAGAACCCTGGCGTTCATATTTTCTCCACTCAAAGGGTGTTACCTTTGTGGGAGGTCATCCATCCTGATGGCTCCCCTCTTTCTTTTCCACAGGCTGCTACACATTATGGCTTGGGACCTCATTATCGTCGTCTTTGGCGTGATATAATTCAGATGCTTCAACCTTTTTTGCCGATTCCACTGTTGGAAATTCGAGATCGCCTGCAGGATTGGACTATCTCCTCTTTTGATTCTTCATGCCATCCCTTGAGGCTATCTGATATTACAGTTGCTGGTCTGTATAAACATTTGTTGCCATTGCCTTGGGTTTCTAAACGGGCAAATCTCTTCTGGCATATACATCGGTCATCTTGGTGGTGGAAAAGACGATTGCGATCTCTTTGGCAGTCGAAGCTTCCTCTTCGACAACAGCTCTTTTTATGGCGCGTTCTTTTGGCTGTTATTCCCTCAAGACAGTTTCTGGCATGCAGACATATATCCTCATCCACTTGCCATAGATGCTCTGCTTCCAGGGAGACAGTCATTCTTTATATTTTTTGGAGCTGTCCTTCTTCTCGTCAGTTTTTTCTTCCTCTCATCCAGCTTATGCGGGCTAGATTTCCAAATATGATATTTGGAAAGTTTTTCTGGCTATTTGGTCTTCATTTGCCCAGACCAGAGTTCTCTCTTTTCTTCTCATGGGTGCGCTACTGGGCTTTATGGACACTATGGAAAGTTCGCAACCATACAGTTTTCGGTGATGCGGTTTTTTCTGCTTTTTCTTTTTTTTGGTACTCCCTGCATCAATCTTTCTTCGATTGCATGCAAGTTGACCAAATAGATCATGATGTATATATGTCTTATATTGACATCTTCAGTTGATGTACTTTGGGACTATCTACTTTGGATAGTCATCTTGTAAATCTAATATACTTATGATTCCACTAAAAAAAAAAGTGTGTGTGAGAGAGAGAGAGAGAGAGAGGGTCTGTGTATAGTGAAGCTTAGAATGGAATCCTATGCGCGCAGAATCTTCTTGGTGGTTCCTTTGAAGTTCTTCATGTTTATGATCTAAGAAGATGAAAGCTTCAGGTGTCTCGACTTAGACCTTAGCAATCATACCTATGATGATTCAACTGTGCAGCATTTTTTGTGAACACTTTACAGGAAGGTTTCTCAGAGATTAATCGTGCATGGGCAAACAATTCGCTACCATCTTTCACAATCAATATTCCTAGCGAGGCTTTGATCGCTCCAATTCTAGATTTGGCTGAGAAGGCGGTTGCCTTGTTCTTCCTAGGTCGTATGCTAGCTACGCTCGATGTTGGTTCGTGGCTCAAAGCTATGTTATAGGGTAATTATGTGCATGGAAAAGGTCAAAGCCAAGGTGAATAATGCACCATTAGTGTCCAAGGATAAACATAAGGAAGCTCATGAATTGAATACCTGGCAAACACCTAAAAAAGTTATTAAACCTCGACCAGTAGTCCAAAGGAATTGGATTGAAAATGTTTCTAAAAATGGGTCAAACACTTCTGCCTCTTTCTCGGATGTGGTTAGAGGAGTTGCTGGTGTAGCCAAAATGTGGACAACTGTATTACATGGGAAATCAATTCACATGTATTATGGTATTGATGTTGATGCTCCTACCAATCAGTTTTCTCTAAATGAGATGTAAAATGATTCCCCTACAGAATCGTCCCGCACTCGTGAAGATGGATTGGTAGATGTTCAGATGGTCATCTGATTTTCACGCTTGTTTTCATCAACATCTCTGATGTAAATATGTATATACCAATCAAGCATGTTTCCTATAATGTGTGTGGCCTCTAAGATGCCAATAAATGAAGGCTTATTTGGGATTATGTGAAAAAAACCAAACCGCATATTGTTTGTCTTCAAGAGCACAACCAGAATGCTTTTGCTGGTAGACAAGGCTTCTTTGCAGGCTACCATACATTAAATGTTGGACAAGGTTCATTTTTGGGTGTTGTTATGCTACTAAGACATGAGCTTCAGTCAATTATGGCCTTCAATGATCTCACTGGTAGATGGTTAGTCATACAATGTATGCTAAATGGTGAGATTTACAAATTTGCATCCTTATATGCCTCACAAAACTCTATGGAACGAGCAATCATGTGGAGGTCACTGGCTGCTTATTCGTGGATTGCAAATGCCTTTTTGTGTGGGGAATTCAATAATTCTTTGGCCTTTGGTGATAGCACTTCTCACCATATGCACTGATTGCTACTGAAAAACGTGATGGAGTAAATGCAATGGCCTTCATGAATGCTAGTGACTTGTGGAAGTACCTAATGCCTTGGGCTCCTTGATTTACATATAAGAATAATGCATTGGATTACTGGGTTAGACTAGACTAATGGTATATGCTTAATGCCACTCAATTTGATGCTTTCACCTATAACATGTCCATTGATTTCTCTCTCTACCTATCTGATCACTATCCATTGTGTATGAATATGTATTTTGAAATGAATGTTAATGTTTGGCCACTACCATGCAAAAGACTCTTGCTGGTGAATAATGTTTATCTTTCGTATGATGATTTCAGTTGTATGGTTGTTGTAGGGATTGAGTCTTTACAAATGCATGCTGGTAGACACTGATATGGAATGGTGATGTTTTGTCATCCACATGCAGTATATCATGTGAGATTATGGACGTCATTTTATGAGTGTACAAAGTCAATCAGTTGGCTGATGCAAAGCACACTTTGCAAGTTTTATCAGTAGTGAGTCGTATTATTCGAGGGCTTGCTCCTCATGAGATTGATGCATTGACAAGAGCTCAACTTTTTATTTAGAGTAATGATAAAAGAAAATTGCTTAAATGGCAAGCTAGATCTAGACAAAAGTCTCTGATGGTGGATAAAGGTTTCTCTTTCAAAAGCCTTCACACTTCACAAAGAATGCATTCTCTCCATAGGCTAAAGAAATCTAATCATCAATGGACTCAAGACTCTCTTGAGCTATAAAATGAAGTCCATAGTCACTTTTAAAGCCTCTTTGCTACACCCAGTTCACCAAATCAACAAGTCGTGGATGCTCGAAATGCCATGCTTGATCATGTTAATCCGATTATGGATTGCTTGCCAACCACAATAAATGGAGTCCTCTTTTACCATGGAGGAATTGGATTTTGCATTGCGTTCTCTTGCTAAATGGAAATCCCCAGGTTGGGATGGTCTCAATGTGGAATTCTTTGTGGCTTATTGGGATCTCTTAAAAAATCAACTGTTATTTATGATCAATCGGTCTCGGGTTACTGGTCATCTCCCTTCATGCTAGAAGGACGGCTTGTTGCGTCTATTGCCTAAGAAGCAGTTATGTGATCGCTTATCAGACTGGTGCTCAATCTCACTCATGCCTATGATCTACAAATTGGTAGCCAAAATGATTGTCAACTGCATCAAAGACGTTCTTTTTTATGGTTTTCACCTGAGGCAATATGGCTTTGTGCCACGCCAACAAATTATGCATAACATTGCAAATGCTTATGTGGTTATTGAGTATGCTAAATATACAAACCAAGATGTGCTTATCATGCAGATTGATATTGAAAAGGCTTCTGATAGAATCCATTGGGATTTTTTAGCCTTGGTCATGGAAAGGATGGGGTTTAGCAATAAAATGAAGAATGTCATCTATAGTAGCTTTATGAGGATGGCCAAGTACAATGCATCATCAAGAATGGTCTATCTATGCCCTGGAAGATGGATCGTTCTATTAGACAAGGCGATCCACTTAGAGCTCTTATTTATGCTATTGCAAGGCACCCAATACTATTATACATAGATAAGCTGGTAGAGAATGGCAACTTACATGATGGTATCACCATACCTGGAGGAAGAGACTTTGCCAGTGCGTATGCCGATGACTCCTTCTTTCCCAAAAACACACCAACATATCTTCAAAATATCGTGGATGCCTTGCATCTATATGGATTGGCTGCTGGCCTTTTTGTGAATTTTTAGAAATCCAAGATCTTTCCCCTGAACTACTGTGACTGACATAGTGTTCTATGGCCATGACAGATTTTCCCACCCACAGAAATTGTAACACTTGGGATATCCTATTGGTTGGCATGTTTTCCTTAAGCAATAAAGGCAATGGGTGCTCCAAAAACTCAGACAGATTCTCGACTACTAGAAGCTATCTACATGTGGCCCTTGCATGTGCGTCTGAGA
The DNA here is from genome assembly GCF_041138505.1 of Cibotium barometz. Taxonomy (NCBI): domain Eukaryota; kingdom Viridiplantae; phylum Streptophyta; class Polypodiopsida; order Cyatheales; family Cibotiaceae; genus Cibotium; species Cibotium barometz. The sequence goes on from NC_141054.1 coordinate 34,627,426, forward strand.
ATTGTACAATCCATTCGCATTGCATATTTTCAGTTTCACTTGCCATTATTTCCTTGGATAAAATTAGATTTGGATGTGTTTATGTCAAAGGCCTTAGATTGTCTTTGGTGCACAAGTATAGATCGAAAACCTCTCTGTCTTCTCAAAAAGGAATTGGTTTGCACTCCAAAAATGCATGGTGGACTCAACATACCTTGGTATTCATCTACCATCTCATTGCTCTAAAAGCACCCTTATATTGGAATTTCTACGTCAAATGGCAACCTTGGGCCATCATGCTTTCTCACTTGGTGACAGTCATGAAAACCAAAGCTTTTGGGCATTGGTCTACTTCTTACAAAGGGATAGTTTTTGGAAAGTTTAGAGGACGAATCTAAGGTTGCCCATATATCACCGGGTTGATTCAAGATAGGCAAGTTATTCTAGAATACCTACATTGGAATGGGCAGCAACAATCAATCAATAATTCCTTACACCTCGAAAACATTCATTGGATCAGGGTGTTTCAAGAGCCTTTGGCTACTCTAGAGCCTTGCAGATCTTACTTCCTTTACGCACATGGATTCCACATCATAGATGAAGTGGTTGATATGCATGGCATGCTACTTTCCTTCCCTAAAGTGAGGCAACGACTTGGATTGGGTATGCATCATAAGTAGATTTGGAATACACTAGTGGAATTGCTTGCCCCATTACAGCCTGTGCCTCCTGAGGCCTCAACTCCACCATTTTCCTATGCCTTTTCTTTTTGTTGCGAAAGCATATCACTTGTCACCCCCCCAACCATGGATTCAGCAACATGGCAATTGCTTATGGCATCTAAACAAGCCTCAAAGGTGGTGGCATGATTTGCTCTCACGTATTTGGAAAAGTAATCTCTCTTAAGAAAAAGGTCTTTCTATGGAGATGTGTGGTGGGAGCATTGCGAGTTGGGGTTTTCTCAGCCCATAGGTGCATTGCATCATTGGATTGTATAAGATGCTCTTGAACACAGGAAATAGTCCCCCACTGCTATGGTTTTTTCCTTCTGGTCGTCAGTTCCTTTGACAATCTCTCGACACGTTTATGCATCAGATTTTCAGGTCAAAGATTCAGTCGAGACGTCTGGCTGTTTTCCATAGTTTCACCACCATTACTAGATTATACACCCTTTTTTACTTGGATGAGATTCTTGGCTTTGTGGACCATCTACACGGCCCGGAATCATCTTATCTTTCATACTGCTGATTTCTCTTGCTTCACTTACTTCAAGAGATCTCTTCTTCTATCACTTCAAGATTGCCATGGTCTTGGAGAGCTTCCTTACAATCAGTTAGAGGTGTTTTTATCATTTTTTCTAAGTAGTGTGTGTCTTGCAGTGAGACACACTCCTTTGTACATTTAATTAATAAACAAATCAATGCTTTCACAAAAAAAAAGTGTGGGGAGTGTGTGTGTATACATGTCTGTGCGTGCGTGCATGTGTGTGAGTGAGAGAGAGAGAGAGAGAGAGATGGGGTTTGTGTGTGTGAGAGAGATGGTGTGTGTGTGCACGCTTATAAGATCACTACGATCGTCGTGTGTTGTTGTTGATGTTGGTGCTTTGTGTGGATGTTGCCATCCTGTGATCCTACCTTTAACTATGCTACCGCTCTTCTATCTTCAGTTCCTGCCTTTGGTGGTGTCAGGCCTCATTGATTTCATCATGTACTTCTTCTCTTATCTCAGCTCTTGTCGATTCTCTCAACTTCTACCAATTATTGACCGTCTGCTCTAGAGCTACCCGTCTACTTCTTCTGCTAATCTCCCCCTTCTCGCATGTTGTTTGTTGTTGCTGGCCTTTTCACCAATTCTGTTTATAGAAAAGTCTCTGTGTGTGTCATTGTTCTGTGTTTTTTTCATGGAGTCTCCTAATAATGTTTATTCAAGAAGAATAGAAAAAGCACCTGATGCTTAAGATTTGAAGAGAATGAAAGAGACATTACAATTTGGTACTCATCATGTTGATCTTGATGCATAATTTTTGTATGATGTTTTACATAAGAAATTTCAAGAAAATCCACCTACATGGGATAAGCCTAAACCCACTTCAAAATGCATAATTCCGGTGCAAATGATTTTGCCCAAGTTCAATAAATTTTCAGAGGGAGCGGTGATACTTTTCTTTCCTGTCAGAATGCCCTTTGCAAATGATGTCGCTCAATGGCTGAAAAATCTGTTGGGAGGTTGCTTTGTTGAGAGTGTGTATTATGCTACTAGGGGCTTTTTGGAGGCTGTGTTACCTGACATGATACATAAAAAATATTTGTTGTTGGAAGAGTCCCATTTATTTTATAGCATGTAGATGGTTCACGTGCTTCCTTCGACTCCCACTGTGGATTATTAGGCATTGATTAAGCATCATTTCCCTATATGGGTAAAAGTGGTGGACTTTTCAGTAGTTTTTAATGATGCTTTGCCAGTGATATGCCCCCCACATATAATGGGAAACCGTAATAGATTTTGCATACTATGGGACATTGATAAACCCATCCCAGATTCTATATGTGTGAAAATAGAGAATGTGCATATGGGTGAGAAATGTTTTGAGCTCAAATGGGATGTCTTTGTAGGAGCATGCTACACATGTCACAAGTTTGGACACCTAACCCCACGGAATGTCCAACCTTGAAACTACAACCAATTGTTAATGCTATCCTTCTTGTTTTGGGGAAAAATATAGTTACCCAAAAGCCTCCTCCTCCTAATAAGATGCCTAATCTTGTGTTAAGTCCTACTATAAATAAGCACAGTTCTAGAGACTCAAGACAAAGCTGTACAACAATTGAACACTCAACCTCAATTAACTAAAAAATCCTCTAAGGATAAAAATGTGCCAGATGCAGATGGATGGCAAACTTCAAATGCATGTAAAGTAGTCATTGTTAAACCTCGACCATTGCATTGTTGAACATGGACACAATCGACAACACCATTGCATTGTTGAACATGGACACAATCGACAACACCTCAGAGTAGAGATTCTACTTCTAAAAATGATGAGAGGGGAGGTTTTTGGACTCGAGTGGTTAAAGGAGGAATGCTAAAATTGCAGAATTTGCATGATAATATTGATATGACCAACACTTGACATGCTCAAATATCTGCTCTCTTCATCATCATAGTGAATGTCACAATGTAATGCATGTCATATAATGTACAACGTTTGAATAATCCAAGAACTTGGAGACTTGTTTGGTATTATAGAATGAAACCATATATAGAGTGTTTGTAAAAACATAATCAGCATGCTCTAGCTAAGCAAATGGATTTTTTCCATGGTTATGACATACATTATGTAAGAATCGATACTTTTTCTAGGATTTATGTACGTGTGAGACATGAACTATAGCCAATGGTTGTCTTATCATTGTACAGTGCTTGTTGAATGGAATAGTTTATGAATTAAAGGGAATGTAGGGGAGAGGGAGAGATTCAAATCCTAGCAAGCAAACACACACACAAGAGAGAGCAAGACACAAGAGAGATGGATAGGTAAATTTTCTTCTATCTTCTTCTTCTCTACTCAACCAACATAACATAAAGATAAGAGTACACACTATATGGGTTAGTACTGAGCTACTACAACATATAAGGTGTGAGACCCCTGCCCTCTCTGTGCATCAAACTCCAGAGTGCTAGCAGCAAAGCAGAAGTAGCAACCTCTTGCATAGAGCAGAGCTTCCTACTCGGGGCCTCGCCCACATGTCTAGGCAAGGGACTAGTCCGGCGGTTCTTCCAAAACCAAAACCGGAAAACCGTCCTCACCCAGAAAGCACAGGTGATTCCTCCAGGAAAATCTTCTAACGGGTCAAGAGCCTTAACAATCCTTTGTAATCCAACTGAACCCGCCGGTCACATGGCCGAATCAAGGAGAGACTTGCACTTGGTTCATAGAGATCATCACTAGCACAGCCGTTGATTCTTTCCCATAGAACAAGAATTATCCCGTGACTTACTTTAACTATCGTAACTTGAACATAACTAAACTTTATTATAGAAATCCACCGATCCAGCAACCCCAACCATATGGGTTAGCCAATCGCCCAACCACTGTATTGGTGGGATCTCTCTTTATAAAAATTTGGTTGTGTTTTGTCCCGGGTAGCAAGGAAAAGAGTTCCCAGGCCCCCTAGTCGGTAGTCATACAAATATATTAAATAGACACACCACTTACACACCTAATATGAAATTGTATTTTTTCATATTCATCTATTTTCAAGACAAAACTGCAATAAAGCCACAGTGTTTCCATCATAATCCTCAGTATTCCATTTCCATTGTTTTACAATTAAATGTTATCCAGACTCTCCGTTGAAGACCAGCTAGTCAACTAACAAGATCTAATTTCATAGTTTCCAGTTCACTTAAATAATTTCTCCAAAACCATGAATATCTCCCTCGACATACGCATGGGTGTCCTTGCAACCGCGAGCCCATGCATTGGCTGGTCAGAAACCTCTAGGATCCTCCTTGGGTGTCCTAGCACTTCACTCAGGGACCGCTTCCTCGGCCCTCGTCCATCGTATACCAGAAGCGTATACCAGAAGTGTACCATTTTTAACCGTACCGAGGCTAGTCAAGACCTTGGCAGGCTTTGTCTCGCGAAAGACATCCTTCGATGACTCCCCACCAATTGTTGCAATTTAATCTCTCCTTTAAACAATAAACTAAATGCTTCCTCCAGCATTCTGGTGTAAGACAGTCCTTTACAAAAACAAAGTTTCTATGCAAGTAAGATTTTTCCATTGAGTTTGATTTCCTCTCACGAAAAGCCATTTCATGAGAAAACATCTCTAGTGTTGATTTCACAAGACCCTTTTTTCAAAACCAAAATTTCTCAATGAAAATCACGAATCTCGTACCTCGGTGATCCATCCATCAATTACAATTTAAAACGAATTTCTAACGTATTTCTAGACGATTTCAAGTCTTAGGAGAAATTCTCTAAATCAAACAGCTATCCCTTCTTTGTACATAAGAAATGGGAATGGTCACAAGTCTTGACTTAATTTACGATTCAAGAGATGGGCAGGCATCTTACTTACCTACCTTTCTCACGTGGTCATGGTCTAGCACATAATTACTTGAGTTTATTTCTAGATTTATTTCCTAAAGATATTTCTCCATTTATCTCATAAAATAACTGTGATTTCTAATTGTAAGGGTAAATATCCAATAATAAGAAAATTCATTCTAAAAAGAACTATAAATAATTCTACTCGTGAATAATGGAATTTAATAAGGATATTTCTTTTCCTAAATGATCCTTTAGTAAATATGCATACATCATTTTATTAAAATATTCACATAGAAATATTCTTAAATATTCTCTTCTCCATTTGAACCTAGGCATCAACATGCCATAATTATCTACCTGGAAATATGATGAAACTTTCTCTTTTTGATACCAAAATTAATTATGCATTTTTTTAATTTAAAATACAATGAAAATTTCTCTTTTGATAAATAGAAATACCCATGTATATACATACCATGAATATACATTTTCAAATAGAACAAAAATTTCTCTTTTTATCATTTGGACATTTATGCATACATACTATAAATGTATATTCAAAAATGTAATAAAAATCCTTCTTTTAGTATTTAAAATGTTTATGCGTAGAATATCATGAAAATTTTTCTTTTTGCATTATTAAATTCATGCATAAACATAATTACATAAAAATATGGTAGGACTTCCTCTTTTAATATATAATTTCTTTATGCATAAACCTAGGCATAAATATAAACATAATTACATCTAAGCATCTTATTTATTTAAAAAAATACCCAAATATAACTTCCTTATGAAAATAACTTCCTTATTAAAAAAATACCCAAATATGACTTCCTTATGAAAATAATTATGAGAATGTTATCCTAAGCTCTCTTTCATCTTAAAATGAATAAATATGAATTTTCTTAACATAAAAACAAACTTAAATGAATTAACCTCATTTTTAAGTAGATTAAAAATCATAAAAATATTTAATCTCCATCTCTAGCATCTCTAGCCTTTTAGGCCTAGAGTTTTAGGTAAGAAAATGAGATTAGTATTAAAGCTTATCCTTCCAAGAAGGATTTAACAATAAAAGTAAGTATTATCTCAAAAAGAGAGATTACAAATCAAAAACAATACATTTAAGCATAAGAGATTAACATTAATTCATCAAAACAACATAAATCAATAAGGGCATGGTTTTAAGAAAAAACCATGAATTAGAATGCTTCCCAAGCATGTAGAGAGGTTGGGAAGAAGATTACCATCCCAGAAGAGAGTAAAACATCATTTTTTAAGGCTTACCCTTGGTTTTGGCTTGATTCTTTATAGCCCTCAAAGAAGAAGCTTGGCCACCAAGAAGAAGAGGGTAATCTCCAAGAGAAGAAGAGGATTAGTGAAGCTCCAAATCTTCACAATGGAGAGGCAAGGTAGAGGGATAATGGAATTACACTAAATTAAAAATTACACTAGCATGTAAATACACTAAGATAAAAATACAAAGGAATGGGGTTCTAGTTATAGGAGAGGGAGGCCACCATCTACGTCCAACTGGGATCTAGAGGCTTCTAACTTCAGTTTGATCCGATTTGGACAAGTTTTGGACCAGTTAGGCTTACTTTTCCAATCTAGTTTGAAAGAGGAGAGAGAAGAGATAAAATATCTCTTTTTTTTAAATTAAAAATTAGAAAAAATGATGAGATTCTAGGAACCTTCTTCATGAGCTCCACTCATCCTCTCTTGAGGTGTCAAAATTTTCATTTTTTTACTATTAAGTCCTAATACTAGTCAACTCTTCATCTTATGTGAGAATTTACTCCTTTTTGGTAGATTTTCTTTTATTCTTGTATTTTTCTTATTCAAACACTTGGATTAATCACATTGGCCCATTAAAACACTCTTTGGACCTTAATCCATAATTTTCTAAAAATGGGTACCCTTAGGCTAAGGTGTCCAATGCACATATTCAAGTAATTTTTAATGCATATTGGAAAACTCTTTTTAAACTTCTGTTTAAGGAGAATTCATCTTAAATTTAAAGGATAACTTTATTTTAAAAAATATCTCAAAACTATATTACCTCTCTCTAGAATATTTTCTCTCTAGGTCAAAAACAAAGAAAAACAATGTTTTCTTGCATTCTGAAATAGGGGATGATTACAAGGGACTGAAATGAGAACTGATACATCTTTACAGGTTGAGAAGGAACCTTACATTAAACTCCAGAGTGCTAGCAGCAAAAGTAGCAACCTCTTGCGCCACAGGGCAGAGCTTCCCACTTGGGGTCTCGTCCACGAATGTCCGGGCAAGAGACTAGTCCGGCGGTTCTTCCGAAATTGGGACCGAAAAAACTTTCCTTGCCCAGAAAGCACAGGTGATTCCTTTAGGAAAATCTTTTAACGGGGTCAAGAGCCTTAACTATCCTTTGTAATCCGACCGAACCTGCGGGTCACATGGCCGAATCAAGGAGGGACTTGCACTTGGTTCATAGAGATCATCGCTTTTTTCCCCTGAAGTGAGGCACAACCATTGATTCCTTCCCATAGAACAAGAATTACCCGGTGACTTACTTTAACTATCGTAACTTGAACATAACTGAACTTTATTGTAGGAATCCACCGATCTAGCCTACCCCAACTGGACCATGGGTTAGCCAACCGCCCAACCACTGTATTGGTGGGATCCCTCTTTATAAAAATTTGGTTATGTTTTGTTCCCGGGTACCAGAGAAAAGAGTTCCCAGTCCCCCTAGCCGACACTCATGCAAATATATTAAATAGACACACCATTTACACACCCAATATGAAATTGCATTTTTTTAGATTAATCTCTTTTTAAGACAAAACTGCAATAAAGCCATAGTGTTTCCATCATAATCCTCATTATTCCATTTCCATTGTTTTACAATCAAATATTATCCAGACTCTCCATTGTTAACGACCAACTAGTTATAACCAACGAGATCTAATTTCATAGTTTCTAGTTCACTTAAATAATTTCTCACCAATCCACGAATATCTACCTCGACATACGCATGGGTGTCCTTGCAACTGCACTGGGATCCTCCTTAGGTGTCCTAGCACTTCTCAGGGACTGCTTCGTCGGCCCTCGTCCATGGTACCGGAAGCGTACCATTTTTAACCATACCAAGGCTGGTCTCAAGACCTTGGCAGGCTTTGTTTTGCGAGAGACGTCCTTTGATGACTCCCTGCCAGCTGTTGCAACGTAAACTCTCTTGCTTTAAATAATAAACCAAATGCTTCTTCCAACATTCTAGCGTAAGACAGTCCTTTACAAAAATAAAGTTTCTATGTAAGTAAGATTTTTTCATTAATTACAATTTAAAATGAATTTCTAGACGATTTTAGGTCTTAGGAAAAATTATCTAAATTAGATAGTTATCCCTTCTTAGTATTGAAGAAATGGAAATGGTCACAAGTCTTGGCTTAATTTATGATTCAAGAGATGGGCAAGCATCTTACTTACCCACCCCACCTTTCTCATGTAGTCATGGTCTAGCACAGAATTACTTGCTAGACCATTTATTTCCTAAAGATATTTCTCCATTTATCTCATAAAATAACATTGATTTCTAAAACATCCAATAATATCAAAATTCATTCTAAAAAGAATTATAAAAAATTATACTCGTAAATAATAAAATTTAACAAGGATATTTCTTTTTCTAAATGATCCTTTAGTAAATATGCATACATCATTTTATTAAAATATTCACATAGAAATATTCTTAAATATTCTCTTCTCCATTTGAACCTAGGCATCAACATGCCATAATTATCTACATGGAAATATGATAAAATTTTCTCTTTTTGATATCAAAATTAATTATACATTTTCCTATTTAAAGATACGATGAAAATTTCTCTTTTGATAAGTAAAAATACCCATGTATATACATACCATGAATATACATTTTAAAATATAACAAAAATTTCTCTTTTTATCATTTGGACATTTATGCATACATACTATAAATGTATATTCAAAAATGTAACAAAAATCCTTCTTTTAGCATTTAAAATGTTTATGGATAGAATATCATGAAAATTTCTCTTTTTGCATTATTAAATTTATCCATAAACATAATTACATAAAAATATGGTGAAACTTTTATTTTTAATATAAAAATTATTTATGCATAAACCTAAGCACAATTGCATCTAAGCATCTTGTTTATTTAAAAACAAATACCCAAATATAGCTTCCTTATGAAAATAATTATAAGAATGTTATCCTAAGTTCTCTTTCATCTTAAAATGAATAAATATGAATTTTCTTAACATAAAAATAAGCTTAAATGAATTAACCGTATTTTTAAGTAGATTAAAAATCATAAAAATATGTATATGTGAAGAATGGATGTATATGTGAAGAATGGATGTGGTTATGTATGTGAAGAATGGATGTGAATGTATATGTGAAGAATAGATGCGAATGAATGGATGAGGTGTGATGTCATGTGAATCAAGATGTAAATGAATGATATGGGATATGAGTGGATGATATGTGATGAAAATGGATGTGAATGTATATGTGAAGAGTGGATGAGAATGTGTGTGTAAAAGAATGGATGTGGTTATGGATGTGAATATATATGTGAAGAATAGATGCGAATGTGTGTGAAAGAATGGATGTGGTTATGTATGTGAAGAATGGATGTGGATGTATGTGAAAGAATGGATGTGGATGTATGTGAAAGAATGTGATATGGATATGTATGTGAAAGAATGGATGTGGATGTATGTGAAAGAATGTGATGTGGATGTGTATGTGAAAGAATGTGATGTGACATGAATATATGTGGATGTGAAGTGATAGATATGAATGTATGAATAGATGTGGGTAGTCGTACATATGAACGATTGGATAGATATGGATGAATGAGATGAGATGTATATGAATGAGATATGATGTGGATAGATGTGATGTGATGTTATGTATGTGATGGGATGGTGATGATGAGAATGAATGTGATGGATATAAGTGAATGTGATGTGAATGGATGAGATGTGAAGTGAAATGGATGTGATGTGAATCGGGATAGATGTGAATGAATGTGATGTGAGGTGAAATGGATGTGATATGGATCGGGATAGTTATGAATGGATGAGATGTGAATGAATGTGATGTGATGAGATGTGGAGATGGGTAGATGCGAGTGGTGGATGAGATCTGATAAGAATAAATGAGGAAAGATGTGATGAGATAAAAATGATGCGATTGGATGAGAATGGGAATACATATGAAATGGATGCGATTGGATGAGAATGGGAATACATATGAAATGGATGTGATTTAAATCAGGTGGATTGATGTGGAACAATGTGGAAAGACGAGAGTTTGCTATAGAAACTGTATTTATGACCTGTTTTTAAAATGACTGTTTTATGTCAAGAATACTGGGAAAGCATTTTGACCGTCTTGTGAATGAGGTCGTGGAGACCTAATCTGATAAAGTTGCAATAGCTGACGATGAGTCAATGGAGGACGTCTCGCGTAACAAGGTGAGCCGAGACCAGCCACCTCGGTTTGATTTAAATGGTGAGCTTCCGGTACGGTGGATGAGGGACCAAGGAAGCGGCCTATGAGTGAAGTGCTAGGTGACCTGCTCTGCTGCGAAGGATCCTAGAGGGTGCTGGACCATACGGTGCTCGGGCTCTGGGTCACCGAAGATACCCATACCTACATCATGGAAGATATTAGAACAAGGAGTAAGAGTTGTTTTTTGAATTCGGGCATGGATCTGGTTGATTGACCTTGCTGGTCCTCAACGGATGAGTCCATGGCTCTTTTATATGAATCTGTTAGTTGATCTTGCTGATCTTCAATGGAGATTCCATTTTGATTTTTATAAGTGAAAGTGTTGCCGGTTACTATGAGCTAGGGACTATCGAAAAGGCCCCTAAGTGGAGAGGTGGTGAGCGTTCTGGTTGCCAATGATGCCATAGGTACATTGATGAAGGAAAAATTGAAAATTAGGATTCAACTGGATATTTTGGAGGATTATGATCAGTGACACTATGGTTTCATTAAATGATTATTTTAAAGGCAGTTGATTTTGTGAAAAAGGCAACTTCATACTGGGTGTGTAAGTGGTGTGACTAGTTTTAAGTGTGCATGAATATCTGGCTAGGGGGCCTGGGAACTCTTTTCCTTAGTACCCAGGACAAAACCTAACCAAATTCTTAAATGGATCCCATCACTACAATGGTTGGGCGGTTGGCTAACCCCCACGAGACTGATGGATTCCTAAAATGAGACTCAATTCTGTTATGGTACGATAGATAAAGTAAATCCTGGATAAAAATTGTTCTATGGAAAAGAATCAACGGCTGTGCCTCTTAATAAGGAAAAAAGCGTTGGTCTCTATGATCCAAGTGCAATCTTTTCCTTGATCTCACTATGGGACTTACAAGTTCGGTCAGATCAGTTCAGTTAGTTAAGACTTTTGACTACGTTAGAGTAAAATTATCCTGGAGGAATTGCTCGTGCTTTCCGGGTGAGGGAAGTTTTTCCGGGTTCGGTTTTGGAAGAACCGAGGGATTATCTCTTGTCCGCATATCCGTGGGCAAGGCCCCGAGTGAGGGACCCTGCCCCGTGTGTAAGAAGTGCTAGCATCCCTGAATTTGTTGCGTGGTGGGGACAGGGCTCTTTCAACTAGTATCAGAGCAAATTTGGCTAATGTGGATCAACCGAGAAGCCAAAAATGTCAAAAATTTATGAAGTAGCAGTAAAAGGTTGTAATTATGTGATGAAATTCATACAAATTGGTATTCAGACTGAAATTCATACAAATTGATACTCAGATTGAAATTCATAAGTTAGTAATTGGATCTAAAAGATTACGAGGATTGATAAATAATGTTGAGGAGAATGTTTCTTATGTGCATCCCATTTATTTTTACAAGCATAGCTTGTAACCTTAGCAAATGATTTTTCCATTTTGAACTTTAGGAAAGATACATTTAAAATGTGGAATTTATTAAAGCCTAACGCTTTACCCTAGTCCCAATATTTGACACTCTATTTTTGTAAAAGAAGAGTGCTGTGCTCTCTAAAAGCACATTTTGTATATTTTGGGGCTATGGCCTATTTTTGGTGAAAAGAAAGCTAATAAAAATACTCTTGTGTGGGGGAAGGCCACGCACAAGGGGGGGAAGATTGCACCCAGCATGGTGTTGATGGTGATGTTTTTCTTTCTCTTATCTTATGTTTTATTATATGCTTAATTTTTAATTTAATTCAAGTAGTTGTTTTGATATTTGATTTAATTTATGAGTTTTTGATTATTCCCTTCAAGAAGATTAAAGGGTCCCGTTTCAGTTAGAGGCTCACGTTTTCCTATAAATAGAAGCCTCCCCCTTTTGTAAAAGTTTAATGGTGTTTATACACTGTTACTCTGCTCCTGTCCTGAGCCATTTACATTGAATTTCTTGATAATTCAATTGTTTTTGGCTTAATCCTCTCCAACATAATTGGTGGCCACTCTTGCTTCACAAGAGTAGAACCCTCAATCCCTCAAGCTAAAGAAAAGCTTACAACTCCATGTAAGCTAAATTTTCTTACTTTTTAATTTTAAATCTATAGTTTTCTTGATTTTCTTGTTTTATAGTTGATTGAAGTAAATTCTAATACTATGCCTTGATGAAAAGACCACCCCCTTCTCTTCTTTATAATTCAGTCTTTCTTAATCTTAGAAAGATTAGTTAAATAATTAATTAAACTTATCTTATTATTTACTCTCTTGATTTCTAAAAATTGAGTAGATTAGAGTCATATACATCTAAATTGGGTTAATTTAAGTTGAAATTAGAATGAGAAAAATGAGAAATGGTGAGCCATGTAAAGGAGGTTATGGTAAAATTTTCCAGAATTTTGTGAAAAAGAAAGTTTGTTTTTATATTATTCCAAAGAGTAATTCCCACTGTTTGTGCATTCTAAAAGAAATATTCTAATTACTCCATATACATATTAACCTACTATGAATATGCATGGATATCACTGATATTATATATTAAAATGATTTTATGCATAAAAAGATGCATAAAGGATTTATTTTTATTTCAAAAGTGTTATTCTCATTAAAATTGATTTTATGCATAGAAAGATGCATAAAGGATTTATTTTTATTTCAAAAGTGTTATTCTCATTAAAATTTATTTTATACATAGAAAGAGACATAAATGAGTTATTTTTAGTTCAAAAGTGTTATTCTCATTAAAATTGATTTTATGCATAGAGAGAGGCATAAAGGATTTATTTTTATTTCAAAAGTGTTATTCTCATTAAAATTGATTTTATGCATAGAGAGAGGCATAAAGGATTTATTTTTATTTCAAAAGTGTTATTCTCATTAAAATTGATTTTATGCATAGAGAGAGGCATAAAGGATTTATTTTTATTTCAAAAGTGTTATTCTCATTAAAATTGATTTTATGCATAGAGAGAGGCATAAAGGATTTATTTTTATTTCAAAAGTGTTATTCTCATTAAAATTGATTTTATGCATAGAGAGATGCATAAAGGATTTATTTTTATTTCAAAAGTGTTATTCTCATTAAAGTTGATTTTATGCATAAATAGATGCATAAAGGATTTTTTATAAAAGTGTTATTCCCACTGAAGTTGATTTTTATGCATAAATAGATGCGTAAAGAATCTTTATATCAAAATTAGAATTCTCTTAAATTCTATGTTTAAATTCTATGAATAGATGTAATGAGATGTGATGAGAATCAGATAGGTGTGAATGAATGGATGGATGGATGCGATGAGAATAGAGGTGATGAGATGTGAGGTGAATAGATGTAATGAGATGTGATGAGAATCAGATAGGTGTGAATGAATGGATGGATGGATGTGATGTGAATAGAGGTGATGAGATGTGAGATGAATAGAGGTGATGAGATGTGATGAGATGTGAATAGAGGTGATGAGATGTGAGGTGAATAGAGGTAATGAGATGTGATGAGAATCAGATAGGTGTGAATGAAAGGATGGATGGATGTGATGTGAATAGAGGTGATGAGATGTGAGGTGAATAGAGGTGATGAGATGTGAGGTGAATAGATGTAATGAGATGTGATGAGAATCAGATAGGTGTGAATGAATGGATGGATGGATGGATGAGATGTGATGAGAATCAGATAGGTGTGAATGAATGGATGGATGTAATGTGAATAGAGGTGATGAGATGTGAGGTGAATAGATGTGATGAGATGTGATGTGAATCAGATAGATGTGAATGAATGGATGAGATGTGATGTCATGTGAATCAGGATGTAAATGAATGATATGGGATATGAGTGGATGATATGTGATGAAAATGGATGTGAATGTATATGTGAAGAATGGATGTGAATGTATATGTGAAGAATGGATGCGAATGTGTATGTGAAAGAATGTATGTGGTTATGTATATGTGAAGAATGGATGCAAATGTGTATGTGAAAGAATGGATGTGGTTATGTATGTGAAGAATGGATGTGGATGTATGTGAAAGAATGGATGTGGATGTATGTGAAGGAATGGATGTGGATATGTATGTGAAAGAATGGATGTGGATATCGATGTGGATGTGTATGTGAAAGAATGGATGTGGATGTATGTGAAGGAATGGATGTGGATATGTATGTGAAAGAATGGATGTGGATATCGATATGGATGTGTATGTGAAAGAATGGATGTGGATGTATGTGAAGGAATGGATGTGGATATGTATGTGAAAGAATGGATGTGGATGTATGTGAAAGAATGGATGTGGATATCGATGTGGATGTGTATGTGAAAGAATGTGATGTGGATATGTATGGGAAAGAATGGATGTGGATGTATGTGAAACAATGGATGTGGATATAGATGTGGATGTGTATGTGAAAGAATGTGATGTGACATGAATATATGTGGACGTGAAGTGATAGATATGAATGTATGAATAGATGTGGATGTATGTGAAACAATGGATGTGGATGTGTATGTGAAAGAATGTGATGTGACATAAAGAGATGTGATGTGACATGAATATATGTGGATGTGAAGTGATAGATATGAATGTATGAATAGATGTGGGTAGTCATACATGTGAACGATCGGATAGATGTGGATGAATGAGATGAGATGTGTATGAATGAGATATGATGTGAATAGATGTGATGTGATGTTATGTATGTGATGGGATGGTGATGAGAATGAATGTGATGGATATAAATGAATGTGATGTGAATTGGGATGTGAATGGATGAGATGTGAAGTGAAATGGATGTGATGTGAATGAATGTGATGTGAGGTGAAATGGATGTGATGTGATGTGATGTGGATTGGGGTAGTTATGAATGGATGAGATGTGGAGATGGGTAGATGCGAGTGGATGAGATCTTATAAGGATAAATGAGGAAAGATGTGATGAGATGAAAATGATGCAATTGGATGAGAATGGGAATACATATGAAATGATGTGATTGGATGAGAATGGAAATACATATGAAATGATGTGATTGGATGAGAATGGAAATACATATGAAATAGATGTGATTTAAATCAGGTGGATTGATGTGCAACAATGTGGAAAGACAAGAGTTCCCTATAGAAACTGTATTTATGACCTGTTTTCAAAATGATTGTTTTATGTCAAGAATGCTGGGAAAGCATTTTGATCGTCTTGTGAATGAGGTCGTGGAGACCTAATCTGATAAAGTTGCAATAGCTGACGGAGAGTCAATGGAGGACGTCTCGCATAGCAAGGTCGGCCGAGGTCTTGACCAACCTCGATTCGATTTAAATGGTGAGCTTCCGGGGTAAGGTGGATGAGGGACCAAGGAAGCAGCCTATGAGAGTGAAGCGCTAGGTGACCTGCGAAGGATCCTAGACGGTGCTGACCATACGGTGCTCGAGCTCTGGGTCGCCGAAGGTACCCACACGTGCGTCGTGGAAGATATTAGAACAAGGAGTAAGAGTTGTTTTCTGAATTCGAGCATGGATCTGGTTGATTGACCTTGCTGGTCCTCCTCCAACGGATGAGTCCATGGCTCTTTTATATGGATCTGTTGGTTGATCTTGCTCATCTTCAACAGAGATTCCATTTTGATTTTTATAAGTGAAAATATTACCGGTTACTATGAGCTAGGAACTATCGAGAAGGCCCTTGAGTGGATAGGTGGTGAGCGTTCTAGTTGCCAATGATGCCATAGGTACATCGATGAAGAAAAAATTGGAAATTAGGATTCAACCGGATATTTTGGAGGATTGTGATCAGTGACACTATGGTTTCATTAAATGATTCTTTTAAAGGTAGCTGATGTAGTGAAAAAGGCAATTTCATATTGGGTGTGTAAGTGGTGTGACACTATGGTTTCATTTATTGATTGTTTTAAAGGCAGCTGATCCTGTGAAAAAGGCAATTTCATATTGGGTGTGTAAGTGGTGTGACTAGTTTTAAGTCTGCATGAATATCCGGCTAGGGAGCCTAGGAACTCTTTTCCTTGCTACCCGAGACAAAACCTAACCAAATTCTTAAATGGATCCCATCACTACAGTAGTTGGGTAGTTGGCTAACCCACGGGACTAGATAGGGTTAGGCTGGACTGATGGATCCCTAAAATGAGACTTAATTCTGTTATGGTATGATAGATGAAGTAAATCCCGGACAAAAATTATTCTATGGAAAAGAATCAACGACTGTCCCTCTCAATGAGGAAAAAAGCGTTGGTCTCTATGATCCAAGTGCAATCTTTTCCTTGATCTGACTATGGGACTTACGGGTTTTGTTAGATCAGTTCAGTTAGTTAAGACTTTTGACTATGTTAGAGTAAAATTATCCTGGAGGAATCGCCCGTGCTTTTCGGGCGAGGGAAGTTTTTTCGGGTTCGGTTTTGGAAGAACCGAGGGATTAGTCTCTTGTCCGGATATCCATGGGCGAGGCCCCGAGTGAGGGACCCTGCCCTGCGCAAGAAGTGCTACTTCTGCTGCTAGCACCCCTGAATTCATTGAGCGGTGGGGACATGGATCTTTCATTGCAACTAGGCTAAATGTCTCCGCATAGTCTATGCCATAAGCAACCAATCTTGCCTTGTACCTGCTCACTGAACCATGAGCATTGTGCTTGACTTTATACACCCACTTACATCCAATTGCCTTCTTTTCCTTAGGCAAAGGCACTAACTCCCATGTTGCATTTACATCCAATGCTGTCATCTCCTCATCCATGGCATCTTTCCATTTTTTATTTCCCAATTGCTTGCTCAAAGCAAGTGGGCTCAACCTCTTGTATTGCTTTTACCATTTAAGCATAATGATGGGTTGTATATCCATCATATCTCAACCTGTTAACAGGGTATATAGCCCTCATAGACCTGCGTACACCTGGATCATTGCCAAGTGTCCTCAAAATAGCCCTGGTGGTTCTCCTTACATTAGGAGTAACCACAGACGGAATGCCAAGCTCCTCATCAAGTGTCCTCAAAATAGCCCTGGTTCTCCTTACATTAGGAGTAACCACAGACGGAATGCCAAGCTCCTCATCAAGGCTCTACTCAGAGCCACTAGAGTCACCATCCACATATGAGTGACCTGCTGATAGATCAAGCACAAAAGGTTGATTTACCTTTTCCTTCCCTTTCCATGATACATGTGTACCTGCTGCTGTTGATATCATTTCTCAACTTGCCTGACCATGGGCTAACATTGGATTCACTGCTCGAGGACTACCCAGGTCCACTCAGCACCTGTGATTGCTGCTCTACATGTGGTGCAACATCAACACTTCTTAGATCTGCATCTTTTGTTGCCTTCACTACTGGTGCATACTAGGCTACTCATCTCATCGTAGACAACATCTCTGCTTACTCGTATCTCACTAGCATCTTTAACCTTTTTGCTCCGTAGCATAACCAATGAAGATGCATTTCTCTGCCTTTGGATCCAACTTGGTTCTCACTTCATCAAGAACATGTACATATGCAATACACCCAAACACTTTCAAGTGAGACACATCCGGTCTTATGCCTATAAACTTTTGTTCAGGAGTCATACCATGAATAGCTGTAGTGAGTGTCCTTTCATAATGTACACATCAGTTGCTACTGCTTCTGCCCAAAAGTAATGTGGCATATTTTTTTCAGCCATCAAGGCACGTGCCACTTCTGCAACCACTTCTGCAATGTGCCTGTTTTTCGTTTCTGCAACACCATTCTGTTGCAGAGTGTACCTACATGTAAACTGCCTCTTGATTCCCTACTTTCTTAGAAAATCGTTGAACTCATTGGAGAAATATTCTCCCCCACCATCTGATCTTAGGCATTTTATTTGCATGCCTTTTTCCTTCTCAACCAGGGCTTTAAATCTCTGAAAGTGAGCAAACACCTCACTTTTCTCCTTCATGAAATAAATCCACACTTTCCTAGTGTGGTCATCAACAAATGTAACATAGTATCTACAACCTGCAATTGTCAGTCTTGGTCAATCCTCCCCATACATCTGAATGTATGACATCCAATGGCCTTGCACTGACATGCTTTTCATGTGGGAAAGCATGTTTGGCCTACTTACCAAGTTGGCATGCTTCACATACCTTATGCATACCGTCAACCTTAAAACTTTGGTAAACCTGCAATAATACTTTGGGCCTGCATAGACTTCAGTCGCTATACATTCACATGACCAATGCGCTTGTGCCATATGTCAATATCTGCAATGACACATGTTCCATGTGCAAACATGGCTACCTTTATCTCAGGCATGTCACATCCAAAGTAAACATCCTACCATTTACGTTACCCTTTGCAACCAAGTGACACTTATTTTTGAAGTCTTCTAGAAAACATCCTTGAGGATTAACCTCACTTGTAGACCCTGCTCAACCATCTGTCCAACAGAAACCGTATTCTTTGTAATATTCGGAACATGAAGTACATCAACCAAGTACTTCATTTTTCCATCTTGCATAGACAATGGCACTTTACCAACATGTGCAATGGGATGCATAGTATCATCACCTGTTTCTAAATAACCTAGTTTTTTCATTTTTTACATATCTCTAAACCACTCAGCATGACTGGTCATGTAGTTAGAGGCACCAGAATCCACATACCATATATCTTGAGATCCTGACACATCCCATGTTATGGAACTAAGCATGTGCTACATCATAAACAGTTACTCAGTTCCGTTATCACCTCCATGTTTGCTAGATGATGCATAGTTGCATTGTTGCAACTTTCCACTTTTAATGTCATTATGCTTTTTGTAGTAGTCCTTTGTCATGCGTCATAGTTTGCCACAGTAATAGCACTCTATGCTATTTGCATTTTGATTTCTTTGCCAACCACCTTGGCCTCTTTGGCTCCCCATGCCTCTAGACTAGCCTCTTCCACCCGTGTATGATTGCTGTTGTAAATCATTGGATTGTTGTTGTCCAGAATTCTGATTTCCTTGTCGGCCACCACCTTGGCCGCCACGGCCTCTACCTCTGCCTCTACTTGAATTAGAGTAGAAGATCTGTTCCGATGTGTTCTTGTTTTGTGAAGAAGAATCCTCACCTAAAGCCTTTTCTTCTATGATCAGCATAGATATCAAGTCCCAAAACTTGGGAATATTCTCCCTAACTGTAATGGAGATCTTGAATGGCTTATACTCTTTGCCAAGCCCATTCAAACAGATACTCACCAAATCATCATCCTCCACTGATACATTGATAGACCCAAGGGATTCAATAATTCTCTTGATCTTTAAGGCATATTCAATGATGGACATGCTTTTTTTTCCCCACAGTATGCAACTCTTGCTTTAACTGCAACTTCCTTGCCTTTGTGTTAGTTTGGAACATCTGAACGAGATTCTGCCATGCAATTGCTGGAGTGTTTGCATCCTGTATGTGTCTTATCATCGTGTCTATGACACTAGTTGAAAGCTAGTACATGACTTTTCTTCCACCTTGATTCCAATCCTTGAATGCCTTTATATCTAGAGGAGTGACATTCTCCTCAGATAACTCTAGAGGCTCCTCATTGTCTCCTTTTCTCCTTCTACATAATCCTAAAATCCTTTACCCATTAGGAAATTGGTCATTCTGAACTTCTAGGCATGGAAGTTATTCTTATCCAGCTTCTCACTAACAATATGATTAATTCCATCAGACATGTTTTCTTGCAGCAATCAAATAACTTGCAAACATACAACTTCTGTATGCAACTTGTAATACAGCAATATCTCATGTAACTGTTGCAGTAGTAGCGGTACTTTAGCATAGCATATGTGTCACCAAATGTAATACAGCAACTTGTAATACAGCAATATCTCATGTAGCTGTTGCAGCAGTAGTAGCGGTACTTTAGCATAGCCTGTGTGACACCAGAGTATATGTACATACACCCAATATCAACAATACATGTGCAAACCCTGTCTGCACTTCCAAAATGCACTGCTGCACTGCAATAATCAAATTTCGAGCAGAAATAGTTCTCTACCAGAACTTCCAAAAAACTACCGAAAATACCCTGCAGTGATGAAATGGGGCCTGTAATGCACCCGAAACACGAATCTGGCTAAAAAATCATTATCTAATAAGACAATATACTTACCCTCTGTAGCTTCGCTCCTATGAAGACAGCTCCTCAATCGGAGATGTGTAGCTCCCAGATCTACTGAGGGGGTGTTGTACCTAAACCAAGAAGGGGAAAGAGATGATGGTGCTCTTACCCATGTAGTACTGCTTCCTTCCTTGCTTGCCTCCTTCGCTCTCACACGAACCAGGCTCTGATACCATAAAGAGAATGTGGGGGAGAGGGAGAGCTTCGAACCCTAGCAAGTAAACACACACACACACAAGAGAGAGCAAGACACAAGAGAGAAATGGATAGGTGAATTTTTTTCTATCTTCTTCTTCTCTACTCAACCAACATAACATAAAGATAAGAGTACACACTATATGGGTTAGTACTCAACTACTATATAACATATAAGGGTTGTTCCATAATGTGAACCCGACTAAATGAGTTGGTGCTATAACTATGCCAGTCTCTAGTAATCCAAAATGGTTGTCACACAGCCTGTCATCCCACTAGCTGCATATCACCCATAATCTCACCAACCATGCTAGTGGTGTAGATGCGAAAGCTATCACCCAGGCGGGTCATCAATGTCCGCCCGCAGCAATAGTTAAGCTCAATATCTCAACATGAATTTAGATCGGTTTATGCTCAATTTTAGCACGAACAGCTGGCATAAAATATTACAGTATTCATGGTTGGCAAATACATTTCTATGGGGAGATTTTAATAACTCACCATCACCAGATGATAACATCAAAGGTGTTTTGCATATGAGTGAAGCTAAAAAGGTGTCATGGAAAAATGTAATGTGTCAACTGAATGTCATGGATATGTGGAAAGAAACATGTGCAAATAGGAAAGGCTTTACATTCTATCATAATTCTTTTATTGAATATTATGCTAGATTAGATTTTTGGTACTCTTTGAATGTTAATCACTTTGATCCTATTACGTGTTGTATGTGGGTTGATTATTCACCAGGACTCTCAGATCATGCTCCTCTATGGATGGGTCTCTATTTTGTTGATGATGAGCAACTACTAGTAAAGAGGCTATGTTTGAAATAATAGCTATCTCACTCATCCTCTATTTCAAGATATGGTGGGGTGATATTATTGTTGATCTGAATGCAAAGATTTGTGAGGATATTGATGTTGCTTGGTACGATTTTGTTGTTTCCATGCAAGGAATTATAAGTGATTATGAAAAATGGTACTTAGAGGAATAAAGAGAGAGTTTCTAGGTTGAAAAGACAACCGCAAGTTCTTGAAGAACTCACCCATATTTGTATGTTATCCCTCAAGAAGGAGAAAGAATGCATTATATTATCCCTCACCCATATTTGTATGTTATCATAAAGAAGAATAAAGAATGTATTATGTTAGGCATGAGCTAGAAAGAAATGATCAAAGAAAGTTGGAAAAGTGGCAGATCCAATCGTGACAAAATTTGTTATTAGATAAGGGATACTCTTCAAAAGATTTCTTTAAAAGTTTGCACACATGAAGGCAAAAGCAATGCATTTCATGACTACAAATGAGAAATGGTGAATGGACACATAATATCATGCAGTTAGAACAACAATGTACAGTGTCTCTTTTCCAACATGCTTTTGCAAAACTTTCTCCATTAACAAACATTGCTTTCTACTACTCGTATAATGATCGACTCTCTCATGTGACATGAATTATGGATGCACAAGAAGCACAAGACCTTGAACTTAATTTTTTTGAATTAATGCTTGACAATATA
The DNA here is from genome assembly GCF_041138505.1 of Cibotium barometz. Taxonomy (NCBI): domain Eukaryota; kingdom Viridiplantae; phylum Streptophyta; class Polypodiopsida; order Cyatheales; family Cibotiaceae; genus Cibotium; species Cibotium barometz. Next base: position 34,649,764 of record NC_141054.1, read on the forward strand.
GTTAAATGTTCTATTGCTCATGCTAATCTACTCTCCGATGTGACAGGAATTATGGATGTGCAAGACCTTGAACTTCCTTTTTTGGAATTGGAGGAATTGGAGCTTGACAATGCGGTTAATTCTTTGGGTAAATAGAAATCCCCATGATGGGAAAGCTTAATTGTTGAATTCCATCTGTGGTTCTGAGATATATACTTAAATAATTTTTCTTGCTTATGATTAATCAATCATGGGTACATGGAATTATTGGTTAAGTTGGTGCTAAAAAAATAAATATGTCAAAATATTACAAATTGGAGACACATTACATTGATGAGGGTGTTCTACAAACGATCACCCATAGAATCAAAAATATCTTGAATATGGGTCTTCATTCGGCACAATATGGTTTTGTACCTAGAAGATAAATCCCAGACAATATTTGCAATGTATATGTGGGGATAGAATATGCAAAATACATAGAACAGGATGTATTGTTACTACAAGTTGAAGTGGTAAAAGCTTTTGATAATGTTCACACTAGGATTATATTACAACAATAATGGAAAAGCTTGGACTTGGAGAAAAAATGTGTAATGTCATTTATTGGATATACAAAGGTAGCATGGCAAGATGTATTCTAGCAGTTGGGAAAATCAGTCCAAGAAGGGATGCCCTTTAAGTTTCTTGTTATATGCAATAGCCACTCATCCATTCTGGTAGTTGGGAAAATCAGTCAGGAGTTGAAATTTGCTATGGAGGATCAAATATGGTGATTAAACACATGATTGAATGGAAATTATGCTAAGCACAAGTATTAAACACTAATAAAAAATTATTACCTTAATGATGCTCATAATGATAGCATAATTAGAGGCGAAGAAACTTGATCAATTCCATTAGATGTGAACCTCTTATATACGCTAGATTACATGATATTAAGCTACAATTAGGTGGTAAAACTTGATCTAAATCATCTCCACCTTCCCTCCTTTATTCATAGACCTAAAAGTGACCTGCCTTCCTATATTCAAGCTGACTGATCTAATCACACCTACTGATGAACCCACAAACTCTTTTGGCTGATTTTGAGCTACCAGTTGACCCTTTTACATAATGGTAATGACGGACAACAACCTTTGAACACATTTGCCCATATATCTATGACATTTGTGTGGTTTTATGTGGATAGTGCATGTACAAGGTATGTGCCCCATACAACATTTCTAATGAGGTGTTTGCCATATTTTTAACACCCCTCCTCAAACACTAAATTCACCCAATGATGTAGTTGGTCATGCTGACTCTCATGACCCTAATTAACTACCCAGTGCTCAATGATAACATGCATGAACGTGGTCTAACTGACAATGCCATACAAGGTTATGCCAATGTGAACTCAGAGGCTTTAGTCATGTGTACAAAAGAGGTATGGGATGACTTTAGAAGAGTGTGACAACAATGACATGGCTACATGTATGAGTGAAGAGGAAACTCATGTGTATAGGGTAGTGGCTTACAATAGCACTTTAGAATAAATGTTCAAAAAAGGTCATAGATAGGGCCTCATGATGGGGGCCCTTGTCTTCATCCTTGTTTCCCTCTTGGTCTTCATTTAGTTGCATCTCTTCCATCATGAGATAGGCTCGTTGCATCTTCTTCTTACCAAAATAGTTCTTCTCTTCATGGCCACGCTTGTGATAAAAGTCCAAAACAAGAGAGTTATTGTACCCCTTGTGAGAGTTGCCTTTGTATTTACCTTTCTTGTTAGATCCTGCATAAAGAGCATGTTCAGTAGGCAAAGTAGATGATGAAGACTCCATTTACTTGGTCTTTAGTTTTCTCTCTTCCTTAAGAAGAGAAGCTTCAATGTCCACAAGCTTTGAGGTAGGCATGTTAGTCAAGGTTGTGACTCCATGATCATATTCTTCAGGTAAAGACTTGAGTAATACATTGATGGATATGTCTTCATCCATCTTGAGATCTATCCCTACAAGTTATGTTAGGAGACATTTCATGCAGTTCAAGTGTAAGGCTAGAGATATGCCAGGCTTCATGTCTAGCTTAAAAAATTCAATGAGCAAGCCAAACTTTGAACTTTTAGAGAGAGTGAGCACCAAAAAGAGTTATGAGTTGGTCCCAAACTTCCTTGGAAGTTTCACATCCATCCACATGATGAATATATGTATCATCAAGCTCTAATGTGGTGATGACCCGAGCTTTGTTGTCTCAAACTTCCCATGCAGGTGCTTCAGCAACATTCCTTGGTTTCTTCTCCTTCCCGTTGACAATGTTGAGAAGAGCCCCTTCTTCATGAGTTGGGTTTGCCAAGTGTGAAACCCATGACCTTTGAAGCACATAGACGGTGAATCTTTGGTGGCCATTTGGATTTGGGATGAAGGGGGTCTTACCTCTGGTGTTTGAGGCAGTGTCTACCCTTTTACAAGAGAGATCAAAGCCAAAGATTGGTGCTAAATCAAGTGATTAACATGTGCTTAGTGATTTGTGGGAAGCAAAGGAGGAACCAAATGACAAAATTGACATCACCATTGGATTGAGCACGTCGAAAAACCCCCAAGACTAAATCAAGTGATTAACATGTGCTTAGTGATTTGTGGGAAGCAAAGGAGGAACCAAATGACATCACCATTGGATTGAGCACGTTGAAAAACCCCCAAGACCAGAAGGGATCACCAAAAACCTTAATATCCAAGTTGAGATCTAGGTTTTGCTTAGAAATATTGGCGCCTGCAAAAAAGGCGATTTCAAGCTACTGGTAGTGAATTTTGCTAAACCCCTTGAGCTAGAACTGCGCCTTGAGTTGCTAAAGCATTCCCTAAAAGGGATTGGGCAATGGTGAAAGGAATGGAGAGATATTGAAGCTCTAACAGAGGGCTATTTTCAACTATGCAAAAAATCACTAAAAAGTGATTAAAAACTCGATTAATGCTAATCCTATACTATTCTTTAATGCAAGATAAGTAATACTAAGGTGAGACCATCAACCTAGGCTCTAATACGAAGTTGAAATTTGCTATGGAGGATCAAATATGGTGATTAAACACATGGTTGAATGGAAATGATGCTAAGCACAAGTATTAAACACACTAATAAAAAATGATTACCTAATGATGCTCATAATAATTACAGCATAATTGGAGGCGTAGAAGCTTGATCAATTACATTAGATATGAGCCTCTTATATAGGCTAGATTACATGATATTAAGTTGCAATTAGGTGTTAAACCTTGATCTAAATCATCTCCACCTTCCCTTCTTTATTCATGGACCTAAAAGTGACCTGCCTTCCTATATTCAAGTTGACTGATCTAATCACACCTACTGATGAACCCATGACCTTTTTTGGCTGAATTTGAGCTACCAATCGAACCTTTTACATAATTTTAATGACAGACAATAACCTTTGAACACATTTGCCCATATATCTATGACATTTGTGTGGTTTTATGTGGATAGTGCATGTACAAGGTATGTGCCCCATACAACATTTCTAATGAGGTGTTTGCCATATTTTTAACAATTAGGCAAGGATTCCCTTTGAGTTTCTTGTTATATGTGATAGAAACTCATCCATTATTACTTTATATGGATAAATTTACTAACGATGGACTTCTATATGGTTTGTAATTGCCACATGGTTGTGTCTTGGTTGCATTTCCTAATGAATCCTCCTTGTTTTTGAGAAATAATCAAAATGATCTATGCATATTTATTCAAGTTCTAGAACTATTTGGTGAGAGACTATAGCCCACTATTTATAAACTTCAAGAAATCAATTTTTTTTTCTTTAACGGAAGAAGACTAGCACAATATTTTATGGCCTAGGCAAATTCTCCTACGCACTGAAATTGTTAGAATTTTGGATATCCATAATCACATAAGCTATTTTTGTGTGATCGAGAGTGACTCTAAGTGTTGTGTCGCCCTCGTCTCCTTTGAGGTGGCTGCAAACCTTTGCCTCTTATACTCAATGAGCTATAAGAAATCCAACAAGAAAAATCTTATCGATTTGTCTCCTTTCCAAGCTCACCTAAGGTCTAATCTAATGTAATTTAATACTTTCATAAAGTGGGAGTCACAAGCCTAAGGCTTAAACATCAATCTTACAAAACAAAATGTGTAACACAAGCTTAACATGTGCACTTGTGACCCATGGCTAAATCAACAAATTTTAGCTACTAGGAGAGATTTCACACTTTGACTAATTCTTACATGTCAGGTAGGGTCTATGGGGAATTGTGGATAGGAGAGATAAAATTGCCTCATATATAACAAAGGGTGCATGGATCACATTGGACAAGAAGTCATTTTCCATCATTGCACACTAGGGCTTTTTTTAGAGGAACTTGTGCAATGGAAAGATCACATGGGACACGTGGCTCATTAGAAAAAGTGTTTGGTGCCATGGCTGAATCCTTGAAATTTTAATTCTTTGGATTAAAAATGGAATTCATGGAATCATTTTCAAGTCACATATGATATTGCAATAGTATTAAAAAACATGCCAATAGAGTTTGAAGTTCTTGTCTCTCAACTTAATTTTTTTTCCAAATCCAAAAAATACAAAATTCTAACTTATGTAGATTCACAAGCAAAATCATCCTTTAGGAATCACTTCTATGAATAAGTTGAAGTGGCTTTATCGCTCTTACAAAACCTTTTTTCGAAATGATATCCTATGGAGCTTACCTAAAATGTAACACTCATGTTTTCTATTTATAATATGGATTTGTGCATTAACTAATTACCATGATTTCTTTTATAATATAGATTTATGTATTAACTAATAACCATGATACAGTTAGCTCATGAGGAGTATGTACATCCTGACCTAGTAGGAGGATTGATGAGTGTGCCACTCTCACTCTGGACCATTGAGATTATCTAAATACAAAAACCTCAGAGCTAATGAGGCAAGTCTCACTTGCACATAAATCTAACTAGAAGGCCTATGAGATCAACATTTCTATATAACACTCTTGACACCAAAAGTAGATATAATATTCAAAACCTCAGCAATAACATTAAGAAACAATTCATCAAGGCTCTCAATAGCATCTCCATTAACAACACCACATCATTATATGAAGAGCCTAATCTCCAATAGTAATCCTCATGTTATGAAAATGGTTACTTTAAATTTAGGAGGTTTCACCATTTTAAATGAACATGCACATTAATAACTTTATTATGTTTCAAGTTGATAAAACAAGACTTTCCATAAGCACTAATAATGTACCATGCTTTAAATATTAAATTTTGCATTGTGTACAAGTTATAGGAACAACAAGACCTTGATTTATAAAGAGTAGGCACTAAATTTTGTTTCTTTTTTAAGATAAGAACAAATAATAGCTCATTAAAATGTTACAATTTTCTATTTGGCAGAAAGTCTTTGCCTTTGATATGTGATGCATCATTATTGAAGACTGTTAAAATATTCGTTTCATGGAGTCATGTTCCTTGAAAGCACCACTATCTATGTACCAAATGTATAAGAATGTGCTTCTTATGGTCTCTTCAAGCTTATCCACTTGTCAAAATTGTAACCATAAGATTTAATTTCTCTATTTTTATGATGGTTTTTAGTTGTTGCTACATGGCTCTCCTTCAAAGATAATCATAGCTTATACTTTCTCTTTTGTTTAGAGTCACAAATCTCTCTCTCTCTCTCTCTCTCTCTCTCTCTCTCTCTCTCTCTCTCTCTCTCATCCAAATGAGATAATCACCTATTTGCTAGAGTAAATCACATGGCTGAAAGGACGTGTTCACAAACTTAAAGATTGAATTGCAAACTTGGATCTCAATTTCAAGACATTGAGCTCAACTAGTGCACATATGGGTGTGGCATGCCATGATAATAACTCTATCCTTATACCACTAGCATGGTTGGTAAGATTATGGGTGATATGATGCCATTAGTTTATAGGATGCATGATAGCCACTTTAGTTCACTAGAGATATGGCATAGTTATAGTGCCAACTTATGTAGTCAAGTTTACTAGAGATATGGCAAAGTTATAGCACCATCTCATATAATCGGACACCGGCCTTTTTATATTTTAGTAGGAGATTACTTTTCCTTATATTATGTACTCTTATCTTTATGTTATGATTATAGATAAGAGAAGAGAATAGAGGAGAATGCAGCCATCCATCTCTCTTGTGTGTGCTTATCTACTCGTGTGTGTGTTTGCTTGTAAAAGGAGCTCAAGCTCAGCCTCTTCCCCATATTCTTTTCATGGTATCAGAGTGCTAGTTCATATTCTTTTATGGTAAAGTTATAGCTCCATCTCACATAATCGGGTTCACACCAACCTTTTTATATTTTAGTAGGAGATCACTTTTCCTTATAATATGTACTCTTATCTTTATGTTATGATTGTAGAGAAGAGAAGAGAATAGAGGAAAATTCAACCATCCATCTCTCTTGTGTGTGCTTGTCCATCTCTCTTGTGTGTGCTTGTCTACTCTTGTGTGTGTGTTTGCTTGTAAAAGGAGCTCAAGCTCACCCCCTTTCCCATATTCTTTTCATGATATCAGAGTGTTAGCTCACGTGAAGAGATTAAGAGGAAATCAAAGGAAGCAATACATTGGTAAGGATAACTCCATCTCTTTTCCTTTAATTTAGAAGAAAATCTTTGCAGGTAATACTAGTCAAGAGAAACACACACAAGCACAATAGGAAGGTGCACTATCACAACTTAAGTGAGCCTTCACAATGAAAAAAAGAGACATTACAGTATGTGATTTCAAAATTTGGATTCGAGGCCATTTTAGGCCTCATTTTGGCTCCGTAAGTTTTTTACAATAATAGGTAACATGTTTATATACATAATAGGTTTACACTACCATAAGAGATGACTATGTTGGAGATTATTGGTTAACTGTAAGTGTATAATGATCACTATTTGGTAAGTTACTACGAGTAATCATGTTTGATAGTCTATCCTTTATTATGAGTAAGAAGGTGGAAAAAAACAACTACTAAGCATGGAAGTTCAAGATCAGATACTTCCTCATGGGAAAAGGGTATTGGGAGTCTGTTTGAAGGTGATGAGGAGTTAGAGATTCTAGAAGAAAATATTATTCCTCGACAAGCGTAAGCCTTTAAGGCTTGTCACATGAAAAATCCAACAAAGTGATCTACTAGTTATATGTTAGTGGGTAGGATGTTATGATTGACCACATAAAATACAGGATGCATGTAATACCTTGGTTACTTTTTATAGCACAAGTACCATACCAAGAAATATCTAGTTAAAGAAGTAAGATTTGCATAATGTGTAAAGGCACAAGATGAATATCAGTGATGATTACTAATTGAAATGAAAAGATCTTGCACATGCCCTTACCTCTATTAGATCTCTAGCTGATGATGAGATGATGTGGTATATCAGTACATTGAATGGGCTTGGCAAAGACTATTGGATTAGTTTTAGACATCTATCTAAACTTAGAAATACTTTTCAAACATTGAAAACCTTATAGCCCTTTTGATCATTGAAGAGATGAATGTTGGGGAGAGTAAATCATCTTCAGTAAATATATAGGAGTAGACCTTCTACACACGGACACAGGCACAATAGGAAGGTGCACTGTCACATCTTAAGCGGCCCTTGATGGTGAAGCAAAGAGACATTACAGTATGTGATTTCAAAATTTGGATTCGCGAGCCATTTTAGGCCTCATTTTGGCTCCATAAGGTTTTTGCAATAATAAGTAATCTCTGAGAGTGTCAATTTTGTTTGTTTATGTCCAATTTCTAGTTCAGTACATAGTTGTGACATAAATTTGGTTGCAAGAAAGTCTATGCAAAGAATTTGAGATTATAGCTTATTGGGTGAATGTATGTTTATGTGATTAGTTCATATCAACATGTTTATATACATAATAGGTTTACTCACATAGGAGATGACTATGTTAGAGATTACAGGTTAACTGTAAGTGTATATTTTTTTTAGCAATCACTATTTGGTAAGTTACTAAAAGTAATCATGTTTGATAGTCTATCCTTTATTATGAGTAAGAAGATGGACAAAAACAACTACTAAGCATGGAAGTTCAAGATGAGATACTTGCCTCTATTGAATCTCTAGTTGATGATGAGATGACTTGGTATCGTTCACATTGAATGGGCTTGGCAAAGACTATTGGATTTCTAGTTGATGACAAGATGACTGGGTATCGGTCACATTGAATAGGCTTGGCAAAGACTATTGGATCAATTTTAGACATTTGTCGAAACTTAGAAATACTTTCCAAACTTTGAAAACCTTATAGCCCTTTTGATCATTGAAGAGATGAATGTTGGGGATTAAATCATCCTCAATAAATATATAGGAGTAGACCTTCTACATGGACACAAGCATAATAGGAAGGTACATTGTCACATCTTAAGCGGCCCTTGATGGTGAAGGAGAGAGACATTATAGTATGTGATTTCAAAATTTGGATTCGAGGCCATTTTAGGCCTCATTTTGGCTCCATAAGTTTTTTGCAATAATAGGTAATCTGTGAGAGTGTCAATTTTGATTGTTTATGTCCAATTTCTTGTTCAGTACATAGTTGTGACATAAATTTGGTTCCAAGATAGTCTATGCAAAGAATTTGAGATTACACGTTATTTGTGGATGTATGTTTATGTGATTGGTTCATATCAACATGTTTATATACATAATAGGTTTACACTACCATAAGAGATGACTATGTTGGAGATTACAAGTTAACTGTTGTAAGTGTATAAATTTTTAGCAATCACTATTTGGTAAGTTACTATAAGTAATCATGTTTGATAGTCTATCCTTTATTCTGAGTAAGAAGATGGACAAAAACAACTACTAATCATGGAAGTTCAAGATGAGATACTTTCTCATGGAAAAAAGGATATTGGGAGTTTGTTTCAAGGTGATGTGAGGAGTGAGAGATTCTAGAAGAAAATATTATTTCTCAACAAGCGTAAGCCTTTAAAGCTTATGACATGACAAATCCAACAAAGTGATCTACTAGCTATATGTTAGTGGGGGTAGGATGTTATGATTGGCCATAATACAGGATGCATGTAATACCTTGGTTAATTTGTATAGCACAAGTACCACCATACCTGCTGCTGCTCAAATATGCAAATGCATGGGGTGTGTGTGGGAACTAGCTCTTAGCTAGAGATTTTAAAAGGGAGTCCATAATTGAGTGAGTAGCAGTGAAAAGGTGAGAAGAATCTATTGGTGGATGAGAGAATCAAGGGTAGCATGAGTGAATAAAGGGGTGTGGAAAGATTCTAGGAAAAGGTGTCCCCAGGAGGGGGCACAAATCAAGGAGAAATCAGTGGGAGTGGGTGCTTGGCTCCTTGTGGATGTAAAAGCTATAAATTGAGGCATTGGCCTAATGAGAATTTTGATAAAAAACAGAAGAAGGAGGGAGCACACACAAAGAGAAGCAGACCCTAATCCATATTCATCAATCATAAAGAAGGAGAGAAGCCATAGTAATCATCTCTCTCACTAACTCAAAAGAGAACACAACATAGTGTTATGTCCACACTACAAAGTATGTTGAAATTTGAGCTAAATGATGAGCTATGGTGGATCAAACACTAGAATCAGCATAATTAACAAAGTGATTAGCAAGTGATTAAGATGTAATTAGTGAATAATTAGCACATAGATTAATGTAGGCATGGATACTCAAAAACCAGCAAATTCTCATTAGGGCTATGCCTCAATTTATAGAGTTTACATCAAGCATCAAATCCCATTGATTTCTCCATGATTCACTCCCTGAATATCTCCACCTTTTGCCTGATTCTCTCCACCTCTTCTCTTTTCCCTGATTATCTCCCAGAATAACTCCACACTCCTAAATTCCCTCATGCTACCCATTATTCTCTCCCACCAGTAGATTCCTCTAACCTTTTCACAGGTTCTTTCACAATTACATCTCCTCTTTTACAGCCTCTATCCAAGAGCTTGTTCCCACACACACCCTATTCACTTGTATATTTCAACACCTCCCCTCAAGTGAATAATCCTAGCACACCTAGACCCTATACCAAGTTTGCCTCCCCTTACTTGGTAGTCCGCGACCAGTGTCTACTCCTCCCCTCAAGTTATCTCAGCACACCTGGACCCTGTATCAAGTTTCTTTCTTACTTGACAGTCTGCGACCAGTGCCTCAAGTCCCTAAACTCCATAGTCCTTGACACTCTCTCTCTCTATGTGTCCAAGGCTACTATAAGTGCCCGCAACCTTGACTAAAGTGCTCACACATACATCTACCACATGGCCTACATCATCGGTGGCTCAGAGGTGGTTTTACTTTATTGGGGCAGGTTACATTGGGTTGTGGGTTCTCTCTCTCTCTCTCTCTCAGAGATTTTCACATGGCTCCTCACTCTTTGGAGCCTCACATCTTCTCTTGTCTTCAGTCTTCTTCTCGTGGCAGCATCTCTCCACGCGTCCGTCTCTTCTTTCAGTCTTCTTGGGGCAGCTTCTCTTCTTGTGGCAGCTTCTCTTCTCGTGTCCATGTCTTCCTTCAGGTATTCTTCTCGGTGTGGATCCTCTTCTTGGGAAGAGATATTCTTCTTCTTTCATGGCTGGGGCCATGAGCTCGTCCGTCAGGTCATTTTGCTCCATGTGAGCAACATGTTTCAATGTTTTGCTGACAGTTCCTTTGGGCTTTTTATGTTTATTTTGTATCATTCTGCAATGCAAACCCAAATTTATGCGGGAGGTCTTACCTCTTGCCTTAATCTGGACAAGGGCAGTGTCTGTTCCCATTTTTACACTGATAAAATGTGCCCAATACATAATGCGTATAGCATTCATTCTCATGCACATTCCAAATGCAATTCTGGCTGTGAATAATCTTGAATTTGAGTGAGATTTACAGGCATTAACCAAGGGTTAAATGCAAAATGATGATTTTCACAATTTTATCAGCACAATTTTCCCAGAAATTACACTAAATTAAGGGTAACCAATTTGTATGGGATGGTTGGAGTATCAAACCAACTCCGATTTGAAATCTGAAGTTATAAGGATCTGTATCAGATACCTAATGGTTAATTTGAACCCTCAATTGCACCAAAGTATAGTGATTAGCACTGATTAATCACTGATTAGCAAATTAATGCTCTGGTTTGTGTGCAGAAAACAGAGTATGCGGGGAGCTCAGATCTGGTGCCTTCCACTTCAAATGAGCTCAAATGCTTTCAAAGGCATCAATAGCAATGAGTCTAGTAGAGGATTAAGCCAAGAAACACAAGATTTGACCAAATAATGAAAGCTTAATCTCTGTTTTACCAAAGTCACCTGCAGATTTGATGAAGAGCTTGGATCTCACTGTAGACTTGATGAAATTGATTTCTGTCTTCACCAGCTTGTAGAGCATGCTTGATTACCCTTTGTGCTAAGAGGAATTGAAGACATTTGAACTGAGCAAGTAGAAATCTTCAAACTGCTTCAAAAAAACGGCGCCTGCTAATTAGCGAAAATTCGCTGCTTCCGTCGACGGTTTGCTGCGTGGAGTAGATGGGCTTGAAGCTAGGGATGTTAGCTAATATGTGCTAGAAGTTCTTGCACTAATTTTGAGTGTGCTAGATGCTAGAGACCCTCCACTGGCTGGGGGTGAAGGGGAAGATGAAAAACTCACTAAAAATTGATTTTTTTTGCTAATTACTTACTAATCTTGATTAATTCACTAATGGGCTCATAAATCTGGTTGATTCTAGGTATGGCTCTGATACCATGTTGAAATTTGATCTAAATGATGAGCTATGGTGGATCAAACACTAGAATCAGCATAATTAACAAAGTGATTAGCAAGTGATTAAGACGTAATTAGTGAATAATTAGCACATAGATTAATGTAGGCATGGATACTCAAAAACCAGCAAATTCTCATTAGGGCTATGCCTCAATTTATAGAGTTTACATCAAGCATCAAATCCCATTGATTTCTCCATGATTCACTCCCTGAATATCTCCACCTTTTGCCTGATTCTCTCCACCTCTTCTCTTTTCCCTGATTATCTCCCAGAATAACTCCACACTCCTAAATTCCCTCATGCTACCCATTATTCTCTCCCAGTAGATTCCTCTAACCTTTTCACAGGTTCTTTCACAATTACATCTCCTCTTTTACAGCCTCTATCCAAGAGCTTGTTCCCACACACACCCTATTCACTTGTATATTTCAACAAAGTAAACCTAATGTAATGTCCACACCACACATGACCAGTTGGACGCGGTCATAAACACACCACACGATATCCATCTACCATACTGTCACTCTGTCAGCACCCATGTGCTATCCTCCATCTGTATACGAGCTTGACATTTCAACAACACTCCCCCTCAAGCTCGACATGTCCATCTCTAGGACTCCCAATCTAGTACAGAAATACTCGAACTTATCCTTACCAAGTGCTTTGGTAAAGACATCTGCAACCTGCTCATCTGTCTGTACATATGTCAAATCAACATGCCCATCTAGCACTTTCTCTCTGATGAAATGATAGTGGACTTCAATATGTTTGGTCCTGGCATGATAAATTGGGTTGCTAGCAAGCTGAATACTACTCATGTTGTCACAATGAATGACAACTCTCATATCACTCTGTAACCTGACATCGTCTAGCAACTTCTTCAACCACATAGCCTCACATGCAGCTATGGCTGCTCCATGATACTCGGCCTCTGTGGTAGATAAAGCAACTGTAGGTTGCTTTTTACTGCTCCAACTCACAGCTCCACTACCAAGGCTGAAAACAGCCACTGGTAGACCTCCTGTCATATGCACTACCGGCCCAATCTGCATCTGTATATCCATAGACATGCATGTCTTTTCCTGCCTCATAGAAAAGACCATAATGCACGGTAGTTTTGACGTATCTCGAATACGTCTCACAGCATCCAAGTGAGGTTTACGAGGACTCTGCATAAACTGACTTACCAGACCAACTGCATAGCTGAGATCTGGCCTCGTAATGGTCATGTAGATAAGGCTACCAACCATTTTTCTGTACATGGTGATATCATCAAGCTCATCACCCAAATCAGCCCTAAGCTTCATGTTTTGCTCTAATGGTGTCAACATTGGTTTGCATGCTGTCATACCATACTTTGCCAGCATGTCAAGTGCATATTGCCTTTGCACCAGCCATATACCCTTGCTTGTTCTTATCACCTCAGTGCCAAGAAATAACCTTAAATCACCAAGGTCTTTCATATCAAACTCTTTGCATAAAGATGCCTTAACCTCATCAATGCCTTTTCCACAATCACCTGTGATAATCAAATCATCAACATAAATGACTATCATCACGATACCATCATGTGTCTTCTTCACATAAAGTGAAGAGTGTGCATTTCCAACCTTAAATCCAATACTGACAAGATATCTGCTGATCTTGTCACTCCAAGCACGAGGTGCTTGCTTCAAACCATATATTGCTTTCTTTAACCTGCAAACAAAAGTAGGATATTCTGGATGTACATATCCTTCTGGCTGTTCCATGTACACCTCTTCTTGTAGTTCACCATTCAAGAAAGCATTTTTTACATCCATTTGATGTAAAGCCCAACCTTTTTGTGCTGCTAGTGTAATGATAGACCTCACAGTAGCCATCTTAGCCACTGGGCTGAAAGTTTCATCATAATCAAGACCATAAGTTTGTGCATATCCTTTAGCGACCAGCCTTGCTTTATGTCTCTCTAAGCTGCCATCTGACTTGCACTTTACCTTATACACCGATTTGCAACCAATTGCATTCTTTCCTTTCAGTAACTCAACCAATTTCCATGTATCATTTTTGTCCAAAGCATCCATCTCTTCATCCATGGCTTTCTCCCATACATGCTCTCCAATAGCCTTTGTATAGCATGTAGGTTCCACATGCTTCACCATAGATGTCATGTATGCATAGTGCATAGCAAAATCTCGATATGTCAATCTGTCAACTAGATATCTGACTCTCTGGGATCTCCGCAATGCATGCGGGTCACTCTATACACCTGTAACTCTAGCATGTGGTGGCACATATCTGTCCTGCCTAGCACCAGGTGTGCGTAAAACAGGTATGCCAAGCTCCTTATCCAAACTCTCTGAACTAGATGACTCATAACCTGTAGGCTGTGATTCCAATTCCTTCGACCTTCTTCTTTCCTTTATCCATAGCACTACTCCCACCAGTGCTCACACTCTCATACCTCAAACGTCCTGACCATGGACGTACACTGCTACTCTCAGCTTCTGCTGTGCTGGCCCAGACATAGTAGTAGAACTAGAACTTGCTTGTGGCAAGTTCACAGGCACATCTGTCTCAAGTGACTCAATGACTCCCTCATCTTTTGCTTTGTACCAACTAGCAAGCTCATCAAACACCACATCTCGTGAAATGACCACTTGTCTAGTTTGAGGGTTATAACATTTGTATGCCTTTCGATCCTGTGCATATCCAACAAATACACATTTCTCTGCCTTAGGATCCAACTTCCTTCTTCTTTCATCAGGCACATGTACATAAGCTATGCATCCAAAAACTTTGAGATGTCCAATGTCTGGCCTGTAACCTGTAAGCCGCATCTCTGGCGTGCTTCCATGAATGGCTGTTGTAGGTGTTTTGTTCAGTATATACACTGCAGTAGCACATGCTTCTGCCCAATAGTAATCTGGCATGCTCTTTTCATTGAGCATTTCCCTTGCCACTTCACATATGACTCTATTCTTTCTCTCAGCCACACCATTCTGCTGAGGTGTATACCTGCAAGTCAACTGTCTTCTTATTCCATGCTTCCTCAAGAAATGCTCAAAAGCTTTTGAGGTGTATTCACCACCTCCATCTGTTCTCAAACATTTAATCCAACAGCCATATTGCTTTTCTGCAAGAGCTTTGAAATCCATGACCTTTTCCAACACTTCCCTCTTCTCTCTCAGAAAGTATATCCATGTCATCCTGCTGAAATCATCTATAAATGTCACATAGTATAGACTGCCTTTGATAGATGGGTTTTGTGCAGGATCCCATACATCACTGTGTACTATCTCAAGTGGCATGTTACTCATATTTCCTTCTCTAGGAAACCTCAACCTTTCCTGCTTTCCAAACTGATAGGCTTCACAAATATGCATATGTCCATCATATTTGAATCTAGGCAATCCACTAACAATGCCTCTTGTTTGCATGTTCTTTAATCTCTGTATATTGACATGTCTAATCCTTTTGTGCCACATATCAATGTCTTGCACAATCCCATTGCTTTTAGAAAACATGGCTGAGTTCAACTCTGGTATGCCTGCATCCAATTTGAACAACCTTCCTTCCTTCTTGCCCTTGGCAATCAATCTACAGCCATGCTTAAAGTCTTCCACAAAACAACCATTCTCATTGAATCTTACTTGTAGTCCCTACTCAACCATTTGGCCTACTGATGCCAAATTCTTTGTAATGGATGGTACATATAGCACTTCTGACATATTCTTCACATTTCCATCATGCATCCTCAAAGGCACACTGCCAACATGTGTTATAAGATGCTGAGTATCATCTCTTGTGACCACATAACCATTTGTACCCAATGGTTGCATCTTTTCAAACCACTCACCATGACATGTCATGTGGTTTGAGGCACCCGAATCCATATACCATGACTCATCTCCAGCATTCTGAGAATCCATTGTCCCCATAATGTGCTTCATTGCAAAAAGATGATTTGAACTCCCATCATTGTTACTAGTAGATGCATAATTTCCATGTTGTGGTCTTCCATTCCTGACATCATTCTGCTTTTTGTAACAATCTTTTGCCATATGTCCAAGTTTGCCACAATAGTGACATTCAATCCCATTCAAATTTTGTTGAGGACCTTGCCATCGTCCTCTACCACGAGCACCTGTTCCAACTCTCCCCCTATGGGATTGAAATCCACGACCTCCACGTGGTCCAAATGATGACTATGAATTCTGAAAATTCTGATTTGATTGTGGTTGAGTAGACCTGTCATTCCAACCACGGCCTCCACGGCCTCGAGGGGCAAATCTCCCCTTGTCTCGAGAGCCTCTAGATGAGTAAAAAGCCTGATTCCTTGCATGCTCATCATTACTGGATGAGGATGCACCATTTGTAATATTCATACCACCAAGTCCAAGCTTTAATTCTTCCACAATGAGCAATGACACAAGCTCATTAAAGTCTAGCATTCCTCCCAACCTTACTGAGATGGAAGTATCAAAAGATTTGTACTCCCGACCTAAACCACGCAATGTGAGAGCAACCAAATCATCATCATCCATTGGAGCATGAATTGATGATAGTGAATCTGCATAACCCTTGATTTCGTGAACATACTCATGTATACTCCTATTCCTTCGTGTTACACTGTGAATCTGTTGCTTTAGTTGTATCTTCCTTGCACCAGTGTCTGTCTCATACATTCGGCACAATATATCCCATGCTTCTTTCGGTGTATTTGCATCTTGGATGTGAATAAGCAAGGCATCTTTTACACATATTGAAAAATAATGCAACACTTTCGAAGACCGCTCTACCCATTGCTTGTGAGCCACCAACTGAGCATTATTTGGTTGAGGAGGTAGAAATGGCTCCGGGTCTTCATCCAACACGAGACTCCATAAACCTTTGCCTTTCAAAAAACTCTTCATTCGAAACTTCCACACTTGAAAGTTAGTTCTGTCAAGCTTCTCTCCAACAATTTGGACCGGACCATCTCCCATGTTTGCAAAGTAGTAGATGCACCCCTTTGAACACAATGTATGAAATACCTGTAATGCTCCAAATCTCTCCAAATCACATCAAATGATTGCAATATATGTGCTTTTACATCCCACAATGCTTCATCAACAATGTGTACTTGATCAAAGTTGAAAACATGAGATACTTCTTCAAGAAAAAATTTTCTAGTTTTTTTTTCTCGCCAGAGAACCAGTCAAAGATCTTGCTCTAATTCCTTCAAATCTTGTTCAAATTTGATGTTTATGCATTCATTGGCTTCATAACACATTGATCCAACATATCCTAGAAGGGTTTGATCAAATTCTTCAAGTTGAGTGAGAACCACCAAATTTTG
The DNA here is from genome assembly GCF_041138505.1 of Cibotium barometz. NCBI lineage: Eukaryota > Viridiplantae > Streptophyta > Polypodiopsida > Cyatheales > Cibotiaceae > Cibotium > Cibotium barometz. Next base: position 34,666,848 of record NC_141054.1, read on the forward strand.
CAACTCTCTGTAATGCTGTTTTCTGCAAATGTCAGGTACCACCTCTCACTAAAAATGCTCTATCTCCTTCAATTCTAATCCAAATCCAAAAATTCTTGAACCAATAGCTTAGAAAATCTTGGGACTTTGCTTGTACCAAAGGAATTTGTCCAATTTGATATAGACAAGGATTAATGCCTTGATTAGTGATGCTCTATTTCTGGATAGAACTTCTGCAAACCTGTAAATCTCTGATAATTGGCTTCAATGAGCTCCAAATACATCAAATGAGCTGCAACCAAGCTTCACAATGCCTTAGCAATGCCTTTGCTTAACTCCCCAAGCTTTGAATGGCATCAAATGGTGTAAGAATGAGTGAATGGCATGATATTTGATGAACCTGTCTAGAATTCTACTCAGAAAAGTGCCGCTTGCTCCAGAGGGCTGTAGAAGAGGGGCATTTCACATTTGAGTTGATAGGGTTCTTAGCAATGACCTAATATACCTTGTGCTTGAAGTGTTTGGCTCAATTCTTGCTCTAACTCCTGCAATCATCCTCCACGGGGGGTATGTTTTCTGCTTTTGTGAAAAACCAGAAACTTTTGCATAAATTCACTTCCACTTGATTTTGCTCAAATCTGTATGCATCAATCTGCTTCAAGATTTTGTATGTTGCTTATGCCCACTTTGCTAATACATGTGCAAGCTCAAATACACATGCCTTTGTGTATACATTTGCCAAGAGTATATTCACTTCAAGCTTTCCATGAAAGCTTAGAGAAAAACCAGAAATTTTCACTTGCTTTATGCACTTCCATCTTCATTGAACCTGCTCTTTGGCACCTGCAATCCGCTCAAGGGAGTTTTGCTACTCTTACCCGTTAGGCCAAGCTTCAGATCTGTAACCGAGGTGAGCTCCACAGATTTCTTTTGCTCCACAGCTTCAATGGAAATCTTCACAGCTTCTTCTTCTTCTTCCCTCTTCTCTCACTCACTCTCACAACACAACTAATGAGCTCTAGGCTCTGATACCATGATAAAAAACAGAAGAAGGAGGGAGCACACACAAAGAGAAGCAAACCCTAATCCATATTCATCAATCATAAAGAAGGAGAGAATCCATAGTCATCATCTCTCTCACTAACTCAAAAGAGAACACAACATAGTGTTATGTCCACACTACAAAGTAAACCTAATGTAATGTCCACACCACACATGACCAGCTGGACGCGGTCATAAACACACCACACGATATCCATCTACCATACTGTCACTCTGTTAGCACCCATGTGCTATCCTCCAGCTGTATACCAGCTTGACATTTCAACAAATTTACTGGTTTTTGAGTATCCATGCCTACATTATACTATTAGATAAATTGTGCACTAATCTTATCTTAATCACTTTTTAATTACTTACTAATCATGTTGATTGTTGCATTTGATCCACTATAGCTCATCACATTGCTAAAAATTCAACATGGTATCAGAGCCAAGCTTAGGATTCAACTAATTTTTAAGTCTAATCATCCTATTAATCATAGATTAGGAGTTAATCCTTGTTTTAGTCCTTTTCAACTAATCTTTTGCACCCCCAGCTAGTGGAGGGGCTTGATCTCCCTCAAGCCTTTAAATTAGCTTAAAATCTCTAAGCCACATCTAGGTAGCATCCCCATGCATCGGCCTACTACAACAATTTGTCAAATCACTAAGATATGTTGCTGATTTTCATCGATTTGGAGGCACCTTTTTTCTAGAGAAAATTGTAGATCTACTCTTCCACAAATGGAATTAACCGAATTCCTCTCATCCCCAAGGGTTTTCAAGGGTTCTCTACACGCCTATGATTTCATATTTGGGAAATTAATCAAGGAGAAGTGGCATCAAGCTCTAGATCAAATCTGAGTGACCTTGGTAAAACAGAGATTAAGCATTTAATATTTGGTCAAATATTATTTTTTTGGTATTGATCATCTACTAGACTAATTGCTATTGATGCCCTTGAAAGGATTTGAGCTCATTTGAATTCTACTAGACTAACTACTATTGATGTCCTTGAAAGGATTTGAGCTCATTTGAATTCTAAGACACCAAATGACCACCCCAGATGTACTCGAAGGGGGACAGAACCATGCTTTGCTATACCCTTCACAGGTTAGTAACAAATTAATCCATGAACCGCAAAATCATACACAACAAAATCATCCGCCGAAGGTCGTGAATGGGTATTCTACTAGGAAGTTTGGGGGTAGTAGGTTATAGCGTCTTCATCGATTGTGGTAGCATTTTTAGTTAATACTGTAAGCGCCCGGGTCCCTATTAGTATTAGTGGGATAAAGCTAGCCTCCTTGTACACTCTATTTTTTGCACAAAAAACATGGGATTAATCTCACTAATTAGTGATTAATTAGTACTAATCACTATTTTTAGTGCAATTGATGGTCCAAACTTACCATTGGGTATCTAATATAGATCTCTATCACTTTAGATTACAATTTGAAGTTGGTTTGATATCCCAACCATCCAGTACAAGCCAACTATCCTTGGCTTTATGCAAATTTTGGTGTATTCATGCTTGTAAACTTGTTGTAATTATCATTAACACCAAATTGGAGCTGTAAAAGGATAGACACTACCCTTGAATCTTGAATTGGATCAAGAGGTAAGACCCCCTTCATATGAGCATGAGCATTGCACAAGAAGTAGCTAAGTTCAATGGGGAGCAATTCCATACATAGCAATTCCATACATAGCAAACAAAAACCATGTATTTGCTCATGAGGAAGAATCTATGGGGGCTAGTTAAGGGAAGAGATGAATGTCCAATGGAGAATGGGGAGAATGAGTGGAAGAGAATAAATGAGAAAGCATTAGGACTCATTGCACTTAGCTTAAATGATGAAATCATTCACCACATTGCAGAGGGATGCAACAAGCTAAAGATGCATGGGATGAACTTAATAAATTATTTGGCACTCAAGCAAAGAATTCAAAGATAAATTTGCTAATGCAATTCTACAAACTTGACATGAAGGAAAGTGAACCTCTAACCAAACACTTGAACAAATACAAAATCATCAAACAACAACTTGCAGCCATTAGGAAGAAAGTAGAAGATGACGAGGCACTAGTAATGCTTCTAAAGAGTGTGGACAAGGGAGAGTATGAGAACATTGTGGCAACCTTAAAGAATGTACCAGATTTGAAGTTGCATGAGATAGAAGGAGCTCTACTAGAGCAAGAGAACAAGGTCAAAGAGAAGAAAGGATTGGACCCAACAACAAGAGAGGAGAAAGCACTCTACACCACCCGAGGAGGCCTCGCACAAGGATGAGGACGAGGAAGAGGAAGAGGCAGGAGAGGAGCAAGGATCTTCACTTGCCACAACTGTGGAAAGCCAAGATACATGGCTAGAGTCTAAAACAAACCAAATGAAGAAGGATCGGCATATCGGCAAACTTCATGGAGACTCCTAGGGTAGAGGAGTCAGAATATCTTCTATGAGAGAGAGAGAGAGAGAGAGAGAGAGAGAGAGAGAGAGAGAGAGAGAGAGAGAGAGAGAGAGAGAAACCCCACAACCCAATGTAGCCTGCCCCAATAGAGTAAAACCACCTCTGAGCCACCGCTGATGTAGGCCATGTGGTAGATGTATGTGTGAGCACTTTAGTTAAAGTTATGGGCACTTGTAGTAGCCTTCGATAAATAGAGAGAGAGGGTCAAGGAATATGAGTTAGGGACTTGAGGAACTGTTGCGGGCTACCAAGTAAGAGGAAAAATTGTTATAGGGTCTAGGTGTGCTATAATTATTCACTTGAGGGGAGGTGTTGAAATATGCAAGTGAATGGGGTGTGTGTGGGAACTAGCTCTTAGCTAGAGATTGTAAAAGGGAGTCCATAATTGAGTGGGTAGCAGTGAAAAGATGAGAAGAATCTACTGGTGAGAAGAATCTACTGGATGAGAGAATCAAGGGTAGCATGAGTGAATATAGGGGTGTGGAAAGATTCTAGGAAAAGGTGCCCCCAGATGTAAGGGTAGTGGCAAGGGCAGTGGCACAAATCAAGGAGAAATCAGTGGGAGTGGGTGCTTGGCACCTTGTGGATGTAAAAGCTATAAATTGAGCTATTGGCCTAATGAGAGTTTGTTGGTTTTTGAGTATCCATGCCTACATTATACTATTAGATTAATTGTACACTAATCTTATCTTAATAACTTTCTAATTACTTGCTAATCATGTTGATTCTTGCATTTAATCCACCATAGCTCATCACATTACTGCAAATTCAACAATCCCAAGAAATATCTAGTTAAAGTAAGTGTTTCATAATGTCTAAAGGCACAAGATGAATATCAGTGATTACTAATTGAAATAAAAAGAGCTTGTAGATGCCCTTGCCTCTATTGGATCTATAGTTGATGACAAGATGACTTGGTATCGGTCACATTGAATGGGCTTGGCAAAAACTATTGGATCAGTTTTAGACATCTATCCGAACTTAAAAAGACTTTCCAAACATTGAAAACCTTATAGCCCTTTTGATCATTGAAGAGATGAATGTTGGGGAGTAAATCATCTTTGATGAATATATAGGAGTAGACCTTTTACATGGACACATGCATAATAGAAAGATGCACTGTCACATCTTAAGCAGCCCTTCATGGTGAAGCAAAGAGACATTAGAATCTATCATTTCAAAATTTGGATTTGATGTCATTTTAGGCCTCATTTTAGGCCTCATTTTAGCTCCGTAAGTTTTTTTAAAGAATAGGTAAATCTGTGAGAGTGTCAATTTTGATTGTTTATATCCAATTTCTAGTTCAGTACATAGTTGCGACATAAATTTGGTTGCAAGATAGTGTATGCAAAGAATTTGAGATTACAGGCTATTGGTGGATGTATGTTTATATGATTGTTTTATATCAACATGTTTATATACATAATAGGTTTACACTACCATAAGAGATGACTATGTTGGAGATAAGAGGTTAACTGTAAGTGTATAATTTTTTAGCAATCACTATTTTGGTAAGTTACTATAAGTAATCATGTTTTTGATAGTCTATCCCTTATTATGAGTAAGAAGATGGACAAAAACAACTACTAAGCATGGTAAGTTACTATAAGTAATCATGTTTTTGATAGTTTATCCCTTATTATGAGTAAGAAGATGGACAAAAACAACTACTAAGCATGGAAGTTCAAGATGAGGTACTTCCTCATGGGAAAAGGACATTGGGATTTTGTTTCAAGGTGATGAGGAGTCAGAGATTCTGGAAGAAAATATTATTCCTCCTCGACAAGCGTAAGACTTTAAGGCTTGTCATATGACAAATGCCACAAAATGATCTACTAGTTATATGTTAGTGGGTAGGATTTTATGATTGGCCATAATACAGGATGCATGCAATACCTTGGTTAATTTTTATAGCACAAATACCATACCAATAAAGAACTAGTTAAAGTAAGAGTTGCATAGTGTGCAAAGGAACAAGATGAATATCAGTGATGATTACTAATTGAAATGGAAAGAGCTTGGAGATGCCCTTGCCTCTATTGGATCTCTAGTTGATGACGAGATGACTTGGTATCGGTCACATTGAATGGGCTTGGCAAAGACTATTGGATCTCTAATTGATGATGAGATGACTTGGTATCAGTCACATTGAATGGGCTTGGGAAAGACTATTGGATCTCTAGATGATGATGAGATGACTTGGTATTGGTCACATTGAACGGGCTTGGAAAAGACTATGATCAGTTTTTTAGACATCTATCCAAACTTAGAAAGACTTTCGAAACTTTGAAAACCTTATAGCCCTTTTGATCATTATTGAAGAGATGAATGTTAGGGAGTAAGTCATCTTCAATAAATATATAGGAGTAGACCTTCTACACGTACACAGGCACAATAGAAAGGTGCACTGTCACATCTTAAGTGGCCCTTTATGGTGAAGCAAAGAGACATTATAGTGTGTGATTTCAAAATTTGGAATTGAGGGCAAATTAGGCCTCATTTCGGCTCCATAAGTTTTTTGCAATAATAGGTAATCTGTGAGAGTGTCAATTTTGATTATTTATGTCTAATTTCTAGTTGAGTACATAGTTGTGACATAAATTTGGTTGCAAATAGTATATGCAAGGAATTTGAGATTACAGGCTATTGGTGGTTGTATGTTTATATGATTGGTTCATATCAACATGTTTATATACATAGTAGGTTTACACTAGTGTAAGAGATGACTATGTTGGATATTACAGGTTAACTATAATTGTATAATTTTTTAGCAATGACTGGTAAGTTACTACAAGTAATCATGTTTGATAGTCTATCCTTTATTATGAGTAAGAAGATAGACAAAAACAACTACTAAGCATGGAAGTTCAAGATGAGATACTTCCTCATGGGAAAATGATATCGGGAGTTTGTTTCAAGGTGATGAGGAGTGATAGATTCTGGAAGAAAATATTATTCCTTGATAGGCATAATCCTTTAAGGATTGTCACCTCATGACAAATCCGATAAAGTGATCTACTAGCTACATGTTAGTGGGGGTAGGATGTCAGGATTGGCCATAATACAGGATGCATGTAATACCTTGGTTATTTTGTATAGCATAGGTGCCATACCAAGAAATAAATAGCTAAAGTAAGAGTTTCATAATGTGTAAAGGAACAAGATGAATATCAATGAGATTACTAATTGAAATGAAAAGATCTCGTAGATGCCCTTGCCTCTATTTCATCTCTAGTTGATGACGAGATGAGTTGGTATATCGGTCACATTGAATGGGATTGCAAAAGTCTATTGGATCTCTAGTTGATGACGAGATGAGTTGGTATATCGGTCACATTGCAAAAGCCTATTGGATCTCTAGTTGAATGGGATTGCAAAAGCCTATTGGATCTCTAGTTGAATGGGATTGCAAAAGCCTATTGGATCTCTAGTTGATGATGAGATTACTTCGTATCACTCACATTAAATGGGCTTGGCAAAGACTATGAATAGTTTTCTAGACGTCTATCTGAACTTAGAAAGGCTTTCCGAACTTTGAAAACCATATAGCTCTTGATGAGATTACTTCGTATCACTCACATTAAATGGGCTTGGCAAAGACTATGAACAGTTTTCTAGACGTCTATCTGAACTTAGAAAGGCTTTCCGAACTTTGAAAACCTTATAGCTCTTGATCATTGAGGAGATGAATATAGGGGAGTAAATCACCTTCAATAAATATATAGGAGTAGACCTTCTAAATAGACACATGCACAATAGGAAGGTGCACTATAACATCTTAAGCGGCCCTTTATGGTGAAGCAAAGAGACATTACAGTATGTGATTTCAAAATTTGGATTCGAGGCCCTTTTAGGCCTCATTTTGGCTCCGTAATTTTTTTGCAATAATAGGTAATCTGTGAAAGTGTCAATTCTAATTATTTATGTCTAATTTCTAGTTCGGTACATAGTTGCGACATAAATTTGGTTGCAAGATGAAAAGAATTTTAGATTATAGGTTATTGGTGGATGTATGTTTATGTGATTGGTTCATATCAACATGTTCATATACATAATAGGTTTACACTACCGTAAGAGATGACTATGTTGGAGATTACAGGTTAACTGTAAGTGTATAATGTTTTAGCAATCACTATTTGGTAAGTTACTATGAGTAATCATGTTTGATAGTCTATCCTTTATTATGAGTAAGAAGATGGACAAAAACAACTACTAAGAATAGAAGTTCAAGATGAGATACTTTCTCATGGGAAAACGATATTGGGAGTCTATTTCAAGGTGATGAGGAGTCAAAGATTCTGGAAGAAATATTATGCATCGACAAGCATAATATTATGCATCGACAAGCGTAAGCCTTTAAGGCTTGTCACTTGACAAATCCAACAAAGTGATCTACTAGTTATATGTTAGTGGGTAGGATGTTATGATTTGCCATAATATAGGATGCATGTAATACCTTGGTTAATTTGTATAGCACAAGTATACCAAGAAATATCTAGTTAAAGCAAGAGTTGCATAATGTGTAAAGGAACAAGATGAATATCAGTGATTACTAATTGAAATGAAAAGAGCTTGCACGTGCCCTTGCCTCTATTAGATCTCTAGTTGACGACAAGACGACTTGGTATCAATCACATTATTGAAAGGGCTTGGCAAAGACTATTGGATCAGTTTTAGACATCTTTCTGAACTTAGAAAGACTTTCCAAACTTTGAAAACCTTATAGCCCTTTTGATCATTGAAGAGATGAATGTTGGGGAGTAAATCATCCTCAATAAATATATAGGAGTAGAGGTTCTACACAAACACATGAACAATAGGAAGGTGCATTGCCACATCATCTTAAGTGGCCCTTCATGGTGAAGCAGAGAGACATCACAATATGCGATTTCAAAATTTGGATTAGAGGCCATTTTAGGCCTCATTTTGGCTTCATAAGTTTTTTTGCAATAATAGGTAATCTGTAAGAGTGTCAATTTTGATTGTTTATGTCCAATTTCTAGTTCAGTACATAGTTGCAACATAAATTTGGTTGCAAGATAGTGTATGCAAAGAATTTGAGATTACATGCTATTGGTGGATGTATGTTATGTGATTGGTTCATATCAATGTGGTTATATACATAATAGGTTTACACTACTGTAAGAGATGACTATGTTGTAGATTACATGTTAATGCTAAGTGTATAATGTTTTAGCAATCACTATTTGGTAAGTTACTATAAGTAATCATGTTTGATAATCTATCCCTTAGTATGAGTAACAAGATGGACAAAAACAACTACTAAGCATGGAAGTTCAAGATGAGGTACTTCCTCATGGGAAAAGGATATTGGGAGTTTGTTTCAAGGTGATGACGCTGTCGTGAAGTGTGCGGAGTAGCCAGGAAAGTACGAAACTTCTAGCTGTGAGAGTTGATGTCAAACCTAACAAGGAAACTCACACACAAAATTTCCCAAGGAGTATTGAACATCACTATTTCCATTGACAAATACATGTGTCAACTTGTCTCAATACATCCTTGAATTCCTCCAGGTGAATGCACAGAATTGCATGAAATCCTTTGAACCATTCACATGTGGGCATAACAAAGCTTTCCAATTTTTCCAATATACATGTGGCCAGCTACATCCATTACATCCAGTGCCCTCAAAACCGTTATTTCGAGATGTACTTTATCACCTGAAAACCTGCCTTAATGTCCTAACTTCTCACAAGCAAAATATAGCATTTGGCATAGCTTTAACATACTCATAATTTCCAAAATCCATATGAGAAGAAAGTAAGGCAAATTACCCTCAACTTCAATGCATTTTTCATAATTCACCGAGCTCCAAATTCCTTAGCTTTTTCCCCAAAAATCCTTCTATTCATTTCCAAACTTCTTTTGATATATATGGGTTAAACGATTCTCTCAATTCGTATGGAATGAGAGTAACTTTTAAGAGAATAAAAAAAAAAAAAACTTAGCTGTTGAATTGCATGCGTGGAACTCCACCAACCATAAGCTTCATGTCGATTATGCGAGGGTGAATTAACTGGAGCAGCATCGCTGAGTGTTGGTTTAGAAAATGGCTTTTTCAATAATTACATCGTTATGTTGTACTAGAATTACTCTCTAATTCTAGCACCTACAAAGCACACACAAACTATATATATTTGAAATAAAAACGTCTGGTCTTTTTGACACTGTTCTCCAACGCTGCAGAAAAAATCTTTCCACTGTGCAATCGCCGTCTCTCTCCGGTCGTTTTCCTCTTTTCCCCGCGGCGATCTCGGTGCCCACACCCTCTTTTTCCCACTATTAATGCGGAGTTTCCATTACAAAGGCTGCGCTACCAAGCTCCAGAAAATTCTAAATAAATGAATTTTTTCCCCTTTTCCACGTATGCTACTAGCCACGTATTGCTAGTAGCATTAAACCTTAGCATTAAGGTAGCAAGTCTTAACCACAAGACTCCCAAGGCATTAGCACCATGTTTTAAGTCTTAACCACAAGATTCCCAAGGCATTAGCACCTCTATGAAAACATGCTTACTAGCTCCATGTTTCCTATCTCCACTCTCCACATTAGATATACGTAAGATACATATGCTTCTACATGATGATCCATGAAGTCCAAGTGCAGTTTTCTATCGCCACATTTCCCCAACATTCAATGAACTCTTCAGCACTGTGATACCTTCATAGTTTATAAGTCATCATATCGGCCCATGTGATTTATAAAATCCCCAATTGCCCATTCAAGTATTTCTTCATGCCTTTATAAATGCATTCCTTTGTGCATTGGTATGCCCTCATGCCATCATATATATCTGGATGCTTCTAACTTGCCCATGAACTCTGAGTAACAGCAAAAACATCATCCTCCATACTCATATACAAAAAACTCCTAAATCTGACTCAGCCTCAGCTTGTCTTATTGAACCTCATATACAATATGAACATATGTACATGGTATCATATAATGACTCGTCATGGCACTTAACCCATGCATCTGGATGTGTATTTGACGGCCTCATATGCACGGTTTCATATCATAGACGTGCCATGGCACGACATCCACCCCCTCTAAACCTGCACATCCTCTGGTATGTGCCAAATCATCATCAAGATCTACATATAGCTGGATGTCGTTTTCATCATCTGCATTGTCAGGAAAATCATCCTCTTCCTCTTCAACCATATCCATACTACCACTGTCAAGCCTCTCATCCTGAATCTCTTGTGAATCAAAAGGATCACCATCATGCCTTCTTTTAAATATCTTGATTCTTTTGCCAGCCACAAGATTCTTTACTTCTGTTCCATCAAGCTCACACAGAGTGTACGTGGCATTTCCATGCACATGCCTGACAATGCAAGGGCCAAACCATCTTTTTGCAAATTTTCTTTGAACAGTGAATTGGTTGTCAAGGCTACTATCATACATTAGAACCCAATCACCTTCTTCAATAGGCTTTGGCCGGAGTCTGTGTCTACTATCAAATCTTTCTTTATTTTTCAACCTTGCATCTTTCAGGCGAGCTTTAGCAAGCTCTACATCTTCAGGCCTCCTCTCCAACTGTCTTATTCGCAATGCAAGGAGGTCATCTCTGCTCAATCCTTCCACCCAGGGCAATACATTCCAAGTTAGAATTACTTCTTCAACTGGCATCACCGGCTTCTGACCATACATTAATTCTGCAGGCATGTATCCTGTCACTGAGCTATGAGTTGTACGGTCAGCCCACAAGGCATATGGTAGCAACTTTGGCCACTCTCTCATCCTTTCTCTGCATGCCTTAGCCAAAGCTTTAATGATTGGAGGATGTCCTCGCTCACTTTTCCCATTGCCTTCAGGATTGTAAGCACATGTTAGAGACAGTTTGATACCAATTCTAGAGAAGAATTCCCTTGCTTCTTCAACATCTAGCTCACCCCTATCAGCTGTTATTTTCCCAACACAACCATATCGGCAGATCACATCTTCCAAGAGAAATTTGCATACTGTTTCCGTACTCTTTGTTCTAAGAGCACGCCCTTCTACCTGATTTGTCAAATCTTCTCTTGCAAGTGCTATATACCGCATCTGCCAAATTCCCAAAGGCATTGTAACTAGATCCACTACCCATTTGTAGTGCATGGCAGGTGGGTAGGTTGGTTGCAAGCCATCATGATGCCGCACATTTGAGTACATTTGGCATACTATGCATGTTTCCACATATTGGGAAATATCCTTGTACATTCCTCTCCACCAATATTTTTCCTTTATTTTGGTAAAGGTGGCCCACACACTTCTATGCCCAGCCCAGAGACTCTCATGGAATTCTTTCACAAGCTTTCCTTGAGTCTCTTTATCACATATGACTCTCTGTGGCATAGCATTTCTCTGTTTAGGATGCTTCCAGAGATATCCATCCTTTAGAAAGTAACCATATGCTTTTCTGCGGATCCTCTTAAATTCTGAGTCAGACCAATTTTCTTGCCTTGTTAGAGTGCTCAAATATTGACCAATAAGCAACCAATCTCCTTCATATATTTCCTCAATAAAAGACTCAAGTGCATTTGATAGGCAAATATGATCCCCCTTTGCATATGCTGTAGTATAGAACTTTGTACCCACATCATCAATGTCACTAATCATCTCTTCCTCATCTTCATACCTGGCTCGTGATAGCATATCTGCAACTGGATTATCTTTTCCCGCAATATGCTCAAACTCAGGATTTAGTGACTTGATATAAGCAATCCACCTAAGCATAGCAATATCTGGAGTGGCACAACTTGCTATCATCCCAAGAAGTGGCAAGCAACCAGTCTCCACAAGTACAGATGCCCCAATAAGATATTCTTTTTCACATTTTAGAGCAGTGACTATCCCCCATAATTCTCTCTTGATCTGTGGATACTTTCGCTGCCGAAAGCTTAATACCTTTGCTCCAAATCTAATTACATACCTATGATCATCCTCATCATCTTGCCCTACTGCCCATCCTATCCCAGTAGGACTAGTATCAACTGTAACAATCACAGGCCTGCCACACTCATAATCTGCCTTTCTCAAAATGGGTGATGATTGGAGCAAATATTTTAGCTTCCGCATAGCTTTAATATGTACTGCACTCCACAAAAATTTTTGATTTTTCCTCAAAAGCTGATAAAGAGGATCTGCAACATGTGCATAGTGTGGGATCCAAATAACATAAAAGACGCATGCTCCAAGAAATCTCCTCAGCTCTGTAACATTAATGCATATTTCCTTCATTCTTTGTATTGCGTCTATCTTGGCTGGACAAGGACGGCGTCCACTAGTACTACAAAGATGTCCCACTATTAGCACTTCACCAACCCCAAACACTGATTTCTGCCCAGATAAAGTAAGATTCACTTCTTCAAGCCTGGATAGAATCATGTCACAATCCTTTATATGATCTGCCACAAACTTGCGGCACCCTTTTGAATCCAAATTCCCATCTCTGTCTTTCTCATCACAGCCCTTTATTGGCACATCATCCAAAAATGGCATAGTTTTTTATGGTATGAAGTCCCGTAAGACTTTATTCATTCCATTCATCATATGTGCCACTGAGTTAGTGGCTCCCTGTGGTAAGGTACACATCCTTACTAATCCCAAAGGAGTTCTCATTGTGGTCAAGTCCCTGCTTTGTATATCCAGCTGGAACTGATCATATCCCGAATACAGATCACCCATAGAGTATATAGCTTTCCCTGCAAATGCTTCTACAAACTCATCCACAATTGGACCTGCTCCCACATTCCTGATTGTGACTTTGTTTACAGGTTGCATGTCTTGAATAAAGCGCAATGTCCCATTTTTCTTTGGTACAGTAAACCATCTGTTGGAATATGGGGCACATGAAGGCTCCAAGATTCCCATCCTGATCTTTTCCTTTAGTAATTCCATCAACTTTGGCAAGAGAGCCTTTGGTACTGGAATTGGCCGCAGGTTCCAGGGTACATGTGGAACAGTAAAGATCACCATTGGTGCTGTTACACTTGGATCAACACATCCTATCTCATGCGGCTGAAAGGCAAAAGCTTTCCCATGTTTTACAAGCATCTCCTCAAAGCATTCCCTTTCAACTGGCAACAGAAAATCCCTCTCACCAATCTTCAGCTCTTTCAGAGTTTCTTGAGTAAATTTATGCCCAATTTTCTTCGGATCTCTAAGATTTGGCTGCATAGAAGCTTCATCTATCTTCTCCTTGCTTCCTGGTGGCTTCACCTTCTTTGCAACCGTTTTGTACTTTGTATCAACATGAGCATCCATCTCACAATTCATGTTTTTACATTCCACCCCCTCAAATTCCTGGATTATATCATACATCTCCACAGATGACACCTTTATCATTTCATTTCCACCCTGTAAGCATGCTCTTCCCATATCAAAAAGCACATCCATAGTATCTATAAATGACACCTCATCAAGCACCCCTGAAATAAACTCATTCTTCTCCAAAAGACCACACTGCTCAAAACTTTTTTGTTCATTTTGTATATGTTTTTGCATGCCATGCTTTAAATCCTTGCTTTTTACAAAAACCAGTGACCCATAGCTGGAGAATCCTTGAAAATTTGCTGAAAAACTATTTACATTGATTGAGTCCTGCGAGAACTCATTTCCCCTTGTACCATTGGAATCCCGCTTTATAATGGCACCTGGCCAAAATCCCTCATCTCCCTGTAATTCATAAACTCTCTGTTTATCTTTGGGAGTGACTGTGCCCGAAGAGATTCACGATTCCTTTCATGATTAATGCAAACTGTCAAAAACTGAACAGCCTTTTTGCCATCTTTACTCCTTATTCTTGCATATGCTGATCCATCATCCAAAACTTTTGTTTCCATCCTTACAGCTGTAATGTAGGGTTGCCCAAGGATAAGGGGATACGATGACATCTCCTGAACAAAGAAATTCTGATCATCCTTCACATCCCCTATAGTTACCCTTACATTTGGACATGCTGCATAAAGCTCTCCAGATGAATTATTAGCTGCTTTAATCATCCACCCATGATCCACATCCATTGGCCACTTACATTTGTTGTAGAGATTTTTAGCCATAAGATTTATTTCAGACCCATGATCAATTAGAGCAACATACGGCTCTTCCAAATCACCTATCTTGACAAGGGTTTCAGTGGTTGCTCTTGCCCAATGACTCCTGGAGTAATGACTCTTTGTAAGAACTTCTTTTTCATCATCCTCTTCCACAAAACGCACTTGTCGTGCCCCATCAGCAGAGTGATTACATTCCACCACATTTTCTCTCTCTTCCTTTTTCTGTACCTGTACACCATGAGTCTTGGAAGTGCTTGCTTCCCCTTGTGATGGAATAGATTCAATTATGGACTGCCTTTTTCTTCGTATAATGTCAATTATCTCATCATGAAATTCTTTCTTTGCAATCCCCAAGACTTCCCCTAGTGTGAATTCCACCCTGCTGTTTAGAATTCTCTCTTCAAGCACCTTTTTGAGATCTGTTGCAACTTCAATATCAGATTGAAGCTTGTAGAGTGGACTTTTCCCTTTACCCTTCTCCTTCATTTTTGCTGGCACTTCTTCCATTGAAACATCATGTGGAGGTCTGCTATGCTGTGGAGGCATATGTGATGGCCCGGGATCCTTCTTTTCACTTCCACGTGTAACTCTTTTTGATGGCCCTCCTTCCTCATTTTCCCTTTTACGTTTCTCCTCTACCTGTGCCTCATTATTTTGACATTTGGCAATATAGGCATGAATGGATAAAGAATCCACAGGCTCCTCCCAGCCAGTCTCAAGACGTATACAATCACCTGCCTCATGCAAAGCTTGCTTTGACACTTTCTTTGATGCAATTAATTCCATTGTTGACGGCCAAAAATTCTCATTCTCATAATCCTCATCATTCTCAAATTCCTGCTTTTGTTGACCAACCTTTAATCCATAGGTTGCTGCCTCAACCATAGAAATGGCATGACTAGCAGCCATATCCTCTACCAGCTTTTTCATCCCTCCTTTCCCAAAGTTTGTACTCAGCGGAAGACCAGTCTCTGTAAGATGGATTTTCCCATCTTTAAAGAACACAAGTTGATTTTTAAGAGCTTCTTTATAGCTGGTACAATCCTTCTTTGCATGCTCTGGGTCATCACACCATATGCATCTATATGTAAACCCTTCTTTGCTTTGAGGCCTTTGCATAGAGGCCTGCCCCAATGGTAGACCTTTTTCTTCGATCCTGGACATCTTCAATTTTAAATCACGCATACCCTTAATAAGCTCATCCATCGGCCCATCTATCTTAGGAATTGTGGCAGCTGGCTTGGATAAATTCTCAGGGGTAACAGCAGCTATGGGGGTTGCAGAGCCCATCACCATTTTATCCCTCCTCCGCTGCCGCTTTGCTAACATAGTGACTGCATCCTCAACATCATTCCAATCACTCTTTAATCCTTGCTCTGTATTTTTATCCTCAAGGAGGATTTCCAATTTCTCCTGGAGATCTTTCCCAGCTGCTTGCAAGAAGAGCTCTGTCTTTTCTCTGTCCAAAGTTGCACGCTCTATTCTTGACAACTGGGCATAACGCTTCTCAAACTCCCTTAGCAATTCTGTGGCAGAAATTCCCATTTTAGGTTTTGTGACCCATTCCAAAAAAGTTCGTTTAGTCACTCACTCAGAATCCTCCATGAAGTATTCATCTTTTAAAGCAAGCTTGAATTCTTCCCAATTTCTGCCACCCTGTGCTGTCTGCAATCCTTTTATGTGCTCTCTTATTTCAGGAACGCATACCAACTCGAAACTTCGAACCATATCCTCCTCGGTCACCCTGTTTAGCTCCATCTCCTTTATATAATTGCGCAGATACTTTGTAATGTCCTTCCCATCAAATTGATCCACCTTTTTCACAATTGATTGTAAGGCTTTGGTCGTGGAAATCTGTCCCCTCTCAGCAGCTTGTTGATGTTGCATGTACATGGAAAACATTTGGAACATCTGCATAACTCCAGGGTCAAAATGAACCCCCTGGCCCTCAGAATTCTCAGCCATAGCTTCCCTATATGTTTCACCACACTCTCACCCCAGCAGCTTCACGTCGGGTTCACCAAAAGCTGTCGTGAAGTGTGCGGAGTAGCCAGGAAAGTACGAAACTTCTAGCTGTGAGAGTTGATGTCAAACCTAACAAGGAAACTCACACACAAAATTTCCCAAGGAGTATTGAACATCACTATTTCCATTGACAAATACATGTGTCAACTTGTCTCAATACATCCTTGAATTCCTCCAGGTGAATGCACAGAATTGCATGAAATCCTTTGAACCATTCACATGTGGGCATAACAAAGCTTTCCAATTTTTCCAATATACATGTGGCCAGCTACATCCATTACATCCAGTGCCCTCAAAACCGTTATTTCGAGATGTACTTTATCACCTGAAAACCTGCCTTAATGTCCTAACTTCTCACAAGCAAAATATAGCATTTGGCATAGCTTTAACATACTCATAATTTCCAAAATCCATATGAGAAGAAAGTAAGGCAAATTACCCTCAACTTCAATGCATTTTTCATAATTCACCGAGCTCCAAATTCCTTAGCTTTTTCCCCAAAAATCCTTCTATTCATTTCCAAACTTCTTTTGATATATATGGGTTAAACGATTCTCTCAATTCGTATGGAATGAGAGTAACTTTTAAGAGAATATATAAAAAAAAAACTTAGCTGTTGAATTGCATGCGTGGAACTCCACCAACCATAAGCTTCACGTCGATTATGCGAGGGTGAATTAACTGGAGCAGCATCGCTGAGTGTTGGTTTAGAAAATGGCTTTTTCAATAATTACATCGTTATGTTGTACTAGAATTACTCTCTAATTCTAGCACCTACAAAGCACACACAAACTATATATATTTGAAATAAAAACGTCTGGTCTTTTTGACACTGTTCTCCAACGCTGCAGAAAAAATCTTTCCACTCTGCAATCGCCGTCTCTCTCCGGTTGTTTTCCTCTTTTCCCCGCGGCGATCTCGGTGCCCACACCCTCTTTTTCCCACTATTAATGCGGGAGTTTCCATTACAAAGGCTGCGCTACCAAGCTCCAGAAAATTCTAAATAAATGAATTTTTTCCCCTTTTCCACGTATGCTACTAGCCACGTATTGCTAGTAGCATTAAACCTTAGCATTAAGGTAGCAAGTCTTAACCACAAGACTCCCAAGGCATTAGCACCATGTTTTAAGTCTTAACCACAAGATTCCCAAGGCATTAGCACCTCTATGAAAACATGCTTACTAGCTCCATGTTTCCTATCTCCACTCTCCGCATTAGATATACGTAAGATACATATGCTTCTACATGATGATCCATGAAGTCCAAGTGCAGTTTTCTATCTCCACATTTCCCCAACATTCAATGAACTCTTCAGCACTGTGATACCTTCATAGTTTATAAGTCATCATATCGGCCCATGTGATTTATAAAATCCCCAATTGCCCATTCAAGTATTTCTTCATGCCTTTATAAATGCATTCCTTTGTGCATTGGTATGCCCTCATGCCATCATATATATCTGGATGCTTCTAACTTGCCCATGAACTCTGAGTAACAGCAAAAACATCATCCTCCATACTCATATACAAAAAACTCCTAAATCTGACTCAGCCTCAGCTTGTCTTATTGAACCTCATATACAATATGAACATATGTACATGGTATCATATAATGACTCGTCATGGCACTTAACCCATGCATCTGGATGTGTATTTGACGGCCTCATATGCACGGTTTCATATCATAGACGTGCCATGGCACGACAACGCGTCAGAGATTCTGGAAGAAAATATTATTCCTCGACAAGCATAAGCCTTAAGGCTTGTCATATGACAAATCCAACAAAGTGATCTACTAGTTATATGTTAGTGGGTACGATGTTATGATTGGCCATAATACAGGATGCATGTAATACCTTGGTTAATTTGTATAGCACAAGTACCATACCAAGAATTATCTATTTAAAGTAATAATTGTATAATGTTTAAAGGAACAAGTTGAACATCACTGATTACTAATTGAAATGAAAAGAGCTTGCACATGTCCTTGCCTCTATTGGAACTCTACTTGATGATGAGATGACTTGGTATTGGTCACCATTGAATGGGCTTGGCAAAGACTATTGGATCGGTGTTAGACATCTATCTGAACTTAGAAATACTTTCAAAACTTTGAAAACCTTATAGCCCTTTTGATCATTAAAGAGATGAATGTTGGGGAGTAAATCATCTTCAATAAATATATAGGAGTAGACCTTGTACACAGACATAGTCACAATAGGAAGGTGCACTGTCACATCTTAAGCAGCCCTTCATGGTGACGCAGAGAGACATTACAGTATGCAATTTGCAAATTTGGATTAGAGGCCATTTTAGGCCTCATTTTGGCTCTCTATGTTTTTTGCAATAATAGGTAAATTGTGAGAGTGTCAATTTTGATTGTTTATGTCCAATTTCTAGTTGAGTACATAGTTGTGACATAAATTTGGTTCCAAGATAGTCTATGCAAAGAATTTGAGATTATAGGCTATTAGTGGATGTATGTTTATATGATTGTTTTATATCAACATGTTTATATACATAATAGGTTTACACTACCATTAGAGATGACTATGTTGGAGATTACATGTTAATTATAAATGTACAATCACTATTTGGTAAGTTACTATAAGTAATCATGTTTGATACTCTATTTCTTATTATGAGTAACAAGATGGACAAAAACAACTACTAAGCATGGAAGTTCAAGATGAGGTACTCCCTCATGGGAAAAGGATATTGGGAGTTTGTTTCAAGGTGATGAACGAGTCAGAGATTCTAGAAGAAAATATTATTCCTTGACAAGCGTAAGCCTTAAGGCTTGTCATACGACAAATCCAACAAAGTGATCTACTAGTTATATGTTAGTGGGTAGGATGTTATGATTGGCCATAATACCAGGATGCATGTAATACATTGGTTAATTTGTATAGTACAACTACCATACCAAGAAAGAACTAGTGAAAGTAAGAGTTACATAATGTGTAAAGGAACAAGATGAATATCAGTGATGATTACTGATTGAAATGAAAAGAGCTTGTAGATGCCCTTGCCTCTATTGCATCTCTAGTTGATGACGAGATGACTTGGTATCGTTCACATTGAATGGGCTTGGCAAAGACTATTGGATCTCTAGTTGATGACGAGCTGACTTGGTATCGGTCACATTGAATGGGCTTAGCAAGGACTATGTTGAGTTTTTTAGACATCTATCCAAACTTAGAAAGACTTTACAAATTTTGAAAACCTGATAGCCCTTTTTATCATTAAAGAGATTAATGTTGGGTGGTAAATCATCTTTAATAGATATATAGGAGTAGACCTTGTACACGGACACATGCACAATAGGAAGGTGCATTGTCACATCTTAAGTGGCCACTTATGGTGAAGCTCAGAGACATTAGAGTATGTGATTTCAAAATTTGGATTCAAGGCCATTTTAGGCCTCATTTTGGCTCCGTAAGTTTTTTGCAATAATAGGTAAGTTTTTAGAGTGTCAATTTTAAATTTTTATGTCCAAATTCTAGTTCAATACATACTTGCGACATAAATTTGGTTCCAAGATAGTCTATCGAAAGAATTTGAGATTACAGGCTAATGGTGGATGTATGTGTGATTGGTTCATATCAACATGTTTATATACATAATAGGTTTACACTACCATAAGAGATGACTACGTTGGAGATTACAAGCTAATTGTAAGTGTATAATTTTTTAGCTTTTGATAGTCTATCCTTTATTATTAGTAATAAGATGGATAAAAACAACTACTAAGCATGGAAGTTCAAGATGAGATACTTCCTCATGGGAAAAGGGTACTGGGAGTCTATTTCAAGGTGATGAGGAGTCAGAGATTCTGGAAGAAAATATTATTCCTTGACAAGCATAGGCTTGTCACATGACAAATCCAACAAAGTGATCTACTAGTTATATGTTAGTGGGTAGGATGTTATGAATAGCCATAATACAGGATGCATGTAATACCTTGGTTAATTTGTATAGTACCATACCAAGAAAGATCTAGTTAAAGTAGGAGTTGCATAATGTGTAAAGGAACAAGATGAGTATCAGTTACTAATTGAAATGAAAAGAGCTTTTAGATGCCCTTACCTCTATTGGATCCCTAGTTGATAATGAGATGACTTGGTATCGGTCACATTAAATGGGCTTAGCAAAGACTATTGGATTAGTTTTATACATCTATCCAAACTTAGAAAGACTTTCCAAGCTTTGAAAACCTTATAGCCCTTTTGATCGTGGAAGAGATGAATGTTGGGGAGTAAATCATGTTCAATAAATATATAGGAGTAGACCTTCTACACGAACACATGCACAATAGGAAGGTGCTTTGTCACATCTTAAGCGGCCCTTCATGGTGAAGCAAGGAGACATTACAATATGAGATTTCAAAATTTGGATTCGAGGCCATTTTAGGCCTCGAATTGGCTCCGTAAGGTTTTTGCAATAATAGGTAATCTGCTTGAGTGTCAATTTTGATTATTTATGTCCAATTTCTAGTTCAGTACATAGTTGCGACATAAATTTGGTTGCAAGATAGTCTATGCAAAGAATTTGAGATTATAGGTTATTGGTGGATGTATGTTTATGTGATTGGTTCATATCAACATGGTTATATACATAATAGGTTATTGGTGGATGTATGTTTATGTGATTGGTTCATATCAACATGGTTATATACATAATAGGTTCACACTATTGTAAGAGATGACTATGTTGTAGATTACAGGTTAACTGCAAGTGTATAATGTTTTAGCAAATGACTATTTGGCAAGTTACTATAAGTAATCATGTTTGATAGTCTATCCTTTATTATGATGAAGAAGATGGACAAAAACAACCACTAAGCATGGAAGTTTAAGATGAGATACTTCCTCATGGGAAAAGGATATTGGGAATTTGTTTCAAGGTGATGAGGAGTCAGATAATCTGGAAGAAAATATTATTCCTTGACAAGCGTAAGCCTTTAAGGCTTGTCACATGACAAATCTAGAAAAGTTATCTCCTAGTTATATGTTAGTGGGTAGGATGTTATGATTGGCCATAATATAGGATGCATGTAATACCTTGGTTAATTTGTATAGCACAACTACCATACCAAGAAATATCTAGTTAAAGTAAGAGTTGCATAATGTGTAAAGGAACAAGATGAATATCAGTGAAAAGGGCTTGTAGATGCCCTTGCCTCTATTGGATCTCTAGTTGATGACGAGATGACTTGGTATGCATCACATTGAATGGGCTTGGCAAAGACGATTGGATCAATTTTAGACATCTATTAGTGATTACTAATTGAAATGAAAAGGGCTTGCAGATGCCCTTGCCTCTATTGGATCTCTAGTTTTGATGACGAGATGACTTGGTAATCGGTCATAGTGAATGGGCTTGGCAAAGACTATTGGATCAGTTTTAGACATCTATCTGAACTTAGAAATACTTTACAAACTTTTAAAACCTTATATCTCTTTTGTTGGGGAGTAAATCATCTTCAATAAATATATAGGAGTAGAGCTTCTACACGGACATAGGCACAATAGGAAGGTGCATTGTCACATCTTAAGTGGCCCTTCATGGGGTGGTGAAGCAGACAGCCATTACAGTATGTGATTTCAAAATTTGGATTCGAGGCCATTTTGGGTCCGTAAGTTTTTTGCAATCTGTAAGAGTGTTAATTTTGATTATTTATGTGAGATACCTTCCCTCTCTGTGCATCAAACTCTGGAGAGCTAGCAGCGAAAGTAGCAACCTCACACGTAGGGCCAATCCCCTTTTCAGACTAATAAAAGATCTTGTTTCTACTACCTGCTATTTTGACCTAGAGAGAGAAAATATTCTAGAGAGAGGTAATTCAGTTTTTAGATATCTTTGGATGGAAAAATATCCTTTCTTATTAAAATAAATTCCTCCAAAATAGAAGTTTAAAAAGAAATTCCTAAGGTGCATTAGAAATAAATTATAATCTGCACAAAAGACCTTAGCCTAAGGGTCCTGAATTAAGGTTCTGATGGACCAATAAGATTAATCCAAATGTAGGGAGAAGATAAATTGAAGAATAAAAGAAAACCCCCCCAAAAATGAGTAAATACTCACATAAGATGAAGAGTGGACTAAGGACCAAAGAAAACATTTAAAATAAATAAATTTTGACACCTTAGAGGGGATTTCCCTTCATAAAGGAGGTGCCTTTTTCCTCATCATTACCCACAATTTTATATCAATTAAATGAGATATTTCATCTCTCCTCTCTCCTATTTCAAGTCTAGTTCCAAAAAATAAGCTGAATTGACCCAAAAATGGTCAAAAATTGACCAAATTGATCTGGAAAATTCTAGAATCAGTTTGCTTGGTTTGAGGCTCACTTTTTCCTATAAATAGAAGCCTCCCCCTTTGTAAAAGCTTAATAGTGTTTATGCACTGTTACTCTACTCCTACCGAGAGCCATTTACATTGAATTTTCTTGCTAATTCAATTGTTTTTGGCTTAATCCTCTCCAAAGTAATTGGTGACCACTCTTGCTCCAAACAAGAGTAGAACCCTCAATCCCTCAAGCCAAAGGAAGGTTTCCTTGATTTTCTTGTTTTATAGTTGATTGAAGTAAATTCTAATACTATGCCTTGATGAAAAGGCCACACCCTTCTCTTCTTTATCCTAGAAAGATTAGTTAAATTCAGCCTTTCTTAATCCTAGAAAGATTAGTTAAATGATTAATTAAACTTTTCTTATTGTCTCTTGATTTCTGACAAATCCAACAAAGTGATCTGCTAGTTATATGTTAGTGGGGTTAGGATGTTATGAGTGGCCATAATATAGGATGCATGTAATACCTTGGTTAATTTGTATAGCACAAGTACCATACTGCCAAGAAAGATCTAATTAAAGTAAGAGTTGCATAATGCGTAAAGGGACAAGATGAATATCAGTGATTACTAATCGAAATCAAAAGAGCTTGCAGATACCCTTGCCTCTATTGGATCTCTAGTTGATGCGACGAGATGACTTGGTATCGGTCACATTGAATGGGCTTGGTAAAAACTATTGGATCTATTTTTGACATCTATCCAAACTTAAAAAGACTTTCCAAAAATTGAAAACCTTATAGGCCTTTTGATATTTGAAGAGATGAATGTTGAGGAGTAAATCATCTTTGCTGAATGTATAGAAGTAGACCTTCTACATGGAAATAGACACAATAGGAAGGTGCATTGTCACATCTTAAGCAGCCCTTCATGGTGAAGCAGAGAGACATTACAATATGTGATTTCAAAATTTTTATTTGACGCCATTTCATTTTGGCTCCGTAAGTTTTTTGCAATAATAGGTAAATCTATGAGAGTGTCAATTTTGATTGTTTAATCCCAATTTCTAGTTCCGTACATATTTGCGACATAAATTTGGTTGCAAGATAGTCTATGTAAAGAATTTGGTTGCAAGATAGTCTATGTAAAGAATTTGATATTACATGCTATTGGTGGATGCATGTTTATATGATTGTTTTATATCAACATGTTTATATACATAATAGGTTAACACTACCATAAGAGATGACTATGTTGGAGATTAGAGGTTAACAGTAAGTGTATAATTTTTTAGCACAAGATTTCACTATTTGGTAGGTTACTATAAGTAATCATGTTTGATAGTGTATCCCTTATTATGAGTAAGAATATGGACAAAAACAACTTCTAAGCATGGAAGTTCAAGATGAGGTACTTCCTCATGGGAAAAGGACATTAGGATTTTGTTTCAAGGTGATGAGGAATCAGAGATTCTGGAAGAAAATATTATTCCTCGACAAGCGTAAGACTTTAAGGCTTGTCATATGACAAATGCCACAAAGTGATCTACTAGTTATGTTAGTGGGTAGGATGTTATGATTGGCCATAATACAGGATGCATGTAATACCTTGGTTAATCTGTATAGCACAAATACCATACCAATAAAGAACTAGTTAAAGTAAGAGTTGCATAGTGTGTAAAGGAACAAGATGAATATCAGTGTAAGATTCCTCCCCAGCCTCTCAAGATGTCCAGCATCTTCTCCTGTAATCAAATCCCTCTTCAGAAATATAAAAGATCTTGTTTCTACCTGTTTTGGCCTAGAAAGAGAAAATGTTCTAGAGAGAGGTTATTCAGATTTTGAATATTTTTGGATGGAAAAATATCTCTTCTTAATAAAATAAGCTCCCCTGAAACAAAAGTTTAAAAAGATTTTCAGAAGGTGCATTAGAAATCAAGTATAATCTGTTCAAGAGGCCTTATCCTAGGGGTCCAGATTTTTGAAAAATTTTAAATTAAGGTTTTGAGGGGCCAATCAGATTCATCCAAATGTGTGGAGAAGATAAATAGAAGAAATAAATAAAATCCCCCCTAAAAAAGAGTAAATACTCACATAAGATGAAGAGTGGACTAAGGACCAAAGGAATTACTAAAAAAATGGATTTTTGACACCTCACAATGGGAATTCCCCCCTCATGAATGAGGCGCCTACTTCACATGTGTGGTGGAGTTTAAAGTTATCAAAAATTGAGATATTTCATCTCTCCTCTCTCCTAATTCAAGTCTAGTTCCAAAAAGTAAGCTAAACTGACCTAAAAATGGTCAAAAATTGACCAAATTGATCTGAAAATTTCTAGAATCAATTTGCTTGGTTAGAAGCTCACTTTTTTCTTTAAATAGAAGCCTCCCCCTTTGTTGAAGCTTAATAGTGTTTTATGCACTGTTACTCTACTCCTCCCAAGAACCAAGAACTGTGAATTTCTTAATAATTCACTAGTTTTTGACCATTCCCTCTTCTAAAGAATTGGTGGCCACTCTTGTTTTGCAAACAAGAGTAGATCCCTCAAACCATCAAGCCAAAGGAAAGCTCCCAGAATTTCATGTAAGTAAGAAATCTTACTTTTTCTTATTCTTTTAATGGTTTTCTAAATTGTTTGTTATCTTAAAATGATAAACAGATACTATGCCTTCTTGGAAAGGCTTTCCCCCTCTCTCATTCCTTCTTTATCCTAGTTAAGTGATCTAATTATTGGAATTAAACTTTTCAAATTGTTTCTCTCTTAAAAGTGAAAACTGATTAGTTTAGAATGCTTTAAACCAATTGGGGATAATTCCTAAGTAGATTAAGGTTAGAAAATTTGAAAAATGGTCAGTCATACAAAGGAGGTTATGGCAAAATTTTCTAAAAATTTGTGAAAAAAATTTCATCTTTTATTAATCAAAAAGAGTAACCCCCCCATCGTTTGTGTATTCTAAAAGTGTCATTTTCATTCATGCATAGAAAGATACATATTGATATTTTTATTATAAAAGAGTGATTTTTAATAGAATTAAATTCTATGCATAGAAAGATGCATATTGATTATTATT
Organism: Cibotium barometz; assembly: GCF_041138505.1. Lineage (NCBI taxonomy): Eukaryota > Viridiplantae > Streptophyta > Polypodiopsida > Cyatheales > Cibotiaceae > Cibotium > Cibotium barometz. The sequence continues at coordinate 34,692,788 of NC_141054.1, forward strand.
TTTATTATAAAAGAGTGATTTTCAATAGAATTAAGTTCTATGAATAGAAAGATGCATATTGATTTTTTTTTTCATAAAAGAGTGATTTTTTATAGAATTAAATTCTATGCATAGAAAGATGCATATTGATTTTTTTTATATAAAAGAGTGATTTTTAATAGAATTAAATTCTATGCATAGAAAGATGCATATTGATTATTTTTTAATTAAAAGAGGGATTTTCACTAGAATTAAATTCTATGCATACAAAGATGCATATTGATTATTTTTTTAATTATAAAAGAGTGATTTTTAATAGAATTAAATTCTATGCATAGAAAGATGCATATTGATTATTTTTTTATTATAAAAGAGTGATTTTCAATAGAATTAAATTCTATGCATAGAAAGATGCATATTGATTATTATTTTTATTATAAAAGAGTGATTTTTAATAGAATTAAATTCTATGTATAGAAAGATGCATATTGATTATTTTTTTAATTATAAAAGAGTGATTTTTAATAGAATTAAATTCTATGTATAGAAAGATGCATATTGATTATTATTTTTTTACAGAAGTGTTAATTTCATCAAAATGGATTTTTATGCATAAAATGATGCATAAAAGAATTTTTTTTAATTGTAAAAGTGTTACTTTCACTAATATTGATTTTTATGCATAAAAGATTTTTTTAATTATAAAAGTGTTACTTTCATCAAAATGGATTTTTATGCATAAAAGAATATTTTTATTATAAAAGTGTTACTTTTATTAAAATGGATTTTTATGCATAAAATGATGCATAAAAGAAATTTTTTATTGTAAAAGTGTTACTTTCTTTAATATTGATTTTTATGCATAAAATGATGCCTAAAAGAATTTTTTTAATTACAAAAGTGTTGCTTTCACCAGTATTGATTTTTATCCATAAAATGATGCATAAAAGAATTTTTTTAATCAAAATAAGAGTTCACTTTAATCCTATGTTTAAATCCCATAAATATTAAAAAAATGAATAAGTAAATACTTAGTGAAAGAAAATTATACCGTTTTATATTCTCTAGGATGGTATAATGAGAAAATTCAGAAAAACTTCGAAGTCGAAATTTAGATAAATGACTAATTTATTCCTCATAGGAATTTATGTTTAGTTTTGAATTCAGTAAAGTAGTAATTGAAATATTACCTTTGAGAAAGATAGTTCAGGGAGAACCTTTCCAGACTCAAACCCTGAATCAGACTATGACCAAGACGTAACTCCTTCGTCAGTTTCAAGAAATGATGATGTGACGGACCAGTTGAGTAATCTACACTCAAATCACCCACCGAATCTGAAATTAAGTTGAGACCTTTAATTTTGATGTGAGGATCAAGAATTCAGAATTCGAGGAATTCTGCTTGGGAATCCAGACCTGTGATCTAGAAGTCTTGGGATACGGAATTAAGATATACTCATTGTATTCAAAAGAAAATCAAAACTGAAAACTTGCATAGAAACCTTGTTTTCTTAAAGGACTGTCTTATGCCAGAATGCTGGAGGGAGCATTTGGTATATGCGTGTTCTAAGGGAAGTTCGGTTGCAACAGCTGGCCGAGGAGTGTTCAAAGGACGGCTCACACGGCAAAAACCTGCCCAAGTCTTGCCCAGGTCTTGACCAACCTGGGTATGGTGTAAAATGGTGTGCTTCTGGTACGATGGGCGAGGGCCGATGAAGCGGTCCCTGAGTGAAGTGCCAGGATACCTAAGGAGGATCCTGGAGGGTTCTGACCTGGAGATGCATGGGCTCGCAGTGTCGAGGACACCCATGCGTATGTCGTGGAAGATATATATGTATGATGACGAGAAACTTATTGTAATCTGTTAGTGGATCTCGTTGTTGACTTGTTGGTCTCAACGGAGAGTCCGGAGTGATACTGTTTTGTGAGAAACAAGGATTGAATGGAAATTTTGAGTTGTGACATCTGTACCCAGTAATTGTTTGTCAATGGATTGTTTTATAAATTAAAGCTTAAAGAGGAGTGTGTGAGTATCTGTATTCTAAAGCAAAAGTTAAGAAAGGCTTTCAATTATGGGTGGGTGAGTACTTGTCTGGTTCTACTATTCCAGTGGTGGTTGGGCGGTGGCTAACCATGGGCCGGAAGGGGTAGGTTGGAATCAGTAGAGTTTTAATAATAAAATTGATTAATTAGATTACACTTAGAGCTCGAATAGTTAAATAATAACCTGAAGACTTCTCAAATGAATAGATCAACGGCTGTGCCTAATTCAATTAGGAAAAAAGCATTGATTCCTTCAAGTTAAGTCTGTTATAGTTTCCCTTCTATCCAGTTTATTCAGATGAAGGTTAGTTCAATCTTGACCTCGTTAGAAAAATTTAGTCAAGAAATTCAAAATGGTGGAATCGTCCCTGCATTCCGGGCATGGGAAATTTTCCCGGTTTCGGTTTTCGGAATAACCACCAGCTTAGTCTTGTGCCCGAACATTCGAGGGCAAGGCCTCAAGTGGGAAACCTTGCCTCGTGCAAGAGGGACGTGCAAGAGGGAGCTGCTTCCGCTGCCAGAGCAATCGGGAATCCGATGCACGGAGGGGGCAGTGGGATCTCACAATTGGTATCAGAGCGCTGTTGTAAATTTACATAACAATAGCAAAAATTGCTTAAAATTTTTAAAGTAAATCTGGGAAATAATGTTTTCGCTTGTTAATATTATGTTGAAGGAACTTCAAAAATTGATTTGAAAATTTATAAATGGATACCCCGAATCTATCTGGCATTCCTGAACTCTCCCAGAGTCAGGATATGATAGCCTTTGCATTCGACCACCTCATTAACTCTACTACGACTCGAGTAAGTAGAGTGAGACTCGCATGTCATTTTGAGTCTTTACTTTCCTGATCCTCTTGAGCGACGTCTGTATATGTGGTTCTATGGAGGACAATGTATTAATGTTAGTACCATTCAGCGTCATAGGCTGGGCAACTCTTTGATCATTCACCCAGGAACTTCAGAACTTCATGCCAAGTTTTTAGGCTTCTTAGCCGCTTTATCCCTAGAGATTGAATTACAGCACCTCTTTCTATAATGAATCGTGTGTACCATGGCATGTCTCCTTCGCAATTTCGCTTCTTTATGCATATACAATTGAGACAATGATTTTGGGAGCTGTGATGCTCTATGTATATATCAAAAACTTTTGATAATAAATGATGTTTTGCAAAAAAATTCCAAATTGTTTTCATGATTGTGAATATGGTTAATCTTGTTTCATGAACTATGATGAAATAATTATCTATTTAAAGAATAAATTATAAAAATTATATAATCATAAATCTGTTGTCAAAGCTAAGTTGACAAAAATCTCGTTTTGTCAGAATCATGAGGCGCGTAGCCTGTGCAAGGCAACCGAATCCTCTAACCGATGAGGAAGAGTTAGATCCGGATGTTCGAAAAGCCCTACACAGATCCCAACTTGGTCCCTTCAAGGGTGAAGGGAAGCAGTTAGGTGAAGCAGTGGAAAAGTGGATTGAGGAAATGGAGGAATACTTTGATGTAACTGGCTACAATGAGAGAAGCAAGATGGATCTCGCCAGGTTAAAGATTGTGGAAATGGCCAGGGTCGCTTGGAGGAATCACTGCAAGACTAACCGTCTCGACCGGAATACCCAGACATGGACGATCTTAAAGCTTACCTCAAAAAGAGGTTTTGTCCTCCGAGCTTCCTTGAAACTAAAATGAATGAATTCTTGGAATTAAAGCAGGATAGCTAGACAATTGAAGAGTACCATCAAGCTTTTACCCTTCTCCTCAAATATTCCCCTCAGTTGGATGAAGAGCAGCTGATGGCCAGGTTCATTCGAGGAATGAACGAGCCATTGGACACCTTAGTAAACAATGCCAAACCTGTCTCAATGGCCGAAGCAGTAAGAATGGCAATGGACTTTGCCAAAGTCTTTGTTGTTAAGGTCCTGCAAAAGCTTGCACCCTCTAACTTTAAAAGATTCCAAACCCCGAGAAGTACTTCAAACTTTCCTCCCCCAAAGAGGTAGCAAGGCCCAATTCAAAATCAGGATGCAGGAAGATTCAAAAGTGAAGGAAGACCCTTCCCCCAGAACACTTTCTCAGGAGCCCCACCTATTTCAAGGATTTAGAGAGATGAGCTTAGAAGTGAGAGCCGGTGTTTTGGATGCCAAGGTTCTGGTCACCAGCTAAAAGACTGCCCGCCAACTCCTGCCATGTCAAGGGGACAGGGAAGTCAAGGACCAAGAGTGCAAAGATCAACCCCTTCCTATCAGTCAAATCAAGGACCATCTCGCCCAAATCAGGCTAATCCTAGGATGCTTTTTGCATCTATCCAGAGTAGCCTCAAAACTCCTTCCTAGAACTGGGGCAACCAAAGAGAAAAAGTTCTGCCTTAGACTGCATAGCCAGAGCAGTCACAATTGCAGAAGTAGTGGAAGAGGAAAGAGGACAGATTTATGCTGCAATTGAAAACCAAGGGCCAAACCGTTGATTCTCCGTCATTCATACTCCAGCTGAGTATCAGGGTAAGCCTTTTAAGCTTTTGATTGATTCAGGCAGTACTCATTTTTTCATTTCCCCTGGATGCTTGCGTAAGCTAGTCTTAGATCAAAAATCAAGGAAACCTATGCAAGTTGAATTGGCAAGTGAGAAGATTCTTTTCACTCACCTTGAGACAGACCATATTCAGCTCATTTTAGATGGGAATTTAACTGACTGTCAGTTCAGAGTTATACCTTTGGGAGTTTTCAATGGGATCCTTGGAATGGATTGGCTCCACAAAAATCAAGCTGACATTCACTGTCATAATGGAACCATCTCCTTCCGTGACCTTCACGAAAACAAAGTTCAAGGAACCGAAATTTTAGGATCCCCTAGTCAGTAGTTAGTAAAATCTTCTAAGTTACTAAAAGTACTTAAAAAGAAGCAACACATTTATCTTGTCAAAATGAATCCGATAGACTCAAAGTTAAAAGCTAAAGAACCTGAATGGTTAAGTGAATATGATGATTTATTCCAAACAGAATTAACAGAGATGCCCCCAATTCGGGAAGTAGATCATGTGATAGAATTGACCCCCGGAGCTCAGCCACAGTAGTCTTGCGTACGTACGAAATGCCAGTTCCTGAAGCCATCAAACTCAAGGAACAGCTTAGACAGCTGTTGGAACAAGGGTTTGTAAGACCCAGTGTTTCACCTTGGGGTGCGCCAGTTCTCTTTCAAAAAAAGAAAGATGGAACGCTAAGACTCTGTGTGGACTACTATGGAGGTCTCAATCAGCTGTGCTAACAGTTAAGAATAAGTATCCTATCCCCAGAATAGATGAGCTTTTGGACAGGCTAAGTGGAGCCTAGATCTTCACAAAAATAGATCTCAAATCAGGGTATTATCAGATCAGGATTAATGAGCAAGATATCCCAAAGACAGCCATCAATACTCGGTATGGACATTATGAATTTATTGTCATGTCGTTTGGATTGACAAATACCCCAGCTACATTCAATTGCTTAATGCAGGACATTCAATCGCTTAATGCAGGACATTCAATCGCTTAATGCACGACATTCAATCGCTTAATGCAGGACATTCAATCGCTTAATGCAGGACATTCAATCGCTTAATGCAGCTACATTCAATCGCTTAATGCAGCTACATTCAATCGCTTAATACATTTAATCGCTTAATGCATGACATTCAATCGCTTAATGCATTCAATCGCTTAATGCAGGACATTCAATCGCTTAATGCAGGACATTCAATCGCTTAATGCAGCTACATTCAATCGCTTAATGTAGCTACATTCAATCGCTTAATACATTCAATCGCTTAATGCAGCTACATTCAATCGCTTAATGCAGCTACATTCAATCGCTTAATGCAGGACATTCAATCGCTTAATGCAGGACATTCTCAGAGAATACTTGGATGATTTTGTTCTTGTTTTTGATGATATTCTAATTTACTCAAAGAATGCAGCTAACCATGAAGCTCATGTCTAAAAAGTTCTTGAGATTCTAAGGAAGCACCAACTCTTTGCAAAAAAGAGCAAATGCGCTTTCTCTACTAACCATGTCGAATACTTAGGCTCTCTGGTATCCAAAGATGGAATTTCTCCAGACTCCGCGAAGGTCCAAGCAGTCATAGATTGTCCTGAACCCAAGACAGTGAAAGAAGTCAGAGGATTATTAGGATTGACTAGTTTTGGTATAGAATTTTTATACCAAAGTATGCTCTCATAGCTTCCCCCCTGACAAATCTTCTCAAGAAGAATATCCCGTTTCAATGGTCTGCCAGGTGCCAGAGTGCTTTTGATAAGCTGAAGACCGCCTTGGTAACCAATCCCATTCTGAAGCTGCCAGATTTCTCTCTACCCTTTGAGGTAGTGATGCTAGTGGTTTTGCCCTGGGAGATGCACTCATGCAGGAAGGTCATGTAGTGGGCTATAAATCCTAAAAACTCAGAATGCATGAGAGGAATTATGCTGTCCATGACCTGGAACTACTTTCAGTAGTATATGCCCTGAAGTTGTGGAGACATTACCTACTGGGTCAAAGATTCACTTTGATGGACAGATCATCAGAGCTTAAAGTGGATCTTCACTCAAAAGGATCTCAACATGCGCCAGAGAAGGTGGATGCAGACCCTGCAGGAATTTGATTTTGAAATCAAGTACCGCCCAGGTAAAGAAAATGTGGTAGTAGATGCCCTCAACAGAAAAGCCTCCTTGCTTGCAATTACTGTAGTTTCAAATCCATTGGTTATTGAAGCAAGAGAGAAGATCATGCAGGATAGATTCTTTATCCCTATTGCTACCCTACTTATGCAGGAAAGCAAAACTCCATAGGAGTTGAACCGAGTTTAAGGGTACAGCCTGAATGATAGAATAAGGTATTATAATCGCAGGCTATGCATTCCCAATGATGAGGGAACTAAGGGTCAAATTCTGAATGAAGCCCATGACAACCTTATTGCAGGACATCTAGGTTTCATCAAAACCTACATGTCTGTGAAGAAAAGCTTCTTTTGGCCTGGTCTAAAAAAGGATGTACTTAATCATGTACGTCAATGTTTGACCTGTCAGAAAGTCAAAGCCAAGAGAGTAAAAATGCCTGGGAAGTTACATCCATTAGACATCCCCTAGATGAAGTGGGAATGCATCAGTATGGATTTTATTACTGGATTACCTTCAGTGCAATCAAGTTACAACTCCATCTTCATGGTAGTTGATAGACTAACCAAAGTTGCCCATCTAATTCCAGTAAAAGAAACCTACACTGCAGTGGATGTGGCCAGAGTGTTCCTCAAGGAAATCTTCCGATTGCATGGCCTACCCAGAAGAATAGTAAGTGATCGAGATCCCAAATTCACATCAAGATTCTGGACTACATTTTTTGAAGCATTAGGAATTTTCTTGGATCTCAGCACAGCTTACCACCCTGAGACCAATGGTCAAACAGAAAGGGTAAACCAAGTAATCGAAGATATACTTCGGTCATGCTATGGCAGGGAACCCAAGAAGTGGCTAAGCTATCTGCACTTAGTCGAGTTCACCTACAATGCTTCTTATCAACAGAAGTATTGGGATGAGTCCTTTCAAAGCTCTGTATGGACAAGATTGCTTAACTCCATTAACTTGGTCCGACCCATTGATTAGGGTCGAGATGTCTAGATAGATGCTTGGGTGATGACATGGAGCAGCAGATGTAATCAATTTGCAACAAAGATATAAAAGCTGCCCAGGATAGACAGAAGCAGTATGCAGATAAGAAGCAGTATGCAGATAAGAAAAGGACAGACAGAGAATTCGAATAAGCAGATATGGTCTTCATTCGGGTACGCCCCAAAAGAAGTTCTCTATCTCTTGGGAAGTACAAGAAGTTATCCCCCAGATATTGTGGGCCATATCTGATTACAAAGAAAGTAGATGACTTAGCCTACGAGCTTCTTCTGTCTCCTCATCTCAAAGTACATAATGTATTTCATGTCAGCCTTCTTAAAAAGTATGTACCAAGCCCGAATCATGTGCTTTGATGATGAAATCTTAACTTCTTCAACCCAAGGACAGATGGAACTCCAACCTGAAGAAATCCTTGATGTTCGAGAAAAGGTTCTCAAGAACAGAATTCTGAGAGAATTATTGGTCAAATGGAAGTTCTATCCTTTTGAAGATGCCACTTGGGAGAAAGAAGTTGAATGGAAGTTCTATCCTTTTGAAGATGCCACCAGGGAGAAAGAAGTCAAACTGTTTGCGGGATTACCCCTAGTTTGCGAAATGAGGACATCTCGCATTTTTCAAGTGGGAGAGAATGTAAGATTCCTCCCCAGCCTCTCAAGATGTCCACCATCTTCCCTTGTAATCAAATCCCTCTTCAAAAATATAAAAGATCTTGTTTCTACTTGGCCTAGAGAGAGAAAATGTTCTAGAGAGAGATTATTCAAATTTTGAATATTTTTGGATGAAAAAATATCTCTTCTTATTAAAATAAGTTCCCCCGAAACAAAAGTTCAAAAACATTTTCAGAAGGTGCATTAGAAATCAAGTATAATCTGTTCAAGAGGCCTTATCCTAGGGGTCCATATTTTCTGAAAAAATTTAAATTAAGGTTTTGAGGGGACAATCAGATTCATCCAAATGTGTGGAGAAGATAAATAGAAGAAATAAAGAAAATCCCCCCCAAAAAGAGTAAATACTCACATAAGATGAAGAGTGGACTAAGGACCAAAGGAATTACTAAAAAAAATGGATTTTTGACACCTCACAATGGGAATTCCCCCCTCATGAATGAGGCGCCTACTTCACATGTGTGGTGGAGTTTAAAGTTATCAAAAATTGAGATATTTCATCTCTCCTCTCTCCTAATTCAAGTCTAGTTCCAAAAAGTAAGCTAAACTGACCTAAAAATGGTCAAAAATTGACCAAACTGATCTGAAAAATTCTAGAATCAGTTTTCTTGGTTAGAAGCTCACTTTTTTCTTTAAATAGAAGCCTCCCCCTTTGTTGAAGCTTAATAGTGTTTTATGCACTGTTACTCTACTCCTCCCAAGAGCCAAGAACTGTGAATTTCTTAATAATTCACTAGTTTTTGACCATTCCCTATTCTAAAGAATTGGTGGCCACTCTTGTTGCAAACAAGAGTAGATCCCTCAAACCATCAAGCCAAAGGAAAGCTCCCAGAATTTCATGTAAGTAAGAAATCTTACTTTTTCTTATTCTTTTAATGGTTTTCTAAATTGTTTGTTATCTTAAAATGATAAACAGATGCTATGCCTTCTTGGAAAGGCTTTCCCCCTCTCTCATTCTTAAAATCAGCCCTTCTTTATCCTAGTTAAGTGATCTAATTATTGGAATTAAACTTTTTAAATTGTTTCTCTCTTAAAAAAGAAAATTGATTAGTTTAGAATGCTTCAAGCCAATTGGGGATAATTCCTAAGTAGATTAAGGTTAGAAAAATTGAAAAATGGTCAGCCATACAAAGGAGGTTATGGTAAAATTTTCTAAAAATTTGTGAAATAAATTTCATCTTTTATTAATCAAAAAGAGTAATCCCCATCATTTGTGTATTCTAAAAGTGTCATTTTCATTCATGCATAGAAAGATGCATATTGATATTTTTATTATAAAAGAGTGATTTTCAATAGAATTAAATTCTATGCATAGAAAGATGCATATTGATTATTATTTTTATTATAAAAGAGTGATTTTCAATAGAATTAAGTTCTATGCATAGAAAGATGCATATTGATTATTTTTTTTATAAAAGAGTGATTTTTAATAGAATTAAATTCTATGCATAGAAAGATGCATATTGATTATTTTTTTATTATAAAAGAGTGATTTTTAATAGAATTAAACTCTATGCATAGAAAGATGCATATTGATTATTTTTTTATTAATATAAAAGAGTGATTTTTAATAGAATTAAATTCTATGCATAGAAAGATGCATATTGATTATTTTTTTATTATAAAAGAGTGATTTTTAATAGAAATAAATCCTATGCATAGAAAGATGCATATTGATTATTTTTTTATTATAAAAGAGTGATTTTTAATAGAATTAAATCCTATGCATAGAAAGATGCATATTGATTATTATTTTTATTATAAAAGAGTGATTTTTAATAGAATTAAATTCTATGTATAGAAAGATGCATATTCATTTTTTTATTTTTACAAAAGTGTTAATTTCATCAAAATGGATTTTTATGCATAAAATGATGCATAAAAGAATTTTTTAATTGTAAAAGTGTTACTTTCACTAATATTGATTTTTATACATAAAATGATGCATAAAAGAATTTTTTTTCTATTATAAAAGTGTTACTTTCATTAAAATGGATTTTCATGCATAGTTAGATAGATGCATAAAAGAATATTTTTATTATAAAAGTGTTACTTTCATTAAAATGGATTTTTATGCATAAAATGATGCATAAAAGAAATTTTTTTATTGTAAAAGCGTTACTTTCACTAATGTTGATTTTTATGCATAAAATGATACATAAAAGAATTTTTTTAATTACAAAAGTGTTGCTTTCACCAATATTGATTTTTATGCATAAAATGATGCATAAAAGAATTTTTTTATCAAAATAAGAGTTCACTTTAATCCTATGTTTAAATCCCATGAATATTGGAAAAATGAATAAGTAAATACTCAGTGAAAGAAAATTATACCGTTTTATGTTCTCTAGGATGGTATAATGAGCAAATTCAGAAAAACTATCGAAGTCGAAATTTAGATAAATGACTAATTTCTTACTCATAGGAAGTCGTGTTTAGTTTTGAATTCAGTAAAGTAGTAATTGAAATATTGCCTTCGAGAAAGATAGTTCAGGGAGAACCTTTCCAGACTCAAACCCTGAATTAGACTATGACCAAGACGTAACTCCTTTGTCAGTTTCAAGAAATGACGATGTGACCAGTTCAGTAATCTACACTCAAATCACCACCGAATCTGAAACTAAGTTGAGACCTTTGATTTTGATCTGAGGATCAAGAATTCAGAATTCGAGGAATTCTGCTTGGGAATCCAGACCTATGATCTAGAAGTCTTGGGATACGGAATTAAGATATACTCATTGTATTTAAAAGAAAATCAAAACTAAAAACTTGCATAGAAACTCTGTTTTCTTAAAGGACTGTCTTACGCCAGAATGCTCGAGGGAGCATTTGATATATGTGTGTTCTAAGGGAAGTTCAGTTGCAATTAGAAAAATTTAGTCAAGAAATTCAAAATGGTGGAATCGTCCCCGCTTTTCGGGCATGGAAATTTTTTTCGGTTTCGGTTTTTGGAATGAACACTAGCTTAGTCTCGTGCCCGGACATTCGAGGGCGAGGCCCCGAGTGGGAAACCCTGTCCCGTGCAAGAGGGAGCTGCTTCCGCTGCCAGAGCAATCGAGAATCCGGCGCGCGGAGGGGGCAGTGGGATCTCACAATCAGTGAATGATTACTAATTGAAATGAAAAGAGCTTACAGATGCCCTTGCCTCTATTGGATCTCTAGTTGATGACGAGATGACTTGGTATCGGTCACATTGAATGGGCTTGGCAAAGACTATTGGATCTCTAATTGATGATGAGATGACTTAGTAACATTGAATGGGCTAGGCAAAGACTATTGGATCTCTAGTTAATGACGAGATGACTTGGTATCGGTCACATTGAATGGGCTTGGCAAAGACTATGATTAGTTTTTTAGACATCTATCCAAACTTAGAAAGACTTTCCAAACTTTTAAAACCTTATAGCCCTTCTGATTATTGAAGAGATGAATATTGGGGAGCAAACCACCTTCAATAAATATATAGGAGTAGACCTTCTACACGGACATAGGCACAATAGGAAGGTGCACTGTCACATCTTAAACGGCCCTTTATCGTGAAGCAAAGAGACATTAGAGTTTGTGATTTCAAAATTTGGATTCGAGGCCAATTTAGGCCTCATTTTGGCTCTGAGACCCTCTCACTGATAAAGAAGAGCTTGACCCTGACGTTCGCAAGGCTCTTCACAGAACTCAGCCCGGGACCCTTCAAAGGAGAAGGGGAGAACCTGGGCGAGACTGTGGAGAAATGGGTGGAAGCTATGGAAGAGTATTTTGATGTTACATGCTACAATGTGAGCGGAGCAAAATGGCTCTTGCCATGCTAAAAATTGTGGAAACAGCCAGGGTGGCATGGAGGAACCATTGTGAACCAACCATCTGGACAGGAATACCCAGTCCTGGAATGATCTTAAAGCCTATTTAAGGAAGAGGTTTTGTCTCCCTGGGTTTTTAGAAACCAAAATGAATGAATTTTTAGAGCTAAACCAGGGAAGCAAAACCATCTCAAGTATTCACCACCTCTAGACGAAGAGCAACTTATGGCCAGGTTCATTCGGGGAATGAATGAACCCTTAAACACATTGGTCAAGAATGCCAAGCCAGTGTCCATGACAGAAGCTGTCAGAATGGAAAAGGACTTTGCCAAAGCCTTCATTGTCGTGAAAGTTCCGCCAAAGCCATCTCCCTCATCCTTCAAAAGATTTTAGACACTGGGAAGTTCTTCCAACCTTTCGCCTCCAAAGAGACACCAAGGTCCCAACCAAAATCTAGAGAAGGGAAGTTTTAGGAATGAAGGAAGACCTTTCCCTCAAAGTTCTTTCTCAGGAACTCTGACTCTCTCACGAATGCAAAGGTAAGAGCTTCAAAGCGAGAATAGATGCTTTGGATGTCAAGGGTTTGGGAACCAGCTCAAGGATTGCCCATCTCCTTCTGTGGGCCAAGGAAGCTAGGGTCCTAGAATTCAGAGACAGACTCCTTCGTATCAGTCCAATCAAGGTCCCCCATGCCAGAATCAGGGCAACCCCAGAAGAGTGCCGGCTCAGCCTGCTGCTGCAGCCTCCATGCAAAGCAATCTCCGAACTCCCTCCCAGAATTGGAGTAACCAAAGAGAGAGAGTTCCATCGCAAACTACAGCAGTTAGAGCTGTCACTATAGCTGATGAAGTGGAGGAAGAAAAAAGACAGACCTATGCAACAATAGAGCATCAGGGGAATAACCGTCAATATTCAATCCTCCAAACTCCAGCAGAGTACCAGGGTAAGTAATTCAAGGTTTTGATTGATTCAGGTAGTACTCATTCTTTTATTTCCCCAGGATGTCTGCGTAAATTAGTCCTAAATCAAAAATCAGGGAAACCTATGCAAGTGGAATTGGCCAGTGGGAAGATGCTTTTCACACACCTTGAGACAGACCTTATTCAATTTAGCCTAGATGGGAATGTAACAGAGTTCCAGTTCAGAGTCCTACACTTGAGAGTGTATGATAGAATCCTTGGAATGGATTGGCTCTGTAAGAATCAAGCTGATATTCATTGTCACAAAGGAACCATCTCTTTCCTTGACCTTCATGGGAATAAAGTTTAAGGAACTGGAATTTCCGGATCCCCACCAGTGCTACAATTAGTCAAGGCTTCTAAATTATTAAAAGGGCTTACAAAGAGACAAGCTATTTATGTCATTAAGATAAATCTGGTAGACATAAAATGTAAGGCTCAAGAACCAGAGTGGTTAAGTGAGTATGCAGATGTGTTCCCTGAAGAGCTGACTGAGATGCCTCCGTCTCGTGAAGTAGATCATGAGATCGAGTTAACCCCCGGAGCTCAGCCCACTCCAGTGGCCCAACATGCATACAAAATGCCAGTCCTTGAAGCCATAGAACTTAAGGAGCAGTTAAGACAACTGTTAGAGCACGGATTCATCAGACCCACCAGTGTCTCCCCTTGGGGTGCGCCCATTCTCTTTCAAAAGAAGAAAGATGGAACGTTAAAACTCTATATTGACTACAGAGGATTGAATCAATTAACAATTAAAAATAAGTATCCTATTCCTAGGATTGATGAACTTCTAGATCGGTTAAGTTGGACCCAAATGTTCACAAAGATAGATCTCAAATCCGAGTACTACCCGATCAGAATCAAGGAACGGGATATCTCGAAGATAGCATTCAAGACTTGCTATGGGCATTATGAGTTCACAGTCATGCCATTTGGATTGACTAATGCCCCTGACAACATTTAATCGTCTTATGCTGGATATTCTCATAGAATACTTGGATGATTTTGTTCTTGTCTTCTTTGATGATATCTTGGTATACTCAAAGAATGATGCAGATCATGAAGATCATGTGTGCAAGGTCTTGGAAATCCTAAGGAAATACCAACTCTTTGCAAAGAAGAGCAAGTGTTCTTTCTCTCTTGACCAGGTGGAGTACTTGGGATTCATAGTGTCAAAAGATGGGATTTCTCCTGACCCCACAAAGATCCAAGTAGTCATAGAATGGCCAGAACCCAAGACAGTAAAGGAAGTCAGAGGATTCCTAGGATTTATCGGATGGTATATGATCTTTATACCTAGGTATGCTCAGATAGCATCCCCTTTAACTAACCTTCTCAAAAAGAGTACACTTTTTCAGTGGACTGCAATGTGTCAGAGTGCCTCTGATAAACTAAAGAGAGCCTTAGTAACCAACCCTGTCCTTAAATTGCTAGATTTTACCAAACCCTTTGAGGTAGTTTTACTGATGCCAGTGGGTTTGCCTTAGGCGGTGCTCTTATATGCAGGAAGGTCATGCAGTGGCCTATGAATCCAGAAAACTCAGAACACATGAGAGAAATTATGCCGTCCATGACTTGGAGTTACTCTCAGTAGTTTATGCTTTGAAGTCACTATCTTTTGGAAAACAGAGGTTCACCTTGATGACAGATCATCAAAGATTCCATCTCATTCATCCACATCCATCCAATCATCCACATGCACGACTATCCACATATATCCATACATTCACATCTATCACTTCACATCCACATATATTCACATCACATTCTTTCACATACACATCCACATCCATTTAATTCCCATCTCACCCTTTCACATATCCTCTCAGCTCATTCTCATCTCATCATTCACATTCCACATCCATTTACTTCACATCTCATCCACATTAATTTTCATCAACCCACATCCTATCACATCCTATCGCATCCCATTTACATCTTATCACATCTATTCACATCCTATCACATCCCATTTACATCTTATCACATCTATTCACATCCTATCACATCCCATTTACATCTTATCACATCTATTCACATCCTATGGCATCCCATTTACATCTTATCACATCCATTCACATCCTATCGCATGCCATTCACATCTTATTCCCATTTAGTAGCTTTTCCTACTTTGATACCGATAATGGGACTTTTTCTAAATTTTTACCAATTGTTTGGCTAAGATAAAGGTTCTTTTTCTCAACAACTATTTCCATATTCTTTCTCAATTTCTTAAATGAATTATATTCAATATTCCTCTTTTGAATAAAAGAATTCATGGGATTTACAAAAATCAATTCTACCCATATTTCTACTTTTGATAAATATTCATAAATTGAATTATACTAAAAATTTCTCTTTTTTCCATTTAATTTCTTGAATCTCAAATATCATGGAAATTCCTCTTTTTACATTTAATTGCTTGAATTCTAAATGTCATGGGAATTCCTCTTTTATCTCATTAAATAAATTTATCTAAAATTCCTCTTTTCTTTAATAAAAAATATTCAATATTCCAATTATACTTAGAATTCCTCTTTTTCCATTTAAATGATTGAATTCCAAATACGATGAAAATTTCTTTTTCATCATTTAAATTTATACATGCATAAAATAATTTTAACTAAAATTTCTCTTAAATAAAAATATCCATTAATCCTAATATGACGAGAATTCCACTTTTTCCATTTAAATGATTGAATTCCAAATATGATGGGAATTTCTCTTTTATCATTTAAATTTATTCATGCATAAAATAATTTATCTAAAATTTTTCTTTAATTTTTAAATAAAAAATCCATGATTTTAATACTCCAATTTTTATCTTTCTCCATTGGAATACATGGATTGCCATTATCAGAGGAATTCCTTTTTTATCATAAAAATGAAATTACTAAATGTGATTGGATGATATGTGATGTGAATCGGGATAGATGTGGATGAATGAGATGTGATGTGAATGGATAAGATATGATGGGATGTGAATCGGATAGATGTGAATGAATGAGATGTGAGGTGAAATGGATGTGATGTGATGTGGATCGGGGTAGATATGAATGGATGAGATGTGAATGAATGTGATGTGATGAGATGTGGATATGGGTAGATGCGAGTGGATGAGAAGTGATGAGATAAATGTGGAAAGATGTGATGAGATGAAAAATGATGTGATTGGATGAGAATGGATGAAGGACGATGGGAATACATATGATTGGACTTGGATTAAGTAATGTGGATTGATATGAAACAATGTGGAAAGATGAGAGTTTGTTATAGAAACTATGTTTATGACTTGTTTTTAAATGACTGTTTTATGTCAAGAATGCTGGGGAAGCATTTTGACCGTCCTGTGAATGAGGTTGTGGAGACCTAACTGATAAAGTTGCAACAGCAGCTGACGGAGAGTTAACGGAGGACGTCTCGCGTAGCAAGGTCAGTCGAGGTCTTGACCAGCCTTGGTTCGATTTAAATGGTGAGTTTCTAGTATGGTGGATGAGGGACCAAGAAATCACCCTATGAGTGAAGCACTAGGTGACCTGCAAAGGATCCTAGAGGGTGCTGACCAAACGGTGCTCGGTCACTGAAGATACCCATGCGTGCATCAAGGAAGATATTGGAACAAGGAGTAAGAGTTATTTTCTGAGTTCGGGCATGGATCTGATTGATTGACCTTGCTGGTCCTCAACGGATGAGTCCATGGCTCTTTTATATGGATATGTTGGTTGATCTTGCTGATCTTCAATGGAGATTCCATCTGGATTTTTATAAGTGAATATATTGCCAGGTACTATGAGCTAGGAACTATCGAAAAGGCCCCTAAGTGGACAGGTGGTGAGCGTTCTGCTTACCAATGATGCCATACGTACACTGATGAAGGAATGATTGGAAATGATAATTCAACTGGATATTTGGAGGATTATGATCAGTGATTCTATGGTTTCATTCAAAGATTGTTTTAAAGATAGCTGAATCTATGAAACATGCAATTTCATACTAGATGTGTAAGTGGCGTGACTAGCTTGAAGTTTGCATGAAAATCTGGCTAGGGGGCCTGGGAACTCTTTTCCCTAGTACCCGGGACAAAACCTAATCTAATTCTTAAATGGATCCCATCACTACAGTGGTTGCACGGTTGGTTAACCCATGGGACTGGATGGGGTTAGACTGGACTCATGGATCCCTAAAATGAGACTCAATTCTGTTATGGTACGATAGATGAAGTAAATCCCGGACAGTCTTATGATGAAGAGTTGACTGAGTACAAGGTTTATTAGTAAAAAACTATGAGATATTACTAAAAAAATGAGATATTTTGGTATAATGATACATTTTTCACATTTTGGTAAAGGAGAAGGGGGGACTTCAAGGAGGCACCTATTTCACACATGTGGTGGAGTTTTTAACTCAAAAAAATTGTGATATTTTTATCTCTCTTCTCTCCACAAGGATCAAACCAAATCAAAAGGAAGCCAAACTAGGTCTAAATCTTGTCCAAATTCAGCCAAATTGAACCTGGAAAATTCTAGAACCTAGTTGGACTTGGTTAGAGGCCTCCCTCACCTATAAATAGATCCTTAGTCTTTTGTAAAAAAATATGTGAACTATACCATGCCAGTATTATACTAAAATAATGATATTTTTTATTTATCCCTTAAAAATCCTCTACTTTTGGAGAGAGTGGAGCCTCTCTCTCTCTTCAACCATCCTTGGATCAGGGAAGATATGAATCGATGAGATGTGAATGAATGTGATGTGATGAGATGTGGATATGGGTAGATGTGAGATGTGATGAGTATAAATGTGGAAAGATGTGATGAGATAAAAAATGATGTGATTGGATGAGAATGGATGAAAAATGATGTGATTGGATGAGAATGGATGAAGGACCACCGATGGGAATACATATGATTAAGTAATGTGGATTAATGTGGAACAACGTGGAAAGACGAGAATTTGTTATAGAAACTATATTTATGACATGTTTTTAAATGACTGTTTTATGTCAAGAATGCTGGGGAAGCATTTTGACTGTCTTGTGAATGAGGTCGTGAAGACCTAACTGATAAAGTTGCAACAGTTGACGGAGAGTTAACGGAGGATGTCTTGTATAGCAAGGTCAGCCGAGGTCTTGACCAGCCTTGGTTTGATTTAAATGGTGAGTTTCTAGTACACTGGATGAGGGACCAAGGAAGCGGCCTATGAGTGAAGCGCTAGGTGACCTGCGAAGGATCCTAGAGGATGCTGACCAAATGGTGTTGGGGATCTGGGTCATCGAAGATACCCACGCATGCATAGAGGAAGATATTAGAACAAGGAGTAAGAGTTGTTTTCTGAGTTCGGGCATGGATATGGTTGATTGAACTTGCTGGTCCTCAACGGATGAGTCCATGCCATCTTTTATATGGATATGTTGGTTGATCTTGTTGATCTTCAACGGAGATTCCATCTGGATTTTTATAAGTGAATATATTGCCAGGTACTATGAGCTAGGAACTATTGAAAAGGCCCCTAAGTGGATAGGTGGTGAGCGTTCTGCTTACCAATGATGCCATAGGTACACCGATGAAGGAATGATTGGAAATGAGAATTCAACTGGATATTTTGGAGGATTATGATCAGTGATTCTATGGTTTCATTAAAAGATTGTTTTAAAGATAGGCAATTTTATATTGGGTGTGTAAGTGGTGTGACCAGTTTGAAGTTTGTATGAAAATCTAGCTAGGGGGCCTGGGAACTCTTTTCCCTGGTACCCAAGACAAAACCTAACCTAATTCTTAAATGGATCCCATCACTATAGTGGTTGGGTGGTTGGTTAACCATGGGACTAGATGGGGTTAGGCTGGACTAATGAATCCCTAAAATGAGACTCAATTCTATTATGGTACGATAGATGAAGTAAATCCCCACCAGTCCTTGTTCTATGGAAAAGAATCAACGGCTGTGCCTCTCGATGAGGAAAAAAGCGTTGGTCTCCATGATCCAAGTGCAAGTCTTTTCCTTGATCTGACCATGTGACTTACGAGTTTGGTCAGATCAGTTTGGTCAGTGATGACCTTGACCACGGCTTTCTGGGTGAGGGAAGTTTTTTCGGGTTTGGTTTTGGAAGAACCGAGGGATTAGTCCCTTGTCCGGATATTTGTGGGAGTGAGGCCCCGAGTGAGAGGCTCTTTCCCACGCAAGAAGTGCTACTTCCGCTGCTAGCACCCCCGAATTCGTTGCGCGGAGGGGGCATGGATCTTTCAGCTAGTATCATAGCTAATTGGCTAAAGTGGATCAATTGAGAAGCCAGAAACGTCAAAAATTTATGAAGTAGCAGTAAAAGGTTGTAATTGTGTTATGAAATTCATACAAATTGATATTTAGAATGAAGGTTCATAAATAGGTAATTGGGTCTTCAGATGGAAGTACTACAATTGTATGGAATCCCTGACTTGCTTGAGGCCCAGACATGATGGTATTTACCTTATAATTCCAAGGACCGTGACCACCCGTATATACCGAGGGTATAACTGTAGCTCTTTACTGGCAGTATATACGAGTAAATCTAAGACCTTGAAATTATAAGCAAAAATGCTATCCAGATGATGAATTCAAATGCTGGTGGTTGATATGATTTTAGAATTCTGGTTGAGAATTGATGAGTTGATTTGGATTCTTATTGAAAGATAATGATTCCTGAATTCTAGTTGAAAGAAGATAAGTTTAACAAAGCCACAATGAGGATGAATGGGATAAATCCTGGTGATGATGATAATAACTAGAATGATGATTGTGACTTCAGTAAATCCCTAGGAGATTAGTGGATTGTGCTAACAGATTGCTATTGTTAACACTTGTCCCACTGGATCAAGTTAAGGGATGACAAATTAAAAACCTGCATAACTGAAATTTCCATGGAGGAATGTTCACATGGAATTTTTGGTCTAATGGACCATTATTGTGTTAAGAATAAGAATGATATGTTCTGAATGAATTATTATCTGATAATGAGTTCTATATGAAGGGATCTTTATCCCAGGATTCTGTTGGGTTAACCAGACTATAAGGAACCCCAGAATTAATTAGATCTTAACGGAAAGAGTTTGTGCTCCAGCTGCTGAAGGGATCTTTATCCAAGGATTCTGTTAGGTTGACAGACTATAAGGAATCCCAGAATCAATTGGATCTTAACGGAAAGAGTTTGTCCTCCAGCTGCTGAAGGGATCTTTATCCAAGGATTCTGTTGGGTTGACAGACTATAAGGAACCCCAAAATTAATTGGATCTTAACGGAAAGAGTTTGTCCTCCAGCTGCTCTGCTGCGAGATGAGGACATCTTGCGTTTTTTAAGTGGGGTAGGATGTAAGATTCTTCCTTATAGATTTTGAGGTGTACAGGTGTAAGAACCTCCTCTTCTAATCTTGTAATTATTCCCCTCTCTAAAATAGAAGAAAGATCCTGTTTTGGCCTGGAGAGAGAAAATGTCTAGAGAGAGGTAGTCCAAAATTGAATCCTCCTAGTGTCTAAAATGGTTTCCCTTAAAACAGAAATTCAAAAAGAACTTTCTAACGTGCAATTCGAATTAATTGAAAATGTGTATAAAGGACCTTAGCCTAAGGGTCTATATTTTCAGAAATTTTTGGATTATGGTCCAATTAAGGTTCCTATGGACCAATTGGATTAATCCAAGTGTGGGAAGGAGATAAATCCAATGAATAAAAGAAAATACCCAAAAATGAGTAAATGCCCACATAAGATGAAGAGTTGACTGAGTACAAGGTTTATTAGTAAAAAACTATGAGATATTACTAAAAAAATGAGATATTTTGGTATAATGATACATTTTTGACACCTTGGTAAAGGAGAAGGGGGGACTTCAAGGAGGCGCATATTTCACACGTGGTGGAGTTTTTGACTCAAAAGAATTGTGAATTTTTCTCTCTCCTCTCTCCAAGATTAAACCAAATCAAAAGAGAGCCAAACTAGGTCCAAAAGGGAGCCAAACTAGGTCCAAATCTTATCCAAATTCAGCCAAACTGAACGTGGAAAATTCTAGAACCTAGTTGGACATGGTTAGAGGCCCTCACCTATAAATAGATCCTTAGTCTTTTGTAAAAAAATCTGTGAACTATACCATGCCAGTATTATACTAAAATAATGATATTTTTTATTATCCCTTAAAAATCCTCTACTTTTGGAGAGAGTGGAGCCTCTCTCTCTCTTCAACCATCCTTGGAGCTTTTCTTTCAACACACAAACCAGTTTATTGGTTGGGAGCTTCTTCTATGATAGAGAAGTAAGCAAAAACAAGAGGTAAAGTGTAATTTTATGGTTTTTCTCTACTATTCTCAATGTTCACTTCTCAACCCCTCTCAAGCTTGAGAAGTTTCTTAATTAAGTGTTTATAATGCAAACAGTGGTAATGAATAATTAAGAAAAGTTTACATTTATGCTTAAATTAGAATGCTTTTATGTTTATCTCTCTCTCCCCCAAAGAATGGTCATTCCTATTACCAATTCTCTATTCAATTGATGCTTCTCATGGAGAAATTCTTAATTCACAAATCAAACTCTAGGCTTGTGAAGCTAGAGGTTAAGAAAATAGTTTTTTATACTTATATGCTTGAAAATTATGGTAATATTATGAGATAAATCCATAAATTGGGTTTAAGGTTAAAAGGTAGTTATACTATCATAATTACATTACTATGTCTTATTCTTTTCAAGAATATTGAAATTTGCCAGTAATAGCGGCGGAGCTATGGCAAAATTTTTAAGAAATTGATACATAATTCATTCTTATGCCTAACGTGAAAAGAGGACTTCCTACCATATTCTAGGATTGAATATCCTAGGCTAAAAGAATGATTTTTGTCACATTCAATGGAAAACTAATTTTTAAGATTTATGTATAATTAAATAATTAAGAAAAGAGAAAATTATGGTAATTATATTTAAATGATAAAAGAGGAATTCCTATGTGTTAGAATTTTGTGGTACTCATGCTAGATCAAATATGTGGAAAAGAGAGACTCACAAAATACAAGAAAAGATCTTGCTTATTAAGTTGCTCAAAATACAACTAAGCTTCTTGCTCCATACAAATGCCTTTGGCATGTACCTTTAAATAGACTTGCTAGTGGCCTAGGGTTAGGTGGCTCCCTTAGGACCATTCACACCCACACACCTTCTACACCCTTGTTCACTAAGGCTCCAAGGCCTATATCTTAATACCCCCCCTCAATACCAGCCATGAAAAAATGTGCTTGGAATGGGTGGTATTGGACATATGGAAAAAAATGTGCCTTTATAACATTAGGCTTACAAGAATGTTCATGGTGGTGTGGTTATCTAGGACTTACAACTATGTTTTTAGAGCCTTAGAGGCTAATACAATGATGCCATCTAAGTCTTTATTTGATGTCGATGAAGATGTACACCTTAATGATGGTGCACCCCACTCTTTGTGCTTACTTGACCTCTTGTAGTTGACATGTTGCACCCCACTCTTTGTGCTTACTTGGCCTCTTGTAGTTGACATGCTTTAGACATACATGCCATTGCTTCCACATGCTTTCCCCCTTGACCATTCTCACACAATGATCAAAACAAGGCTGCCACCCTTGCTTAAGTGGTTTGCACATAGATGTTCCTTCAACATGCTTGATGCTTTTCTACATACCATACCTCCTACATGGGCAATGAGGGCCTTCTTTAGAGTAATGGTTATGAGGTAGATTTATATGGAAAAGAGAAAGGGAAAGGGAGGGTCTTACCACTTGCCTTATAGATTGGTCAAGGGCAATGTCTACTCCTTAATTATAACATAATGAAAGTGAGTAAGTCATTGAGGTAAATGCTCAAACCAATAAGGTACATCATTCTTAGCTCAAGAGGGTGAGGGCATGGCTCATAATGTTGCCTATGCCTCTTACAAAGACAATGCCAAGAGATGCTTAAAAACATGACAAACAACAAGGTAGAGTACTTTAGTGATGCTATGCTCAACCTTACAACTCATCTTAGAAGATAAAAATGTTGAATATGCAGCAGAATAACATGCCTTGGGCTTGGGAAATGAGAGCATATGGCTTATGACATGCCTATGCCTCTTACAAACAAGAGCCTCAAGGGTGATACACAAAAACAGAAAGCTTGCCAAGGTAAGCATAAAAGCGGGTTGATGATGAAGACTTATAATGTGGCACTTATGGTGTGTGCCCGGCCTCCAATATTGATGAAGAAGAGCCTCCTTAGTGTTAAAGACCTCCTCCTTTGATGGTTATGAGACCATTATTAGTGTTAAGCAACACTATTAGTGCTTATTACAAGCACACTTTGAGAAGCTTTGTGTACTTGAAGATGTTGTTGATGAAGCTTGATGAGAATGAGGCTCATGAACACCTCATGGTGCATGCCCACAACATCAGAGAATCTGGAGCAAAACACTTCAAGAAGCACTTAAGAGATTTGAAGCTAAGAGGAGAGGATTAGTGTTAAAAAAAATACTTGATTTTGAAGCTTTAATGGAAGCTTCAATGGAAGCTTCAATGGCTTTCAAGGAGAGCAGCTTGATTTTCTATGATCCAAGTGCAAGTCTTTTTCTTGATCTGACCATGTGACTTACGGGTTCAGTCGAATCAGTTTGGTTAGTGTGATGACCTTGACTACATTAGAATAAAAATATCCCAATGGAGGAATCGCCCGTGCTTTCTGGGCGAGGGAAGTTTTCCCAGGTTTGGTTTTGGAAGAACCGAGGGATTAGTCTCTTGTCTGAATATCCGTGGGCGAGGCCCCGAGTGAGAGGCTTTGTCCGGTGCAAGAAGTGCTACTTTTGCTGCTAGCACCCCCAAATTCGTTGCACGAAGGGGGCAGGAATCTTTCACTGGTACTCTGTTGGAGTCTGGAGGACTCAAAATTGACTGTTATTTCCCTTATGCTCTATTGCTGCATAGATCTGTCCTTTTTCTTCCTCCACTTCCTCAGCTATAGTGATAGCTCTAGCTGCTGCAATCTGCGGTGGAATTCTCTCTCTTTGGTTACTCCAATTTTGGGAGGGAGTTTGGAGATTGCTTTGCATGGAGGCTACAGGCTGAGCTGGCACTCTTCTGGGGTTACCTTGTTTCTGGTGCGGGGGACCCTGATTGGACTGGTATGAAGGAGTCTGTCTCTGAGCTCTGGGACCCTAGCTTCCTTGGCCCACAGAAGGAGATGGGCAATCCTTGAGCACGTGCCCGAACCCCTGACATCCAAAGCATCTGTTCTCACTTCGAAGTTCTCCCCTTTGCACTCTTGAGAGAGTCGAAGTTCCCGAGAAAGTACTTCGAGGGAAAGGTTTTCCTTCATTCCTGAAGCTTCCCGTCTTCAGATTTTGGTTGGGACCTTGGTGTCTCTTTGGGAGGCAAAAAGTTGGTAGAACTTCTCGGTGTCTGGAATCTTTTGAAGGATAAGGGAGCTGGCTTTGGCGACGGGACTTTCACGATGAAGGCTTTGGCGAAATCCTTTGCCATTCTGCCAGCTTCTGCCATGGACACAAGCTTGGCATTCTTGACTAGTGTGTCTAAGGGTTCGTTCATTCCCCGAACAAGCCTGGCCATGAGTTGCTCTTTTTCTAGAGGTGGTGATACTTGAGTAGAAGAGAAAATGCCTGGTGATATTATTCGATGGTTTTGCTCCCCTGATTTAGCTCTAAGAATTCATTGATTTTGGTTTCTCAGAACCCGGGGGAACAAAATCTCTTCCTCAAATAGGCTGTAAGATCGTTCTAGGACTGGGTATTCCTGTCCAGATGGTTGTCACAATGGTTCCTCCATGCCACCTTGGCTGTTTCCACTATTTTCAGCCTCGCAAGAGCCATTTTGCTCCGCTCATTGCAGCCTGTGACATCAAAATATTCTTCCATAGCTTCCACCCATTTCTCTACAGCCTCGCCTAGGTTCTCCACTTCACCTTTGAAGGGTCTTGGCTGAGTTTTGTGAAGAGCCTTGCGACCGTCGGGGTCAAGCTCTTCCTCTTCAGAGAGAGGGTTTGGCTGACGGCCATGGTTTCCTCGCCTTATGATTCTGCCAAAAATGATATATTATTAAATTTTTATTTTGATATTGTCCACAAGATCCTAAGACCTTATCGTCATGAATGGATGTGATGTGATGTGAATCAGATAAATGTGAATCAGATAAATGTGAATGAATAGATGAGATGTGATGTCATGTGAATCAGGATGTAAATGAATGACATAAGATGTGAATGAATGACATAAGATGTGAATGAATGTGTTAGCATGTGAATCGGGATGTGAATGAATGATAAGGAATTTTAATGAATCTGATGTGATGTGAATCGGATAAATGTGAATGAATAGATGAGATGTGATGTCATGTGAATCAGGATGTAAATGAATGACATAAGATGTGAATGAATGTGTTAGCATGTGAATCGGGATGTGAATGAATGATATAGGATGTGAATGAATGTGATAGCATGTGAATCGGGATGTGAATGAATGATAAGGGATGTGAATGGATGTGATGTGATGTGAATCGGGATGTGAATGAACAATAAGAGACTTGAATGAATGTGTGAATCGGGATGTGAATGAATGAGATGTGATGTGAAATGGATGTGATAAGATGCGATGTAAACTGGATAGATGTTAATGTATGTGAAGTGATGAGATGTATGGGTAGATGCAAGTGGATGAGATCTGATGAGGATAAAAGAGGAAATAAGTGATGAGATAGAAAAATGATTAGATGAGAATGGGAATACTTATGAAATGAATGTGGATTGATGTGGGTTGATGTGTGGATAATGTGGATTGATGTGGATGGATATATGTATGATGTGGATTGATGTGTGGGTAATGTGGATTGATGTGAATGAATGTATGGAGGATGTGGATTGATGTGTGGGTAATGTGGATTGACGTGAATGGATGTATGGATGATGTGGGTTGATGTGTGGATAATGTGGATTGACGTGAATAGATGTATGGATGATGTGGATTGATGTATAGATGACGTGGATTGATGTGTGGGTAATGTGGATTGATGTGGATGGATGTATGGATGATGTGGATTAATGTGTGTGGATAATGTGGATTGATGTGGATGGATGTATGGATGATGTGGATTGATGTGGATGGATATATGGAAGATGTGGATGGATGTGTGGATAATGTGGATTGATGTGGATGGATGTATGGATGATGTGGATTGATGTAGATGATGTGGATGGATGTATAGATGATGTGGGTTGATGTGTGGATAATGTGGATTGACGTGAATGAATGTATGGATGATGTGGATTGAAAGAATGTATGGATGATCTGGATTGACGTGAATGGATGTATGGATGTATGGATAATGTGAAAGGATGTGGAGTGATGAGAAAAGATGGAAATATTGTTGGAACTGTATTTGTATGTGAAATCTATTTTTAAATGGCTGTTTTATGTCAAGAATGCTGGGGAAGCATTCTGACCGTCTTGTGAATGAGGTCATGGAGACCTATCTGTTAAAGTTGCAACTGCTGATGGAGAGTCAACGGAGGACGTCTCGTGTAGCAAGGTCGGCCGACCAGCCTCGGTTTGATTTAAATGGTGAGCTTCCAGTACAGTGGATGAGGTCTTGACCAGCCTCGGTTTGATTTAAATGGTGAGCTTCCGGTACAGTGGATGAGGAACCAAGGAAGCGGCCTATGAGTGAAGTGCTAGGTGACCTGTGAAGGATCCTAGAGGGTGCTGACCATAGAGTGCTCGGGCTCTGGGTCCCCGAAGATACCCACACATACGTCGGGGAAGATATTGAAACAAGGAGTAAGAGTTGTTTTCTGAATTCGGGCATGGATCTCGTTGATTGACCTTGCTGGTCCTCAACGAATGAGTCCATGGTTCTTTTATATAGATTTGTTGGTTGATCTTGCTGATCTTCAACGGAGACTCCATTTTTGTTAAAGTGAATACTTGCTGGTTACTATGAGCTAGGAACTATTGAAAAGGCCCCTGATGAGTGGACAGGGGGTGAGCGTTCTGGTTGCCAATGATGCCATAGATACACCGATGAAGGAATGTTTGGAAATAAGGATTCAACTGGATAATTAGAGGATTATGATCAGTGACACTATGGTTTCATTAAATGATTGTTTTAAAGACTGTTGAATCTGTGAAATAGGTGGTGTGACTAGTTTTAAGTTTGCATGAATATCCGGCTAGGGGGCCTAGGAACTCTTTTCCCTGATACCTGGGACAACCTAACCAAATTCTTAATTAGATCCCATCACTACAGTGGTTGGGCGGTTGGCTAACCCATGGGACTGGGGTTAGGCTGGGACTGATGGATCCCTAAATTGAGACTCAATTCTGTTCTGGTTCGATAGATGAAGTAAATCCCGGACAAAAATTGTTCTATGGAAAAGAATCGACGACTGTGCCTCTCAATGAGGAAAAAAGTGTTGGTCTCTATGATCCAAGTACAATCTTTTCCCTTACCTGACTATGGGACTTACGGGTTCAGTAAGATCAGTTCAGTTAGTGAAGGCTTTTGACTACGTTAAAGAAAAGTTATCCTAGAGAAATCGCCCGTGCTTTCCGGGCAAGGGAAGTTTTTTCGGGTTTGGTTTTGGAAGAACCGATGGATAAGTCTCTTGTCCGGATATCCGTGGGCGAGGCCCCGAGTGTGGGACCCTACCCCACGCAAGAAGTGCTACTTT
This sequence comes from Cibotium barometz, assembly GCF_041138505.1. NCBI lineage: Eukaryota > Viridiplantae > Streptophyta > Polypodiopsida > Cyatheales > Cibotiaceae > Cibotium > Cibotium barometz. The sequence goes on from NC_141054.1 coordinate 34,720,570, forward strand.
CGATGCTAGCACCCCTGAATTTGTTTGGCGGTGGAGATAGGGACCTCACAGCTGGTATCAGAGCGAATTGGCTAACAAGGATCAACCGAGAAGCCAAAAATGTCAAAAATTTATAAAGAAGCTGTAAAAGATTGTAATTGTGTGATAAAATTCATACACTTTGATATTCAAACTGAAATTCATAAATTGGTAATTAGGTCTTCAGATGGAAGTACCGTAATTGTATGGAATCCCTGACTTGCTTGAGGCCTAGACATGATGGTATTTACCTTATAGTTCTAAGGACCGTGACTACCCGTATATACCGAGGGTATAACTTACTAGTAGTATATACGAGTAAATCTAAGACTTAAAATTATAAGCATTAATACTATCCAGACGATGAATTCGAATGTGGTTGATATGATTTTAAATTCTGGTTGAGAACTGATGAGTTGATTTGGATTCTGATTGAAAAATGAAGATTCCTGAATTTTGGTTGAAATGTAATAAACTAAGCAAAACCACAATGAGGATGAATGGGACGAGTCCCTGTGATGATGTTCGTAGATGGAATGATGTTAATGACTTCAGCAAATCACTATGAGATTAGTGGATTATGCTGGCAGATTACTGCTGTTAACACTTGACCCAGTGGATCAAGTTAAGGGATGTCAAATTAAAAATCTGTATAATTGAAAATTTCCATGAAGGACTATTGAGATAGAAATTTCGGTCTAATGGATCATTATTGTGATAAGGATTGAATGTTATGATCTGAGTGAGTTATTATCTGATGATGAGTTTTATATAAGGGATCTTTATCCCAGGATTCTGTTGGGTTCACCACACTGTAAGGAACCCCAGAATCAGTTGGATCTTAAGGAAAAGAGTTCTCCTCTAATTTTGTGAGATGAGGACATCTCGCATTTTTTAAGTGGGGTAGGATGTAAGATTCTTCCCTCCGGCTTTTGAGGTGTGCAAGTGTAAGAACCTCCCCTTCTGATCCTATAATTATTCCCCTCTCTGAAATAAAAGAAAGGTCCTGTTTTACCCTGTTTTGGCCTAGAGAGAGAAAATGTCTAGAGGGAGGTAATTCAAAATTGAGATATTTTTGGATATAAAAATCCTCCTAGTGTCTAAAATGGTTTCCCCTGAAATAGATATTCAAAAAGAAATTTCCAATGTGCAATTGGAATAAATTGAAATTAGGTAAAAAGGACCGTAGCCTAAGGATCCAGATTTTCTGAAATTTTTGAATTAAGGTTCCTATGGACCAATTAGATTAATCCAAATGTAGGGAGGAGATAAATGGAAGAATAAAATAAAATCCTCCAAAAATAAGTAAATCTCACATAAGATGAAGAGTTGACTAGGACAAGGTTATTAGTTAAAAAAGAAGAGATATTTAGAAGAAATGATGCATTTTTGACACCTTAGTGTGGGAAATTTTCCTCATGAAGGAGGGGCCTATTTCACATGTGTGGTTGAGTTTTAAACTCACAAATAATGAGATATTTTCATCTCTCCTCTCTTCTGCTTTAACTAGATCCAAAAAGTAAGCTAAACTGATCTAAAAATGGTCAAAAATTGACCAAACTGATCTGGAAAATTCTAGAATTAGTTTGCTTGGTTAGAGGCTCATTTTTTCCTATAAATGAAGCCTCCCCTTTTATAAATGGTTAATAGTATTTTATGCATTGTTACTCTACTCCTCTCCCCAGAGCCAAAAATAGTGAATTCATTGATAATTCATTTGTTTTTTACCACTCTCGTTAATTTTGATTTTAGGCATAGAAAGATGTATAAAGAAATTTATTTTTATTTCAAAAGAGTTATTCTCATTAATTTTGATTTATGCATAGAAATATGCATAAAGAAATTTATTTTTATTTCAAAAGAGTTATTCTCATTAAAATTGAATTTAAGCATAGAAAGATGCATAAAAGATTTATTTTTATTTCAAAAGTGTTATTCTTCTTAAAATTGAATTTATGCATAAATGGATTTTTATAAAAGTGTTATTTCTCACTAAAGTTGTTCTTATGCATAAATAGATGCGTAAAGAATCTTTATATCAAAAATAACAATTCTCTTACATTCTATAAATAGATGTGATAAGATGTGATGTGAATCAGATAGATGTGAATGAATAGATGAGATGTGTTAGCATGTGAATCGGGATGTGAATGAATGATATAGGATATGAATGAATGTGTTAGCATGTGAATCGGGATGTGAATGAATGATATAGGATGTGAATGGATGTGATGTGATGTGAATCAGATAAATGTAAATAAATAGATGAGATGTGATGTCATGTAAATCAGGATATAAATGAATGATAAGGGATGTGAATGGATGTGATGTGATGTGAATCAGATAAATGTGAATGAATAGATGAGATGTGATGTCATGTGAATCGAGATATAAATGAATGACATAACATGTAAATGAATGTGTTAGCATGTGAATCGGGATGTGAATGAATGATATAGGATGTGAATGAATGTGATAGCATGTGAATCGGCATGTGAATGAATGATAAGGGATGTGAATGGATGTGATATGATGTGAATCGGGATGTGAATGAATGATAAGGGACTTGAATGAATGTGTTAGCATGTGAATCGGGATGTGAATGGATAAGATAAGATGTGATGTGAAATGGATTTGATAAAATGCGATATAAACTGGATAGCTGTTAATGTATGTGAAGTGATGAGATGTATGGGTAGATGCAAGTGGGTGAGATCTGATGAGGATAAAAGAGGAAATAAGTGATGAGATAGAAAAAGATGTGATTAGATGAGAATGAGAATACTTATGAAATGAATGTGGATTGATGTGGGTTGATGTGTGGATAATGTGGATTGATGTGGATGGATGTATGGATGATGTGGATTGATGTGTGGGTAATGTGGATTGACGTGAATGAATGTATGGATGATGTGGATTGATGTGTGGGTAATGTGGATTGACGTATGAATGGATGTATGGATGATGTGGGTTGATGTGTGGATAATGTGGATTGACGTGAATGGATGTATGGATGATGTGGGTTGATATGTGGATAATGTGGATTGACGTGAATGGATGTATGGATGATGTGGATTGATGTGTGGGTAATGTGGATTGATATGGATGGATGTATGGATGATGTGGATTGATGTGTGTGGATAATGTGGATTGATGTAGATGGATGTATGGATGATGTGGATTGACGTGTGGATTGATGTGGATGGATGTATGGAAGATGTGGATAGATGTGTGAATAATGTGGATTGATGTGGATGATGTGGGTGGATGTATGGATGATGTGGTTTGATGTGTGGATAATGTGGATTGACGTGAATGGATGTATGGATGATGTGGATTGATATGTGGATAATGTGGATGGATGTATGGATGATGTGGATTGACGTGTGGATTAATGTGGATGGATGTATGGAAGATGTGGATGGATGTATGGATGATGTGGATTGATGTGGATGGATGTATGGATGATGTGGATTGATGTGTGGATGATTAGATTGGATGTGATTTGATGTGGGAATGATGTGATGTGATAGGGATCGATGATGAAAAAAATTTATGGAAAGATGAGAAAAGATGGGGACTAATGTGAAAGGATGTGGAGTGATGAGAAAAGATGGAATTATTGTTGGAACTGTATTTGTATGTGAAATCTGTTTTTAAATGAATGTTTTATGTCAAGAATGCTGGGGAAGCATTCTGACCGTCTTGTGAATGAGGTCGTGGAGACCTCTCTGTTAAAGTTGCACATGCTGTGACGGAGAGTCAACGGAGGATGTCTCACGTAGCAAGGTCGGCCGAGGTCTTGACCAGCCTCGGTTTGATTTAAATTGTGAGCTTCCGGTACAGTGGATGAGGGACCAAGGAAGAGGCCTATGAGTGAAGCGCTAGGTGACTTGCGAAGGATCCTAGAGGGTGCTGACCATACGGTGCTCGGGCTTTGGGTCACCGAAGATACCCACACGTACGTTGGGGAAGATATTGGAACAAGGAGTAAGAGTTGTTTTCTAAATTCAGGCATGGATTTGGTTGATTGACCTTGCTGGTCCTGACTCCATGGCTCTTTTATATGGATCTATTGGGGTTGATCTTGCTAATCTTCAACGAAGACTCTATTTTTGTTAAAGTGAATACTATGAGCTAGGAACTATTGAAAAGGCCCGTGAGTCGACAAGGGGGTGAGCATTCTGGTTGCCAATGATGCCATAGGTACACCGATGAAGGAATGTTTGGAAATAAGGATTCAACTGGATAATTAGAGGATTATGATTAGTGACACTATAGTTTCATTAAATGATTGTTTTAAAGACTCTTGAATCTGTGAAAAAGGCAATTTCATATTGGGTGTGTAAGTGGTGTGACTAGTTTTAAGTTTGCATGAATATCCAGATAGGAAGCTTGGAAACTCTTTTCCCTGGTACCCGAGACAACCTAACCAAATTCTTAATTAGATCCTAGCACTACAGTGGTAACCAAATTCTTAATTAGATCCTAGCACTACAGTGGTTGGGCGGTTGGGCGGTTGGCTAACCCATGGGACTGGATGGGATAAGGCTGGACTAATGGATCCCTAAATTGAGACTCAATTCTGTTCTGGTTCGATAGATGAAGTAAATCCCAGACAAAAATTGTTCTATGGAAATGAATCAACGATTGTGCCTCTCAATGAAGAAAAAAGCATTGGTCTCTATGATCCAAGTACAATCTTTTCCCTGATCTGACTATGGGACTTATAGGTTCGGTTAGATCAGTTCAGTTAGTTAAGGCTTTTGACTACGTTAGAGAAAAGTTATCCTAGAGGAATCGCCCATGCTTTCTGAGCAAGGGAAGTTTTTTCGGGTTCGGTTTTGGAAGAACCGATGCATTCGTCTCTTGTCCGGATATCTGTGTGAGCGAGGCCCCGAGTGTGGGACCCTGCCCCACGCAAGAAGTGCTACTTCCACTGCTAGCACCCTTGAATTCGTCACACTAGAGGTAGTGAATATTTGAGTACAAGAGCGAGGGCCTAGTGATATTCCTCGATGGTTTTGCTCCCCAGCTTTAGCTCTAAGAATTCATTCATTTGGTTTCCAAAAACCCAGGAGACAAAATCTCTTCCTCAAATAGGTTTTAAGGTCGTTCCAGGACTGAGTATTAATGTCCAGACAGTTGGTGTCACAATGGCTCCTCCATGCCACCCTAGCTGTTTCCACTATTTTCAGCCTTGCAAGAGCCATTTTTCTCCGCTCATTGTAGCCTGTGATGTCAAGATATTCTTCCATAGCTTCCACCCATTTCTCCACAGCCTCGCCCAGGATCTCCCCTTCTCCTTTGAAGGGTCTTGGCTAAGTTCTATGAAGAGCCTTGCGAACGTCAGGGTCAACCTCATCATCTTTAGAGAGAGGGTCTGTGAGATCCCTGTTCCCACCGTGCAACAGATTCGGAGTACTAGCAGCGGAAGTAGCACTTCATGCGCGGGGCAGGGACCCACACTCGGGGCCTCGTCTACGGATATCCGGACAAGAGACTAATTCGTCGGTTTTTCAAAAACCGAACCCGAAAAAACTCCCCTTATCCGGAAAGCATGGGCGATTCCACCAGGATAACTCTTTACTCTAACGTAGTTAAAACCCTTACTGATCAAACAGATCCGACTGCATCTATAAAGATACTTGGTCAAATCAAGGAAGAAACTTGCACTTGGATCATTGGGATCAACGCTTTTTTCCCCACCAAGGAGGCACAGCCGTTGATTCCTATCCATAGAACAATTACTATCCGGGATTTACTTTATCTATCGTAATAACAGAAATTGAGTCTCGATTTACGGATCCATCAGTCCAGCCTAACCCCATCCGATCCCATGGGTTAGCCAACCGCCCAACCACTGTAGTGATGGGATCCAATTTGGAATTTGGTTAGGTTTTGTCCCGGGTACCAAGGAAAAGAGTTCCAAGGCCCCCTAGCCGGAATTTCATGCAAACATAAAACTAGCCACACCACTTACACACCCAATATGAAAATTTCCTTTTTCTTAGCATCAGCTAACTTTAAAACAATCCTTTAATGAAACCATAGTACCACTGATCACAATCTCCCAATTTATCCAGTTGATTCATAATTTCCCATCATTCCTTCATCAGAGTATCTATGGCATCATTGGCAACTAGAACGCTCACCACCTGTCCACACAGGGGCCTTTTCAATAGTTCCTAGCCCATAATACTTGGCAATATAATCACTTATAAAAATCAAGATGGACTCTCGTTGAAGATCAGCAAGATCAACCAACAGATCCATATAAAGAGCCATGGACTCATCCATTGAAGACCAGCAAGGTCAATCAACCAGATCCATGCCCGGTTTCACAAAACAACTCTTACTCCTTGTTCCAATATCTTCCTCGACGCACGCGTGGGTATCCTAGGCGACCCAGAGCCCGAGCACCGTATGGTCAGCACCCTCTAGGATCCTTCGCAGGTGACCTAGCGCTTCACTCATAGGCCGCTTCCTTGGTCCCTCATCCACCGTACCGGAAGCTCACCATTTTAATCGAACCGAGGCTGGTCAAGACCTCGGCCGACCTTGCTACGTGAGACGTCCTCCATTGACTCTCCGTCAGCAGTTGCAACTTTATCAGTTAGGTCTCCACGACCTTAATCACAAGACGGTCAAAATGCTTTCCCAGCATTCTTGACATAAAACAGCCATTTACAAACAGCATTTACAAACAGTTTACAAATACAATTTCTATGTTAACTCTCATTTTTCCACATTATCCCTCATACAATCCACATTACTTATTCCACATGTCATTTATATGTGTACTCATCCAATCACATCATTTTCCATCTCTTCACTTCAGATTCCTTCACATCACATATCATATATTCACATCCATATCCACATCCATACATCCACATCCACATCCACATTCACATCCATACATCCACATCTACATGCTTATCTCCATTTTCACATCCTCATTTATACATCCACATCCCATATCCACATTCATACATACACATCCATATCCACATCCATATCCGCATTCATACATACACATCCATATCCACATCCACATGCATACATTCATTATCACGTCCTCATTCATACATCCACATCCACATACATACATACATCCACATCCACATTCCCATTCACATCTATACATCCATATCTACATGCACATTCACATCCATACATCCACATCTATATCCTCATTCACATCCATACATCCACATTCATGTATCCACATCTACATGCATACATCCATACATACACATCCACATTTACATCCATGCATCCACATCCACATCCTCATTCACATCCATACATCCACATTCATACATCCACATCCACATCCACATCCACATTCACATCCATACATCCACATCTACATGCTTATCTCCATTTTCACATCCTCATTTATACATCCACATCCCATATCCACATTCATACATACACATCCATATCCACATCCACATGCATACATACATCCACATCCACATTCTCATTCACATATATACATCCATATCTACATGCACATTCAAATCCATACATCCACATCTATATCCTCATTCACATCCATACATCCACATTCATGCATCCACATCTACATGCTTATCTCTATTTTCACATCCTCATTTATACATCCACATCCCATATCCACATTCATACATACACATCCATATCCACATCCACATGCATACATACATCCACATCCACATTCCCATTCACATATATACATCCATATCTACATGCACATTCACATCCATACATCCACATCTATATGCTCATTCACATCCATACATCCACATTCATGCATCCACATCTACATGCATACATCCATACATCCACATCCACATTTACATCCATGCATCCACATCTACATCCTCATTCACATCCATACATCCACATTCATACATCCATACATCCACATCCACATCCACATCCACATTCACATCCATACATCCACATCTACATGCTTATCTCCATTTTCACATCCTCATTTATACATCCACATCCCATAACCACATTCATACATACACATCCATACATCCACATTCATACATCCATACATCCACATTCATACATCCACATCCACATCCAAATTCACATCTATACATCCACATCTACATGCTTATCTCCATTTTCACATCCTCATTTATACATCCACATCCCATAACCACATTCATACATACACATCCATATCCACATCCACATGCATCTTATCATATCTTATCACTTCCCATATCTTTTATGCATACCTCTATGCATGAAATTCAATTATGCTAAAAGTAACACTTTTAAAATATTCAACTTTTATGCATACTTCTATGCATGAAATCCAATATGATAAAAGTAACACTTTTGATATAAAAAAATTTATCCTTTATGCATGATATTAAAATTCAATTTCTCCATGATTATAATGAAATTCTTTCAATTAATCTAGGATGATAATTCCTAGAATATGGTAGGAAGTCCTCTTTTTATGCTTTGAATGAAATTATTTTATGCATAATTTTTATAAAAATTTTGCCATAGCTCCGCTGCTATGACTGATAAATCTCAATTTTTTCTAAGGGATAAAGCTTATCATTAAGGAAATAATTAAAATGATCTCTAATTGGATCATTAATCTATAATGGATTGAATCATCAATATGCATAAACTAAAAGCATAGAAAAAAGCCATTAATTTGGCCTCAAGCATAGCTTAATCTTGGATTAAGGAAAAGCTTTATGAAAAGCTTCATTTGGATTGAGAATGGGTCATGAGTATGACCATTTCTTGAGTGAGAGAGAGAAATTACAAAAAAAACCATTAGAATTTAAATATAAATAAAAATTAACTTCAATAGCATTTATTAAATTATGTAACTCTTCACTACTATTCACCAATTAACTTTAATAGCATTTAAAAAACCATACCAATTAAGCTTCTCAAGCTTGAGAGGGGTTGAGAAGAGAGAAACATTGAGAAATTATAGAAAAGATCAATATTCACTAATTACCTTACAAATTGCTTGATTCTTTGTTCACGGTAGAGGCCCCCAACCAATCAATTGGTTAAGTATGTTGATGGAGCCACTAATGGGGATTGAAGAAAGAGGGAAGCTCCAAAAACTAGTGAATTATTAAATGAATTCACAGTTCTTGGCTTAGGTGGAGTAGAGTAACGATGCATAAACACTATATATTTTTCAACAAGGGGGAGGCTTCTATTTATAGGAAAAATTGAGCTCCTAACCAAACAAACTGATTCTAGAATTTTCTAAATCAGTTTGGTCAATATTTGACCATTTTTAGGTCAGTTAAGCTAACTTTTTGGAACTAGACTTGAATGAGGAGAGAGGAGAGATGAAATATCTCAATTTTTATGAGTTTAAAACTCATTCAAGCATGTGAAATATGCACCTCCTTTAAAGAACTCCCCTTCCTTACATATGTGTCATAATGGAATCATTTTAATATTGCTCATAGTTTTTTTATTAATAAACCTTGTACATTTTCAACTCTTCATCTTATGTGAAATATGCACCTCCTTTAAAGAACTCCCCTTCCTTACATATGTGTCATAATGGAATCATTTTAATATTGCTCATAGTTTTTTTACTAATAAACCTTGTACATTTTCAACTCTTCATCTTATGTGAGCATTTACTCATTTTTGGATACCCAAAATATCTCATATTTTTAATATTGCTCATAGTTTTTTACTAATAAACCTTGTACATTTTCAACTCTTCACCTCATGTGAGCATTTACTCATTTTTGGGTATTTTCTTTTTACAAGTTGGATTTATCTCCTCCCTACACATGGATTGATGCTATTGGTCCATAGGAACCTTAATTGGACCATAGTCTAAAGATTTCTGAAAATCTAGACCCTTAGGCTAAGGTTCTTTATACCTATTTTCAATTAATTCCAATTGCACATTGGAAAATTCTTTTTGAATTTCTGTTTCAGGGGAACTCATCTGAATTAGAAGAGATATTTTTCTATCCAAAAATATTCAAAATCTGAATATTCTCTCTCTAGAATATTTTTCTCTCTCTAGGCTAAAACAGATAGAAACAAGGTCTTTATATTTCTGAAGAGGGATTGATTACAGGGAAAGATACTAGACATCAAAAAGGGGGTGGGGGAGGAATCTTACATTCTACCCCACTTAAAAAATGCGAGATGTCCTCATCTCGCAAACTGGGATAATTTCACAAGATGCACGAATATGAGACTTAAAGAAAAATTTTAATCAAGATTAACCACCCAGAAACGTCTTAAAGAGAGCAAGATTCAAAATAAGAACAAGATTTAAACTTTATTCATTCTCGGAACTTATACAGTAAAGATAGAAGAACTCTTTACACTTCCATAAGCCCGTCCATCATATGATCACAAAAGCAGTCCTCACAAGCTGCACAAGTATAAGGTAACTCATCTATGGGAATAATTCTGTTGGTTATTGCTGCACCTATCTCAGTGGTATGAGGTGATCTAACAAAAGGACCTCTGAGAGGTAAGCCAAAAACGGGGTAAAGGCATATCTTCTCATGAGGAAGAAAACACGCCAGTAAGAAGACCCGCTCAGAAAACCCAAGATGTCTTGATCTCATGACGCAGTAGTATCGGGGACCCAAACCCAAGGCTTCGATAACCATGGCCAAGCGGACATTGTTACGAAAGTGCTGCTGACCCCAGGGTGTTACCCTAGTTATGTCTTGATAGGTCCGCCATTTGGTCTGAGCTACAGAAGTTCCCAAGTGAGGGAAAAGTGAGCGCTCATACTGTTCTATAAAATCCTTCTTCACAGACTCACTTGCGTCTTGAAGGTGAGGAATCATTATGGATAAAACTAATTCCTGTTGCCAAGCCATGAAGGAGATTAAGAAGAAGGGAGATCGATGGAAGTAAGATTACTGTGTGAGCGACAAGTAAAAGTTACGACTTATATAAAGGAAGGAGCTAGCGTAACTTAGAAGCCAACGGTATCTTGCCACTGAAGTTTTACCGTCTTTCCATGATTTGGGTTTGGCACATATTTCTATGAAATACATTAAAAACTTTGAGATGAGGAGATAAAAGAAGCTCGTAAGCTAAGTCGCTTACTTTCTTTGAATTCAGATAAGGCTCACAATATCTGGGGGATAACTTCTTAAACTCCCCAATAGATAAAGAACTTCTTTTGGGCCGTACTCGAATGAAGACCAAAACCGTGGTATCCAAAACACCGATTTTCACTTCTGAACTCATTGTTCTGAATCCTTAAAACAGGTGGGACTCCTGAGAAGTATTCTAGGAAAAGGATCTTCCTTTTTAAAAAAAAAAAAAAAAACGGAATCTTTCTTTTATTTTAGAGAGGGAATAATTATAAGATCAAAAGGGAGATTCTTACTCCTATATACCTCGAAGGTTGGGGAGGAATCTTACATTCTACCCCACTTAAAAAAGTGCGAGATGTTCTCATCTCGCAAGGTAGAGGATAACTCTTTTTCTTAAGATCCAATTTTATTCTGGGGTTCCTTATATTCTGGTCAATCTAACAGAATACTGGGATAAATATCCCTTAGAACTCATCAACAATTCATTCAAATCATATCATTCACATCTTTAACATGATAATGGTCCATTAGACCGAAAAATTTCCTTCTGAACATTCCTCCACGGGAATTTTAGTCAAGTAAGTTCTCAATTTGTCATCCCTTAACTTGATCTAACGGTCAAGTATTAATAGTAGCAAACTGACAGCACAATCCACTAATCTCATAGTGATTTGCTGAAATCATTATCATCATTCCAGTTATGAATATCATCACAGGGACTCGTCCCATTCATTCTCATTGAGGTTTCGCTCATCTTATTACATTTCAACCAATTTTCAGGGATCATCATTTTTCAATCAGAATCCAAATCAATTCATCAATTCTCAAACAGAATTAAAAATCATATCAACCACATTCGAAATCATCCTCTGGATAGCATTAATGCTTATAATTTCAAGTCTTAGATTTACTCGTATATACTATCAGTAAAGAGCTGCAGTATACTCTCGGTATATACGGGTAGTCACGGCCCTTGGAATTATAAGGTAAATACCATCATGTCTAGGCCTCAAGCAAGTCAGGGATTCTATATAATTGCGGTACTTCCATCTGAAGACCCAATTACCAAATTACGAATTTTAGTTTGAATATCAAATTGTATGACTTATATCACACAATTACAACCTTTTTGTGTTTCTTGATAAATTTTTGACATATTTGTCTTCTCAGTTGATCTTTATTAACCAAATGCTCTGATACCAACTGTGAGATCCCTGTTCCCACCGTGCAACAGATTCGGAGTACTAGCAGCGGAAGTAGCACTTCATGCGCGGGGCAGGGACCCACACTCGGGGCCTCGTCTACGGATATCCGGACAAGAGACTAATTCGTCGGTTTTTCAAAAACCGAACCCGAAAAAACTCCCCTTATCCGGAAAGCATGGGCGATTCCACCAGGATAACTCTTTACTCTAACGTAGTTAAAACCCTTACTGATCAAACAGATCCGACTGCATCTATAAAGATACTTGGTCAAATCAAGGAAGAAACTTGCACTTGGATCATTGGGATCAACGCTTTTTTCCCCACCAAGGAGGCACAGCCGTTGATTCCTATCCATAGAACAATTACTATCCGGGATTTACTTTATCTATCGTAATAACAGAAATTGAGTCTCGATTTACGGATCCATCAGTCCAGCCTAACCCCATCCGATCCCATGGGTTAGCCAACCGCCCAACCACTGTAGTGATGGGATCCAATTTGGAATTTGGTTAGGTTTTGTCCCGGGTACCAAGGAAAAGAGTTCCAAGGCCCCCTAGCCGGAATTTCATGCAAACATAAAACTAGCCACACCACTTACACACCCAATATGAAAATTTCCTTTTTCTTAGCATCAGCTAACTTTAAAACAATCCTTTAATGAAACCATAGTACCACTGATCACAATCTCCCAATTTATCCAGTTGATTCATAATTTCCCATCATTCCTTCATCAGAGTATCTATGGCATCATTGGCAACTAGAACGCTCACCACCTGTCCACACAGGGGCCTTTTCAATAGTTCCTAGCCCATAATACTTGGCAATATAATCACTTATAAAAATCAAGATGGACTCTCGTTGAAGATCAGCAAGATCAACCAACAGATCCATATAAAGAGCCATGGACTCATCCATTGAAGACCAGCAAGGTCAATCAACCAGATCCATGCCCGGTTTCACAAAACAACTCTTACTCCTTGTTCCAATATCTTCCTCGACGCACGCGTGGGTATCCTAGGCGACCCAGAGCCCGAGCACCGTATGGTCAGCACCCTCTAGGATCCTTCGCAGGTGACCTAGCGCTTCACTCATAGGCCGCTTCCTTGGTCCCTCATCCACCGTACCGGAAGCTCACCATTTTAATCGAACCGAGGCTGGTCAAGACCTTGGCCGACCTTGCTACGTGAGACGTCCTCCATTGACTCTCCGTCAGCAGTTGCAACTTTATCAGTTAGGTCTCCACGACCTTAATCACAAGACGGTCAAAATGCTTTCCCAGCATTCTTGACATAAAACAGCCATTTACAAACAGCATTTACAAACAGTTTACAAATACAATTTCTATGTTAACTCTCATTTTTCCACATTATCCCTCATACAATCCACATTACTTATTTCACATGTCATTTATATGTGTACTCATCCAATCACATCATTTTCCATCTCTTCACTTCAGATTCCTTCACATCACATATCATATATTCACATCCATATCCACATCCATACATCCACATCCACATCCACATTCACATCCATACATCCACATCTACATGCTTATCTCCATTTTCACATCCTCATTTATACATCCACATCCCATATCCACATTCATACATACACATCCATATCCACATCCATATCCGCATTCATACATACACATCCATATCCACATCCACATGCATACATTCATTATCACGTCCTCATTCATACATCCACATCCACATACATACATACATCCACATCCACATTCCCATTCACATCTATACATCCATATCTACATGCACATTCACATCCATACATCCACATCTATATCCTCATTCACATCCATACATCCACATTCATGTATCCACATCTACATGCATACATCCATACATACACATCCACATTTACATCCATGCATCCACATCCACATCCTCATTCACATCCATACATCCACATTCATACATCCACATCCACATCCACATCCACATTCACATCCATACATCCACATCTACATGCTTATCTCCATTTTCACATCCTCATTTATACATCCACATCCCATATCCACATTCATACATACACATCCATATCCACATCCACATGCATACATACATCCACATCCACATTCTCATTCACATATATACATCCATATCTACATGCACATTCAAATCCATACATCCACATCTATATCCTCATTCACATCCATACATCCACATTCATGCATCCACATCTACATGCTTATCTCTATTTTCACATCCTCATTTATACATCCACATCCCATATCCACATTCATACATACACATCCATATCCACATCCACATGCATACATACATCCACATCCACATTCCCATTCACATATATACATCCATATCTACATGCACATTCACATCCATACATCCACATCTATATGCTCATTCACATCCATACATCCACATTCATGCATCCACATCTACATGCATACATCCATACATCCACATCCACATTTACATCCATGCATCCACATCTACATCCTCATTCACATCCATACATCCACATTCATACATCCATACATCCACATCCACATCCACATCCACATTCACATCCATACATCCACATCTACATGCTTATCTCCATTTTCACATCCTCATTTATACATCCACATCCCATAACCACATTCATACATACACATCCATACATCCACATTCATACATCCATACATCCACATTCATACATCCACATCCACATCCAAATTCACATCTATACATCCACATCTACATGCTTATCTCCATTTTCACATCCTCATTTATACATCCACATCCCATAACCACATTCATACATACACATCCATATCCACATCCACATGCATCTTATCATATCTTATCACTTCCCATATCTTTTATGCATACCTCTATGCATGAAATTCAATTATGCTAAAAGTAACACTTTTAAAATATTCAACTTTTATGCATACTTCTATGCATGAAATCCAATATGATAAAAGTAACACTTTTGATATAAAAAAATTTATCCTTTATGCATGATATTAAAATTCAATTTCTCCATGATTATAATGAAATTCTTTCAATTAATCTAGGATGATAATTCCTAGAATATGGTAGGAAGTCCTCTTTTTATGCTTTGAATGAAATTATTTTATGCATAATTTTTATAAAAATTTTGCCATAGCTCCGCTGCTATGACTGATAAATCTCAATTTTTTCTAAGGGATAAAGCTTATCATTAAGGAAATAATTAAAATGATCTCTAATTGGATCATTAATCTATAATGGATTGAATCATCAATATGCATAAACTAAAAGCATAGAAAAAAGCCATTAATTTGGCCTCAAGCATAGCTTAATCTTGGATTAAGGAAAAGCTTTATGAAAAGCTTCATTTGGATTGAGAATGGGTCATGAGTATGACCATTTCTTGAGTGAGAGAGAGAAATTACAAAAAAAACCATTAGAATTTAAATATAAATAAAAATTAACTTCAATAGCATTTATTAAATTATGTAACTCTTCACTACTATTCACCAATTAACTTTAATAGCATTTAAAAAACCATACCAATTAAGCTTCTCAAGCTTGAGAGGGGTTGAGAAGAGAGAAACATTGAGAAATTATAGAAAAGATCAATATTCACTAATTACCTTACAAATTGCTTGATTCTTTGTTCACGGTAGAGGCCCCCAACCAATCAATTGGTTAAGTATGTTGATGGAGCCACTAATGGGGATTGAAGAAAGAGGGAAGCTCCAAAAACTAGTGAATTATTAAATGAATTCACAGTTCTTGGCTTAGGTGGAGTAGAGTAACGATGCATAAACACTATATATTTTTCAACAAGGGGGAGGCTTCTATTTATAGGAAAAATTGAGCTCCTAACCAAACAAACTGATTCTAGAATTTTCTAAATCAGTTTGGTCAATATTTGACCATTTTTAGGTCAGTTAAGCTAACTTTTTGGAACTAGACTTGAATGAGGAGAGAGGAGAGATGAAATATCTCAATTTTTATGAGTTTAAAACTCATTCAAGCATGTGAAATATGCACCTCCTTTAAAGAACTCCCCTTCCTTACATATGTGTCATAATGGAATCATTTTAATATTGCTCATAGTTTTTTTATTAATAAACCTTGTACATTTTCAACTCTTCATCTTATGTGAAATATGCACCTCCTTTAAAGAACTCCCCTTCCTTACATATGTGTCATAATGGAATCATTTTAATATTGCTCATAGTTTTTTTACTAATAAACCTTGTACATTTTCAACTCTTCATCTTATGTGAGCATTTACTCATTTTTGGATACCCAAAATATCTCATATTTTTAATATTGCTCATAGTTTTTTACTAATAAACCTTGTACATTTTCAACTCTTCACCTCATGTGAGCATTTACTCATTTTTGGGTATTTTCTTTTTACAAGTTGGATTTATCTCCTCCCTACACATGGATTGATGCTATTGGTCCATAGGAACCTTAATTGGACCATAGTCTAAAGATTTCTGAAAATCTAGACCCTTAGGCTAAGGTTCTTTATACCTATTTTCAATTAATTCCAATTGCACATTGGAAAATTCTTTTTGAATTTCTGTTTCAGGGGAACTCATCTGAATTAGAAGAGATATTTTTCTATCCAAAAATATTCAAAATCTGAATATTCTCTCTCTAGAATATTTTTCTCTCTCTAGGCTAAAACAGATAGAAACAAGGTCTTTATATTTCTGAAGAGGGATTGATTACAGGGAAAGATACTAGACATCAAAAAGGGGGTGGGGGAGGAATCTTACAGGGTCTAGCTGACAGCCACGGTTTCCTCATCTCATGATTCTGCAAAAAATGATATATTATTAAGCTTTTTGATATCATCCACGAGATCCTAAGGCCTTAAGGGATTCGAAAAACAATTTCTTAAACAAGATAAATGATCTTATTGGAGATCTATGATATATGTCCGGTAACAGATTTTTCTTTATCAGCTCGTCCTCCATAAACAATCACTTATACAACAAGGAATTTTTCTCCAGAAAATATTTCTTTATTTATATAAAATTTGCAATATGTAAATAGAGCAGCTCGGCTCCAGAAATCAAAATCTTTGGGAGACGCATAAGACGGTGATGGCACGGAAGCGGTAAAGCTGTTTACGCCCTTATAGCATGCCACACTTCCACACACGCATGCAAACACACCAGAACACCAGACCAGAGAGCATGAACAAGACTTATATTTCAGAAAGGACCTTGACCTTTACAGAGGTGGATATCCCGAGATATCCCAGACGCTAGCTTCATCAAGCACCAGCTCGCAATCAGCCTGCTCTAGCTCCTAGTCGCTCCAAATCCCTTCGCTCTCTTGCTTCTTTGCAGCCGACCTCTTCGTTCTCTGCTCTGCTCCTCAGCTGAAGACCACTTTCTCCTTCACCACCAGCACACTACCAGTCCTCCAAGCAAAAACCCAATGACCCTTCTATCTTTGGCACCAATCCAACAACCAAAAACCTCTGCTGTATCACCAGCCCAACATCACTGAAAGGAGACGGCGACCCCTTCTGCTTCAGTCAACGCCAGTAGAGCAGCCACAGCCACGAAAGCCAAGCAACTCTCTGCTCTTCAAGTCTTTCTGCTGCTCTGCTATCATCAGCCTGGCCTGCTCCAAATCCCTTTGCTCACTACACCAGTAGCACCTGCCCCTTGAGGCCTTCACTCCTTGCGAGGGCAGCCACGAACTCACTGTTGCCTCTCAGTCATCAAGGACCCCCTTCATCTGCAGCAGCTGCACTCCACACCTTCGCTAGCCTTCCAGCCCGTCACCTTACAACTGGCGCCTTCCACACCAGCTTCCACTAGCTCCCACAAGCTCCCACACGTCGGCTCCTTCAGCCAACCTCACACAGTCGGCCTCTTCTTGCAGTACGTCGACATCCCTTCCCTCCAGAGCTTCGCGCGCCTGGCAGCACACGCCCCAGAGCTTCTTCTGCAGTGCCTGTGGTGGCTGCAGCTCGCCACACAACACACACGGGGCTCCGCTGTCCTGCGCTCCAACGAGACCCCCCACCACTGCAACCACACCCGCGGCTACACACCCCTCTAGAACCTTAGAGAGTCCCCCCTCACCAAACAACTCCGGCGGCCCCTTCTACGCCAGCTGCACCTGTCTGCAGCGCCACTGCTACCTTCGCACTGTCGCCAGTTCCTTCACTCACTACACCAGTAGCACCTGCCTTTCGAGGCCTTCTCTGCAACCTCCTGCTACGCTCGAGCCCCCCCCCCAAGAGTCTCCCAGCTCTCTACTTGTCCCCTGCGCAGCAACCCAGTGAGGTCCTCCCCTTGGCTTCGTATAGCACCTGCGCCTCCGAGAGTCCCCCAGAACCCTGCACATGGCGAACATACTCTTCTTTTTGAAGCCTACGCCAACTCGCAACTTCACCAGCTTCTGGACTGTGCGCTGGCCACCACTCACTCTTCCGCGTGGTCTACATAGGTGGCCACGTTGTTTTTTTCATTTCTTTCCTTTTTCTTAAAACCTTATAGATGGCCACCATTGCTTTTTCACACTCAGTCCAAGGTACATGGCTCCTTTTTATATTATTGCCCTCATGCTCCACACATTCTCAAACACAACCTTGTGCCCATTGTACTTGGACGCATACACATTTCAAGGCGACCAAACAGCTAAAACCATCTCCAGCATCTGACCTCTCACCCGACAGGCCTGCAACAACAAGCTCAAAGCCAATACCGTCCACCCTTTACACCTGGCAACGCCCTCAAAAGTAAAACCTTCACGCCATGCACACGTATGCACACTTTATCAGCCTCTATTTTTAGCCACACATATTTAGCAACCCCCTTTCTTCTGCTGAGACATTTATGTCCAGCAGAAGAAAGCTGCACAAACAGAAACCACTTATCCTCCTGGATCAAACAGAAACCTCGGTGCATCTACCTTCCAATCCCTCAAGCATTCTCCTCCATCAAACAACCATTGATAGATCCTATCATGACCTACTTTCAGCAACCCCCTGGGCTCACCATATATGGCCTCATCACCATCTACTGTTGCACTTCCTCCTCCAAACCAGCTCATATAACCTTGTGAGGGAAATAACCACTCCTCACCTCTACTCCCCTCTGACACATCTGAACCCCACTCATAATCATATTCCGAAATAACACACATCTGATGATCAACTCCCACCTCACAGTCATCCAATTTGCAGTCCACATCATTGGCTTCCAACCCTTCCTATGGACTAACTGCCAGACTCGAACTATAACCAAACCTCTCATTCATATGCTAAGCATCAACATGTGGTGTGTCCACCATACACTCACTTCCCTTCAGCCCATCAACATCACACATAGCAACCTCATGCACTGCAGACTCATCATTGTTGCTTTCCTGCAGTTTCTCCAGCTTCAAGACCATTGGCGATCCTTCAAGATTCTCCACATCTTGCAAAGGCATCCCTACCAAGTCCAAGCTCCCCAAACTCTCAGGTAACGCATCTTGGTCCCCCTGACCAACAACAATAGTCTCACATGCATCCTCACCACTCACAATCACTTCATCCTCTTGGGCATGACAAGGAACACACACCTTATGATCAGCATCCGCACATCCATAATCCATCACATCATCATCCAAAGGAGCATCCAGCTCACCATCAGTCACACCATCACTCTCTTCATGCACAACTGGCATGTAAGTATTTGTTTCCTTCTCCAAGGAAGCCAACTTCAACAGATCATCCAGTGCATTATCAAGTACACTGTCTAGCTCATCATCCTCACTCTCACAGGCTGCAATATCCAACTCATCACCCGGATCATCCACTTGCACTTCATCCACAGCATCTTCATTAGTAACACCTTGATCATCACACTCCACCTTGACTGGCTGAAGTACTGGCACCTGCAAGTCATTACTCTTTTCTGAATCAAAGAGATCATCCAAGCCATATCCATACTCAAACTCATCAGGTTCCTCAGCTTTAGCATCACTTTCACAATCCACAGCATTATCAATACTTCCATCCTCCTCCTTCTCATCCTCTGAAAGCTCTTCAGGGCTGATTTCAGAAACCTCACTCTTCTCCATTTTCAGCACATTAATCTGTCCCATACCCTGCTCTGCAAATGTGACCTCACAGACTTCATGAACATTGGGCTGAATTGCTTCCTTCACCTGCATATTAGGGCCCATCACCTTATCACTCATTCCCAAAGACAATTGATATATACCACCATTAGCTTTGGCTGGTCTCTCACATTGTGGACTGATATGACCCCACTCACCACAATTCCGGCATTGCACATCACTCAGATACCCTCTCCCTCTTCCAATATCTGCTGAATTTCTTTCAAAACCAGATGATGCATTAGTCTTCCTTCCCATATCACCTATGCCTCATCCTCTTCCTGTAGACTCTATCCAATTCACGCTTAAAGACTTCATGAGTTCCACTGCTTCATGAACCTCCCTCTTCAAAGAGTCCTCCTGTTTAGGAACAACAGCAGCTTTCCTTCCAGGATGCATACTCTCAATCTGTGGCACCTTCACAAACCTCTTCGGCTCTTCCTGCATTCCCAACTGCCTCAAACGCTTCACCTTCCACTCTTTCTCACGAGCAACTTTGACAGCCTCCTCAAAGCTATCCAGGTTCTTCAGCTCCACCTTCAGACGGATCGTTGGCTCCAGACCAGCCACAAACCACTCCCTCTTTATCATCTCCAGGGGTACTTCAGGAATCAAAGCCTCACACCATAGACTCCATAGTCTACCAAACTCTATCAGATACTGATCCACATCTTGACCGTCCTTCTGCTGAATGTTACACAACTCCTTCCACACTTCATTCGGACTCTTCACATGGACAAACTGTGCCAAAAAGGCAGCTCTCACTACACGGTACTCAGGATCCTGTCGATGAACATTCCTGTGTGTAGTCACGAACATCTCTAGCCATACTTTTGCATCACCCTGCAAGCAATAAGACAAAACCCGAGAAAGGATCTCCGGGGTTGCCCTGTCTTTCATCAAAGCTGTAAACTCCATCTTTTCCAGAAACCTGGTTGCATTCTCCTATGGCAATCCCCAATACTCCGGAAAATCCTGAGCCATTTCCAAATCTTTCTTCACACTGCCCTGTTCTCTTTCACAAACCAGAGGAAATCTGCTCCTCAGTGGGGGCACCAAAAAGTGATGGCACGGAAGCGTAAAGCTGTTTACGCCCTTATAGCATGCCACACTTCCACACACGCATGCAAACACACCAGAACACCAGACCAGAGAGCATGAACAAGACTTATATTTCAGAAAGGACCTGACCTTTACAGAGGTGGATATCCCGAGATATCCCAGACGCCAGCTTCATCAAGCACCAGCTCGCAATCAGCGTGCTCCAGCTCCTGGTCGCTCCAAATCCCTTCGCTCTCTTGCTTCTCTGCAGCCGACCTCTTCATTCTCTGCTCTGCTCCTCAGCTGAAGACCACTTTCTCCTTCACCACCAGCACACTACCAGTCCTCCAAGCAAAAACCCAATGACCCTTCTATCTTTGGCACCAATCCAACAACCAAAAACCTCTGCTGTATCACCAGCCCAACATCACTGAAAGGAGACGGCGACCCCTTCTGCTTCAGTCAACGCCAGCAGAGCAGCCACAGCCACGAAAGCCAAGCAACTCTCTGCTCTTCAACACACACGGGGCTCCGCTGTCTTGCGCTCCAACGAGACCCCCCACCACTGCAACCACACCCGCGGCGGCTGCACACCCCTCTAGAACCTCAGAGAGTCCCCCCTCACTATAAGATCCCTGTTCCCACCGAGCAACGGATTCAGGATACTGGCAGCGGAAGTAGCACTTCTCGCGCGGACATCCATACATCTATTTTCACATCCACATCTACATGCACATTCATGCACCCACATCCATACATCCACATCTACATGCCTATTCTCATCCTATCACAACCCATATACATCTTATCCCATCACATCCACATCTACATGCACATTCATGCACCCACATCCATACATCCACATCTACATGCCTATTCTCATCCTATCACAACCCATATACATCTTATCCCATCACATACACTTCTTAACTCTTCTTATCACATCCTTACTCATCTCATATACATCTTATCACATCTTATCACTTCCCATATCTTTTATGCATATCTCTATGCATGAAATTCAATTATGTTAAAAGTAACACTTTTATAATAAAATATTCATCTCTTATGCATACCTCTATGCATGAAATTCAATTATGCTAAAAGTAACTCTTTTATAATAAAATAATCATCTTCTATGTATACCTCTATGCATGAAATTCAATTATGTTAAAAGTAACACTTTTATAATAAAATATTCATCTCTTATGCATACCTCTATGCATGAAAATTCAATTATGCTAAAAGTAACTCTTTTATAATAAAATATTCATCTCTTATGCATACCTCTATGCATGAAATTCAATTATGCTAAAAGTAACTCTTTTATAATAAAATAATCATCTTCTATGCATACCTCTATGCATGAAATTCAATTATGTTAAAAGTAACACTTTTATAATAAAATATTCATCTCTTATGCATACCTCTATGCATGAAAATTCAATTATGCTAAAAGTAACTCTTTTATAATAAAATAATCATCTTCTATGCATACCTCTATGAATATAAAAATCAATTTCTCTAGGATTACGATGAATATCTTTCAATTAATCTAGGATGATAATTCCTAGAATATGGTAGGAAATCCTCTTTTTAAGCTTTGAATGAATTTATTTTATGTGTAAATTTTTATAAAATTTTGCCATAGCTCCGCTACTATAACTGATAATCTCAATTATTTTTTTTAAAAATAAGACTTATCTTTAAGGGAATGATTAGAATGATCCCTAATTGGATCATTAACCCTTAAAAAAATAAAGCATAGATAAAGAAAAACCATTAATTTATGAGAGAGAGAAAAAACCATTAGAATTAAACATAAATAAAAATTTATGTAATTCTTTACTATCATTAATTAATTAACTTCAATAGCATTCAAAAACCATACCAATTAAGCTTCTCAAGCTTGAGAGGGGTTGAGAAGAGAGAAACATTGAGAAATTATAGAAAAATCAAAATTCACCATACTTACCTTACAATTTGCTTGATTCTTTGATCACGGTAGAGGCCCCCAACCAATCAATTGGTTTAGTATGTTGATGGAACCAACAATGGGTATTAAAGAAGAGGGAAGTGTCAAAAACTAGTGAATTATTAAAGAATTCACAATTCTTAGCTAAGGTGGAGTAGAGTAACTATGCATAAGACACTATATTTTTTTCAACAAGGGGAGGCTTCTATTTATAGGAAACTTTAAGCTCCTAACCAAACAAACCGATTCTAGAATCTTCCAAGTCAGTTTGGTCACTTTTTGACCATTTTTAGGTCAGTTAAGCTAACTTTTTGGAACTAGACTTAGAGGAGAGATGAAATATCTCAATTTTTATGAGTTTAAAACTCATTCAAGCATGTGAAATATGCACCTCCTTTAAAGAACTCCCCTTCCTTACATATGTGTCATAATGGAATCATTTTAATATTGCTCATAGTTTTTTACTAATAAACCTTGTGCATTTTCAACTCTTCATCTTATGTGAAATATGCACCTCCTTTAAAGAACTCCCCTTCCTTACATATGTGTCATAATGGAATCATTTTAATATTCCTCATAGTTTTTTTACTAATAAACCTTGTACATTTTCAACTCTTCATCTTATGTGAGCATTTACTCATTTTTGGATACCCAAAATATCTCATATTTTTAATATTGCTCATAGTTTTTTACTAATAAACCTTGTACATTTTCAACTCTTCATCTTATGTAAGCATTTACTCATTTTTGGGTATCTTCTTTTACAAATTGGATTTATCTCCTCCCTACACATGGATTGATGCTATTGGCCCATAGGAACCTTAATTGGACCATAATCCAAAAATTTCTGAAAATCTAGACCCTTAGGCTAAGGTCCTTTATACCCATTTCCAATTAATTCTAATTGCACATTGGAAAGTTCTTTTTGAATTTCTGTTTCAGAAAAATTCATCTTAATTACAAGAGATATTTTTTTATCCAAAAATATTCAAAATCTGAATATTCTCTCTCTAGAATATTTTCTCTCTCTAGGTTAAAATAGTTAGAAACAAGGTCTTTATATTTTTGAAGAGGGATTGATTACAGGAAAAGATACTAGATATCAAAAAGGGGGTGGGGGAGGAATCTTACACTCACCAAACAACTCCGGCGGCCCCTTCTACGCCAGCTGCACCTGTCTGCAGCGCCACCGCTACCTTCGTACTGTCGCCAGTTCCTTCACTCGCTACACCAGTAGCACCTGCCTTTGGAGGCCTTCTCTGCAGCCTCCTGCTACGCT
Source organism: Cibotium barometz (assembly GCF_041138505.1). Taxonomy (NCBI): domain Eukaryota; kingdom Viridiplantae; phylum Streptophyta; class Polypodiopsida; order Cyatheales; family Cibotiaceae; genus Cibotium; species Cibotium barometz. Next base: position 34,745,280 of record NC_141054.1, read on the forward strand.
CGAGCCCCCCCCTCCCCCCCCCCCCCCCCAGAGTCTCCCAGCTCTCTACTTGTCCCCTGCGCAGCAACCCAGTGAGGTCCTCCCCTTGGCTTCGTATAGCACCTGCGCCTCCAAGAGTCCCCCAGAACCCTGCACATGGCGAACATACTCTTCTTTTTGAAGCCTACGCCAACTCGCCAACTTCACCAGCTTCTGGACTGTGCGCTGGCCGCCACTCACTCTTCCGCGTGGTCTACCTTATAGGTGGCCACATTGTTTTTTTCATTTCTTTCCTTTTTCTTAAAACCTTATAGATGGCCACCATTGCTTTTTCACACTCAGTCCAAGGTACATGGCTCCTTTTTATATTATTGCCCTCATGCTCCACACATTCTCAAACACAACCTTGTGCCCATTGTACTTGGACGCATACACATTTCAAGGCGACCAAACAGCTAAAACCATCTCCACCATCTGACCTCTCACCCGACAGGCCTGCAACAACAAGCTCAAAGCCAATACCGTCCACCCTTTACACCTGGCAACGCCCTCAAAAGTAAAACCTTCACACACGCCATGCACACGTATGCACACTTTATCAGCCTCTATTTTTAGCCACACAACGGCGGTACTTGGGGCCATAGCCATGCCCTAATACAAACGTTCATTTACTGCCAAGGGAGCTATTATATTCTCCTTAGAAATAAAGCGACTAAGGAGTCTGTAGATTTAGCATGAAAGTCTAAAATTCCAAGGCGTTGAATGATATAGAATGACACCATGTACCACTTTCAGCTTTATCAGCATCATGACCAATGAAAGGTTCTACCTCAGCATTGCACGCCGGTCGTCGTCGCAAGAGGCGTGGACATACTACCCTACAAACCACTTATGCTGTCGTCTTTTCGTTGGGTTAGGAAAATATAAATCCTTGAAATGGCGTGCGAGTCTGGCTCGGCTCATTCGAGTTGCAGCGGAAGAGATGAGATGTTCGAAGGTGAACGAAGTCATGTCTTGTGAGACTAGGTGAGGTTGGGAATACCAGATAAGTATGGAACTTCCATCTAAAAAAAACAATTTCTTTGATTAAAAATTCTTTATTAATGAGACTTGCAAAATAAAAATACATTATGAAATAAGAATTCGTTTATCCTTATTAGCTTTCAACAAAGCTCTGATACCAACTGTGAGCTCCTTGCCCCCTCCGCGGTTCCCCATGCTAGCGGCGGAAGTGATGTCGGCCTCCCGCACAGGGCGGGGATCCACACTCGGGACCTCACCCCCGCGGATGTTCGAGACGAGAGGCTAGCCCAAGTGGTCCCTCTCCGAGATCGCACCCGAAAGACTCCCCTCACCCGGAAGGCACAGGCGATTCCGCCATAGGAAAAATCTTCTAATAGGTGAATTACTCTAACGAGTCAAAGTCTTAACTAGTTAAACTGATCTGACCAAACCTGAAGTCACATAGTCAGATCAAGAAGAGACTTGCACTTGGTCCATGGAATCACCGCTATTTTCCTCATTTACGAAACACATCCGCTAATCCCCTTCCACAAAACAAGGTCTTCTCAGGATTTAAACTAATTAACGTAACTAATTGTATCTAGTTGTTTCTTAGGAATCCTCCGATCCAGCCTACCCCATCCGGCCCATGGGTTAGCCAACCACCCGACCACTGTATTGGTGGGATTCCTTTATAAAGATTTGGTTGTGTTTTTGCCCGGGTACTGAGGAAAAAGTTCCCAAGTCTCCTAGCCGCGATTCATGCAAAAATTAGAGTAGGCATACCATGTACACACCCAATATGAAATTATCATTTGTAACAAATTCGACTGGCTTTAAAAAAATCCTTCAATAGAAATCATAATATTTCTGATGATCATTTTCTAAAATTTTGAGTCCATTGTATTACAATAATATCCTCTAGACTCTCCGTTGAAGACCAGCTGGCCAACCAACTAGATCCAGTATCGAAATTTGGTTCCTAAAAATCTTTTCTTTTTGTCCATCCGAAATCTTCCTCGACATATGCATGGGTGTCCTAGCAACCGTGAGCCCGTGCGTCGCCTAGTCAAAACCCCCTAGGATCCTCCTTAGGTGTCCTAGCGCTTCACTCAGGGATCGCTTCATTGGTCCTCGCCCATCATACCAAAAGCGCACCATTTTAACCGTAGCGAGGCTGGTCAAGACCTCGGCAGGCTTTGCCGCGAGCGACGTCCCTTGACGACTCCCCGCCAGCTGTTCCAACGAACCTCCTCTTAGAAAAAACATAAGCCAAATGCTTCCTCCAACATTCTAGCGTAAAACAGTCCTTTGAATTAAAAAAAACAAAGGTTCCAATGCAAGCATTAGGGAAAAAGGGAGCTCATTTTGGGGCCCTGTAAGAAATTCACTATTTTTTGATTTATTTCTCTCCTAAAAGATCTCAAAAATAATAAAATATGGAAACGTGGCTCAGAACTGTCAGTAAGGACCACTGAATTGTCAGTTCAGAAAAGAATAAGATAATCTTTTGTCTAACTAACACGATTTTGCATTAAATATCTCCTTAATTTTTTTTGTTTCTCGAAGATTTCGCATCTCTTTTGACGACGTGTGCAAGCCTCTCATAAAGAATCCATCACTGAACTTAATGATTGTATGGATACCGCCACACTTCCACAATTCATGTTACAAAAAGACTATGAGATTGACAAGCCAACTTTGCAACCTCATAAGCACAAAAAATGGCCGATACTAGTGAGTTACAATCTCAGAAGAAGCGATTATACCATCTTCACATCGACTTAGAAGAACAATATGCTCCAGCACAAAAAAAGACGAAAGGATACGGTGCTAAATGCTCAACAACGGGAAAATATGAGAAGAGAAGGGCTCCAACATATTGACTTATGGTGTGATGGAAGTATATATCCAAAATGTCTAGTAAAAAACTCTACACCTCCATTTGTCAATCCAACCACACTACTGAGGTTTGCGGGCGATGGACAAAATGAACTTCTTGGTTATATTTCAGCACAGTCTGCATTTACAGAAACATATAAAACAATGTACCTACAAGAAAAGGGAGCCAGGATTCAAGAGATAGCTATTCGTGCAAAATTGGAGCAGCAGTTTGCAGAATGAAATTGAGGAGCATTCAAAGAGTAAAAAAGAGTTAACAAGATCAAGAAGGAAGAGAACCGTGCTTGGAGACAGACAACGAAGCAGGAAGATTAAAAACATTGCAAATTTGAAGGCTGGGACTGGTGGATGCAAGCAAAGAATTCAGGAAGCAAGGTTTGTAATTTTTTATTTTTTATACTCAAAAATGCTCTCAAATGACTATATCTATTTTGTCCATTAATGCAAAACAGGATTGGAAGTGTTGAATAATATAGGCATATTGTGTTGTTACTATATTGTTACTATAGGAAACTATTGGAGCTTGCAAAAGAAAATATGGATCCCAACCTTCTTCCAGTTAAACAAATGAAAGGATTGCTTTCTTGTGGTGTAGCAAAAGGTTTGATTGAAGAAAAAAAATACAAAACAATCAAACGCAATGTTGTAGAGGACTTTATATCCAATAATCAAGTTGATGGTACTACAATCCAAGAGGCTCTTGATGTTAGTGGAGTTAGCAGGAAGGGATATAGTTCGATTTTCCATGCGATATCCTCAACTTTGAGAGATCAAAGGATTAAACGAGTTTTACTGCCAAATCCAGCAACAGTGTGGAAGATAAGAGGTCATTTGAATGAAAGTATAGATGAGTTTATTGGACCATATATCCATATTGAAGAAATATTTCATGGTGCTAAAGGAATCACTATGTATGACCCTTGGAACAATATATTTGTAGATCTACAACAACTTCAAAGAAGAATGGTCGAGTTTTATGGAATAACATTTGAAGAGTGCAAAGGCATTTTGAAATTTGTTATCAAACTGGTGGATGAGTGTGAGGTTGTAAAGAAAAAGAAAATGGAAAGGATTACTATCACATTGATGAATGGAGCACTTGATACATCATTGAATGAAGCGAGTTCGAAGTATTTTAGTATGTAGTCGGAGAAACACATATGGTGGTTGGGCTCATTCCAGGTATGATCATTTTTTATTTCGTACTTGATTTTAGTCAATGTTTTCAAATCTTTTATAGTAAGACTTTTGTTTTGTATAATCACAGGTAAAGACAGAAGACCATGAAACACTAGATTGGGTGTTTCACCACACGAAAAATACCAAGAATAATTAAAAGACAAGTGCAAGGAGAGAATCTCCATGTTGCAGGAAAAGGTGATTTTCAAGTAGAGTGGCATATGGCGGGGGATCTTAAAACACTTAAGTGCATGTATAACGTTAGTAAAGGAGGTAACTCAAAGTCTCCTTGTCTTTACTGCAAAGAATCAGCTCAAGTAATGGATTCCAAATGGTGGAAGAGAGCACCTAATAGAGATAAAGTTGACCCTGACTTCAAGGCCATTCTTGACATTCCACTATGTAATGTTCACATATGCACATTGCATGCTCTATGTCGAATTATTGAGAAATTGGTATTTTTGTATATTGGATTTTCTTGGAAACTCCGTCCCAAAAGAAATAGAAAGGATGCTCTTCATGCATTGGAAAAAGTGTTATCCGATATAGGTCTGCATGGAGGTGATGTTCATATCACAAAGGATTTTAAAAAGTCTACCAATGGCAAGGAGGTACCAATCAAGCCCTCTATTGGTGGTGTTAAGGCAAGAAGATTCTTGTCTCGACCCAAACACAGTAGTAAGCAAGTAAGGCAAGGTAGAACAGTTTCAAGGATTAGTTATGGATTGTGGAAGCAAGTCCATAATGCCGTGAAAGATCATGAGGCAGATGGGGAAGCACGAAATGTGAAGGCAGAGGTGTGGAGGTCTCTTCATCAACTCTTCATGTTCTGTAACAATGTAACATGGACAAAGAGTGATTACAAGAACTTTGAAGAGGCAATTAGACATTTTGGGAAGTCAATGAAAGACGCATGGATAGCTTGCAATATAACTCACTACATGGTAAAGTGATGTCTTCTTCTTTTACTTAAGTGTGATCCTCTTTTCTTTTATAACTTACTATGCATTCTTATGTCTTTGTGAAAACAGCATATCATCTACAACCACCTTCCAAAAGTATGGATGCCCAGCAATTTGGTCTACCCAAGGCATGGAGAAGTCTCACTACATGGCACGTAATGCATTTTTCAGACACACACAACACTATGGAGGGAGTCAAAAGGCAACTAGTCTGAAGGAAGTCTTCCAATGGTTTTACCGAGGCATTCTACAAAGGCTGCATGCTAAAAGAAAAGTTGCTAGTTCCAAAGTCAAGCTTGCTTTTATTCTAGCCCAAAAGCAAAGACGAAGACAAACTTTGGACAATTCAATGGCAGCAGAGAGACATAGACAGTGGAGGGATTCGAAGATATTTAGAAACCATAAATGGACAAGTAAACATGAATAGCAGTTTGTAACTTATTGGTGTTATGTCCACATGTTTTCAATCTCAATCAATAGATTTTTATTCTGTGGAACAAGTGACTCTTGGTGTTATGCCTATATGTTTTGAGACTCCATCAAAAGTATTTCTTTTGTGAAACATGTGATCTATATTAACAAGCATCAATGCATCCATATATTAACACACAAAAAATTCAATCAATACTACTTAATTATGCTAGACACACTGTTGATCCTTACCAATAAAGCATTAGGACCTCAATGGAAGGCTTCTTGGGCCCTTTTATTTGGCAGTTTAAGGGAGTCAAACCTTTTCTCTTAAGAAGAAACGTTTTCTAATTAGAAGCTTCAAAACGGCTACTTTATTCGAATTTGAATTTTGGGGGAAAAATGGAATTTAAAATCTAGCGGATAAAACCATATCATGTAACATATCTATGGAAAGCTCTTGATGTGTAGATCACGGATCTGTAATCTCCGCTCAAATCGGAGCTTGTATGTAGAAGTTATGGAGGTCCAAAAATTGTAAAATTATCCCCCCCCCCCCTTTTTGGGAAAAAAGTGCACCCTTTGACCACTCTTACACCTCTCTTAAAAACCCAACATTTCAGTCCACATGGCAACCCCCCATTTGGCTATTCCTTAATCACCTTGATTAGGCTTGGGCAAATTAAAGGGCCCAAGAAGACCCCATTCACTTCCTAATGTACTGAGTGTCAAACGCTTTTAGAAGCTATTGAGTGTAGGAAGAGTACTGAAGTGTCGTACGGTGATGGGACAAATGCAAAAGGGTACTGATCGTCCGTACGGACAAGGAACTGATGAGGATCAAAGACTTTGTACAAATCAGTTCAACTTCAACATAATGTTTGTGCTATATTTGATGACTAAATCCTATTACTCCCAAGGCTTGCGAGTCGGAACTCTCTTTTTGAACTTGATTGGACTCTTTTTCTTCCTTATTAGCTTGATGTCGACTTTCTGTTTATCAATGCTTGCCTCTGTTGCTTGTCTGAGAGGGGTATCTTTGTCTTCAGCTATCTCCACGTGTTCTTCTTCTTGGATTGTGTGGCCTGATGCAATCATGGGTGGCTCTCGAAACCTTGGAGTAGCCCTGGAGATTCTCCTGCTCTCTTCCAAACTTGAGCTGCAGCACTAGTAACCTGGAGATCTGGCAATGGTAGTAGTCTTCAGACAGGTTACAGAGTGGATGGAGTGTGTTGGGTAGGAAGTGATCAGAGTGGGAAAGAAAAGGATGATGGGAGGGTGCTGGCAGGGATGGAAGACAGGGAGGGAAAAGTGTTAATGGATCTAATTAATGAAATCATGATTGGCACAATTTTCAAGGCAAAAAGTGACTTTCACACGTGTCAAATTTCAAATTCCAAAAGATCTGGGTGGGACCCACACGTGTTAAAAAACGACTATATTTCACACGTGTGGTATTTAATAACTCCTTTTTTTGTATTTTGCAATAATCTACTCTCCTAACTCAGTTCTCTTGCATCTCTACCTCCCTACTCTACACCATCAGCATCCAAACCAGCAGCAGAGGTTCATCCCCAGCATAGGATACTCATCTTCATCAGCACAGCACACCTGCAGATAGCTTCCAGGTCAGTAAGACAATCTATTTCCTTCTCTTCTTGTTTAATAGTATATTAGGGTAAGGTACTGATTGATGTGATGTAGGTTAGATATTATGATAAATATTATATGCATTTCTTCGATTTTCTCCACTGCATGTAGAAGTAGGAAGACTTTTTATTTGGGCCTGTTGAGTGAGAGCTTGATCACTTCTTGATGTCTATAGGCTCAATCCATGTTGCACCAAGCTGTATACACACTGAAATGACTAAAGGCATGTTCAAGTATGCTACCTCTAGAATTTGCAGTAAAACGCGAGGAGAGGGCTTTAGAAATCTCAAACAGCCCAAATCACATTTTGTTGCAAATTTGAAAATGCTTCTTCATCCACCCATTTCATTATGATTTTGTAACTTTCTAGGCTATTCAAGGCTGCATACTTCTTGCATAAACTCAATACATATTGTTTATAGTTGAAAAGACAGAGAATTCACTGTAGGGATGCAATAGCATGTTGTTTCAAGTATTTGCAGAAAAACGCGATGATGAGCTGTTAGAAATTTCAAATTATCATAATCGCGTTTTGTTACAAATTGTTCAATTTTGCTTTATCCAATTTGTCATCACCTTCTTTTATCATTCCATGTTCTCCATGGTTGTAATCTTTTTCCATTGCTTTGTATGGACCTTTTTTGAGTGATGGCAAGAACCAAGGCAACTGCAAGGAGGTCTGACAAGGGGCTAGGGCTTGCAGTAGCAGCAGCAGCTGGGGCTGATGTCAAGGAATCTAGTGTGCCTCCAAAAGGGAAGAGTTACACATGGCAGGAAGGGGAAGCCAATGAGCATGCTGCAGCAAAAGTCCAAGAGGTTAAAACATTCTACAAGTGTGCTAAAGGAGATCAGGAAACAACAAAAAGCTATAGGCTTTGCAATCCCCAAGGCACCTTTTCAGAGGCTAGTGAGAGAAATTTGTGATAGCTGGCACCTTGGTTTCAGGTGGAACAGGACTGCCATTCTTTCCTTACAAGAAATGGCAGAGGATTACTTGGAAAAGTACTTTGAAGATGCAATGCTTGTAGCAGCCCATGCTCACAGGGTAACTCTGATGGCCAAGGACTTCAACACATTGTCCAGAGTGAGGTGGAGTTATGACAAGCTGGTCCATCCTGTGGAATGGCAGGACATAAAAATGAGAGACATATTATTAATTCCACCTACTGTTGAGATTCAAGCTCGATGTCAGTGTGAGCTAGCTATGCTATGCGCTGGCAGATTAGGTAGGAACATGTATGAGACATAAATGACCGCATGTCCAGCTGGTCATAGTGTGTGGACATTAGCTAGGGTTAGTACAGTGTGGACACAACTCATTGTGTGTTGTGTGGATTATGGATTAGTGCATTATGCTTTGTGTGAGAGTGGACATGGCTTCCCTCTATGGTTAGGGTTTACAATATACATTAGGGTTTGCTCCTGTGTGTGTGTCTCCTCCTCCTCTACCATTCTTTCAACTTGGTATCAGAGTCTTGTGCTGTTTATTAGGGTTTATGAGTGAGTGAGTGAAGAGGGAGAAGAAGCTGTGAAAAGAAGCTGTGAAGCTGGCCATTGGAGCTGTGAAGCTTGGAGCACACCAAATACTATCAGATCTGAGAGCTTGGTCTACCAGGTAAGGTCCTCTAAACATCCTTGAGCGGATTGCAGGTGATACAGGCAAAAGCAAAGCAAAATAGAGCAAATCAAAGCAAAGAAAATTCTGGTTTTTTTTGGAAGCTTTCCATTAAAGCTTGGCAACATTGATGTATGGTGGAAATACAAGTGATTCTGGCAAAAGACATATGTATTTGACAAAGAGGGATGTAATGGCAACTCATATGCAAGCCCTATTGTGATTTTGGAGCATTTTGGAAGCATTTGAATGTGTGAAAATTCTGGTTTTTTGAGCTCTTACAAAACATAGAGAAAGAAGCCCAAAATTGAAGCATTTGGAGTGTGATTTTGGCTAAAATCCAACCGTTGGTGGGTTGCACACATACCTAGGTGTCTTGGGCACTTGTAGCACTCATCAATTAGCAACCTAAACCTTCCCAAAGCCCTCATTTGCAGGCGGTGCAGCCCATACAGAGGAAACTGAGCAGATTTCTGGTTTTTTCACTACGAGGAGGTCAATTACTCATTGGATGCTTGACATATTTCAAGTTTGTTTTAGCAATTGGATGCTTTACACTTTGGAGAAGAGGGCTATGTGATTTGTTTGGTCAATGATGCTTAATTGAGATGGGAATGAGCTGATTAAAACAGGCTGTCCACTGGTTGCAGAGAAATAGAGCATTTTTAATTGAGCAATTAATCCTTGGTGTTTTACAATTGGACAAATTCCTCTTACATGGAGTTGATGGACACTATTGCTAAGCCAATGAATGCCTGGTTGCTCAATTTGGTGAAATATTGAAGAAATTAGAGCCAAATCATTACTGGTTTTTCTGGTTTTTCTGGTTTTTCTGGTTTTTCCAAAAACAAAAAAAGGGGTTTTCAAAAATTGATATTATGTACACATGTCAGATGGTGTTGATACTCAACATTGAGGTTGATTAGGTGTCAATGCAAGTTGCCCATACTTGATTGCACCATTACATTGTGATTTGGAGCCTTGGAAGGCGTGTCAATTCAGGGTATCCCACACTAAGTGAGTCAATTCATCTCGAATGATTACAGGTTGATTTTCTACATCAAATTTGGAGTTTGTTGGCTACCTTGGAGTATCTGGAACATTCATTGGAGTGTGGTTGAGTTGAGGAAGGCTCATTTACAGATTTGAAGTGTGTGGAAGGTGTATGCATTGAGCAACATGTCGGACAATCCAGTTCAGATTGTTGGTGAAAAGCTGGATAGGAAGAGCTTCCAGGCATGGAAGTACAGGATAAAGAGTTTCTTGAAAGGGAAAGGATTTTGGAATCTCATTACAGGTGCTGAGCCAGAGCCTGAGCTACCTCAACAACCTACACAGCAGCAGCTTATTGCTCAAATGCAATGGTCAAAGAGAGCATTCAAAGTGCTGCATTATTTGTCTATATGTATTTCTGATGCTATGCTCATACACATTCAGGATGCTGAGAATCCCAAAGATGCATGGGATACTTTGGTCAAGATGTTTGATACAGATACGAGTGCTCGCAAGTCTCAATTGCGACAGCAGATACACAATGTGAAAAGGAATAAAAGGAGCATACATGATTATGTGCAAGAAATCAAGAAGTTTGCAGATGCATTGGCCACAATAAATGCCCCCATGCCTGATGATGATTTGGTGGATATTACCTTGCGTGGTCTTGGCAAGGAATACAAATCCTTTGATACATCTATCTCAGTGAGGAGTATAGGTCTACCCGACTTCGATGAGTTGGTTTCACTCTTGTTGGTTGAGGAAATCAAGCTCAGTGATTCATTTCTGGATGCATCTACTAGCCATGATGATGGCAGAAATCAGGCTTTCTACTCGCAGAGAGGCTTTAGAGGCAGGGGGAGATTTGCATCACGTGGATGTGGTGGTAATGGTCGTGGATGGCAGGATAGGCCTCCACAACAAAATTTTCAGCCTTCATATGGTGCTCGAGGTGGTCGTGGATATGCACCTCAGCGAGGCAGAGGTACCCCCTGTGGTCGAGGACGTTGGCAAGGCCAACAAAATTCTATGCAAGATGTGGAATGCCATTATTGTGGCAAATATGGTCATATGGCGAGAGATTGTTTCCGCAAACAGAATGATTTGAGAGGGGGAAGAGCACAACGTGGTGGTCATTATGGTGGAAACTATGCACAACATGGTGGTAACTATGCATCAAGTAGCAATGATGGAACTGCAAATCATTTGTTTGCCATGAAGCATGTTGTGGGTTCTATGATAACAAATGCTGAGAATGATGATACATGGTATATGGACTCAGGAGCATCCAACCATATGACATGTCATGGTGAATGGTTTGAGCATATGAAGCCTATGGATGTAAAAGGCTATGTGGAAACAGGTGATGATACCCAGCATGTCATTACACATGTTGAAAGTGTACCATTGGTCATGCACAATGGTCAGACAAAGTCTATGTCAGATGTGTGTGTGTGTCTGTCTATATATATATATATATATGTATGTGTGTGTGTGTGTGTGTGTGTGTGTGTGCGTGTGTATGTATATATATATATATATATGTATATATATATGTATGTATATATATATATATATATATATATATATATATATATATATATATATATATATATATATATGTATGTATGTATATACATACATATATATATATATGTATGTATGTATATACATACATACATATATATATGTATGTATGTATATATATATGTATGTATATATATATGTATGTATATATATATATATATATATATATACACATAAACATATACATACATATATATGGTGTATATACATATACATACACGCGTGTGTGTGTGTGTGTGTGTGGATGGTTGCAAGATGAGGGTACTCACTTTCCTTCACTCTCTCTAAAATTGGGACATCCACACATCTCGGGCGGAGTACCTCGATCGTGAGATGTCGCCATGAATTAAAACCCGACACGTGTCTCCCAAGCCTAAAGTGACATATCTCGAACGAGATACCAACTAATGTCACGCTAGCAGGTCCAGGTTTCCAGTCATCATCCATGTCACCAATACAGGTCACCGCCACCACACTATCTCGATCGAGATATTCATGCCACTCGGATCCACATCAATGCCACGCTGTATCCCCCTAGGCATATTTGACTAGCCCATCTCCACCGTCCATGTATCTCAAATGAGATATTGAAATAAAATCTCGACCATTCATTGTTCGAGGTATAGGGATACAATCTCCACCGTTCACATATCTCGAACGAGATATTGAGATCAAATCTTGACCATTGAAATACCTCGTTCGAGGTAAAGAGATGCAATCTCCACCATCCACATATCTCATTCGAGGTATAGAGATGCAATCTCCACGTCCAAATATCTCGTTCGAGATACAGAGATGCAATCTCCACCGTCCATTCACGCACATTGAAAGATGCGATCTCAGCCGTTTAAATATCTCGATCGAGGTATTTAATGAATCTCGACCGTCGACATACCTCGGTCATAGTAATGACTTAAAATCTAAGCCGTCCATGTACCTCGAACGAGATACTAATATCAAATCTCAGTCGTCGATCCTTCACCAACCCTAAAATTAAGTGTGTATCTTGGCCGTTTGTTTCACTAATCCTAAAATCCAGAGCGTACATCTTGCAAACCCTAAAGTGCATGATGCCACTGAACCTCGTTCGAGGTTATAAAATCGGAAAACTTTTTTTTGCCTCATTGTCAGAAGTCGTTTTCACTCTCCTTGCTCTCTTGATTTGGATTAGCATTAGTGGGCCCATTAGCATTGTTTTATAGCTTCATTAGTGCTGCTTAGCACTAAGCATTAGACCCTTCACATTGGACCTTTGTGTTAGGCTTAGGTTTTAGCATAGAGTCACACGAGGAGGGCCGCTCGTCTATTGTGGACCTCATCGTGGAGATAGACCGCAAGTTAGCGACTATCCGTAGGAGTGCTAGAGACACACCGTCTACATTACATATCGTGGAAGACTTGGAGGCGATGCTTTCGTCCCTTCGTAGCCTTCACGATATTGTTTATGTAGATGAGTGGATAGCCCACCATCACACTGCTCCTGTGTCACATGGCCTGACATATCGTCAGGTCTGTGATCTTGGTCCGATTAAGGATGGAGCCTACTTAGATCTTTTCCTCAATAGTTGTGGGATGAGGCCTGGGGCGGGCAAGCCCCTTACTATTTTGCGGTATTCGCATCCTCGTATGGCGGCACATATCTATAGTCGATATGTTGCCGCATATGGGAGGATGCCGAACAACCACTAGATTCCCATATACTTCGCAAAGCAATTATATGCGGAGTTTGTCTTAGGGGAGGAGGTGGATTACACTAGCCACCGGCCGGGTGGTGGTGTTGGCCGAGGCTGTCTCCAGGACCAGGGTAGGCGGCCTCCACCAACCCTTCGTGTAGCTCCTACAGATCCTTCATTTGTGCCTATGTCGACAGTCGAGGCTCTTGGCACACCCAGGTTGGCATCGACGTACGGAGTACCACGGAGAGCATCCAGCACGTGGTGCGCTTGTTCTCACGATCGATACCGACGACGACAGATGTCGAGGTATTTACATATTTATTACTTCTTAAGTTTTTTTAGTCATTTATTTACATGTTTATATGTACTTTTTTATATTTTTACATGAGCGACATGGTTGATTGTGTCACGTAGGGTCCCACACCTACCACTGAGAGACTCACTCAGGAGTTGGTAGAGGCGAGAGTGAAGATTGACCACCTTAAAGCTGCATTACAAACGGTAGAGGCAAGAGCGAAGATTGACCACCTTAAAGCTGCATTACAGACGGTAGAGGTAGCTACTGCAGAGGCACGACATGTGAGAGAGTCTGACATCCAGCAGGTAGGTTTCTCTTGCACGTAAAAGAGTTATAATTAAGGTCCTAAGTTATAAATTTCTTTAAGTAATACCTAATGAGAGAGACTAATCAATTATTTTTATCCTTTACTTTTTTTGCGTAGGCTCAGACTGAGGTAGAGAGTTCTAGAGCTGAGGCGTAGCATCACCAGATTATGGAGCGGATTGCACAGCATAGGGTAGAGTAGTTGATGCTGCATGTTCGAGAGTTTTGCAGATCCTCAGACGTGACAGTGCCTTACTTGCCTTTATATCCACGGCCGATTAAATGTTTCTCGTTTTCAAGAAATATTACCTAGTTTGCCCGTAATAGCGTTCATAGTTACCGTCTTCTACATATATATATATATATATATATATATATATATATGAATAGAAGTCTACCTTTGCACACCTATAAGTTGACCTTTTTAAACACTTAGCATTGGTTGTATATCATGCTCACTATCTAAGCAAATAATTATGTCATGCAAACTGTCAAGGTAAGTATATACTAAAGGCTTTTCTATTTGAATCTATAAGAAATAGACTCAAGGATGCTTGTAGGATTTTTCATAAATTATGGACCTTATATTGTTATATATTCTAATATTTTTTGAGTGCTTGTCAAATAATGTGCATATTTATGCATAGTGGTAGAATTTGTCCCAAGAAAGTCCATTAAAAAAAGTGTCTTACATTCATGAAATTTACAAAATAAATTTTTATTTGAAAAAGATTTGTGACCTTTTATAATCAATACACCTTCCCTAAACTATTTTGTTCTTGTTCGTATGTCTATATTTTCCAAGTCACCACATTGTGTATACTACACTCCAATCTACGGGTTCTTAGAACCCCATACCCTATAGGTTAATGCTTCAAACATTGGAGATTTTGTAAAGTGAATACTTTAAGTTGATCAAATCATACTTTGTTTGTAGAAGCCTCATTCATTGATCTTTTCACTTTTAGTAATTACTGTGTTCTTCAAGCATTATTTAGATGTTAATTAGTAGTGTGTACAAGTTCTAATAAGTAGCACCATCAAGTGTTATCTTGTAGTACCAATTTAGTTGACGTGTTAATTAACAGTCTTTATTGGTCCTATTAAGCAAGTATATATTGGGACTTTACTTTTTTGTATGTGTGTAACTAGCAGCACTACCATATTTGTTTTGCATGTATGTTTTGACACATTGTTCTTTTGATGGGAGCATGGTGGAAGATACACTATGCAAAGAATTTTTTAAAGGATAGTGCAATATATATTGATTTACAAAGTACGTATTAGGTGTTAGATGATCATAAAAACTCATCATAATAAGTTAAAGTTTTGGAACAAAAAAAGGTAGTAAGTACATAAATACATACAAAATTTCCAAAACACCATGTTTGCATAGGGAAGGTGGCTACATGTCAATTTTAAAAGGGGATGCTATTATAGATTGTCTTATAGGTTTCTGAAGTGATAGAATACATTTGCCTAGAATCCTCTACATGGGAACCTTAATACAATTCACAAGGTGTGAAAGTATGTGAACTAGGGGCATATTAGTGAGTAGTTTAAAAGAATAAGCATCTTATATTTACTTGTACTATAGACCCTTAATGAAATAAGACCCCTTGGAAATTTCATTTTTCTACTCATCGATGTAGCTCTCTTCAGCATGCTGCTTAAATGCAATACACTTAACTTGGTAAAATTCTACACCCTCTTCAATGGTTGTGCAGTTTCTAGATTCACTACAAAAGTGTCACTAACACATAGTGCATTTCTTAATCCATCATGATGGCCTTGATTGTATACTAACAACACACACACACGTGGCCTACTATGTGTGTAAGTAATCTATCTTATGCCATATAGATTCTTATAAACCTACTATAGAAAATATGTGGCATAATATAAATTACAACGTTAATGCGCGCGCGCACACACACACACACTCTCTCTCTCTCTCTCTCTCACTCACTCTCTCTCTCTCTCTCTCACACACACACACATATAGCCGCATAAACTTCCAAATGTGGTTTAAGGAGTTTCATCAGCACACACATAGCTTGCATGCACAAAACTAGCAGTGTAAAGCACTCATAAACTTCCAAATATGGGTTGAGGAGACTCATCATTAGTTTCATTAGTTGTATTTAAGTAATTATTCATTGAAAGGGAACACGAAGCACATCATTATAAAACAAAAAAGGATGTTGAAAAATCATTTTCCTTATTGGCAACCCTCCCCCGCCAACAACATCGGCCGCGCATGCATTCCACAGCATCTCGTCCATGGATAGCATCCGGTTCTTTGTCTGTCTGTCTATCCAGAGAGTGCTGGCAACCTGCCCTTGCCATAGCATCTCGACCGCTATGCCTGGGCCTGACATGGAGACGTCAGTGGCCCTTAAAAGGTCGTCCATGGATTCCATGCAACACAGAGAGAGACAGAGAGAGAGCGAACATGCAGAGAGACCAGAGTCCGAAGGAGAGCACGTAAGCGAGGGGAGGAGAGCACATAAGCGAGGGGCAACACTTGTAGAAACACAAAAAAATGAATAGCCTTCATGCAAGAGAGAGAGAGAGAGAGAGAGAGAGAGAGAACCTCCACAGTCACCGACGAAGGGAGCATATGAGAACAACGAAAAGAACCCAGCACCTACACAAACATAGAAAATAGATTAAGGCTCCATGCAAGAGAGAGAAATCACAGGCAATCGAGAACGCGGCCAAGAGAGCAACATAAGGCTGCTACAAGAAATGGAGGAGCACATGCGAGAGAAACAGAAAGCCGACACATGATCGAATGGAGGAGGAGCGCTAGAAGAGCTGTCGAATTGTTGAATACCCCTGCAATAGACGTATCCGAGTGCTTCAAGTTCCCCTTCCAACAGGCGTCTTCTAACTCCCCTGCAACAGACGTATCTGGCGACGACGGCTTCAAACTCCCTGTAACAGACGTATCCTGCAGGCAGAGTCGGCTGCATCACATTAAGGATTAATCAAAGGAAAGAGAGCTACCACGACATGGCCAAAAAATGTGACACGTGTGACACAGAGACAAAGGGTGTAATATATAGCGTAGAGAATAGATGTTGAAGTTGCGGGTCCAAGCGCCACAGCCACCAGTACCAGTTGCAATTAATTAATTGATCCGCAACATAAAAAAAATGCTTTTGGGCGACCGTAAGGCGTCGTGAATTCCAGTGGTGAATAATTCTGCTGGATTTGCTCTATAATGCACTGCCGTCTCTTTTGATGTTGCTCAGCAACGGCGAGGTGGTTCAATGAATGGCCATGGCAAGTCGCCACTCTATACACCGGCAAGGCTTGATTTTTTGATGCCTTGCCCATAAAAAATCATGCAAAAAGGCATTTAGATTTATTACAAAGTGCCGTATTTTTCCTGTTTTGTTGAAAATCTAGCTTGTAAAAAACAAGAGGAAATCGAGCCTCATGCTCGGGAGTATCTAGTTTGTTTTAAAAAATGCAGTGTTTTTTGCTTGCATCTTGCAACTCACAACAGGAAAAATTATAGTGTGCTAGCAAAAGCACACAAGTGCCTACGAAATGCTCTAAACTATCTGAACAAATGTAACAAGAGGGCCTTTCTCAAAATGCCTTGGATCCCTAAAGCACGACCAAGGCAAGCAAGCACTAAACTATTGTGAATGGATCTAGCAAGGTGGGTAGTTGACAATTTGTGCTTTAGACTACACTCAATGTGTGTGCATGCCAAATATGCTACTCCATACATGTCTCATTCAATTCACTAATTCCAATGTGAGTATCCATGTGTGACAAATGTTTGTGGCTTTTTTGGTATGCAAAGATACCTCCTTGGCAAAGTTGTCTTTAGGAGACAGGTCATGCGATTAGCATATAGAATAGAGAATATATGTTGAAGCTGCTGGTCCACAACCACAGCACTTGTGCAACTAATTGATGCACAACATAAAAATCTCTTTTGGGAGACCGTGAGGCATCATGAATTCCAATGGTGAATAATTCTGCTCCATAATGTATTACCATCTCTTTTGATGTTTTTCAGTGAGGGCTTGGGATAGATTTCAAGCGCCTTGGCTTGTTGCATTGTCCATGCCATCTTGAACTCTTTCGTCATGGAGGTGGTGTGCCCCACAATGCTACAAATGCTGCTAGTTAAAAGTGAAATGGTTCTACCCTCCTCCACAATGTGGGCTCTTGGAGCTTCTACATGGCCTTCTCGTTCCCATGTTCCTCTCCACCCATCTCCTGCTGTCCATGACCCTCTATAGTTCTGACTTCGTGCACGGCATTGCCAATGTCCTTGTGATATGATTATTGGCTCAGAAAGTTCTAAACTAATTTTTCACCCAATTGTAACTTTTCCTTAGTAATAACCCTATTTGTTCACGCTAAGTCTCATGAAAACCTCTGCAAATCGGTGCCCATTATGCAAAATTTCATGTTTAATTTTGGTTTTTGGTCAATCATTGTTTCTTGAAAAGCAAAACCCATCCTTGATTTACATTTCTTTTTTACATTTCTCTTTTACTCTATCGTATGTAATCATAACATAGTTGTGTATACAAGATAAAGGGGCCAATAATATGGCACTGTAATTTTTACTCAAAAATCCTTCTAAAAATTTAGTGAATCTATGTTTTTTAAAGATCTTTAGTTATCACAAGATAGATTGAGTTATGCAAAAAATTTTGATGGTTGATGGGTATTTGAAGTAATTTTTAAAGCAAATAAACAATCAATAGTTTAGGAATTAAGGATGGGAGCAAACCAGAAAGCTTGCATTCAAAAACAACACACATGCCAACCACATCTTTACTTGAGACGTGAGTTGGTCTAGTGTTCTATTTGCCACGTTGATCACACTAGC
Source organism: Cibotium barometz (assembly GCF_041138505.1). Classification (NCBI taxonomy): domain Eukaryota; kingdom Viridiplantae; phylum Streptophyta; class Polypodiopsida; order Cyatheales; family Cibotiaceae; genus Cibotium; species Cibotium barometz. The sequence continues at coordinate 34,763,707 of NC_141054.1, forward strand.
ATTGAATGCCCAAATTTAGGAGGTTTTTGGGTAAGATCTAGAGCATAGACTCTAGTATGGTCCATTATTTTGATAAATCTTGGATGGAATGTATTTGTAAAATAGATTCTATACTTAGGGATAAATTGGGTAATTTGGACATGTGTTGGGATGCGAAGCATTTCTCCATATTTACTTCCATGGTTTCATCCACCACGAGAGCTCCAAAAAAAATTGGGTAATTTGGACATGTGTTGGGATGCGAAGCATTTCTCCATATTTACTTCCATGGTTTTATCCACCACAAGAGCTCCAAAAAAAGATGAAATATTTAAACACCCTAAGTATTTCTAGAATTTACTTGCGAATATGCATTCACGAGTAGATGGGAACTCTAAAAATATCATCCTAGTCACCCGCAGTGGTCGATATAATAATTCAAGAACTAGCTCTCCCAAGCTCTTCGTTTTTTGATGGCCAAATGATCAAAGGTCACCTTAAGCACCTCCTTGGTATGGTCATCAATGCTAGTACAAGGCCATATCTGTCAATCAATTTTATAATTTAAGATCCCTTATTGTTGATACATATAAAATTATATATCTAAATCACTATTCGTGAATAATTTTCTTACATCCATTTGTAGAAGAGACAATCCAAATATTATTTCAAGATAATGATCACTCTAATATTTCTCATTTTTCCACATGACTAAAAGTTTAATCATAATTGATATTATGGGTTTCTTTGGTAGCAAACCTTGCCTTTCCATTAAAATTCTGCATAAATCCATTTTCTCCAATAATAGGTTTATCATCAAGCTTAGGTAAACCTATTGTGCTTTAAAATTCCATTTTCCAAATGTATTTCTTCTGTAAACCATGCATCTTGCTCTTCTTCCATTGCTTTCACCCAATGAGAAATGATACATGCATCTCATTGGGTGCAATAAGTCCATAATACCTTAAAATATGTAGTGTTGAGAATACCTTTAAAAGTATATATGTTGCTTAAAAGTAGAAATAAAATATTTTAAAGTGTATATATACAAGTATCTTTTCGTATTTTTAGACCTACTTATCCCTAAACAATTGAGTCCAAAACTATGAGTGTATGTAACAAGACTCTCATTGATATATGTGTGTTTCAAATGATGTATAAATGGAATATCTAATGCATTTACATCTTTTAGGTGATGGTATAGAAGGTGGCACTTGCCATAGTTCACTAGATTCATAACGGACCGTACTAGAATCTATGCTCTAGATCTTACCCAAGAACCTCCTAAATTTGGGCATTCAGTGGTGCTAGTGTGATCAGCGTGGCAAATTGAACACCAAACCAACTCACGTCTCAAGTAAAGATGTGGTTGGCATATGTTGTTTTTGAATGCAAGCTTTTTGGTTCCTCTTTGTTTCACTCCCATCCTTAATTCCTAAACTATTGATTGTTTATTTCCTTTAAAAATTACTTCAAATACGTATCAACCATCAAACTTTTTCACACAACTCGATCTATCTTGTAATAACTAAAGATCTAAAAAAACATAGATTCACTAAGTTTTTGGAAGGATTTTTGAGTAAAAATTATGGTGCCACATTATTAGCCCCTTTATCCTGGATACAGAACTATGTTTACATAACGATAGAGTACAAGAGAAATGGAAAAAGAAATGTAAATCAAGGATGAGTGTTGCTTTTCAAGCAACAATGATTGACCAAAAACCAAAATTAGACATGGAATTTTGCATAATGGGCACCGATTTGCAGAGGTTTTCATGAGACAGCGTGAACAAATAGGGTTATTACTAAGGATTTACAAGTGGATGCGCACGGCGAGGACCTTGGCAGTGCCGTGCACGAAGTCAGAATTGTAGAGGGCGAACAACAGGAGAAGGGTGGAGAGGATCATGGGAACGTAGCCAACCAGAGGAGGAATGGGAAGGCCACGTAGAAGCTCCGAGAGCCCATGCTGTGGAGGAGGAGGGTAGGACCATTTCACTTTTAACTAGCACCTCCATGATGAAAGAGTTCAAGCTGGCATGGACAACGCGACAAGCCAAGGCGCTTGCAATCATAGTATAAATTTGGTAACCACCTTGGAACCAAACGACTAAAAAGTTACAAATTATAATCTAATTTAGATTGATGATTACCATGTGGTAACTTTGCACTAGTAAAAAAAAACTAAATGATAACTCACCTTTTAAGAAAAATTACCATTAGGGTTTTTCTATATAAGTCTATATGACACGGCTCGAATTCATGACTTGAGGCTCACCAAGTAAAAATCACTATAATATCTTACTATTTTTTCTGTATAAGTCTATATGACAAGGCTCGAATTCATGACTTGAGGCTCACCAAGTAGAAATTACTATAATATCTTACTATTTTTTCCCAAGTTCCCTCAATAACGGATAGAAATAGCTTTAATTTTTTGAAACTCATACAACATCTAGCGTGTGTGAAAGAAATGAAGAGATCTTTGGTAACTTTAAGATTTAGAAAATTACTAAATTGTAACTCAAAATTTGAAATATGTTACCAATGGTAATTTTATGAAAATATCAAATTTATAATATGCTTGCAATCCATCCCGAGCCCTCAGTGAGACAGTGGAGTAGCGAGGTGGTTCAATGAATGGCCCCGGCAAGCCGGCACTCGGTACACTGGCAGGGCTATGCCTTGCTCATCAAAAAATCACGGAAAAAAGGCATATAGATTTATTACAAAATGTCGTATTTTTCACGCTTCGTTGAAAATTTAGCTTGAAAAGTCATTAACACAGCGAACGATTCCAGGTCGAGCTCTCGCATGAACGACACGTGAACGAGCCGTTGGCCCAGGTGTCGTTCATGCCCTCTGAGCCTTGCATGCTCCAGCTTCAATCTCCCCTTCGAGGTTTTCCATCAGGTTCTGACTGCTGCGCTCCTCCTTTCTATACTCGCTCCCCCCGAGAGGGGGGACCTCTGCACTACGATGTCGCTTCATGATGTTGTTCGAGCCGGTGCTGCTTCATCCTCTCAATCATCACACGAAGGTGCTGGCCCCTCGTCTCTTGTCCTCCATCAGGCGTCTGTGAAGCTCCTCGGTGGCTCGCTCTCCGTTAGCAGAGCATCTGCTCTGCCTCTCCATCAGCTACACGGTGTGGGCCGCCGCCTTGATTCTGAAGGTGCTGCTAAGCCTCATCAGGCTGTCGTCTCTCAGGGGCATCGTGGCCCTGCTCTCAACGGCCATCTCGGTGGCTCGCTCTCCGTGATCAGAGCATCTGCTCCGCCTCTCCATCAGTTACACAGTGTGGGAGGCCGTCTTGATTCTGTTAAGCCTCATCATGTTGTTGCCTCTCAGGGGCATCGTGGCCCTGCTGTCAACGGCCAGCCTGCATCCTTTGCTGACGCTGTCCGACTCCCTGCAGCCATCTCAGGTCTTGGTCAGGCTTCGACTCCCTCCAGGTTTGATCGTCTGATTAATTTGTCGCAGAACCCGACATTTGAAGAAAAAATTGGTGAGTTTGATGTTGATTCAGATGGCGCTGTTATTTGTGATAATGAAGAGTTAGAAGCATGGCAGGACCATCTGTCTTCCCATGCTTTGATTGGTCTTTGTCATGGGGCCAGACCCCCTGTAGACACTTTGAAATTCTGGATTAAATCAAATTGGGAACAAAAAGGAATTAAGGTAGCTTCTGTGCAGCATCTTCCTAACTCGTATTATATGTTCATCTTTGAGGATATTTTAAGTGCGTCTTCTGTTATAAACAGCGGGCAGTGGATCATAAGAAACACGCCCCTTTCGTTCTTCCGATGGTATGACTCCTTTGATCCCAAAGGCCCCAAACCCACCAAAATCCCCGTTTGGGTTGAATTGACTGATATGCCCACTAAGTATTCCATATGGGCTAAGAGGATTGGGGGTGCGGTAGGGAAAGTTCTAGGTCAAAAACCGTTTCAAGTTGTCAATCCCCAATGGGCACATCAAATGCTTATTGAAGTAAATACCGCCAAGCCCCTTAAGGAGAAAGTCCCCTTGAAAAACAGTGAGGGCCAGATAATTTATGAGCAAACCCTGACCTATAAGAACCTCCCGTACGCCTGTTTCAACTGCAATAAGCAAGGTCATTTGATTAGGGAATGCCCTGAGCTCCAGCAGCCAGCCGCCGTTAGTGACAAAAACCCGGCCAAAGACGAGGCCTTTGTTCTGCCCCAGAAAAAACATGTTTCCAAGGCTAAAAACAACAAAGCTAATTGGCACATCCCAGCTAACAGATATGCCCCCCTCTTAGCAGAGGTTCAAGATGGTCTTAGCATTCAGTTTCAGGCCAAAGAGGCCCCGATTTCAGGCCCTATAGGTGCTGACCACCCCTCCCCGGGAAGGGCCCCCAACGAAGACCGTGTGATTTTCAGCCAAGATCTTGATTCCCCTATGGAATCAGACGAGGATTTCATTGATAAAACCCAACGTATTGATGAAGCTTTCAAAGCTCAACTTGATGAAGAAGATGCTACTATGATGAAGAGGATGTCCCTCTCACCTATGAAACATCACGAGGAGAGTGACTTCTCTCCCCTTCTCTTGGGTTCAAAAATGAAGAGGAAAAAGGATAAAAGTCAAGAAGCTCTCAGAACCTCCGTGTCCGCGGGTAAACCTTCCAAAACCATTAAAAAATGATGTCTAGTCAATTGCTATCCTTCAACTGTAAAGGGCTTACCAACCCGGAAAGGGCTGTGGCCATCAATATTTGGTTAAAGGACTTAGCCTTTGATTTCGACCTTTTTTGTCTTCAAGAGCTTAAAATAGGGGGTCCTCAGCTGCATATGAACCTTCAAAGAATCTCCAATAATGCTCGGTGGTTTTTTACCAACCATCACTCTGGGAGAGGTGGGGCAGCTATAGGCATTCACACGAAGTGGGAACATACTATTTTAGATGCTTGGTCTGATGTCAATCACTGTTGGTGGACCGCGGTAAGACTGGGCAATCCTTTCAACTGCACTCTTGTTTCCGTTTATGCCCCGTGCTGCTTGGCTAACTTAAGGGCGGCCACCTGGCAGTCTATCATTGAGATTGAGGGTCCCATGCTTCTTGTTGGTGATTTTAACATGGTTGAATCCCAGGGAGACAGAAATAGGTTTCTGGGTAGAACCATCAATGGGCAGGAAAAGGTTCAATGGGAGTTACTCAAAGTTGATAAAGATCTAGCGGACCTTTCTATTAAAACTGGTTTCTCCTGGTCTAACAATCAAAAAGGCTCCTTTCACAGAGCTGCGAGATTGGACAGACTGTATGCCTCTGGTAGCCTGTCTGACATGTGCTTGAAGATCAACTGCACGACGGATTCCTCCCTGACCATCTCTGATCACCTCCCTCTAATTTGCAAGCTGTCTATTGGCCAGGCCAAAGGGAGGGCGGGGTGGCCTCACCTGGACCCTTCTCTCTTTCGTCTTCCGTGTATCCAGCAAATGATTAAAGGCTCCATTACTGAGGCCTTCAGTCTTTTCTCCTCCCCCTCCAAGGGATGGGAATGTCTCGTCAGTAAGGTTCATTCTATTTGCAAGGATCATAAGCGTAAAGCTCATTCGATTCGGTTGAATCGGAGAGTCCAGATCAGGAAACAGATCCAGGACTTATATCTTTCTAAAAAAGGGGTTTTAGATCAATCCACGATCGATCTTAAGAATCAACTCAGACTCGAGGAGCTTTTGGCAGCTAAGGCCACTAGATTGTGGTACAGAGAGGTGTGGGCTGGGAAAATAGACACACCTCACCCTAAGATGTTTGCCCTCCTCAAAAGGAAAAAAGTTAGGGATCTTATTCCTATGGTCAAGAAGCCCAATGGTTCTTCCGCTGGCAGATGATGTCGAAAACTTGCAAGTCATCAAGGAACACTTTTCTAACTTGTTCTCCACAGCTCAACCTCCCTCTCAAGAAGTTACTGCTGCTAGAGCCAAGATTGCTCTCATTAGGAAAAAGGTCGTCAACCCAGCTTTAGCTCTTAAGCTTGACGCTCCGTTCTCTGAGAAGGAGGTCAAGGAGGCTATCTCTCATCTCAAAAAGAGGAAATCTCCAGGGGAAGATGGGATTCCTAATGAATTCTTTCTTGCTTTTAAAGATGAGCTGACCCCTCACATCCTAAACATCTGGAGGGAAGCCATGAAGAAAGGTGGTCTGGCTGAAAGGACCAATATGGGGATCATCAAACTGATCCACAAAAAAGATGAGAAAGAAGATCTTGGAAACTGGAGACCCATAACATGTCTCACCTCCCTCTACAAAGTCTATGCTCATATTCTCACTAGTAGAATCAACCCCTATATGGACGAATGGATCCTCAAAGAACAAAAGGGTTTCATCAGGGGTAGATATATTCTTGATGCTATTATTAGCCTTTGGGAGGGCATGGAGCATGCGGAAAACTCTGGGCAGAATTACATCTTCCTCAAAATAGATTTTGATAAAGCCTATGATAGAATTGATTGGTCTTTCCTTTTCCAATCCCTTCAGGATATGGGCCTCAACAGGAAATTCATTAAGTATGTCCAAACTTTGCTTGGTAATGCGTCTTCCAAGGTTGCTGTCAATGGGTCTCTCACTGATGCCTTTCCTCTTAGGAAATCTATTAGGCAAGGCTGTCCCCTCTCCCCCCTTCTTTTTGCAATTGTTGCTGATGCTCTTGGTTGGTTGGTTAACAAGGAAATAGCCAGCAACAACATTAAGGGTATCGAGATTCCCAACAGGCCTAACCCTTTATGCCTTCAACTTTTTGCTGATGACACTAATGTGCTGGTTCGGAATGAAGTGCAGACGGCTGCCCACTTCATGTCCTGCCTTGAGACCTTTTGCCTGGCCAGTGGTTCCCAAATAAACCACTCCAAGACTAGCTTCAGAGTGTTAGAAGGAGGGCCCCCTCCTTCGATTCTTGCCGCTGGCTGTAAGATTATCCCCGAGGGTGTCGTGTTCAGACTTCTTGGTATCCCGATGGGCTTTAACATCTCTGCTAAACAAAGGTGGGACTATGTGCTCAATAAACTTAAGCTGCAGGTCAAGAAATGGAGCCACATTAACACAGGGGTTGCCTCCAGAGCCTTTGTCCTCAATCACTTCATCATCCCCTCCGTCGTCTACTTCCTGGCCTGCTGGAAGCCGTCAGAGACCCAACTTCAATCCCTAAACTCCATCTTGGGTAATTATCTGTGGGGAGGTTCCCTTGACAGGAGGAGGATCAGCAAAGTTTCTTTCAAGGTGTGTTGCTTAGATAAAGAGCAAGGGGGTCTTGGCATTATTGATATTGGGTTGCTGGCTGAAAAGCTCGCGGCTAAGTGGGTGCAAAGGGCCATATTTTCCAATGATGTGTGGGCTGACTTGATCAAAAGAGATGTTGGAAAATTTTGGCTCAAAGGCAAGAGATCATGGAAGGGGTTCTCGATTAATGAAGTTCTTTTTTCGAAGGCCGATCTCTCCCCAATAGGTAGCAAACTCTGCTGCAGGATGTGGGAGTCTTGGATGAAATATAAAAAAATCTTTTGTTTCCAAACTTACTCTAAGAGAGGGAGGTATGCCTATGCTACTGACTCGGTTTGGTTTGGCCATCTTATAGCTCCGATCTCCGATGATCTGGTCCAGATCAGCCTTTCTTGTTTCAAAGCTGGGATTAAGGTGTGGGGAGACTTATGTGATTCTTCCGGAATGTTAACCAGGGATCAAATCATTAACAAATTCAGCCTGCCCCGGGGTGGCATTGAGCTTGTCATGCAGAGGTGTAATTCTCTCAGTGTTTTCATTCCCCCGGGGCCTATTTGTGACTGCAAACACTTTTCTAAAGCCATCTTGTGGGGGTGGTCCAGAAACCTCGGCAAGTTGCCTAATGGTTTTCATACAAGCAAACTTGTTCTCAAACTCAACAATAGATGGTCATTGGGTTGGAATAAGCATCAATGGGCCTTCCACTTCAAGCTTATCTGGGCCTTCGCTCAAGAAAGGAAACATGCCCTCTTGGCCTGGCTGGTCATTCATAAAGCGACCTGGACCCTCGACAAGGCTATGAAAATCGGACATGGAAATGGTCTCTGTCCCCGCTGCAAAACCAAGTTGGAAACTGTCCCCCATCTGTTCTTTTCCTGCTCCGACACGAGTCAATTCTTAAGTGTTCTTAACAAAGCTTTTATGCAAATCAGGAACACCCCTCTCAGTTGGAAAGAAGTCCTCCTCGGAGAATGTCACACTCTTGACCCCTTTACTTGGCATTCCGTCAGATTTCTTCTCTTATGGCATGTTTGGAACCAACGTAATGAAGCTCTTTTCGCTACTAAAACTAATCAACACTTTTTTCTTTTTCTTGACAGCACTCTCAGGCTTGTGCAGCAGCTGCAACCTAGAGGGTCTCCTATGGAGGTTGATCGTTGGCAGGACCTACCATGGAGGAAATGGAGACAATTTCATGTTTCCTCACAGTGCAAAAGAAAGAAAAGCATGCTTCAAGGGCTGGCTCACGAATGCCAAAGAAGGCTGCAACATTCCGACTCCTACATCCAGGCGTCGGAAAGTGTATGAGGAGTGTCTTATTCCCTCCAGGGCTCAGTCTGCTGTTCATAAAGTTGTATCAACCCCCCTCAGTGAATAAAAGCCAGTCTATCTCAGTTTTTCAGGATGTTCATATTGTCGAGCTTCTTTTTCCGGGTCATCAAACTCTGGTTCAAGTGTTGTTTTACTGGCTCAGCTCTGTTTCCAGCTGCAAGTAGTTATGAAGTTCTTCCCTTCACCTGCAAGGTCTAACAATCCAAGGCGTCTACCCATGGACCTTCCTCATGGGAACTTGTAACCTTTCCTTTTTTTAATATATTCAGCTGTTTTAACGGAAAAAAAAATTTAGCTTGTAAAAAATAGGAGGAAATTATCAAGGCTCATGCCAGTAAACCCAAGTTCCAACGTCCAACAGCAGCGACGTGAAGCCTTTGAATGTCTTTACGTACCACCAACCTGTGCATACACTGAGTCGCATACTTATATGATTTGGCTATATGGATTCATCGAGTTATGACTTGCTGGCGTTATGTGTGAGCCGCTTTCCAGCTATCGTTTCAAGAATCTGTGCCTTTGGAAAGTACACCATTTCCAAGCTACGGTAATCGTTGGATCTCTCTTTAAGCACCGGCTGCGTGTACTGGATCACATTTAACGAGAACAGGATTGCACAATCCACACGCATCTCTAATGAGAAGTTGTCAAAGTCTTGCAGAGCTTTTCAAGCTTATCCAATGCTTCACGTAGAGTGTAGGACCTTTTGGTTTTTATCTCTGTCTCTATACAGGCTTTTTAGGAATTGAAATGATATCTTCAATCAAGCTCATGGTGGCCTCTCGCCGCCAAATTAGAAGAGCGCAGTCTGCAGACCGTGTCGATTGATCAGAGCTCAGCGTAACTTGCAAGTTGCAAGCATCAAACTAGAGCCTTGGCCTTGAAAGTAGAGGCAAGGCAAGACGGGGGCAGCCTTATATCATATGAGATGCCTTCTTAATTACCACTCTGTCCTTTGTGTGCAAGTTGCAACTGTCTCTCGGATGTTCAACATCACATATATATAGTCTGATATAGGGGCTAGCGGAGCCCAAATTAGCTGGTTGATTTGAACCATCTGCAGGTAACAACCCAACAGCTAGCTGAGCGACAGTGTGTAGATCCACAAATAGCTAGGGCTGCGTCCGCTTGGACACATGCATATATACAA